>NC_135612.1:68531666-69758750 GCF_053574225.1 Canis aureus
GAGGGTGACAAAACATGAGAGACACCTAACTCTGGGAAACGAACAAGGGGTAGTGGAAAGGGAGGTGGGACGGGGGTTAGGAAGACTGGGTGATGGGCACTGAGGGGGGAACTTGGCAGGATGAGCACTGGGTGTTATGCTACATGTTGGCAAATTGAACTCCAATAAATAAAAATTGTAAAAAATAAGGACACTTTATATTTTCTAAGTTTTAGACTTATTCTTTACATCTTAGCTGTAGAGAGTTAAAAAATTAGTACTATATAATGCAGCATATATAAATTCTGATATTATAATAAAAATAATATGTGAATATTATAAAAGTTTCCACTTATAATAGTAACAAAGCGCTGTGTATGGTCTATGTAAATAAATATTTAAGTGTCTCTTAAGGACACAAAAAATATTTCAGCAGAATAGAAAGGCAAAACTGTTTTTGAATATAAGAACACAGCATCTTAAAGACTTCAATTCTCATTAAAAAATTATGCATTTTTTTGTGCCCTGATAGGAATACTATCAAGATTTTGTACAGATGAAATAAATCTCTTCCTAAGTTCAAATGGAAAAATTAAGCAACTATCAATAGTAAGGAAAAATATTTAAAAAATAATGAAGGAGTATCTACTAATTACGATTTGTCATAAAGCTACAGAGGGGTGCCTGGGTGGCTTATTTGGTTAAGCGTTCCACTCTTGATTTCAGCTCAGGTCATGACCTCAGGGTAGTGAGACCCAGCCCTGCACCAGGCTCCATGCTTAGCTTAGCAGAGCCTGCTCCTCTCTTCTTTCTGCTTGTCTCTGTGTTCTCTCTCTGTCTCTCTCTCTCTCTCTCACTCAAATAAATAAATAAATCTTTAAAAAAGATAAAAATAGAGCTACAGAGATAATAGTGGATTGCCATCACATGAATAGACACAGATGAATGAAATGATAGAAAAAGTCCAGGCCAGATCTAATACTTATGAAAATTTAGTATATAAGATTAGTGTCATTTCAAATCAGTGGTGAACGGATAGATTATCCAAAACTTGTTGTTAAGACAACTGGGTAGCCATCTGAAAAGTTTTTAAATTGGATTCTTTACCTCACACCTAACAAAAAATATTTAAATTAGATTTTAAAAGAAACCATAAATGTTCTAAAGAGTATTAGATTTAAAAAGTGTTTGAATTGTAAAAAAATAACAAAAATCCTAAAAGTTGTAAGAATAAAAAGCTATAAATTAAACTATACATAATAAAACAGAAAATTATACATCACATAAAAACATAAAATATTAAAACTCAAATGACAAACTGAGAAAGAAAAGAAATACAGTCATGTCTGCATAGTTGAGTTGAAGTACAGACCAATTTCTTTAATATGTAATAAGCAGTCACAAGGAAATAAGACAAGACCAATACCCAGTAGAAAAAAATGGGCACAAAAATACAAACAGTGCCCAGAAAAACACAAATGGTTTCTAAACATGTGAAAATATTTTCATCCTGACTCATGAAGAGAACACTGCTGGTGTAATTTTCACAATCAGGTTGGTAATATTGAAATGTCTGTCATTAATGGTGTTGAGAGTGGATAGAAATACAGTGTTAATGAGCATGTTGATACACCCAGTAAACAGTGAAAATTGCTCTAGAAAAACTAATCAAAATGTTAAATGTTGATACCTATCCTCTGAACAGTTGTATGCCAGGAATATACCCTGTAGATATCTACATACCTAAAAGAGCAACTAGATGGATGGAGAAACAAAATTATTTTTCCTCAACTAGGAGCTAGTGAAATAAAATATGGCACACAAATGTGATGCAATATAATACAGCTTTAAAATAAGGTGGAAACCTTTTTTTTAAGTTTAAGTAAGACAAATCTCTGTAATTTTAATTTTTAATAAGTGAAAAAAAAAAAAAAAAAAAAAACAAGAGTCCAGGGCACCTGGGTAGCTAAGTCAGTTAAGCGTCTGACTCTTGATTTCTCTCTTGGGGTCATCTCAGGGTCCTGAGATCGAGCTTCATGTGGGGCTCCACCGTCAGTGGGGAATTGGCTTGAGATTCTCTTTCTCTCTCTCTGATCCTCCCCCTGCTCCTGCTCTCTCTCTCTCTCTCTTTCTAAAATGGATAAGTAAATCTTTAAAAAAAAGAAAGGAAGGAAGGAAGGAAGGAAGGAAGGAAGGAAGGAAGGAAGGAAGGAAGGAAGGAAGGAAGGAAGGAAGGAAGGAAGGGAAAGAAGAAAAGAAAGAAAGAAAGAAAAAGAAAGAAAGAAAGAAAGAAAGAAAGAAAGAAAGAAAGAAAGAAAGAAAGAAAGAAAGAAGAAAGACCAGACAGAGGAAGAATGCTACTACCATTTATGCAAATAACACATTAAGCCTGTATTTGCTTGTGGACTCCCAGAAAATAGGAATGAACGAGAGATATTCTTTTTAATACATAAACCTGGTATATACTTTGTACTTGTTTCACCAGTTCAAATATTTAATAAACAGTTTGGGCCTTGCTATTTAATTAATGAACAATTTTGATTGCTACTTAATTACTTTCCATTCTGTTTTTCATTTCATACCTTTTTATACTTTCTTGCCCTTGTTAGTCTTCATTTTTATTCTTTTTAATGCTTTTCTATTTTTAACTTCTTGAATTTACCAAGTTATGTGGTTATTCATTCTTTTTAAATTTTGTCTTTCTTTTTAGATTCAGTTGCCTTTTCCCTTAGGCACATCCTTGAGAAGTTACTTCAGTAAGAATCTGAGAAGTTACTGAGTTATGCTATAATAACATAACATAATAACATAACATAAAATGCTATAAGCATTTTACTAATTTTTTACATTCACAGATCCTTCTTAGAAAGCTTATTAGATATATGTATATAGCCATATATGTATATATGTATATAATACATATATACTATATATATATATAATAACTGGAAGGGTATTTGGGCACCTGCCCTATGTTCGCTTTTTTCTTTTTTTTTTTTCATGCTTTTATTTGGGTGTACCTTTTAAAAAATTAACAGGAAAAGTTTAAGCATAAGCAATAATAAAATACCAGTTTAATAAATTTTACCACTTGCATTACCCTGATCAATAATTATCAAGGTTTTGAAATATTTTTCTAATTTATTCTTTTTCCTCTTTTTGTACTTAAAAAGCTAAAATTCAGATCTCATGTTTTATCCTCTAGACTCAGGACATATCTTTAAAAAGCACAGCTTTTTCTTACATAACCTGAGTGCCATGAGCCACATGTCACAAAAATAGTTTTTCAAATTATCTGATATATATTCCACATTAATTTTTTTCCAATTGTCTGAAAAAAATACTTTATAAAGTCTTCTTTTGTGATCTAGCAAGGTACATGCATTGCATTTGATTCAAGCTGTCTATATTCCTATTGTTGTTCTTCTAAGCTGTAGGTATGTATGGGGGGAATTAGAATTAAGTAATTTGCTTTACACTTAATTCACTTACTTTAGTGTCTGTAAGAGGTGTTTGAGTTAAAACTGCATTTGTTTTCTAGATGTTCCACAAGCTTGTATTTCTCTATTTAAATATGTCTATTTTTAGATTCAATGATTTTGTTGTTTCGCTTCTTTCCTAAATGTATTAGTGTGTTTTCCATTTTCCTTTAGTAATTACCTAAAAAATTACTTCATGCATCTTTGACTTATTAAAGTTTCATAAAAATAACACATTGCAAGAAATATAAGAAACGTAGAATACTTTAATTTCAAGAATCCCCTGAATTATATGTGCATCTGCGTTTTAATTCTACTGAGAGATTTAGAAGATCACAATTGCTTTTATCATCATTATTAATTTACTGTGAGGTCCCTATTAATTTAGATGGTCCCACATATTTCCTTTCCTTGTTCTCAGGACTTTCCTGAGTCTCCTTCTCATTCAGGTCATTTTGACTCTGAATCCTTTGGCATTTCTTTCTTTTCTTTTCTTTCTTTTTATTTATTTATTTTTTAATTTTTTATTTTTTTTCAGTTTAGGCCTGATGGCAACCAACTCCTTTATTGTCTATTAGCCTGAAAATATTTTCATTTCATCTTTATTTACTTACTTTTAAGATGTTGTTCCTGAATATAGACATCCAGGTTAGTGGCTATTTACCAGCAACTCATATATAACATTCCACTGTTCTCTGCTTTATCTCTGAAGATTGGTTGCCGGTCATAATTTTGTTCCTTTCGAGGTAATTTTGTTCCTTTTTTCTTTTTAAGCAATTTCATTATGATACGGCTAAGTGGGGATTTCTTGTTCATGTTGTCTTTATTTTGTTTCAATATTCTGCTCAGCTATTTTGCTACTGCCTCATGAATCTAAGATAATCTTGATATAGTTCATCAATTTTAGAAAATTCAGAGCAGAAATTGCCTAATACTGCTTCTTCCCATTCTATGTTGGTCTTCCTTCTGGAAGATCATATCACATGCTTTAGAAACCCCCTGCCTCCCATTCTATGTATCTTTTATGATCTTTCCTGTATTTATTTGTCTCTATAATTAGTCTAAATATTTTCTTTTGACTTGTCTTCCACCCTCTGCTATATATTTATCTTTCAACTCTATCTAATTTGTTTCTAATCCTCATCTAATCTGTTTGGGAACTAATTCTTCAAGTTTGTGATTTAACTTGTCAGAATATCTTATAAGTATATATGGTCTTTTGATTTTCTTATTTTTCCATGTTTTTCCCCCCTCTCTTCATATAACTGTTCTTAAAGGCTGTATCTGTACACAGATATTTTAGAGATAGTCTGAGGCCTGGCATGTGGCTACCTTCCTCCAGGGACAGTTTGCCTTTTTTATGGCAGCTGACTGCTGGCTGACTTAGGAAGTCCAGTATTAACATAATCTAATTTAGAGACGGCACGAATCACAGTTGGGCTTCACTTCTGTGTGAGCTGCTGTGAGCTTCTCAGTTAGTACTGGGGTGTAGCCTCTTTGGATCCAAAAACTAGAGCTCAAAGTATCCCAGCCTCTCTCTACTTCCTCTGTGGCTCTATGAGGCTGTCAAAATTCCTGCCTGGCTTCTCAATATTTCAGCTGCTTTTTATGGAATTCATCTGTTGCCATTAGGGGGCAAGAGGCTGTAAAAAGCCAGTTTCATATTTAAGTTTGCTTTTTCTCATAAATATTCACGCCCTGGTTTCCTTTCTGATGCTTTCAAGCAGATTTTCAGAAATGTCTAATCTTCTTGGTTGTTCACAATCGGTTGGTCCCAATCACCTATGACCCAATTACAGGAAGTTGATGCTTTTGTGTATTTGCAAAATTTATGATGGTGAGTATTAAAATCTACAGAATTTTTATTTGACTCGACAAATTTTTTAAAGTGACACAATCATTTCAACATGTAATTATTTACAGCTTATCATAATTGTAATTCTTTGCACTTTTGATTAAAACATTTAGAATATCATTTGATTTGCCAAATAGATATACCCGCAGAGGAATTTTTACGGGGCTTGAGTTAAGGAAGTGATCATTATATCATTGGTATTTCTGTTTTCATTTGAAAGGGAAGGGGAAATCAGAAGTTTTAAGAACAACCAAATATCAAATCCAGTATGTAAAGAAAACCAAGCAAGTACTTGAAGAAATACCAACATCTTTTTTGTTGTTGTTGTTTTAGTTTTTAATGAGCTTAATAGTGCTGGAAATACTGAATGCTTATATGTGAAGGAATCTGCAAGTCAAGAGATTATGTGTGGTTATCCAGTTATGTTCCATTGTAGATGTTCTTGTTTTCCAAGAAGGAAAATGTAATTTTTTTGTTCTTGTTTTGTTTGAGAAGGAAGACTGAAGTCAGAGTACAGGATACACAGCAGAAGAGCAGAAGATATTTCACATTTTTAAAAAGATTTTTATTTTACTTATTTGAGAGAGACAGAGCGAGCTCATGAGTGGGGAGAGGGGTAGAAGGAGAGGGAGAAACAGACTCCCCAGGGAATCAGACACTGGGCTTCATCCCAGGACCCTAAGATCACGACCTGAGCCAGTCAGACGCTTTACCAACTGAGCCACCCAGGTGCCCAAGGATATTTCACATTTAGAAACAAGTTAGAAAAGACCACAACAGTAGAAACAAGTGGTGATTTGATTAATATGTTGTATATATAGACTTTTTTCTCATTGGGTTTCAGTAGTCTACTACTTAGAGATGGATAGCGTGTGATGCAATGATAGATTTCAAAACGTGTGAATCTCTATTCATGCATCATGACCTATTTATTCAGTAAAAATTAGCATCTTGCCTTTTAGTCACATGGTAGAGATTTTTACCCAAAACACCTTAAAATGGGGAAATGGATGGAATTTTTATTTCAATATATTACTATCGCAATTGCATTTTCAATACTTGTTTTTAAAAGAAATGCCATCTATTACCACAAAATGCATTTTGTATCTATAAGGGTCTGCATGGGGCCTTGCAATTTGCTACTGTCTAGAATAAAATTAGCAAGGAGCACTTAATGCTGAGTGCTTTAAACTTAAATTGCATATTGAATCTATAATGTGTTCTCACAGGAATAGGGAGAAAATAAGTTGTTCTCAGTCCAGAACATGGAAAACATTTTCAGGAATAAATAAATTTGGTAAAGAACTGATGGACATGGCCTAGAAAAAGATCAAATCAAAAGATTTTCCTAAAATACCCATAATTTGGAAAATGCAGTAAGACAGTTGGGGAAATTATCCATAGAGGAACATAAATATCAGCTCTTGCCATTTTCATGAGCAGGGCTTTCTCTAAAGCCTGTTTTGCAAGGTGCAAGAAATAAGTCTCCACTTCAGGGAAAACTGAGCAAAAAGCTTCAAGAAAGACAAAATCTTATCTGGAGAGGCTTTAAATGATCACCCCTTAATGCTCTTAATGACCACAAAGAAGATTTATTTTTATATTTTAATATTTCAAATCAAACGTTATAGGAGATCCAGTGATTACCTGGTTCTAAATCCCTCTTCTCATCGAAATCAAAATTAAATAAAGTTATTAAATATCTATAGTTTGTTTCAAGCTGCTTATTGGGATGTCGGGGGGGGGGAGCTGACATTTCTCAAGTTTACTGGTAATAATTTCATAAAAGAGGTAGATAAATATCCTTTAATCTGTGCTATAATAGAAATTTGTGAAAGCAGCAAATTATCTGCAGTGGTCAAAGTAGACCCCAAAATCATTGTATTGAGCTGAATCTTAAATAACAACAATAATAACCAATACTCATCAGTTCTTGAGCTTTTATACTGGAAGTTAAACATATTGTATCCCTCAATGTCTTCCAATACAATTTTCGTTTGTCCCACCTTACAGAGAATGGAACAAAGAAAGGATGAGTAAGTCTCCCCCAAGGTGATGTGATTAGTGAATATCAAAAGATCTTTTTTGTCTCCAAAAGCATGTGTTTGTGTGTTTGTTTGTTTGTTTGTTTTCCTGTACTAATTAGGAATCAAAGTTTGCCAAGATAAATTGTATTAGAGGGAGCAATTCCTGGAGTCATCTGAATTCTCTCTTATTGTGAATTCTTATAAGGTCAGACTTTTCTACATTGGGATGCAATTGGTCTGTGAGGAAAAGAACTGATGGTGGTTTCCAGCCAACAGTCAACGAATAAGTTTATTTTTTTTTTTAGATTTTATTTATTTATTCATAAGAGACACAGAGAGAGCACAAAGACATAGGCAGAGGGGGAAGAAGGCTCCCTGCAGAGAGCCTGATGTGGGACTTGATCCCAGGACCCCAGGATCATGCCCTGAGCCAAAGACAGATGCTCAACCACTGAGCCACCCGGGTATCCCATGAACTTGATCTTTCATCCCAGGAGCCCATGAGAAACTTTCCTTAGTCTTATAGCCCATGAAGAAATGAATACTCCCCCAAATTATGCAAGTTTGGAAGCAGATCCTTCCCCATTCATGCCTTCAGATGAAATCCTATCCCTGAGCACCATCTTAATTACAGTCTTGTGAAAGACTTCTAAACAGAAGACCCAGCTAATCCATGTCCATTTTCCTGACCCATAGAAACTGTGAGATAATAAACATGTGTTAAGTCACTGTTTGTGTTAATTCATTGCAAAGCAGTAGATAACTAGTCCATTGCCTATACACTCTGTGGGAAAACTATCTTCTGTGACTAGCTTCTTCTGTGGATATGTGTAGGGTATAGAGCCACATTAATAGAGCTTTTCTCTTGCCTTTACTTTCTCAAGGTAAGAAAACTCAAAATAGGGGATCCCTGGATGGCTCAGCGGTTTAGTGCCTGCCTTTGGCCCAGGGCGTGATCCTGGAGCTCCAGGATCGAGTCCCACCTCAGGCTCCCAGCATGGAGCCTGCTTCTCCCTCTGCCTGTGTCTGCCCCTCTCTCTCTATGCCTGTCATGAATAAATAAATAAAATCTTTAAAAGAAAAAAGACAACTCAAAATAGGCTAACTTTGGCAAGCTACTGAAGATGATGACTTTTCGCCTATGTTTCTGGGTCTCTGAATATTCACTTCAGATTTGCCAAACTCTGTGCCACTTAAGACATCCTGACTAATCCTAATTCAAAGATTGTTATAGTGAAAAGACTGTGGACTTTGAAGCCAAATGTGTCAGTTTGAGTCTTCTCTCTACCATTTACTTTCTCAGTTTCCATATTTGACCAGTAACTATAGTAATATAGGCTCTCAAGTAAATTAAAAATAATGTATGTTTATATAATCATGTAATAATAGTTACTCCTCTTACCATATAGTGAATTCTCTTTTTTTCATATAGTGAATTCTCAATAAGTATTAGCTATTTTTAGTTTCATACTTATTGTTGCATTAAGGCTATATTTCAATTGATCTTCTATTCCTGTACTCTTCAAATATCTCATTTCTGTTTTCCTGAATGAGATTTCAGCCAGAGATTACAAGAGGGTAATTTATTCACCAACTCTTTTGAGCATTCACTGTATGCCAAGAATTTTCTTTCTTCTTTTTTTTAAATATAATCATTAAATCCTATGACACTAAGACATTTTTATTGTTAATAACTTCATTTCTTAGGAGAAGAACTTGAGAACTTATATTGTTGGTACCATGGTAAGAATTAGAATCCATATCCTGCTTCTTTCGACTAGTCCCCATCTGCATCTATTCATCATTAGTTTAGGACCTTTTGGAGATACTGACAAATCTATTGTGGCAGGCAGGCTTCTGAATGAACTGCAAGATTTCTTTCCTCTGGCATAAGTTTTGAGTATTTCTTTGAGAGTGGAAAGGACCAGAAATATGATTAATGTCCCTCCAATGATTAGTTACCTCATATGGGAACGGTAAGGATGCTTTGAAGATGACATTAAAGCTGGTAAACAGTTGATTCTAATTTAATCAAAAGGACTGATATCCTGGGTTAGCCTGACCTAAGAAGATGAGCCCTGTAAAGAACGATCAAGCAGTCAGAGGGGGGAAAATTTATATTTGAAGCAGCATAGATTCTTACTTTTTGGTTTTAAAGATTAAGACTATCATATTATGAAGAGGACTACTTGACAGGGAATAGCAATTGGCTTCTGGAAGCCAAGGGCCTAAGTTATGTAGTCAAAAGGAACTGAATTTTACCAACAGTCATTGAACTTGGAAGACCCTCAGCCAATACTCTGATTTCAGCCTATTGAGACACTGAGCAGAGGACATGCTCTGCACATGTATTAGCTGCAATCTTAACTATGGAAACCACGAAATAATATATTTATGTTGTTTTAAGCTGCAAAGTTAGTGGTAAATTTTATAGACAGATAGAAAACTAATGTACACATAGTGAGAGAAATATTTAATTTTCCTAGAATAATGCCTTATGTTGCAAATGTTTCTTCCTTGAATAACTTGAGTCATTAAACTTGCGTCACGATCTAGCCCAAAATGTTTCTTGTCATCTAACCCCAATTCTGCGGAGTCCATCCGAACCAAACCAAGTAACAAGCATTTGTTACATCCAGTTCAATTTACGTCCTTATTTGGGGCTGACCCAGTTAAAAACTGGTCAGCAATTAACGGGTAATTTGCCTGACTCATCATTCTTGAGTGTTCATTTCTGAAAGGAGGCTTTGTCAAAACGTCAATCGTTGTATTCGGCTGTGCCTATAATCTGGTGGCTTTCCAGTTCTTGCTGAATAAGGAGCTAAATATGCATTTCTATTTTGGCTCCTAATTAAATGTGCATGACATAGTGGAGCTGAGAAGAGCAGAGCTTACCACTGCTCTTGTTTCCTTTGTGGTATGTGCTGTAAACCAGAAGTAGAATGAGACCAGCTTTATTTTAAACACTAACAATATATCCTAGGAACCAAGGAGGGCAAATTTACATAATTGGGTTTGATTTCACATGTGATCCTCATGGCCCAAAGAGAAGCAGCAGACACTGTGGGGGAAGGACCTTGTAGTTTCGAGAGTAAGAAAGCTTAAGAGGAGTAAGTTATAATTCTTATAAGACATTTGACCTTGGAAAAATCATTTAACCCAGCTGAACTTTAAGCTCTTCATCATACTGTATAACTCCCTTTGCTCTTTCTCTTCATATCAAAATTCACCTGAATTAATGGTAACTCTATTATTCTCCATGAGGTCCCTCTCACCATCCCACTATCTGCATCTCCACCTCTTTCTAACTTCTCTCCAAAATAATTTTATCAGGAGTGTTCAGTCTCACTGTCTCCACTTGTTATCTTTCAAATTTATTCTTCCTAATAAAGCCAGAAATCACTCTCCTACATACACTTATGTAGATGTTGAATCCCCCTTTTTCAAAACCCCTCATTGTTCTCTAGGTTCCTCATTTTCTATGGGATTAATTGGTACAGTCTTAAAATACCACACAAGATGAAGGGTGGCGTAGTGTCTGTACCTGACCTGCAGGTACATCCAATGCATCCTACATTCAAACTACAGAAGACTATTTATAATTTCAAAATAGTTCACCTCTCCATGCCTGCTTTCGTCTATCATCCTTTTTATTCATCCCCTAATCCATTCATCCCTTCAAGATCTAGCTTCAATGAGTTTCCTTAGGCAAGCCTTCTTCCTCATGTGGCAGGTGAAATAAATGCTTCATGGCACTTGACCCATACAACCACTGGGATTGGTTGACACTACTGGGATTGGCTTTAAACGCAGCTGTCTCCCATACTGAATTGGGACTCCATGGAAGCAAATAGTTATTTTACTATTCTTTTATGTTTTCGCTGAACTCAGGAAATTGAATTAATGAATAATAAGTTGAATGAATGAGTGGATGTGGAATAATAACAATAAATAATCTTTACCCATATTTACTACCTGTTTCTGTGCTAAGGGCTTTTATGGATTAAGTCATTTGACTCTTATAAGAGCCCTTCAGGGCAGATGTTATTATGTTCTCCATATTTAGATATTTAAACCTAAATTTATTGAAGTATTTTCTCTAAGTTCAAACAGCTGGAAGAAAAATGGGTTAAGTGACTATCAGAAGGTTTACTACAAATCTAAAATGCCTTTGTTTTCTTTCATCACCAGAAGGCAAGTATTACATGCATTATAATATTTGTGTGTTTTAGTACATTGCAATTCTCAAAGGAGATCATCCTACGTAGTAATTATCTTTGCAGAACATTTTAAATATCAAAAAGTTAGGATATTGGGGGTAAATCAATAGCTATTGGAAGATGTTTTGAAAGAAAGGGAGTCTAAATGCCTAACACAAATTCATTTCCTTATATTTTAAGATTTGACAGTCCCAAAATAGTGGCTTCTAAAATTATAGAGTCTTTTGGGCTTTCACTGTAACTTACTACATTTATTATAAATTCTCTCAATATAAAAAAAATTCTCTCAATGTAAAACATACTAATATTTAATGAATTCATGCACATTACTTTCTTGCAAGACTTACTGATTTAGGAGAGTTGAAAGACAGGTATAAATCATACCATCTATCATTTCAGATCAGGTAACACCTTTGTAAAACTGTCTAAAAATTAAATATTTCAAGTTCAACAAATTGTGCATGTCACTGAATATGTTGGATGTCCCTAACCATTCTGCGCCTTCCTGTATTTTATATGATGAAGTTTCTTGACATTGTCAATGAGCTTTGCACCTTTGGAGTGCTCTTGTTACTCAATGAGCCTCCACTCCTCGTCCTTTTGGATTCCTTCTGCTCAAAGGATAACTCAGAGCACAGAACGCTGAAATGGAAGGAAGGAACCAGAGAGATGTGTGCATGAGCCACATAGACTCTCTTGCCTCCCAAGTACCATATCTTTAACCAAATGAGCTAAGTTGCCCTGGTTGTTTCTCATTCTTAGTCTCTGAAAAAGTTGGCATCTGAATTTGAATCCCCAAGGGTACCTACTTTAGAAGTTATATTCTTCCTTTTTTGTTTCCTTGAAGGAAAAGAAGAAAAAGAGGAAACTAAAAACCAAAATGGGAGAGGGAAATGAAGTTGGGGGTAGAGAAGTTCCTGACCCAGTGCAATCTTAAGTGTAATAAATAAATTATTATTATTATTATTATTATTATTATTATATTTTTATTATATTGTATTTTTACAGTAGTATTCTTTATTTCTCCTCTGCTTTCCTGTGTGTTATTGTTGTCATACCTATGTTATAAACAGCACATACATTATTATTTATAAAATAAAGATATTTAAATATTTAACTATTTCAAAGATATTTAAATAATTAAGAATACCTTATGCACTTATCCATGCATTTACCATTTCCTGTGTTCTTTATTCCCTTGAATAGATCCATTTTTCCATCTGGTAACATTTTGTTCTGCCTGAAGACTTTCTTTAATTGTTTTGTAGTCTTCTGGTGATAAATTCTTGGAGGTTTTGAATGGTGAAAAAGATATTATTCTGCCTTTTTTTTTCTTTAAAGATTTTATTTAAATTCAAGTTAGTTAACATATAGTGTAGTATTAGTTTCAGGGGTAGAATTTAGTGATTCATCACTTGCATATGATACCCAGTCAGCATTACAGCAAGTGCTCTTCTTAATGCACATCACCCAGTCACTCCTTACCCCCCTACCACCTTACATTGACCCTCAGTTTGTTCTATATAGTTAAGAGTCTCTTATGGTTTGCCTTTGTCTCTGTTTATATTATTTTATTTTCCCTTTCCTTCTCCTATGTTCATCAATTTTGTTTCTTAAATTCCACATCTGAGTGAAATTATATGGCATATGTCTTTCTCTGACTGATTTATTCTGCTTAGCATAATACCCTCCAGTTCCATCCACATCATTGCAAATGGCAAGACTTCATTTTTTTCTTTAAATGGCTGAGTAATATTCCATTGTGTATGTGTATATATATATACAGTGTATATATATCTATATATGTGTATATATGTGTGTGTGTGTGTATATATATATATATACACACATCTTCTTTATCCATTCATCTGTTGATAGACATCTGGGCTCTTTCCATATTTTGACTGTTGTAGACATTGCTGCTATAAACATTGGGGTGCACGTGCCCCTTCAAATCACTATGTTTGTATCCTTTGGATAAATATCTAGCAGTGCAATTGTTGGGTCATGGAATAGGTCTATTTTTAACTTTTTGAGGAACCTCCATACTATTTTTCAGAGTGGCTGTACCAGCTAGCATTCCCACCAACAACATAAAAGGGTTCTCCTTTTTCTACATCCTTGACAACATTGGTTGTTTCCTGATGTTAATTTTAGCCATTCTGATAGGTGCGAGATAGTATCTCATTGTAGTTTTGATTTGCATTTCCCTGTGATGAGTGATGTTGATCATTTTTCATGTATCTGTTAGCCATTTATATGTCAGGAAGTTGTTTCTAAAAAAGTATTTTCTTTTTCCTCAGAGGGGAAAGACTGTAAGATTGAAGGAAGATGCTATTAAAATTAGGACAATCTTTCTCTACATTCTGGAACAGTGCCAGAATGGGCACAGCTACAGATGGTTTACTCTCTGTTAAACTGTTAAACTACTAAAATTCTCTCGTCTAACCCCCGTGTGGAGGGGAGTGAACTGGTGAGATAAGTCTTGGGTATGTGTGATGGCTTTCTCAAAAATTCATTCACCAGCCACTTTTTGTTCATGAATCATTCAAGCGTCTCTGAGATCCTGGAGCCCTGAGAAGATTTGGAGGCCGGCTATGTGAATTTCCACTTCCTGTGGCATTAAATCTCTCTCACCATGATTCATGCCATTGCACATTAGTTCTTCAGAGAAGTGGAAGGGTGGAGGACTACAAATAATCCCCTGGGGACCTTAAGGGGAGGTGATCTCTGCTCAAGAATGGCCAGGAGGGGGTGCAGAAACATAATAACGAAGCTTCAGAGTGCATCAGAAAAACAGGATGAGAAGGATTTGGCAGCTGAGGGAGTAGTGTGGGCTCCCTTGTGTGAGGTGCCAAATAGCAGTAGTTTTTTAGAAGAGGAAGCTGCAAGAGGAATATTGCTGGGAAGACATAAGGGCCAGGCTATGGGATCCCTAGAAGACCAAACTCAGCATAAAAACTGATCTGGTAGTCCCAGCAATGCACCAGAAGTTGTTTAATGCCCACCGTGCATTTTAAAGGATGATTTACAAACGTGTTCTTAACAAAAGAAAACGATGACACTTTCTTTAGTTATCTCAGCCATTTCCTCCTTGAAGGTAGAATTCATCACAGGTACTCAGAGGGCAGAAATCAACATTCTGTCTTTGAAAACAACTCAAGCTACCTTCTTTTGGAACCTATACAAAGCTTCTGCCCAGAAATATGTGATGATTTTTAAGGCTTTTAACTTTGGCAGGAAAGTAGAACGATTCACTGTGTTAAAACACCTGAGCTAACACAAACACTTGATTTTGCCCAACGTTTACCTAAGAAGCACAAAGTATAAATATAGTTCCCTAACAAAGCTCAGTGGAGCTGAATGACGCTTTAAGGGCAAGTAAGAACAGCGACTTTTTCTTTTCAATCAGATTCGAAGAGAGTAACAAATCCAAAGAGATCAGTTAACCCAGAGTAAAAATGATAGTGAAATTGAATGAACCCTCAAAAGACATTTGTTTGCATACTCTAATTAGAATAAGTTACACTTTCTCTAGCCCATGCTTTCCATCTTGGTGGGAAATGCGATTGTGAGAAAATGTACCCCAACTGAGCAAAGTTACTGTACTTCCACAACTCTATCGAGAATTTCTATCCCTGGAGCAAACGTACAATTTCTTTCCCACATAGCCGCTATTCCTATAGATTAGGAGTTATTTATACTTACCTCTACTCAACAGACTCATCGGTCTGCTCAATATCACTCCCTCTGGAATTTGCACTAGTTGATGCCCACTGCACGCTGAATGTTCCTAGGCAATCTGCCCATGTATTTCTCATGCCAGCACTTGAGATGTAACCCTACCAAAAGCCAAGAGCTTTTATTTCCAAACTTGTTGACGCTAAGTGTGCTTGTTGTTGCAATTATGTAATTTAATTATTAAGTAGTGTGCAATATCATGCAAAAACAGTGTTAAATTATTTGGAAAGCCTAATAAAAGATAAGCTTTTATGAATAAAGAGTAAATTATCTGTGGGTGAAATAGCTTTAAGATAGCAGAATTTCTCTAAGCTTTTGCTTCTTTTAAAGAAAACAAACCATTGATCAAGTAGAGACATGGCTGGATAGAAGAAATACTGCAAAATCCCTTGGTTCTCTATACACAATCCTTGGCCCTTGCCATCTCCATGCACTCCAGACAACTTTCCAATGTAGCATTTCTTCTGCTTCCAGAATCCTCTTTGCTACCAGAATGGGAGGCCAGAGATTCCTTAGAATGAACATCCACTGTGAGCAGTCATCAACAAATGATTGACAGAAATGGATGGGTAATACCTGGGTCCATAGCCCCATGGGTGGAATATCTCTCAAGGGCATGTTCCATACTGGCCTCTAGATTTCCACAGTGGGTTCCAGTTCTGCTGATCCACAGCTGTGCTGTGCCTTATAACTAACATTGTTCTGATGGCTTTGCATTCCCTATCTCTTGTCTCTACTTTCTCTATTAATGTTTCCTTCCTAATAAACCACATATATTCAGAATAGGTTCTCTGCATGCTTCTGGTATGTCTCAGCTCAGATTGCCATGCACAATACTACATCCTGGGTGACTTAAATAACAATAGACATTTATTTCTTCACAGTTCCAGAAGCTGAAAGTTTGAGATCAGGCATGATTTTTTGTTTGTTTTGTTTTGTTTTGTTTTGTTTTGCTTCTGATGACCTCTTGCAGATGGTCACCTTATGCCTGCGTCTTCATATGGTAGAGAGAGAGAGTTCTGATTTCTCTTATTATAAGGCCACAGATCTAATCACCTCCAAAAGGCTCCACCTCCAAATACCATCACATCTGCAGTTAGGGCTTCAACATATGAATTTTGAGGTGCACAATTCAATCCATAGCAAGGCAGAATCAAAACCAGGACAAAACATTATATGGAGCCACAATCAATTGATATACACTCAGAGGAAAGGCCATGGTAGCAACTATAAAGATTGATAAATAACTAGGTATATAAACCTTTTAAGTAAAAACAAATTTTAGGGTATGCATGTAATCTAAATAACTTTTTAAGGTATCTGGCCCACTGTAAAATCTCAATTGTGATTTGAAAACAGTCTTCACATTGTGACCCAAACCTCTGACTCCTTAATTAAAATAGACACTTCTTTTTCCCTCTATTTTTAGACAGGTTTTTTTTGGCCCACTTTTTGAATGTCATTTTATCACTGCAATATGACTAGATTTTTAAAGGTGAAACATTTCAAGCATATAAAAAAATTGAAGTGATGTAATGGGAAGAGGCACACCAGTAAGGTAAAGTTTTTGTATTTGCTTCAATATCTTTTTTTTTTTTAATTAATAAAATATTGCAGACCCACCAAAAGCCTTATCTCTCATCCTTCCCCATCCTGGGCCTCTCTCTCCATAGAAAAGCACTATCCTGAAGTCCACGCACATCATTCCCCTCCATATGTATGCACAGTACTTTTATCACACAGTTACAAATGGTGGTGATCCATTCAGGTCCCACGCAGCCATCCCTCAACTGCTGACATCAGCGCTGCTGGCTCACCGCTATGTTCCAGGCTGGGTTGAAGCACGGCCTATCCCTGAAATGGCCAAAGGTTAGATGATGCAAATACATATTCAGCTCCCTTGCCTCTGTGTGGAATAACTGTGAGGAACCACCCTAGCTCCAAAACTCCCTGTTGGATGGTCTGAGACCTCAGTTACAACCATATTGCAACCTGGCTTCTCACTCTGCCCAATTCTGCATTTCTCAGTTCTCTAAATCTCCTGCACACAACTCTCCATCTCAGAGTGGGCTCTCAGAGAATCCAATAGAAGAAAAGCCATAAATATATTTGTGGTTGTATTTTTTTTGCTTTAAAATTTCCACAAATGGGGGGATCCCTGGGTGGTGCAGCGGTTTGGCGCCTGCCTTTGGCCCGGGGCGCGATCCTGGAGACCCGGGATCGAGTCCCACGTCGGGCTCCGGTGCATGGAGCCTGCTTCTCCCTCTGCCTGTGTCTCTGCCTCTCTCTCTCTCTCTCCCTCCCTCTCTGTCGATCATGAATAAATAAATAAAAATATTTTAAAAAAAATTTCCACAAATGGGATCATACTGTTTTATTCACTCTTTTATGATTTTGAGATATACCCATATTGCTACATTTGAATATAAATCATCTTAACTGCTATATAGAATATGATTCTATGAATAAATCATGATATATTAATTTATTCCCATACTGAGAAATAGTTTATTCCACTTTGAATATTACGATCATGGCTTCAATGAAACCTTCTTTTCTTTTGCATAGATGTGAGTGGTTCTCCATAATAGACATCAACATGCAGACTAGTCATTGAGAGACTATGATGCTACAAGTTATCAGCCATTTCCCATAGCTCTAAAGTGGTTTATAACCATTTTCTTTTCCAACAAAAGTATAGGTTCTCATTTCTCTGTATCCTGGCTGAAACAATGTATTAAAAATATTAACACATTATTTTCTGCAAAGAAGTGAGATATGAAATATAATTTCTTTAAAAATTGAGATTTTTGGGATCCCTGGGTGGTGCAGCGGTTTGGCGCCTGCCTTTGGCCCAGGGCGCGATCCTGAAGACCCAGGATCGAATCCCACGTCAGGCTCCCGGTGCATGGAGCCTGCTTCTCCCTCTGCCTATGTCTCTGCCTCTCTCTCTCTCTCTCTCTGTGTGTGTGACTATCATAAAAAAAAGAGAGAGAGAGAATAAAATGGTATACTGAGTGGTTTCTCTTAAAAAAATAAAAATTGAGGTTTTTCCAATTGCTAGTGAGAATCCATGCTTTTCTTCCTTTTGTCTCTTTGTCATTAATATTTTCTCCTCTGTAGATTACCTATTCTTGCTGTATTTCCATTAGGATATTTGTCTTTCTTATGTTGATATGTATGTGTACATATAGATAGAAAGATATAAAACATATTATTCTTTATATACATTAGGTTCAAGCTGTTGTTGGTTATGTGCCAAATATGGGGCTTGATTCTCCATTGTATTTATGGTGTCTTTTATTTATAATATTTTAAAGATTTAATGTAACCAAATGTATTCATTCTTCCAATTATGCATTTTACTTTACATGTTCTGTTTAAGAAATTATCCCTTATGCCAAGGTTATAAAAATATGTTTTGGGCTAAACATTTTATAGTTTTCTTTCTACATTTAAGTTTTTATTCAAGCTGAGATTGATTTGTATATGGAGTTAAGAGAGATCTAATCATCTACTTTTCTTTTTTTCCATTAGGGAGAGTCTGTTATTCTAGTGCTACTTAGGTAGTCGTATACGGTTCCTGGATGATTTGTTCTGTCATTTCTGTCATAGGTGTAGATCCTTATAGTTCCTTTTATCTTTCTTTCTTTATTCTAGTCTTTTTGTTTGTTTGTTTGAGTTTTAGTTTGATTTTTTGCCTTAATCTGATTCTGGACAAATATAAATATTGCAGAATTTGCATGAACACATCAATGCAATATTTACATGTGCTAAGTCAAGTCTTTCCCTATTTTTTAAACTTGTTTTTTTATTTGATTTTGTGTTGATGGGTAATTATTTATTTATCAATGTTAGCTTATAAATGCATAGTAGTCTGTTTGAGTGTTCTACTTATTCTTGAGTCAGGTTTGATGAGATGTTTTTCTAGGTTATTGTCCCTTTGATCTAAATTTTCCAAAACATTATATAATTATTCATGATGCAGTTTTGTCCTTATGTGTGTTATGAACATTTTTTTCTTTTTGCTGAGCAAGTCTTCCAGAGATGTATATTTTGAAAGAACTAACCATTAACTTATTGATCCTTTTGATAATTTAAAAAAAATCTTCACTCATTTTTGCTTATGTTTACTATTTATTTTCTCATATTATCTATATTTGTTTTACTTGTTCTGCTATCATTGTTTTAAGTGGAGCTCTCAGGTTATGTCTTCAACATTGTCTCTCTTCTAAAATTTGCATTGTGACTACAAATTTCCCTCTAAGTAATACGTTTAACTACATCCTACTAGTTAAATATAAAGTGCTTTCACTATTATATAGTGTTAAATATTCTAATTTTTATACAATATATTCTTTCACCCATAATTCTTTTTTAATTATTTTAAGAGAGAGTGAGCGAGTATGCTCACATGTGCGTGCAGGAAGCAGGGACAGAGAGAATCTCAAGTAGGATCCATGCCCAATGCGGAGCTCAACACGGGGCTCTCTCTCTCATGATCCTTGAGATCATGACCTGAGCCAAAATCAAGAATTGGTCACTTAACTGACTGAGCCACTCAGATGCCCCTCCCCTGTCATTCTTTTAAAGTGAAACCATGCAATTTGTTTCAAATTTCCAAGCTTACCAAGTTATGAACCTATTTTGAGGATCTTAAGTGTTCCTTTGGTAGAATTTAGTCTCAAATTAAGTGAATATATTATTTAAATTATATCTGTGTAGTACAATGCAGACTGACATCCTCACCAGAACATCTCTCTTTTCTCCTCACCACAGCATCTCTGCGAAGACTTCTTCACAAAGTCTTTTTAGATGGTCCATTGATTGACTAATCAACACAACTTACCCCTGCTATGCTTCTACTGGATGGGCCAGGTCTTTTTATTTTAGTACAGTTAAGCCTTCTTTGCTAAGTATTTTCTGTAAGGTATGCAGAAATCATCTATTTCCCTTACTTTTTATCTTTGCCATGGTTATTTCAAAACCATTTGTATTCATAGTTGAACTCAACGGGGTAAAAAGAATGGTATTAAAAGATTCAAATTCTATATTTGCAGCCTGAAGGTCTCTGGAAACTCCTACTGCCCTCACTCTTTAACCTTTACCAATGAATTAAAATTCATCTTTAGTTTTAAAATAACTGTAATATTTGGTTTGAAGAGTGTTTAAGGGAGCTAAAACAATTCAGCTTAGGTTTGTAAGATAAAAAATGTGTGGAAAATTTAAATAGTCTTTTAAAATTTGGCTATTTTAAAATTAAGCTCTCTTATTGCTCAAGTTAAAACACTAACACATGTGCACACATGATGTGATCCTTGTTGGACACCCCCATGAAAACCCTTTTTAGACAAACATGTTTTACCTTTTTCAATAAAAAAAATAAAACAAATGATCTAGTTACTTGCATGGTGAAGAGAGTAAGTAGAATCAGGACTCATCCTAAAATATGTTTAAATAATGTTTGTAAAAAAAAAAAAAAGAATAATTAATGTTTGTAGTATGCCTATTCCTAATCAAGGTATTGTAAATACCAAAATACAAAGATGTATTAAACATGGTTCCTTTACCTCGTTCAATGGTTCATGCTAGTGGGACAAAAAGAAAAAAAAATAATAATAATGTTCCCAGTGCAGGGGTTCAGTAAAACTGTAGAAGAGGGCAAATTAAATCAGTTCAAGTTGCTTATGAGAGTAGAGGATGGGTATTTTCTGGGAAGGAGTTACACACCTAACTTTTAAAAAAACGAGTGATTTTGTTCTAGTAAAAGCAGTGGAGATGATTGGTGTTCAGGCAGGTTCGTTGGAAGCTATGTTTGAGGCAGCTTGCCTGAAGAAGTCTGTTTCAGAGCACTCTCAGGAGTTACACTTGTCAGAGAGGAAGGGATTGGGAAGCATAACTGGGCAGAGGAAGAAGATGGACTCATAACCAGTTGAACAGAAAATTCAGCCGATTTCCTGCGGCCTCTGCAGTTGGACTTGTCAGTTTCACAACCCATGAATGTCTTTTTTAAGGATCTTGGAGCTATCCCTTTGAAATACAGTCATCCAGAAGTACCGCATCCCTATCTCCCCGTCATCTCTGTGAGAAGGCAGGAGCCTAACATTGGTAAGAGACAATTAGCAAACACAGATGGCACAATCATACTGATCACAATGTAACATTCTCAATACTTTTCCATTCCCTCATCCAGGGCTTAAAAACTCCCTCACCTTTTGTTTCAGTAGAGTTTCATTCCTCTCCTCTATTCCAAGTCTGGACATTTATTGCAATTATTGTAAATTAAAGTCTTTCTTGCCTATTTAACTTTCTTGCCTATTTAATAATTTCTTGCAGTATTTCTTTGATACCCATCACTGTGGACAGGCTACGCCAGGAGAAGTCTAGCCATGAACAGAGCAGTTTTCTTCTGCAATGGACAATTCCCAGAGAGGGACTCAGCTGGGATCCATCAGCATACCACACTTCTAGCAGTGGGGAAATGTTTGCCTCCTGAAGTGTGAGGTCTGGGCAGCACAGCCTGGCTGCCACTGTAAAAGCATTCTGAGATTTTTTAAACCAAAGTCAACTCCCTGGATTTTACAGAGCCTGCGTATTGAAAGGAAGGCCTTCCTGTAAAATACTTTATATTTTAAAAATCAGTAAGATATGTGTCATCTTTTAGGGCATTTCTAAGTGCTCACCAAAAAGTGAATGTTCATCTTTGCAATTTATTTCACCTTTATGTATTCTATGACTGTGTTTTGAAGGCTGTCTACTTTCTACCCTACCCTAAAGGTAATTTGCTACTTCTGTCAAATTCTAAGTCAAACTTCTTATTAGCTATCCAATTAAAATTAAAACTCAAACCCAAATTTGTGCAGTCAATATTCTTCTTGAGGACAAAGTGTGTTTACAGAAGTGCTGTTCCAATATTTAACATTGTCATACTCTTTACCATCTTGCGGTGGAATCTCAGAGCCAACATAAGACTGGTATTTTACTGATACTCCCTTGACTGCAGACTTCATGGAAAGGATTTGGTTGGGGTTAAGCTGTGTGAGTTTAATATAAATCCCCCGTTTACTGATGTTTGTATGAACTAGACCCTTAATACCACCATGAGAGCCAAGGTCTGCATAATCAGTTTTCAGGTATCCTAGAAAATAATGGAAAAATAATAAAATAGAAATGTGTAATGAATTGTTTTCTTCTTTTGTTAATTTGAGTACTAAAGCTTTTCAAATCTTTTGAAATAGTTTTTATTGAACAATAATATGCATTGAGAAACATCCACAAATCAGAGGTATGCAGCTCCATAAATTACCAAAAAATGAACATACTCATATAACATCACACAAGTGAATGAATAAAATAGTACTAACACATCCAGACACACCCTCTTGACTTGTTCCTATCATTAACTTCTTTCTATTCCCCAAATGTGACTACTATTCTCATCATATAGATTGCTTTTACCTATTTTTGAAATTTGTATAAATAGAATTATACAGTATGATATCTATTTTGCCTGGCATCTTTTGCTCAAAATTATGCTTATGATTGATACATATTGTTGTGTTTATTTGGAATAAATTTAGTTTCATAGGTGTATATTAGCTCATTACATGAATAATTATTAATTTGCTTACCTATTCCATTGTTGTAATTTGGAGTTGTTTCCAGAATTTGGCTACTATAAATATTTTATGGACTATGTTGTATTTTTTGGCCTGTGTTAATATCCTTGGTGAGTATATATCTCTGAATGTAATTGCTGTATTGCATACAATCGGTATTATTGCATATATTGTGTTATATGCTAGTATGTAGAATTAGCTTCAGTAACTCTGCCAGACAGTTTGCAAAAGTAGTTACACCAAGATTCTCTTGCAGTGTATGAGAATTCCACTCGATCCCTATCCTTGTCAATACTTACCAATCAGTCTTTTTGATTTTGGCAATTCAGGTACTATAGTGATAATGATATTTCATTTTAGGTTTATAGTGTCAATTTACATTTCCCTTATGATTAATGAGATTGAAAAATTTTAGCTTCTGAAAGTAAAGTAGGAAAAAGCGTAAGTAGCTTCAGGTTACATTAGTCATATCAGCAATTGAGACCATTCAAAGGTGGGCTTTGATCTCAGTGAAGTCAATGTCAACCTAGTTGTATATGTCAAACTAGGTATAAGCATAGACATGAGCCTTTCCCATAGCTTCCCTCCTTTGTGAACCCCAAATTCTATTTTTTTCTTGCAATTTTGCGAGAATCTCAAAAGCCCTGTTAAATTTTCTTCAGAAATCAGCAATAACTCAATTGGAAAAGAAGACCCAATGTGTTTGCCTTTTTCTCAGACTGACCCCACAAATCCTCATTGTGTTGATGGCATCCTAATTCCTTCAAACTAACTTTAATACAAATTCTGTGAAACTTTTCTTGTCTTTCTGTGTTGATGTGAACACATCATCAGCAACTTTTCAGATGTAGCTTCTTAAATTCTTGAAGTTCTTGTTGGGATTTGAAAGAATGTATTCATTAAATACTATCCTAGCTTTGACCCAAAGATTGAAAGTAATTGAGAAACAGAAGAGCAAGGAAGATGGAGATAACATATCAACTTTTTTTTAACCTAAATAAGAGCTAGTTTGGAGATTTTTGACTTGCATACATGCATGACAAGAAGGTACTTCCAGATAACAACCCTAGAATTCTGTTTGACATTCAATGAGAGAGAAATAAAGGGAACAGAATGATCTCAGTGAATCTTTCCAACTCTCAACTGCCTCTCTTTTTGCAGAAACAAAATCTGTACACTTAAGCTTATTTCATATCTGAAACCAGAAAAAAAAATCACATTTTTGTTTGTTTTCCTCCAGATTTCCTCTCTCACATCCCCCTCAAAGTAGAGCTGAACTATATGTGTACAAGTATTTAGCACAAGTACAAAAATCAGATAGTGTTTTCCTTCCAAAAGAGTATTAGTAGGACATAAAATTTTGTCTCCTGCTATGAGAACATACATTTTACATGCCAAAGACATAATTTTATTGTTCTAAATGAGGAAGAGATCCAACAGACTTGTTATTAAAATGTATTCATCATACACAGCTGCTGATCATCCATTCTGATAAAAATCATAATTTGTGGCATATTCCCTTCAATCTCAGCACCAGGTCAACTCATTGGTTTCCTCCCAGCATATTTTGCAGCCAGATTATTTTTTTTAGGAAGACTAGAATATTCTGTAAATTCGAATCAGTTATTCAGTGCATGCTGTGCAATCTCTTGCTTGTTTATTTACTGCTCTGCTGGTCTTATTTAATACTTGTTTTGACAATTCTTCATTCAAATATTTGTTCTTGTCATGGCATTGATCCAGAACTGATTCCTGAGTGAAAAATTTTGGACCTGCTAACCTCATGCTGACCCTCAGGGAAATGTATGATAACTATTTTTTGGCACAAAAATTTTGTTCATCAGTTTTTATGAATATGTTGATCCTGCCGTTCCCCTCATTGATTGCCAAAGCATATGGTTCTATATTACAACTATAAAATAGAAGAATATTCAGACTCCACGTTCTTGACAGGTAGTATCACCTTGAACTATTTGCTGCCATCACACATCAAAAGCTTGGTCATAGGAAATAATAATCATAAAAACAGACATGCAAGTCATTTATCTGACTGAAGAGTTGCTTTATATTTTTGGAGCAAGTAACATCATGAGTGAACAGATAAGAACGTGGGCTCTGGAGCTAAGCCACTTGGGCAAAAATGTGGTTAGGCTGCTTATACCCTATGTGAAGGAGCTACTGAATTTCTCTGTACATGTGTTTCATCTTTCTAAAATCACAACAATGTTTTAAGAAGTAAATTAATTAGTACATATACAACACTTCAAATAATTCCTGGCACATAGGAAGTTTCATAAATTTGGCGACTCTTAATTTGGTTTTTACACTTAAATTCTTAGCTAGTTTTAGAACTCTTACATCTATTTTAATTTCCATCAGTGCAAACCCCTGTTTGTTTACTGCCATATCCTTCAACACCCTTCAGATAGTACATGTTCAATAAATAAGTGCTGAATAAATGAATTTAATTCTACATGGACCCCTGATTTTGCCTTCTTTGAGTGATAAAACTTTTTTCTTATAATTTTTATAAGAAACTTATAAAAACGTGATGTTACATTTATTTGGGACAGTAAGTCTAGAGAAATATTTTTAAAGTTATACAGCACCCACTTTATGAGAGTTCATGGGACAAGTCCTTCATGGGTCTCAAATATAGGAAGATCCTACCCTTCTTCTTGAGGACTTAGCTCCTGGAGACAAAGAAATGCAGAAATGAACAACACAATTTCTCGCTTTAAGGAGCACCCAATATTGTGGTTATTGGGGCCATCTAATCAGAGATGAAAAATATATTCCAAATCTGGATATGGAAAGAAAACTGTAAATTGAAGGCCACCAGCACTGATTGATGGGAGCACTATAGGAGACAAAGAGAAAAGTTAAATTTAACACACAAACACACATACACATCCTCATGCTTGTGATTCTAATTACATTCTAATTCGTTACTCAGAAAAAAATGAAAAGTTTTATAACTGCCTTTTGCAGTACTACTAGATTATACTTGCTATAAAATCTAGCATCTGACAAATTCAAATCTGTGATTAATGTTAATGCCAATTGCATATTGTCGGCATACAGTGCACCTGCACACACATTTCCAACGACAAGCACCATATATTACCTTCAAATCAGCAAGGATTGTTTCCAAACTTGGAACTGATTTAACATATATTAAATCCCAGTGTAAGTATGTGCTACAAGCTAATGCCAAAACATCTTGAAAGGCCACATTTTAAAAACAATACAGGAAACAAATTGCACTTGAAAAAAAAGTACACAGTCTGTTGCTTGAAGCATTAAGTAAGAGATGTTGGGTTCTATGATCATGAGGACCCTGGACAGGTTATATATTGCTTTTTTTCCATAACTCCTGACTTTACAATTCTCAGGATTATACAAGGAAGAGAAGAAAAAAGACACATTAAGAACATTATTAAAGATATGATCCTTGACCTCCTGAAATGTTGATATAAAGAGTAAAAATATTATATCTTAGTTAATATTGATGCGGTTCCTGCACTCTTCTGAAAATATGTTTTACAAAGCTTGACTCATTTTGTACAACATTCAAGTTGTTCTTATGTTCCCCTTCTTACAGGCAAGTAAACAGAGGATCTACATAGCTAATTAGATATTAACTGGGTGATTGGGCCCTGCTCATTTGTCTCCATCTTGCTCCATATTTCACAGAGTGGGCTCCTAAAAATGCTGTGGATTATAAGCTTTCACTAGAAGATTACAGATGGCTCTTTCTCTAACTACATGAGTTACCCTATGCATGGCTCATAGTGAGCACCTCATGATTGTTTGTTGCTTTTGAACTATTGGTGGTGGTGTGGATATTATTATTATTATTTAAAGATTTTATTTATTTATTCATGAGGAGACACAGAGAGAAAGAGGCAGAGACACACAGGCAGAGGGAGAAGCAGGATCCTCACCGGGAGCCCAATGTGGGACTCGATCCCCAGACCCTGGGATCACTCCCTGATCCTCAAGGCAGCTGTTCAACCGGTGAGCCACTCAGGCATCCTGGTGGTGGGGATATTATTATCACTGTTCTGAGGCAAGTGAGCATGTTCCAAGGTCAGAAGTCTTCTTGGCCTCCAATATCAGTAAAGAAGCCAAATAAAAATAAGCAAGCAGGCATTTAAGCAGGAGGGCCACCTTAGCAGAATTTGAAAGCATCTGGTAACCTGAGATTGGTACAAATTTTCAGTTAACAAATCCAATATGTACAAAACTTGACCAACCTATCTGATTAAATTTGATCATGCAAAGTGAATTTGTCACTGAGCTCTGCTTTCAAATAGCAGATCAATAAAATAAGAATGACTCCAACCAGCTATTTAACTGGTTTATGTCTATTAATCTTCTCCCTGTTTACAAGGCATAGCAACATGCAGTGACCCTGTTGGACCTAGGAAAACTAGAATTCCTTTGAGGATCCCATCTTAGCGCAGAGGTTCACACACTATAGCCTATGGGCCAAATTCATTCAGCTGTGGGCCAAATCAGGACGCATTCATTTGTCTACATACTGCCTATGGCTGCTTTTGCACTTAGAATGGCAGCATTAGGTAGTTGTAATAAAGACCACATGGCCTATAAAACCAAAAATGCGTACTATTTGATTCTTTGTAGGAAAAGTTAGTTGACTTTAGAATTATGTACTCACCTATATCACAAAACATGCACACACACATACATAGAAAAAAATCCTTATTTATTCTTTATTTTTAAATATGCAGACACCTTAGTAACCTCAAATCCAACTCTCAGGACCAGCCTAGTAGGTCCTTAACTCTAAGCTTCTGAATATTCGTTCTTGCAATTAACACTGTGCAGGAGAGTGCTCTGTAAATCTCTAGGCTTCTGGGATTAATGTACAGTAGCACATACAGCAACTAAGGAATATTCTGCAAGTTTAAGTATTTCATGTCCTTCTTGCATTTATATGTTTGTTGGTTTAGAAATAAGAGGCATGGAGGGTAATATTAATTCTTTAATTTGGCAACTAGATGCACACCGAATACTATAATTGAAAAATTATATTCAAAAAGAATCAGTAGAAACGAATTTAAAAACAAAGCAACATAACTTTATTAGATTGACATTGCTTTAAAGATAATCTAAATTATCTAAATGTGCATTGTTAACTTTCAGTTCTATTGGTTGGTTTAAATATCTAAAAAGAAAAATATTGTTTAATGATAGGTGTAAAATATTTCTAATGTTTATATCTTATACATACTAAAACTTACATTTCAGATGTGTTAACATTTACTAACCTTTGAATGAATTTACATTTTATTTTTAGTCAGCTAGAAAATTATTTGCAAAATAAAAAAAATATGCGAAAATTATGGTTATACAACATGATAATATTGCTGAAATAAAAATAATTAAAGTAAATTATGAAATGAATATATAAAAAATTACTCATTATGTTCATCTTTATTTAATCAAATCACCCAAATATCATCTTTCCATCAATACACCTAGACATGAACTATAATAATTAAATTTGGTCTTTTTGATATTTTTATATTTCTATTGACGTCCAAACATATGATTTTTTTGAAGTTGTATTTATCAATACAGAAGCACATAACATAGGTATTTATTAGCTTGACTTATGATGTTCAACTCTTTAAATACATAGTAAGAAGTCAAAGGCCTGTTGACATGCATGCAGTGAGACTCAGGTCAGAATATCTATCAGCAGGTCTGTGTGCTCCTGGCTATTTGGGCTCAGATGATTAATCTAACTTTTCTGTACCCAAGTTCCTTATTTGTACAGTTGAGCATCATCAGCCACATCATAAGGTTTCTGTGATTATTTGATGAGTCAGTGTCAGTGTAAAAGTGGCCAGCACAACATTTGGCTTATGCTAGTTTATTCTTCTAAATATATTGTGTCACATGAGCTTCAAAGTAATTAGATTGGTTTTATTGAGTTCTACCTGTATTTCTCTTTAGTAGATGATGAACCCGAGCTTCAGAAAACCTGGTATGGATATCACAAAATTAGTGAATGGTGGATATGGGGTCTTCCCGCATGACATAACGGAATAATGATGTAAGGATATGTGGTCTTTGGGGTCAGAGATCCAGTTTTAAATCCCCTCTTGACAACTTCCTGGCTATGTGACCCTGAATAACAGCTGATTGGGGTTAGGAGTAGCCATCTCTAAAATTTATGAGAATTAAATAAAGTAACATAAAATATCATATAGATGCATGTGATTGATATGGCTTCCTAACTTAGTCTCTGTATTTGCTTGTCTTGCATTCAACATACTTTTTAGCAGTGGGAATATGTCTTTCAAATAAAATTTCTTGTGGAACCCCAATATTTAATACAAAATACTTGAAGCGCAGCTTTGGATGACATAGAGCAAAGAGCCCTTGTGTTTAGAAATGTGACTTCTTCCTCCCATTCTTTATGGCCATGGCAGCACCTGTGGCACTTCCTTTGAACTTTTAGGCCCTGGGAAACACGGTTTGAAATAAATACCCTGAAATCATTTTCCTCCTTGTATCACTGCATATATCTACATAAGAAATCATTTTCAGGAGTAACTCTTCTCATGAAGCAGTTCTGACAGTCCAAGTGGAGAAGAATTTTCCATCTGCCTCTGTTGGCTGATGTTGCCACTTCTGAGCAACATGAAAATGTCTCCCCAGAATGCCTCCCACTTGTAC
Organism: Canis aureus; assembly: GCF_053574225.1. NCBI lineage: Eukaryota > Metazoa > Chordata > Mammalia > Carnivora > Canidae > Canis > Canis aureus. The sequence goes on from NC_135612.1 coordinate 68,561,301, forward strand.
TTCCTTTCCCCATTTTGTTCCAAGGCTGGGCTGACAAAGCATCAGTCATCACTACGACCTTGACTTGCCTTGACTCAACTTCTCCTTTATGTAAAAGCATTCTGAGACTCTTCCCACATCAGACTGATAGCCAGATGTAAACTACCAGTTTAAGTGCCATCTGGAGTTACTTGAGTTTGCTAACACCAGGGTCACATTTTATACACCTACAGTTTTCTTTTAGCTTTTCAGATAAGACTAGATTTTGCCAACACTGGCATTTTTCAGTAACAATGTATTTTTCTGACAGTCCCATTGAAAGCAAGTGGAGCTTAGCACCTTTCAATTCTGATATTGCCTTTGGCTCTCACACAGATGTCTGTCATTGTAGCTTCTATTTTGGGGGTTCTGGAATGCACAAGTCTTGGAAGACTATGCTATGCCAGTCATCAACATAAATCAGACCATGTCATTCTGCTGCTGCTTACTACTCCCTAATGGGTTCTCATCAGACTCAAAACTCTTCATCCTACCTTTAAAAACCTACATGAGCTGACCCCTCCCTAGTCCTACATTATCTAATAACACAGTTCTTCTCTGTCACTCTGCCCCACCGTAATGACCCACTTTCTGTTCTGTTGACATCCAGAGCTCATTTCTGCAGTAAAGACTGGACTAACCTTCCTTATCTGGAATGTTTCTCCTCCTGATTTCACATAGTTGTACCTTCATGCCATTCAGGTCTTTGTAAATGTTACCTCCTTAAAGAAAACTTTACTGAGTTCTTAATCTAAATTAGCAATCACACAAAGCTATGATGAGTTAAGTAAGCACTTAACTACACCTTTCAATTAAAAAGATATTAAGTTCTATGATTTCCTGTGTATTTGCCTCTCATTTTGCAATGTAAATTCCATGACTGTAGTAAACCCCTATGATTTGTTCACTGCTCAATCTCCAGCATGGAAAGCTGAGCCAACCACATAGTAGATATTCAATAAAGCTTTATTTAATTATTGTTCAATTAGCTGCTTAGCCTTCCAAATCTCCAATTTCCATAAGGTCAGATCTTGTACTTCAATATTACATTGGACAGGAGAGACACAATGCTATGCTATGCTCAATCTCATTTGATGTTCTTTCCAACTGGCCACACAAAGAAATGACTAATCAAACTTTTGTAGTTAGACAGAGTTCTGTGACTTGTTCTGGTGACTTAATATGGTGTGAACGAAATTGACCTGTATCACCATGGGTAGAGGCAGAAGTTCCTCACCATTCTCCTCTTTCTTTACTTTGGGCATTGACCAGAGCCTGCAGGCCAAGATGGTGGACATGCAACACAGAAGCAGCTTGTATCTGTGAGTCATCACACAGAGCACAGCTGCCATGGAGGGTTGCTCTATCCACAATGGACTTTGTATGAGTGAAAAATAAGCATTTACATGTTAAGTTGGATATTCCAGCACAAGCCTAGCCTGTCCTGTGTAATGAATTGGTGTAGAATAAAAGTAACATAGACTCAAGAGCTACCCAGAATTAAAGCCAGTTTATGTCACTTGACCTCACTAAGCCTCTATAAAATAGAGATAAAATGCCTAATTCACATGAGTCCTATGAGGTGATAATGCACATGAGAATCTGGAATGTGTGAATTTTCATTACATTTTAATTTTGGATTCAGTTTCTAGAAACAGAAATTTGCCTATTCTCCAAACCTACAATATAACACCTTGCATCCCACCTTGCATCTTAGCTTGGGCATGATGAAGAATGCCAACCTCAAAGACATTCATCACCCACTCAATTTTATTGGCCATACTTTTAGGTATAAAGAAGTGTTTTAGGAATAAAATTCTGAATAAAACACCCTTTCCCTCTAAAACAGCTCCTACTTTGATAATGATGATGGACACACATAAATTTCATGAGTTATGAAAAAATAATAAATGTTATGACAAAGGCTCCATACAAGTGGAAGTAAAATTTAAGTGGATCTAGAAATATAAGGATCAATCTGTGAGAGATTTTTCTGCCCATGCCCTTCTAATCCAAGTTCCATATAAACTTTGCTGGAGAGCACCACAGACATACATAGGTACACTCCAGAGCCAAGATCGCAACTCACTCAAGCTGAGGAGGAGGCTGTCTTGAGAATCTGTGCACTAACCTTTCCAATTATCATTCTCAGAGGTCAGAGGCTGTAACAAGTATTTCCCTCTAGATTAAAAACCAAGTTCAGGGATCCCTGGGTGGCGCAGCGGTTTGGTGCCTGCCTTTGGCCCAGGGCGCGATCCTGGAGACCCGGGATCGAATCCCACGTCGGGCTCCCAGTGCATGGAGCCTGCTTCTCCCTCTGCCTGTGTCTCTGCCCCTCTCTCTCTCTCTCTGTGTGACTATCATAAATAAATAAAAATTTATAAAAAAATAAAAAATAAAAAATAAAAAATAAAAACCAAGTTCAAAATGATCCCTTTATACTCATGCAATGGCCTTGCCACTTACTTCCGACAGTAACCTGCTCAGAGTAAATTCCTGACACCCCCTCTTCCAGAGACACACTCAGAGCTTCTCACCCTGGCTTGGAAGACCTGCATAAGCTAATTCCTTTTTACCATCTTTATCCACATTCAATGACTCCCATCTTCCAACACAGGTTCATAGGGGGAATGTGAGCTTTGGAATCAGAGGTACTTGTCTGAATGTACATTTGGCAATAATCATAACAAAAATATGCAAATTAAAGCATGTAAGATAAGAAATTTTCCAAAACAAGACCATAGCATGATAAATGGATCAAAGGAAGTTCCTCATCCAATATGGAATGAAGGAAAATGAACTACAACAGAGGACTGAAGAATAATTGGTAAATACAGGTGAGAAATCATGTAGTTTTAAAGCTAGAGAAAGATATAATTCATAAAGGACCATCTGCCACATGCTTTGAATCACTGAGAGCCCAAATTGAGTGGGAAGAAATGAAGGACCTTTGATTAGCAGAATGGGAATTATCATAGTTCTTGACAATGGGAGTGAAATAGACGACTTGAAGCCAATTTTGACTGGAAGAAGTAAAAAGGAACTGGTAAACACAGAAACTATAGGGTGTGGACAACTCTGTTAGAGGTTCAGAAGCAAAGGAAGAATTGAGAAAAAAAGGGACCCATGACAGAAATTGCCCAAGATAACCAGCCCATGAATTTTTTCCGCTGGGCCTTGATTTGTACCCATTTGATTCTGAAAGGGCATGAGCCTTTTCATAATTAGAATTTAACTCCAGAAGTAACACTTGTCACTTACCTGACCAGTTATTTTGGAAGTGAACATCAAGTGAGTCATAAGGTCACTGTAGAACATTTTATCTCCTTGACTCTTTCCAACTCAAACCCTACAGGGGTCCACCTCCCCACCAGGACAGAGCTCTACTATGCTCTTGAAGGTTTTATTGTGTTCTTAATTCGCTTTGAAACAATCCTTCCCACTAAAGCCATTGTGGAGTGAAAGAATGTTGAACTTCAAATCAGAATTTGTGAACAATAAACACTTCAGAATTCAATGCATTGATAAGAAATATTTTATTTCATTCCTAAAAAATGGCATTTCTATAAGCAGCCATAATCAGATATTGAGGTCTTTGACCCCCTAATGCAAGTTTCTGAGTAAAAATTAGTGAATAAAAACTTTCTTCCAAAATATAGATAAGTGGCCATTCAGTAGTTTTAGACAAACTCCTAAATTTAATACTCCTTATTTTTAGATCTGATTCTGCCGCTTTCTTATGAGGAGATTTTTGGACAAATCACTCTGTCTCAGGGTCTCATTATCTTCATCTGTAAGGAAAAGGAAGTAAGCCTAAGTTATTTTTTCAACTGTAACATTTTGCAACTTATTACTGCATAGCTCACAGTTAGAAAAGATTCAAAGACTTTATTCTATGTATCCAATCAGGTTGCTTAATAAAATAGAGTTGTAAGATTAAAAAAGGGCTACTGGTCTGTGTTAAGTGCATTTCCCAAGGAAACTCTGAAAGCGTTAAACAGATAGCTGCTTGTGACACTAATGAAGTAGCAGTGCTTTGCTCTGATTCTGAAATGGAAGGAAGCCATGAGTATCCAAAAAAGAAGAGGAGGAAAAAAAAAAAAAAAAACCTCCCTCCTGAAGGCAGCTATTCTGGGAACCTAGTGAGCTGCACACCAGGCATCTTCCTGACCTGCCAATCATGAGATGATTTCAAAGAAGGTAGGTCAACTACCACCCACCTGACTGCAGTCTCTCAGGAAGATAGAAGCTGACTTGAGGAGAATGTACTAATGAATGTAATCTGTTGCCACTTTGTAGGAGGCTGAAATGATCACTTCCTGGGAGTTAAGATTACATAATAGTAGAGCTGCATTGACTAGACCAGGAAAGAGACAGCTCTTCCAACTTGTCTTGGGAGTTGGGTGATACTAAACAAAAATAGTTTGTATTAATGAAACAAATAATTCTGGTACTGACTAGTGATTTTAAACTTAAAAAAAGCCTCTGCTTCACTGCTCTTATTTTATCTTTTATAGCAATACAAAGAACACAGACAGAAGCCATAGAGAAAAGAGGACGGGTCTATTGTGGAGAGTCAGAGCAAGCCAGCTTGGATTCACAAGCAGCCTCCATCTCCGGGTGATTGGGAGATCAAGACGTTTGCTGACTCTCTTAGCATGTTTCCTTACCTGGAAACATGAGAGGGCCATGATAATAACTAATTTACCAACTATTTAAAGAATTTATAAGAATTAAGGGTGAATGTAAAGAAATTGCACTGTACCTAACATATGATACTATATCACCTATTATTATTATTATTATTATTATTAATTATTTCTGCATTTAGAATATCTACTAAAGTGCATTGACTTCTAAAATGTGCATTTCTACAAGGCTGTATGACTTATAAATGATGAGGTTGTGTTAACATGCACCAGCCACCTCCAGTCTGAGGAGTGATGTTGACTATAACAGTAGAAATCCTACTGAAGGAAAAGCCACTAATACAAATGTTCCTATCTGCTTTCAACACTGTACAGGAGATAGAATATCACATTCTATGAAAATAAATACTTCTTCTATGGCAGTAAATCTGTCCATGTGGTAGAAATGGGCACAAATAATCCACTGTATCCACTGTATCTCAATCACATCTTATTTTGATATGATTAATTTGTTCTGCTCTAGCTCAATCCTCATTTAAAAAATAATTATTATGACCTTGTTTCTGGTATGGATTTGTCAATGGAAGACAAATGCATTGGCCAATAAACAGTATTTCATAACCCACTTGATACATTACATTTCTCACTATAAATTGGCATATTAGTATTCTGGTGTACTTATAAGCTTCTTATGTAAGATGTTAAAATGAGTTATTCCTCTGAAGCCCGTTCATTGCCCAGCTTCTCATCTCTTCCTCTTCTTTCCACTCCTTCCATAGGATCCTTTGGTAGGACATGGTCTCCTACATGGGACACAAACCTGTCTTAATGGAAAATAGAAGACATATTCATACCATTCTGATAACTATAATTATAGCTGGCCAAAAATAGAAAGTCCAATCTGCAATAAGTCTTTTACAGATTCCTCAACTTTCTGCTCCACTCCAGGTACAATTCAATTGTAATTCAACTGCTCATTCTTATGCTATTTCCCTAATTCAATTGCACCAGCCTGCTAGAGGTGAGAGAATAAACTAGAATGTATTGAGTATCAGCTAATTTTAAAACAGGTGCTGGATATATGTATGCAAAGAAACATACACAGTATCATTTAATTATAAAGAAACTTTCTTTATTAATACTGTTATCATCTCCATATTTCATATGGGAAAATAAGGCTCAAAGAGAAAGATTTCCTTGAGCCTAAGGACCGATACTTAGTAACTGGTAGAACTAAAATTACAAGCCCTGAGCTGTATGACTCAGTAGCCTGTGCTCTCACACTGTGTAGTTTCCTACATCCCACCCACGACCCATTTATGCTTATAGCTTTCACAGTGACCAGCACATGGTGTACTCTCATCAAGTATTCATTTACTGAATTAAATTATACTAAAGATAACTAGCCTAAGGGTGACAAACTAAACACTGTTGCTCCAGTTTGCTAGAGACTGAGCATTTCCCTGGACTTTGGACTTTCAGTTCTAAAAGCAGGAAAATCCCAGACATAGGTTGGTTACCCTAATAGCATCAATATAAGTAGAACATGATATACACTCAAAACACATTCATACCCATTTTAGTTCTATCCATGTCCTATTTCACAATGCGTGTGAGAAAAGAAATGAAACGTAATAGATTAGTGGATAACAGGTGCTTGTTTAAAGAGTAAGAAGTTCTAGTATGGCAATAACAACTTAGAAAATTGTGCATATTTCTATAAATTGGAATTTGGCTTAAAAATATGATAAACAGAGGATGGGTGAAATAGGTGAAGGGAATTAAGGAGTGCATTTGTTGTGATGAGCACTGGGTGTTGTATGGAAGTGTTGAATCATTAAATTGTACACCTGAAACTAATATTACACTGTATGTTAACTGAAATTTCAATGAAAACTTAAAAAAAATATTTAAAATATGATAAACACATCTACCTATCTATTTAGGAATACCTAAAATAGAAATACATATTTATTTTTAAATTCTGTTCTCATTATCATAATCTATGGTATCATCAAAAATAATCTATATTTCTAGATGTAAAAAAAATTGTTATAAGCTCCTCGAAAATGTTGTACAACTTTCAGACAAGAATTAACTCTGAGCTGGGTGACAGCAATGCATATAGAGTTTGTTTCATTCTTTAAATTTCCTTCATATATATTATTGTATTAGTTCCTAAAACCAAGTATATCTTTCAACAACATCTCATTTAGCTTTTTACATATGCTAGAATTATTTTACAAAAAACACTTCAATTTGCTGATAAAGAAACTGGAACTATGGAGATTCATTGACTTCACCAAGTATACTTGTGTTTTAAGCGGCAGGGCCAGGAGGAATAGCAAGTGTCTGCTTTCCACAGCTCCAAGCTGACTGTCGTTAACGGAAAAGCTAGCATGGAGCTGACTTTTCAGTTCTCTGTAACTTTTCCTTATCAACTGACATTGTCCTCTTACATTTTCAGGTCTTGACTTCTGTAATGATATCTTCCACATAGGCAGCAACACCAACACTCTCCGACATCAACTGGTCCCACAATATGGCCCAGAGAATCTTTTGTGTTTCCCTCATTTTCTCCACAGTATCTCTTTCAACGACTTTTCACTTTGCTCTAGCTTCTGATCCTAGCAATAATGCCTCCTTTTCAGCAGGTGACCTAACCTCAAATTCTACAAAGGTAGACAAAGTATTGGATGATAACTCTATTGACCACTTGCCAAGGAATTGGAAGGATTGCTTCTTTTTTGGAGTCATCCCGTAGCATCATTTTATTTTCTCCTTTAGGGGAAGCTGATTCCTTACTATTCCTTTTGGTTCTGTACCTTTGCCTTCTCACTTTCTTCTGATGCCTTTCCTTTTGTAATTTACTCACTCAACCTGCTTCCATCTTTTAGATGACCAAAAAGAACAAACCAATAAGCCTCCACCAAGATCGCCTATAACAGCAAGTACAACATTCTTGCTCTAGGAATCCACTTTGAGAATATATTGCACACTTGTGGAAAATGATGTATGAACAAGACTATCCATTGTAGCCCTGTTGGCAATAGACAAAAAAATGGGAGGAAGTTGAAGGCTCCTTCAAGGATTGGTTAAATAATTAATGATATAATGAAGTAGCATGAGACTGTGCAAGAGAATAAGGGAGCTATTCATGATCTAACATTGTAAAGATTCCCAAGATAAATTATGAGGTGAAAAAAGAAAGGAACACAATTGTATAAATAACAATGTAACTTCTATTTAGATACAAATAATAAGATAAGAACTTATATTTTGATTTGCTTGTATATGTGTAAGGAAACTTGTGAGGATATAAAAGAAAACTGGACATCAAGGTGGCGTTCAGATGAGAACTGGGCAGGAGTAGAAGGGGCTGTAGACAGAGACTTCTCACTATAAAAGCTTGTGTACTTTTTGGTTTATGAACCATATGGATGCCCTACCTATTTTTAAATTTGATTAAAATACCTTATTTCCACATTTTGCTCTAGTTACCAAATTCTCCTTACTTTTTTTTTTCATATCCAAACTTCTTGAAAGCTCTCAACATTGTTGTATACAGTCTTCATTTCCTTTTATTCATTCCTCTAATGCTTTCCAATTTCTGCCTCCATCATGACAATGAAACTGATCTCTCAAGACTTCTGCTTGTTAAAGTCTACAGCTACCTCTGGATCGATCTAAAGTGTGTGTAGTTAGTTTCAACATCTTAGCCCTTTTCCTTAAGTGCATGATCTACCATTTTCCTGGATTATCTTTTTCCTCCCTAGAATGCCTTTTCAGTCGGCTTGGGAGCTTTAAAACAGAATTACCAGAATCTCAAGGGAGCAGGGAGTACAAGTATCATATAATATTATCTATGCATGGAGTAAGTGCCTAATGTCTGAAAGACACAAGCTCTTGTCTCTCCTGTATCAATTCAAACACTTGGTGATTTCCTTTCCATGTCATTAGTTGCAAGTTATATGTCAATAACTCATAAATTAATATTTCCAGCTTCAGTCTAACTCCTGAGATCTAAATTCTTATATCCAATGTCCTGTTTGCCATGTCTATTTAGATGTACTATGAGCGTCTCAATCTTAATGAATGCCTCAAAATGAACCCTTGATTTCCCCCTCCTCATCCACTCTCACTCTATAGCCTCCTTTTATGGAAAGTCAGCACTCATTTCTTTCTTCCAAATGTCTCAGACATTATCTCTGGGGAAACATTTACATCCTTCTTTTCTTCTTTATTTTTTTAATGCCCCACATCAAACAATCAGCAACTCCAGGCATCTATTAACTTCTAAAATAATCCAACTATTTGTCATATCTTCTCCAATAGCACCCTAGTCAAAGCCACCATCACCTGTCCCATGAACTACCGTGGTGCTCCTCCTCCTCCCGCCCCAGCTGTCCTGAGTGTCTGCAGTCCATTTCCTTTGAGGTAGCCTATATTATCTTCTAAAACAATGGCATGGTCGGCCACATCCCTAAGCAAAACACTTCTCTCCTGTGATTACCTTCTGTCTTCATTTTCTTTTGAGCATAAACAAATACCATAAACTCATAGTTTAAAACAACATCCACTTACTAACTCATAGTTCTGAAACTTGTAAGTCTGGGAACAGCATCACTGGGATCTCCAGGTTGGAAGGCCCAGGGGCCATGATGAAGATCTTGGCCAGGGCTGTGGTTGATCTGAGGCTCGGGGTTCTCTTCCAAGCACATTCAAGTTGTTGGCCGAATTAACCTCCTTACATCTGTGGACATCACAGCAGCTTCCATCCTCCACCAGGCCAGCAGGGATATTATTCTCACTTCAAATCTTGGGTCAGGCCCATAGAGGAGAAGCTCCCTCTTTAAAACCTTCTATCATATAATGTTATTTATGCATGGTAGCTACTATCCATCATATTCAGAGCTCAAATTCACATTCTAGGAAGAGGTCATAAGGGCATCTATGGCTAAAGGAGGGTATCTGGTTGTTCTGGGGGTCTTTATAAATATATGTCTACCACACCTTCTCACTTAGATAAAATCCAAATCCTCACTCTGCCCTTAGAAGATCTGCCCCTGCCTACCTTTCCAGCCCCATCTCTCTCCTCTTTCTCCAGTATTCACCACCTACCAGGGTTTCCTTGCTGCTCCTCAAACATACCAAACCTCTCTTGTCAGGTGCTTTTGCATTTTCCAATCTCTCTACTTGTTGCATTTGGTTATATATCCTCATAGTTAATTCCTTCTGCTCAAATATCATCTTATCAAAGAGACTACCATATATCAAAGAGCACCCAAGCACCATATTTTCCTTCAAAGCACATCAGCACCCTCAGTACCCCACATAACTTGTTCAGTGCATATATGCACATGCAAATGCATGGATGCGCATGCGCGTGTGTGTGTGTGTGTGTGTGTGTGTGTGTGTTCAAAGCAGAAATGTGAGTTCCACATGAGCAGGAGTTTTGTTTGGTATAGACAGGACATCCCAAAGTTTAGAGGAGAACCTGACACATAGTTGGCCTCAGTAAATATGGATTAAATCAGTGAATGTGTTGACTGAGAAAATTGATTCATGAATGAATGAATCAGGTCACCAAGTTCAGTTTGGTTTGAAATTTTGGTCAGCTTTAGAATTCATAAGTGAGTGCTAAGACACCATCCCTAAATATCTTGAATCTGTCCAGGTAGGTAGAATGCCAAAATGTGCATTTTAAACATTTATCTTGTTGTTCAGATGCTGAAATCCACAGACTACTTATACAAATATCCATGGTGTCATTGGATTGTTGATTGGGGTCTCAAATACTACCCTGAGCCACCTACCAAGTCACGTTTAGATCGATGTCTAGAATCAAGATCTGTGGCTTTCCATCCAGTGAACATTATTTATTAATTTAATGAAATACTATATACCAGATGGTGCTCTAAGCACCAGGTGACAGCTGGGAAAAAGCAAGAGGAAGCACTTGTCCTCATAAAGCTTATCTTAGTGCAGGAGAGACAGACAGTGGACAAGTGATGAATAATCATCCTATAACTCCCATTCTGGCCATCTTTAGGTGGCTTCCTCAGCTTCTATTTTGTGATGGTTGCAAACTACCTGAAAATTGTAAAGGGGATTTTGTTTTAGACCTCAATTCCAGTTCACTCAGTGATTTTATGTATCCTGTTCTCTGAACAGCCATCTCTCTGGAGAAGGCCTGGATCACCCATATCTTCCCTCTAGTAAATAATTAAAGGCACTCAGAATAGGACAATTATCTGGCTGTCTTTCCTGGGCCTGGCCTCCTGCCCTCCACAGAACACATGGGCTTCTTTTGACAAATGTCATTGGTCCCCAAAGCGTGCTTATTCCTGGTAGCAAGTTTAATGATGTGAGTATTGCAGATCATGTCCCCTTGTAATGCTAAGCATTTATAGAAACTACCTCCCACATCCTGCAATTAAAGCACTGTCTGTAAAATAATTAGTCACTAAGAAAGAATGTCAGGCACTTTTAGGGGTTAGCAGGATGACATTAATTTCATCAGTAATTGTTCAGGCAGGCCAGGATCTTTTCAAAAAGCTACTCAAAGAAATAATTTCTATTCTACTCAATTTCATATGCACATGTTTCATTGTTTCAAAACAGTTAAAGGTAAGTGGCAAGGTGAGTGATATCAGATAGGTGCCCAGGAAGAGAAATATGAGAGGCAATGCTGTTTTTAACAAGTAGTCTAGTATAGTGGGAAAATTATATGCTGAGGAGTCACTTAGAGCTAGTTACAATTCTTCCTTCTGCCACTTACCTAATGTGACCTTGACCAAGTAACGTAACCACCACTCCTGATTATAATCCACATCTACGCTAATGGATGGAGTAACATCTGTTTCACAGGGATATTGCAAGGGTTCCAGGAGCTAATATATAGATATGCTCACCACAGAGATGAAAAATACATGGATAAAAGAAAAGGATGTAAATTCATAGCAGCAACAATGAAGATGTTAAAAAGCAAGTAATTGCAGAATTTAAGACCTGGAACGGATCTTAGATACTGGTAGAAATCCCTTATTTTAGAGACAAGGAAACTGAATATGGTGTTGCCTCCAAGTCTTTGGGCCTCACCCATAAAAATTTGCTGGAAAAACTTTGAGCATAATCCATGTCTTAGGATACCAAACATAGTGTTTATTCACCCTACGCATCACTTCCGCTTCACTCCTATGTACTTCTATTTTTTTTATTTTATTTAAATTCAATTAGCTAACATATAGTACATCATTCATTTCAGATGTAGTTTTCAATAATCCATCAGTCATGTGTAACACCCAGTGTTCATCACATCACGATGTACTTTTAAAGCACAACCAAAAAGCTCTGTGATTTATTTCATAGGTATTTCCATTTAAGATGTATATATCGTTATGAATTAGCAGGATTTAAAATTGGGCAAGGAATTATTAAATCTCAATTAATAGAAGACAATAATGCTGATGAAAACTTAGCTGTAAATAGGCATCTAGACATAAATAAAAATAACCTGTGATCAATGTGGCAAAATTCAGAATCTTTTAAATTTTCCTAGTGCTACACACTATTAGAAGCCAGGTCCATATAGAGGAAGCAGTTTTTAGCGGGATTATGCTCGGAGTTTTAGTGGCTTTATTCTTATCTCAGATTCTGTTTCTTGTGATGGGAAAAGACTATATCTTCCTCTGCTTGTTTGCTCATCCAAAGTGAAGTCTGTTTGAAAATGGTTAATAAATGCAACACAATATCCCCCTTTCAGAATTAGCCAATTTGGGATAATCAGATTTCCATCATTTAAGGGGCCAATTTTCCTTTGCTTCCTCCTCATTTGCTTTCCTGCAGTACACCTGCTGTACAGTAGTCAGCAGAGGGGGGATTTGAATGATAACACTACTTTACATGTAAATGGAGTGTTTCATCCAAGTATCTCAAAGATCTCTGTAAACATTATCCAGCTGAATACAGATTATGAACACCACTTTGAAGCTAGGAAAATGGGCACTATATGAGTAAGTGACTTGCCTAAGGTCACACACACTAAGACTGTGGTGTTGCTCAAAAGAGGCTCCTGGTTATTTGAGAATTTAATCATTCTGATTTGCCCAGGTAAGTGAGTCCATCTGCCTTACAACTCAGAGCTCCTGTATATTCCCACTTGAGCATCATTTATTGTATTCTCATTACGCACAATTACAGCCTCTCCATTCCATCAGACATTTCACCCCATAATCCATCTTACGACTTTCTGTCAATGTTGACAATCCATGTAATGTCACATATCATTATAATTCTTGAGGTTAAAGACAATGTGCATGATTTTCTCTCACTGAGTTTTAATTTCCATGTTTTAAAACCTGGCTCATTGAACATAATGCAGTATGTGAAAAAGCATAGTTTAGAATGAGGAGAGAATCTACAATTCTTATTTGCATATCTAATCCACGGGATAAATGAAATACAAAGGTTGATAGTAATGGAGCACTGAGGTTGCCAAGAGTAAGATTTTAAAACCTGGGAATGTAAAAGGCATTTTGAAAGGCATTTCTACTTAGTTATACAAACGTGGTGTTTATCCTGTCTGACTTAGAGGGGAATGAAGCTAGGCTATCTTTATTGTAATGTATACAAGAGTGGGTAGCATATTTTAAGAGATAAATCTCAACTTTTCCATTTCTAAGATAGCAATTTGTCATTAAGTATGTACAAAATGTTAAGAAATGTGAACATATGTAAGGCACCTGGCACACTGGGAACCCTATGGTACTTCCCTTTTTTGTTCACTCAAGAGTAGGTATAGTACTCTTACCAAGTGGACAGTAGGGAGCATCCCAGTGCCATCTCACATGATGTGACCTCAATGTGAGCACAGGAGGGATGTCCTTTGGTTCCGGTACTGCTGTCAATTCCCTGTGTGGTCTCGGTAGGTCACTCATCCTTTTTTGAACACAATTCCTGCAACTAAAATGGAAAATCTTAAATCAGAAAATCTCTCAAGTTCCTCCCAGATCTAAAATGTTATGAGTATTTTATAATCTGGGCACATCATGATTGACTATGAGAGTCTTAGACCATGAGACTAACTCTAGAATATTAACTGTGTTGCTCCAAATATCCCTAATTTCTCTTGATGTCTACTTCATTACTGTCTATCTGTATAGTCCAATACGAAAGCCACAAGCTACATGTGACTAGTAAACAACTCCAGTGTGTCTGGTCCAAATTGAGATATGCTGTAAGTATAAAATACATTCCTTATTTTAAAGCCTCATTTTAAAAATCATCTAAAATGTCATTGTAGTTTTAATTGCATTTGAAATGTTATATTTTAATAAAATAGACTACTAAATTAACTTTTTATTTTTCCTTTACATATAACATGAATACTTTTACTTTAATATTAACTTCTATCAAGTTTAATAGATATTTTATTTCAACTTCTAAAGGACAGTGCTATCCCAGACAACACACAAAATCTATACATGTGTGCTGATATGTGCACTAATGAAGGCAAACTGCAGACTTTCACCTTGAATAATCCTTTAAAATATCATTTAATCCTATCCCCTGACCTCAGCCCAGTTACATATCATTATTCCTATCCTATGGATGAAGCTTCAGATCTCAAGTCAGAGATACTACAAAAAAACTGTGTAGCAGTGCCCAATATCCAAGTCTCCTACAATGTCATTGTACAAATTTACTTTATTTCCCATTGCACTTTACATCCAAAGATGTTAAAGTCTGAAGGTATTAAAGTCCAAAATCAAATTATATTGCCCTTATGAGTTAAAATTAAAAGAAGCTAAAGCCTAAAATGAATTATCTTCAACTTTTTATTCAGTCTCAGCTAAAGGGTTTGTCAATGTCCAGTAGACTGAGGTTCCTTTAGCAACTACCACCTGGGCTCTGTGTCCCTGGAATCCTATTCCCAGGGATTGTATTAACTTAATCCCAAACTCTCAGGATCCTTACTTTTAACATGCCAAAGAGTGAAGTGTATACCCATGAATATCAAAGAACCGGTTCCACATTTACTGAATTTAGAGGCCAATATCTAACTCTTAAAAGAGCTATGCAAAGAAAATGATGTACCTAGAATGTGTATTTGGGATTGACCATGATTGAAGATTAAAACAGCAAGACCTGTATTTATAGTGATCCTTACCCCTATGACTGAACCACTTCCAATCACAGCATTGAGTTGTATCTCTCTATAAAGGCAGATAGATGAGAAAATAATAATAATAATAATGTCTTCTTGCTCTTATCCTTACTGAGGTATTGTCAGTCTATACATATTGTCCAAAGTCCACAACAAATACATTTGAACTTAGCTGAGATAAACCCTCAGTCACCAGTTAGTTTTGATTCTACCCATTAACCATTTCTCAGGGTAGAAGCTACTTTCTCTTTTGAGCCTCATGTTTCTGGAGCCTCAACACTTAAATGAGCACAAGCTCTTTGTAATTATGTCATATGCCACTATAATGAGCCCAGGCATTTTCAGTTTAAATGGAATTGTCATCTACTGCCTACTTAACCTGGGCCTAATACTTTCAGCTATGCCTTGATTGGCTCATTGTTGTACATCTGAACTTGGTGTCCTGAAGTTTAAAGCAGCAATGTCTTATCAGATAAAGGGCTAGTATCCAAAATCTATAAAGAATTTTTCAAACTCAACAGCTAAAAAATAAATAACCTAATCAAGAAATGGACAGAAGATATGAATAGACATTTTTCCAAAGAAGACATACAAATGGCCAACAGACACATGAAGAAAATGCTTAACATCATTTGGCATCAGAGAAATATAAATCAAAACCACAATGAGATATCATCTCACACTAGTCAGAATGGCTAAAACTAACAATATAGGTAAGGATGCAGAGAAAAGGGGGGACTCTTTTTTTTTTTTTTTGAGATTTTATTTGTTTGAGAGAGAGAGAGAGAGACCATGAGTGGACCAGAGACAGAGGGAAAAGCAGACTCCCCACCAAGCAGGGAGCCAGATGTGGAATTTAATCCCAGAACCCCAAGATCATGACCTTAGCAGAAGGCAGGCACTTGACTGATTGAGCCACCCAGGTACCCCAAGGGGAACTTTTTACACTGGTAATGGTAATGCAAGTTGGTATAGACACTCTGGAAAAAAGTATGGAGATTTCTCAAAAAGTTAAATATAGAGCCACCCTATTACCCAACAATTGCACTAGTAGCTATTTATCCAAAGGATACAGACATAGTGATCCCAAGGGGCACCTGCACTCCAATGTTGACAGCAATGTCCCCAAAGCCAATCTATGGAAAGAGCCCAGATGTCCATTGACAGATGTATGGAAAAGAATGGATAAAGAAGATGTGGTGTAATACATACAATGGAATATTACTCAGCCATCAAAAATAATGAAGTCTTGCTCTTTGCAATGTGAATGGAACTAGAGGGTATTATGCTAAGTGAAATAAGTCAGCAAAAAACAATTGTCCTATGATCTCACTTATATGTGGATGTTAAGAAACAAGACAGAGGATCATAGTAGAAGGGAGCAAAAAATAAAATAAGATGAAATCAGAGAGAGAGACAAACCATAAGAGACTCTTAACTGTAGGAAACAAACTTAGGGTTGCTGGGGGTGGGGGATAGGTAAGGGATGGGGTAATTGGGGGATGGGCATTTAGGAGGGCACATGATGTAATGAACACTGGGTGTTATGTGCAACTGAATCACTGAACTCTATCTCTGAAACTAATAATGCACTCTATGTTAATTCACTGAATTTTAAAAAAATAAAATTAAAATAATAAAATAGCAAGGCCTTTATTTAGAAAGATTCTTACCTCTATGGTCAAATCATTGCCCATGCTGCTTAGGAAAAACTTTTCCTGTATAGTAAGCTCTCACCCTATAAGACCCATTAGGGCCCCTCCCCAAGTTACTTACCTCTTAAGTCTGTTGAAGACCCTATTCCTGCCCATGGAAGCTAAATGCATTTCATAGCTGCAGTAAAATAAACTCTGCCATAATCCTCTCTGGGTCATCTAATTCTGAGGCCAGAGGCCAACAATTTTTATCAAGGATGGCTGCGTCAGCTGGGGCCAATTATGAAGCCTGTGGAATTTCACTGACACCTGCACATCCCCATATCCGGGCCTGGCTCTAAGGAAATAGCCATTTCCTTTGGACAAAGCCACCTAAAACTGCAGTCATCCACCAAGGTCAAAATATCCCATGGCCAGTTAAAGCCTTTTGGCTAAGCTTTAGCAGTTAGAAAACCATCACACAATTATAACAACCTGTTCAGCCCAATCCATGCCTTTACAAACCGTGAAGATTAAAACACATGATCCATACATACACTGAAGTCCACAGTGTGAAGACCTGACACACCAGCACAGCCAGCCACTGTTTGGGTGTCTTCCTCCACAAATGATTCTCCCTTTTTCATTTTGTGACTTTTCTGACCCATTCAATGCAGGTGGTCCAATGAATAATAACCTGTTTTCTCTACCCAGGTTATGAAAACAACAACAACAACAACAACAACAAAGAAAAGGAAGATAGCAACATCATTTTTACTACAAATAAAAGCTGGATGGAAAACATGGCTTATGGTGGACATATCTATGAGCAAGTCAACCTACACTCAATAGACCCTAGAATTAGCTCGACTCATTCTTCTAGGCAAAGGCAATACTGGATGAGACCCACCTCCTTAGGTAGAGTGTAAAACCACATAAGGGTGGAACATGGGCAAGAAGAAAGGAGGAGGTATAGTAGCATCCACTTATCCATGGCAGATACCCCAGTGGATGCCTGAGACCATGGAAAATGCTGAACTGTATATATACTGTGATTTTTTCCTATATGTATAGACTTATGATAAAGTTTAATATATGAATTAGCAGAGTAAGAGATTAATAATTATTATTAATAAAGTAGAACAATTATAACAATATGCTCTGATAAAAGTCATATGAATGTGATCTTCTTTCTCTCAAAATATCTTCTTATAGTGTGCTCATCCTTCTTCTGATGATGTGAGATGATAAGATGCCTACATGTGAGATGAAGAGAGGTGAATGATGTAAGCTTGTGATTGTTTTGAGTTATTATCGACTCTCTAACTGTCCATCAGAATAGAGACCATCTTCTTTACCACTACAATTGACTGTAGGTGACTGAAACTGCAGAACATGAAATTACAGATAAAGGGGAATTCTGAACTAACTGGAGTATAGTCAGTTATTCTCAAACTACCAATTATATGAGTCACTCCATCTCTTCTTTGAAGGAGTTTAGGGGCAGAGAGAAGCTGAGAGAGTTGTATTTATGTTCTATATAACATGAAGGAAATCTCAGGGTACAGAAGAAGCATTAGCCCCAATCATAATTTTTACAAAATTATAATTGTACATTCATCCAAATTTCTTTTAAGATTTATTTATTTATTTATTCGTGAGAGACACACACACAGAGAGAGAGAGAGAGAGAGAAGCAGAGTCACAGGCAGAGGGAGAAGCAGGCTCTATGCAGGGAGCCTGATCTGCGTGGGACTCATCCCAGGTCTCCAGGATCACATCCCGGGCTGAAGGTGGGGCTAAACCGCTGAACCACCCGGGCTGCCCCAACCAAATTTTATCTTTCAGGCCCACATTCTTGAGGTGTATTAGTTTATCTAAATTAATGCATTTGAAAAAAGTTCAAATTGTATGGCTTCATAGCCTCCTCTATTCACAGTATATGGTAAAGCATTTTTCCCAAGATATTGCAGTAATCCACATTATATCCTAGATTTCACTCCATTGATCCACCAAAATTGTTCCTAATATGTTCTGCACTGTGGAGCCTATATTGCCCCATCGGTCAGAAATATCAGTTTTCAATCTCTGTCGATTTGAATCATACTTATTCTACAAAGCCCAACTAAAATCCTAGTCCTTTTAGAAAACATTATTTTTTTAAATATAGAATATCTAAGTAGAATATCTTTTCTTATCTGGTTCCCATGGCATTTTGAATTACTAGTACAGAACTTACTGTAATCTACCTTATATTATTGATGTTTACCTCCATATTTGTCTGTTTTCTGGAAACTAGTTTTTAGGCTCCTAAATAGCAGGGGTCATGCTATTCATCACCTCTGAATGCTCACAGTGCCTCTGTGATTTATCATTCTGTATTGCTGGACTCTAATAATGCATTCTGAGTTAAATTAATTGCCTCAAACATTGAAGTTTATAGAAAAAAGATGGCGGCATGCCCAGGAAATTAGCTTAGCAATTGTCAGATACTTCAAGTTCAAGGGAAGGGACTCAGCTCAAATTGGTTTAAGCAAAAGAGGAATGTTAGCTTATAAAAGTGGGAAGTTTTTGGTTAAAGCCAGTTTCAGGTACAGTTAAATTCATGTTTTCTTTTCTTTTATTTTTTAAGATTTTATTTATTTGACAGAGACAGAGAGAGGAATGGCAGGCAGAAACAGAGAGAGAAGTAGGCTCCCAATGGAGGAGCAAGCCTGATGTAGGCCCCAATCCCAGGACCCTGGGACTTTAACCGACTGAGCCACCCAGCTGCCCTTGCATTCATGTTTTCAAACACTAACATGAAGCTGCCATCTTTCTTTCCTTTTCTTGTTTCCATTTGCTTTTGCCTTATTTTCAAACAGGTGTTTTTTGTCTTTTGGTTTTGGCTTTATGTTGTTTTTGTTTTTGTTTTTGCAAGTAATGATGAGAAAGCCTTACTCAGCTCCAAGCCCAACTTAAATTTATAGCTCTTAATTCCAGAGAAAATGGAGGCATTTTCCCACTAGTGATCCAGCAGAGGACTCTGATTTACTGGGTTTGGTTCATATGCCTCACATTGAGCCAGACACTATTACCAGGAGGCTGAAACATTTCCTCCAGATCAGAGGGTTTAGAATCAGGTCCACTTGGGCTTCTTTGAACCAATGTTGTTGCTAACAATGGAGGAGAAAGTTTTTGCTCAAAAGAGGACCTGCTGTATACACAAATAGCATTAAAGAATTAGAACTAACATCAATCTTAGTGCTTCCATGTACCAGATATTTGAACTCACACTAGGTATTAATCCCCTTTTAAAGTGTTTGTAAGAGTTTTTTTAGAATTAAATGAAACTCTAAATAAAGCACCAAAGATACATAACGTACTAAGTAAATGTTAATTCCCATAAGATACTTCCTGTACATATTCCTTAATGTCATACCTATTTAAAATAAAAGGGTATCTGAAAAAAAAAGTTAATAGAAAATAGAAGAAGAAAAGGAAGGTGATGGATGTATATAGAAAACCCTACTAAAACACAGTATAAACCAACAGTGATATGAATATGAGAGATCACATGTATGAAGCATCACATTGAAATCTTTTTTTTGGGGGGGAAATTCATTGTGTGAATGCAGTTGATAATATTAAGTTCCAGAATCTTCTTAATTGTGTCCTATGTCACCATGAATGTCCTGCAATGGATTTCATTGCACCCAAGTACCATTCTTTTATTTTTCAAAACTCATGTACCACAAAGACTTCAAGAGAAAATATAAATATAAATGGCATTAAGTATATTAGTATTCACTGCACACCATCTTTCACTTGTGGCCTTATAATTCTTATATCCACTATGCCACAGATAACTCCTTAAACAGAATAATTAATTCAGGTTAAGTTTTCCAGCAGAGAGTTTTATGTTCACATTAGATAATCAGGCACCATGGTTATATAAAAGGAATTTATTATTTCTGAAGAATGTCCATTGGGGAGCAGTGACAATCACCAAAAGTATTTTTTAATATGTGAACTCACCTAGGAAACCACACAACAAGGGCAGAACAGTCTGAGTTAATTCCAGATCATGATTTATATGGTAGCCATGAGCTACTACTCTTTATGCTCATCATCCTTGGTTCTTCAACCACCTGCATCAACCACATTTCAGTTGTCATACAATTCAAACTATATTTATGATAACAGTTTCCAGGCTAATTTTTCTGATACCTATCACTAATGGAGCTGATTGTAAAATTTGTGGAAACTTCATAGCCTCTTATTAAACACAGTATCCATTAAATACTAAATTATATACACTTACAATTAAATTATATTAAAAACACAATTAGTAAATTTATAAAACCCATAACTTCCTAATTATTTTAATTTGTTGATGGCACTTTACCAAGAGCTGGGTATGTAAGAGGGATAATACATAGACTTTGCCCTGGAAAGGCCCATTGTCTAGAGACTCATCATGTTTATCAAACTATGGTTTGGTGCATACACTGGAAGTGCCCACGAATTAATAAACGATGATGCAGGAATGGATCCTATGGTCAAATATATTTAGAAATCCCTGAATTATACAAGTAAAATAAATTATGTCACTGTAGGACTTTTCTGGAAGTTTATATGCTAATGTGCTTTGAACAGCTCAAAGGAAATGAAATAATCAGTATTTTCAGACTTACTCAAGTAAAAGAACAATTTTTAGAAGGATGTATTTTCTAAAACTAAAGTTCCACAAGATATGAGTTTGAGAAACAATGCACTAATAGAATAACACTCATCTTCTTTTTGAGTGCTCATCTTTGGTCACTTATTCTCCAATTTCATGCTCTATAAAGAGACCAGTACACTCCTGTCCACTCTTCCCACCATTCTCTTGGTCAAGTCAGTTTCATGCTAATAGAAGAAAATTGAGCAGTTTCCAAAATACTGGATTGTATGAGTCAACCCACAAGCAGAGCAAATGACCTCTAGAAGTAGAGAAATGTTTAAAATACGCTCTTGAAAGTAACTATCCAGCACTTAATTGTGAGGCATCTATTCATTCTCCTAAGGTATTTCTTATAGCAATACTTGTCTGCCCAGAATTTAACATTGTTTAAAAGGACAGGGTGAGTAATGAAAAAGAGTAATTCCATATAAATCAACCCAAGAGCAAATTAGGGTGATGGACTTAGCAGAACAAGAGGCTGGCAAAATTGTAAATCCTCTGAGTCGTCTACTGCTCTATGAGCTTTTGTTGAGACTTTCCCTGAAAAACGTATTGCAGATTATCACTGTTATCTGTGGATGTCTGAGACATACTTTATCACTACAGGAGACATTTTAAAGTTTGGGTGGAAATTCAGTGGGCAGTCTTACATCTCAGGCTTTCAGTAAAGGAATATTTCAGCTTTTTGGGGAAACCAATTCTGATATAATACAAATCTTTGATATCATATGATGTCACTTACCACTCTGAATGCAGGGTTCTTTCTGATGTCAAACACACACATGAACACACCAAGATTTATCTGTTTGGTAAAACTGAATTTATCTCTTTTACCAAGAATAATGTTTTTAAGTATAAAAACAGATGATAGTAAGAGGTAACAGGTATCAAGTCTAATAAAATCATCAAATTTCCTTCTTCTTCTATACATTCCCCATTGGAGAACTCACATAACTTTTGCAGAATTCCTTTTTGTTACTGTGGTGATTGAAATCAAATATTTTTGTTGTTATTTTGTTTCTTTTGTGTTTGTTTTTTCTCCAACCTTGAGCCTTCTCCTAATTTCCTGGACTGCATATCCACCTCCACTTAGGTAATCTGTCAATAACTCCAATTCAACATACCTCAAATTAGACTCATTAATCTTTTTCCTAAAATAATTCTATTTTCATGTTCACCATCTAAAAAAGGACATAACTTGTTTTCACTCTCTCCCTATCCAGCCATTCCACATAAAACCTTTTTTTTCTTGCTTCTCATATTTCTTGACTCTTTGATGCTATCTTCATGACCCCATTAAAAAAACAACACTCATGAACAAAAATAAATGAACTTGATATAAGAAAACAATGATTTGAAGCTTTATTTTGACATAGGCATATCATTTCATGAGCATGCTTAGAGTACTACTATGACCTAGGTAATTGCAATCTAGTTATATGACCTTGGAGAAGTTCTACAACATTTCTGTATTTCACCTTCATGAGAAAAAAAAAAAAAAAGAATCATAGCCTCAGAAGGTTATTAGGAGGATCCAAGGAAATGATGTGCATATGCTTGCTTTGCAAATCATAAAGCAATAAAAAAGCAAACAATTCCACCATTTCTGTTCTATAACCTCACTGATATCACCCCAGTTCAAACCCTGATGATCCCCTTCCTTCTAAAATTGCATTAAAGATTTAGCAAGCTCTCCACCAAGATTAAGCATTCACTCACCTACTCATTTGCTCATTCACTTACCTAACATTTAATAAAGACGACAGAGAGCTCAACATGGCCTTGAAATACAGACATAACCTGAGACTTATTATCTGAAAAAATAGCAATTGCACTTGCTATAGAGGGTTAGCACAAGTTAATGGGTGAATCTCCCCGCACAGTGCCTGACATCATATAGTGGGTGTTTGCTAACTGTTGGTTACTGTCCTTTTATTAGTGTTAATGGTTGAAGCCCACATTTTCTGGCTCCCTGCCCAGTTTTCTCTAGATATAAAACACTGTCTTCTTTATACAAACATTTTTTTTTCTGCCTAAACAGCTAAATCTCCGTGATACATGCTTATAGGTAGGAATATATATTGTGTCCCCATGGATTTCAATATTGAATGAATAAACATTTAATGAATAAAACTTCCTCAATATTATATTGATGTGAAAATAAATCATTTTAAAGCTATTTAAAAGCCCTTAAGGCAGTAGGCTATCAGGATACAAAGAGGCACCTGGCATTCATATCAACACCCATAAAATAGAATAATAGCCCTTCCACCTTTTTTCTTTCTCAGGCACTTAAATTTTTCCAACTACTCATTTGCATTTCCTTTGAATCCTCAAGCAGTTTTCAAAAATAGCTCTTTTATAGAAAGTAAATTAATCAACAGACATGCAGTTTTCACTGGGAGCAACATCACAAGGAACTCCCGCGCTCATGAGCTCAGCAATGCAGTGACCTCAGTTTCTCTCTTCCTCTCTCCCCCTCTCCCTCCCTTTCTCTCTCTCTTTCTCTTTCTCTCCTTCCCTCTCTTTCCCCTGCTCCCTCTCTTTCTACCTCTCCCACTCCCACCTCCCCTTCTTTCTGTCCCTACTTCTCCTTCTCCCCCTCTCTTCTTCCCTCTCCCGTTCTCTCCCCACCACACTTTTTTATGTTCTCCTATCTATCTATGCATCAACGAAAATTGGCTGAGTAAAACTGTATGTGAATCATTTTGCAACTGCATTACAAAGTTAGAATTTGGTGTAATGATTCTTGCTCCTCTCTCATTTTAATAACTCAAACCCACTTCTGTGTTTCCCCGTTGTTGCTTCTATAAATATGTGCCAGAATAACAATAATATTAGTCATAATTTGTAATAATCTACTCCATAGACCCCAGTACATACCTCAGGCATAAGAATGAAACATATAAAATTGCTGAGAGCCTGTTCTGATGTAGAAAAACAGCAATTTCTATGACTTAACCTAAAAAAAAACAAAACACACGTCATGACTTTAACTGCTTGTTCTCTGTTTTCCCACTAGACTGAGTGCCCTTTTAGAGCAGAGATTTGTCTTAATTTTTTTTTCTATATGCAAGGATACAAGCATGATGCTTGGCACCTAATAGGTGTTCACAGGAGTTTGTAGGTAGAAAATAACTCTATTTTAGAGAGTGTTCATGTACAGTAATGCTGGATGATAGACAACACTTTACAGTGTAGATGAGGCAGGGACTGTCAGAAAAGATAACTGAATTGTTAATGAGACACATCTTGTGTCAATGAACCAGCTTTAGAATCCAGGCTCTACTCACAGCCAGTTCTAAGGTCCAAGCAATTTCATCTAATCTCATCATCAAATCACACCAACTTAATGAGCAAGAAATTATAGTTAATTCTATTTACAGATACAAAATGGAGTCCAAGGCCATCTAGACAACAAGTAGTGGCGCTGGGTTTAGTGACACTTATCCAGCTTCAAAGTCAGATGCTCTACCATTTCATCATTCTATTATTCCCAAGGCCTACCTGGAAAAATAGAGATGAGAATCAAGTAAGATGATAAATGCTCAAATACTTTAAAAGTTAACAATAGTTATCATGAGTTGTATACTTATGTCCATGTACTGTATTAGACCTTTCATATATTTTATCTTATTTATTCTTTAAAATAGATTTTGAAATTAGTTATTATTTTTATTATTTAATGAATAGAATGAGGTTCAGAAAGAAATAACTGTCCAGGGTCACCGGGTGGTACAAAACTGTCTTAAATTCTTAGTTAAAATCTTAATAACTTAAATGCAAATATAATAAAGTTAAAAACAATTAAAAAAGAAGTTGAACTGAAAACTTTATATTATCTTTATCTAAAGTAAGTGGAGTACCAAAGTGCATAGATATATATTCAAAGCATGAGCCCACTGTCCAGAGAGACAACTTCATTTAGGCCTCAAATCTCCTCACCTATAATGTGGAAATAATAATAAGTCTGTAATTTTGAGAATAGGACATTGTACTTAAAAAGCTTTGTATATCATGTATATGCTATCCAGGAGAAGCTACCTTCAACCTTTGTCATGATTCTTTTTGTTAGGGTTTCCCATCAGTTAGGAGGCATATTAACAAAGTTTCCTCAGTTGGAAGAATATCTATTTAGGTAAGGCCTTTGGGGAAACAAACATTTTTGGATGATAAGGGGATGAGGGGAAGACAATGCAGTAATATTGGACCCAATTTCGTTGAGTTATAGAATGAAACTCTAGGATGACTTGTTAAAAAGTATTTGAAAAATATGGTTTGAAGATTGAGCTCAACCATCTGCTTGGGAATTTGGAAATTTGGGAGGAACTTCCCTGAATTTCACTGCTAAAGACTTAAGGAGATTTTAGATAATAATGCACACTATAGGGGCACCAATAGTGCATAAAAAAGGTACAAATGGAAGGTACAAAAGTATTTTCCTCAGTCCTTTCTCTGGCAGTATGTAAGGGAACTTTATTTCTTCCTATATCTCATAACTTAATCTCTGTGCTGTCTTGATGAATTATGGGTTCATAGTCTGTCTCAGTGCCTTCATTCTTATATGTCCAAAGGAACCTACGTTAATGTTCTCTCTTGGGTCATTTTTTACCATTTATATCTGGGAAGCTTTACACATCCAAGTGTTTGGATAAAACAGTTCTCCATGTTAGACAAGACTTTAGCTTATAGATCATGCAGAAAAGCTCTCATGAAAGGAACCTTCTACTGCTGACTGCTCCTGATATTCTTTGGGGCATGTCCTGGGTCCTCTCTGGTCCTCCTACATATGCTTAGATCCCCCTCAGCCCTACATGTGCTTCCATTGATGCTATACTGCCTCAGCTATGGCACTCATCACAGTCTATTTCAATAATCTGGATTAGTGCTCTAATTTTCCCAATTACTATATATGCCAGAAGGGCAGCAGCATAACCTCCCTTGTCTACTACTATGACTACTCTGTCTTTAGATCCTAGACTATACAAATGACACTAGATTCCAATTAACACTCAATTTTGTGAGTAAATTAGTTTATTAATAAAATAAGTAGTTCACATATTTATGACCCCTAGAAGAATGTAATCTCCATAGAAAGTACTCAATACAGGTTTAGTGGGTTTAGTGGTCCAAAGGAACCACTAAAGGAAGAGAGAGGAATCAGATTCATCAAGGTCAAACATTTTCCCAAGGCCATGGTCACACAATTATTGAACAGAGAAGAGAAACCAAAACCCAAGCCTTCTGACTTGAATCCAGGGCTCTGCCTGCTCTTCCAGCCACTGAAGTAAGCATGTTTATTAAAACTATCTTTATATTTAGCCTCCCTTCTAATTTAAGCTCATGTTTTCAGTATTGTACCTAACAATTTAGGTTGTATTCACTGCTGATACATATTTCTAAATATATGCAGTAAATTTAAATGAATAAGATGCCTTGCTGAGTGGAAAATCTGGATTATTATGTCCTGAAAGCAGATCAGCACAACCATTATATGCACATAAAAATAACCTTAGGGCTGTTAATATGAATAATACGTTTTACCACCATTAAAGCAAGATTTAGACATTTAGCCTTTTCTTCCATAACAGGCTGTTCATTTTAGTACAGGAAGACTCTTAATAAAAAAGATTAATGAGGTAAATAGCTTTCTTTTATATACAGTTTTTTCCTCTTTCTGGAATTAAGTATCTTCTGGAAACTCAACTGCTCTCTTTGCTATAAATTAAAGACTATTCTTTGGTCCAAAAGAAAAGACAAACCAGGTGCATACAATAAGAGATTACCTTAAGTATTGATACTCTCAAAGACATTCACTGGAGAAAAGTTTCCTTAAAAATTAAAACTTCGTGAGGTTGCTCTGCCTCTAAAGAGTTTTTTCAGCTGGTGAACTATCTAAAAATACATATGAATTGGGTTCAGTTAAAGAAATTATGCAATAAAATGAAGGGAGGTTTAAAAATCTCCCTTTTTTATTTAAATTCAAATAGAACAGGTCTCATCTGAATTGATACTTTCTGTGACAATGCAAATTCTGTGTCGAATGTGAGGCAAAATTTTTGATTGCCAGTAATTCCCTCCCATCTAGTTTCTCCTTAAACACTGATGCCTGAATCCTTTGGTTTAAGACTCCTTGCCTCCTATTAATAGATGATCTTGGGGAAGAGGCAATCAGTCCTGGACAAAATGAGATGTCTCTGACCTCAGGCTACTCAAGGATGCCTGTATTAAGCTCTGTTGGTAGCTAGTCTTCACAAATCTTGTCTCTTGATAATGCCCTCGCCTGGTACTGGATAGGGCTGGATAACCAATAGGTTGTTGTAGAAATGATAGAGCATGACTTCTGAGGCTAGGGCATAAAAAATATGGTGGCTATTTCTTTCAATCTTGGATCATTCTCACCAGGAAAAGTCAGTCTCTATGTCATGAGGACACTTAAACAGCACCATGGCTCCTGAGGCCTCCTGCCATCAGCTACATGAGTGAGTCATCTTGGATAAGAATCCTGCAGCCCCAGTCAAGTCTCAGATAACTGGAGACCTGGCCAACATCTTGACTGCAACCGCATGAGAGACCCTAAATCAGAAACACTCAGTTAACCTTATCTTGGATTTCTGATGCCCAGAAATTGTGAAGTAATAATGTTTATCATTGAAGCTACTAAAGTTGTGATAATTACAGAGCACTAGATAATTGATTGAAGTGCTAATAAAACCATTTACATAGCACCTTTGCACACTAGATACATGTTAAAGCATGTCCCTTTTAAAAGGGCATCTAATCACTATTATTATCTATTGTTGGCAAATCAGGACATAGGCTGGAGAGGATCATTGAGTGAACTAGTGCCACATGGCTCATCAATGGTAGAGTGGAAATTCAAACCCAGGTCTACAAGAAATCTAATTGTTTGTTTGTTTGTTTGTTTTTCTCAGCACACCATGTTCAGAGGTTGTGTTCAAAGTTTGATTTAAACAGCTAATGCATAGACAAACAATAACCTGCCCAAACCTCCAGTTCCAATTCCTGTGTTCTTCCAGGTATCCTGCAGGAAGAGGCATCAGGGCTTCTAGACCCAGGTACTCCTTCTCCCAAGTGCCAGTAGTCCAACTGGGGACAGACCAAATCCAATGATTGGTCAATGTGAGGGAAGAGAGAGAGGGAGAGAGAGAGAGGCATAGCTTCTTTGTCTCTATTGAAGACTATTTGGAAGGTCCAAACCAGTTCCAGAACCCTCTCCAGGCTGAGCTAACATCTTTGTTGCAATATCATTGCACCTCAAACTCTTGTTATTCTGATGCCTTTGCTTTAATTTCCTCAATGTTGATTGCAAGACCACTCTTCAAAAGGCTTCCTGCATACAAATTCCTACTTTAGAGTCTATATCCAGGGCAACATTTACAGTTTGTCTTACTTCTCAACTCATTTCCTTATTTTTAAAATGACTGAGCTGGCCTAAGTGTTTCTAAGATAATGATTCTCACAGTGTCATCCCTGAACCAGCAACACTAGCTGGGAAAATTGAGAGAAATGCATAATCTCTCTCTCCACACCAGTTCTACTAAACCAGAATCTTGAGAGGTGGAACCCCAGAATGTGTGTCCAACATGTCCTCCAGGGGAGTCCACTGTATTATGAAGTCTGAGAACCATGGTGTAAGGTTTATTCTAGCTCTCAAATATCTTGGCTTTGGGTTGCTGTCATATAAATATTCTCCAGCTAGTTGGTCGTGAGTCTTTACCAGATTAGAGCACACTTAATTTGTGTTCCAAACCATGTAAAATTAGATTACATTCAGTAGTTCTTATATGTAGGCATTGAACACCAAACTGTAAATACTTGCGATGTTGCAGTAGGAGTTTATTCTAGTCAGGCTGGTGGGTACAAGGGAGTATAAACTTTGGTACAGGAGAACCTGCCTTCTGATACCATCTTTACGATCATCATAATGCATAACCTTTCAGAAGTCATGGTCACTCTCCAAGCTGGAGTCATTTTATCTGTATAATGGTTTTGCATATTCATGCCCTGCATACTTTATAGAAAAGCAGCAAAGAATGAATGATATAATTTAAGAAATAAAGACAGCTCATGGTCACATGTCTTCCTTATGGGATCCGGAAACTTATACATCCTGTGAGCAAAGAAAATACTGCATGAATATATGACTATAAGAGCTACTGCTCACATGTATTGAGTATTTACTATGGTCTAAACATATAATGTAGTATACAATACATATGCTTCATTTGATTTCTTATATGGAGGGCAAGTTTTACAGAGAGAGAAATGATCATAATGCTCTTCCCTGTCAGATCAACTGATTCAACATAAACAATTTCTATATTGAGTCACTTTTCTCTAGTGCCTTTGTTTTTCTTCAAAATTAAATCTTTAAGAATTTAGTGATAATAATAAATGAGAATGGTAATACCTAACACTTTCATAGCATTTACAATATATATGTTATGTTGTTTCAGGAATGTGCCTATGTATATAATTATACATAATTATAATAAGATCTTATAAGTATAATTATATATAATTAAATAAGATTTTATAATTATACTTATCATTATAATTAGACATCTATTACATAAAATATCATATCAAACATTATATTATTAGGTATTAATGTTAGCCTAAATTTATAGATTAAACACACACACACACATACACTAGAGCGCAGAGAGATTAAGCAATTTACTCAAGGCTGCACAGCCATATATGAAGAAACACTGGGATTCAGAGATTTCTTTTAGACACTCTTGACTGTCACCACTGTGAAATACTGCCTCTCAAAATAACACATTGCTGACATTATCTTAAATACATGTACATATTTGAGCACCTTATTTGTTAACACTTGATGTGTTGATATAGGGTATGGCTAACATGGTCAGCAGATTCAAGAATGGGAATCTGCATAAGAAAGTACAACAAAAACCACAGAGCACCCAGAATTCTGAAGTCCCATTGGTCTGAAGCCCATATATTAAGTAGACCTGAAAGTGGATTCAGAGCTATCTTTGATCTTTTATTCTTGGCTGACCAATTTTTTTCTTATAATGCTCTTCATATTTTGCTTATCTTTCATGGTAAGAAGTAGAAAGTGCTGTCAACCAAAACAACCACAATGAATAACCACTAGGTTTCTCAGATTCCTTTGCTCTGAAGACACCAGAATGTGACCTCCATTTAGCCAATCAGACAACTCATGTAAGAGATGGTTGAAGAAGAGAGTAGCATGAAGAGAGTAGCCTGTGACTAGGAAGATAGCTCTTTTGGTCAGAGTGCCAGAAGGGACAGCTCTGATTAGAGCTGCCCATATCTGGTGTAGGGTGTGGTCCATGGCAAAGAGCAGGTGATGTTGGTAGTGATGTTTGTGCTTCCAGCATGGTGGGCTTCATTCCTGGCTGTTGTTCCCAGTTTTTTTCCTTACTGGGTAACATGTAACTCTGTTTCTTGGTTCATCCTGGGGGTTCTGTGAACTTATTAGTGCCTTTAATAAATCTTCTTGGCTGAAACTAGCTAGAGTCATGTGTCACTTATCTGTTCCTGCATAATAAACCACTCCCAAATTTAGTGGCTTGAAACACTTTGTTATTTTTTTTCTTTTTATAGTTCTGTGGCTTAGTAATTCAGAATGGGTTCAGATGGCTCGTTCCACTGGACTTTTCTGGGAATACTCTTGTGGCTGCTGCCAGCCCAGAACTTGACTCTAAGTGGATGATCCAAAAAAGCCTCACACATGTCTGACAGTTAGCTGGGGCTCTTGGCTGGAGAGTTCAGGCCAAATCTCAGAAGTTGCATACCACCTTGTTCCCCACTTCTGTTGGAAGCTGTTGATAAGATAGGGAGTGAAATATTGAATCTCATAGAGCCTGAGTAGGGAAAGCTACTTTTAAAAGAATAACACAGTGAGACTATATATGATAGAAGTAAACATTGAGGATGATGAGAGCATAAGAAGTACAGGAGAGGATATGACAAAGACAAGAAAACCTGAAACGAATGATATGTCTATGTGAGGAGACAGTTGGAAGGGAGTGATAACAAATACCTGGGCTCTCTTGGTATGAAAGTGATGATGTGGGAGGCTGCAGGAGGCAGCCAGAGGGAAAAAAAAAAAAAAAAGCAGAAGCAAGCTTAGGAGAGTCCTTCTGTGTCAGGCAAAGGAGTTGGTCTGTATCTTAGAGGCAGTGGGTGGACGATGAGAGATTTTAATCAGTGGTGAAAGCTGGTGACATTTCTGCTTTAGGAAGATCACTCTGGAAACCATGAGAAAAGTATATCTGAAAGCAGCAAGACCTTGCCTACCCTGAGGATAGCCCAAGGGCATCTTACAGCCTCTGACAATGTATGTCTCTGGTTGCCCTTATATCAAATTTTCACCCTGAAACACTGTCCACTTGAATATCATTAAGCTACTCTCATGCACAGTTTAAAGAACTCACAGTTGGAAATGCCTAGATATTTTAAGGGTGGGTTATTTGATTTGCTTTTTTCTAGTCTACAATAAAATAAAGAATAAAAGGCTCCTAACCTATGCCTCCAGCATTCCCCCTATACAAACCAATCTCAATTTAGACTATTAGACCAAGCTGGCTTCTACTCAAAAGCTAATTTTGGATGGAAGCATGAATTTAAAATTCCTGGCAGCACAGAGACAAAATTTCTAAGTAGGTCTAGAGGCACCTGGATGGCTCAGTTGGTTGAGTGTCCAACACTTGGCTTCAGCTCAGGTCATGATCTCAGGGTGGTGGGATCGAGCCCTGTGTCAGACTCTGTGCTCAGCAGGGAGTCTGCTGGAGATTCTCTTCCTCTTCCTTTGTCCCTCCCCTGTTCATTCACTCTCTCTTTCTCTCTCTCAAATAATAAATAAATAAATCTTTTAAAAAAAATTTCTGAGTAGGTCTAAATTTATCATCCATAGTTCCATATATTCCATCATTCTTACTGCCCTATTTACTTTATAGTATTTATCATTATCAATAATGACAAGTTTATCAGAATATCTTTCTGTGATCTGTTGTCACCACTAAACTGGCAGCCCCATGAGCACCAACCATGTCCCTCTTATTTGTTTTGCTCACACTGCTCAGCACAGTATCTGTCACACAAAAATCAATGGATATGTAAACATGGTGAGTAGGAAAATGATCTCATTTTGTACAAGTTCTGTTTCCCAAAGGAAACTTCATGACTGCCATTCAAATTTGTCTTATGAAAGCTAAGCTGGATGAGATACCACATGTGATGGTAAAAGGAATGTCTTTGGAGTCCAATAGACTATGATTAAACCTTGCATTTGCACAGATGGCTGTATAACTTCCGAGAATGTGTATTAGTATCTTGTGGCTCCCAAAACAAATAATCAGAAATTGAGTGTCTTAAAAGAACAGAAATGTGTTATTTCACAGTTCTAGAGATCAGAAATCTGAAATCAAGGAGCTAGCATGGCCACACTCCCTCCATAAGTTCTAAAAGATAACACTATCTTGAATCTTTCAGATTTTGGTTATTCCTGCATTCCTTAGTTTCTGACAGCATAAATTCAAATACTGCCTCAGTCTTCACATAGAAATCATCTGTCTTTGTGTGTATTAGTCTGTGTTCTCCAGACAAACAGAACCAGTAGGATATACGTACCAAGTTAGCTCATGTGCTTATAGAAGCTAAGAAGTCTCAAGATCTGTAGCTTGCAAGCCAAAGAGACCCAGGAAAGCCCACAGTATTGTGGTTGTGGCTTAAGAACTAGGAGGCTTAAGAACTAGGAGAACTGATAGTGTAAGTTGAAGTTTGAGTCCAAATCCAAAGGCAAAAGAAGATCAATGTCTCAACTTGAAGACAGACAAAAAGATAATTGTTTCTTACTCAGCCTTTCATTCAGGTCTTCAGTGGATTTGATAAGTCCCACCCACATTGGAAAGGGCAATTTCGGGATCCCTGGGTGGTGCAGCGGTTTAGCGCCTGCCTTTGGCCCAGGGCGCTATCCTGGAGACCCGGGATCGAATCCCACGTCGGGCTCCCGGTGCACGGAGCCTGCTTCTCCCTCTGCCTATGTCTCTGCCTCTCTCTCTCTCTCTCTCTCTGTGTGACTATCATACATAAATAAAAATTAAAAAAAAAAAAGGAAAGGGCAATTTGATTTACTCAGTCTATAGATTCAAATGTTAGTCTAACCAAGAAACATCACCACAGGCATGCCTGAAATAATGTTTAACCAAATATCAGGGCACCCCTGTGGCCCAGTCAAGTTGACATATAAAATTAATGATTATACTGTGTCTTTTCCCTTTCTGTCTCATAAGGACATTCTCATTGGACTTAAGTCCCACTCAAATTTAGTATTACTTCTCAATCCTTGCATTAATTAGGTCTGCAAAGACCCTTTTTCTACATGAGATCACATTCACATGTACTAGAAGTTAGGACTTGGACACATCTTTTTTTAGAAGACAACTGGATTCATTGCTATAGTAGTTTATTAGAACTGCCATGACAAAATATCATAGGCTGGATGATTTTAACAACAGAAATTTATTTTTTCATAGTTCTGAAGGCTGGAAGTCACTACAGGAGGTGGCCTCACCTGCTAGAGCCTTGGAAGAGATAGCCTCACTTTTGAGATCCTTCTTCCATTTTTTTGAAGGCTAACACATTTTTGCAGCTAGATAAGTCTATTGGCTTATCTTGTACAATCAAGGAAGTCTGACAACCTACATGTTGCTCCATTTCTGTCCCCGGCAGTCCAAGCTGGCAGTGTTTCTGTTCCTATAACTCTGTCTCTATTCCTGGCTTCTGCTGAGATGCCGGTTAGATCCATGAGTCACACCCATAATCTCTTCAGCAAATGATTTTTTTTCAGCCATGCTCTTTGTGTGCTCTCCAGAACACATTACCTCATGTTTTTGTGATTTGGATAGACTGAGAAGTTTCCAAATCTTCAAGTTTTAGTTAATTTTTGCTTAACACTTCCTTCAATTATCTCTCTCCTCTCATATTTTCCTAAATGCAGTAAGAAGAAACCATGCTACGGCTTCAATATTTTGCTTAGAAATCAACTTACAAATATGTCACTTGTAAAATTTCTACTTTCCTCAAAACACAGAACATGATTTGGCCAAGTTACTTGCCACTTTATAACAAGGATCATTTTTCCTCCAGTTTCCAATAATGTGATCATTATTTCTGTCTGAGAATTCACCAGAATCATCTTTAATCTCCATATTCCTAGCATAAATCTCTTCTAGACTTTTTCAAGCACGCACCTCAAAACATTTCTAGTGTCTACTCATTAGTTGACTCTAAACCCATTTCCACATTTTTAAATATTTATTACAGTAGCACCCCACTTCTCAGTACTGAAATCTGTATTAGTTTGTTAGGGATGTCATAACAAAATATTCAAACAGGGTGGCTTAACAAAGAGAAATTCGTTTTTCATCATTCTAGAGGTTTGAAGTCTAAGATCATGGTGCAAGCAGATTTGGTTTCCTCTGAGGCCTCTCTCATTAACTTGCAGATGCCTACCTTATTGCTGCTTCTTCATATGGTTGTCTTTCTTTGCACCCACAGCCCTAGTGTGTCTTTCCATTTGTATCCAAATGTCATCTTTTCATATGGACACTAATCAGATTGGATTAATACCTATTTATATGACCTTGTTTCACCATAATTATCTCTTTTAAAAACTTCATCCAAATACATTAGGAGGTACTAGAGGTTAGGGCTTCAGCATATGAATTTTGGAGGGTAACACAATTCATTCCATAATATTTACACAATGTATACATACTTTCAGAGGGAAGTTTAAATATACATGTAGAAGAGCTCCTCCTATCATGCGCTGGCTTAGGTTATCAAATAGCACTTAGAATGATCCTCTCAAATCATGATCACCAACTCAATCATTCTATGTGAGAATTCTCAATATTTGCATACAAAGCATAAGTCTTATGAGTTACAAGGACTTGAACTTTGCCTTGTTTGTTACGGTCTTCTAGGAAAAACAACCATTATTATTGTGGATTCATTTAATCAAACTTGCATGCCTGATATGTAAGAAAAGGCCTACTCTTCTGCAAAAAAAGAGGTAAAGTAACATTCATCAAGCCCAAATTCATTCTTTCTCTCTCTTTCATGTATCTGTTTAGTGAAGGCCAGCAATAAATTGGCCCTTATTTTAAGGTGTGGGAGATATATCTAGCTCCTAGTTGATTGAATGAGACAATTAATTACCTGTCCTAAGGTAGCTTACATTATAGAGGACAAGAAAAATAAGTACTGATATATAAAAAGATAAATTGAGTGTGTGATAACAGTTTTGAACGCTAATGATGATGGCAATAGAAAATATATTGGGTGGGGGTGGAGAAAAAAAGAAGGTACTTCAGACCAAGTGGTGAGAAAACCTAACCACAGAAGGGATTTAAATTGGTACTTGAGTAATTAAAAGTAATAACTTCAAGGTAAAAGTGAAGAGAAACATTTTGTGCAAAATGAAAAAAATCAAAGACCCTAAGATAGGAAAGGAGTGTCATTCTCTAGTTAAAAAAAAATATATGATAGTAATTAAAAAATGCATGGGACGATTGCAGTGTGCTGATTGAGATAGAGTCACAGTCTAAAATGACCTATTTTTAAAACGTAATGATATATCCTCAATGAAGAAGAAACAGTTGAAGGATTTTAAGCCAGGGAATGAAAAATCTAAAATTATACTTTTCAAAGGATACTGTCAGTTGTGTGAAAAATTATAACTTCTAGCTCAGGACAAGGGGTAAACTCACCACGCTAATCTCTCCCAGGGATTACACTAAAACTTTATATAAAATGAAACAAGCAACTATTTGAAAACTCTAAAAAGTAAATAAATCAGTTTGGAAAAGAATCAAAACCTAGAGAGCAGACAATATAGGGGTGAATTACTTACTTTTTATTACTCCGTGGCTTTGCTCCAATGGGGGTCCTAAGCCAGAGTACTCCATGCCTGTGTCATTGAAATCCCAACAGGAGTGAGAATGGTGCAGAAATAATGACCAAAAAAATGCCCTAATATCATGAAAGATATAAATTTGCACATTCAAGGGGCTCAGTCAACTCTAAACGTAAACTAAAGAAAAACAATAAAACAATACCTGGACATTATAATCAAATAAGTCTTTGAGAATAAAAGACCAAAAACAAAAACAGTCCTTTGAGGAACTAGAGAAATGTAACACCTTACATCATGTAGAAAAACAATGTTCAAAAACTATACATTTCTCATCAGAAACTATGGAAGACAAAAGAGAGTGGAACAGCATTTTAAAATGCTGAAAGAAAAGAAAATAAATAAAAGAAAACGCTGGAATGCCATATCCAGTGGAAATATTTAATAGAAATGATCACAAAATAAATTTTAGATGAAGGACAACTCAGAGAATTAAGTTTCAGAAATTCTGATCCAAAAAAAACCATATAAAATATTGTCTTTATATTAAAGGGAAATAATATCATAAAGGAAATTTGTGGGTTCAGAAATAAAAGTAAAGGGGTGCCTGGGTGGCTCAGTTGGTGAAGCATCTTCCTTCAGCTCAGGTCCCTGGGGTCCTGGGATCAAGCCCTGTGCCTGACACCCACTCAGCAGGGGGTTTGCTTCTCCCATTTCCTCTACCTCTCCCCACTGCTCATGCTCTCTCTCTCAAATAAATAAATAAATAAATAAATAAATAAACAAATAAATAAATAAATAAAATCTTTCAAAAGAGGAAAAAAGTAAAAACAACAGAAATTGAAAATATATGGGTTAACAAAAAAAGTCTATTTTCTTCTCTTAAATCCTTGAGAATATGCATGACTATTGACAGTTAAAACGATAATATTGTTTGGTGGAGCATTCAATGTAAAATTAGTGCATATGACACCATAACATAAATGTCAGAGGGGAAGGAGAAAGACACTGGTATGGTTGTAAGCCTTCCAACTCTTTCTTGTACTACTAAGATAATAACTATATGTAAATAATGAAAGCTTAATCTCTAAAGCAACCACTCAGAATAAATATATAAAATAAATTCAATAGTATATGAGAAAAAAAATGGATAAAAATTCAACTAAAGAAACTGAAAACATAAAAAGGAGAACAGAGAAACAAAGTTCAGGGAGAAAAGATATAAAACTGATGATAAATGGTAGACCTAAATCCAACATAAAGATAAATAAAAATGGTTTATTCCATTGAGCCACCCTGGTGTTCCAATAAAAATGGTTTAAAGACAATTATTGAGAGCCTTAAACTGTCAAGTTGGGGGAAAAAACAAAGCACATATGCACACACACACACACACGTATTTATATCTGCAAAAACTCTACTTTAAATATAAAGATGCAAATAGACAAAAATTTTAAAATGATACAAAGCGGACAACCGCGGTGGCGCAGCGGCTTGGCACCGCCTGCAGCCCGGGCAGTGATCTTGGAGACCCGGGATCAAGTCCCGCGTTGGGCTCCCTGCATGGAGCCTGCTTCTCCCTCCAGCTGTGTGTCTCTGCCTCTCTCTCTGCCTCTCTCTCTGTGTTGCTCATGAATAAATATATAAAATCTTAAAAAAAAAATAAAATGATCCAAAGTTGTGATATTACAAAAATAAATCACTCATCTAAAGAAAGCTTGGGTGCCAATATTAATATCAAAGAAAGTAGACCTGAGCACAAGAAAAATTACCAGGAATAGGGTCATCTGGGTGGCTCAACGGTTGAGCATCTGCCTTAAGCTCAGGGCATAATCCTGAAGTCCTGGGATCGAGTCCTGTATCAGGTTCCCTGTAGGGAGCCTGCTTCTCCCACTGCCTATGTATCTGCCTCTCTCTGTGTATGTCTCATGAATAAATAAATAAAATATGTTTAAAAAAGAAAAAATACCAGGAATAAAGAGAAAAATCACAAGAAGTTTCTAAATTTGCAAGTGTTTATTCACTTCAGAGGATTTTAACACATAAATTAAACCCTGATAGAACTGAAAGTAAATATTAAGCAAATCAATAATTTTAGTTGGAGATTTCAATATTCTTTATCTCTAATAAACAGAAAAACTAACCAGAAAATCAGTAAGGCCATAGAAGTCCTGAACAACACCAACAAAAGATGTGATCTATTTGATATTTACAGACTACTCCACCCAGCAACAGTGGGATACAAATTCTTTTTAAGTGCACACTGGACATTTGCCAAGATAGATAATATTCTGAGCCATAAAACAAAACTCAGCAAGTTAAAGAGTATAAAATATCAGAAGTCTAGCTTGTCATTATAAAAGAATTGAGATTGAAATCAGTAGTAGACAGGGTATCTTGAAAATCTACAAATGCTTGAAAATTAAATGCACTTCTAAAAAATCTGAGTCAAAAGAAATTCAAAAGGAAATTGGAAAATATTTTGATTAAAATTTTTTTAAATACCCATCAAACAAAGTAGGATGATGATAAAGCAATGCTTAGGAAAAAAATATATAGCATTGCATACCTCTATTATAATAAGACCAAAAGTTTTAAGTTCACAATTCCATCATTAAACTTAAAGAAAAAATAACTAGAGGGGCATCTGGGTGGTTCAGTTCGTTGAGCATCTACCTTTGGCTCAGATCATGATCTCAGCATCCTGGGGATCACCCATATCAGGCTCCCAGCTCAGGGGGAGTCTGCTTCACCCTCTGCCTCTCCCATTGCTCATGCACTCTCTCTCTCTGTCTCAAATGAATAAATAAGATCTTAAAAAAAAAAAGCGCAAAAAGCTAGGTACATAAGATCAAATTAAACCCAAAGCTGACAAATTAAGATAAATAATAAAGATAATATCAGAAATAATACCAATACTATTCAAATTCTTCCAAAAAAAAAACATGTTCACACATTGATTTTGTTATATAAATACAGAATTATCCAAACCAGAGTCAAACACTGAAATGACACTAAATATCAATATTCTTTATGAAACTAGATGTAAAAATAATGAGCAGAAAACTAACAAGTCAAACACAAAAGTATTAAAAAATTAATGCATCATAATCAACTAATATTTATCCTGAGAATTAAGAGCAAATTCACCATTTGAAAATTAAATAAGGGATCCCTGGGTGGCGCAGTGGTTTGGCGCCTGCCTTTGGCCCAGGGCGCGATCCTGGAGACCCGGGATCGAATCCCACGTCGGGCTCCCGGTGCATGGAGCCTGCTTCTCCCTCTGCCTGTGTCTCTGCCTCTCTCTCTCTGTGACTATCATAAATAAATAAAAATTAAAAAAAAAAAAGAAAATTAAATAATATAATTCACCATATCAGCAAACTAAATAAAAGAGATCATCTCAATAGATGGAGATAAAGTACTTGACAAAATTTAACGTTCATTCACATCAAAAACCCTTAGCAGTAAGAAATATAAAGAAATATTAAAAACTTGATATTTAATGGTGAACAACTGAATACTACTTTCTTAAGATTGAGATCAAGAAAGGATGTTTTCTCTTGACACTCTAATTCAATAACAAATAGGAGGTCTGAGAGAGTGCATAAAGGTAAATAAGTGAGTAGATGATAGGTGGATGATAGATGATAGATAGATGTAGGTAGATAGGATATGAATTGAGAAAGAAAACTAAAATTATCTTTATAGAACAAAAAACTCAAAAAATCAACAAAAAGACTCTCAAGTTGGTTATATATAACATGTTTGTAGCAGAGAACATCGGTATAAAAATTAATTGTACATTTATCTACTACCAAGAAAAACCTGGAAATTGAAATCTGAAAAGTATCATCTGAAATCATGAAATACTTAGGTAAAACTAACCAAATATGTGCATGAAAAACTACAATACATTGATAAAAAGGAGTCATTGTGGACTTAAATAGAGGGATATACTGAGTTCATGGATTAGAAGACACAGCATTAAGATAACAATTCTCCTCCAAATTGATCCATAGATTTAATGAAAGCTCAATTAAAATTACAGCAGGATTTTTTTGTAATTATCAATAAGTTGATTATACAGTTTACATGAAGAGTCAAAGATTTGAAATAACAAAGTGATTTTGAAAAAAAAGAAAGTTGGAGGATATGTACTCTCTGATTTCAAGACATACTATAAATCTATAATAATCTAGATAGTATGACATTAATGACAGGGTAGATATATAGAACAGTGAAGCAAAACAGAGAGTATAGGTATAAACTCCGCATATAGGATCGGTTGATTTTTGCCAAAAATGAAAAAGGGAGTTCAATGGGGAGAATGTATCCTTCTAATATGTAGTGCTAAAAGAAGTGAAAAAAAAAAAATATGCCACCCTCTTCCAAAAAGAATGAAAAAAGAAAAGAAAAAAAAAAAAAAACACCTTAATCCATGTTATGTACCTTTTGCAAAATAAGTGACTGTAAATTGATAGCAGATTTGACTGTGAAAACCTAAAACTATAAAACTTTGTGATCTTGGGCTAAGTGAAGATATTTTAACTATGACATGAAAATGATAATCTAGGGGAGAAAAGAAGATAAATTAAACTTAATCAAATTTTAATGCTTATCTTTTGTGAAAGACCATGCTAGGAGAATAAAAGACTAGACATAGTCTGGGATAAAATATTTGCAAGACTCATACTGACAAAGAATATACAACAAATATTCACCAAAAAATATATACAGATGGCAAATAAGTACCTGAAAAGATGTTCAAAATTGCATATTATATGTAACATTATAATATACAATACTATATATACAAAAATACTATATATCTACAGATATAGATATGTAAAATGAAAAGATGTGCAATTATATATAGACTATATATATAGACTCCAAGTGCTCAAGTACTGGCAGAAATACAGAGCAACTGGAGTTTTCTCATACATTTCTCATGAGCATGAAAAATTGTAAAACTACTTTGGAAAACAATTTAGCAGTTTCTTATAAAGTCAAATGTATACATAGCATGTGACACCTAGGAAATTAACTGGGAAAAATACAAAGTTATGTTTTCAAGAAAACCTATGCAGCTTCATACTCATCTTGAACTTGAAATAACCCAAATGACCTGCACTTCATGAATGGATAAACAAATTATAATCTATTTCTACCATGGAATATGACCCAGCAGGAAAAAAAGAGCTAACTATACACACAACAACATCGACAGATCTCAAATCCATTTTCCTGAGTGAGAGAAGCCAGACTTGAAAGGTTACAGAACATACGATATCCTAGAAAAAACAAAATTGCAGGAATGGAAAGATCGGTGGCTTCCAGGGATTGTGAGTGGAAAGATGATTACTGGAAAGGAAGAGTAAGAGGGGATTTGGGGGATCTTGGCTGAATCAGTGAGTGGATCTTAAGGACATTTACTGAGACTGAAGGAGGGAAAGAAAGTTTTGGAAGATAGGCTGATAAAGGAGTTTAGGAGTTGTATCTTGGAGATTAATTATTAAGTGTCTGCTTAACAACTATGTGGACTTTACCACCCCAAATGAACCCATTAACAGAGATTTTCCCAGTTTCTTAATATACTGTATATATAGAAACCTTTAACCAATCTTTTATCTGAATTTCCTTTTTCACTTACCTCACAAATTGTAGAGTATGTCCTACATAGTATATATTGGTTTTCTGTACATCCCTGATTCCTTTCGGAAAACCATCTCAAACTGTAAGCACAATGGTGGTATTACAAAATTACAATAACTTAGCCAACCCATGAATTCACAGGCATTTCTGAGAGTCTTCCATTTGCTTAGAACCATGCTCCTCTGCTAACTGTTGAGACAGGACGTTGTTCCAAAGGAGCTCCTGGTAGTTGGAAAGACAACACACACACAAACACACACACAGACATCATCCCCCTACTCTTAAGGATTAAGGGACAGTCCAGTTAAACAGGAGGTTCTGATATTTACGATGAAAGGTTCTGAGATTTAAATATTGTTTTCTTAGCTTGTGACAAGCACAAGCTTCATGTGGAAGCTATGCCATGACCTGAACCTGAGAGAATAGGAATGTCCTGTCCATATTGAATCTAGGAATATGTCAAAATCTTCCTTCCATTACCAAAATTTGTGTTCATGTATGCTGAAGAGAAAACAATTGAATCAGTGGGTGTACAATATTCTGTGAACTGTAATATGCCATATAATTGTCAGTTCTACCATTATTGTTATTAATGTGTGCATTATTTTCCTTTTAATCCATGCACCCTGGCTGTTAAACCTTGGTTTTAAAACCAATGTGGGTAACGGAAGATTGTTTGTGGAGACTGAAACAAATAGCCACAATGATGTAAATCTAACACATTTTTAGTGTTGCAATGTATCTAATTGTTACTGTCCACATGTTAATTCAGAAGCAAGGCAAAGGGATACCAAAAAGAGACCTGACCTGGGACTAAGAAAATCTGTGTTCTGGATTTATCCCTTCTACTAATTAACTCTGTGACCCTAGGCAGGACTCCATCTCTCTGGGGTCCTCAGATCCACCACCCACAGAGCAAAGGGGCAAGAGAACATGTGCTCCTGAGTTCCTTTTGCATAGACCACTGTATGCATTGTATGAGCAACACTGATGAAAGCTTATCATCTAGAACTTGCTAACTACATTTTATGAGGACATGGTGGAGCCAGAGGAGAAACTCAACAGGGGCAGTTCTCATGGACTTGAGTGATGTCTGTTATGAGAGGCACCCAGAACAGCTGGCCCCAGCCAGGAGGCTGCCTAATGCTGGAGGGATGCTGTGTTAACATCTGGCCCTTGGTGATGTTAAGTTACTGAGGAAGAAAATGTTAACATGCATTGGCTGGATTCAAGCTGTTACATTTGATGGTTATGAATCCCTGGGCCTCCCACTGAGCAAGAGAGTTTCTACAGAGAAGTAAATGCTATCAATAATAATAATAATAACAATAATGAAAATAGTATCACAATGACTGTAATAATAGCTGGGTTTATCGTGTATTTTTCTTACTGAGTAACACTATTACAAGTAGTTTGTGTATAAACTTCTATAATTTGCACAACACTGTAAAATAGATACCATCATTACCTAACTTTTACAGATAAGGAAACTGACACAGAAAAATTAAGTTGTATCTTATGGTCACACATTCATAAGTGGCAGGGCTAGAATTCAAATTCAAACCATCTACTTTCATAGTTGGGTGTTACATTCACTGTGCTGTAACACACACACACACACACACACACACACACACACACCTTTTCATAGATACAGGTATTATCAAGCGTAGAACATATCCACCAGTAAAATTGGAGGACTGTTTACTGTTTGTCCAAATTCAAGACTTTTTTCTGTTTAAGTTTATATCTTAACATCTTGCAGCAACACATACTCTCCTTCTGCTCTTCTGCTCTACCACTTGACAAAACTCAACTTCTCCTTCGAGATTGTGCTAAAGTGCCAGCACCATGCGAAGAGTTACAGCCTCCTTCAGTGGAGTGAGCCAGTCCTTCATGCTGCCACACGAGTTTGAATTAATTTCTCTTGTCAGCTAAGTACATTGGCTGTTTATGCCAGACTGTTGAATCTGGCCTATGTCTCAAGTTCAGGGATGGTGTTTTGTATGCTTGTGTATACCCAGTCTCTTCTGCTATTTCTGGAATCAAGTACGTGTTTGGTAAATGTTTGATGAATGAATGCATTCTTGAGTGAGTGAGTGAGTGAGTGAGTAGAAAAATACATTGTCCCAACTGATCCTCCCGACAGCCCTGTGAGCTACTTAGGGGACCATTCTTAGTCTCCACTTTCCAGAAAACAAAACGAGGCTCAGAGAATAAAATGTGTTCTCCAAATTTCCACTATAATTGAACTAATATGAATTCACTCCTTGATGAGTTACAGATAGAGACTACACCGGGTAGAAATGTCACATGAAGGAAACTTCATTTGCAGGAAATAAGAAGATAATGGGTAATGACTTCCAAAGCCTTGACTCTCCAAATGAGAGTGAGTTGGTTTATTTTATTAGGGTTAGGATGAATATTCAGAAAGAGGAGCTTTGTCATATGCAGAAGAAGGCATAAGGTCCTGCAGGTATACTTAGAAAACATTGCTATATAGGCATCCTGTTATGTTAGTCAAGGCAGGGCTGTCCCTAGGGCAGAGTCTTTAAAATTGTAAGGAAGCAGAAGAAACTGTCAGACAAGGGGAAGGGGCTTTGCA
This sequence comes from Canis aureus, assembly GCF_053574225.1. Taxonomy (NCBI): domain Eukaryota; kingdom Metazoa; phylum Chordata; class Mammalia; order Carnivora; family Canidae; genus Canis; species Canis aureus. The sequence continues at coordinate 68,605,676 of NC_135612.1, forward strand.
TATGCTCTGAGAGCCAGGTATAAAGTTATGGGGTCTCAGGTTCGAAATCTAGGGTAAGGAATGCAGGGTCTTGTTTACTTTTGAAACAGTACTGGGAGTTTCACCATTGCTAATGTCTCTGATATGATTAGACTATGTCCTGCCTTGGTAGTAACTGTTAGTTTTTGCATTGCCTTTGTTCTCTTAAAATCTTTTTGCATTTCTTTGTAATTTTGATACCTCCTAAGAAGGTCTGTAAGAAGTATGCTAGAGCAAGTAAAGCTGGTAAGGCATAGATGATGGAAAATAAAGGGAGGCCAAAAATGACTTCTCTTTCTTTTTCTGGGGACCTCTAATTCTTTCTACTTAGACCTCCAGTTATCAGAAATACAAGCCAGACTAGAAGCCCAAATCTTTTGACTCCCAGCCTGGTGCCCTGTCTAGCCTTGTCTAGCTGGCCCTAACCCACTGTAGATAGTGTGAAGACATGAGATGGGGCACTGTCCACAGGGTGGGAATGGTCACTGCAAACTCCCACAAAGAGGGGTGTTCTTTGCCTTGCTGTTCTAGCACACCAGAGGGAGGCATAGATAGTGACTGGAATACAAGCTTTGGGCTTCTGTCATTCATTCATTCATTCATTCAGTCATTCACTTATTCATTTAATAAGATTTTTTTTTTTAGTGTCAACTGACTAAATTTCAGCTACTATTCTATGTATTTAGACTATATTAGTGGGGAAAATAGTCATTGCTTTTGTGGATTTCATGTTTTGTAGGTATATATGGATGCCAGATAACTTATTATTTTCCTATCTTTGCCCTTCTGGAGATGCAAGACCTTGAGTTCTTAAAACTATATTTCCCAGACATCCTTGCAGCTGGGCTCCTATAGGAGTGACCCAGGAGAGGCACTTTCACAGATCTGGAGTGGTAAAGAAGGAAAGGCCCATAGTTACTTGTGGAGACTGAGGCAGAGAGTTGAGCAGAATCCATGGTGGAGTATGTAGCAGTTACTAGGCCAACTCTTATGTGTCCACATTCTTGAGGTTTTTCTGGCAGCTGGGGCCACTATTGCAGCTTCCTTGCAATTCTCATTCTCCCAGGTTTCCGTAATGTCATAGAAGTTTTCATCTGATCTTAGATCTTCCAGCTCTTCTAATGATTTTTTATACACAAACTTTTCCTCTATTGAAATTTTCCCTCTTAAAATGCCTAGAGAGTTTTCTCTTCCCAAATTGTATTATAATGTCAAGTAGTAATAAATTCAGTAGAATCTTGCAGCAGAGCAAGTGGGCAGAGAGAGGATGAGTAGAGTGCTCTTCCCAAGATCAGGGACGGCTTCTCTGAGAAGTGGATCTTCACAGAGAGAACTGAATGAAGAAGCCATGCTGACACCTGAGGGAAGTGCATTCCAGTCCTAGAGAATGGCAAGGACAAGGGACAAATAGAGAATACATAGTTGCTGTCTTTGTAGATAAACCTCAAGGCCAGTATGACCATGGGATATATGAAAAGGAATAATGGGAAGCAGATGAGGTCAGCAATTGGCACAGGGCTCAGTTCAGGCAGAAGCCTGAGGGCCAGAGAGGTTGGATTGTATCATGAGAGTCTTGAGAAAGAAAATGAAATGAAAGAACATGACTGGGTATGCATGTCATCAGAGGCCATGCCAATTGATCAACTGGATTCCCATATCAATGATTGTGATGTGGACAAAATTCTAGAATTCACAGAGATTTTATATCATTGCCCCATCAGATTGTCATATTAGCCCTGAGATGTCATCATAGTTTTACAGACTAGGAATCTGAAATTCAGAGACTCTGAATAGGACAGATGTCTGAGATAAAGTACAGGTAGTGTCCATTGATTGATGAATGGATAAAGAAGATGTCACACACACACATGCACACACACACACACAATGGAATATTACTCAGCCATAAAAAATAATGAAATCTTGCCATTTGCAATGACATGGATGGAGCAAGAGGATATTATGCTAAGTGAAACAAGTTAGTCAGAGAAGACAAATACCATATGATTTCACTCTTGTGTGGAATTTAAGAAACAAACAAAATTGGGGTGCCTGGGTGGCTCAATGAGTCAGGCACCTGCCTTCAGCTCAGGTTGTGATACCAGGGTTCTAGGATTGAGCCCCATGTCGGGTTCCCTGCTCAGCAGAGAGTCTGTGGCTCCCTCTGCCTCTCACCCACTCATGCTCTTTCTCTCTCAAATAAATAAAATCTTTAAAAAAAAAAAAAAAGAAACAAATGAGCAGAAGGGGAAAATAAAAAAAAAGAGACAAATCAAGAAACAGACTCTTAACTAAAAGTACAATCTGATGGTTACTAGAGGGGAGGGGAATGGAGGATGGGTGAAATAGGTGACGGGGATTAAGAGTGCACTTGTCCTAGTCATAATGAGCACCAGATGTTGCATGGAATTGTTGAATCACTATATTGTGTGCCTAAAACTAGTATCACACTATATATTAACTATCTGGAATTTAAATAAAAACTTGGAAAAAGCAGAAGGTACAACTGAATATCTATATTAAGAGTATTTAGAACCTCAAATTACCTCCTTGCCTCAGCTCAATAGATGCTGACATGTCTATTCTCACTGCAGCAGAGTTTTGGCATTTTTTTCTCTGGAGAGCTTTCTAAAGTGCAGGATATCAGGCACATACCCAAACAATAATTCTTATGCTAAACCTAAACATAATCTTACTCCTAACCCCTAAACCCAACCCTAAATCTAATCTTCTGGAGAGTTCCCTCAGCTGCAGGATACCAAGTACATACCTTCACACTGCCCTCACCTTCACCCTTACTCTGATCTGAGAAGGAAAAAATAAATGTGATATGTATGCACACACATACACACACAAAGAATGTAATCTTGTCATGTACAATGACATGGGTGGAGCTAGAGAGTAAGTATTCTGTTAAGCAAAATAAATCAGTCTGAGAAAGACAAATACCATATGATTTCACTCACAGGTGGAATTTAGTAAACAAAACAAATGGACAAAGGGAAAAAAATAAAAGAGTGAGAGGCAAACCAAGAAACAGACTCCTAACTATAGAGAAGGAACTTATGATCACCAGGGGGGAGAGGCATGGGGGGGTGGGGGAAATAGGTAATGTGGATTAAGGAGTGCACTTGCTGTGAGGAGCTCCTGTGTATTATGGAAGTGTGGAATGACCATATTGTATGCCTGAAAATAATATTGCACTGTTTGTCAACTAACTGGAACCTAAATAAAAACTAAAAAAAAAAAAAAAAAAAGCAAGTAGGAAGTGACAAAGCCAAGAATCAAATCCAGGTCTCCCAATTCAAAGTTAAGGGTGTTTTCTGCTAACCCACAAGTGGTTTTTGACATAAGTATTGAAATGACCTCACTTCATAGTGTCTAAGAATAAGAGTTAATATTTACATGGGGTGCCAGGGTCCTAGGATTGAGCTCCATGTCAAGCTCTCTGCTCAATGGGGAGTCTGCTTCCCCCTCCCCATCACTTGTGCTCTCTCTGTATCTCAAATAAATTAACAAAACCTTTAAAAAAATATTTACAGACCATTTACACTTTATAAGGCATTGCAAAGTGTTGGACCCATGATTTGCATTGGATGGGATGATTCTAGAGTCCCAGGGGTGAAGGTCTTTGAGCTTAAGCAGCTTGTCAGTTGTTGTGTATTCAAAACAATGGGGCTTCAATCAAAGTGTAGATTTCCACTGGATAGGGCTAGAGTGTCTGAATTCTGCTTTTGTACCCGGTTCTCAGCTGTCAGGTGGGGTCAAGGCTGCTGCCCCAGAGGCCACACTTGAGTAGGCAGACTCTCTAGCACAATACTGCATTAGTTTTTCAATCAAAAAACAGTTTCAAGTTTCCATTCTATGCTTGGGTCTGCGAAAACAGGCATACAAAAACTCCTAAGGCCAACAGTATACACTGAAACTTTCAAAAACAAACTGATTGCTATTCATTAACATAAACTGGTTAGGAACCAATTTGAAAGACTTTAGCTCTTATTGTCAAAATATCTAGATTTGGACTCTGTTCAATATGTTTATGAGCAGTGTCTTTGAGTTAAAACTCTAAATGTATTTGCTTGGACTTAAACATTTTACTATACTGAGGATTGAGAGTTTGCTAATTGAATATAGTCCACAAGAGAGTTAAATATTTTTATTTATTAATAAATCAGAGGAATTTTTTTGAATAAGTAATTACTTTTAAAGCATTTGAATATATATATGTATTTATATATATGTTTCATTATAACGGAAGAATGATCTTAGATTAGGGGCTATATAATATTACTTTAATGGCTTTCAGATATAAAATATAGCCTTTTTACTAAATTATTGAATACATTTAATTGCAGGTTGTATACTGTGAACTATTGATCCAATAATTATTCATGTGGACTATTAAAAAGGAATGATTCATTTTTTATTTTACCATTTGAAACAATGCTTATATATTATTTATAATTTGAGAGTTAGGAATAAAAGACTTTTTAGTACAATACAATATTTCTAATGTAGAGCAAGCCTTTGTGGGAGTCCAAGGTAACATTATATAATCAAAAATTAAATAACTTTAAATTTCGGTAGGGGAAAAAAGATACCTTTTTTCCTTCTGTTAAATATTTTAATTGCAGTACTATTCACCAGGAGTTATAAGCCTTCCCAATGTAACTAAAATATTTAATATGAAATATAAAATATTTTAAGTGCTCTACAGAGTTCTCAAAAAAGAATTGAAGGGGTGTTCTTTCTTTTCTCTTTTTTTTTTTTTCTTTTTTGGCTCCTAGAAAAGAATTTCCTCCGTAGTTCATTTTTCCTTTTATATTAAGAACAAAGGAATTGGGCCAGCCAAGAGATTCAGCAAGGGCTGTTTAGATCTCATCACTTAACTCGTGGTTAAAAGTTTAATCAAGTATTTTATAGATGTGGTGCCTTATTCTGGTTTTCCCACACCCTCCTTTGATTGGCAGTTTCTCAAGTGCATCTCCGTGCTTTGGTGTTTACTGTCCATCTTGTGATCTGCCGATGACCTGATATACTATCATTAATTAAGTGCATACTATGTGCCAGTCAGATGCCCATCAGTTTTATGTGCATCATCTCGTTTAAATGGTTCTGTCCTTAGCCCCATTTTATAAATTAGTAAAAGGAAAGGCAAAGAAGGTCAATTGAATTTCCAAGCACTTCAATCCAGGAAAGGACAGAGTTCAGAGTCACAAAGCAGCTCTGAGTTTTGCCCACTGCTCTCTTTCTACCCTACCATCATTGTCCTTCAGCCATTGTGTGGCTGCATTTCTCAGTGAGAGTGCTGCAGCACAAGGGTGTTGAGCAATGGTGGGAGACTGTTCCCTGCAGGAGGAGCAGCTTATGGAGAGCTTCAAGTACAGAGGGCTGTGTTTAGAGAATGCTAGGATCTGGGGAATGGAGAAGAGGTGGCAGGATGTGGAAACTACATGGCAGAGAAAGGAGTTTAAATGCAAACGTGGGAAGAATATGAGGTATCTCCATCAAGTTAATCTTGCGATCATAGTGATGGTTGTATGTGCATGTTAGAAAATAACGTGAAGGACAGGTGGGAGATGGGTAGGAATAAATAGCCAAGAAACTAATAAGTAGACCAGATGACAGATGATTAGGACATTAATTCAAACTCTGCTCACTCTTTACTGTCCATATGAATCCCCTGGGGATGTTGTCAAAAGGCAGAATAAGATTCAGTAGGTCTGGGATGGAGACCCAAATTTTGCATTTCTCACAAGCTTTCAGGTGATGCAGGATGTTGCTGATCTGTGGAACATATTCAGATAGCATTAAGCAACAAGAAGTGAGAGTTTGATTCCTGGACCAACAGCGTCAACATCACCCAAGAATGAGTTAGAGCCACCATTCCCTACTAATTAATCAGAATGTTTGGCGGCCACCTCTGGCATCAGTATGAGGTGAAAATGCCCAAGGTGATTCTAACGTGCAGTTTGAGAATCAACCAGTTGATAGAGAGTCGAGAAAGTGGGGATGCAGGAAAAAGTAACACTTGAAATATTTATTTAAGAAGTAGAACCAACAGGAGTCAGCAAAAGAGTAGAGCTTATTTAGTTCCTGCTTTATGTTAAAAGGGTTTCTAGGATGACCTAATTTTATCTTCAAACCCCAGCTTTCTTTCCTCAAATATGAAAGTTTTTATCATCTTTCTACTGAAAGCATAGGTCATGCTTGGAAAAATCTAACATCTTCTGTCAGGCAATCAAGCAATTTGGATACTTACTTTAATTAACAACGGTGCCTAAACAAAAACCCATTGCATAAAAAGAGCTTTTTAATGGGACACGGGAATTAGCTGGAAAAATGCAGGGTGGTAATATGGATTAAGAATGATGGGGATGATGATTTCCTAAACAAATAAACAAAATTACTTCCAACATTTATTGTAAACCACCCATGAAATATCTGGCAATCTAAACAGGAAGGGAATGTTCTCGCTGCTTTATATAACACAGTATTTCATGTTAGAGAATGAACTTTAATTAGAACATCACTGGTGTCAAATTAGTAATAAATGTTTAAGACAAACTGAGATAGCGAAACTATGGGAATGCTGCCACTAATGTAAAATCTGCTGTAAATTGCAAGGAATTTACATTTTCCATTAGCACACAGTCATGAGCATAAAAATGATAAAAGGTTACATACAGTTTAGGATGTTCTTTAATGCTATTAAAATTATTGCAAAGAAAAAAAAATTATTGCAAAGAAATGGTGTCTGTAGCACCTACAATTTCTGGAGCTTACAAATGCATGGATTCCAGTTCCTGCATCTTTCCTTTTGAGCTGCATCATGCTGGGGAAATGGATGACCTCAAGCCTGGCTTATCTTCTTTGTGAAATGAGAATGAGAGTCGCTGTTCTGGCAGCACGTGGATCTTGTGAGGCACGTGGGGTAGCCATGTGACTTCGTGGAAAGACCACGGACTTTGATATCAAAGAACTTCAGCTCCAGAGTTCCGCATGCCCTGCCTGATATCACAAAATTTGTGTTGCTCGCTATTTTCCTCACTTGCAAGATGAAGATAAAATGCCTGAAAATGGCTGTTGTGAGAATCAAAAGAAGTAACACAAATCTAAAACATTGGCATGCAGAAGGTATCTAATAATAGCAATTAACAACATTGCCAAATGAGCATGAAGATAACTGGTATATTCAGCAGACATTAGGGGCCATGTTAATTTGTTATTACTTATGTCCCGTTCCCGTCCTTCAGACACTTAATTTGACAATATGGACAAAGTCACCATAAAAATCCCAGTGCTCTCTCTTCCTATTATGGAAGGTTTCAGAGAGATAGGTAATGCCTACATAAGTCTGTCATGGGAAATTAAAGATGGTCACACATTATTTGACGCTCTTTTTTACCAAAAGATAGGCCCTATCTCCCTCTTCCTGAATCTGAGCTGGCCTGTGATGATTTTGACCACTGAAGCCCAAGGAAAGTGATGTCCTGCAAGTTCCAGTTTCCACATCTAGGCTTTAAGAGGACTGGAAGCTTTTGTTGGTTTCTGGGAGCTTTGAATCCCCCTATTATCTTGCTGAAGAGAGCACATGGAAGGATGTTCCATGGAGGAGGAGGTGGGCACAGAGAAGCCAGAGCTTCCAGCTGCCCCTTCTAAGACAGAGGCACCAGAGTGAAGCATCACTTAAAAGTCACAGAATGACCCAGTTGATGCCCTGTGGAGCAGAACTGCTCATCCAAACCCTGACTGAGTTCCTGATCTGCAAAAGCATGAAATGTAAGAAAATGCATTTTCTTTTAGGTCATGAAGCGTTGAGTCATTCGTTTGGCCACAACACGTAAGAGAAAACACCTGTCTCCTCAGGCTTGTGCTTCCTGCAGGAGCTCTTTGCTTTCCCTGTTTGTCAGGATAACCTGTTGATCTCCCTGTTTGGCATAAGTGTCTCCCAATGTCCTATAGCAGGAATTTCTCATGGAAATCTCGATAGTATTAGGATCTTTGCTTGACAAAATCAAAATGGTGACAAGTAGATGAATCTTTGATTGCTGCACTGAAGATTTTAAAATATTAACTTGTTAACAATACTGACCATCTTCTTGCCTTTCAACCTGGAATTTTCCAGATTGCTTATGACAATTCTCTCTTTCCATATGCTATTCTCACTGCCCAAGAAATGACATTTTTTTCCCTCTCTCACTGCTGTTAAAGAACAAAAATTCAGCTGAGTAAATCTGAAGATCTAATTGGCTTTATTCAATGATTCCTGAATCAGGCAGCACTCCTTCTGCTTGAGGAGTTGTAGAAAATGGAAATCCTCTTTTACCACTTTTAAGTAGAATCTGTCTTTGTTTCTCTTTGACACAGGCTTAGAACAACTTTAACAAGGTGAGAGAATGGGGAAGAGGAAAAAGAGGAGGGACTAGAGATATCTCCTATAAGTGAAAGAGATCCTTTGTGATAACAAGAGAAGCCCCAAAATTCTTTGGGGCTTTCATCTCTGCTCTCTATCCCTCTTCTCTGATATGCTGATTTGTTACTACTTTTATTCTCCAACATCATTTAGAACTTACATCAGTAAAGTCCCTCACATTTCTTTTTCAGAATATACTTCCTACTATAAACTTTTAACACAATATATTCAAGCCTATACTCATGTCAAAACTTGTCTGCCTATACACTTGTCTGCAGCCAAGTTTCCTTCAAATTGACCTGATGTTGATCAGCTGCAGAAGTAATGGCATCCATTCTCAAAGCAGAGGAATCTCTCCTGATCTAACACCAAATTTTAAAGCAACCAAACTAAACCAAAACACACATATTGTTAGATGGAAATCAGCAGGGAACATCTGGGATTCTTACTTATGATGACTTGGAAAGATTTTCATACATAATCTGAGTTCTTATTGTTTCATTCTAAGAGTATTCTTTCATTAGCTCATTCATTGCAAATAATTTCTGAAGTCCTATGTGTTTCCAGACAATGAACTAGGAAATCAGTCCTGAGTAGGGTACAGTTTCATCCAAAAGGACACCATAAGCTAAAGACAAACTGACATGCAAACAGAGAATTTTAATGAAACTATTTGGTCCATTTAAGTGATGCTAAAACACGTCTGATCATAAAATTGATTGTAGAGTTTATAAAAGCTAAAGTTTATAGGCACATTTATTGGAAGTTCTGTTTTGATTTACTTGGTCTGACCTAGAAATCTAGACCTTTCTTCACAAGGTTCCTGACTGTGTGCATGTGTGTTTTAATAATGACAGGGTTTGAAATTTAATTCCTGGTGTTATGGAATGATGAGGAGGGGGACCCACCACAGCCTGGATAAAGAGAGTTGGCACAAGGGGAGGAACAATGTACATAGGACTTCTTAGGGTATGTAAGAGTTCACCAATCAGATTCACCAATCAGACTGGGTGAAGAAGAGTCTACTCCAAGCATAATAAACATTCTGTTGCAAATAACAGAGGCATGATCAAGCTGGTGCATTTGGTGAAGTCACTGGGCATTTATGGAATTAATATAAGAATGCAGATGAGTTCAAGACTGAGGCATAACTACAGAAGAGAACTATCAGCAAAGGGCCTTTTAAACTTCCGTATAGAATTTTGAAACCATAGAATGGCTTTATGCAGACAGTTGACATGTAGCAAAGCAGAATCCAAACTAAAGATTATGCACACTTAAAAGGCTCTTGAAATTGTCCTTAGAGCTCTGATGAGAGTATATTTTATATGAATTATAGAAAAACTCTGGGGTTTGAAATCAAGCAAGTTTCAGTCCTTTTCTGCTCCTGACCGTCAATATTCATAATTAACCATGATGACTCTTTCTTCATCACTAAAACAGTGATAATCAAAACTTTCAAGCTTCTGTAGAATGAATCAATAAGAGAGAGAAACACACCACATGGAAATCCAGCAGTGAGATGCCCCAGGACAGGGAGAAATGGGCATTCAGAAGGTCTGGTGCTTACATTACCTGATTTAACTTCCACACAATTCCGAGATGATGATTGTTATATGTATTGTAAAAATGGAAAAACTGGGGCTCCAGGAAGTACTCTATTTTGTTTGATAATACAGAACTAAGACAGACAGCTCACCCAGATGCAGAGTCAGGTCTGCACCTTTCATCTGCAGCTCCTCCATTGTACACTTTAACCTATCCAAACTTGCCTCCAGAACAATTTGCCTGAAGGAACTAATACATGCTCTTTCTCACCCTCATTGCTGCCTCACATCTCCACAGCTAGATACAGGCAGATAACTACTTCAATCTTATACCGCACCTCTGTTTCTCAACTTACACTGATGTTCTTCACAGTTGAGGCAATAACTGAAGTATCAAACTATGATTCACTTCAATGAGCTTTTGTAAGCATATGTGATGTCAAATACATACAGGGTGGTAGAGAGTTACAAACTGTGATGCATGATGTTGGAGAAATAAAAATAAATACAGCTGGTCCTGCTTTCAATGGAAGGGCACACTATTCTGAAGGGTAAAGAGCATTATCTCTGGAATCAGAAGGCAGCGGTTCAAAATGTCACGTCTACCACTTCCAAGTGATGTGAAAGCATCTTACTCCCTATGGGTCTCAGCTCCCCTTCTATAAAATAGAGACAGTAACATCCATCTCCTAGCTTATTGTGATTAATTTAGATATTACCTGTACATGTAAAATATGTAGTGCCTAGTGCACTGTACACAATAGATTTTTGCCATCATCACAATCATGGGCATTTTATTATTGTTAATGTTATTATTAGAGGTATGAGAGGGATGTTTACAGTATCAGACTTGGAAATGACTAACTGCCACTGAAGCTGAATTGAGTTATATAACAGATGCAATAAGAGATGTATAATTTTGACCGAAGGATGAAGAAAGAAGCTTGAGTGAACACTTTCTGCTGAGGTGAAAAGTGCCCTGGATTAAGAATAAGACAACTGGATCTGAGTCTTGAGTCTGCCATCATCTGGTCAGTTGACTTGTCTAAGTCCTTTCAGCTCTCTGATCCTTATTTTTCCTTAGTTATAAAGAAAGAAAAGAAGAAGAAGAAGAAAGAAGAAGAAGAAGAAGAAGAAGAAGAAGAAGAAGAAGAAGAAGAAGAAGAAGAAGAAGAAAGAAGAAGAAGAAGAAGAAGAAAGAAGAAGAAGAAGAAGAAGAAGAAGAAGAAGAAGAAGAAGGAGGAGGAGGAGGAGGAGGAGGAGGAGGAGGAGGAGGAGGAGGAGGGATCATATCCCCAGCATGTTCTCTATTCTTTGTGGCGCTGTGAGGCTCCCCTAGGAGCATTTGTGGAATGGTTGAGCTCCCTGTTCACTACCCTGGGCCCTTATGAGGCAGAGCCCCATAGGCCAGCTCCCAGCAGCTCTGATCTTCCTTCTACAGACACGCGGCTCTGTGCCTACTTTCATTTTTCAGAGATTCAGAATTTCCTCTTGACCATCTCCTGTTTCTCCCATAGAGCTCAATGAGCCTCTTAAGAACTGTCTTTCTCACTAGATTCACCTTTTCACCTGACCAGGAGTGCACTTTAGGGCTCATTAGGCTTTGATCAAATAATCTGTCACATGCCTCACCTCTATGTTCACTGGGATCTTGCTATTTCCTGCTTCTCTATCATTTGATCTGGCACTTCATCCTTAAGTGTAAACATGTTCTAGTTTTTTCCTGTTCTTGTCCCACATTTATGCTCAGTTTTGCATCTGCCCTGGTGTCTTCCATTTCTGTATGCTCAAGCTGGTTTTCCTGTAGGATCTTACTCAAGTTCCAAGGCTTCTGTTTGGCATTTCTAACCTCTATTCTGATACATCAGAAGGATGTATCAGGCAATAAATGGACATTCTCAGATATCATAGAATCCCTCATTCTAGCAAATAAAAACAATATACTGTTGTCATCAAATATAAGCATAATAGCAAATATTCCTCATAATCTAAACTTTTGATGAATTGGCTTAGATGTCAGAGTTCATTTACACATCCTAGGAACCATGGAAAATACATACACAACAGTTAGTACATGGGAAACTGTGTAAAAACCAAAATGTCCAAACCTAAATTCAGTGACAAGTCCATTTACCACAATATTTTCCAGTTTCCTTTGATGAATCAAAAATAATAATCATAAATTACCATGCACATGCACAAGGAGTGCCAGGAACATTATGGGTTCTTAGCAAAGAATTTAGGATAATGATGATGACGATGATGACGATGATGATGGTCATCATCATCATCATAGTATAGACATTGGCATTCTGGCTCCCTAAACAGCCATATCTAGTTTGAAATGCCTTTACTGAGTCATATTGCAACATAATCTTTTACTTTTATGGAAATTTCCAGCAAGCTCCATGATCAGCTAAAAATTGGAGAGTTATTTGAAGCAGACCAGGTGCAATAATCAAGTATAGTTAGGCCAAGAATAAGATTCATTTGGTACAGGTTTGTAGTTCCTTAAATCTGAGTCTGTCACATTCAAGTGGCTACTCAATATGATTATTGATCAGGGCTTATTTTTTAAAAAAAGATTTATTTATTTATTTATTCATGAGAGAACAGAGAGAGAGAGAGAGAGAGAATGAGAGAGGGGGGCAGAGACACAGGCAGAGGGAGAAGCAGGCTCCATGCAGGGAGCCTGAGATGGGACTGGATTCTGAGTCTCTAGGTTCAGGCCCTGGGCTGAAGGCAGCGCTAAACCACTGAGCCACCCGGGCTGCCCCTCAGGGTTTATTTTAAAAGGCAAATTTTCTCCTTGCCTTGTCAGTCTCTTCAAACCTTCCTCTATTCAGCAGTAATAACACTTATTTGTAAATGTCTTTTTACCTAGCTCTTTCTTTAGACTATAAGCTCCCAAGGGCAAAACTCTCACTGCAATTTGTTCATCTTGGCACAAGTACCATCTAATAGCATACCCAGTGGATACCAGTGGTTCAATAAGACAGAAGAAAGGAAAGAAAGACTGATTTTGCAGGAGATATAAATTCAAGGAAAATACTCAGAACTGAATAATATAGGCCATGAGACTCTCTTAGTGAAGTGATTCCTACCTCTATTAGGGATATTCATAAAAGCATATTTTCTACAGAGCCTTAATGGACCGGGCTTGGCTGGAAGGTCTGCCTTGAGAGGAAAACCCAGCCTATGACTCACTCCATAGCCTTGAGCAAGTCACATTATCTCTTTTAGTTAATACATGTTGATAAATTAATTTCTTCATTAATGTTTCATTCTATAAAAGGAGTTTACAGATTAATTAGTTAATATACATAAAGTACTTCAATTAAGGTAATTGCCATTAGCTTTAAATAGTCTCATAAGTCCCAGTTTGGGAATAGTCCAAAATCACTATTTCTCAAGAGATTTCTGATAATTATCCAATGTTCTCCAGAAAGTCCTATATCATAGTACCCATTTCCAAAGTAATTAATTTTTCCTTTCTAAAAGTTTGACTCTAGCCATTAAAATGCCTATGGTTCATCTCAGTCAACCAATAGATGAACCTACATAACATTAAAGCTGATGGTGTTTGGAGATAATCTATCCCTTCTCTACCGTTTTAAAATAGCAAGGAATTGAGGCTTCTGTACAGTAAGTAAATGTCTCAAGGAAAAAAAATCTCAAAATCTGGGCTTAAACTAGAATTTGAGGGACAAAAATCCATCCTTTCACTCTATCCTATACTCTACTGTTAAAGGTGAAGAGATGGTTATCTACTACACTTATCATAGGAAACTGTAATATATTTGTAAAATCACTATGCTGTACACCTGAAACTAATATAATGTTGCATGTCAACTATACCTCAGTTAAAATTTTAAAAAGAAATGTTACTTAAAATGGTGTCATTAAAGATTAGATCTCTAATTAGTGGCAGATAATGTTCTTTATAAGTTATGATGGAAGATAGGAAGTTTAGCTAAAAAACAAAATGTCAGAACCAATAATATTTAAACACACATAATGCTCTACAGAATATTTTCAGTTACATTACCCTATCTAATTTCTATAACTTTCCTAAAAGTTAACAACTATCATTACGAATTCACATGTCATGTGTAGCTGAGTATGGTGATTAAGTGTGGTTCTCTATATCTATATGATGGAATATTATTCAAGTATAAAAAATAATGAAGTTCTGATACATGCTACACCATGGATGGGCCTTGAAAACATGCTAAGTGAAATATTTTTCATGTATAAAGGAGCAAAAATTGTATTATAACACTTACAAGAAATGTCTGGAATGCGCAAGTTCATAGAGAAGGAAAATAGATTAGCGGTTATCATATTCTAGGGAAAAGGGAATGGTGACATTACTTAATGGGTATAGATTTTCTGTTTCAGTGATGAGGACTATTTGGAAATAGATGATGGTGATGGCTGTACAATATTTTGAACACAGTTAATGCCACTGAACTGCATAGTAAAAAAAATGGTCATAATGGCACATTTTATGTTGTATAAATTGTACCACAATTACAAAACCAAAAAAATAGAGAGTGATTCTAAAGTAGAACCATCTGAGTTTGGAATCCAATCCACCACTTCCTATTTGGCACTTGTCAATTCCTTAACTTTGTCTCCTCATTTATAAGATGGACTAAAAGAAATAATGTTTTATAGAGATATTATCATTAATAAGTTGAAAAAGCCTAGATATAACTTTCCCAAATTTGTGTCATAGGAAGATCTGTGGTCTAAACCCTATTCCACATCCTTGACCCTCAAAGTCTATACTCTTTCCATGTTTTGACTACATTTTTGGAATTTTAATAAAAAATTTTCCATATATTATGAAATTGAGTAATGCTATTTTTCTGTTCTCCACATATTCACAATTACCTTTCTATTAAAATATTTGTTGATGTGAAGCTTAATCTCTCAGAGGCAGGTCAATAGAAATAAGATGGGAAATAAGGTCTCATGGAACTGAAATTCAGTAGACTTGATGTCTAATAGCGGTTTTGTATAATCATAAGCGAGCCACCTATGTCTTCAATTTCAATACTTCCATGTTCTTTCTTTAAAATATTTGAATCAGATACTCAAGGAAGATGATAGAACAGGAGGAGCCAGCCTGAGCTCATCCTGGCCCACATCTTCAACTAGATATCATCCATATCCAAGTCAGCAAACTGGAGAGTGATCTGAAGACTGGCTAAACAAACTCCACAACTAAATACAGAGAAGCTGCAGCTGAAAGGTTTTAGGAAGCTCAGAATGGTGGGAGGCTGACTATAGGAGGGAGGGAGTTGCACTTGCGGAGAGGGCAGAGAAACAAGCTCTCACACCAAGGAGCTCACATGCAGAAAACAAATCCTCATAATGTTTGGCTTTAAGAACCAGAGGGGTTGAATTTCATGAGTTTATTTTTTCTTTTCTTTCTTTTAATTTAAATTCAACTAGCCAACATATAGTACATCATTAGTCGCAGATTTATCAGCATATAACACCCAGTGCTCATCACATGCCCTCCTTAATACCAATCACCCAATTACCCCATCCCCCCTGTCCACCTCCCTTCCAGTGAGTCTCAATTTATTTCCTATAGTTAAGAGTCTGTTACGGTTTTTCTCCCTCTGATGACTTCTCGTTCAGTTTTCCCTCCCTTCCCCTGCAATCCTCTGTGCTATTTCCTATACACCACATATGAGTGAAACCATATGATAATTGTTTTTCTCTGACTGATTAATTTCACTTAGCATAATACTCTACAGTTCCATCCATGTTGATGCAAATGGTAAGTATTCATTCTTCCTGATGGTTGAGTAATATTCCATTATATATATTATATATATATTATATATATATATAATATATATCACATTTTCTTTATACATTAATCTGTCAATGGACATCTTATAAAACCAGTGAAACTTGGAACCTGGAACTGTCTCAGGACAAGGCAAGACAGGCAGGTGAGTGACAGTGGAATTGTTACCCTCAAGGAGACAACAGATTGCCCAGAGAAACAACATAAAAATGGCAGTTTAAACAACACTGGGAGGCAAATGGGAGACAGATCTGTTCATATTGATTTTGCAGCATTTTGGGGGGACTTCTTCAAAAGTGAAGGAGCTGACAGGTACCATTTTTCTCCCACACCCCCCAGAATAAACAGAAAGACACCTGCAGGAGGCAAAGCTGCACAGACACTTGCTACCTAAGCCACCAGCCATGCACCACACCCACGAGTTCTCCTGATGACATGCCCACTCCAAACCTGCTACCCTTGACAAAAGACAAATTTTGTGTCAAAGAAGCACATCCCCCCAACCCAGCTGTTGAGTGCATAACTACCACCATGAGCCATGCACATTCACTGCACTGCACCCAGCCTATGCCCCAAGCCACCATTGCACACTGCCCGCAGCTGCATGTGCCTAGCTGCCAGATGCATACTGCCACCACACACTGTGCCCAACTTCCACACTATGCCCAGATGCATGCCTCAGCTACTAGGTGCCAGACACAGGTGCTCCCAGTCATTGCCATGTACCACAACCAGCCTCACTCCCACAGCCACCCTGGCACACAGCCCTCAGCTGCCGCAGCACTTCTGGAAATCCAGCATAGGATTAATGGCCCGGCACAAATTTTGCTAATACCCTCCCCTGCTCCCAAGTTTCCTGCTGAGCACACCCCCTCAGAGTTGGTCTGCCTGGGTCTCACTAACACCACAGAGAGAAGCACACCCCACAACAAGCAGAGAATCAGTGCAGATGACTGCACTGAAAGGAAGAATGACTTGGAGACAACAACAAGGTGAAAGCAACACATATATTATACTCTCCTGAAGTGCCAGGTTCTGGTGAACAGAGGACACTGCACTTCAGGATACAGCACCACCTCCCCTTCATAAAGTTACTACTTCAAGAGCAGAAGACACAGCTGACTTTCTTAACACACAGAAACAGACACAGAGAAGCAGCCAAAATGAGAGCAGAGAAATTTGTTCCAAATGAAAGAACAAGACAAGACCATAAACAGAAATCTAAGTGAAATGGATACAAGTTACATGACTGATAGAGAACTTAAAGCAATGATCATAAGGATACTCACTAAACTTGAAAAAAGAGTGAAAGGCATGAGTGAGACCTTTAACACAGAGATAAGAATAACATATCAAAGGTAAAGGGTCACAATAAGTAAAATGAGAAACACAACTGATGGAATGAACAGAAGGCTGGAAGAAGCAGAGGAGTGAATTAGTGACCTAGAAGACAGAGTAATGGAAAGTAACAAGCTGAACAAAAAATCTATATGCTTCCTACAAAAGACTCATTCTAGAACCAAAAACACCTGAAGATTTAAAGTGGAAGGTGGAGAAACATCTATCATATGCAAATGGATGTCAAAAAGAAAGCCGATTAGCAGTATTATGTTGGACAAAATAGACTTTAAAATAAAAACTGTAACAAGAGACAAATAAGGAACCATAATGACAAATGGGGTAGTCCAACAAGGAGACATAATAATTGTAAATATTTATGCACCCAACATAGGAGCACTCTAATACATAAAACAGTTAAAAACAAGCATAAAGGAACTAAATGATAATAATACAGTAATTGTAGAGGACTTTAACACCCCATTTACATCAATGGACATATCATCGAAGCAAAAAATCAACAAGGGAAGAATGGCTTTGAATGACACTCTGGAACTGTGGATTTAATAGATATATATATTCAGAATATTCCACCCTAAAACAGCAGAATACACATTCTTTTCAAGTGCACAAAGAACATTCTCCAGAGTGGGTCATGTATTAGCCCATAAAATAAACTTCAACAAATTCAAGAAGATCAAAATCATACCATGCTGGGATGCCTTGGTGGCTCAGCAGTGGAGCATCTGCTTTCAGCTTAGGGCATGATCCTGGAGTCCCAGGATTGAGTCCCACATCGGGCTTTCTGCATGGAGCCTGCTTCTCCCTCTGCTTGTGTCTCTGCCTCTGTGTGTGTGTGTGTGTCTCATGAATGAATAAATAAATAAATACTTAAAACAATCATACCATGCATATTTTCTGACCACAATGCTATAAAATTAGAAGTCAACCACAAGAAAAAATCCAGAAAGGCCATAAGTACATGGAGGTTAAAAAAGCTACTAGAGGAGCCAGGGTGGTACAGTCAGTTAAGTATTTGACTCTTGGTTTCAGCTCAGGTCATGATCTCAGAATGGTGAGATAAAGCTCAGCATGGAATCTACTTAAGTTTCTCTCTTCCTCAGCCCGTACCCCCCCACACAAAATAAATAAATAAATCTTTAAAAAATTAACATGCTACTGAACAGTGAATGAATCAATCAGGAAATAAAAGAACAAGTAAAAAGACATGTGGAAACAAATGACAAATGACAATGAAACCACAACTGTCCAAAACCTCTGGACTACAGCAAAAATTGATCTAAGAGGAAAGTTTATAGCAGTATAGACATTCCTTGGGAAGCAAGAAAAATCTCAGATAAATAACCTAACCTTTCACCTATAGGAGCTAGAAAAAGAACAATGAATAAAACCTAAAACTAGTAAAAGGAAAGAAATAATAAAGAGTACAGAAGAAATAAATGCTATAGAAACTAAAGTGAACTAAACAAACAAAACAAGTAGAAAAAAATCAATGAAACCAGGAGCTGTTTAAAAAAAAAAATCGATAAAATTGATAAAATTCTAGCCAAACTTATCAAGAAAAAAGAGAAAGGACTCAGATAAATAAAATCACAAATTAGAGAGGAAAAATAACAGCCAACACCACAGAAAGACAAATAATCATAAGGAAATATTATGAAAAACTATATGGTAACAAATTAGACAATCTAGAAGAAATGGATAAATTTCTAGAAACATATAAACTACTAGAACTGAAACAGGATGAAATAGAAAATGTAAGGAGACCTATGACCAACAAAGAAATTGAATCAGTAATCAAAAAAACCCCAGCAAACAAAAGTCCAGGACCAGATGGTTTCACAGGCAAATTCTAAAGAAAAGTTAAAGAAAACATTTAAAGATACATTTAAGGAAAAGTTCATACATATTATTCTCAAACTATTTCAAAACATAGAAAAAGGAAGGAAAACTTACAAATTCACTTTATGAGGCTAGAATTACCCTGACACCAAAACAAGATAGACACACCACTAAAAAAGAAAAGTACATACCAATATCTCTGATGGAAACAGATTCAAAAATTCTCAATTAAAAATTCAACAGCACATTTAAAAAAATCATTCACCACAATCAAGTGGGACTTATTCCTAGATCACAAGGGTTGTTTCAATATTCACAAATCATTCAGGGTGTTACATCGCATCAATTAGAGAAAAGATAAGAACCACATGATCATTTCAATGGATGCAGAAAAAGTATTTGGCAAAGTACATCAATTCATGATAAAAAAAACTCTCAGCGAAAGTTTAGATGGAACATACACCAAAATAATAAAGGATATCTATGAAAAAAATACAGCTAACATCAAACTTAATGAGGAAAAAACTAAGAGCTTTTCCCCTAAGATCAGGAACAAGACAGGGATGTTCACTCTCACCACAGATATTTAACATAGTACTAGAAGTCCTATCCACAGCAATCAGACAACAAAAAGAAATAGAAGGCATTCAAATTAGCAAGGAAGAAGTCAAATTTTCACTATTTGCAGATGACATGATACTCTATATAGAAAACCTTGAAGACTTCACCAAAGAACTACTAGAATTGATATAAAAATACAGTAAAATCACAGGATACAAAATCAATGTACAGAAATCTGTTGCATTTATATATACCAATAATTAAAAAGCAGAAAAAGAAATTGAGGGCTCAATCTCATTTATAATTTCACCAGAAACAATCTGATACCTAGGAATAAGTCTAGCCAAAAAAGATGACAGGTCTGTACTATGAAAATTATAGAACACTGATGAAAAAATGGAAAATGACACAAAGAAATGGAAAAACAACCCATGTTCATGATTGGAAGAACAAATATTGTTAAAATATCTATGCTACCTGAAGCAATCTACACATTTAATGCAATCCATATCAAAATACCAACAGCATTTTTCACATAACTAGAACAAACAACTCTAAAATTTGTATGGAGCCACAAAAGACCTCTAATAGCCAAAGCAATCTTGAAAAAGAAAATCAAAGCTAGAGGTATCATAATTCTGGACTTCAAGTTATATTACAAAGTTATTGTAATCAAAACAGTATGCTACTGACGCAAAAACAGACACATAGATCAAAAGAACAGAAAAGAAAACTCATATATGAACTCATAGCTATATGGTTGACTAATCTTTGACAAAGGAGTCAAGAATATCCAAAGGGAAAAAGACAGTATCTTCAACAAATGGTGCTGGTAAAATTGGACAGCAACATGCAAAAGAATGAAAAGGAACTACTTTCTTACACGGGACACAAAATTAAATTCAAAATTGATTAAAGACCAAACTGCAGGAACTGAAACCATAGAAATCCTAGAAGAGAACAAAGGCTGTAATTTTTTTGATACATCTTTCTAGATGTTTCCTGAGTCAAGAGAAACAAAAGCAAAAAATGAACAATTAGGACTACATTGAAATAAAAAGCTTTTGCATAGTCAAGAAAACAATAAAACTAAAAGACAATCTACAGACTGGGAGAAGATATTTGCAAATATATATCCAATAAAGATTTAGTATCCAAAAATATATTAAAAAAACAAAATTCAACATCCAAATCCCAAATAATCCAACTAAAAATGGGCATAAAAAAAATGAACAGACATTTCTCCAATGAAAACATCCAGATGGCCAACAGACACATGAAAAGTTGTTCATCATCACTTATCATCAGGGAAATGCAAATCGAAACTACAATGAGATATCTAAATGAACCAATAATGAAGCAGCAGAAAGAGAAATTAAGGAACCAATCTCATTTACAATTGCACCAAAAATCATAAGATACCTAAGAATAAACCTTTAAGAATGACTAAAATCAACAACACAAGAGATAACAGGTGTTGGCAAAGATGTGGAGAAAACTGTTGGTAGGAATGCAAACTGGTGCAACCACTGTGGAAAGCAATATGTAGATTCCTCAAAAAGGTAAGAATGAAACTACTCTATGGTCTAGTAATTGCACTACTGGGTGTTCACCCAAATAATGCAAGAACACTAATTCAAAGTGATACATGCATACTTGTTTATAGCAATATTATCTACAAGAGGCAAACTATGGAAGCAGCCCAAACATCCATCATTTGTCGAATAGGTAAAGAAAATATGTATCCATATTTGGTATATACATATATGATATATATATATAATGAAATATTGTTCATCCACGAAAAATAATGAAATATTGCCATTTGCAACAACATGAATGGAGTTGAGAGTGTCATGTTTAGCAAAATATGTCAGACAGGAAAAGGCAAACCATATGATTTCATCCATATGTAGAATTTAATAAACAAAACAAATGAACTAAAAAGTAAAAAAAAAAAAAATGAAAAGAGAGAGAGAGACAGACAGACAGACATAGAAGCCAAGAGACAGACTCTTAACTATAGAGAAAAAACTTATGGTTACCAGAGGGGGATGGGTTAAATAGATAATGTGGGGTAAGGAGTGAACTTGTCAAGATGAGCATAGGATGTTGTATGAAAGTGTCGAAATCACTATATTGTACACTTGAAACTAATATAACACTGTATGTTAACTAACTGGAATAAAAACAAAAACTTACGAAAATAAATAAAAATAAAATATGTGAATAAGAAGTTTAGATGATCTCAGGGGCACCTGGGAGGCTTAGTCCATTAAGCGTCTGATTTGGTTCAGGTCATGATCCTGAGGTCCTGGGATTGAGTCCCACATTGGGTTCTCTGTTCAGTGGGGAGTCTGCTTCTCCTTCTCCCTCTCCCCCTGCTTATGTTCTGTCTCTGTCTCTCTCTTAAATCAAAAAACAAAATCTTAAAAAAGTTCAGATGTTCTCTTTATTAGAATATAGTTAAAACATTGTGAATTTTAAACTACCTAAGCTTGTATATGAGGGTGTGAGTGTATATTAGGTGGAGGATGAGTAATAGGAGACAGTAAGAAGTTTATATTAGGTTGTGGAAGATATTAAGTAGGAGTTATGATGGAACCCAGGCAATCTGATCATACTGAGGTCTGTGTTATAAGACATCAAACTGCATTGCCTTGTTGTACAAAGTGTATGAACATAGATTGGAAAATGGATGAGGATCCAAATGAATTTGACCCATTAATCCTATGATAATGTATGTGATAGAGGAAGGAAATTTGGCACAAGTCAGGCTAGAGTTTAAATGCTGAATTATTATCTATATGCATTTGGGAAATTCATCCAGAGTCTCTGAGTTTCAACTTCAAAAACTGCAATTTGGGAAGAAGAATATCTAATTCATAATTTTATTGTGAGATTGTTTATAAAGACAATGTAGGTGGGGTGTCTGTCATTGAGTAGGCGCTCAATAGTGGTATTTTGTATATTGCCTTACTCCAGCCCAACACAAGTCCACTAATTTACTCTGGTTATCTGTCTGGTTTTATATTTTATTATGTTATGCTGTCAGGTAAGTTTGGATTTTCAGTTTTAACCTCTTGTTAGTGTTGCTTTGATTGCATTTCTTATCTATGAGGCTTAAACCTAAATGAGAATTAAGGAAACAACTCCATTTACAATAGCATAATAAAGATTAAAATACCTAGGAATAAACTTAACCAAGGAAATGAAAGCCTTGTACACTGAAAACTATGAAATATTGATGACAGAACTTAAACAACACACAGATAAATGGAAAGTGTTTATGAATTAGAAGATTCAAACAGATCGAGACTCAATGCTACCTCCATGAAAATATCAGTACCATTTTTTTTACATTAAAAATTTTCTAAAATTCATATGGAAACACGAAAGACTCAGAATAACCAAAGTGATCTTCAGGAAGAAGAACAAATCAGGAGACAACACACTTTTGATTTCAAAATATGTTTCAAATCTACAGTAATTAAAACTATATGGTACTGGAATAAAGATTAATGGGTAGATCCATGGAACAAATGGTTCAGAATTAAACCTATTAATATACAGTCAACTGATCTTTGACAAGTGTGCCAAGAATACACAATGGGGAAAAGGTATTCGGTCTGACAAGGGCTTAGTTTCCCTCATGATAGCTGAGTTTTTACACAATCATCAATGCCTGAAATCAGAAGAAAAAAAACCTCAATTTCGATATTGGCAAAAGTTAGAGGTAGTTTGAGAAAAAGGAGACATTCTGGCTACCCTTTCATTCATCCTAACTTGTGAGCCACCTAGCTTATTTTCATTTATGCATCTATAATTGCCAGTATTACTAAAAATTATATGTATAAGAAATGAGGGGTTTTATGAGAAAAATGATTTTTTTCTCCGTAGGTGCTGAGTGAGGACATATATTGGTACATACAGAAGACCACAACTATGCAGAGGCCATATACATCCAAAAATTAACCTTGGATTTGATGCTTGGAGGCATCACATTCAACATTAAAGCCACTGTGCACCCTGCAGGTGGGTGGAAAAGATCTAACTCTTATCAGTAAAGGCCTCATCTTTCTTTATGTGGAGGCAGATGAGTTTATTTCAGTCCAGAATGATATTATCTTTCTAAGTAACACATTCCCCCAGAAATACCTTAGAAGCTCCCAGTGGATTATAATTTGGAAATGATGTTATATTTAAAAAGGTGGCTTTAGGCCAACTTGCAAGTATTCATCTCAATGTACATCACATCATTAACTATTTCTCTCAATATTTTTCATCAGCAAATTCAAAAAGGAGCATGCAGGGTTATGAATCAGCTAAATTCTATCTGCACTTTTGTCCCAGTGGTTATTAAACATTTATCTTTTGTGGAGATAATGTGTGAACCACCTAAGGGGTGCCAATTATATCAAACTATGTTCACTCCAGATAAACATAACTAGAAATAAAATGCATCTTCTTCATCTAACTTTTTCTGTTGCTGTGTTTGCCTTCCTTCTCTCATTACTGTAAATCTTCAATTTTTTTTTTTTTGCAATGGTGATAATAATCATGTATAGTGTTCTTTTTCTCATGTCTATTTGGTGTGGTTGGTTTTCTTCTAGTGCTTCATTATTGTTTTAATTCCTCTCTATTTATTTGTTCATTTGCAATAGGGTTAAAGTCCAGTTCTTTATTTATTTATTTATTTATTTATTTATTTATTTTATTTTTTTAAAGTCCAGTTCTTTATGGAAGTGTTAGTGAAACATAATTTTCTTCCATAGGCCCAAATATTTGTCATAAGCCTAATGATTGGGAAATTAATGACGGTGATAACATTTAAGCAGTAATATTTATACAGAAATTTAACTTTTGTATATATTACTGCATTTGATTTCTGTTAAAGTAGGAAGAACAGATGGTACTTTATAAGTTAGAAGATTTGATGTTTTATAAATGAAGAGTTTAAATTATATGCAAAGAGATGGGACTGAAAGTATTAAATTCTATGCCCAAGATTACATACAGCAGACATTGCCAAGCCAAACCTTCCTTCATATCTTCATGATTTTTAGGTTATGCAGTCTTTCCATTGCATTTCATTGCTTTACCTCTATATCAAGAGGTCTATTTTTATATGAAGGGGTAAGATAGTGTTACCTTCCTTCTTTATCACCACTTTTTCCTTACCCCTGGTTTATAGTTGTGTTTCTGCTATTTGCTCTATGCACAACTCAAACTGAGGTACAAGTGACCTTTTGTATGTTGCCTAAACATATTTATTCATGTTGTTTATGTGAGTAGCGTCTAATTTCCAGAACTATATTCCAAAACCCACCTTGGAGAAAGTGAGTTTGCAGACACTTGTGGCACTGACTGGTCCATAAAGCTACCATGAAGGAAAATAAAGAAATGCATAGGCACTGAGAGGGTTTTTATTCATTCCTAAAGCTTTCATAAACATGATCTATGACTTTACAATGCAAGGCATTCCAGAAACAAATGCTAATTTACATGACTCTTTTATTATTTATTGGATTTTTTTCTTTGACTTTATTTGATCTTTGCACTTTGTTCTGCTCATTATAAGAACTGAAATCCTCTGTATTTTTCCTTCTGAGTAAATATCATAAATAATTCAAAACCCCTCAATGCCAGTGAGGCATATTGGGGAAAAATAATGTGGTGTCCCTTTCTGTTTTGTTTGTTCTTCAGGTCACATAAGGTGGGTGGTCCAGGAGGGAACAGTTAGGTTTTAAACTACTAAGATTTTATCTGAGTTATTTTATTAAAGTCAATACTTTTCCCCCCATTTATATGGTGAATATAAAATATAAAATCATAAGAACAACAAAAAATAGGTCACACAAGAAAGTTACAGGAAGACATAGTATTGAATTAATTGAATAATGTTATATTCAAGAATTAAATAAGATTGGAACTCAATCTATTTATATCAAATCAACATTTTTCAAAATCAAGTGTCAAAATGGAAGTACCCCATAGAACACACTGTAAATCCAATACTGCATTATTTTGTAGACCATTCATTCATTCATTCATGCACTTAATTATTTACAGAATGTGACTCTATGCCAACAAATGTGTTAGCATTAGGAATTCAGAATAACAGAACATGACTCTTGCCCTCAAGGATTTTACTATTAATGATTAGAATAGCTTTGTGTGAAAATAACAGAATTGGTTAAGGATTGTAAGGCAGATGTAAATAAATGACTCTGAAATAAGAAAGAAGGGACAGCTCATCAGATTAAAGGCATCTGGAAAGGTTTGCTGGAGAAGAGAGCATTGCAGTGTGCTGTGCAGAAGGATGAAGAAGTATGCATCAAGGAGACAGACAAGTCTCTTATTCTCCAGTAGTGCATCATTGGCCTGGTATGTCAGTGCCAGGGCTATATGCTGTGCTTGATGAGTAAATATATTTACCAAGGTAGCCAGTGTTGGAAAAATGGACAGTAATGAATGCAAATCATGCCAAATGAGCTGGAAAAGCTATATCTATTATCATCTAAGAAATTTGTTCACAACTTGAGTTTAGAGCAGAGCAAAAGATGGATTTTGCAATATGTAACTCAAGAGTCAAAGAGTAAAGACATGTTGTCATTAACACAGCTGAGATACCTAAAGCTTATGCTTATTGTTTTCTGGTCATGAAATGGTGGGTTAGAATGGCTTTCATTAAAAACATATTTACTTTAGGCAGCTAATGCTTTTAGAATGCAAGACATTTCAATTAATTTCCAGTAATGTACCCAGTACAGTGGGAAACATGTATACACACTGCATCTTATTACATGCATGAAGGTTACAGATTTATTCCTCATTGTTATGTCCATTCTCCAACAGTGAAACTCTTGAAGCTGCCACAACCCCTCACCTTTCAGGATGCTCTTCTGCAAGAATGACTTCATTCACTAGAGACACAGAGAGAGGCAGAGGCAAGAATGACTTCAAAACAGCTTTCTGCAACTATTGTTTAAAATGTTAACAGTGGGGTATGGGGGAGAAAAAAAGGAAAAGAAATGCAGTTGGAATTTGAGGACTTTGGTTCTTGTCCTAGAACATTTCCCTGTCGTGAAAAAAGGCAGAAATTAAGTAAAAATAAATATTTACTGAGTGTCTTATAATGTGTATGTATATATTTATGAGATGATGAAATTAAATGTCACTTATCCTCCAGAAGGCCATTACAGCTAGGGAGAACTGGAAACCCAAGAAAATGAAGAGAGGAAAGTAGATTCAGGCAGGGATGAGAAGAAAAGGTGTACACATAGGTGACAAAGAATCTAAAGGTCACCCCAAGCTGCAGAATCAATAAGAAGTGACAAACATACCAGCTTTCAAACCTGGAATAGAAATGCTGGAACATGTATAGCCTGAAATAATATTCTCATACATAAACTTTTTGTTTGCTGTACTATTTAAAGATGCATGGATGTATCCTGAAATGGATAGATACCTTTGCACATGTAAACAGGGTCTTCTTGCTTTGTTCATATACTTATTTGTCACCCAGTATTGAATCAAATGTTTACTAAGCACCACCCATGAGCCCAAATGGGTTCCACATACATGTGGGTACACTGGCAAATATGGTGAACACAGGTTCTACTCCATGAATATACAATTATAGAGACTACAAACCGTGAAATGGGGGCATACAGGAGACAAACATTATGAAAAGGAGGTGTAGTATAATAAGGAATAGAATTTTAGTTAGACATAATCTACTCTGACACTGGACACCTAATGATTTTCCTTTACTCTGCCAAAATAATGATATATACTACAGAGAATCTTCTCTTCGAACATCTTGGCTTTGTAGAGAAAGGGCTTCAAGTATCTCATTAGTTTAAAACTATCCACATTTTGCTACATTTCCAGTCCCATATTTTGCTTCTTAATTACCACTATTTAAATGGCCTTTCAAGATCGGCTGTAAATTAAAATTGATCCACTGTCAGCAATCTCCAACAGTTGGCAGCAAACTATTGATACAGATGAGATTCCAGTTGCATAGTGTCTTTCTGAGAAGACAAAAATGTAATGAAATAAGCCGACTCTGCAGCTTGGCACAAAAGGCAAAATGTGATTTTTTTTTTTCTCCAGCAAGAGAACTTAAATATAAATAACTAGCCACGTTTGGAAAATGCAAATAAATGTGTACGAATAAAGAACGGGAGCTTATATCTTTATGCCCTCGTGAATGCCTGTGTAATCTTGTTCTTTTATCTAAAAAACAATCTTCCTTTTGAAATACGCTTAAGGGTATGTTGACAAGAACATATACTTTAGAGTTTAGATCTGAACTGAAATCTTGTTTTGTCTTTTGCAAGTTGTGTGATTCAGAGAAAAAACAAACATTTCACACCCCAATTTACTCATTTATAAAATCTAAATTAATAATCTCCCTATAATTATGATAATTAAATAAGAAAATAGAGGGAATATCAATAGAATATCTAATACAGTGCCTGACACAAGACAAAGGAGTATCATTGAAGGGGATTACATACTACATGAAGGGTATGGCCAAAGGCCTTAGGTTATTTCTAGGAAGCAAAATTTATATATATTTATTCTGAGATGCTTTCTATCAGCCTCAGACTTTGCTGACAGCCAATGTTGAACTAGCCAAATGTTACCAAAAAGCACCTCATCAACACACACATATATGCACACAAACAAAATTTTTAGTATAGCCAGATCTTTGGCATCTGCTCTTGGGGTCATTTCATAGCAAATGGATTCCATAGGTCCTTTCTGGAATTTTCCACAGAACCTATAATCATACTAAGGTAAGTCCTAAACTAGGAATTAGATTTCTGAAACATAATTGTTGTTACCCCCTCCTACCTATCCTTTTGAAGATGTGGTGGATTTCTGTGTTGGAACTCTGTAAATTATGCCCAGTCATTGAGAAGTGTTACATATCATTCATAGTACCGCCCAGAACATGGCAGAAGCCGGGATGGGAGAGCCTTCTCTGGTCTTCCTGGAGAAGGGCAAGACAAAAGTTATGTTTTTGTCTGCTTTTCTTAAGAGCCATCTCAATCTTAATTCTCTGCCTAAAAGCTCCATCTTTAAAAAACAAAAATTAGGCTTTTACCCACTCTACAGTCCCTGGATGTACATGAAATACCCTTTCCTTGTTTGAGGTTGGTGGGTTTCTGTTGATCATTCAGATTCTTATTTACATGTCACCTTTCAGAGTAGCCTTCCTTTAACACATTATCTAAAACAATGCTTCTCATAAGTATCTTCTTATTTTTTAATATTTTATTTATTTATTGGAGACATAAAGAGAGAGAGATAGAGAGACAGGCAGAGGGAGAAGCAGGCTCCATCCAGGGAACCTGACATAGGACTCGATCCCGGGTCTCCAGGATCACACCCTGGGCTGAAGGTGGCACTAAACCGCTGAGCCACCTGGGCTGCCCGTATCTTATTATTTTACTGTCATGTTTTATTTTCTTCTTGTCACTTGCTGCTAACTTAAATCATAATTTATTAGATTATTGATTCTTTCCTTTTTTATTAGAGTATATGGTCTGTGAGTGTGAGACCTGGTTTATTAGAGTATATGGTCTGTCTTTTTTCATGGCTAAATTCCATCAAATAGATAATGGCTGGCACATAATTAACCTTCAATAAATATTGGGCCACCAAATTTGAAAATTATGGGAGGATATATCATACCCACTAAGAGACCTCAGGGCCAATGAGTCAATGAGCTCCATGCTCAGCAAGGAGCTTCACTCTTCAGAACCAATTGACCATGTGACCATTCAATAGTGAATTTCACTATTGTCATCAGCTTTCAAATTAGTTTACTGGGTCTGCACTAGCCCAAGAATGGGTGGAAAAATAGTTACATACAGTCCCAATCTTAAGTATATGCCATTTTTTATTGGCCATCTGCCCAAGACCGAAAGTCTTATGGACCTGATTTTTTATACCACAAGACCTGGGGTAAGACAGCTATGGGAAAAGATCCAAAGAAGTCATTCAGAAGGGCGTGCTGTATAGTAAAGGAAGAAGAGGGATAAAGGTCAGAAATTGAGAATTCAGGTACTGCTGAAGTCCTATAAAACATCATAATAAAGGAGAAGCAGATTAATGGTAGGCAGCAGGAGTAAGAATGTGCACAGATTTGGAATCAGTTCTGTAGTGTCCTTAAATTTAATTGTTAAGATTAAGTTGGTTTGTTTCACTCTTTCATCTTTTCTAATATATTATAGAAAGGCTATTAATTCTAGGCATTAATTAGAGATAGTTTTTAGCAAATTGGAGCTCATTCATATATGTGAAAAGAATGAGGATCAAATAAGTCAGGGATTTGGTTTAAGAGAGAAATCAACTCAAGTTATCTTTGTGGAGGCCAAGAAAATTAAGGCCATTCCACTTTAAATTCAGCGTTATCACAAGTACAGCCATCCCAGGCCCCTGTGAATAAGAGCTGAACTTTACCTTACTTCAGTTAGAATAAAAACAGAGCCTAAGCCAAGGGCAGGAAGCCCCTATTAGAATGAGAACAGAGCCCAAGCCAGTGGCAGGAACCCCTATTAGAATAAGAACAGAGCTCAATGCCCTTGAAGGCCCCATATCAAAATGTAAACAGAACTTGAGGAATTGCTTCACTTCACCCCTTCTGGAGATCCCCTAGACCAGTCCTTAAAACTAAGCTGAAACCCACCTCGGGGTCCAAGTCCCTGCTCCGCTGTGTCGGGTATACTTGGACCCAGGCTCTAGCTTGTAAATAAACCCTCGTGTATTTGCATCGGTGTTGGCTCCTTGGTGGTTTCTCGGATTCGCAATCTTGGGCACAAGAATCTCAAGCAAGTAGAAAATTTACTGGAGGAATATTGTGACCTCACAGAACTGATGGACTGAAGAACAAGACTTGGGCAGTGTGGACAATGATCAAGGGATCTCTTGTTGGAGCAGCAGAACCACAGCCAAGGCCATATCATGGGCACGGTCTGGGCAATACCAATACTGCTATGGGCACTGCAGTGAGACTCACTTCCTGGTAACTGCCCCTGTTCTCTTGATACTTTTTTCAAGTCTCACAATCCAAAGAATAAGCTCTGATGATCATTGGGTAGAAGGAGAACCTAATTCCTTAACTTCCACAGTGAGAGGTATTAATGGAGGGGTGATGTCAGTTGATTGTTTTCAACCAACTCTACCCAGATAGTTTTCCCAAAGGGCATAGGAACTTAGAAAACAAACAAACAAACAAAAAACAAATATTAGATGTATTGACAAAACCGGGTCACTGTTATGGACTGAATGTTTATATCTTCCTGGAATCCATATATTAAAAGTCAATCCCCTAAATTATGCAATTTGGAGATGGAGTCTTTGGGAAATGATTAGGTTTGGATGAGGTCATGAGAGTGCAGTCTCCATGGTGGGATTATTGCCCTTATAAAAAGAAGATCTCTCTCTCTCTCTCTCTCTCTCTCCCTCTCTCTCTCTCTCTCTCTCTCTCTCTCTCTCTCTCCCTCCCTATGTGTGTTTCTACTACTTGAGGAAGGTGGCTGTCACCAAACCAGGATAATGACTCTCATCTAGCAATGAATCTGCCAGTGCATGAATCTTAGACTTCCCAGCCTCTGGAACTGTGAGAAACAAATGCCTATTGTGTAAACCCCTAGTCTATGGTACTTTTTATAGCATCCTGTACTAAGATAGTCATATAGAAGATCAGTCCCGGGATCCTGGGTGGCTCAGCAGTTTGGCACCTGTCTTTGGCCCATGGCATGATCCTGGAGTCCCAGGATTGAGTCCCATGTTGGGTTCCCTGCATGGAGCCTGCTTCTCCCTCTGCCTCTCTGTGTCTTTCATGAATAAATAAATAAAATCTTAAAAAAAAAAAAAAAAAAAAAAAAAAGATCAGTCCCTAGGGAAGATCCATTTTTACTCAGAGATAATCTCATGCATAACATAGAACAATCTTCCAAGCTCTAATTCCTGGGCCCAGCTGGTTACCAAGGTTTTTCATTTCTGCTTTCTGCATACTCTTCTTCATCTCCATTGCCATTACCTTGATTAGATTTATATCTTCCAAAATATCTAATCTTCCTCACTACCTTCTTTGTGTGTGCCATGACCAGTATTATCAACTATCTACAACTTCATTTTTTTTTAAGATTTTATCTATTTATTTGAGAGACAGTGAGTGAGAGAGCAAGGGTAGAGGCAGAGGGAGAGAGAGAAGCAGATTCCCTGCTGACTGTGGAGCCCACCTGACGTAGGACTTGATCCCAAGACCGGGGTCTTATGACCTAAGCCGAAGGCATACACCCATCTAACTGAGCCATCCAGGTGCCCCATCTATAACTTTAAAATAAAAATAAATGTATCCTTTATGAATACACTTTATATGTCCCTTATAATAGGCAAACACAATTCTCTCAAACTAAAAACAAAGCAGAAGCTTTCTATTGCTACTTAGATATCCCCTTGCATATGCTCACCTTACTTATACTCCAATGATCCTGAACTATGCATGGCTTCTCACCGATGTTGTGATTTCGTACACTTGTAATATTTACGGATGCTATTCACTCTGGCTGGTATATCAGACCCAATGTGGAAACCTAGAAATTTCATACTCATTCTTTAATCTTAACTTAGGCATCACTTCCTGTATGAAGGTTTTCCTAACACCCTTTAGGCAGGTGAACACATGTTTTCTTTTTTCCTCAATCTCTGTAACATCATTTATCTCATAATGTAATTGTTTCCGTATAACATTGAATTACTTTATGATTTCTCTAAGCTTTTGGAGAATATTATTTCATCTTTATAGCTAGAGTGTATAGCCTAGAACCTGGTGAATAGTACAATCCCTAAATATCTGTGAATATATGAATAAATGAATCAATAATACGCTGCGCTATGCTGCCTACTCATTATCTGTCTCATTGCCCTCCTGTTTGTTTTAGATTGACTGCATATCTTAAGGGTAAAACTATATATTGTTTACACAGTGCCATGTAAAGACATTATCTTTCCATTTTTCATAAAGCCTCTTCCAAATATCAATGAATGTACTTATTACTGACACCACAGCTAAGAAAGCGGTAAAGGAAAAGAATCCTATTAGTCTAGAAGACTTCAAACACAAAGAAAATGGTCCCAGATCCTTGGATTTCACAATGCTTACTGCCTGAGGGCCATGGCTACTGGGTTTGTCCAGACCACCCTCTGACATAATAGCTATTTCCCTAACCTTGACGCCATATTGTGGCACCTTCCAGCATTTCTTGGGATGTTAGCTGCTTCGATCAATGTTACAGTTTTCATGAAGGTCATAAAAAATTCAGAAGCAGTTCGAAGTCCTAAACATCTTTCTCAAACAAGTTTTCATCCCGTGTAACACATTAATTTATTGCTTACCTCTTTTCGCTTTCAATTTTTCCAAATTATCAGCAGTAAGTATGTACTCCTATAATAAGAAAACATAATTATATTGGTATATTAGGGTCATAGGATTGTGGGTGATTTATTTTTATTTACCCTTTGCTCTATTTTTTAATAAGTAAAAAACTAGAAATGAAAGCATGGAAAAAGAAAACATAATTATAAAAAGCACCCCATCTTTCCCTTGCTTGTTTATGTGCATATCAGAATGATTTCCATATCTCTTAGATAATTAAACCTGCTTTTTTGAAAGATAAAAGGAAGATGTATTATTTATGGGGCGCTGACCCAATGCCTTCTGCTCTATAGCAGTAACCTAACCCATCACCACTTTCTTCTGCTGCAACCCGCCCCCAGAGTTCTGCTCTGCTTCTGACATCTAGGCGTTCAGAACTAATTGCCACTCTTAATTCTCTGCAGTTCTTTCCTGTAAGACCTATAAATACAAGCCCAAAGTGCTTTACAGACAGGCAAGGCCCAGCAATCCTAGGACATCATTCAGCTGGAAGTGGCAATTAGACATTTTTAACAAGTTCTTTTAATACAAAATGGAGTAATTAAAACTTGCACATTGTAGGGGGAAACACTTTTGAGATTATGTTCATTTTATTAAGCTATTTCAAATACTAAAGTTTATTATAATGCATAGTATTTTTTTCTTCCCTCTAATTGAATTGCTGGCACTAACAACTCAGTGAAATGAATGTCTGACCCACTGAGAAAGAGATTAAGTTATGTAGGGTGTTTATTTTTAATTGGTATTGACCACAAACCCATACATTTCCACTAAAAATTGATTGAATTGGGAGATTCCACTCTTTGATCTAAATATTATGTTACAGACACTAAATTATTTTAGCTATTCTTTAACCTATGCCAGCTGTACTTTTTAGGCTAATACCTCATTTTGTTTGGGAGGCCAGCAGTTCCATGCATGGCTTGCTAATGTCATAACAAGGCATTGGCTAATAATATGATCATTCACCATGACTCAACATCATTAACTCCAAGCTTTATTGACTTCAAACCCAGAATAAGGTGTATTTCATTTGATCCAGTGAGTATCTGTTCACATTAAGTTAAGACAGCAGAAAATAGTGAAATCATTTTGGGTTTTAAGGGACCAGATGCTGTCCTATATGCTGTTCAGAGTCAGCATCCCTAAATGTTTTTAATATATGTGACAAGAACGATATGCTAATTATCTCTGTATCAATGGACTTAGTTTTTGGTCTTAGCACAGAGACTCTACTTCAATTATTCCTCCAGATTGAATTCCTTTTGTTGCCTGATCTTCACTCTTTTGCCCGTGTATCTCTTGCCTCTAGGCTTCTCCCACCACCCAGCTTCCCAGGCCACATTCCTGGATGCCCCTTCTGTCTCTCTGTTGATTTCTGTGAAGCTCAACTCATTTTGGAATCCTACCTCGTTATTGAATTGGCCTCAGAGAGAATAATGGGCTCTTTAGCTACTTACTGGCCCATTACTTGTATCTACTAGTAAGAGTCAGCTTTACATTTCCATGATTCTGAGTTTCCATCTCAGCTCCTCCTGATATTGTTTGCAGAATAATCTATTTTAGATCAAAGAACCTCCAGTGAATCCCACAACTCCTTGCCATCTCCTTATCCCTTAGTCTGTGACAAGCTAACCTGGCAAAAATAAAATACATCAAACCTTTAAAGATGATAATAAAGTATAATAAAATAAGCACAAAATAAAAGTGATGTAGTAGTGATAGTACAAGATCACCTGCCATGTAAGTGGTCCCAAATACATAGGAGCAGGAATGGAGTAAGAAGGCTGAATGGAAGAGGAAGGACAGGACATTGATTCCTTATTGCTGCTTTAAAAAAAAAAATAACCCAAACTTGATGGTTTATTATTATTTTTTACTTATTTTTTTAAATGTTTAACTTTTTTTTTTTTAATTTTATTTATTTATTCGTAGACACAGAGAGAGAGGCAGAGACACAGGCAGAGGGAGAAGCAGGCTCCACGCAGGGAGCCCGATGTGGGACTTGATCCCAGGTCTCCAGGATCACACCCCAGGCTGCAGGTGGCGCCAAACTGCTGTGCCACCGGGGCTGCCCAAACTTGATGGTTTAAACAGGACCAATTCATTATCTTCTAGTTCCAGGGTTCAGAAAATCAAAACTAGCCTCACTGGGCTAAAGTTAAGGTGTCATCAAACTAGTTCTTTCTAGAGATTCATGGAGAAAATTCATTATTTTGCTTTTCCTAGCTTCTAGAGGCCACATTTATCCCTGGCCTGTACCTACTTCCTCTGCCTTCAAAGCTGATAGCATAGTGTCTTCAAATCTCTCTCTTATTCATTGACCCCTACTTCCATTCTTTGAACCTTTTGTATCCCTCTTATTAGTAGCCTTGTGTCTACATTGAACCCACACAAATAATCTCTGCATCTCAAGATCCTTAATCACACTGGAAAAGTCCCTTTTCCTGTTAAAGGTAATGTATTTACAGATTCCAGGGATTATAATATGGATCTCATTGAGCTTTATGATTTAGCTTACCATGAGATTGTGAGCTAAGCTTAAGGAATTAAGATAAGAAATATCCTAGTAGGGAAGAGAACTTAAGTATATACATTTGGGCAGATAGTTAATCAAAACAATGATCATGGAAACCTAGTCAATGCTTTCTTGAACTTGTAAGGAGAGAAAATAATAACATAGTTTGATATGAAGTAAGGGTATGAATTCTCTATGGTACTGTCTGAGACTCCCTGTCAAAAACACCTGTTGGTGGAACATTCTTCAGCGCCTGTGCATTCCTACCTGTGCATGCCTATTTGGGTAACCTGGCCATAGTCATATTTATTGCACAATTTTTCCACAATTCCTTCTCTGCGCCCGTATCTTCCATGTTTATGAGCTTTAAACCAGAGCATCCATGTACCAAGGGATAAAGAGATAATTCCTTCCAAAAGACATAATTTTCCAAGTTTTCACCAGAACTTGTCCTGTATTTTGAGTCTAGAGCTCACAGGTAAGAAGGAAAAAATAGTCCACATAGTCAAACATAATATTTATACAAGTTGATATAAGTGGCAGAACTCATTATTTTGGTGGAAAACAGTAAACTGAATTTTTTTCTGAACAGCAATATATTGTATAGCTGGAGTGAGATATCAACTAGCAATGTATCCTGTTGCCCTAAAAACTGGGTAATGCAAAGTCATTCGAAATCCTACATTCCTGGACATTGTCTTAAGATTCAGTGTTGCTTAACTTCCCATTACACTCCTAAAAACCCTAAGGACCTTCCAGGTCCTTTAAAGGCCTCCGTGGGCTGGCCTTTACCTATACCATTTACTAGTTAAGTCATGCTCGCTTGCTTGCTATAGTTTGCTGCACTACCTTTCTTTCTATTTCCCACATGTTCCAAGCACATACGTTCCTCAGTACCTACATCCTCACTCTTCCCCTCCCTGCAATCTTTTGTCTCTAGGTTTTCTAAGAGTGAACCTTTCTCATCATTGAGGTCTTAGCTCTCAGGTTTCTCTTCCTTAGAAAGTCTTTGACCATGACTGATAATTTACCACTCTTCACCTCTGCATTCTTCATCCCTAGTGAGTCTATAGCTTTGTTATCCTGTCTTATTTTCTTTGAGATAAGTGAAATATCTTTTCAGTGAGATCCCAGAGATCTGGCAAAGGAATGTAAAGTGACCACTCTCTGCCGCAAACAGAAGACCTCCCATCTGTAAGCCATTAGCAGAAGCAACATCCTAGAAGGGCACTAGGTCCAAGCAAATATGCCAGTCTAAAACTTATTTCCACATAAAAATTGAGTTTGACACTTAAAAAGAGCCAATACCAAAGGAAAATGGAGACGAAAAGAAAATCCTAAAAGAGAGCTCAAAATGGGCTGCAGAGGAGAGAGTATTTCCCAAGTATCTCCCAAGTGCAGAAGGTTAAAGTGCTTTTCTTTCTTTCTTTTTTATTAAACACATTTCTCAGTATGATGGTTTTGGTTACATGAAGACTATTTTAAAAATATAAAACAGAGTGACTGATGAGGTAGGTATTATCCAAGTCATTTGAGGATATAAATATTTAGAAAACAATGGCCTCCCCTGTCAGAGCTTGTTGTCTGTTAACGTTCCTAGTTAAACTCAGAAACTATCTAAAGGAAGCATATTTCTAAGAAGTAATGGATCTATACAGGACTGTATTTTTAAAGCAGTTATTGTGAATAAAAAATAGGCTTTCAGAATTCTACTAGGTTTAAAATGGCAATTTTAATAAATGATGCAGTGATAGTCAATATCTTAGTGAATGATGAATAGGGGGTAGTGCTATTTGTTTAGGTTAGAATCATCACTAAATAATGCATTAGACACATGGCCACAAAGACCCCCAGTGACTATCAAATCCACCTTCCTCATTTTGCATATGAGAGAACTAATGGATGGACTCATTCTCTCAAGGTCCCCCAAGTAGTTCGTGGCAATTCCAGGTTGGAGGCCAATGTCCAGTGCCCTTTTCATGCAACCACATAGCCTAATTTGCTAGAATAATTATTGTTTGAAGATTTGCTTTGTCATAGTCCAGATGCTTAATGCATAAAAATGTGATCCTGAGACTAATGCTTTTGCATCAACAGTCAATGTGATTATTCTTCCTTAACAAAGCAGATCTGCTAAGGATCAAGCATATGGAATCAGAACAGAACCTTTCCCAAATGCAATTCCTTTTCATTCATGAAGCCAACATTTAATCTTCTTTTCAAGGTGCCCCTGCTCTAGGGGAATACGTTAACATTAAGGTAAATAAAAAGATTATTGCTACCTAATGAACTGGGACTAAAATCTATTAGGTCACACTCACGTGAAACAATTTTCATTAGTTTTTTAAGTGATAGAGGACCTGGCCAGGGAAGAAGTCTATGAATGCCAAACCAATTTGAAGAAAAATGCCTTCTGCATGTGGCTGTCTAATTTTCCCAGCACCATTTATAGAAGAGACTGTCCTTTTTCCAGTGGATAGTCTTTCCTGCTTTGCCAAATATTAGTTGACCATAGAGTTGAGGACTCATTTCTGGGTTCTCTATTCTGTTCCATTGATCTATGTGTCTGTTTTTGTGCCAGTACCACACTGTCTTGATGATCACAGCTTTGTAGAACAACTTGAAATCTGGCATTGCAAGGCACCCGGCTCTGCTCTTCTTTTTCAATATTCCCCTGGCTACTCGGGGTCTTTTCTGATTCCATACAGGTCTTAAGATTATTTGTTCCAACTCTCTGAAAAAGTCCATGGTATTTTGATAAGAATTGCTTCGAATGTGTAAATTGCCCTGGGTAGTATACACATTTTCACAATATTAATTCTTCTAATCCATGAGCATGAAATATTTTTCGATCTCTTTGTGTCTCTCTCAATTTGTTTCAGAAGAGTTCTGTAGTTTTTAGGGGATAGATCTTTTACCTCTTTAGTTAGGCTTATTCCTAGGTATCTTATGGTTTTGGGTTCAATTGTAAATGGAATTGATTCCTTAAATTCTCTGTCTTCAGTCTCATTTTTAGGGTATAGAAATGCCACTGATTTCTGGGCAGACCACTCTCTTACACCATACACAAAGATAAACTCAAAATGGATGAAAGATATAAATGTGAGACAAGAATCCATCAAAATCCTAGAGGAGAACACAGGCAACACCAACTTGGCCACAGCAACTTCTTCAAGATACATCTATGAAGACAAGGGAAACAAAAGAAACAATGGACTATTGGGATTTAATCAGGAAAAAAAAGCTTCTGCACAGAAAAAGAAACAGTCAACAAAACTAAAAGACAGCCTACAGAATGGGAGAAGATATTTGCAACTGACATATCAGATAAAGGGCTAGTATCCAAGATCTATAAAGAACTTATTAAACTCAACACCCAAGAAACAAACCATCCAATCATGAAATGGGCAAAAGACATGAACAGAAATTTCACCATAGAAGACATAGACATGGCCAACAAGCAAATGGGAAAATGCTCCACATCACCTGCCATCAGGGAAATACAAATCAAAACTATAATAAGATACCACCTCAGACCAGTGAGAATGGTGAAAATTAACAAGACAGGAAACAAGAAATGTTGGAGAGGATGTGGAGAGAGGGGAACCCTCTTGCACTGTTGGTGGGAATGTGAACTGGTACAGCCACTCTGGAAAACTGTGTGGAGGTTCCTCAAAGAGTTCCTAAAAATAGAGCTACCCTCTGACCCAGCCATTGCACTACTGGAGATTTATCCCAAAGATACAGATGCAGTCAAAGATAGAGACACCTGCACCCCACTGTTTATAGCAGTAACGTCCACAATATCCTAACTGTGGAAGGAGCCTCGGTGTCCATTGAAAGATGAATGGATAAAGAAGATGTGGTCTATGTATACAGTGGAATATTACTCAGCCATTAGAGACAACAAATACCCACCATTTGCTTCGATGTGGATGGAACTGGAGGGTATTATGCTGAGAGAAATCAATTGGAGAAGGACAAACACTATATGGTTTCATTCATTTGGGGAAACTAAAAAATAGTGGAAGGGATTAAAGGGGAAAGGAGAGAAAATGAGTGGGAAATAACAGTGAAGGTGACAGGACATGAGAGACTCCTAACTCTGGGAAACAAACAAGGGGTAGCAGAAGGGGAGGTAGGCAGGGGAATGGGGGGATTGGGTGACGGGCACTGAGGGGGGCATTTGACAGGATGAGCACTGGGTGTTATAGTATATGTTGGCCAATCAAACTCCAATTAAAAAAAATATACAAAAAATAAAAATGTCTGCCTTCTTTCACTTTTCAAGCTTTTTTTTTTTTTTTTTTTCAAGCTTTCTAGCTGAGATGATTTCCACCATGCCAGAGACTCTCAGAAGAAATCCAGTATTCAAAGACGGCAGGATAAGGATGGCTGGTTGCTTCGACCACAGATAAGATTATTTCCTTATCTACAAAAGAAATAATGATGCAGGTTGGTGAGTAAATTAAGTAATATAATATGCATAAAACTCCTGTGGCATAGCAGCTTTCCAATAAGTGTTAGTACAATGACATATCAGGGTAACAATAGTTATTTTTTATTCATTTGCACAGCAAAGATTATGGAATTTCTGCTATTCAGACTCTTCAGGTCTGATTAACTTTTAGTGACACTCAAAGTTAAAATCCTGAAGCTGCTTCCAATTGCCTTTGGAATTAAGAGTAACTTTGGGGAAATATATATCTATAAGGTCTAGGCTTTGCTTTGATCTTTTATATTCTTAAAGAAGTTCACACCACACAAACTCACATGATTTTAGTTTGTTCTAATTGTCACATATATCCCTATTACTGATAAATTCATCTATTTAGGAAATGAAGCCTATTTTATAGATTTGGCTTCACTCTTTCAAAGGTAGGTAAATAAACGATATCTAACAGCCAATTAGAAATTTTTGAATCGTACACAATGAGGAAAAAGAAGATGAAAAAAAAAAAAAAAAGAAGATGAACCTCAGTTATCAAAAATGGAAAATCAGGAGATTTTTTAAAATAATGTATGAATTCTCCATATCACAGTAGTCAAAAGCATTCTTTCCATAATCAGACCACCTCTATGTAAATACCTGCAATAAGAGTAACCCTGGTCAAGGGCATGAATCTTTCCAAGTCTCAGTTTCCTCATCTGCTAATTATGGAAAGAATAATACATTCATAAGATGGCTAATAAAATTAATGTCATGTATCTAAAGCACTTATTAGAATGTCTTACATCTTATTAATAATATATATTAGCTATAACTAAATTATTATTATATCTTACATAGGGTATGAAGTAACATATTGAAGGCATCTCAGATTCAACTCATTTGCTACCTTTGGTCTCTGGTAGGGAATACCAAGAGACAATATAAGTCTGGATTTTTATGGCATTTTTAGTTTGGGCAAAAAAATTGGAGTGAGCAATTAGAAAATATGACAGGGAAACATCCATGAATGAATGTATTATATTTGGCCTTTCTTACTGGGGGAATTCCCC
This sequence comes from Canis aureus, assembly GCF_053574225.1. NCBI lineage: Eukaryota > Metazoa > Chordata > Mammalia > Carnivora > Canidae > Canis > Canis aureus. The sequence goes on from NC_135612.1 coordinate 68,646,731, forward strand.
AACTTTGTAGGAGAATATGTTCGAGACACCTCACATATGCGATACCATATAATAGTGAGGCAGATATCTGGGTCATCTTTGTACAGATGGGAAAATAGAAGTGGCATGTGATGAAGCCAAGTCGCCAAGTCAGGTCTGTGTTACTTTCAACACCACCAATTTATTTTTCTTTCTTTCTTTTAAAGATTTTATTTATTTGTTCATAAGAGACACAGAGAGAGAGAGAGAGAGTCAGAGCACAGGCAGAGGGAGAAGCAGGCTCCATGTAGGGAGCCTGATGTGGGACTCAATCTCGGGACTCCAGGAGCATGCCCTGGGCCAAAGACAGGTGCTAAACTGCTGAGCCACCTAGGGATCTCCACCAATTTCTTTTTCATGCAAGGACAAAGTGTCAAGAGATGCTTAGAAAAGGTGAACAAAAGCCTAACGGAGGAAGAATATTTTCTAGATGGAGTGGTTAATGAAAGGTCTTTAAAAAAGATGTAGAATTTGGGATGCCTGGGTGGCTCAGTGGTATATATATATATATATATATATATATATATATTCTATTTATTTATGCTCTACTCATATAATTTGTGTATGTTCCAGCCTAATGCCCTCTACATCAACATTATTTCACTTGAAGATTGAAAACCCATACTTAGAAAATTAGAAAAATATAAGATTCAAAAATAACATTACTAGGTAATCAGGGACATTTTCAGGAACACCTTGCACTAGAGAGGGCCTTTATTCACAAGTAGAAACTGGAAAAGTAGAGGGGACAGGCGAGTTAATATTTTTGTATGATTAATCTTTCTATTGACCATACAGTCTACCTTATAAATGAAAGTGCTTTTCACATCATTGCTATTTACTTTACTCTATTTTTTATTTCTTTTGCATGGTCAAAAAAAATGATTTGTTAAGAATGTCAGTAAGATATGCACAGGAAAACACAGCTTTTGCCAATATGATCAGACTTTTAAAAATATTTTTTGGTTATTTATTTTTATTTTTTTATATGATTATTGAAGTAGAACTGCTTAAGAAGTGTTGTTAAACTAATTACTTCAAAAGCAAAGTGAGCTGGGAATTTTAATTTCATTGGGCTATTTTACAAGTAACTTGCTTCACCTAAATTCACTTTAACCTCAATCTCTGGTACCTCAGTAACTCACTGAAATAACTAGGATAGCAGTAAGTTCACTAGAAGCTAGGATATGTCCTATGATTTGGTACCAGCTTATAATCTTAAGTGTATGTATGTGTGTATATGTTTACAGATGTATATATGGTGTCTATGTACATTTTAGAGTCAACACATGAATTTGCTGAATTGGTAGGAGGTTATATGTTAGGTCTGAGGAAGAACACAGCATATTATACATTGAAATAGAAGTGGATGATAAAGTAGATAGACATGAATGACCTAGATCTTCTTTAAATAACTCCAAAAAATCCTCTACTATTTTTCAGGATGAAATTTACCCAGCAAAGCTTATATTTTCTCATTGAGGGAAATATTTGAGGAAAATGATAAACTCAATTCACTCCTTGACTAGGAAAATGACCTGCTGTCCTCAGTAAAATTTTTGTTCAGGGCTTTTTCAAGCTTCATTGGTAATCCAAAAATACTGTCAAATATTTATTCTAGAAAAGACAAATTTTTCCCTTTATAAGAAGGTCAGAGATTGCATGTTTCAAGAAAATATTAATATCTTTAACGAGTATAGAGTACTCTTTTGACAGGGGGTAGCTATCATGGGGAGCAGAGTGAGCTGCTTAATAAAAGTCTGCCTGTGAAAAATCACTTACTAGGTCTTTTGAATGATGTCCCAAAGCCCATCTTTATTAGAACTCAGATGATACTGGGAGAAATGGCCAGTGGGGTAACTATTACTTATATACTTCCATTCTTTGTGCTTTTTAGCTTTCATAGTAAATACCAGATTTTCTTCATGTGTGCATTCATTCATTCAATCATTCATTCATAAAATATGCATCAAGGGGTGCCTGGGTGACTCAGTCCTTAAGCATCTACCTTTGGCTTAGGATAAAGTCCAGGGTTCTGCTTCCTGCTCAGTGGGGAGTCTGTTTTTCCCTCTCCCTCTGCCCCTTCCCCAGCTCATACTCTCTTTATCTCTCAAATAAATAAATATAATATTTTTAAAAATAAAATATGCATCAAAACCCTATTTGGGACAGGCATTATGGTAGGCCTAGAAGATGTGCCACAGATATAATGGGCTACAGCCTTCAGATGGGTCAAGAGTTTGCAGAGTCTGAAAGGAAAGGCTAGTATGTGAGCAAAGTAAGTGCATACTTCACTGCCATTAATTTCAGCATATCTTCGTTCATTGGGCCTCTGGAATGCACCAAGCAACATGACAGACCTGAGAGTACTATAAGGAATTGAGATTTATTTTCCTTTTCCTTGTGGAACTTAGTCTTTTGGGGCATAAAGATAAAACAGTATTTCAGAATAAAACTGTTAGAAGAAGGAAAGGAGATCATCCTGAGCAGAAAGAACAACAACAACAAAAAACATAGCAAAGCAAGTTTAATTGTTCACATTGGGTGATTAAATTGCTTGACTCTCATAGTTGTGGACAGTGAACTCTATTAAGGATGCTATTTATTGCATAAAGTACCCTTCAGTTGATAATCATCCCATGGTTTAAAATTAACCTGCTTGGGCAGCCCTGGTGGCGCAGTGGTTTAGCGCCGCCTGCAGCCCAGGGCATGATCCTGGAGAGCTGGGATCGAGTCCCACGTCAGGCTCTCTGCATGGAACCTGCTTCTCCCTCTGCCTGTGTCTCTGCCTCTCTCTCTCTGCATCTCTATGAATAAATAAATAAAATCTTAAAAAAATAAAATAAATAAAAATAAAAATAACCTGCTTTTGTGCCAGTACCACACTGTTTTGATGATCACAGTTTTGTAGAACAACTTGAAATCTGGCATTGCAAGACACCCGGCTCTGCTCTTCTTTTTCAATATTCTCCTGGCTACTCGGGGTCTTTTCTGATTCCATACAGGTCTTAAGATTATTTGTTCAAACTCTCTGAAAAAGTCCATGGTATTTTGATAGGAATTGCATTGAATGTGTAAATTGCCCTGGGTAGTATACACATTTTCACAATATTAATTCTTCTAATCCATGAGCATGAAATATTTTTCGATCTCTTTGTGTCTCCCTCAATTTGTTTCAGAAGAGTTCTGTAGTTTTTAGGAGATAGATCCTTTACCTCTTTAGTTAGGCTTATTCCTAGGTATCTTATGGTTTTGGGTTCAATTGCAAATGGAATTGATTCCTTAAATTCTCTGTCTTCAGTCTCATTTTTAGGGTATAGATATGCCACTGATTTCTGGGCAGACCATTCTCTTACACCATACACAAAGATAAACTCAAAATGGATGAAAGATATAAATGTGAGACAAGAATCCATCAAAATCCTAGAGGAGAACACAGGCAACACCAACTTGGCCACAGCAACTTCTTCAAGATACATCTGTGAAGACAAGGGAAACAAAAGAAACAATGAACTATTGGGATTTAATCAGGAAAAAAAGCTTCTGCACAGAAAAAGAAACAGTCAACAAAACTAAAAGACAGCCTACAGAATGGGAGAAGATATTTGCAACTGACATATCAGATAAAGGGCTAGTATCCAAGATCTATAAAGAACTTATTAAACTCAACACCCAAGAAACAAACCATCCAATCATGAAATGGGCAAAAGACATGAACAGAAATTTCACCATAGAAGACATAGACATGGCCAACAAGCACATGGGAAAATGCTCCACATCACCTGCCATCAGGGAAATACAAATCAAAACTATAATAAGATACCACCTCAGACCAGTGAGAATGGTGAAAATTAACAAGACAGGAAACAAGAAATGTTGGAGAGGATGTGGAGAAAGGGGAACCCTCTTGCACTGTTGGTGGGAATGTGAACTGGTACAGCCACTCTGGAAAACTGTGTGGAGGTTCCTCAAAGAGTTAAAAATAGAGCTACCCTCTGATCCAGCCATTGCACTACTGGGGATTTACCCCAAAGATACAGATGCAGTCAAAGATAGAGACACCTGCACCTCAATGTTTATAGGAGCAATGTCCACTATAGCCTAACTGTGGAAGGAGCCTCAGTGTCCATTGAAAGATGAATGGATAAAGAAGATGTGGCCTATATATACAATGGAATATTACTCAGTCATCAGAAACGATGAATACCCACCATTTGCTTCAACGTGGATAGAACTGGAGGGTATTATGCTGAGTGAAGTAAGTCAATCAGAGAAGGACAGACATTATATGGTTTCATTCATTTGGAGAATATAAAAAGTAGTGGAAAGGATTAAAGGGCAAAGGAGAAAAAAATGAGTGAGAAAAATCAGGGTGACAAAATACGAGAGACTCCTAACTCTGGGAAAGGAACAAGGGGCAGTGGAAGAGGAGGTGGGCAGGGGGATGGGGTGACTGAGTGACAGGCACTGAGGGGGGCTCTTGATGGGATGAGCATTGGGTGTTATACTATATGTTGGCAAATCGAACTTCATTAAAAAAATATACATAAAAAATAAAACAAAAATAACCTGCTTCCCACAGCATGCCAGTAGAGGGTTCCAAAGATAGACTCTCCCTCTTAGGAGATATGGCTCTGGATTACAGACTGGAGAAAATATTATGGGATCAGGTTCTGCTGCTTCTTTCTGAGCCTGAGACAGAAGAAGTGGACAGAGAGTAGCAAAAAGCCATCTGCTAGATAGCCAGGTTCACTGCAATGCATGAGTGTACTGGGAAAAATAATGCCAAGGATCCTTCAGCCACAGACAGACAGGGTCCTAATGAACAAGCTTGTCTTCCACATGAGCATCAGATGATCTTAAAAGTACTGCTGCAAAATGGTGTCATGGAATTACCCCACATTTTATGTCCTAAAAATTAGAACACTCGGGATCCCTGGGTGGCGCAGCGGTTTGGCGCCTGCCTTTGGCCCAGGGCGCGATCCTGGAGACCCGGGATCGGATCCCACGTCGGGCTCCCGGTGCATGGAGCCTGCTTCTCCCTCTGCCTGTGTCTCTGCCTCTCTCTCTCTCTCTCTCTCTCTGTGACTATCATGAATAAATAAATAAAATCTTAAAAAAAAAAAAAATTAGAACACTCAACTCTTCCCAAACACTTACAGGGTCATAGATTGCAAATGGTGGAATACTGCTGGTTGAACAATGCTTGTTTTCAAGTGGAATGGTAGATGCTATGGCCTCAGTATGGACAGCTGGGATGTAAGCTACCTGCCAAAAGAATCATTGTGACTTATAGCAGAACTGGTACATTTTTTTTCCCTCTAAAGTGAATCTCACTCACTCTCTGTCCAGTTGTTTATCTATTTAAGTGAAATGTATAGTAAACCCAAAAAGTTTATTTCTTCTTTGTGACGTTTAATCCCAGAACCAGTAAATTCACCCTGACTTATAATACAGATCTGTTTGCTGAAATACTTGAGGAAGAAGGAAGGAATGGAGGTGGGGAGGAAGGGGGTATTAAGGGAGAAGTAAGCTTTCCTTTATATTTGCTTTCTTATTAAACACCTAAATTAATGATATTTTGTAATTAATTAACTAATTAATTGGACATATTTATTGATAAAAATTATATGCAAATTACTAAGTATAAAGTTTGTTATAAAAGATATTTCATTTATTAAGCATGTATGTTTTAAAATCTCTACTAAAAAACATATGCTTACAGTAGCCAATTAATCATAGTTGAACCTGAAAAAAGTGAGCGAGAGTGATCTACTAAGCTTTATTATGAACAGGTAGGAGCTGACATGGCCTATGCAAGGCCCAACAGCTAGGTAAGAGAAGAATCAAGGCCAGTTCCAGTCTTTTGCATTTCTAGTCCTACATTCCTTACTAGTGAAAGAATTTGCCCAATGCAAGGCTAGAATAAATTTAGAAGAAAAACATTTATCCCAATACCCCTTCTTCTCAAATTCTTTCCAATTTTGTCACCAAGGAACCCGTGTCAAACTGCAAAAGAGACAATATCAAAAATTGGAAGAGGAGCATGGACATCATTATATGTAAAAATCCTTGGCAACTCAGGTACAGTAGAGAAGAGATGTAGGGCAAGAAGTCCTGAGTGGCCAACCCAGCTAGTGCAGGTACAGGAGAATTTCACTTTCAGTGAAATGTCTGTTATGTTATGCTAGAGAGGATTAAAATTTAGAAGCATTCCCAAAGATGTCCATTTCCTCCCAATCACATTGTTCTAAGAAGCAGCAGAGTCTGGATGTATCAGTGCAAGAGTGGGAAAGACGGTGTGGGTATTTGTTGCATGTATTTGAATAAATACCTGTAAATGCATAAACATATGGCTATGTAACATTATAGTAGGAGATGAGGGGTAATAAATTCTTCACGTCTGGTCATTTCTTGGATGCTGTTAGCCAGACTTCTAGATTCCATGGAACATGTATAATGGGGAACCTTATGATTCACATCTTTCCAAAATGTCAAGGCTCAGGTGTTTTAATGGAGTGCAGGAATGAAATTAGATCTGCAATTAGTATGCAGTGCACTGTCTACAGTAAATACACTATAATTAAGATTCCACTCATATTTATGGTCAACCATGTAAGGTTTCTTCATGAATGTCCTCTCATTTAGTTATCAGAACAAACTGTGAGTTAGACATTATTATTCTAATTGTAGCAGATGGGAAAACAGAAGCTCAAATATTGTGCATTAAAAATTGACCCAATGGATATATGTAGCAGAACCAGAAATCATGCCCAGGTGTTTTGACTTCAAAGCTTATGCTTATTTAAAGAATACTAACAGCACCAAACACCCTAACTGAAAACAATATGAACAACGATCTTTATATTATAAGGCTATAATTCTGTTTCCACTAAAGGTCAAAACCATACATTCTACTAGAGAATTCTTCTGTGGGCAGAAGGGAGGAGTGAGGGGAATGTCACTGTAAAGGGAGTGAATGGGGGAGGGGAGAAGAGATTGAAAATCATTGAGGGCAAAATAGGTGGGGCATTTTGCAGAGAACTTTGCATCCTTCCAAAAATGGTATTTAATTTATTAGCAGGTGCAAATATTTGTAGTCAAATATTTAACATTGGCTCTGAGTGAAAATACAAAATTAAGCAGAAGCAAGCAACTAGTGATTTCAGAGAAAAGAGCACACAAATAAGATAGACAGAAACCCCAAATTCTCTTTACCACTGCCAAGAAGAGAAAGTCAGCAAACACACATATCTTGATCACCTGCTATTTGCCATGCACTAAGCCAAGGAATTTATGGTGCATTTTCCATTTTTTCCTCACTGATGCTCTGAGGGAGAAATTATAGGTGCACATTTCAGATGAAGAAACCAGGGCTCAAGTTAATTTTAAAATATAGCGAAGCCTACATTTTAGCCTACTCCCAAACTCAAATTCCTTTCACCCCCTTCTAGTTAGTCTATGTCAGATACAGTGTTTGTCATGCAAGTGTAATAATAAGTGTAGCCTTCCATTTGTATAACATTATATGATTAAAAACTCTGTGTCTTCTTGCAACCTTTCCCTTGAGTCTGGTATGATCAAGGCAACTGCAAATTAAGAGGGATATTAAACTCAAAGTATCAATTACTAGGATTTTAGCCATACTTCTAATATTCACATGGTAGTTCTTTTATTCAAGATTAATTTATTATGCACTTGCTATGTTCTGGACACTCTTCTAAAATAGGAATTACAATTATCACAGTCCCGCCCCATCCTCCAGAAATTAATTACATATTGGAAAAGAGAAACAAGTGGAATGATATATTATAATGCAGATGATGAATGTTTCTAAAGGAGTGAATCCATGATGCACTATGAGCAGAAAGAGGGGAAGCTGCATCCCAAAAGAAGGTGGTGAGCCAAAGTTATCTAAAGATAAATAGATTCAAGCTGAGAGTGACTTGAGTGAATGCAGTTATGTGGGCTAAAATTAGGGCACAGAACGTAATAGGGGTTGGGGTCCCTTTTAAGAGGAAGAGTAAGTATGTGACTGCTAAAAAAAGTAGAGGAAGTATAATAGAAGAAGGATAATAAAGAACCTTAAGAAGTTTAAACTTTATTATAAGGGTGGCGGGAAGCCCTTGAAGAATATTCAGTACTGAATGGTAAGACTAGATTTGTAATTTAAAAACAACAACAACAACAACAAATCCACATTGGTTCCAATATGTAGAAGAGGTAAGGAGTAAGCAAAAATCTAGGTCAAGTCTATCATTTAGATTTGCTGCATAACAAATCATCCCAAGATTACTGGCTTAAAATAATAATACAGTTTCTTTAATGTAGCTCGAGGTCATTGGAGGACAGTTGATCTAGGCTGGGCTCAGCAGGAGTTACTCTGCTCCATGTGTCTCTCATTCTTTTTAGACCTGTAGACAAGCTGAACATATTAATGTCATTGAGAGAGCAGAAACACTGCAGCACAAACAAAAATTCATGAGATTCCCCAAGGCTGCACTGCCTAATATGGCAGCCGCTCACTACCTGCGGCCAGTTAAATTTGTTTTAATCAACTAGAATGATATAAAATTTTAAAAATACAATTCTTTACCTGTAATGGACATATTTCAAGTGCTCAGTTGTTTATATGTCACTAATACTGTGTTTGAAAGCACAGACTATAAATATTTCCATCATCACAGAAAGTTATATTGGACAGTAGTTTCTTAAGGATAGTTCCTCCCATATTGCACAGTGAAAACGAGTTCCATGGACAAACACAATGTCAAGGGGGTGATAAATAGAGTCAGCTCACCATGAGACCATGACAAAGATGTGGACTTGGGGAAAGGCAAAGAATTGAGACCATGTAAACCAGAAATCAGTTACTATGTTTTTGTGAGGGTTAGTAGCAGCCATAATTAAGACAGTGACAATGAAGATGGAAATAATTTTATTAACAGGAAAGATATTTAAGAGTGATTTTTAGAAGGACTTGATGACTAACGGTTTGGGATCACCAAAAGGAGGGCCTAAGACTGATGCCCAGGTTTTTTGCTTGAATAACTAGGTGGACGGCAGTGCCAAAAACTGAGCCAGAAAGATTACAGGTGAAGGCTTACTGATCAAGCACACCAATTCCTATCATAGTTCTGAGTACTAGGAGTAGTTTACTCACTACTCCAAATTATAGTATTTATTAATGTGATATCATCATTGTCATCATTTCTTATGTATTTATCGCTTCCTGCTCCATCTTTCAAGTCTGCCTCTCAGAATGATCTATCTTTGATTTTTCTGAAATATATCTGACATATAACATTGTGTCAATTTAAGATGTACAACATGTTGATTTGCTACATTTTTATATTGCCATATGATTGTCATTATAGCAATAGCACCTTTATCACATCATATAATTATTATTCATTTTTTGTAGGGATAATTATGATATTGTGTCTCAGCAAGTTTGATGATTATAATATTGTTATAATTGTATAATATTGTTTTTATATTCACTATATCATGCCTTAGATCTCCAGGACTTACTACCCATTGCTAGTTTATACCCCTAAACATCTATTCCTCCCTACCCAAGCCCTGATAACCATTTTGCTCTCTAAGAGTTTGACTTTTACAGATTTCACATATGAATGATATCATACAGCATTTGTCTAATATTGTCACCACCCACTCAAGCTCCTAAAGATGTAGCAGATTTTCAATAAATGTTAGTTGTTTATTGAAAGTACACGGCAAATCAATAAATATATGATTTATTTTTTCTAAAAGCAGAGCAGAAAGCTCTCAAAAGTATGAGTTTAAATTCCATCTGAATGTTTTCACTTTAAAATGTTGTGCTACAGTCATCAAGAATGCACTCTCTTTGATATAGTTTTGGTGTGGTTTCCAAAAAGTCAGCTCATAGGATTCAAGTTCTCTCTCTCTCTCTTTCTCTCACTCTCTCTCTCTCTTTCTTTCCTCAGAGCATACTCCCTTACTAATCCAAAGCTTACAGGATACTTTAACAGTCTACACACAATCTTTTTAGAAAAATCCATACCCTTTTTGTAGGGTTTGAGAAAAATGAAACATTGAATCTCTTAGGCGTGGCGCTAACCTCTTTGTTTATATGTTTATGGATTGTTCTGTTTCAAGGGTGAAAGGTTGTAGAATGAAGGATAACTAAGAGAACAGTCAGTTGCCCTGGAAGATGTACCAAGGGGCTTTTAATATAGTCCAAGTTGATCCCTGTGTCTGCTTTCAGCCTTTATCATTATTTTTCTTTATAATCGAGAACTTCTAATGTGGTGTGGCTTTATGTGGGTTTATGAAGATCACAGTCATGGACAGACACAAAGTGATGACTTTCCAGGATTTTTTAATCTGGTCACTGTGGAATCAGTGAATCAGTAGATTTTCTAATTCAAAAAAAATTAAGTGACAAATTTTCACTGAAAATATAATAAAAATAATAAGTGGTATAATTTATTATAATCCATGTGCTTATCATGAGTCTATCACATTGTACTCTCCTACAAACCCTATGATTTAGCAATTACTATTAATTCTATTTTCTACATGAAAACATGGGGCTTGGATCAGTCCTAGAATGACCCTAAGATCATGTAGATATGAAATCATGAAACCTAAGTTGTTTTATTTTAAGATGTTATTTATTTATGCATGAGAGACACACAGAGGCAGAGACATAGGCAGAGGGAGAAGCAGGCTCTTCACAGGGAGCCTCATGTGGATCTCGATCCCAGACCCCGGGATCATGCCATGAGCCAAAGGCAGATGCTCAACTGTTGAGCCACCCAGGCATCCTAATGAAACCTAAGTTTGTACTCAATCCTGACTCCCAAGTCCATGTGTTTAATTAACTTGTTAGACTGTAGGAGATAGATCTAATATGATAGCATGTCCCAGTTTAAAGGGGTAGTATTTGTTTACATAATTCACAATAATAATTAAAGATATAGTTTCTTGAATGTCTTCTTGGTATATATATATATTTATATATATTTAAATATATATTTATATATAAATATATTTGAATATATAATGTATATTATATAAAATATAATATATAAATATGTTAAAATATATAAAATATATTAAATAATATATATATATTTTTTTCTTATCTTACGTTCACAAGATTCTGGTCACAGTTTGCCCATTCTCCAAGATCACAGAGTCACATGGTTGTGGAGATTTCTCTGAAATGCAATTTCCCAAGTTATAGTTTATATACCTCTCAGCTATTCTCAATCATGGCTTTGAATTCAAGGAGCTAGAAGAAGGCATGTTTCTTCACTTCAAAGAGCCAGGACATGGAAGCAAGTGGTGGTTTCAGTTATGTTTTCAGTGCCTGGGGGAAATTCCTACTGGACTACCGGCACCATTCCCTGCCTCTGTCCTAGTCTCTTATAGACTAGTGCCAAGGATTGTTTTTGTTTGTTTGGGTCTTGAGAGATTTATTTATTTATTTACTTATCTATTTATTTATTTATTTATTTATTTTCAGGAGAAGCTGTCTTTCATGGTTTCAATGAGACAGAATGCCCACAGTATCACAGTGTGGCTTAGTACCCATATGACACTGGGTAAGATACTTTTTAAACACCAGTTTCTACATTATTTTTTACAATAAAACCTACCTCACAATGTTGCTTTGAGCAGAAAATGAGATAAATCCCGTGACTTAATTGAGTTCATATTGAGACATAATGACAACAGATTGTTTTCTAAGTTTGAATTTTTTACATCACAAAAGAGAACACTAGACAGTAAAACACTAGATAGTAAAAACAAAAATTTAAAACTAAGTTGTAGTTTTTCCTTCTTTTTCTCTTTTTTCTTGTCCTGCTCCTCCTTCTCCTTCCTCTTGCCTTTTTTTTTTTTTTTTTCCCTAGTCATTTCGGTTCAATTAGATATAGCCAAACAAGTGGGCATCTGTGTGTGGTAATGGCAAGGGAGAGAATTAGGGCCAGGGCTATCTGTCACGGCTTGGACAGCCACAGAGTAGTGATGGTATCCCAGCAAGGGGTGTCAGAGGACAAGCACAATGTGTGGGGAGAAGCCAACATGTAGCATTAAGTTTCAGGTCCAAGTGGAGGAAATAGCATGTCCTTGCAAGGGGAGGGTGCCATCATGAACAGATCACAGCATGACCAGAATGGGGTATGAGAATCCCAGAAAGGTGAAAAGAGTGTCAGCACATTGGGAGAGTGGGGTGAATTATGGTGTTGGCATCCCTGATGGGAGGATGAAGAAGGCATCATATAAGGAACTTTCCTCTCTAAAGTGTTGAAGAAAATTCTGGGGGTGACTGGGTAGCTCAGTCAGTTAAGTGTTGGCCTTTGGCTCGGGTCAGGATTGCAGGGTCCTAGGATCAAGCTCCACATCAAACTCCCTGCTCAGCAGAGAATCTGCTGCTTATGCTCTCATTATCTCTCTCTCAAATAAATAAATAAAATATTTTTTAAAAAAGAATATTCTTGGCAAAGATAATGTTTGCAAGGGATAATTATAGGTGACAGGAGTTTGGTGAAATTAATTAAAAGTAAGTACAATAAAAAATGGGATTCAGGCTTCTTCCCATTGGACAAAAATGTTATATACAGAGAAAGTATATGGGTATGAATTCCAAGGTGTTGGAATAGAATTGGAGGTACTGGTGTGACCTTTATTATTTTTTTGTATATTTTTTATTGGAGTTCAATTGGCCAACATATAGTATAACACCCAGTGCTCCCATCAAATGTCCCCCTCAGTGCCCATTACCCAGTCACCCCGTCCTGTCGCCCACCTCCCATTCCACTACCCCTTGTTCCTTTCCCAGAGTTAGGATTCTCTCATGTTCAGTCACCCTCTCTGATATTTCCCACTCATTTACTCTTCTTTCCCCTTTAATACCTTTCACTATTTTTTTTATATTCTCCAAATGAATGAAACCATGTAATGTTTGTCCTTCTCCAATTGACTTACTTCACTCAGCATAATACCTTCCAGTTCTATCCACGTTGAAGCAAATGGTGGGTATTCATCATTTCTGATGGCTGAGTAATATTCCATTGTATATATAGACCACATCCTCTTTATCCATTCATCTTTCAATGGACACCAAGGCTCCTTTCACAGTTTGGCTATTGTGGACATTGCTGCTATAAACATCAGGGTGCAGGTATCTAGGCATTTCACTGCATCTGTATCTTTGGGGTAAATCCCCAGTAGTGCAATTGCTGGGTCATAGGGTAGCTCTATTTTTAACTCTGAGGAAACTCCACACAGTTTTCAAGAGTGGCTAAACAGTTCACATTCTTACCAACAGTGCAAGAGGATTCCTCCTTCTTCACATCTTCTCCAACATTTTTTGTTTCCTGTCTTGTTAATTTTCACCATTCTCACTGGTGTGAAGTGGTATCTTATTGTGGTTTTGATTTGTATTTCTCTGATGGCCGGTGATGTGGAGCATTTTTCCACGTGCTTGTTGGCCAAGCTTGTGTAAGTCTTCTATGGTGACCTTTCTGTTCATGCCTTTTGCCCATTTCATGATAGGATGGTTTGTTTCTTGGGTGTTGAGTTTAATAAGTTCTTTATAGATCTTGGATACTAGCCCTTTATCTGATACGTCATTTGCAAATATCTTCTCCATTCTGTAGGTTGTCTATTAGTTTTGTTGACTGTTTCTTTTGCTGTGCAAAAGCTTTCTATCCTGATTAAGACCAAATAGTTCATTTTTGCTTTTGTTTCCTTTGTCTTCATAGATATATCTTGCAAGAAGTTGCTGTGGCCAAGTTCAAAAAGGGTGTTGCCTGTGTTCTCCTCTAGGATTTTGATGTATTCTTCTCTCACATTTAGAACTTTCATCCATTTTGAGTTTATCTTTGTATATGGTGTAAGAGAGTGGTCTAGTTTCATTCTGCACATGGCTGTCCGATTTTCCCAGCACCATTTATTGAAAAGACTGTCCTTTTTTCCAGTGGATACTCTTTCCTGCTTTGTCGAATATTAGTTGACCATAGAGTTGAGGGCGCATTTCTGGGTTCTCTATTCTGTTCCATTAATCTATGTGTCTGTTTTTGTGCCAGTACCACATTGTCTTGATGATCACAGCTTTGTAGTACAACTTGAAACCTGGCCTTGTGATGCCCCCAGCTCTAGTTTTCTTTTTCAATATTCCCCTGGCTATTCAGGGTCTTTTCTGATTCCACACAAATATTTTTTTTGACTCCACACAAATCTTAAGATGATTTGTTCCAACTCGCTGAAGAAAGTCCATCATATTTTGATAGGGATTGCATTGAATGTGTAAATTGCCTTGGGTAGCATTGACATTTTCACAATATTAATTCTTCCAATCCATGAGCATAAAATATTTTGCCATCTCTTTGCGTCTTCCTCAATTGCTTTCAGAATTCTTCTGTAATATTTAGGGTATAGATCCTTTACCTCTTTGGTTAGGTTTATTCCTAGGTATCTGATGCTTTTCGGTGCAATTGTAAATGGGATTGATTCCTTCATTTCTCTTTATTCAGTCTCATTGTTACTGTATAGAAATGCCACTGATTTCTAGGCATTCATTTTGTATCCTGCCACATTGCCGAATTGCTGTATGAGTTCTAGCAATCTTGAGGTGGAGTCTTTTGGATTTTCTATGTACAGTATCATGTCATCTGTGAAGAGGGAGAGTTTGACTTCTTTGCCAATTTGAATGCCTTTTATTTCTTTTTGTTGAATGCCTCTTTCTCTTTTGTTATATGGAGTCTAAATTTTGATAAAATTTTTGAAAAGAAAGTTTTTGATAACTTTTCATAGATATTACCAAAATACAGAATGACCCAATAGGCACATCTGCCAAAAGTGTATGAAAATTCCTGGTGCCTTTCAACATTGCCAATAGTATGTGTTACTAAAACTATTGTCTATAAGTCTGTGTGCATCATTATTATAGTTTGCCTTACTTTTGTTTTATGTTTATTTTATAAGGGGATTGGAAAAATTTATGTATGTATACTTTTTTATTGTCAGGCCCTTTATTTTATACATCTTTCTATTGGGTTATCAATATTTTATTAATTGACATATAAGTACTTTACTTGGTAAGGAAATCACCCAATGCATGTTCTAGGTGTGGCAAAAACAAATTTTCAAATTATTGTTTGTCCTTTGACATTATTTTCATAATTTAATTTTTTCCTACAAAAGTAATTTATTTAAACAGTTTTAACATATTAAGACAACTGCTTTGTGATTTCTGGATTTTATAACTAGTACCTAAGCTTTCTATAGTCTTATAAATTTTTTTCAGTTACTAGGATTTTAAATGGGAACTCTACTAACTGATTTATTTAATATTCTGTCTTTTCTCTGTTTATTAACAATTTTATTTTTGTCTTATAATAAATATGCAGATTGTATGAGTATATATTTGGGCACTTTTTTTTTCTTATATTGAGTTGTTCCAATTGTACTCAAGTACCACTTTCCTTATTGTATGATGTTTCACTATGTGCTAGAGCTCTACTCTGATTAAACTTTTTTTCATTTTTTTCATTAATACTTTCAATTATATTGGCGATATTTCTTCAGAAGTTTGATAGTTTGGTTGATTAGTTTATTGTACTGCCTGGATGTAGTCTTTTTTTTTTTTTTGACTCTCGTTTTTTAAAGAACTTTCCAATTTATTCAGTGGTAATAGGTCTGCTTAGATTTTCTTTTTCCCTATACAAATCTTGTAATTTATATATTTTTTAGGAAAATTATCCCTTTACTCATGTTTTCTCCTCAATTTGCATAGATTTGATTAAACTAGACATATACTTTCTTCTGTAGCTGTATTTATATCTCTATTTTTGTTTCTAATATTGTATATTTATAACTTATTCCCTTAATTAGTTTACTCTATGGGTCTCCCAAGGAAGCATTCTACAAGATACCGGCCCAACTGACATTTACTAGATGTTAATTTCTCTAGCTAATGATTTTATCTGGCCTTTCTAGTCTGCTTTGGTGTCTGCTTTATCAGCCAGAAATACTAAAGAATGATCTTTAGACCAGCTCTAAACCAATGACCAAGAGTAAATGATGTATAAATGTCCCAGCTCTTTTCTCTTTTACTTCTCTTAGACACAGAGGACAACAGAGTTGTGTTGTTGGATTGGAATCTACCTGGATTCCAAAGTTGGAGAAGTTGGGGAAGTTCTAGTTGCCCACTTTAGTGGTTTATTTTCCTCCTTTGGTTCACTATCCCACTCTTCTATTAGGTTTGTTTTTTTTTTTTTTTTGTCGTTGTTGTTTTTTTTTACCTGTACCAAGAAAAAACATTTGATTCTTTGTCTCAGGGTTTGTTAGACTCTTTATTAACAGTCAATAGTCAACACTGTCAGCAGGGAGATTTTAGGGGAACACAACAACATCCAATACAGTTATTAACCTTATTATTTTGTCTTCAAGTCTTCTGCTTTTTTTTTATAATTTTACCATATATGTTTCTTAAACAATACATTTATTGTTTCCTGTTTTTGAACTTTATATAAATGAAGTTATATAATGAAATATATGTATATAATGAAATTATGTGATCTGGGGTGCCTGGAGTGGCTCAGTGGGTTAAGCATTGAACCCTTGGTTTTGGCTCACATCATGATCTTATAGGTCAATGGGATTGAGCCCTGTGTCAGGCTCCACACTCATTGGGGAGTCTGCTTGAAGGATTCCCTACCTCTGTCCCTCCCCCTATTTCTATACACTCTTCTCTCTCTCTCAAATAAATAAGTAAAAATAATGAAATTTTATATTCTCTATTCTATTGTATCTAGCTTCATTGCTGAACATTGTGCTCTTGAGAATTATCAAGGTCATTTGTGTATGATTTTTATTTTCACAGAAAATTACCTTGAATGAATACGCTACAATGTGTTTTTCCATTGATGGGCCAGTAGGTTGTTTCTACTTTATTGACTAATTTATTTTGTACCATTTATTAACTGTCTTGCTAGAAATATTTCTTAGGTGTTTCACTAAGTGTCTAATAAATGTTTTATATTTACATCTAGGTGTTTATCTAGTGTATTAAACCAGTCAGTGAATGCTAGGTTATGTTGAAGTGGTAAATAACACCCAAGTCTCGGGAGCTTACATCATAAAGCCTTTTGATTCCTTTTAGTTATAACACTATCTGTCCATCCCAGGTTCCTGTGACTCTGTTCCCAATCAACTTTACTCCAGGACCTAGATAGATAGAGTAGCACTTGGTTGTAGCACATTGTCACTCTCTTAGCAGAGGAAAAAAAATCCACAGAGTGGAATTTAAAGCTTCTATTTGGAAATGACACATGGTCATTCAGCTCATCTCCTGTTGGTCAAAGTTAATAACTTGATGAAACCTGCCAACAAAATGTCAGAAAGTAACACCCTTCCTGAGGGGAATTTTAATTTGCATTTTTTTTTCTGATTAATAAAGGACTAAAGAATGTTCCAAGTGTTTATTAAAACTTTTAGTTTCCCTTTTCATGATATCCTTATATAGTACTTTGCTCATTTTCCTTTGATTCTGTATTATTATTATTATTTAATTTTGTTTAAATTAAAGTTAGTTAACATATAATGTAATATTGGATTCAGGAGTAGAATTTAGGGATCCATCACTTACATATAACACCCAATGCTCATCCCAATAAATGCCCTCTTTAATGCCCATCACCCATTTAGCCTGTCCTGCTACCCACATTCCTTCTAGCAACCTTCAGTTTGTTCTCTTAACTATAGAGTCTCTTATGGTCTGCCTCCTTCTGTTTTTATCTTATTTTATTTTTCCTTTTCCCCTATGTTCACCTGTTTTTATTTCTTAAATTCCACTAATATTATTGATTCATAGAAATTGACAATTGTTTTTCTCAACTGAAAGTTTTATGTGGTGGAATTTTTTTCTCCAAGAGTGTTGTTTATATTTTCTTTTGTTAATAGTATTGCTAGAAACTATAAACAGCAATTCTTTATTTCATATGCTTTAATTCATCAATAGTTTCCAGTATTTGTGCTTCGTGTATTTTGCTTTAAAAAGCATTACCTTCCTCAAAAATTGACAGTCATTATGATGGGCTTGTTATATACCCCTAATGGATCATCCCACCATAAAGTAGCTCATATCTGCATCAAGTATACATTGCAGTGCATTCCTGGATTCTATTCTGGGCCAGCTGCAAGATGGGTGAGCTGAGGTTGGGACTCCTTCCTTAAGCTGGTGAAGAATAGCACCCAGCCCGTTTCCTGTGCTAAAGATGGGGAGAATGAAGGTGGGAAGGCAATGTAACTTTCAATGGTATATGCAAAGGATGAGAACAGATCTTCACAGCACACCTCATGGTCACAGATTGGTTGAGTCTCTTGACATTGACAGAGAGCAAAACAAAACTGTAAAGAAAAGCAGTCTAGATTTCAGCATGCAAGATTCCCATTGATTAAAACCAAGTAAATATGAGTTTACCATGAAAGATCATCAAAAAAAAAAAAAGATCATCAAAGATCACAATATAAGTCAGCTTTTAATCCATGAATAAGAGATAGTAAAGTAATAAGCAACATATGTAGCTTCCTTCGGACTTCAGCCATTAGAGTTGACAGATTTAAAATAATGAACAATCATACATGAAATATTAAGTAAATAAAATATCTAGCTAAACTGTTAGAGAACAGAGCTGGGCTGTAAATTGCATTGTCATGCATTTAAAAATTGTTAAATGGGTTCTCATTTTTCAGGCACAGAGTAAGAGAAATAATAAACTGGTGGAAAAAAAAGACTTTGCCAACTCACAAGGTCAATCCTAGGTACTCATTAACTTAATACAAGAATGGATGCACTTCTCTGAGAATTTGTGCTAAAAAAAGATCAGAAATGTCTCATGGGAAACCATACGGTATCCTGATACCAGGTTGTATGTAGCTGTGATGTGGGGCAATAGCCTAAGGTAGGCATTTCCAAATTTTGGCCTATTGAAGTATTTAAGTATGACCCTTTTTTGCTTGACACATGAACAGAAACAAATGAACATGTCAGGGTAAGATAATTGTCCACATTTAATAGAAAAGTGTATTGAAATCAATCATTTTCTTTAACGTAACAGTGTAGTCTAATAGTCAAATTTTCTGTTTGCTCTTTTTTTTTTTTGACTGCTTTTAAGCTTTTACACTGAGGTATGATGATAATAAAGGAGATATTTGCTAACCTTTAGAACATTATCTCTGCTAGAAATTATGGTGATATAATGACAATCTGGTGGGTTGGGATGGGAAGAGGGGTAAGAGATGAGGGACTAATCTGAATGTTCCCTTAAGTACTCTGATATATTAAAGGAAGCTTCCACAGTCCTATCTTCATGAGGAATTGCAAAGTCCCTTGGAAGATACAGTAGAACATAATTAAGGGATAATAGTACCAAAAAGCATCCCTTGTCTCTTGGTGAAATGGATACCCAAGGTGTCCAGAGATTCATCCTCTGTTCCTCTTGGAGTGAGTCAAGATACTTGACCTCTGTGATGGTGCATTCAATTCTGGTAAAAGGGGGCAGGGCTTTTGTTTGTCTATTTGTTTGCTTGTTGCTTAATTTTAAATCATACGATCCACAAGCCCCTCCTATCTATATTTTTAAGGACTATTTTATTTGACAGTTTATTTCCTTCATAACTCAAAGGCCATTAGATTGTTACTGGGACACTATTTAGAAGCTACTAAGGTTAGGTAAATGGAAAAAGGAGGGCAGGTAGGTCTGTGATGATAGGAGCCTAGTGAAATTGAGTGATGTCTCCTCCTACTGGAGACCCTTGGAAAGACAGCTGTGAGGGTCAAGGAGAGAGTAAGAGAAAGGCAGAGGATTGGAGGGCTGGAGAGAGAAACTGGAGGAGAGATAAAGTAGTAAAGACTAGGTTAAAATGTGACTTGATTCAATGTTCTAACTGAAACCAGAACACAGAAGTGCACTTACTAGGTTCAGTCACTGAGAAGGTATGACATACTTATCGAGAATAAAAACAGGTGGAGTCAAAACCAGCTCTGCCACCCACAGGCTGTGAAACCTTGGGAAACCAGGCAACTTCTGCCAAAAAGGAACAGAGGTTAGTAGTATATTGATAAAGAGATGCCCTTGAAAACCAGATTACTAATGCTCAAAGCCTGGCTTCATATATTCTCCAGATTCTCATTTGTAAAATAGGAATAACAACAGTACCTACCTCACTGGGTTGTAGGACAATTAAATCAATCCATTAAAGGTTTTAAGTGGTGACTAGAATGTAGTAAACATTCAATAAATATTAACCATATTATTTGTTTTAGATTCTCAAAGCATAAATTTCTTGTGAATAGCAATGATTGCTTTGCCCAACTTAAAAGGTAGGCCATAAAATCAAATGATATGATGGCTATGAAAGAGCTTTGCAGACTCTGAGAATTATAATTTATGGGGATGCAAATATTTTTGTTTATTCAAATCGATTCTGTACTAATAAATAGTAAAGTACGGGCTGGGATCCAGGTAATACTGGTTTATTTCTACCACATTAAATAAATTAAATTCTATTTTAGTTAAGATAAACATCCCATGCTTAAAATTCTCCATCCCAATTATGTGAAATTGATACAACAATGTTTCCACTGTTAATAGCTTCCAGAGTTAAAGCAAATTGGAAAATCCTGTAGGCTATTTGGGAAGCTCTATTTCTGAATAGGACAAAAGTTTTGACAATAATTCTCTTTGTGAAAACATCAAGTTGTTCCTTAAAGTATCTTGGTCACAGTTTATTGTGAAGGGAAGACACTTGTTCGAGGTAATTGCTAACATAAAGCAAGTACGTATCCTGTGCCAGTTGCTGTGCTCATCATTTAATTTTTTTTTAGCTCATCTCTTTCTCACAAATCCATATAGAATATACTCAGTACACAAATGAGGAAACAGTGTGTGAATCTTTAAATAATTGGCCCCAAATCATAGATTTCTGGGGCAGGGGCTGAAGCCCACGTTTCTCTGGATCAAACAGAATTTCATGATGCCTCCAGCGTGTTTCCTGTGGCCTCCTTGTCTCCATTTTTCCAGTGTTTTGCTCTTTCTCCTTAGAAACATAGAACCAAGCATTTAATTATTTCTGCCCTAGTTATCTTCTCTGTATACTAGAAATCATAATAGTACCTACCTGAATTGTTTGTTTCAAGAATTAAATTATGTAAAGTAATTCAAAGAAAGCAAGGCATTTAGTAAATTCTCACTATGGTTTTCTTGCTTCTTTTTATTTTGAAACAAACTTATCATGCTTTATTTTAAGTATTTATCTGAGAGAGACAGAGAAAGAGAGGGCACAAGCAGGGGGAGTGGCAGGCAGAGGGAGAAGTAGATTCCCCTCTGAGCAGGGATCCCGATATGGGGCTAGATCCCAGGACTGTGGGACCATGATCTGATCTGAAGACAGACACTTGACTGAGCCACCCAGGTGCCTGAAATAAACTTACCGTTCTACAAAAGTTGCACGAACTTAGCAAAAACTTTTATTTTCTGAACTATTTCACTTTGTTGTATATTTCTTACATGCTAACAGAATTCTCCTGGGTAATCTGACATGAAGATAAAGATCAGGAAATTAACACTGACACATTACCACCATCTCATCTTCAGACCCCATTCAAGATTTGCCAATTAGCCCACCCTTTCTAGCGAAAGGAAAAAACCCAGGTTCACCTGTTGCCTTTATTGGTCATTTCTCTTTAGTTTCCTTCAGCCGTGAATTAATTTCTCAGCTTTTCTTGACTTTTATGGCCTGGGTACTTTTAAAGACTAGAGGTCAGTTTTGTGAGGTTTTCCTGTTATTGTTTGTTTTTTAGAGTAACCTTCATTTGAGTTTACCTGCATCTTTTATGGGAATATTATGAATGGTATGCCATGTTCTCATTACAATCCGTTAGGTGGCACATAAGTTCTATTTGACCCATTACTAATGATGTTAACTTTGACCATTTGATTAAGGTGGTCTCTGCCCAGCTTCTCTGCTAGAAAGTTACTTTTTAAAAATTTTTTTGAATTGGTAAGTATTTTGTGAGAAGGTACCTAGAGATGATGTAAATATTGCATCTTCAATATACTCATTTATTTATTATATTATGGACAAATGAACCAGTCCTAATTTATTTATTCAATTATCATCTGTACTAAAGGATGATGTTCAAATTTTCCCAGATTCAGTAAGTGGGAGTCACTTTAAGCTGTATTCTATGTCCTTTTGACATGGACCCTTATCATTTATTTGAGTAAATTCTTTTTTTTTTAAGATTTTTTATTTATTTAGTACAGACACAGAGAGAGAGGGGGACAGAGACACAGGCAGAGGGAGAAGCAGGCTCCATGCAGGGAGCCTAACACAGGACTCAATCCCGGGTCTCCAGGATCACACCCCAGGCTAAAGGTGGTGCTAAACTGCTGAGCCACTGGGGCTGCCCTATTTGAGTAAATTCTTATGTTTTGGCACAACTATATATTCTGACTCTTCTTATACTTTCCTGATTCAGCCCCATAATTGGCCATTTTGCTAAGAAGGCTTAGTTTCCTTCAGGGAAGAATTATGTCTGGAAAAGAAGCTCTGGCCACAAGATGTGCTCACTGCTGTGGGGATTTTGCTGTTCTCAAGCACTCTCAGTGGACAAATCTAGGGGATATATATATATATATATATACACACACACACACACACACACATAGATATAGATGTAGGTCTATGTGTATATGTATATATCATAGAGATCTAGGGAATCTAGGGCATATAAATACATATGTATATTTAATTTTGTACTTATTTTTATATTCATCCATTTATATATCTATTTATCTTTAAAGGTCACACCTGATTCCCTCAAGCTGGCGGAGCAGTAGGGTCCCCAACTCACCCGGCCCCACCAACTTACCTACATAACTTTCAAACCATCCTGAACACCTACAAATTCGACCTGAGATTTAAAGAGAGAACAGCTGGAACGCTACAGAGAGAAGGGTTTTCACTTCTAACAAGGTAGGAAGGCAGAAAAAAATAAAAGAATCCAGTGGGGAGGGGCCTGTGAGGAGCTGGGCTAAAGGGGGCGGGGAGAGCCTCGGGACAGGAAAGCCCAGCCCCGAAGAAGTGGGAACTTTAAAAACCCGCACTGGATTCTTCCAAAGGCGCTCAGCAGGGAAACCGGGCAGGACCGCAGGAGGGGCAGTGGAGCCCCCGGTCTCCCCGGGTCACTAACAGAGGGGCGCCCCGGGAGAGAGGGCACCGCACCCTGCGGGCCGAGCTCAGTAAAGGGCTGGAGCACCCGGTGGGGCCTCGGGGAGAAGCTCAGGCTGTGGCTCCCCTCGGAGGGGGCTGCACCCTGCTGCCCCTGAGAGCGCGATTCCAGCGGCGCAGGCCCCGGATCCCAGTGCGCGGGGACACAGCCCAGGCCTACGCTCCCCACCGGGATGGACAGAGGCAGGGAGGGCCCAGAACAAGAGGATGCTCCTGCCCGGGACGCCCCCGAGCTGTGCAGATCAGTGCCCCTGCCCCCGGGGCATCCAGGCCCCTGCGGACTGGGAGCTGCGGGAGCTACTGCGGTAGTTGACTAGGGCTGGAGAGCTGGCCTCCACCAATGTGGTTGTTCCTCCTGGTGTCACCCTGTTCCTGGGAGAGGTGGGGCTGCCAGGGAACAGAGGCCTCACGGGGGGTCAACAGCTCCCACGGAGCCCAGCACCTGAGGGGGGGGGGCAGCTCCCCCAGGTGCACACACCTGAGAATCAGCACAGCAGGCCCCTTCCCCAGAAGACCAGCTAGAAGGATAGGGGAAGAGCAAGTTCTTGAACAAGCAGTGCTGAAAAGCTCCAGGGGAAATCAAGGGATTTACAGTGTATAGAACCAGAGGACACCCCTCCTATTTCTTTTCTTCCTTTTTCCAGTACAATTTATTTTTATATCAGACTGTAAATTTGCATTTTTTTTCACTTTTCCCACCTTACTTACAATATTTTACCACCTCTTCATTTTTAAGATTCTTCCATTTTGACTAATATTTCTACAATTACAGGTCCTAGATATATTTTCCACCTCTAGAATCCCTTCAACATACTCAACTTAATTTGGGGAGATACATAAGATATGTTTTTGTTGTTGTTGTTGTTTGTGTTTTTTCTTTTTGTTTTGTTTTCTCTGCCTCATTTTGTTCTACAATGGTGGAAGTTAATACCTTCTAAAACATGACCAGCATGCACCCAGAACCAAATGGTATACCATGCTGATTCATTCTGTGAGATTCCTCATTCCCATTCTGCTCCCCTCTTTTATCTCATTTATGTTTTGGTGGTCAATGTTAGGGCCTTCTACATTTCTGGTTTATATAAATTTGGGACTGAGCTTCTTGTAACATACAGAACTTAATATAATCAGAAACAAGAGGATCACACTCTAGAACCCCTCAGGTAGACTACATTCTCCCTCCACTACAACTTCATCACCACCACCATCTCTCAGTCCCCCTTCCTTTTTTTTTTCTTCTCATTCTTTTTTTTTTTTTTCTTAATACTTTTTCTTTGCTATTCTTGGACTTTTATTTTTTACTACTTTGTTTCGAAATTTGTTTTTCACTTTAGTGGTCCTTTTGTTTTATTTCCTTCTGATCTTTGTTTTCAATTTCTGGTCTCTGACCTCAGTAGAATCATCTAGGGTGAAATTTACTTAGGTTGTGGTTGATATTCTTGACTCAGCCTGCTCATAAAACCATTCTGCACTGAACAAACTGACTAGAAAGAAGAACTCACCACAAAAGAAAGAATCAGAAATAATACTCTCTGCCACAGAGTTACAGAATTTGGATTACAATTTGATGTCAGAAAGCCAATTCAGAAGCACAATTATAAAACTACTTGTGGCTCTGGAAAAAAGCTTAAAGGAATCAAGAGAGATTTCATGACTGAAGAATTTAGATCTAATCAGGCAGAAAAAAAAAATCAATTAAATGAGATGCAATCCAAACTGGAGGTCCTAACAACAAGGGTTAATACGGTAGAAGAATGAGTGACATAGAAGACAAGTTGATGGCAAGGAAGGAAGCTGAGGAGAAAATAGAAGAACACTTAAAAGACCATGAGGAAAGGTTAAGGGAAATAAATGACAGTCTCAGAAGTAAAAACCTATGTATAATTGGGGTTCCAGAGAATGCTGAGAGGGACAGAGGGCCAGAAAGCATATTTGAACAAATAATAGCTGAGAGATTCCCTAATCTGGGGAGAGAAATAGGCATTCAGATCCAGGAGATAGAGAGTTCCCCCCCCAAAAAAAAAATCGATAAAACTGTTCAACACCTCGACATTTAATAGTGAAACTTGTAAATTCCAAAGATAAAGAGAAAATCTTTAAAGCAGCAAGAGACAAGAGATCCCTAACTTATATGGGAAGAAATATTAGATTAACAGCAGACTTCTCCACAGAGACCTGGCAGGCCAGAAAGGGCTGGCAGGATATATTCAGAGTACTAAATGAGAAGAACATGCAGCCAAGAATACTTTATCCAGCAAGGCTCTCATTAAGAATAGAAGGAGAGATAAAGAGCTTCCAAGATAGGCAGAAACTGAAAGAATATGTGACCACCAAACCAGCTCTGCAAGAAATATTAAGGAGAATTCTGTAAAAGAAAGAAGAAGCCCAAAGACATAATCCACAAAAACAGAGACTGACTAGATATTACAATGACACTAAAGTCATATCTTTCAATAGTAACTCTGAACATAAATGGGCTAAATGATCCCATCAAAAGACACAGGGTTTCAGACTAGATAAAAAAGCAAGACTCATCTATTTGCTGTCTACAAGAGACTCATTTTAGACCTAAGGACACCTACAGCCTGAAAATGAAAGGTTAGAGAAACATTTACCATCCAAATGGTTCTCAAAAGAAAGCTGGGGTAGCATTCCTCATACCAGATAAATTAAAGTTTATACCAAAGACTGTAGTAAGAGATAAAGAGGGACACTATATCATACTTAAAGGGTCTATCTAAGAAGATGACCTAACAATCATGAATATTTATGGCCCTAATGTGGGAGCTGCCAAGTATATCAACCAATTAATAACCAATGTAAAGACATACTTAGATAATAACACACTAATAGTAGGAGACTTCAACATAGCACTTTCTGTAAATGACAGATTTTTCTAAGCACAACATCTCCAAAGAAACAAGAGCTTTAACTGATACACTACACCAGATGGATTTCACAGATATCTACAGAACTTTGCATCCAAACACAACTGAATACACATTCTTCTCAAATGCACATGGACCTTTCTCCAGAATAGACCACATAGTGGGTCACAAATCAGGTCTGAACCAATACAAAAAGATTAGGATTGTCCCCTGCATATTTTCAGATCACAATGCTTTGAAACTAGAACTCAGTCATAAGAAGAAATTTGGAAGAAACTCAAACATGTGGAGGTTAAAGAGCATCCTGCTAAAAGATGAAAGGGTCAACCAGGAAATTAGAGAAGAATTAAAAAGATTCATGGAAACTAATGAAAATTAGTATACAACTGTTCAAAATCTTTGGGATACAGCAAAAGCAATCCTAAGAGGGCAATACATTGCAATACAACCATCCCTCAAAAAATTGGGAAAAACCTCAAATACACAAGCTAACCTCACACCTAAAGGAACTGGAGAAAGAACAGCAAATAACACTACACCAAGCAGAAGAGAGTTAATAAAGATTCGAGCAGAACTCAATGAAATAGACACCAGAAGAACTGTAGAAATAGATCAACAAAACCAGGAGTTGGTTCTTTGAAAGAATTAGTAAGATAGATAAACCATTAGCCAACCTTATTAAAAAGAAAAAAGACTCAAATTAATACAATCACAAATGAAATAGGAGAGATCACAACCAATACCAAGGAAATACAAATGTTTTAAAAACATATTATGATCAGCTATTGGCCAATAAATTAGGCAATCTAGAAGAAATGGATGCATTTCTGGAAAACCACAAACTACTAAAACTGGAACAGGAAGAAATAGAAAACCTGAACAGGCCAATAACCAGCGAGGGAATTGAAGCAGTCATCAAAAACCTCCCAAGATACAAAAGTCCAGGGCCAGGTGGCTCCCAGGGAAATTCTATCAAACGTTTAAAGAAGAAACAATACCTATTCTACTAAAGCTGCTCTGAAAGATAGAAAGGGATAGAATACTTCTAAACTCATTTTATGAGGCCAGCATCACCTTAATTCCAAAATCAGACAAGGACCCCACCCAAAAGAAGAAATATAGACCAGTATCCCTGATGAACACAGATGCAAAAATTCTCAACAAGATACTAGCCAATAGGGTCCACTAGTACATTAAGAAAATTATTCACCATAAAAAAGTGGGAAATATCCCCAGGATGCAAGGCTGGTTCAACACTCGTAAAACAACCAACATAATAGATCATATCAACCAGAGAAAAAAGAACAATATGATCTTCTCAATAGATGCAGAGAAAGCATTTGACAAAGTACAGCATCCATTCCTGATCAAAACTCTTCAGAGTGTAGGGATAGAAGGAACATTCCTCAGCATCTTAAAAGCCATCTGTGAAAAGCCCACAGCAAATATCATTCTCAATGGGGAAATACTAAGAGCCTTTCCCCTTAGATCACAAATGCAACAGGGATGTCCACTCTCACCACTGATATGCAATGTAGTACTAGAAGTCCTAGCCTCAGTAATCAGGTTTTCCCTTCAGAAAGTCCAATTTTTAGAATATTCCCCTAGTTTTACTCCCACATGCCCCACAAAAGATAGCATTGTTTCAGTAACAGAGTGCTAGAAAGATCCTAAATAGTCATTGGTAACAGGCCAATCAAATAACAGAAAGGGCATCCATGTATAGGATATTATTCAGCTGTACAAAGAGTAAGTGAAGTCCACATGTGCTAATAAGGTGTCATGTCCAAAATATATTGTTATTAAAAAGAAGCAATGAGTAGAATATTGGGTAGGTTTCTGATTTGTTTAAAGTTTGTGAGTATGCAGATAAATATTTATTGCACAATCTATGTCAGCTGCCCCTATCATGATGCTGTCAGGCCAGCAATCATTGATGCCTCAATCAAAGCACATGATGGGAAAGTTCATAATTGGAAGAGAGCCTGGAAAATCCAGTGCAAAGATAGGAAATAATCATTGAATATGAACACTAACAATGGTTGTCCCAGGCTTACTGGGACACCGGGAAGTCAACAATGGGAGGAAAAGCTACCTAATTGTTCTTGTTTACTCTTTCATGCAATATAAATTTTGTGCCATGGATACTTTCTATATCACTCATGACTTGAGGATGAAAGCCACGGAAATGAAATCTGGCATCCTTAATCTAACTTAGGAATTCATTGACTCAAAGCTGGAAGAAGAAGAGTCTTGAAGCCTGAATAGGACTAAAAATCAGCTCCAGGAAGACAAGAAGTAGGAAACCCAATGACTAATGTGTAGCCAAAGAGTTCTAGTCAGAATCACACTTTAGCTGTGCAGATTTCTGAAGTAGGCACCCAAACTGGACAAGGTCAATGAAAAATTCTCTACCCACCCTCTATGCATCTCTCATCCCTGTACCACTAGCCAGAGGAACAAAGCTCCAGGTAGGAACAGCAACTGAATAAAGCTAAGACACCTGCCCCTGCCAGATTGCTAAGGGCTTAACATGAAAAGGATGATGCCCTCTCTGTTTTCATACCTGAAGGCTGAGCACTGTGTACTACTAACATCACACACAGTTGGAGATCCCACTAAAACAAAGTTGGCCTGACATGCTAAGAGAAATAAAACTCAGTCACTACAATTTTTCTCATGTGAAAAATAAAACTCCGTTAAAAATAGCTTTGGCAATTAATGAAACACCATTCAGTTTTCTGCGAAACAGCCTGGTGTGTTAGCTTCATGGACATCTGTATTTCTGAGTTATTTCTACAGAAGGGTCTATCCTACAGACAACAGGGATCACATCGATGTAGTCAGAGAATTCATTTTACTCAGTGCTCTTCGCGATGTTAATTTCTCTGTCCCACAGAGATAATGTTTTAGAATAATGTCTGGTGTGATTTTTACTCTTTTTAGTTTCATGCTGTTCTGAATGTTTAAAAAATCTTTTTAAGCGATAGAATCTGCCATTCTCCCTTAATCTTCTTTGGCATCTTATACGTTACCTATTTTAGAGAATTATCTTCACTGTCTCAGTGTGTGTTTGTCAAATTTGTATGTGTTACATTAATTCACCAAACAATTAATTTCTCTCCTGATTTCCTGTGGAGTGTGTTTCCTCCTTTCAGCCCCCTAGCTGATCTCCTGGGTCACTTGCTTTTTCAAGCACAGAAATGTCCCCTTTGCCCATGAAATAGGGTCCACTTCTACTTCAAGCCTGATGTTTTGCTCCCCCCGCCCCGAAGGGCATATATTGGATTCAAACATTTCCCATTCTCTGCTTCCAGGCAGGAGTCTTAAAACTGCATTTTGTTTGTCTATTTGTTTTATTTTCACAGCCAGAATGACGGGGAGAGAGGATAGGACCCACCACAGGCTGACACTGCCTTCAAGCCCCTCCCTCTCAGATGTCCTAGTATCAGGCACCTGAAAAAGTTGCTCGAACTGCCCACGCCTCAGAGAACACATCTATTTATCAGATTGCTGTAAGGAGGGACACTTGAGTGGCTCAGTAGTTGAGCATCTGCCTTTGGCTCAGGTGGTGGTCCCGGGGTCCTGGGATGGAATCCACATCAGGCTCCCTGCAAGGAGCCTGCTTCCCCCTCTGCCTGTGTCTCTGCTTCTCTCTGTGTGTCTCTCATGGATAAGTAAATAAATAAAATCTTTAAAAAAAAATTCCTCTGAGGAAGAAATGGGGTTGCCACGTTAACAAACAAATTTGACAGCATTTGCTTCATGGTCAGTATCCAATAAATACTCACCATAACTATTATTATTTCAAGTATTACTATTAGTCCGGGGTGTTGGATGAGATAGCCATAGGGCATTTGTATGGCACAGGGAGGAAGTAAAACCAGCACAGGCAAAGTGGTGAGGAATGACGGGTGGTGGGGTCTCACCATCAACAGGAAGGAAGGGTACACGGGAGCCCGTATTACCCAGTATACTCAAATTTAGTGCTGGTCTGAGTTTAGGGATGAAACTTGCCAGGAATATTGATAAATATGATAAAAATAAAAATAAAAATAAAGGGTTTGACCTCAGCAACAACCATAAAAGTCTAGAAACTCAAGTTGTGTGTGTGGAAGTAGTGCAACAATGTACGTAAAGCTCCCTACCCCCACGGCCACCCCAAGCTCACCTCTTCCAGCCTTCATCGCCCTCCAATAGATGAAAAGGACATTACTTGGGGTATAGTTACCTTGGGCAGTTACACTGTGATTTGAAGGTGAAACTTAATATGTAGTCTTTCTTTTGTGTGTCTCCTCCCACTGCATTTTAAACTGTCATAGTAGAGAATTGTGTCAGTTAGGCAAACTCACCAGGTCTTTCTTTCTTTCTTTTTCTTTCTTTCTTTCTTTCTTTCTTTCTTTCTTTCTTTCTTTCTTTCTTTCTTTCTTTCTTTCCTTTCTTTCTTTCTTTCTTTCTTTTTTCTTTCTTTCTTTCTTTCTTTCTTTCTTTCTTTCTTTCTTTCTTTCTTTCTTTCTTTCTTTCTTTTTCTTTCTTCTTTCTTTCTCTTTCTTTTCTTTTCTTTCTTTCTTTCTTTCTTTCTTTCTTTCTTTTTCTTTCTTCTTTCTTTCTTTCTTTCTTTCTCTTTCTTTCTTTCTTTCTTCTTTCTTTCTTTCTTTTCTTCTTTCTTTCTTTCTTTCTTTCTTTCTTTCTTTCTTTCTTTTTCTTTCTTCTTTCTTTCTTTCTCTTTCTTTTCTTTCTTTCTTTCTTTCTTTCTTTCTTTCTTTCTTTCTTTCTTTCTTTTTCTTTCTTTCTTTCTCTTTCTTTTCTTTTCTTTCTTTCTTTCTTTCTTTCTTTCTTTCTTTCTTTCTTTCTTCTTTCTTTCTTCTTTCTTTCCTTTTATTTATTCATAAGAGACACACACAGAGAGGCAGAGACATATGCAGAGGGAGAAGCAGGGTCCCTGTGAGGCTTGATTTCAGGACCCCAAATCATGACCTGAGCTGAAGACATATGCTCAACCACTGAGGCACCGAAGCGTCCCTTTCTTCTTTCTCATTTTTTTGCCATCCTATTCTTGTTCTTAATCAAGCTTAGGATGATATAAAATTCTCCATCTTAAAAGCATTTTCTTTTTTTTTAAGATTTTATTTATTTATTCATGAGAGACAGAGAGAGAGAGAGAGGCAGAGACACAGGCAGAGGGAGAAGTAGGCTCCATGCAGGGAGCCTGACCTGGGACTCGATCCCGGGTCTCCAGGATCACATCCTGGGCTGAAGGCTGCGCTAAACCGCTGAGCCACCAGGGCTGCCCTTAAAAGCGTTTTCTTATACATATTATTTACAGTTATTTTAAAGTCTATGTGCAATATCTTCATGCCTTGATTGACAATGACTTTTTGTATTATCTTTTGTTTTGTTTTCTTACTGGATTTGGCTATTTAGTCCTGTCTCTTGTCACTCCTGGGAATTTTATTGAATGCTTGATATTAGAGATCCAGCACTGTTAGAGACTCAGGATAGTGTTCTTAACCCACAGAGGATTCAACATTCTCTGATAGAGTGTGAGACTACAAAACAGATCATCCGAGCCAGTCAGACATTGAAATGGTTTTTCAATGAATTTCCATGTTGCAGATGCCTTGTCTATTTTGTGTGCCTTAACTGAAATCCTGAGATTTATGATAGCACCCTCCCCTGCACAGTGACATTACAGAGAGTGCTGATGGATGTTTAGATTGTCAATTTCTGCCAGTTTGACTTCTTGGACTTTTACCCAACACCATTAAAGAAGTAGCAAAAGTCTTGAAGGTATAAACAATGCAACATGGGGATTCACCTCTCCACTTTTCTCTGGGATCTTGACTCTTCATGTCTTTGTTCTCTTAGAATATAAGAAGGCTAGATTTTGCTTGTCCAGCCTCATGGCTGTGGTGCTTATAGCTCAGAGCCTCCACTTTTTAGTAGAATTATTGTCCTACAGGTCAAGAACCGTAAATACCTCTAGAGGAAAAAAAAAAAAAAAATGTGTGGAACGAGGGGCCTACCTCAGTGTGTTTCACTTATCTCCAGGATCTTGGACATTCAAGTGCTGTCTGCTTGGCTGCTTCATTTGCATCTCCCCTCAACCCTTTTTTAGGTGTATTTTTCCAACTTCTGTTAGAATCATTCTCCAAGTGGTATTTGATCTAGTAATATACACTCATTTATTAGTGACATAGAAATCTCCTTTTTCAACCTCCTCTGTTTCACACCTTTTTCTTTGGCTTGGAGCAGTGGTAAGGGGAAATCAGGTTAAGATTATCACCTCTATTTATCCATCAGCCTTCCTAACTTCATCTCTTATCCTTTCTCTTCCCTATATCTCCATTGGGCAGCCTCAAGAATCCTCTGAGGTATGTGCATGAGATTCATCAGTACATAGGGATATAAATAATATCTGTTAACCTTAGACATTTGCCCCAAATCTATCTGTTTCCAGAACTCTGCTCTAAAGTATCCAGTACCCATAATGATAGGGGATTTTCATTCTTTGAGCCTAAATCTATAATTGTTTCTTAACATTAAATTTATCAGAAAGGAGTTAAGAGTCATTGTCAAGTAGGATATGATCATTACTCAGGTTTCCCTACAACACTGTAAAAGTTCCCAAAACTTTAGTTACAAACTTTTTAAAAATATATTTCCATATGTGTATTTCCTGTTTTCCATATACCAATAAATAGTATATTTAATATTTTTAATTATATATGATATTTAATTTTTTTTCATGGGATTCTCAGGATAATCCTATACTGTTCCCATTTCAGATACAAGGGAAGTAAGTCTCAGGAACAGGATCTACTCAACTACGTGTGTGCTTCAAATCTATGCCTGATTATAAAGGTGTGAAATATCAGCTATAATGATATTTTTAAAAATTTGCAGGGAACCCAAATACACTGTGAGATGTTAAGAGGTTTTATGCTTAAAGAATGTTTATATAATCAAATAATTTTGCAGCTGTGCAACCACATACTACTTGTATTATGCATAAAGCTCATCAGTATACTCTAAGCTCTGAGAAAACTACCTTTAAGAACTACTTGACCACAAAATCCTTCTCTCAAATGATATGAGACAAAAATTTTTCCAGACCTTGATGTATGTCCTTTGAGGAACAAAATTAACTCCAATTGAGAGCCACTGGGATAGATACCCATGTTTTAGGTGGCAGTCTTGATGGGAGGATTTATATGGTTTTCTAGTATGAAGCTGGTATTATTTGCAAGGACAGAAAAAAGCAGGTCCCTGCATCTTTAAAAGTGGTGTCTCTGCCTCTGTGGGAGACTATCTACAGTGGAATTATAATATTGTGAGAGTTTGGTACCTGCCAAGGACTTTCTCACAGGGAGACTGGCATGTAGGGAGAGAAGTTTGCAGCAAACCAGGACATCTTTTCCTGGGGCAGGGAACATCAGTAGTGGAATTGTATGGATAACAAGCTGGGGCAGCAGTGGGGTCATTATGAGGATGAGACAAAGGAAGAACACAGAACATAACAGAAAGCAACTTAACCAAAAATAGGTCATTGGGGTACAAAGGTTCACAGAGGGAAGAGGCCAATTACAAAGGTTAGGTATAGCTATCCAGACAAGGTTAAGTTCATAGGAAGGGGTGCTGTTCCTTTTTATTTGGAGAACTGTGTATCCATTAAAACTATCTTTAAGGGAATACATACACATTCAGGAAAATATAATTGACATTGATAAGTGAAAAATGTCACTTATCAAAAGTTATTCGCCATGATATTATATTTTACATAAAGATATGCATAAGAAACAATAGTTACACAGAAATATACAATAATGTAAAGAGTGATGATTTCTGAATATGAGTTCCTATCAAATTTAATTTTTTAAGGTTCTCTGTATTTCCCCAATACTCCTACATCTAGTCATTTTCTTTTAATTAAGAATATACTTTAAGGGGCACCTGGGTGGCTCAGTCAGTTAAGTGTCTGCCTTCGGCTCAGGTCATGATCTCAGGGTCCTGGGATGGGAGCCCTTTGTCAGGCTCCCTACCTAGTGGGGAGTCTACTTCTCCCTCTGCCTCCCCTCCCCTCCCGACTAGCTCTCTCTCACTGTCTTTCAAATGAGTAAATACAAAAAATCTTAAAAAAATATATATATATACTTTGAGAGATACAAAAATAATAGTAAGGATTTAGTTGTAGGCTGAAACAATGTTTGAAACAATAAAAGAAATGTGACCAAGAATGATGTATGTCTGTGTGACTATCAGGGATTTTTTAAAGAAGAGGGACAAGTCCAGAGATCCTTGACCCCTGCTTATAATCTGTTAGGTTCTCTGCCCTTCAAGTTGTGTGTAGTTGCTGAATAAAACCTAAAATGAAAAGTTATGATCAAATTAATAAAAAAAATTGGCTAAATTTCAAATGTGGCTAAGTTTGTCTTTTTTTATGTATAGAATAGAATAGTTTCCTTATTTTTCCTTTTTCTTTCCTTTTTTTTTCTTTTTTTTTTTTTTTTTTTTTTTCCTAACTAACCATGCTCAGGGAGAAAAAATAAACAGACGAGCTAAGTGTCTAGAAATAATAAGCCCAGGTGTAAGTAGGTACTGAATGACTTCTGGGTGATTGAATAATCTCTACAATGCTGGAGAAATGGGCTTTCTTATTTAATCGTCATAACCTTGGAGTGGGCTTTTATATTGATTGTACAGAGTAGGAAATCAGTTGAAACAGTTTAAATAACTTGTTTTACTTACATTTCTAGTAAGTGCCAGAGTCAGGATTTGAACCAAAAATCTCCATCTTTGTCCACTATATCATGTGGCCTCCTAAGTGGAAAATTGTGTCTTGAATGTGTTTATTCATTTCAAGCTCTTCTACGGAGGAAAAAAAAAATCTTTATTTTCTATGCTGTCCTTAAAGCTCAAAGACATGCTTCATATTTCATTTCTTTTCCTCTAACCCCTTAAAGAGCCAACTAAAGCAAGCCCAAGATCAAGGGGATTTCAGCCTTAGCATTTCAGCCCACCTCATTCATTGGATCTGCAAAAGCCCATCCCTGAAGAGTGAAAGTCATCAAATTTCATTTCTTATAACATTAGTTTAGAAACATGTTTTCCCCTCTTACCAGTTAAATTGTCTTTTACTTTGTAAACGGTTTCTATTTTTCAACAATTACATTACAATGTGTTCAATTTTAACCGCCCTGCTGCTCAATCCTTTATAAACCTGAATAAAGAAATAGTTATATAACCAAGAAGCATCAAAAAGTGAATAAAAAGAAGATATTGCTTCAGATTACTCTCCATTTGCTGAGGATGAAAAGCAATTTAACATTTTATTTTTTATATTTATTATTGCATTATTCTTTTGTTTACCTTGTAACAAGTGGGAGTCTGATAGCATCTGTCACCCTCCTACAATTTAATTACATATTCCATATCTTTATTCTCACTTGGCAGTGTCTTTGCTTGCCTAGATCTACCTTATCCACCACTTCCAAGTTCACATCGCATGATTTTTGTAATTAAGTGAGCGGCAAGTTAGCTACCTCCATCCTAAATTGAACATTTCATAGTTTTAAAGCACTTCTATTAAACTTCCCTGAGTCTGAATCCCCATTACTTCCCCATCTTCCCCTGATGATTCAATTATCTCCTCAGGGAGAATCTGTTCAATACCAAGAATTACCTTTTCTCCACAGAGGGGGGACTTGAAACAATGACTCTAAAACCTTTTTCTTTCACTCCATGTCTTCAATGAATAATTTATATTTGTGACAATCTGGTTTCTGTCTTTCCTGACTCTTAGTTTTGAAAACCATAGAAAGGATACATTCACCCCATCTCATTACTTACCACACTGAATAGAGAAAACTGCCTGTAGTCCCATCTGGCCCTTGGATTGACCTTTATTCACAGTAAAAGAGAAGAAACTCATGTTCTCTCTACCGTTCTAATGCTTTTCTTTTCCTGTTCAAATATTTGTTATTCATTAAAATCTTCAGAAGCATTAAAAAAAAAAATCAAAGGGCATTTTTTGGGGGAGTAACATTTACTTTTCCTCATATGAAAGTGTATAATGACAGTCGTATAAAAAAATTAGAAAATGCAGAGCAGAACAAATACAGTCTGCCTTTAACTCCATCATTAGTAGATAATCCATGGAATATGCAATCATATAAACAAAGGAAAACTATGGAGACTATAAGATCAGTGGTTGCCAAAGATTCAGGAGGAGGGATGAAGAAGCAGAACACAGGAGTTTTAGAATGGGGAAGAATGTTCTATATAGTAATATAATCATGTATACAGGCCATATATATAGGTGTCCAAACCCATGGAATGTACTGCAGCAACAGTGAACTCTATCATAAACTATGGACTTTGGGTGATTATGTATCAGGCAGGTTCATTGATGGTAACAAATGTAGCACTCTGGTGGTAGTGTGTATGGGCAGTGAGTTGTTTTGTGGGGTTCTCAATCTATCAATAACCAATGTTTTGACTGGGCCAGACCTGGTGGTTCTTACTATGATTACAAGATGCTCTTCAGCAACAAACATCAGGAAACTTTGAAAGCATAAAAGTTTGTTACTAAAGGGGTTGGAAATTACATAGCAGGCCTAGAACCACAAGGCAAGTTTGGAGGAAGAGTGACACTGAGAACATGTGGGCCGAGGATTCTGTTTCTACTTGGGTTGAGGGTTGAGGGGCTAGGGTTTCATGGGCTTACCCTGAAATTTAAATTGATGAACTTAAATATAAAGAGTTGGAATTTAAAGCAGGGGAAGAGAAAAAGAAAATGGTTCAAATAGTAACTGAAATTAACCAAGATCTCTAAAACAAAGAAGCCTCAGGTTGGGGAGGTGGCCAGGCTCTTTATCTGGTCCCATGGCCAGCAATGGGTTTATTGGAGATAGGGATCTTTGAAGCAGATGTCTAGGCAACCAAAAC
The DNA here is from genome assembly GCF_053574225.1 of Canis aureus. NCBI lineage: Eukaryota > Metazoa > Chordata > Mammalia > Carnivora > Canidae > Canis > Canis aureus. The sequence continues at coordinate 68,683,879 of NC_135612.1, forward strand.
TTATGTCAGGCATTTGCATTACCAAAACAAAAACAAAAGAAACACACATTCACAAAACAACTGTCATATACCTTACACTACAGAAGTGTATGAGAAATCTCTGTACCTTTCCCTCAATTTTTCTGTGAACTTAAAACTGCTTTAAAAAGAAAAAAAAAAATTACTGGCTCTAAAAGGCCAATGATAGAACATACATGCAGTACTGTTCAAAACTCCAAAGTAAGGAAAAAGTGAAATACAATTATATTCAAAAGAAATACAGAAAAGAATCATATAAACACTCAATAAATTTGAAGTCATCTCTATAGTATGTACAAATGATATACTGTCTTTTTACTCATTTTATTACAGACTTTTAAAATCTGAAAAACTATATACATCGTCAAAGCTTTTTATTTACTCTAAACACATGTGGGTTGTTCAGAAATCCCTCTGATTTGGGGGTGTCAGGTAGCTTTAAAAGAGAAGAATTATAGTGACAGATGTTCAATATTTAATGAGCACGTACCAGATGCTGACATCAGGTTAGCGTAGGGGCCCATGAAACCCTAGCCCCTCAACCCTCAACCCAAGTAGAAACAGAATCCTCGGCCCACATGTTCTCAGTGTCACTCTTCCTCCAAACTTGCCTTGTGGTTCTAGGCCTGCTATGTAATTTCCAACCCCTTTAGTAACAAAGCCTTACATGATGTGCTTCCTCCTCTAACTGAGGCAAGGCAATGAGACAATACATATGGCAAAAAGAAATAGGTCTTATAATAGCACACTTACAAAATATGTTTTATATACAAAAAGAGCTTTTGTTGAAACTTCTTTTTCTCATGCAACTATTCTTGGCTTATGTCTATGTGAATACAGAGTTGAAAATTATTACATATCCTTATATCATTTAAAGTAAAGTGTTTATTAGAATACATCTATTGTTTCTCTAGAATAAACTCTAAATTTGGAGTTCCATTCATGCACCCCAAACCTTTTCTGATGATAAACCATTCTGTAAAATTGGGTACTTATTCTTGGGATCCTTGATGATTATTGCATCCTTTTCAAAAACTTTCGCTGGTTCCCTATTTCTGACAAAGTGCACATGCCTTAGGCAGGCAATTTCTCCAAAATTAAGGCCCATTCTTACTTTCTCAAATATGTTTTACTCCTGCTTCCCAAGCCGTGTCAGTCCTGCTAAAGAGTTTTTGTTGGGTTATGTTCACGTTGGATTCTCTCCTTGTCTTTTGCACCCTGCTCCCTTGGTCTGGAATCGTATCTCCTATGTCCACATGTCCATATTGCTCCCACCCTTAGCTTGACCAACCCAGGTGCGGTCCTCTTGGTGGAAGTGATTGCTTCTGCTGAAATCTCATAGCACTGAAATGGTTGTCTTGTTGCTTCCTCTACACCTACCTTGAACATGCACCTAACCTCCCACAATAGATGGAGAGATTCTTGAGAAGAGAGCTTGACATAGAGCTACCTCTTCCTCAAGACCCCGTGTAAAATTGGGACATAGCTATTGAATGAGTGAATGAATGAATGAATTTCCCTTTGAAAACATTGCACTACTATATTGATTTTATTGGGCTTTCAAATAGAAAATAATTTGGGCTATGAAACGCACTGAAATATAAATTAAAACTCAGAATATAAAGAATAAAAACTGTGACATAAACCTATGTGAATAGCAAAATACGCCACAAAGATAATCCTTTCTATTCTTTAATAGGAGGCACAGAAATGAGAGGGTGTACTAGATGAGGACAAAGATTCAATATTAGAACATGCTGGAGAGAAAAAGAACTACTTGTTCCTCTCTGTCCAGAAAAATTATCTTTAACTGGAAAAGCAGAAACAATATCACTCAAGTGCCTTTAGAGCTAAGGTTTTGAGACTGTCTAACACAGCGAGGACAGTGCTAGAGTTAATAGAGGTTCATAGTCACAAGCAGCTCTCATACATACCATCTGGAGACCTTGTACAATTCACTTAACCTATGTATGTCAATTTCCTCACAGAAACCAACGATGGTTTCAAGTGTTCATGGAGAGGATCAATAAAGATAACATTGGTAAATGTCCCTATAAGTCATGAAACCCTAATGCAAGAGTAATTCTTAGTGAAGTAAGAGTTGCATTAAAATAATTTATGGGTTGGAAATAATTTTTTAACAGAATTAAAAATATATCTGGATAAAAACTTCTAGAGAGCTAATAATGTTCAGCCTGATGGCTATAGTTAATAATACTATATTGTATACTAGAAGATTTGCTGAGAGCAGGTTTCAGGTGCCCTAATCACACACATACACACACAAGTGGTAAGTATATGAGCAGATGGATATGTTAATGAGCTTGACTGTAGTAAGCATTTCATTATATATATGTATATCAAAACATCATGTTGGATAAATACCCAGTAGTGCAATTGTTGGATCATAGGGTAGCTCTATTAAATTTCTGGGGGACAAACTCTGGTTTACTGGAGGGGAGGTGGGTTGGAAATGGGCTACGTGGGAGACGGGCATTAAGGAGAGTATTTGTGATGAGCACTGGGTGTTGTATGTAAGTGATGAATCACTAAATTCTACTCCTGAACATAATATTACACCGTATGTTAACTAGCTGGAATTTGAATAAAAACTTGAAAAAAATCACATTGTACACCTTAAATGTATACAATTTTTATTTTTAAAAAATCTGAAAGGGGCAGCCTGGGTGGCTCAGCAGTTTAGCGCCACCTTAGGCCCAGGGCGCGATCCTGGAGACCCGGAATCGAGTCCCACGTCGGGCTCCCTGCATGGAGCCTGCTTCTCCCTCTGCCTGTGTCTCTGCCTCTCTCTCTCTGTGTGTCTCAGGAATAAATAAATTAAAAAAAAAAAAAACTGAAAGAAAAAACAAGTGCCCTGCGGTAGCTATCAGGTGGGGTAGAGGAACATAAAACCAATAAGAACGATAGATTATAGTAGTCATAAGCATGACAACACAAATAATGCTGCAAATATAGGCATGTAATATAAATTTTAAGAGCTTTAACTGTATTGACATATATATTTTTTATTTTATTTATTTATTTTTAAGATTTTATTTATTCATGAGAGACACACAGAGAGAGAGAGAGAGAGAGAGAGAGAATGGCAGAGACACAGGCAGAGGGAGAAGCAGGCTCCATGTGAGGAGCCCAATGTGGGACTTGATTCTGGGTCTCAGGATCACGCCCTGGGCTGAAGGCAGCACTAAACCACTGAACCACCGGGGCTGCCTCTATTTTTGTTTTTTTTTATGTTATATGAACAATTTTTTATCTGTATTTCAAAATCTTTAAACAGGATTTTGTTCTTTTATTTTTAATCCAACAGAATCCCTGATTTGCAGAGATCATCTAGACCTTTACAAAACATAATACTACGAGAAATCACAACATGAAACTTGACATCGCACAGACTCTAAAATATTAACTTTATGTTCCATGTATGCAGTTTAGTGAGAAAGTAAATGACTGCTAGACCTGTTTCAAACAAAGATCTTCTCTCCCAGACAGAAAATTGTCAGATGTGATTTGGGGGATTGTCTCTTCCCATATTAATTTAAAATGAGAACAAAGTTGATATTGGAGCAAAAATATATATATAAACAAATAAACAAAACAAATCTGGGAGCTAAAATTATATATTTCTTTAAAACAAGAAGAGGAACATCAAAATACTCTGAAACTCATCCTTGCATCAAACGCCTTCATTCAATTGCAGCCCTGATTGGCAGGCAGGCACCCTGTCCTCCTGTTTGAATTCAACCATCAGTCTGTGTTTGCCCATGATTGTGTGTGTTGGTTTTGATTACTGTTATTTCTTCCGAACAATTCTGATTTCACAGTGACGGTCCTGCCTCAGCTGAAGCTTGCAGCTGTCTGGGCGAGGATTGTCTACACTGACCTTTGCTTTTGACCACCTCCAATAACCCTCTTTATGCCACCTTCCTCTCATGTAAACCCTCACACGAATACCAGAGCCTTTCACCTCTTTAAAATAGATAATAATAGTCTTCCATCATTGAACAACTGGTTTGTAAGTTGTGGCATTCTGTGTGTATCAGACATGGCAGGAAATGGAAGGGAAATTGCACAGAGCAAAGGCTTGGAAGCAGGGAGACACAACCTCCAATCAGAGTATCACGTCATTGACTTTGAAAGAGTCACCCCTACGGTGTTCAATTTCAATTTCTTTATCTGCAATACAGAAATAGATGGGAGCCATAATGACTTCAACAGGTTATAAAGTCAGTGAGATGTTAAGTTTCCTACTTGTGATTTCTCTGTTTCTGAAAGGTCTATATGATCTCTGCCAATCAGGAATTCTGCTGCATTAAAAGGAATAAAATCCTGTTTAGAATAAATAAATAAATATTATGTATTTATGTATAAAATTATACATAAATGTAATTTGTTACATTACAAAAAATGTTTTTTTAGTTTATAAGTCTAAGTTTGGGGGTGAAATTTTTTAAATCATGATATGGGAAATACTTTAGAATTTCTATGGCTAGTGACAGTGAACAAAGTTGAGGTACCGAGATATCATCAAACTGAGGAGAGCAGAGAAATGTCATGGAGCTGTAAGGAAGCAGAGGATGGAAGATGCCTGACTCCACCTAGCTCCAGAGCAAAACAGTTCATCTTCAGTCCTAATTGCTTACAGAGGTATCTCTGTAATCACTGGATTGTGCATGATTTTCTAACACCTGAATCATAGCAGATAGTCCAACATCTGGAAAATGGCCCATGTGTTATACTCCAGACAGCTGCGTTAAAGAGAGTTGAGAAAGAAAATTCTTTTCTCTATTCATCAAAGATTTTTTTGCGTGGTCCTGAGAATTAAATTGACGTGAGACAGATGAACAGGAGAAAAATCAAATTTATTTACACATCTACTGGGCATCCACATGAATACAAGTTTCCAAAGATAGGCAATATGGAGCATATATGTGATCCTGAAGTAAAGAGAAGGGAGGGTCTGGGACATCAAAGGGAAGGAGAGCAATTCACAGGAGGATTAAAAAGAGTAAATTTTGGTCAGGCCATCCAGATACATGGGTCACAGAGAGGAATTTAACAAATAGACTTTGCAAGGTTCCTCTCTGTCATAGTGTCATTATCTGTAGTGATGGTGCCCTTTATGGAGCAGGTCCTCTACCTAAATTCTTTTAGGCCGTTAGTTGGGGCAAACACCACCAATAGCAACTTCTTGATTCTTCTGTCTTCTAAAAATAATCAGCCTAAAATAACCCTTATGAGAAAAAGACACATTTTGAGGTGGCAAGTCTTGCTTCCCAACAAGAGCATGTCTTGGATTTGGGTCTAGAAGTCAAAGTTGAACTCTGCCCTGACACTCACTAGTTTGTGCATTTGGCAGAACGACTCCATCTTCCTCAAGCTCACTTTCCTCCTGTGCTAAAATAAAAATAAAACACCACAAAGGACTGAAATAATGATTAAGTGTGAAACATAAGTAAAAGCGCAAACTAATCATCTGATAATACACATTGAAACAGGAGTTGGTCCCTTCAAAAGATGCTACCACCTTCAGAATTCTGTGGGACTTCTCAACTCTCATTGCCCTCAGAGGACTGAAAAAATAACCCCACAAATGTCATAACACTGGGTCGAGTTTTAACAGTGGCTTTAGAAATATTTCTGATAATCTCTGGCACTGGCTTGTCAGTGAATGCCATCTTCACTCTCACTACTGTGGTTAAAACCAAATGCCAGCATGTGAATAGGTAACAAGCCCCAACACAAATTACTTAGGATTGAGGCAGGTTGGTTGCTAGACTTTTAAAAATAGATCAAAGCAAAAATCACTTTTTCACTAAACTCGGAGTAAGGTTTGGAGAACTCTAGCATTTGAATTCATATAGGGCTTGTTTCCAAATTGCAAAGACTCTGTTTCAGTAATTCTGTGTTCAGCTCATGAATCTGTATGTTCAGCAAGCTTCCTGAGTGAGGCTGAATGAGGTTGTCCAAGATCCACGGGCTACATTTGAAGAACAGATGCTTTGTGGCATTTGTTGGTGTGAATGATGGCTGTACCCCCATGACATCAAAATGGTGAATTAAGTCTGCCCAAGTAAGAATCATGTTATCTACACAGGGTAGTGGAACCAAAAATATATGAAAATGGTACAATCTGCTGAGGCATCTGGGATTGCTCATTTCATCATCTTGTGCTTTTTTCAGGTCCTGAAAGAATAGAAACAAAGTTTGATGATGAAACAGCTTTTAAAGCACAACCAAACCCTGGCATTTTATCCCAGCTGGCGAAAGAAGACCTTCAATGCATTTTAAAATTCTTATGCATTATTATTATGCCCTCCAAATTGCACAACAAAATGAATTTAAAATGGAGTAAAGAGCTAATGTGTGAAGGGAAATAAAATAATTTCAAAGTTTAGGGGAGCCTGGGTGGCTCAGTCAGTTAAGCGTCTGCCTCCTGGGATCAGGTCATAATCCCAGGGTCCTGGGACTGAGCCCTGCATCAGGCTCCCTGCTCAGTGGGGAGTCAGCTTCTTCCTCTGCCTCTCCCCCAGCTCATGCTTGCACTCTCTCTCTCTGAAATAAATAAATAAAATCTTTTTTAAACATTCAAAGTTTAAAATAAAATATGTAGGGTTTCCTGGGAGTCTCAGTTGATTAAGTGTCTGCCTTCAGCTCAGGTCCTGGGATCAAGCTCCATATTGTGCTTTCTGCTCAGCGGAGAGTCTGCTTCTCCCTCTCCCTCTGTGCATGCATGCTCACTCACAGGATCTCAATCTGTCTCAAATAAATAAAATCTTTAAAAATTAAAATTAAAAAATATATATAGTAGAGAAAAAATCCATAGATTCTATCATATTAAATTTTTCCATACAATAAAAATTTCATAGATATGTTAAATGATAAATAACAAACTTGGAAAAGATATATTATGCAAAGACTATGTGCACATTTACATAAGATTCGATTTCGTAGAAATTCATGTATACCACAAAAAAAAAAAAACATAAAATACAAGGATAGAAGTAGTAAAATGTTACTAAGCATAAGGAAACTGTTCAATCTCATTATTAGTAACAACTGATCTTCTGAGAGGTGCTACGGGAGCATAATAAAATCCATCCTGGTGTCTTCAATATTTTTCTCTTCTCTGCTACACTTGGTACAATTTGGAAGCTGAGAAGCAAGCAAGCTTTCAGGAGGTGATAGCACCTGAGTTGAGTCCTGAGGATCGATAGAAGTAAGTGAGATGACACAGTTTCCAGGCAAAAACAAATGCCCCGCAGAATGAAAGTCTGTGAAAGGAGTGTATAAATGCATACGGTTTCGGATTGCTGGAGTGTGAAGTGCAAGGTGTGGAAGTGCCTGAAGACAAAGCTGAGAGGTTAGTCAGGTTATTAGAGTCCTGAATGGCATACTAAGACTCACAGTGTATGTGGGGAGACATCAAGACAAAAAGAAAAGTGAAAAAGAAAATAAAACACACAGAACAAAACAAAAACAAGGGGCTGCAAAGACCAGGCCGTCTATGAGCATTTCTTTACTTCTTTATGCCTGCATCTGTTTGTGTAATACAAGTTCATTCAGCATCGACCATGTGGCGCATGATCTTCATCGTCTATTAGTCAAATGATGCCATTCCTCTGTTCAATACCTTTCCCTGTTTGTTTGTTTGTTTGCTTGTTTACTTATTTTCCTACCCCCCCCCCCATAAAAGCTATCATTGTGGAATACCCCATCTTGGCTGTTCACACTTACATGGAAAGAGAATCAGATGTAATTGAATTTGGGATAAATGGAAGATGAGAGGTTATTGATATAACTTTTGTTTTGTTTTAGTCTTGGGAGGTGGATCACTATGATGAAAAGAAAAGTGTCCTCCCGCCCACAAAGCCCTCATTGGACCTGACTGCTCCTTTCCCATCCTCCTTCAAATTTCTGTCCTATGGATTTTTACCATCTAGGGAGGATTTAGTAATGAACTTACTGCTTTTAAGGACAAAGGGAAAACTTGCTTAAGAAGGTGGAGGCCTCTTAAGGCTGCCCTGGCATTCTGTAGTAGAGAGTTCTACTGCCAATGAAGAGAGTGGTATGAATGCCTCTAGGGTTACCCACACATTATAGGAAAATGTTTGCATTTGAACCTGAAATTGTTGAGGAATGCAATTGCCACCACTGGTAAGGGGTGCTGTGTGCCAAGCTAAGCATGGAGAGTGTGCCCCCAGTTCCCCATGGAAGACCACACTGAGTAAAGAGACCTGAGCCCCTAAGAGAACTGAGCTTGTGAGTATTTAGGTGTGACATTCTCCCACTGCCAGAAGCAACCCAATCCCAAAACAGGATGTGTGGATCTTTCAGCACTGGCATGTTAATTTCCTGGGTTTGCCATAACAAAGATGCACAAACAAGAACTTATTCTCTCATAGTTCTGGAGGCTGCAAGTCCAACATCAGCATGTTGGCAGGTTCAGGTTCTTCCTCAGGACAGCAGAGGACAATCTGTCCAATGTCTTTCTTTTACCTTCAGGTGGTTTCCCGCAGTCCTTGAAGTTCTTTGTTATGTATGTTTTACTTCTCGAATCTCTACCTTCGTCATCACATCACATGGCATCTTCCTGTGGGCCTCTGTCCCTGTGTCTCTTCTTTTCATATAAGGACCTCAGTATATTGGATTAAAAGCCCACCCAATTCTAGTATAATCTCATTTCAGTTTGATTACATCTGTAAAGACCCCTTTTTGTCTGAATAAGGTCACATGTATAGGTACCAGGGGTGAGGATTTCCACATATTTTGGGGGGATACAATTCAACCCACAACATCAGAAATGTCTCATTTTCTGGATGAGAGTTAGTGTGCTCTTCTTTTGACCTGTATATACTTCATGGGTTCATTGGTAATCCCTGGTAGGGGGGTTTTCTGAGAGAAGGAGACTTAGACACACAGTCAATATGGTCGGTAGGGGTCTTGGCCAGACCTAATGCCACTAGAGAAAGGAAAGGGGTTGTATTTTTACTGTATGTTATGAAGGAATCCCAGTGATTACACTGAAAGGCAAAGTGAGGGGTGACTCTTCACTATTTAAATTATAAACTCTGTCCATGATAACGTGGAGTATTGACTCCCTGACTCCTGGAGAGGAATGTAATGGTGTGGCCATCGATGGGCACTCCATCTCGAGTTTGTTTCTCAGATCCAGACAAGGGCTTGGAAGACCTGGATTCCAGTTCCTGTCCTGCCACTTACTAGATGTGCTACCTCAGAGTGGTTGCTTAAATTCACCATGTCCTGATTTCCTTATCTGAACTCTGGGTCTAAAAAATGCCTGTTCCATGTACCCATCGATTCACCATGAGGCTCAGTAGACACAATCCATGCTAACTTCAGGATGAGTCTTAAAGCTCTATGTGACTGCTAAGAAATTATCTACAGTTTTTTCTCCCCACATCTTGCCTTGTTCCAAAAATAATTTGAGACCATTGTATCTTTTCTCACCTAGCTATATGATTTGTTTTGAAACATTATTGCCATTCCCGCTAAAAGATCATTAAGTCATTAAGCCTAAATGCTGTCCCTTAGCTCTTGATCCAGGATAATGGTTAGATAACCTGTGGCATAATGAAAACAACTTTACAAATATAATTAAAAACAGTAATGATAATGGTAATAATATATCCATGTGAGACTCAACTCTATGTCCTTGAGTTCATCAATATAATTCAATATAATACTACAAATACTTTTTGACAAGGTTAAACATTTTCAAACACAAATACCTAGTTTATTTAAACAAAGTCACAATTAACAAATCTCACCCAGTTCCAGGAAAGAGATAAGGCTGCCTTTGGTCTCCTAAAAGGTTAATAAGAGCCCAAAGACATGAAGATGGCTGTGCCAGAGCCAAGTTTTGTACCATATGTCTGTGATTTCCAATCCCATGCATTTAAATTCAAGTTTTAAAATTCCAAAGTCCTAGAATTTTTTTTTCTTTTAACTTTACTGCACATAGAAATCTTGCTCACATTCCATTTGTTAGAAGCAACCTTTTTAAATTATGATGGATCATTATTATGGATTATGTAATGGATGTGTCATATTACAGAACATCATTTCAGAATCTTTCTAAATAATTATTTGACTTTTTTTCTTATTTGACCAAGTGAAACGATATACCAAAGTAATGAATGCCAAATGTTAAGCGTCTCTTCATTCCTACAATGTCCTACTAAGCTGGGGCATGGAGATTTATTTTGAAAATGTACTGCCAATTGCATTTTTCTAGTTTTTATTTAAAGTTTACCCATTTCAAGTCTTAAGTAGGAATAAAGTTTTCTTATGCCATCTTTGTCAGTTCAGCTACAATGATTGAACTAGTCTCAAACATGTACTTGGAAGCTTCTTCCCACCCCATTTTTTTTTTTTGTATGATTGGCAACAATTTGTGTAGCATGTAAATAATTTGTCACTTGAATGTTTGAAAGCACTTGCCTGTGAAACACTGCCTAAAGCAGACGTATTTTGAGGTACTTTCTGACAGTGTTAAATTGTCTCCTTTTCATTGATCTATTCAATTTTTCAAAGTTCTTGAGTCAATTTACATAATTAATATCTTGTTAAAAATTATTCATTTTCTTGAGATTTTCAAATATATTAGCATAGATTTGAATCCGCTTATACTTTAAACACCTTCTGTGTCTGTAGTTGTATTCATTTTCCCTCTTCTAATGTTTGAGTACTTTCATTGTTCTTGATTAAATTCTCTATAAACCATATCCTAGCTCAGATTCATGCTTTTATCTTTCCTCATCTTTTTTTTAAAGATTTCATTTATTTATTTGAGAGAGAGAACATGAAGGGGGTGGGGAAGAGGGGGGAAGAGAGAAGCAGACTCCCTGCTGAGCAGGGAGCCTGCCTTGGGGGCTGGATCCCAGAACCCTGAGAGCATCACCTGACCCAAAGGCAGATGCTCAACCAACTGATCCACCCAGGCACCCTATTTTTATCTTTTCTTAATTTTTATTTTTCCATTCTTTTCCTAGAATTCTGAGAAAACTTCTCATTTTTCCCCTTTACTCCTTCACTATTCTTAACTATTCAATCTGTTCCACTACAGCAATTACCGTCTTTCGTGAGTTTAAAATCACTTTGACAAAAACGGTTTCCTTTTCTATGTAACGTTTTCTAATTTCACACTATGCCTTCTCTGTAACTATTTCTTTTCATTTCACAGATGAGTTTTTTAGAAAGTGGCATAGATTTCCTCATGTTATAACACAGACGAGTGTAAGAAATACAGTTTCTTCATATTCTTCAAAGTATCTGAATGTCTTCATGAGCCTTCAACTGGTAACAAAGGAAATAAAATTACTGAATTTAGTCTAATCCCAAAGAATATGGTATCACTTATAATTACTGGGTCTTTAGGTAAAATGACTAGTCTTGTAGTTTCTAACCATTTTTTTTTCTCTTCTCCAAGATGGGATCTGAATTATGAGTTTATGTGTATAGAAGAGAGAATATGATATCCACATGTTACCTCTAGTTTTCCCTAATCCCCGGGAGGAGGATCTGTTTCCTATTCAGGTGATCTCTGAGCTACAACCAATCCAGCCCTTGCAGTTCTGCTCCAAAAGATGGTGTTCAGCGTTGTTCAACTTGGGGTCCTACTGTCTGTGTAGTAGTGGTTGCTTACACTAAGAGAATCTAAATTTAAAGTTACTTCCAAAAATAGAAGGTATTTATATCTTGCTGAATTAGAAATTTTCTGAAGTATATTTCTCATTTTTTTCAGAACATCTATTTTTCAGGAATATTATTGTTATACCCATATCTTAAATATGCCTGTGCATGTTTTTTCTCTACCTTATCTTTCTACAGTTTCATTTATGCTTTCTTCAGAAAATGGTTAGGTTATGTCAACAATTATAGCATATCGATGAGATGTTTATTTTCTCCACCCACACACTATCTTCTTGCTTCTAATAGTACAATTTCTTTCTGAGGAAGATTTCATTCTATATTGTGAGGGAAGCAAAAGGTTGTCACTATTCCCTTGCCTGCCGTGAGAATGGGTAGTTGATCACAACTGACTGATAATAAGTGTGCCCCATCCTCTTACCCAGAGCAACTTGTACAGGCATGGATCTGTAACCCATAGCAGGCAGATGCAAAGAAGCATCATAACATTTAAGAAAGACATAAACTCAGGGTTCTTGAAGTTATTTCCTCAGCAAAATGGAGAAATTTATCTGCAGAAGATAAAAGGCAACAAACAATGAAAACAAAGTTGCACGGAGAAGAAAGTCAAGTGGGGGGACTTGGTGCTATCATTTGAGCTTCCATCCCCAAAACATCACACCCTAGGTTTGGCACTAAAACCTTATCTATCCACATTCTTTTCAATTTCTTTCTTTTTTTTTTAAATATTTTTATTTATTTATTTAGGATAGTCACAGAGAGAGAGAGAGAGGCAGAGACACAGGCAGAGGGAGAAGCAGGCTCCATGCACCGGGAGCCCGACGTGGGATTCGATCCCGGGTCTCCAGGATCGCGCCCTGGGCCAAAGGCAGGCGCCAAACCGCTGCGCCACCCAGGGATCCCTCTTTTCAATTTCATACCAAGGGCACCAGCTTTTCTTTGCAATAAGGTAGTTTTAATTGATTTTTCTTTTTTTTAAATAAATTTATTTTTTTATTGGTGTTCAATTTGCCAACATATAGAATAACACCCAGTGCTCATCCCATCAAGTGCCCCCCTCATTGCCCGTCACCCAGTCACCCCCACCCCCCGCCCACCTCCCCTTCCACCACCCTGAGTTCGTTTCCCAGAGTTAGGAATCTCTCATATTCTGTCTCCCTTTCTGATATTTCCCACTCATTTTTTTTCTCCTTTCCCCTTATTCCTTTTCACTATTTTTTATATTCCCCAAATGAATGAGACTATATAATGTTTGTCCTTCTCCGATTGACTTATTTCATTCAGCATAATACCCTCCAGTTCCATCCACGTCGAAGCAAATAGTGGGCATTTGTCATGGTTTATGTATACAATGGAATATTACTCCGCCATTAATTGATTTTTCAATACTAATAACCAAGAGAGTTCTCACAAATAAAGTTCTTTTATCTAACTTTTATAGAATAATGTAGGGAGAAAAATTATGATCAAATTTAAAGTCTTTTGCAGCTATTTCACTCAACTGTTTGTAAAATCTGGAAATGAAGTTAAATTGAGAAGGCAGGGCAAGTGGAAATACAGACCTTCAGCACTTTGTTGTATGTATTTTCTTTGTCTCCTTGGTGGAGCAGCCAAGAATTGCCTACCATTCACCTGTATGACTGGCCTTATTAATGACTCAACGAAGAAGATGCCTTTACTGGAGGACACCTAAGAACAAGTTGCCCATGTCAGAACTGGTAAGGAAGTCCCAGTGCAAACTCATTTTCAATATGGCTTCAGCACTAAGATGACTTCTTAGTATATTTAATGACATCAAAATATGCACCACTATTTGCCATGCCCTTGGCCCTCCCTTTGGGTTGTTTCTGAATAGGACTCTCTTGGTTGCCAGCACACTGACTTTTTTTTTTTTTTTTTTACAGTTGGGTGTTTTCTGACAGGTGCTTTCTTCATGTTCCTTCTTTGCTATACTCTTAAAAACTTAAGTTTTAAAAATATAGAGAGACTTCTTTACAGGTTCACAGCACTGCCACAGATTTCTGACAATTTTTATATTCCATAATTCCTTTCAGTGAACAATTGAGAGAAAAAGATAAAGAAAAAATCAATTGTATCCAGTTTTTTTTGCTTTGCTTGGGAGTTCCCTAGAGCATTTTCAAGAAAAAGTCTTGAAAAACATTTACAGCTACTTTTATAATTATTTGTCTATTCAGCTTTTTTACTTGTTATTGCAACAATTTGGGCAATTTATGTCTTTTGGGAAAAAACATTTTCATTAGGATTTTCAAATTTAACAGTACAGGGTTGCACATTTTATTTGCCAATGATTTTTGAGTCTCCATATTTATTCTCTGCTGTTAGATAGATAGATACACAGATAATCTGCCTATCTATTGATCAATCGATTGAGCTATCTTACTTTTCATTTTCTGAAAGTCCCTTATTTCATGTTTGTAGATCCAAGTAGCCAACATGGTATCTAATTCATTAAGTTCTACTAAAATCCTGATCTGGAATTTATTTTTGATTTACATAAGTTTGCAAATTACATTTTTATTTCCTTTGATTAACTTTACTTTGTTTATTTTAAATTTTCTAAGTCTAAAATTAAGTTCCAAACTCCTCCATTTTTATTCATTGTATAATTTTTATATACATTTTTATTCATTGTATAATTATGTCTTTTAGAGTCAGCTTTTTTTTTGGCGAGTGCCAGCATGAATCCAATTTATTCAACTGATCATCAAATACTTGATCACCTACATCATGCCAACTACACTGCTAGATGTTGGAATTACAATGACAATTGAATGAAACAGAATGAAATAAAATAAAGTAAAATAAAATAATAAAATGGCCTCTTTTTAACATGATGTTTCCGTTTCTGCAAAAGACAGAAATAAACTTATAAAGGACACATTGTTAGACATGTGAAGAGAATAAAGAGCACTATGGTGGGAATAGAGGGCTGGTTCCTAATTTAAATAGAACAATCTTCACATTATATCAGACAGAGGAAAAGTGCTGGCCTAAGGCTTGACCTGGATGGGACCTCCATAACAGAGAATTTTAAATTAGCATAGCTGAGGATGATGGTCAAGGTAAGTTTGCATGAGATGAGTTTGGTAACGTCAGCCAATCCACCTGGACCTTTAGTCCCTCCATGAAAACCCCTTACTCTCCTCTTCCTCATCCTTGATTTTCTACTCCAACATAGTATCTTCCATTATTGTCAAAATAGGAACATCACTTCTTATATCCCCAGAAACACAGAGACACCAGACAGGACTTCTGCAAATTCCAGTAAGCACACTTGAAAAATGAATATCTTTGTCTCACTTTCTTTCAAAAAGGAGGGGATAGCATCTTGTGTGAAATGCTCATTCCATGTTTGTATGCCCACTTTCCTTGGAAGTCATTTCATCATTTTAGGACCATTTTGTCTTTCTTTCAATAGTCCCTCTCTTCTTGCTCTTTCCCTTCATAGTTAAATATACTAATGTGTCTCTCATATAAATAAAACATTTCTTCAAGTTCTCATTTCTTTCCAACTATTGCCTTACGTCTCTCCTCTCCTTCAGAGTTAAACTTTGTTTAAATAAAATTTTGGGGTATTTTATTAACCTCTCTCACATATTTTCAATATCTGCCCCCCCATTGCTAAAACCATTGGAAAATGTTCATACCTTAAAAATTACTTTATATGTCCATGGCATTTGGCCAACAATTTCTTCAAACACTCCACTCAGCATCTAGAATGCTGAGGATGTTCTACCCACCGTGATTTCTCTTAATTTATCTCATAGAGATTTTCTTCTTGATCACTTTGCCCCTTAAATGTTTGTGTTACTCATGGTTTTATCCTATAACTTATTCTTTTCATTTTTCAACTATTCTTTTCTGTCCACCCTTCTATCCACTAGATGATCTTTCTTCTCCATGGGCTTCAATTTCCATCCTTTTATTAGCACATCCTGCCATCTACTCCTGGATTACTCTTTCCATGCTTCTTTCCTGCTGTTAATTTTCATATAAAAACCTACTTGTATACATCTGAACTAGGTGCTTCTTGGGTACATCTCTCTGGGTGTTTCTAATTTTGCTGGAATCACCATCTTTCCCCTACTATCTGCTTATGTTCTGGCATCCTGAATCCCAGTAAATGCCACCTTCATCTATGCTGCTTGTTGCACCAGAACCCTACGTGTTTTTTAAAAAGATTTTATTTATTTATTTGAAAGGGAGAGAGAGCAAGTGACAGAGAGAGTGTACGAGCTGGGTGAGGAGCACAGGGAGAAGCAGACTCCTCCCTGAGCAGGGAGTCCAATGTGAGGTTCAATCCTGGAACTCCAGGGTCATGACCTGAGCCAAAGGCAGATGCCCAAATGACTGAGCCACCCAGGTGCCCCAAGAATTCTGTATTTCCTCTTGCTTCCTTAGCCCACATGGTATATTATAAAAGCCACCCATTCTATTCCCCAAGTCCATGCCACATCACTTTGCAAAGTAAAGACTATAGCAATGTCCTTCCCTACCTTTATCATTTACTGATTACAAAATATTTTTTGAGAGATAATTATGTTCTAAACATTAATCAAATCTTGTGGATCCACACTTTAGAGGGGAGAAGGGGCAGTAGATAGTAAGTATAATACATTATTGAGAAGTACCATAGCACTTGGTAAACGTTACAGAAAATGAAAACAAGGTGGTCAGAGTAGGCCTTGGTGTGTACAGGACATTTGAACAAAAACTTGAAGGTGCAATAGAGTATAACTAGGGGAGTAGTGTAGTAGACAAAGAAGAGCCCATTAAAGGTCCTGAGGTAGAGTGTACCTATTCCACCAAGCCCTACGGAAATATGCTGGGAGCATAAAGGGAATTAGGACAGTAGAAGGAGATGCAGTTGAGAAGTCACAACTATGGGAATAATGGTATTTATAGCTTTTAACCATCATGAGAGTGTTGGACTTTTACCTTGCTAATTATAGGTCATTTCAGGGTTTGAGTGGAGTAGTGACATGACTGTAATTATGCTTTAAAATAATCATGCTCCTTGCCATGCTGAAGATAGATGCAGAGTGGTCAGGGATGGAGCTAAGGAGCCCAGTTGGGAAGCTCCTGTCACAATGCAGGTATGGGAAGATGGGCAGTACCTTGGAGGTGGTGAGAAGTCATCAAATTTGAATGTATTTTGAAGGTAGAGAATACAGGATTTTCTGATATGCTGCTACATGTGCTATATGAGTGAGAAAGAATCAGGGATGCCTCCAGGCTCTGTCCTCAGAAAACAGAAGTTTGCAGCTTCCAAAATTCAGATGGAAAAAAATTCTAGGTGAAATGGGTTCAAAGGAAGCTTGAAGAGCCTGGTTTTAAGTTTCTTAGGTTTGAGGTGCCCCCTTAGCTCTCCCAGTGGACAGGGAAGAAGTGTCTGATTCATGAGTCTGGGGTTGGTGGAAGAAAGGCAGGACTGGAAAAATATATTTGGCATCTTTGTCATACCCAGGTAACTATCTTCACTGCCTAAATCTTCAGGGCCTTCCCCTGGCTCTTGGAAGTAAGACTAAACTTCCTTAGAGTGTTGGCCATGGAGGAAATATCTATATTCTCTACTGCCTTCTCTATCACTGCTTCCATTCCAAAATCTAAACTTCAGACATTCCAAGTTATTTTGGTTCTCAGAGTCTTTGCTCTTTCTCACCTCTAGTTTTGTTCATTACTTTTTCTCTTCTGCCAAGGAGCTTCTTCCCTTAAACCAAATTCCTGTCTTCCACCTGTATGAAAACTCCCACATTTCCTCAGGTCTTGGCTTCCAGCTCTCCCCCCTCTGATTCCTGATATCCTTCTCTGTGCTCTTCTACCTATATGCTCCTGCTCATAGCTCCTCACACATACAGACAAATTGAATTTACAAGCCAGGACAATTGCAACAAGAAAGTGCAGAAGCTGTTTGTAAGAGCAAGATGTTTGCAATGATGGAGTAAAGAATCTTTCAGAAACAGAAAAAAAAAAACAAAACAATTTTTAGCTGAATTTTTAAGTTGAAATTAAAACCCTAGAATCCCACCAGCAAATCCCCTTAGAGAATCATTTTTAGAAATTAATTATATCATAATGCAAATGATATTTAAAGTACATGTAAGTTCTTAGAGCATTTCATCTTTAAAAATGGCAGAAGCAATCGCTTTAAAATGATTAAAATGACAAGTAATGCAAGACTGTTTTGTTAAAGGATTCTGAAGGAATGTGTTGAGTGTTAAGGATGCAGAAAATGACAAAAAGTAGGTGTTTATTTCACAGGCAATACTATCGATATTCAAAATGGTGTGTTCTTCCAGAAGCATAAGAGTTCAGTAGCATGCATGCAGGTGCGCACATGCACACACACACGCACACACACACACTTCTCCATAAAATCCCATTATTCTTGTCCAGGCTGAAAGCCAGGCTGATAGAATTAGAATCCCTGGGAGAGTACTTCAAGTGTTAGTTGTTGTTGCTATTGTTGTTGTTGTTGTTTTTAACTCCCCAGTGATTCTGATCTTAAGGTTGAGAACTATTGTGTAAGAGTTCTCAGCCTGTCAGCCTGGGTTTCACAGACCTCCAAAATATTTGTAACTTTGAATGGGGGGGGGGGGGGGAGACAATTTTTGTTTTCACTAACTTCTAATGGAAATGTAGCTCACCTTTCCATTACAAACTTAGACAGCTAACCATAGTACTATACCTAGTGTTTTGCTACCAACTGAATTTAAAGATAGATTCTGATTACATTATACAAGTTTTGCAGGTTTCTCAAGATTTTTATACTCATTACTACCCTACTATTTTCTTATTTATGATGCCTGCCACTATACACTTTTATTTAATCCTTTAATAAAGAACTGCACATTTCAATATCTATATAGTGAATTTGTTTTATGTTAACTTTTTGATAGCTGTTTAGACGTGCCTTGCGTCCCTATCTTAAGTATTTGTGCAGTTCTAACATTATTTTGAGAAGGGAAGGGAAGGGAAGGGGGTCCATAGTCTTCTCCAGACAATCCAGTCTCTCTCCAGAGAGAGAATATATTAAAAACCACTGATCTGAAGTACTTTCTTTTTCTAAACATTCCTCATTCACAGATGGACTTGACATGGCCACACCATCTCCATCAGCAAAAGCATCTCCAAGCACATGGTAGTTAGCACTCTTGTCAACCCAGGAATCTCTATCTTGGGTTCACTGAAAGTGTTCATGTAAATTTTGCATCTAAATCTTTTTTGTTAAGACCTATTGTCTTAAATCTTTAATCATTTTCTGTGTTTCTTTTACTGGGTACCAATAGTGAGACATGTCCAGGAGACAATACGTATATTTTAGAAGTCAAACCATCAATTTTAATGGTCTGAGTTTGATTTTCAATCTTGTTTAGAAGTTCTAAGCAAATGTATTTTCAGGAATGCTTACATGGTATTGCATTAGCAAGTTTATATTCCACAGGGCCTCACTACTCCAAAGAATGTAAATGGAAAACCAGTAAAATTTGAAACCCACTTTGAACTAAAAAGCAATGTACTTTCACAGACTGGTAGTAATACTGCTTTAACAATGTTTTCCTACATGTTTGATGGACCAGGCAAAATATATTTTTGCAATTTTAATTCTGTAAGGAAAGTTTTACCTTCAATCCCAATGGAGAACATGTCAGTGTGAAATTTTTCAGATGCTAATTTAGGCAAGGCCTCCATCCTTCAAAAGGAGTTCTAGTTCTTATCATTATCATTTGTTTGGGCCTTCTACAAGCTGCCAATATACCTGGGCTTGATTTACTCTTCAAATTCTCCATGAACACACACTCACCTTCTCTGCCATGCTCACATGTGAAGTGTCTTCTCTTGGTCTGGGAATTTATAGCAGCCTGTCCCCAGCTTCTGTTTTGAAAAGTAACAAAATTTAATTTATAAATTCTAATGAATTATTAGTACCTTAATGAATAAGTTAATATATATTAATTAGGATTGAAAATGTCTAAACCAATTTCCTAAGATGATCCTTATAGCTGACCATGAAAAGATACTGAAGAAATTCTTTCTTCCTTTTACCTTCTTCCTTTAATAAGTCTCCAATATTTTAGATTCTCTTTAAAAAAAACTGAATTCTCTCTTAAAATTAAGTAATTAAAAATATTTTTCCCTAAAGAACTTAATTCTTATCAGATACTAGAGATATGGAAAAGAGGTACAAAATGGCCTAAGGGGAACATACTAAATTTATCTTTAATGTTTTTACTTGGTGTGATGTTTAATTTTATGTCCTAACTTAAATCATAGTCCAGATATTTGCTCAAACTTCACTCTAGATGTTTCTGAGGAAGTATTTTTTAAAATGAGCTTTAACATTTAAATCAATAGGCTTTGAGTAAAGCCGATTACTTTCCATAATGTGGGTGAGGCTCATGTAATCAGTTGAAGACCAGAATAGAAAAAGATTGATCTCCTAGAAGAAGAAAAGTTTCTGCCTGTAGACTGTCTTCATACTTAAAGTGCAGCATCAACTTTTTTCTGGGTTTCCAATCTGCTTATTTTGAACTTGCCAGCCTTGCCAATTTCATGAGTCAATTCTTTAAGATCTCTCTCATGTGTCCACACACACATACAAACAAAGACACACTTAAACACACACAGTAACTACCTGAGGTGATGGGTATTAATTAGGTTTATGATGGTAATCATTACATAAGTTATATCAAAAACAACAAATTGTTCATCTTAAATATATATAATTTTTAAAAAATATGTAATTTTTATTTGTTGATCATACTTGAGTAAAGATAGAAAAATAAAAACAAAAAATAGAACAGAAATCAAAATCCTGTTTGGTTTGGTAATTACAGAAAGAGACTCTGTGGCATATCCTTATCCTCCTGTTAACCTTTGAGTGGTCCCCATTTTAGAGATCCCTATTTCACTGGTCTGCTAATATCAGCCAACTATTCAATTATTCACTAAATGACCACTTATTGAGAACCTCTTATTCTCATGTGTAGGCTCTATTTTTGGGGGTAGTAACATAATGAGATAAATCCAGACATATATTTGTGGAACTTATATTCTAGTTACAAACATAGACATTACAAAATAAACAAATAAGTAAAAAAAAAAAAAGTAATTAGAAATGATGATGAGTATTCAAAAATAAATAAGCAAATTCCTGGGAGACAGAATAACTTGAAAATACTTTTTTTTTTTTTTTTTTTAAGAGAGAGAGAGAGTATGTGTGCTGGGAGTGAGGGACCTAAGGAGAGAGAGAGAGAGAGAGAATCTTAATCAGACTTCATGTCCAGTGTGGAGGCTGACCTGGGACTTGGTCTCATAACCATAAGCTAAAATCAAGAGTCATATACTTACCCAACTGAGTCATCCTGGTGCCCCAACAGTATTTTAAACAGGTTGCTCATGGGAGGCTTATTTAATGGGAAATAAAAGTTAATTACAGAGGATGCAAAAATCCAACCACAAGCAAAGTCAAAGGAAGAACATTCTAGGCAAGTGCAAGGACCCAGGGTGAGGCAGAGCTTGACATACCTAAAGCTGTAGCCAAAAGTTCATTAATGATGGTGGGAGGCAGTGGCACAAGTCACAGGGCATTGTGAGGTATGTCATGTGAAGCAATTGATAGATATAAAGCAAAAAAGAGTTGTGGATCACTGCAAATTTACTCTGACTGCTATATGGACAACAAATTGGAAGAGGGTATGAAAGGGGGTTGGTTAGTTGACTACTGCAATTATCCAAGGAAGAAATGATGGTGAGCTGAGGTTTGATAATTAGCAATGGATCTTTATGGCACTTTTATTCTACAAAGTGCAAAAACTGGGGGAGTCCCAGAAATGCTCCTGCAGAGGTGCTACTTACTGCTCTGCATAGTGTCACATCCAGAGAAAGTAGCCTAAAATCATGGGAGATACAAGAAGAGTAGACTAGGAGGTGTCTTAAGGCTTTCCTTGATTCAGTTAAATTTAAGGAATCAAGATACAGAATTAATTGATGTGTACTATAAACTTGCAATCTGATTATATCTGGATGATAGGATTAGCCAACCAGTATCAGTTAAGAATATGTCACCCAAAATGTGTGCCAGAAAACTAGTTACAGTGACTTAGACAAATAGATATTGGTTTTCTTATGTAAAATAAAAATCAGAGGTCAGTGACCATTGATTAAGTCAGTAGTTCAACAGTTTTTTAGCCCATGTACTCAGCCTTCCTCTCATGGTTGATGTGGTTGCTATAGCTCCAGTCATCACACCTATGTAAGTCTGTATTCAAATCATGAAAAGGTGGAAGGTGAAGAGGTGGACAACTGCCCATCTCATTGACAAAACTGGTGCTAATTTATCAATGTTAATTTATCAGTATTAAGAAGCTTGCAGAATGATTTCATTCTATTTCAAGCTATTTCAGTGCTTATAATGTTTAACAGAGAATTCTCAAAGAAGAAAAGAGATTTGGGGTACCTGGGTGGCTCAGTGGCTGAGCGTCTGCCCTTGGCTCAGGACATGATCCAGGACCTCACAGGAGTCTGCTTCTCCTCTGCCTATGTCTCTGCCTCTCTCTGTGTCTCTCATGAATAAATAAATAAAATCTTTAAAAAAATAAGGAAAAAATATTTTAACACAACAAATCTCCAGTTGTCATACTTGATTTGACATTTTACTTCAAGTTAATAGTCCAATTTTGCTGAACTGTGTTTTTTTTTAATTTATTTTTTATTGGTGTTCAATTTACTAACATACAGAATAACACCCAGTGCCCGTCACCCATTCACTCCCACCCCCCGCCCTCCTCCCCTTCTACCACCCCTAGTTCGTTTCCCAGAGTTAGCAGTCTTTACGTTCTGTCTCCCTTTCTGATATTTCCCACACATTTCTTCTCCCTTCCCTTATATTCCCTTTCACTATTATTTATATTCCCCAAATGAATGAGAAAATATAATGTTTGTCCTTCTCCGACTGACTTACTTCACTCAGCATAATACCCTCCAGTTCCATCCACGTTGAAGCAAATGGTGGGTATTTGTCATTTCTAATAGCTGAGTAATATTCCATTGTATACATAAATCACATCTTCTTTATCCATTCATCTTTCGTTGGACACCGAGTCTCCTTCCACAGTTTGGCTATCGTGGCCATTGCTGCTAGAAACATCGGGGTGCAGGTGTCCCGACGTTTCACTGCATTTGTATCTTTGGGGTAAATCCCCAACAGTGCAATTGCTGGGTCGTAGGGCAGGTCTATTTTTAACTGTTTGAGGAACCTCCACACAGTTTTCCAGAGTGGCTGCACCAGTTCACATTCCCACCAACAGTGTAAGAGGGTTCCCTTTTCTCCGCATCTTCTCCAACATTTGTTGTTTCCTGCCTTGTTAATTTTCCCCATTCTCACTGGTGTGAGGTGGTATCTCATTGTGGTTTTGATTTGTATTTCCCTGATGGCAAGTGATGCAGAGCATTTTCTCATATGCATGTTGGCCATGTCTATGTCTTCCTCTGTGAGATTTCTCTTCATGTCTTTTGCCCATTTCATGATTGGATTGTTTGTTTCTTTGGTGTTGAGTTTAATAAGTTCTTTATAGATCTTGGAAACTAGCCCTTTATCTGATATGTCATTTGCAAATATCTTCTCCCATTCTGTAGGTTGTCTTTGAGTTTTGTTGACTGTATCCTTTGCTGTGCAAAAGCTTCTTATCTTGATGAAGTCCCAATAGTTCATTTTTGCTTTTGTTTCTTTTGCCTTCGTGGATGTATCTTGCAAGAAGTTACTATGGCCGAGTTCAAAAAGGGTGTTGCCTGTGTTCTTCTCTAGGATTTTGATGGAATCTTGTCTCACATTTAGATCTTTCATCCATTTTGAGTTTATCTTTGTGTATGGTGAAAGAGAGTGGTCTAGTTTCATTCTTCTGCATGTGGATGTCCAATTTTCCCAGCACCATTTATTGAAGAGACTGTCTTTCTTCCAATGGATAGTCTTTCCTCCTTTATCGAATATTAGTTGCCCATAAAGTTCAGGGTCCACTTCTGGATTCTCTATTCTGTTCCACTGATCTATGTGTCTGTTTTTGTGCCAGTACCACACTGTCTTGATGACCACAGCTTTGTAGTACAACCTGAAATCTGGCATTGTGATGCCCCCAGATATGGTTTTCTTTTTTAAAATTCCCCTGGCTATTCGGGGTCTTTTCTGATTCCACACAAATCTTAAAATAATTTGTTCTAACTCTCTGAAGAAAGTCCATGGTATTTTGATAGGGATTGCATTAAACGTGTATATTGCCCTGGGTAACATTGACATTTTCACAATATTAATTCTGCCAATCCATGAGCATGGAATATTTTTCCATCTCTTTGTGTCTTCCTCAATTTCTTTCAGAAGTGTTCTATAGTTTTGAGGGTATAGATCCTTTACATCTTTGGTGAGGTTTATTCCTAGGTATCTTATGCTTTTGGGTGCAATTGTAAATGGGATTGACTCCTTAATTTCTCTTTCTTCAGTCTCATTGTTAGTGTATAGAAATGCCACTGACTTCTGGGCATTGATTTTGTATCCTGCCACGCTACCAAATTGCTGTATGAGTTCTAGCAATCTTGGGGTGGAGACTTTTGGGTTTTCTATGTAGAGTATCATGTCATCGGCGAAGAGGGAGAGTTTGACTTCTTCTTTGCCAATTTGAATGCCTTTAATGTCTTTTTGTTGTCTGATTGCTGAGGCTAGGACTTCCAGTACTATGTTGAACAGCAGTGGTGAGAGTGGACATCCCTGTCTTGTTCCTGATCTTAGGGGAAAGGCTCCCAGTGCTTTCCCATTGAGAATGATATTTGCTGTGGGCTTTTCATAGATGGCTTTTAAGATGTCGAGGAATGTTCCCTCTATCCCTACACTCTGAAGAGTTTTGATCAGGAATGGATGCTGTATTTTGTCAAATGCTTTCTCTGCATCCAATGAGAGGATCATATGGTTCTTGGTTTTTCTCTTGCTGATATGGTGAATCACATTGATTGTTTTACGGGTGTTGAACCAGCCTTGTGTCCCAGGGATAAATCCTACTTGGTCATGGTGAATAATTTTCTTAATGTACTGTTGGATCCTATTGGCCAGTATCTTGTTGAGAATTTTTGCATCCATGTTCATCAGGGATATTGGTCTGTAATTCTCCTTTTTGGTGGGGTCTTTGTCTGGCTTTGGAATTAAGGTGATGCTGGCTTCATAGAACGAATTTGGAAGTACTCCATCTCTTTCTATCTTTCCAAACAGCTTTAGGAGAATAGGTATGGTTTCTTCTTTAAACGTTTGATAAAATTCCCCAGAGAAGCCATCTGGCCCTGGACTCTTGTGTCTTGGGAGGTTTTTGATGACTGCTTCAATTTCCTCCCTGGTTATTGGCCTGTTCAGGTTTTCTATTTCTTCCTGTTCCAGTTTTGGTAGTTTGTGGCTTTCCAGGAATGCGTCCATTTCTTCTAGATTGCCTAATTTATTGGCGTATAGCTGTTCATAATATGTTTTTAAAATCGTTTGTATTTCCTTGGTGTTGGTAGTGATCTCTCCTTTCTCATTCATGATTTTATTAATTTGAGTCTTCTCTCTCTTCTTTTTAATAAGGCTGGCTAATGGTTTATCTATCTTATTAATTCTTTCAAAGAACCAACTCCTGGTTCTGTTGATCTGTTCCACAGTTCTTCTGGTCTTGATTTCGTTGAGTTCTGCTCGAATCTTTATTAACTCCCTTCTTCTCTTGGGTGTAGGATCTATTTGCTGTTTTTTCTCTAGCTCCTTTATGTGTAAGGTTAGCTTTTGTATTTGAGTTCTTTCTAGTTTTTGAATGGATGCTTGTATTGCGATGTATTTCCCCCTTAGGACTGCTTTTGCTGCATCCCAAAGATTTTGAACGGTTGTATGTTCATTCTCATTAGTTTCCATGAATCTTTTTAATTCTTCCTTAATTTCCTGGTTGACCCTTTTATCTTTTAGCAGGATGGTCCTTAACCTCCACGTGTTTGAGGTCCTTCCAAACTTCTTGTTGTGATTTAGTTCTAATTTCAAGGCATTATGGTCCGAGAATATGCAGGTGACAATCCCAATCTTTTGGTATCGGTTCAGACCCGATTTGTGACCCAATATGTGGTCTATTCTGGAGAAAGTTCCATGTGCGCTTGAGAAGAATGTGTATTCAGTTGAGTTTGGATGTAAAGTTCTGTAGATATCTGTGAAATCCATCTGGTCCAGTGTATCATTTAAAGCTCTCGTTTCTTTGGAGATGTTGTGCTTAGAAGACCTATCGAGTATAGAAAGAGCTAGATTGAAGTCACCAAGTATAAGTGTATTATTATCTAAGTATTTCTTCACTTTGGTTAATAATTGATTTATATATTTGGCAGCTCCCACATTCGGAGCATATATATTGAGGATTGTTAAGTCCTCTTGTTGAATAGATCCTTTAA
This sequence comes from Canis aureus, assembly GCF_053574225.1. Taxonomy (NCBI): domain Eukaryota; kingdom Metazoa; phylum Chordata; class Mammalia; order Carnivora; family Canidae; genus Canis; species Canis aureus. The sequence goes on from NC_135612.1 coordinate 68,710,045, forward strand.
GTATGATATAGTGTCCCTCTTCATCTCTCACTACAGTCTTTGGGGTAAATTTTAGTTTATCTGATATAAGGATGGCTACCCCTGCTCTCTTTTGAGGACCATTCGAATGGTAAATGGTTCTCCAACCTTTTATTTTCAGGCTGTAGGTGTCCTTCTGTCTAAAATGAGTCTCTTGTAGACAGCAAATAGATGGGTCCTGCTTTTTTATCCAGTCTGAAACCCTGCGCCTTTTGATGGGGTCATTAAGCCCGTTCACATTCAGAGTTACTATTGAGAGATATGAGTTTAGTGTCATCATGATATCTATTCAGTCTTTGTTTTTGTGGACTGTTCCACTGAACTTCTTCTTAAAGGGGAATTTTAAGAGGCCCCCTTAAAATTTCTTGCAGAGCTGGTTTGGAGGTCACATATTCTTTTAGTTGCTGCCTGTCTTGGAAGCTCTTTATCTCTCCTTCCATTTTGAATGAGAGCCTTGCTGGATAAAGTATTCTTGGTTGCATGTTCTTCTCATTTAGGACCCTGAATATATCCTGCCAGCCCTTTCTGGCCTGCCAGGTCTCTGTGGAGAGGTCTGCTGTTACCCTAATACTCCTCCCCATAAAAGTCAGGGATTTCTTGTCTCTTGCTGCTTTAAGGATCTTCTCCTTATCTTTGGAATTTGCAAGCTTCACAATTAAATGTCGAGGTGTTGAACGGTTTTTATTGATTTTAGGGGGGGATCTCTCTATTTCCTGGATCTGAATGCCTGTTTCCCTTCCCAGATTAGGAAAGTTTTCAGCTAGAATTTGTTCAAATACATATTCTGGCCCTCTGTCCCTTTCGGCGCCCTCGGGAACCCCAATTAAACGTAGGTTTTTCTTCCTCAGGCTGTCGTTTATTTCCCTTAATCTATCTTCATGGTCTTTTAATTGTTTGTCTCTTTTTTCCTCAGTTTCCCTCTTTGCTATCAACTTGTCTTCTATGTCACTCACTCGTTCTTCCACCTCGTTAACCCTCGTCGTTAGGACTTCTAGTTTGGATTGCATCTCATTCAATTGATTTTTAATTTCTGCCTGATTAGCTCTAAATTCTGCAGTCATGAAGTCTCTTGAGTCCTTTATGCTTTTTTCTAGAGCCACCAGTAGCTGTATAATAGTGCTTCTGAATTGGCTTTCTGACATTGAATTGTAATCCAGATTTTGTAACTCTGTGGGAGAGAGGACTGTTTCTGATTCTTTCTTTTGAGGTGAGGTTTTCCTTCTAGTCATTTTACTCAGTGCAGAGTGGCCAAAAACAAGTTGTATTGGGAAAAAGAGAAAAAGAGAGGAGAGAAAGAAGGAAAGAAAAGAGTAAGAGAAAAAAAAGGGAAGAAAAAAAACGAAAAAAAAAAGAAGAAAAAGAGAAAGAAAAAGGAGAAAAAAAGGGGGTGGGGGAAGGAAACAAATCAAAAAGCAAAACAAAACAAAAACAAAACAAACAAAAAAAAAAGAACCACCGGGGAGTATCTTCTGATTCTGTGTACTTTAAGTCCCTTGGCTTCTCCTGGAAGTTGTCCGTCTAGCTGGTGTTCTGGGGGAGGGGCCTGTTGTGCTGATTTTCAGGTGTGAGCACTTGGGGGAGCTGCTGTGCCCCTGCCTGGTGCAGGGCTCGGTGGGGGTTGTTTACCCCGTGAGGCCGCAGGAGGAACAGCCCCAGTGGCGGGGCAGCTCTGGAAACCTGGATTCAGCTCCGGAGCTCTCCGTCTGCAGGGCCTGGAGGCTCCGGGGCGGGGCCGCTGATCTGCTCAGCTGGGGCAGGAGCGTCCTCGCTGTCCTGGGCCCTCCCGGCCTCTGCCTGTCCCGGGGGAGGCGGGATCCTGGGCTGTGTCCCGGCGCCCTGTGCTCCGGAGCCTGCGCTGTTGGATTCGCGCTCCCGGGCCGCGCAGCCCCCTCCGCGGAGCCGCCGCCCGAGCCCCTCCAGCTGCTCCGGGTCCCGCCGGGTCCCGCCGTGCGCGCTGCAGCCCTTAGGGAGCTCGGCGCACTCTCCTGGGCGCGCAGTTGCTGTTAGTGTCCCCGGGAGCCCGAGGGCATCCCCGCCCTCCTGGGTCCTGCTCCAACTCCCCGCGAGCCCCTTTCCGCCCGGGAAGGTCGGTGCAGCTCCTGCTCCTCCGGGACGGGGCTCTCCTGTCCTGGGGACCCTCGCCCCGGCCTCAGCCCGGCTCCTCGCGGGGCCCCTCCCCCTTGGAGGCCTTTGTTCCTTTATTTCTTTTTCCCCGTCTTCCTACCTTGATAGATGCGCGAACTCTTCTCACTGTAGCATTCCAGCTGGTCTCTCTTTGAATCTCAGGCCGAATTCATAGATTTTCAGGATAATTTGAAGGTTTTCTAGGTAGTTTGGTGGAGACAGGTGATTTGGAGACCCTGCTCTTCCGCCATCTTGCTCCTCCCTCCTGAACTGTGTTTTTAGTATGGGCCACTGAACAAACCAGAGAAAAAGTTGATGTTTTAATAGTGATGGGGCTAGTTGCAAATGATAATCTGAACTTATGCAAATATTTCAACTTTTTCTTTTTCTTTTTTTTTAAGATTTTATTTATTTATTCATGAGAGAAGCAGAGAGAGGCAGAGACATAGGCAGAGGGAGAAGCAGGCTCCCTGAAAGGACCCTGATGTAGGACTCTATGCTGGACCCCAGGATCATGCCCTGAGCTGAAGGCAGAGGCTCAACCGCTGAGTCACCCTGGGTTCCCGATATTTCAACTTTTTCAAAAAATAATTCCCTCTCGACTTTAGTGTCTTACTTTATCCATTTTTAATAAGGAATAAAATGTGATTTTTATAACAGGCCTAGAAACCTAGAAACCTATTACTCAATAAATGCTAGATCTATTTTTCTTTTCCATGTATCTAGATGCATCCCCTGTAATGAGTCTCTATTTTATAAAGTCATGTAGAGTATAAATGTAATAAAAGGCATAAAATACAGTGAAAGACTCAAGCTTAAACATGGGTAAAAATATGGGTAAAACTCTTTCTGCACATGTTTTTCAATCTTTAAAATGATAAGCCTATGCTCAGCTATTCCTTCAATTCCTGGCAATTTACCTATTTCTAAAAGATTATTTCAAGGCAAGATAAAAGAACACATTTAGGAAGCTTTAGGACAATTGTATCTGGGCAGTGGGGTATAACAGATAATAATATTTGTTTGATGAATTTAATCCTAAATTTCTTGGAATATTCAGTAAAAAGAATAATACATTGTTTGAAAAAGGAAACTTATTTCCTTTGTCTTTGGATGCAATTATTTTTTTACTGAAATTGAATCCAAGTTGTAACAGATTCTGTGAGTCTTTGAACAAAAGAAATGAGAAACAGAGTGGGCAGTATCTTGACTGTATTTTTATAAAACATCAGAATGCGGTGTGATCGAATCTTAAAGAAAATATCCCTAGAGACAAAGAATTATCAAGAAATTGTAATGGAGTAAACACTCACACTGACTAATTCTAAACTTATTTTGAAGATACCATAGTCAAAAGAGTATGGCATAAGGTAGACATATGGGATAGAACTGAGAATTCAGAAATAATCTCATTTATCTATAGCCAATTGATTTTTTTGACAAAACTGTCAAGATAATTTATTGGGGGAAAAACAATTTTTCAACCAAAGGTAATAGAAAAATTGGACATCCACAGACAAAAACATAACCAAACCAAAACAAAACAAAAAAAAAGTAGGATGTCTACCTAACACCATGAACAAATAAACAAAATAACTCAAAATGGATCAACAACCTATATAAAAGAGCTAAAGCCATGAAACTCTTACATGAAAATATAGAAATAAATCTTTTTTTCCCAAATATTTCATTTATTTATTCATGAGACACACAGAGAAAGGAAGAGACAGGCAGAGGGAGAAACAGGATCCCTGCGGAGAGCCTGATGCAGGGCTCAATACCAGAACCTCAGGATCATGCCCTGAGCCAAAGGCAGACACTCAACCCCTGAACCACTCAGGTGTCCCAGAAGTAAATCTTTATGATCCTGGATTTGACCGTGACTCTTAGATATGACATAAAAGCATGAGCAACAACAAAAAATAGATAATTTGCTTTCATCAAAATTAAAAACTATTTTGGGCATCAAAAGACATTATCACAAAATTGAAAGACAACCCACTGAATGGGAGAAAATGTTACATACCTAATAAGGGGCTAATATCCAGATTATTTAAAGAATTCTTACAACTAAAAAATAACAAATACAAAGGATCCAATTAAAAAAATGAGCAAATGACTTAAATGGACAATTACCCAAAGAAGACATGTAAATAGCCCACAAGCACATACAAAGATGCAAAATATCATGAATCATTAGAGAAATGCATATCAAAACCACAACAAGATATCATTTCATACCCACTTGGATGGCCATCAAAAAACTGAAATGACAAGTGTCATCAAGCCTATGGAGGAATTCGGACCCTCATATATTGTTGATGGAAATGTAAACAGTTTAATCTTCTGTAAAGAACTGTCTTATAGTTCCTTAGACAGTCAAACATAAAATTATCATATGACCTGGGCATTGTACTCTTAGGTATATACCCTAAAGAGTTGGAAACAAATTCACAAATACATATATGTATGCATATGTTCATAAAACTCCTATTCACAATAGCTAAAAAGTAGAAACAATACAATATCCATCAATCAATGAATGGATGAACCAATTGTGGTATATACATACAATGGAATATTGTTTATCAATAGAATGAAACCTAATTCTGATGATGTGCTACAGTGCAAATGAATGCTGGAAGAGAACATGATGCCTAGAGTAAGAACTGGGAAGCAAAAGGTCACATATTGTATAATTATTTTTATGTCTTTAATAGGTAAATCCATAGAGACAGAGAACAGGTTGATGGCTCCAAGGTGCTATGTGGAGTGGGAGTAGGATAACCACTTTGGGGTATGAGTATTCCTTGGGGGCTGTTGAAAATGCTCTGAAGCTTTCGGAACTGATTAGAAGTGGTAGTCATGCAGCCTGTGAATGTCCTAAGTGCCACTGAACTGTTCACTTTAAAATGGCTAATGTTGAATTTTACCTCCACAGGTTCGTTTTTTGCTTTTTGTTTTTTTGTTTTTAATAGGCAAAGGATCTGAACAGATATTTCTCCAAGGAAGAGATGTAATTGGCAAATAAGTGCCTAAAATGTAGTTATTCATTAGGGAAAAGCCAATCAAAATCATGATTAGATATCACTTCCCACTGGTTACTACAGTTGTAATAAAAGGACAGAATTATTAATGTTGATAAGGATATGGAGAGTTTAGAACCCTCATACTTTGTTATGATTATATAGGTAGATAGCCTCCTTGAAATACAGTTTGCTAGGTGCTCAGAAAGATAAACTTTGAGATACCGCAAGATCCAGAAAATCCACTCCAATGATAAACTCAAGAGACCAGAAAGCATAACACACAAAAAAAACACCCACATAGCTTGTACACAAATGTTCATAGCAGCATTATTCCTAAAGGACAACTAGAGACAATTCAAATGTCTATCAACTGATGAATAAATAAACACAATTGTATACATTCATGCAAAGAAATAGTATTCAACTCTGGATGAACTTTGAAAAATATAATCCAAAGTGAAAAAAGCCAGACACAAAAGGCAATATATTTCTTGATTCTGTCTATATTAAATGTCCAAAATAGGCAAATCCATAGCGACAAAATATAGATTAACGATTTCTAAGGCCTTGGGTGAGGGAGGAATGCTGAGTGCTGACTAAAGGGGGTCAGGATTTTTTGGAGGGTGATGAAACGCTTTTATGTTAGATAGTGCTGATGGTTGCACAGCTTTGTGATGAAACCAAAGGTCACTGAGTTACACACTTTCAGAGGGTAAATATTATGGTATGTGAATTATTATCCCCAAGAACATTCTCAAAAGAAAACATGGCACTAAGTCTCACTCAGTGGGTCAAATCCTCTTCATCACTACATTCTGAAATTGTTGAACAGAAAGACATATTTTAAAAATTCACAAGTTATTTGAATTCTGAACCCCTGGTGAGATTCTCATAGACTTCAAGGAAGCTGGCAAGGTTTCACTCAAGTATCCTCTTTATTCTGACTTTGATGATTAGCAGAACTCATTAGTTATGTCCACGTACATAGCACTGAATTGTGCAGTAATTTACCTAAGTACCATAGAATGATAACAATTCATTGAAAACAACAATCAGTGATATGGGGAGAAATCCTTTGTTTCTTTCCAATGGTCCGTACGTTTCCTGGTCAACCCATCCTCTCCGCCACTTCTTTCTCTTCCAGTCCATTGGTTGGGTCTATGGGTTCCTGACTATGCTAACTTATTCCCAGGCTCTGGTTCCTTTTCATTTTGATTCAGGTACCTCAACAGGTAACTGTTCTCAATAATGAGTCTTAGATTAAACACACACACACACACACACACACACACACACACACACACAGAATGGTAGGAAGTCAACAACTGTGTTGAAATCCCTGCTCAGCTCCCTACTAACTGGATGAGTTCAGTGGAAGCTTTTAAACCTCTCTAATACTCCGTGAAAATACCCACCTCATAGACGTGTGATAAAACCGAATGAAATGTGTGTTTGGTCGCTTTCAGGATATTTGGCACACAGATAAATATTTCTCATGCCCTAGATTTACCTAGTTGAGTTCTGTGCAACATACCTAAATCTATGACATAACCAAGTCATAGAGTCGGCCTTATTCCTAATGCTGGTGTGGAAAACCGTATTAGACCTTGAGACTATAAGGAAACCAATGAATGCCCCCACCCTTGCCCAGGCTGTAACAGGACTATGGCCAAATAAACCTTCCTCATTTATCCTGAGGGCACCTCAGGACAATACAACAGAGAGAAGCCAATGGGAAGAGAGACTGCCTGGTCCGCAGCCAATTGTGCAGGAGCAGTTAATTACCAGAGCTGCAGGGACTGAGGAGAGGATGATGTTGATTTAGCCTTGGGAGCATTGCCAGAGTGAAGGTAGAGAAACTGAAGTGAGTTGACGCTTAAATCTGACGAAAGATTTCCATCAGATTAAGTTTCCATCTTCCAAATTTAGCATAAAAAGCAGCATGCTATTTCTCTGAGTGGGCCTTAAAACAGTATGAGTAAAATAAAATTTGCTTCACATCCCTGCCAGCATTCTAGTAGGTGTGAAATAGTATCCCATTTTGGTTTTAATTTGCATTTTCCTGTGGGCTAATTATGTTGAGCACTTTTTTATGTGCTTATTGGGCATTCCTATATCCTTTCTGGTGAAGCACATTTTGAAGATGTCTGACCATTTTTATTGTATTTTCTTTTTCTTTATATCATCCGTTTTCTGCGTAATTCAAAAGAAGTCAGTACAAGTTCTTGGAAATAAACACTCTGTTAATATCTTAGCTTAGTGTGTCTTTTTCACTTTTTCTGCTTTATTTTCTAATTATGGTAAAATACATGTAACATGAAATTAACCATTTTTACATTTTGAACTGTGCAACTCAATATTAAATATATTGACATTGTTGTGTAATCAATCTCTAGAACTTTTTCATCATACAAATCTCAAACTCTATACCCATTAAACTTACTATTCTATTTTGAATTTTTTTGAAAAATTACCATACTGTTTTCCATAGCAATGTGTCATTTTATTTCCACCAACTGTGAACAAGGTTTCAATAAATACCCATTCTTAACTACACATATTACTTTCTGTTTCATTTTTGGTAACAGCCATCCTGATGGCTGTGAGGTGACCTCATTATGATTTAGATTTGCATTTCTCTAATGACTAGCAATGTTGAACAATTGTATTTGCCATTTGTGTACTTTCTTTGGAGAAATGTCCATGCAAGTCCTTGGCCCATTTATAATTGGGTTATTTGTTTTCTTGTTGTTGAGTTATTTATGCGTTCTGGTTATCAACTTCTTATTACATTATTTGATATATCATTTGCAAAAAAAAAAAAAATTCCCATTCCATTAGTGGCCTTTTCATTCTGTTGATTGTGTCCTTTAATTCATAGGAGCTTTTAATTTTAATGTAGTTGAGTTTATCTGTTTTCACTTCAGTTGCTGTGTTTTCAGTATCATATTCAAGAAATCATTGCCAAATCCAATGGCATAAAATTCTCCTTTTTTTTTTTCCTCTGAGGGTTTTATGGCTTTAGCTCTTATGATTTGGCCTGTGATTCATAGACAGTTTTTGTGTATGGTATAAGAGAAGAGTTCAATTTTGTTCCTTTGAAAATGGATATCCAGGTTTTTAAAAACCATTTGTTAAAACTACTCTTTCCACCATTAAGTGCTCTTTGACTCCTGTTAAAACCATTTGACGATAGACATGAAGGTTTATTTCTGTCCTCTCTTTCCCATTCCACTGGTTTGCATGCCTATCTTTATGCTAGTACCACATTGTCTTGATCACAGTAACTTTATCATAAGTTTTGAAATCAGGATGTAAAACCTCCAATTCTGTTCTTTTCTTTTTTTTTTAATTTTTATTTATTTATGATAGTCACAGAGAGAGAGAGAGAGGCAGAGACACAGGCAGAGGGAGAAGCAGGCTCCATGCACTGGGAGCCCGATGTGGGATTCGATCCCGGGTCTCCAGGATAGCGCCCTGAGCCAAAGGCAGGCGCCAAACCGCTGCGCCACCCAGGGATCCCAATTCTGTTCTTTTCTAAGATTGTTGTGGCTATTTGTGATCTTTTACAATTACATATGAATTTTAGGATAAAACTTTCTATTTCTGCAAAATTGCCTGGGGGATTATTATAGGGATTGCATTAGACTTTAGATCACTTTGGGTAATATTGACATCAAAATAATATCAAGTCTTTCATTCCAACAACACTGGATGACTTTCCATTTATTTGTGTCTTAAAATATTTCACCAATATTTTCTAGTTTCAGTGTATACATCTTTCACTTCTTTGGTTAAGTTTATTCCAAATATTTTATTCTTCTTGATGTTATTGTAAATGGAATTACTTCTTAATTTCCTTTTCAAGTTGTTCATTGTTAATGTGGAGAAACACAACTGATTTGTATATGTTGATTTTATATCCTGAAACTTAGCTAAATTTATTTATTAGTTCTAACATGTTTCTTCCTCCCTTCCTTTCCCTTCCCTTCCCTTCCCTTCCCTTCCCTTCCCTTCCCTTCCCTTCCCTTCCCTTCCCTTCCCTTCCCTTCCCTTCCTTCCCCTCCCTCTCTCCCTCCCTCTCTTTCTTTCTTTCTTTCTTTCTTTCTTTCTTTCTTTCTTTCTTTCTTCTTTCTTTCTTTTCTTCTTTCTTTCTTTCTTTTTCTTTTTATTTATTTATTTATTTTTTATAATAAATTTATTTTTTATTGGTGTTCAGTTTACCAACATACAGAATAACACCCAGTGCTCATCCCATCAAGTGCCCCCCTCAGTGCCTGTCACCCAGTCACCCCCACCCCCGCCCTCCTCCCCTTCCACCACCCCTAGTTCGTTTCCCAGAGTTAGGAGTCTTTATGTTTTGTCTCCTTTTCTGATATTTCCCACACATTTCTTCTCCCTTCCCTTCTATTCCCTTTCACTATTATTTATATTTCCCGAATGAATGAGAACATAAAATGTTTGTCCTTCTCCGATTGACTTACTTCACTCAGCATAATACCCTCCAGTTCCATCTACGTTGAAGCAAATGGTGGGTATTTGTCATTTCTAATGGCTGAGTAATATTCCATTGTATACATAAACCACATCTTCTTTATCCATTCATCTTTCAATGGACACCGAGGCTCCTTCCACAGTTTGGCTATTGTGGACATTGCTGCTAGAAACATCGGGGTGCAGGTGTCCCGGCGTTTCACTGCATCTGTATCTTTGGGGTAAATCCCCAACAGTGCAATTGCTGGGTCGTAGGGCAGGTCTATTTTTAACTGTTTGAGGAACCTCCACACAGTTTTCCAGAGTGGCTGCACCAGTTCACATTCCCACCAACAGTGCAGGAGGGTTCCCCTTTCTCCACATCCTCTCCAACATTTGTGGTTTCCTGCCTTGTTAATTTTCCCCATTCTCACTGGTGTGAGGTGGTATCTCATCGTGGTTTGGATTTGTATTTCCTTGATGGCAAGTGATGCAGAGCATTTTCTCATGTGCATGTTGGCCATGTCTATGTCTTCCTCTGTGAGATTTCTGTTCATGTCTTTTGCCCATTTCATGATTGGATTGTTTGTTTCTTTGCTGTTGAGTTTAATAAGTTCTTTATAGATCTTGGAAACTAGCCCTTTATCTGATATGTCATTTGCAAATATCTTCTCCCATTCTGTAGGTTGTCTTTGAGTTTTGTTGACTGTATCTTTTGCTGTGCAAAAGCTTCTTATCTTGATGAAGTCCCAATATTTCATTTTTGCTTTTGTTTCTTTTGCCTTCCTGGATGTATCTTGCAAGAAGTTACTGTGGCTGAGTTCAAAAAGGGTTTTGCCTGTGTTCTCCTCTAGGATTTTGATGGACTCTTGTCTCACATTCAGATCTTTCATCCATTTTGAGTTTATCTTTGTGTATGGTGAAAGAGAGTGGTCTAGTTTCATTCTTCTGCATGTGGATGTCCAATTTTCCCAACACCATCTATTGAAGAGACTGTCTTTCTTCCAGTGGATAGTCTTTCCTCCTTTATCGAATATTAGTTGACCATAAAGTTCAGGGTCCACTTCTGGGTTCTCTATTCTGTTCCACTGATCTATGTGTCTGTTTTTGTGCCAGTACCACACTGTCTTGATGACCACAGCTTTGTAGTACTACCTGAAATCTGGCATTGTGATGCCCCCAGATATGGTTTTCTTTTTTAAAATTCCCCCGGCTATTCAGGGTCTTTTCTGATTCCACACAAATCTTAAAATAATTTGTTCTAACTCTCTGAAGAAAGTCCATGGTATTTTGATAGGGATTGCATTAAACTGGTTCAACACTCATAAAACAATCAATGTGATTCATCATATCAGCAAGAGAAAAACCAAGAACCATATGATCCTCTCATTAGATGCAGAGAAAGCATTTGACGAAATACAGCATCCATTCCTGATCAAAACTCTTCAGAGCGTAGGGATAGAGGGAACATTCCTCAACATCTTAAAAGCCATCTACGAAAAGCCCACAGCAAATATCATTCTCAATAGGGAAGCACTGGGAGCCTTTCCCCTAAGATCAGGAACAAGACAGGGATGTCCACTCGCACCACTGCTATTCAACATAGTACTGGAAGTCCTAGCCTCAGCAATCAGACAACAAAAAGACATTAAAGGCATTCATATTGGCAAAGAAGAAGTCAAACTCTCCCTCTTCGCCGATGACATGATACTCTACATAGAAAACCCAAAAGCCTCCACCCCAAGATTGCTAGAACTCATACAGCAATTTGGTAGCGTGGCAGGATACAAAATCAATGCCCAGAAATCAGTGGCATTTCTATACACTAACAATGAGACTGAAGAGAGAGAAATTAAGGAGTCAATCCCATTTACAATTGCACCCAAAAGCATCAGATATAGGAATAAACCTAAACAAAGAGGTAAAGGATCTATACCCTAAAAATTATAGAACACTTCTGAAAGAAATTGAGGAAGACACAAAGAGATGGAAAAATATTCCATGCTCATGGACTGGCAGAATTAATATTGTGAAAATGTCAGTGTTACCCAGGGCAATTTACACGTTTAATGCAATCTCTTTCTTTCTCTTTGTTGTTGTTGTTGTTGTTTTGGTGTAGAATCTTGAGCATTTCCTACGTATAAGATCGTGTCATCTGCAAAACTGCAGAAAGAGATAAACCTATGTATCCTTTCTAATATGTGACTTTTATATTTTTCTTTCCTAAAGAAAGTCCTGCTCTGGTCAGGACTTATGATGCTATTTTGAATAGAAGTGGCAAAAGTGAGTATCTTTGTCTTATTCTTAAATCTTTTTTTTTAATTTTTATTTATTTATGATAGTCACAGAGAGAGAGGCAGAGACACAGGCAGAGGGAGAAGCAGGCTCCATGCACCGGGAGCCCGATGTGGGATTCGATCCCGGGTCTCCAGGATCGCGCCCTGGGCCAAAGGCAGGCGCCAAACCGCTGCGCCACCCAGGGATCCCTCTTTGTTTTATTCTTGATCTTAAAGAAAAAGCTTTTGCTCTTTCACCATTTAATATAATGCTAACTATGAGAATTTTTCTTTTTCATTTTTTAATAGACTCTATTACTTAGAGCAATTTTAGGTCACAACAATATTGGGCAGAAGATACAAAGATTTCCCATGTGTCTCCTGCATAGCCTCCCCCATTATCAGCATACCCCTCTAGAGTGGTATATTTGTTAAAATTGATGAGCCTACATTGATACATTAATGTAAACAGTCCATGGTTTACAGAGGGTTCATTCACTCTTGGTGTTACATGTTCTATAAATTTGGATAAATATATAATGACATGTATTGATCATCATAATATCACATAGAGTAGTTTCTGCAAAAAAAAAAAAATCCAAATAATAAAACAAACAACAAAAATCCTGTGCTTCATCTATTTATCCCTCCCTCTTCCCTAACTGTTGATAATCACTGATTATTTTATTGTCTCTAGTTTTGCCTTTTTCAGAATGTCATATAGTTGGAAATATGAAATATATAGCCTTTTCAGGTTGGCTTTTTTCACTTAGCAATATGTATTTAAGTTTCCTCCATGTATCATGTCTTAACATCTTTTTCACTTTTAAACAATCTTTTATTTCAGCAGAAGTATTAAATTTTGATGAATTACTCATTTTAGATGAATTCATATATATGCATATATGAATGTATATTGTTCACATATATTTCATATGCATACACTAGATAGATAGGCAGGTTTTTGTGTCCTATCTAATGAATCTTTACTTATCCTAAAGGTTATGATCTTATATTCTGTTTCCTTTTAGAAACTTTACTGTTTAAGGTTTCATTTAGGGTTTTGACCCATTGCAAATTAAATTTTGTGTCTGGAGTAAACTAAGGTTCAAAGTTTATTTTCTTCCCTATAGATATCCATTTTTTTTCCAGCTCTAGTTGTTTTTTAAAAAATTAAAATAAAGACTTTCCTTTCCCCATTAAGTTGACTCAAAGTCTTAGTTGAAAATCAATAGACTATATATAGGTGTATCTATTTCTTTACTTCTTTTCTCTCTCACTGAGCTATAGGCCTATTATTCTGTCAATGATACACAGTTTCTATATACTTACACTTTAGCACATTATCTAATACATTTAACTTTGCAGTAATTATTGGAGTATGTTTTTTATTATGCATGTTTTCCAATGTTTTTACTTTTCTTTAAATGTTTTTGATTGTTCTAGATTATTTTCTATCCCATATAAATTTATTTTATTTATTTTTATCCCATATAAATTTAAATACTAATTTTAATGTCAGTTTCTTCAAAAGAGCCTACTTTCAATTGAGATAAATCTGATGATAACAAACTTTTTAACAATATTGCTGTTCAATTTGTGAAAATGGTATATTTCTCCCTATCTTTAGGAATTTATTGGTAGTTCTCAGTGTACAGGGCTTACAGAACTTTGGTTGATATCTTTCTCTGCACTTGAAGTTATTATAAATGGAAATGTATTTATTAATTTTATTTTCCAAGTGGTTACTACTAGTATGTCAAAATTAAATTGGTACTTCTTGTATTAATTCTGTATCTTGCAAAATTTACTTATTATTTTAGAGGATTTTTTTAATTTAAACTTTTCTTTTTGAGACAACTTTTGATTCACACACAGTTGTATGAAAAATAGAGTTGTCATTTACTCTTTACCCAGCTTCCCTGATAATATCTTATAAAGCAATAAAATGGTATCATAAATAAGGATATTGACATTGATATAATCCCCTGATCTTATTCATTATTTTCTGTTTTGCTGGGCTATTTACATGTATGTGTAAGTGTGTGCCTGTATTTGTGTGAATCTTTGTGCACTTGATTCTATGCAATTTTATTACACGTGGTGTTCATGTATTCACTCTCACAGTCAGGATGCAGAACTGCTCCAGCGCCACCAGAATCCCTTGTGTTGCTTATTTATTATCACACTCACCCTCTCTCTCAGACAACCCAATCCCAGCCCTAACCTGGCAACCACTAACCCTTCTCATTTCTCCAATACATCAAAGATGTTGTGTATATCAACAATCCATTCCCTTTTCTTGACAATGTGTCACATTTTCCTTCTTCCTCATATATCTGCTACTTCTTATTGAACACTGGGCATTGTGGGGATACATTTTAGATTCTTAATTCAGTTATTCAGTTGTATTTCTCTGGAGTGTTAATATGTGTTATAGAAAGCAGTAAAATCACAAGCTGATGACCTTTAACTTATGGAAGTTTGAATTTATGTTTTGTTAGGGTAAGTCTGTGGAAAGCCCAAGGTGTTTTCCATGCCCCTCTGACTGGGAGAGATGTAAATTTCAAACTGTCATGACTTTAGTGGGCAGTAATTGAACCTCTCCCTGGGTTTCTCTGCCTTTCGGCTGTTTTATTCCACTGTACTCCTTATTCCACTGAATCTATCTCATGTTTGTATAGCTCAGTGCTCAGCCAAGGACTTAGGAGATTTTTCTTTATTCATTTTTGGATTACCTTCCTGTGGCTCCTCTTTTTCTGGAACTTGCTTCCATCCCAATTTGCATTCTCTCATCTCTCTTATCTCCATCCTGATAACTTGAAACAATAGCAACATGTATATGAGCTTGCTTTCTTATTCCCCTTTCAGCATGGGAGCATGGAAGTGCCCTTGGAGTAAAACTGTATGAACATGGCTTTTTTTTTTTTTTTTTTGAACATGGCTTTTGATAAGATAGCTTTTCTTCTTTCTCTCAAGAAGTGGCTTTACGCCTGTTTCTGTTTCTTTTGTGCATTATCTGTGATTTAAAATACTTTTTAAAATATTTGTCTAGAATTTATAGTTGTTTTGTGGGTGATTGATTTTGATAAAAGCTACTCTGCTATTATCAGAATTGGAACTCTTAAAAAAAAAGAGTAGAGTTCAAATTTTGCAAACAATTTGTTATTGCCATTAAAAGTTTAAGAACTGTATAAAATAAGAAAAAATTACTCTAATTCTCTTTCCTGAAGATATTATATACATTCCATACCAATTATATAAAGCAATTATATATAATATATTTACATATATATCAAAACAACTTTAAAACTGAAAAGACTTCAGAGATTTTTCTAATCTAAATCTCTAATTCTGTGGAAGATTGAATGAAGAATGGAGTCCTGAAAATATGGACACATTTGTCAAAGGTAACGTAGTAAGTGGAAGGAGAGCAACTTAACTACCAGTTTTTAAACCATTGATTCAGTACTCATTCTTCTGTTCTGGAGTCTGCTTATGGTCTAGTGTCTTCTACCACAAAAATTAGACATATACCATCTCACAGAATCCTATGTATTCAGTCTTCTTAACACACAACACGTATATAGTATGGTTAGGGTGATGGGGCATTCTAAAGTCATTTCAAATAATTTTCCATGACTCTCCCAGGAAGGGGTGGTGGTGGTTACTACTAATTGATGCTTATCAGTTGAGTATGGAAATGAGCTGAAAGATCTGAGGGAAGAGAAAACAAGGGAGGTCACAAAAAGTGATTCTCTTTTCTCTGTGTCCCTGACCACATAAACCCTTCCGAATAGGTCTGGTGTCAGTGGTGTTTCAGGGCTGTCATACAGACTCATAGAGATTAGCCTAGAAAAGCAGATTATTCAATAAGTATTTATGAAAAAGTTCGTTACAACCTAACAAAAATGAAAAAAGATGTTAAAAGAGAAAAAATATTGAAATTTTTTTAAAAAGATTTATTTATTTATTCATGAGAGACACACATGAGAGACATGTGTGTGTCTTGACTTGGCTTCTTCCGGGAAAAAGGCTGGGATCGAGCCTGATGTGGGACTCAATCCCAGGACCCAGGATCACGCCCTAAGCCAAAGGCAGATGCTCAACCACTGAGCCACCCAGGTGCCCCCTCAAGTGCTCTCCTTAATTCCCATTACACAATTACTCCATTCCCCCACTGAGCTATAGAGTACTTTTGAATGCTATAATCAAATAATATTTCTCTTTTTTGTATTGTTTTGTTTTGTTTTTTAGCTTCTCAATTGCCTGGCTGCCTGCTTTTGATATATTGTATTTTACCTGTCTTTCCACCTTCACATAATCAGTGGAACTAGCATTTTCATCAAATTTGGGGGTAGCTAATTTTTACTAACAGAAAAATTACTGAAAATAATAAAAATTATAATAATAGCAGCTGGTATATATAGATCTCTGTAGTTGGCCTTGTCTATGATTTCAGTAAATAATTTCCAGAATCTTATATAGTAGACAATATTAGTATTATGATTTTTATTTTTTTAAAATTTTACTTATGCATTCATGAGAGACAAAGAGAGAGGTGGAGACATAGGCAGAGGGAGAAGCAGGCTCCCTGAGGGGAGCCCAATGGAGAACTCAATCCCAGGACCCTGGGATCACAACCTGAGCTGAAGGCAGACACTCAACTATTGAACTACCTAGGTGCCCCTAATATTCTGATTCTTAAAAAAGGGGAAATAAAAGCATAGTAAAATCTAGATCTTGCCTAACCTGATGGTTGGTGAAAAAGTTGGGACACAAATCCACGTCTTTCTGACTCCAACTCAATGAATCGAACATATGCTGGCATATGTTATGTGCATCCTTAAAACAAAACTTCTAATACCTTTGAATATGCCAGTATCTTGTTCTGACAGATACACAATTTTTTTTTTTTTTTTTTTTTTTGGTGATGACTCAACATCTCTCAACTCTTGAATGATGTCAGTTGCTGTCTCTGGATGGTCTTCACCAAAGAGCAGGAGGCAGTCAAACGTTAGTGCTTCCTGACAGACACCTTGATCAATATTCTCTGCAGAGAGCTTTTCAGAGGTAATCCATCATACTGGATTGATGCTCTTTCAGTAGAAGCATTTGTTCAGTGATTTGACCAGGTTGTTATTGTTATTCCTTCTAGCCTTAAGATTCTATGATATTTTAATTACAATGCATTGAATGCAAAGAGCAATTAGTTTCCCTAACTTAATATTTCCAAGCAAATTGATGAAAACACATTAACTCCAGTTGGATTCATTCATGGAGGATATTAGGGTCACTGCAATGTGAAGAGTTTGTTCATATATCATCGGTACAATCTACCAAAGAGGAATGCATATATGTAGATTTGATTGCATCGCTGTGTGCCAGTCACCTGCTCACTTTGAGATTTGTTTCTAACCCTGCTCTGCTCTTTATGACCAAGATGACCTCAGTAGGTGGATTTTCACAGACTCCCTTGGAAACTGAAATCCTTCTGGACCACCAGAAGAGGCACAGGCAGTAGATTGGAAGGTAGTAGAAAAGGAGATATTAGAGTATTTGTCCCCTTTCTTTTGTGCCCTGGTACCATCTCGGGCAGTACCTCTGTCCTCTGTAATTTTAGCACCCCATATGGTAGGCAAAGCCATGAATCCTGAGCTCTGATAACATTGTCTTCTCTCTTGTGCTGTTATCTTGGGAGGTGGCAGGATCTTTCCTAACCTCCAGGTTTCTTCATGCTTCCCTGTGTTCTCTCAGCAATTCTGTCATCCAGGTACCAAATGCCCTATGTTACATTCCTTCTGTTTGAAACTAGTGCAGATCCTGACTTCCTAACTAGGATTGATTTGGTGCACATCGCAGTTAATTTGAAACTCTTGAGTTTGGAGAATACCTGCTTTTTAACTGCCTGAAAGGTAGGATGCTTGGCCAGAAAAGAGATGAGGTGGAAAATGGATGGAGCATCTGGAAAGCCAAGCAAAAATGACTTGGCTTTTTCCAGGAAGACTTGTGTTACAAATATTTTCCTGACAAGATCATTAAGTAGTTGTTTTACTCTTGTAGATGTCCCAGGGCACAGTCATGGTGGTGGTGGCAACACCTGCTTGGGGGTGGTTGGTGCCCAATGGCAAAAGACAACAGGGAAAGGAGTGGGAATAGTGGGCCCAATAGTGATGCCAAAGAAAGAATTCAGCAGAGGAAGAGAAACTGAAGAGTGACTGGTTCAGTGAGCCAAACTTAGCCTCATTTGAAGGAAAAGATGCTGAAACAGGGATCACAAATGATCATAACATTGTTCACACTCAGAGGAGAGAAAGTTTAACTGGGGACATATAGGACCCTACAGGGAAGAAAGACCTGGTGCCAATACTTTGAGTAGGCCAGACTTATCAGTGCTCAGAAAGCCTCCATGAATGGATCAGTGTGGCAAGGCTGATGAAATTGGGGGTAAAGTGGGAATTCAAACAGAAGACATGTTGCATTTTGAAGGTCAGGTCCATCTTCCTAGGCCTTTTCTATAGCCTCTATCCTGCATAAGAATGGCTTTTCCATTTCAGCTGCCAATCAGTTGAATATTTATTCCATCTTCCCACCGAATATTATTTTTTAAAGCACTGAAGTATGGCAGGAGTGGAGAGCTTTTAAAATAGATGATTAAGTCCTAGAATTTTAGGAAGGTTGGGAAGTCATTTAAAACTTTCTCCAGAATTATTCATCTATCCCTTTAAAATATTGATCAGTCTAGAGTTTCCTTTGCCAACTGCAGTTCTGTTTCAACAGAGGCACAATTTAATGTGGAGTGCATTAATAATCCACAAATTCCCTCTTCTAGTCTGCACAATCCACATTCCCCCTTCCCTCCCTCCCTCCCTCCCTTCCTCCCACTCTCCTTACTACTTCCTTTCCATCCATCAACGATTTAGTACCTACAATGTATTTTGCCTGTAAGGTGACAATTATAAGAATAAATTAAATGATGATCTATTACCTCATGATTTCCACAATCTAAGGGCATGTAAAAAGTTGTGTGAAATGATTATAACATTGAAAAAGATATGCAGTGAAGCAGACACATGGGAAAATGATATAAAGTTATAAGAAAAACAGAGAGGGGCTAGAAACTCACATATCTTTATCTACTCTAGCTCTGCACAAAAGGCAATGTTTTACTGTATTTTGAACATCATCTTTTTATTTTCACTGTCCTAAAGGAGAAGTAGTATTTTTCCTATTTTGTACATAGAAAACTGAAGATCAAAGAGGCTAATTTTTTATGACTGAATGGAAACAATTGACAGAGCCAGAGTATGATCCTAGGCTATGTGTGGGCAACAAAAATGAATTCAGAGGAGAGGCAAGGTACTAGCCAGATATTGATTAGTATTAAGTGGCCACAAAGGAAAAGCATTCTAGGCAGAAGGAACAGCATCACAAAATGATGCTTTAAAATAGAAGAATGCACTTAGGTTAAAAGAATAGGAAAAATCATGCAGCTGACAAGCAAACATTAATTCTTACTACATTGTAATATGGAGTGGAGTGGGGTTATTTGTGCTTTATTGAGCTGATGATTTAATATGTAATATGATACCAGAAAAAACTGTTGCCATAAAGAGACAAATGACTTTTGCATTTTTATAGTTTTCAGTCACTGTATTGCCTACAGATCATTCTAGGAAAGCACAGGGAGTCTTTCACTCTCTTGGAGCTTTTCATAAACTCTCCTCTAAATGCATCTTGTCTACTAGGGCCTAGAGCAAAATTGAAAGAAAGTAATTTATTTGCTGAAGCTCGATTGCTATTTAGAGGGAGCTTAATGCAAAACATCGAAATGAATCTCTAAACAAAGTGCTCTCTCATTGTGTTTGTCTATTGCTCCAAAGTTAAGAGTTCCATTCAGAATTACAGCATGCAGTCACAGTCACCATAGGGAATACCTGTAAGCATCTTTGCTGTAAAGTGATTGTATAATCTTTGGTGCCCAACTGCAGTGATTATAGCTGAAATTGAGTACCACTTTAAGATTAAAGCCTAGTGAAATAAAGATGTAATAAGATTTAAAAACAATAGTTCTCATGAATGGAACAACAAGAATGAGTTATGGTGTTTGGAAAAAAAAAAAAAAAAGAAGAAGGCTGGGAAGGAATTTTAGTGAGGGAACTGGATCACACAAGTATGCAAATTTGGTGTGGAACTATTAAATGCAGAAGGAATGCCACCTCCTGGACCTCCTAGGTCTGTAAGCTTTCTCGGTAAAAGACCAGATGGTAAATATGTTGGGCTTTGTGGGCCAGATGGTCCTGTTACAACTGTTCAACTCTGCTGTTCTAGCATAAAAGCATCCACAGACAATACTTAAATAAATGGGTGTGGCTATGTTTCAACATTTCAATAAAACTTTATTTATAAAAACAGGCCACAGATTACTGACCCTTACCCTAGGCTACTTATTTCATTTTTAGAAATTTTATTTATTTATTTATTTATTTATTTATTTATTTATTTATTTTTATTTATTTATAAGATTTTACTTATTTATTCATGAGAGAGAGAGAGAGAGAGAGAGACAGAGGCAGAGACACAGGCAGAGGGAGAAGTAGGCTCCATGCAGGAAGCCTGAAATGGGACTCCATCCCCGGACTCCAGGATCACGCCCTGGGCTGCAGGCAGGTGCTAAACCCCTGAGCCACTCAGGGATCCCCTATAAATTTTGTTTAAATTCAATTAATTAACATATAATATATTATTAGTTTCAGAGGTAGAGTTTTGTGACTTATCAGTTGCATATCTGTATGTGCATACATATATACCCAGTGCTCATTACATCCTATGCCCTCCTTAAATACACTCCTATTTCAGTTGCCCCCCCCACTTCTCCTCCAGCAACCCTCTGTTTGTTTTATATATTTAAGATGATTGAATAAAAAAGACATGGTATTTATATACAATGGAACATTACTCAGCCATCAAAAATATTAAATCTTACCATTTGCAATGATATGTATGGAACTAGAGGGTATTTTGCTAAGTGAAATAAGTCAATCAGAGAAAGACAGTTATATTATTTCACTCATATGTGGAAGTTACAAAGAAAGACAGAGAATCATAGGGAAAGAGAGGGAAGAATAAAATATGACAAAATTAGAGAGGGCGACAAATCATAAAATAAGCTACATATTTCAAAGCTCATCTGATGCATGCATCTCATTTATGGCACTGTGGTGGGCTGTTACATTCATGGCTCCTGAGGATGCATATCCTGCCCATCCACTCTCTTCGGTATTCCCATCCAAGACTGATTCTAGGTTCGACCAACTCACATAATGGGAATTCAGCAAATATGTCATTAACAAAGACTTAATAACTAACTGTGCATTGGGATTTTTCTTTCTGGAACCTCTCAAATATTAATAATAATATTAATATCAAGTTAAGCCACTCAATAATGAGAGATGATGTGGATAGAGATGCCCACCTAACACCTACATCAAGACTATAAAATTGATGAGACCATCTTAATTCAAGTGGCCTCAGATGAATCTCCAGATGATGATAGCTGCATGGGTGAGCCCATAAAAGTTTAGCTTGCTCTTCTGAGATTAGCCAACCCACAGAACTGTGAGAAATAAACCACTCAGTTTTGGGGTGGCAGGTTATGTAGTAACAGACAACTGATAAGTAACCAGTTATTATCATGATATTTCATGATAATCCTGAGATCATGTATGCAGCATGAAAATTGAAATGAATAGATCTGAGTTTGAATGTGGGGGCTGAACATCACCAATGGTTTTACCCAGAGTAAGGCTACTACCTCTCTGCCTCTCAGAATTAGCCCTTATAGATGTGAGTTTATTTGTAGGATAGTTTTATATAGTTGAAATGACTGGTTCCTGATAATATATAGCTATTTCTATAGATATAGGTGGGTATATTCTTTCTATCTATCTATCATCTATCTATCTATCCTTTCAAATCTTACCGTATGACCTTCCAAAGTGATTATACCAATTTTTATTACAGCCTACAATGTAAGGTTTTCCAAACATTCCCCTTTCCTCTACACCATAAACTGTTTGGAAATATGTCATCCTGATAAGTGAAACATGGTATGTTGAAGTTCTAATTTGTACTTCTTTACATGGATTAACATTCCTTAATATATTCATATGACATTTTCATTTATTTTCCACCAAATTCACTTTTGAGATCCTCAACACATTTTTGCCTAGGACTGCTGAAATTTCTAAATTGATTTTAAAGAAAATTAACTTTGTATAGATTGCATTGTGTTCCCTCATAATTCATATGTTGAAGCCCTAAAGCCCAAGGTGACAGTATTTGGAGACAGGCCTTTGGGAAGTAATTAGGTTGTGATGAGGTCATGAGAGTGGGCCCCTCATGACGGAATTAGTGTTTTTATGGGAAGAGATACCAGAAATTCTCTCTCTCTCTCTCTCTCTCTCTCTCATTCTCTCTCTCTCCCTCTCTCTCTCTTTCTCAGTGGATGCACTGAGGAAAGACTATGTGAGCATAAAGTGAGAAGGTGGCCTTCTATAAAGCTAGAAGAGTCTCATCCGGAACTGAATGGTCTGGCACTTTGATCTTGGCCTTCTCAGACTCCAGACTGTGAGGAATAAATTTCTGTAGCTTAAGCCCTTTATACTATGGAATTTTGTAATGGTAGTAGAAACTAGTAGTCATATATATGATAGATAACTTCCCCATTTGATGTTTGTGTTTGACTTGATATTTTGTTCTTTGGACATGCAGAACATTTTATATGTTTTGCAATTGATTTTAGCAATATGTCCTTTTATGCATTTTTTGGCCCTTAGGTTCAGAAAGGTCTTTTCCATCAATATTTGCAATGATTATTCCTTGTTTCATTTTAGCTCTTTTATTATTTTGTTCTTTAATTTTTAAATCTTTTATTCATCTGAGTATTTTTCATGTAAGAAATAAAGGAAGAAAAATAGATTGGGATTCTGATGTTTCATGTATTTATTTTAGAACTTTTGGATACACCCCTACCCTGATAGCAGCTCCTTGTTTCAATGCTATCTGTTCTTTTCTCTACTCCTTATACTTATTTAGAAATATTTTAGGACTTGGTATTCCATCCTACTGATCTATCTCTCTATGCCTAAAATACGAAATTCTTCTAATTGCTGGAGTTTTATCACACTTTTGATAATTAATAGGCTTGTCTTCTCTCACCCTTTTCCCCTCCAATCTTTAAAACACTAATGCCAAGTATAGATTTTTCCATATGAGCTTGAGAATCAAAGCACCTGTTTTCAGAAAAGGAAAGAAAATTATTTTCCTTTTTTATTGTATAGCATTATGTCCACCAATTAGTTTAGAAAGAAATATCATTTTAACGATTTCAACTCTTCCCTTCCAATACCGAAATATGTCATTCCATTCATTTTTGTCTTTTGTTATGTTCCTCAATAGAATCCTAAATTTCATTCATGTGTTTTCTGAATCCCCAAAGTCCTGAAGATATTTGATTGTTTTTCCCCATTGTTGTTGTTGAAATGTGATCTTTTTTATTCTACTTTTGAACAGATTATTATTTTATACAGGAGCACCAGTGAGTTAGTATATTCATTATTTGCCAGCCAGTATATTTTATGTTTTATATATTTTATATTTGCTCAGTATATTTTATAATTACTAATATTTGCCCTAATGTCAAAACAGGCAACAAAGTAATTAAAACCCAATGTCCCTATTTCCCTTCAACATAGGGATCCTGCTGCCTCTGGTTCAGTGGTGAGCACTTGAATGAAGGACATGGCCTGCACTCACAATCCTGTCTTTACAATGTGAGTTTCTTAACTTCTCATATGGTTTAGTTTTTTTCATCTGTAAAAAAAGAGGATAACAATAGTACTTGTCTCACAGGATTGCTGGACAATTAAATTAATGCTGGTAAAATGTTTAGAACAATACCTTTTTTTTTAGACAAATTCTTTACATATAATAAAGACTCAGTAGTTGTTCTCTCTGTTGCCTCACATACTAAATCCATAAATCACACAGCAATAGACTTGCAGGTTCTGGTGTCCCTGGAAGAGCAATTTAAAGGCTAAACGATGTGATATAAATGCAAGTGCCTTGCAAACTTACACTATTATTAGAACACAAAATAATTGTAAACAGCCAGGTCACAAATGGATCCATTCATTCAACTAGCATTTACTATATGGTGGTAGAAGTAGAGATAGTCTAGAACTCAGGTTCAAATTTTATTTCATTTGTTAAGAAAGTGTTCTTTAAATACACATTTTATTTATTTATTTATTTATTTATTTATTCATTTATTTATTTAAGATTTTATTTATCTATTCATGAGAGAGAGAGAGAGAGAGAGAGAGGCTGTGACACAGGCAGAGGGAGAAGCAGGCTCCATGCAGGGAGCCTGATGTGGGACTCCATCCCGGGACTCCAGGATCACAGCATGGGCCCAAGGCAGACGCTTAACTGCTGAGCCACCCAGGCATCCCAAGAAAGTGTTTTTTGTTGTAGTGAAGGCTTTGTTAGAGTTAAGTCCAGAGGAGAGTGCTGAATTCATTCTCAAGATAATGCCAAAGAAACATATTGATGATGATTCTTCTTTTGAATACACCAATTGGCTCCTTGATTGCAGTCTGCTTGTGTAACCAGAGCTGGAAAGAAATGTGTTAACATTAGCTAAGAGGGTCTGGATACACATCACGTGCCAGATACTCTGCCAGCTATTTTATATTCACTAAATTAACTGTTTCCACAAAACTTGGTATGTACCAAAAATATCATCTTTACAGACAAAAAAAAAAAAAATCTTATCAGAGGTTTAAGTACGTTACATGTCCCAGCCTTATATAACTAGAGGGCAGGGGCCAGGACTCCAGTACTCTGAACCCTGAAAAGCCTGCCCTTCCAAACTGCAGCCAAGAACCATGTAGCCCATTGATCTTATATCAGTGATGAAAAGCAACAGATGAATTGGGGAGTGAGTTGGGGAGAAGTACATTCAAGACAAAATCTATCCCAACTGCCGTACAATCTTGAGAAGGCACACAGTGGTAAAGAAACCTTTTGAATGGTAAAGGCACCTTGTGAGTGGTAAAGGCTATAAGAAAAAACAAACAACCAGAAGCTGAGTACATCAAAGTTTCCATTATTGGTGGGATTTCTCCCTATATGGATTATCTAATTAAAGTTGTATCAATCATTCATCATAAATAAGGTGCTGTGCAGTAATAATCACGATAATATTTACAGAGAACTTTACATGAAGCACTACTGTCAGCACTTCATATTAATTAAATTGCACAATATTCCTAAGGCCTATGAGATAAGCATTATTATGACTCTTCCTCATTTACAGATAAAGAAATTGATGTAATTGGCCCAAGGCCACACAGTCAGAAAGATTAAGTAATTGGCCCAAAGCCACATAGTCAGTAAGCTAGGATTTGTACTCAGTTTGTTCTGAGCCAACCGCCGTACCATATGCTTTCTCTTTTTAAGTGGCTTTAGTCTATTGTCTTGTTGTGTTATTGATGGTGATAAGGATGTTTTAAACATCAGCACTTTTGCAAACTATCCAGGTATCCTTGAAGGGAAACTGTTTAGCTCAATTAGATCTAAGTTTTCCACCATGTAATTTGGGTCTTCTTAGTTCTGTGCATTGTTTGGTCATTCACTGAGTATGATAAAATAAATTCTACTAATACTGTTTTAATTTTGTAATTTTTTCTTGTATTTCCTGTAGTTTTCTGCAATATATATTGTAATGAATGATGATAATTGGTGCCTAAACATTTGTTAAATTCACCATTCGGTATTATGCCCCTTTTTATATTTTATAGTGTCTTAATCTCTTTTTGAACTGAATTTATCATAGTTAATATCTCATAGTCCTTGTATTCTTAGGGTTTGCCTTATATGTATGATCCAGTTATCTTACTGTGACTTCGTCCTATCTATGCATAATTTTTATATGGATTGTTCTTATACTTTGTACTTTTGAGGCAAGAGTGATGACTTTCTTTTCCTTTTTTTTTTTAAAAAATTGAGTAGTAAATCAAACTTAGTATAACATACTGCTGTTAAGTGTACACATTGTGTATACTTGTGTAACCAGACCCTACATCAAAATCCACATTTCTATCAGCCCAAGAAGTACCTGTGTGCCCCTTTCCGATCCATCAGACTTCCTTAAGGCATCCACTATTTTGGTTTCTAGCCCCACACATTTATTTTGCATATTCTTGAACTTATTAAATAGTATCATGCTTGCATACACTTTTGTATCTGGTTTCGTTTTCTCACCAAATTGTTTCTTAAGCTCATGTAGCTGTACATGTGGATAGCTTGTAATTTTAAGTTGTTTTTTCTTTTTCTTTTTTTTCTATTTTATTTTATTTTATTTTATTTATTTTATTTTATTTTATTATTTATTTTATTTTATTTTTTTATTGGAGTTCAATTTGCCAACATATAGCATAACACTCAGTGCTCATCCCATCAAGTTCCCCACTCAGTGCCCATCACCCATTCACCCCCACCCCCTGCCCACCTCCCTTTCCACCACCCCTTGTTCGTTTCCCAGAGTTAGCAGTCTCTCATGTTCTGTCTCCCTGTCTGATATTTCCCACTCATTTTTCTCCTTTCCCCTTTATTCCCTTTCACTTTTTTTTGTATTCCCCAAATGAATGAGACCATATAATGTTTGTCCTTCTCCGATTGACTAATACCACTCAGCATAATACCCTCCAGTTCCATCCACGTTGAAGCAAATGGTGGGTATTTGTCGTTTCTAATGGCTGAGTAATATCCCACTGTATACATAGACCACATCTTCTTTATCCATTCATCATTCGATGGACACCAAGGCTCCTTCCACAATTTGGCTATTGTGGACATTGCTGCTAGAAACATCGGGGTGCAGGTGTCCCGGCGTTTCATTGCATCTGTATCTTTGGGGTAACTCCCCAGCAGTGCAAATGCTGGGTCTAGGGCACATCTATTTTTAACTCTTTGAGGAAACTCCACACAGTTTTCCAGAGTAGCTGCACCAGTTCACATTCCCACAGGAATGTACAGGAGGGTTCCCCTTTCTCCACATCCTCTCCAACATTTGTGGTTTCCTGCCTTGTTAGTTTTCCTCATTCTCACTAGTGTGAAGTAGTATCTCATTGTGGTTTTGATTTGTATTTCCCTGATGGCAAGTGATGCAGAGCATTTTCTCATGTGCTTGTTGGCCATGTCTATGTCTTCCTCTGTGAGATTTCTGTTCATGTCTTTTGCCCATTTCATGATTGGATTGTTTGTTTCTTTGCTGTTGAGTTTAATAAGTTCTTTATAGATCTTGGAAACTAGCCCTTTATCTGATACATCATTTGCAAATATCTTCTCCCATTCTGTAGGTTGTCTTTGAGTTTTGTTGACTGTCCGTTTGCTGTGCAAAAGCTTCATATCTTGATGAAGTCCCACTAGTTCATTTTTGCTTTTGTTTCTCTTGCCTTCATGGATGTATCTTGCAAGAAGTTACTGTGGCCAAGTTCAAAAAGGGTGTTGCCTGTGTTATCCTCTAGGATTTTGATGGATTCTTGTCTCACATTTAGATCTTTCATCCATTTTGAGTTTATCTTTGTGTATGGTGTAAGAGAATGGTCCAGTTTCATTCTGCATGTGGATGTCCAATTTTCCCAGCACCATTTACTGAAGAGACTGTCTTTTTTCCAGTGGATAGTCTTTCCTCCTTTGTCGAATATTAGTTGACCATAAAGTTGAGGGTCCACTTCTGGATTCTCTATTCTGTTCTACTGAATTTTTTCTTTTTCTGGATGAAGTTCCGTTACATGACTATACCATCATTTTTAAAGTCATGCATTTGTTGATAGACATTTGAGTTCCCACCTAATTCATGGCTATTTTGATGATTACTGCTATGAACATTTCCATACAGGTATTTCTGTGATTACACACTTTTCTTTCTATTGAGGAATTAACATAAGAATGGAGTTCTTTGGACAGAGGTAAGTGCATATTTAACATTACAAGAAATTGCCAAGTAATTTTGAAAGGTGATTTTATTTTTTACCTCTTACCACCAACATGTGCAAGTCATGTTGCTTCATTCCTTCTTAACATTTGCTATTGTCAGATTTTCGTTGTAGTTGTGGCTTTTTGCCATTCTATGACTATGAGATATTTTCTTGTGACATTTTTAATTTGCATTTTTCTGGTGACTAAGCAGGTTATATTACCATAGATTTACTGGACAGTATTATATCTTCTCATTGATGGTTTATTCAAGTCTTTGGCCCCTTTACACCCATCTGGGTTGAATATCGTGGTAGACCTGAAAGAGATGCCATTTGATCCCTCTTTGGGTGAAGACATCAGCCAGCTCAATGTTTACTTTAGCTGCAGAGAGCTACCTGGCATGTGAGCACATCCTTCCCAGGGGCAGACTACCTCCAGTGATTGATAGAGTTTAAAGGCTTGACCATTTGGGCTTAATGTATCATATATACTTCAGAGTTCCCTGTAGGACTGGATGAGAATTTTCAGATCTGCATCACAGTTTGGCTACTACTTTGTCCAATCCTTGTTTTTTCTTCCTTCTTTCCACGTGTGTCAATTACTAATATATAACTGTACACTAAAATCTCTTAGCATCTGCAATCAGAGAACACTATCTATGATCACTGGTACCAGGAAGGATTTGAGAAATCAAGGGTGAAGACTGAATTTGAAGCAGAATTATCTGTCACTTAGTTGGTCATAAAGACCCACCATTGGTAGGTACTATAGTGAAAACAAGTGCTGGCACTAAGTAGGTCCCCAGGATTTAATATTCAGAGTAGCTGAGCTCTGGAGAATGTTAAACATGGACCCAATGCAGGCCTGGTGTACTAAAATTAGGATTCTGGTTGTAAAATAATGGCATCTTGATACTAGATTGGGGACAAAGGGTGGATGTCCTCTTATGCTTTGAAAAGTTAAACTCTTCTGAACCTGCCAAAATGGCCCATATGTCTCTATTAAGATCTAACACAAATGAGTGAGATTATATGGTATTCATGTTTCTTTGACTCACTTATTTCACTTAGCTTAACTGACTGGAATTTAAAAACAAACAAACAAAAAAGATCTAACACAACTCTGGTGCAAGAAGAGGATGAAGAGGCTTCTCCCTCTAATATAATCTGTACAACAACCATTTTAGGATCTACCCTCACATCCTTCCTGGCCACTGAGTAAACCACCACTGACAGTAAGAAAGGCCATTGTAAAACTAGGATGATTGATAGCAATGGATTCATTAAGATCCTAAAACAGTAGTCACAGGTACACTTAACTTCTAGAAACCAGATAGATAAAATTATCATGAATGGCAGGATTAGAGTGGTATCCAGGAGGCCTGACATACACAAACATGAGAGTGTTCTACAAAATGCATCCCTAGTGGCAAAACAGTGGAATAGCCAATAAGGATCAATACTCAGCTTTTATCATTACAAAAAATTAAAAAGTCATGTCCAGCAGGGTGGGAACTGTTGTCCTATAAAAACAAAGTAATGATTCTATGTCTAAGTTTACAGAAACTAAGTAATGATTCTATGTCTAAGTTTACAGAAACTAAACATTTAGCAGTTTTAAAATCTGAAACATGATGCCTAATAGGGAGTCTGGCCCTCTGGAAGAAGGATCCTGCCACACTATGGTAAAGTGATGTGATGATTTTCCCATTCTTTCCCCACAGGGACCTCAACCATTTATTCAAGTAACTGCCCTCTGGGAAAAAGGGGACTGGGAAAACATTTCAGAGGCCTGAGCTGATATTGGTAACTAGCAACCTGAAGCATTATCTGTTAAATTCTTCTGCAAGAAGGGTACATATTGGGACCAGGTAATAACTGGAGCCCTAGCCAAAGTCAGTGTTAATTGGTCTATGATATCACTCAGTGATCACTTACCCAGTCCTTAGGTAGGTAATTGCAATTAGCATAGTTGATGGTTGGTGCAAGCCTCACATCAGTCCCTTGGCTGATAGAGTAAGAGTCACTACAGGACACCAAGTAGAATCTAATGAAACTCCACCTTCCTTCTCCTGGCCATATCCTGACTAAGACAGCTAAAATCAGTGCCACCCTTAAGGAACTAAAGGGTACCTAAGTGGTGGACCTGCCATATATCCATGTACTTTGTAAGTCTGGCCTTTGTATAAGAAGGATGATCTAGTATGGCAAATGAGACTTTGCATACATGGTTAGGTGAATGATCCTGACATAGAAGATTATTCTGGGTGATAACTGATTGGCTCAAACGTGATCACAGTGATCCTCCTGAGAGGAAAACAGGAGGAGTTAGAGAGAGAAAAAGAGGCAGCGATGGGTAAATTGTACTGATGGCTTTGAACATGGGAGTAGGGGCATCATAGAGCATAAGGAGCCACAAAATGCTGAAAAGGACAAGGAAATGGATTCTCCTCTGAGAGCCTCCAGAAGGAACCAACCCAACCAACTTTGACTTTGGCCTAATGAAGCTGTGTTCAGATTTTAGACCTCTGGAAGTATAAAATAATACATTTGTGCTGTTTTAAGCCATTAATTTGAGAAAACTTGTTATAGTAGACACAGGAAACTAACACAAGAGGATTTTTGTTTGTGATTCCATTGTTTTCTAGATTGCATTGATGAAACGTCAGCCGTTATTCATTTTCTTATTCATTGTATGAAATACATCTTTTTCTTTTTTCTATAGCTGCTTTTAAGATGTTCTCTTCATTTTCATTATCAGCAGTTTGACTATGAAATGCTCTGGCATATATTTTCTCTATATTGATCCCAGTTGGCTTTCGTTCACTAGAGGTTAGTGGTTTTAATGAAATTGGAAATATTTCATGTAATATTTCTTGAAATAGATTATCTTGCCCACTCTCTGTTATCTTCTGATGGAACTCCACTTCCATATGTATGACATTGTCAGCTATTACCCTGTAACTTGTCAAAATTTTGCTCATTTTCCCAATCATTTCCCTTAGCTTTGAATTATTTTGATTATGTTGACTTCTTATCCATAATCTTTTCTTACACATTGTCCAACTTTGTTGATGCCATCATCTTTTTTTATTTCAGTAATTGCACATTTTAGTTCTACGAGTTTTATTTGGTTATTAAGTATATCTATGTCACTACGAATTCCTCCATCTTTTCCTGAAAACTCTTGAACATCTTTTCCTACAAACACTTTTAAAATATGTCTTATAGTTATTATAAAGTCCTTGTCTTTTAATTTCAACATTTTGGGTATGTTTAGGTCTGTTTTTATTGACTAATTTTCTCTTGACTATGCATCGTATTTTGTCTGCTTTTCTGCTTTCCAGATAGTGTTTTATTCTGTACTGGTATTGTGAAGTATACATTCAGAGATTTGGAGTTCTTTTATCTTCACTTGCAGAGAGATTGATTTGGGTCTAGCAGGCAGTTAAATTATTGATGGATCATCTCCGGTCCTGTGCAACTTGGGTTTAGGCTTTTTGAACTCTATTTAAATTTTCCCTTAATCCTAGGGTTTAAAGCTTAGTTCTGTGATGCCCTTACTCCTGAATCATGGCCCGTAAGGGTTTTGTATGGGAAGTTTGAGTGTTTTATCAAGACCCTCTCCCAAGGACAGGATAACTACTACCAATTCTGCTCAACTCTTTAGTCTCCTTGTTATGGCTTTTAGCTGGATCTATGGAATTCACTGCATACATGCATTTCTGGAGTCTGATAAAAATTGAGATGAATTTATATGCAGACTTTGGGGGCCATTTCTGACCCATCTTCCTTTCTGGTGTATCTTCCCTGAATTTCCAGTAGTTCTGACATTCCCAAAATCTAACCTCTTATTCCTCATCCCAGTAAGATTACTACTTTCTGCTTGAGCTCTATTTTCCTTAAAATAGAGCTTGGCTTAAGCATACTCTCATGTCCCCATGACAAAAGAGTCACAAGCTTAAGATAAACAAATAAATAAACATCTTTGTTAACCTATATAACCAGTTAAGAATAATTTTCTAACTCTCACTAATGCATATTTAACAGCATCTCAGCTTTGTACCTGATAGTGTCATCCAGAGCACATTTCATCAGTAAAGACTGTCAGCTTTTCTTTCTCATTACTCAGTGTCATCCTCCCTTTTGTACATCCAGACGGAAGTTGTAAATAATCTTCAGTTTCCCAAATGGAGCAGTACAGAACCCCATGTTACCCTGCATTGTACATAATCTTTATGTACCACACCATGGTATGTACCATATCATATTTATGATTATGATTATGTCAAAAAGCTTTGACCCAAAATCAAACCATTTTTTCCTTTTATAGAAAAAAGTTATGCTCCCATAAACCTAGAGCTTTACATAGAAAATCAGGTTGATGTGGGGAACAGTGTAAACATTTAGAAACTAGTACGCAATTTCAGTTTTTTTTTCTTTTTTTGGTTTCCATCTGATTTCTGCAACCCATTAGTGAAGATAATCTGTTCTATAATAGGCATAATAAGTGATGATAGTGATAAGTAACTTATATAAATAAAAAATGATATAAAGTTCAGATTTAACCTTTTAAACTTACGTGTAATATTAACAATAATAATAGCAATGGGAAGAGCTAATGTGTTTTTGATGCCTAGTTTTCAGAACACTCTATTGAGTTTAATCCTCTTATTAAACCTATGAGGTAGTGGGATTTATAAAAATATCAAATAATTATGTATTGCTTTTGTTAAAATATAAAGCAACAGCATGAAATACTATTTGCACACACCTTGTGGTCCATGCATCTCATATACATTTATGGAATGTATTGATCTCTGTGTATATAGAGAATCATAAAACATTCTTAATGAACTCTACAATGAGAGACTGTTACATAAATACATTATTTCTGCAGAGTACAATATGTGCAATTGCATGCACATGGAAAAATCTTACAGATAAAACATGAAAAAATGTCACATGAAGATTCTGACTTTATAGAGAGGAAGAATTAGAATAGCCAGGGAATGCTTCCTGAATTAAGTAAGTTTCATAGATCAGATGATACTTCAAAATATATTCACTTTCTCTCCTATTTCTGCTCTCCATGTTGGATGGTATATATTTCCTGGCCCCTGAGTCTGGTTAACTTGATTTGCTTTGGCAGGTAGTTATTAGCAGAGATGATTGTAAGGGTAAATGGGCCTGCTTCCTTGAGCTCCTGACTTTCATCATGAGAAGAAAAAGTCTCAGCTACTCCCTCATCTGAGGAGAATGACATACATGTGGCACAGAACCAAGCCCAACCTTCATTTTGGAGGCAAGCCCAACTAGCTGTACCAGAATCAACCAAATCTCAGCAGACTGGCAAATGTGCAAGAGACAAGTGAATACTCATGGTACATGACTGATAGAGACTGAATGTTTGTATTCCCCCACCTTGCCCCCACCAAATTCATACTTCAAAGCCTAATCTCCGATGTGATAATGTTTGGAGGTAGGGCCTTTGGGAGGTGATTAGGGTTAGTAGGTCAAGAGGGTAGGGACTTCATCATGGGATTAACACTCTTATAAAAAGAGAAAGAGACATAAGATCTCCTTTAATATATATGAATGAAGACCATGGGAGGATGTAAGAAGATGGCCTTTTGAAAAGAAAAAAAAGGAAGATGGCCTTTTGTAAACAAATAAACAGGCTCCCACTAGACACCAGATCTGCTGGCATCTTTATTTTGGATTTCCCAGCCAGAATTGTGGGAAATTAATGTTTATTATATAAGCCATCCAGTCTACGGTGTTTTGTGATAGCAGCCCAAACTGATCAAGACAATGCCATTGACAATTTGTGGTTGTCTGTTTCATAGCAAATCCTGACTGATGGGGATAACCAGTAGATTAATCTTCTTCATCATAATACTTGTTTAATTCAGTATGTTGGTTATTGTGCAAAAGTATCTGCTACACACTTATAATGCTTTTAATCCCACCCCCATTATTGCTTGTGGATTCAAATCATCCTCCTACTATGTAAATGACTTACCTCTGAATGTACAATGATTCCTTTCTTCTTAGGGTGAAGAGAGATATAAAAAAAAAACTTTTGCCCGGATGTAGGGTTGCATATGTTTCCATCTATAATGAGCAGGGGTAAGAAAAATATAGGAGAAAAGTATGTAAGGATACATAATCGAAACATCTTATGAGTCAAATTTAGCTTCTATAGAAAAGCATGGCAATTGGCTCTTATAATATCTGATCACCAGGCATATTTTTCAAGCCATCACCTCTGCCGAGTACAGAAAACACTTGAGGAAAGGAAAAAAAAAGCAACATTTTGCTAATACAACTTATGTTTTTTTGTGTGAACACATGTTATTTTAAAATTCTTCATTTTGACAGACTTTTATTTTTCAAAAGGCAATGAAAAGTGCCAAGGGAGCTAATAAATGAATTTCCCTCCCTCCAACTCTCTTTTTCTGACCTTTATTAAAGTCCACTTTATTCTCCTTTGGGGAAGAAAAAGTGATTTGTGTCATCTCCCTCAACGAAGAAAAAATCTGAGGAAAGAACAAATAAAAGAACTTTTCATCTTGTCATAAAACAATAATTAACTCCACCATTAGTAACTTATACAAACCTGGGGTGGGGGTGGGGGGGAATGGAGAAGAAGAGAAATCTTCCTGAGAAATATTCCCAGAGGATTGGTGTTAATCAAAGCCTGTGTGATTCAAAGAAAGAAGAAAGGAAGCTATAGGAAAACAAGAACCATAAAAAGGCCTTGAGTGTAGTACCCTAAGGGGGATGGGGGTTAAGGAAAATACTTTTCAAGGATAGATTCTTTTGTATGGTGTGCCTGGTTAATCAGGTCACATGATGCTTTGTGAATTAATATCAAAGTAAAGTTAGCTTGCAGCCACGATTTATTTATTTATTTTTGCTTTCATGAGAGATTTGCTTCAGGGTGGATAAATAGAAGTTCTGAAGGCAATATGTGATTCAGTAGCTTGTGAGGCCAAGACCCTCTTCTTCATGGTGCATATTCTTAGGTCAGTTGTTTTGATTTCTAGCCCATGATTGGAGCAATTTAACCAGAGAAGGACCTCATGGTTTGGCTTGCTTGTCAGATGTAACCCAAATGTTTGAAGGGGGTGGGGGGCAGTGCTTCCATGATACCCAGAAGCTATGGGTTAAAGAAGGGGTTGCATTGTTACTATTAAAGTTGATGATCTGATCTTTTCTTCTCCATGATTCTTTTAGGAATAGACAAAATAGAGATTAAGGAAGCAGTGAGACAAGTTCCAGGGCAACTCTGGAAACAAAGTCAAAATCATCCAAGATGCTTCTGCAGGGCTGGTCAAGGGCACAAGCAGTCCAGATGAAAAGAAACCAAGAAAAAGACCTTATGGAAACAGCCCTGTTACCTGCCTTGGAGTATTTTTTCCTGATATTTACCCAGCTTCCCTTCTTCCCCTAATAAAGTATAAGGAATATTTACTTGTTCACTGATCTGTTTACTCAACCCAAATTTATCATCTTAGTCTGTGTTCCCCCAAATGTAACTTTGAGATAAAAATTATATTTGGTGGTTGAAAGAAAACCCAGTACAGGATTGGTAAAGGAAAGCAGAGAAGGGAAGGTGGTCACTGTCATTATTAACCTGGATCCACGGTGGGTGAGTGAGGCTTACACCCACAGGAGAATCCAATCACTGTCAAGACTATTTTCTCTATACGCAGTTGACATTTTATCATTATCCTGCTACTCATTTCAAAATGTATTTGGCCATTGTTAGATAACAGTTTTTAGAGGTTCTTCAATTAAATCAAGTCAAATGACAATATTATATCTCAGTGATGCTGACATAGAGATGCTCCAAATTTTAATATTCTATTATGAAATTCCCATGAATTACATTAAAATCCAAACCATATTAAATTCTCTTGTAAGTTAAAGCCCAAAGATTTCAAAATACTACGAACATTATAGCTCCAAATTAAATGTCACCCTTTTCAGTTTAAGTTACAAAGCAATCAAAGTCTTCTCCAGTTTTTTTTTGCTTTGATTAGATTCAGCCAGGGGGTGGAGCTCCTGATGGTTGGGCTGCCTCATCCTGGAAGGGCTATGGTTTCTTCACAGCAGCAGAACATGTTTGCATTCAATGCCAAGTCTTACTTTTAAAGTCAAATGAGGTTTTACTGCATACAAAATTATTATGGTACTCATAACAAAATTTAAAAATAAGATGATCTGCAGACCCTAGAGCTAAATTATATTTGCAGAACCCAGTATTTGGTATTGCTAAATATCTTTTCAAAGAATTAGTGGTATTTGTGGGAAGGACAGTAGAGGGAATTTTGGTTCTGTTTGTTTGTTTTGTTTTATGCTTATCAGGATATCAGCCTGTCTGTATCAGGTTTCCAAAATTTATAAACTACATCCTTTAATTCAGTCTCAGAACTATCCCAGTAAGAGGTTAATTTTGCAGAATTCATTTACCACATCTGAGAGTAGGAAGCAACCTACGTATACTGTTTCTCTTTGACTAAGTGTTGAGAAACTATGGTCCTGCAAAACCACCTGTTTTTGTAAATAAAGTATCACTAGGACACAGTTACACCTATGTATTTACATATTGTAGATAACTGCTTTCTGAGCCACAAAGACGGAGTTCAAGACTACATAGAGAGAACTTATGTTGTGGTAAGCCTGAAACGCTTATCACCTGACCCTTCAAAGAAAAACGTGTTCTGTTTTAACAGCACTGAAAGCCTTTTTTGCTAAGTTTAGAAAATTGCAATGTAGGGGCTCAGGTCACAGGGCCAGAGCCCAGATCAGATGCTTTTATTTCACATCAAGATTATTTAAAACTTATCAGTTTATATTGCCTTGCACATGGTGTGTTTCTAAAGTCTCATTTCTTCATTGTGCATTAACTTGGGGTTATTGGCATAATTTCTGCAATGCATGATGAGCAGGCTTAGACCACTGGGGCAACTGTCAGTAACTCTGAGTGTGGAATAGTGGAATAGCACAGACCCACAAAACTGCCTCACCACACATGGATTGCAGCCAGAGAATCTTGTTCAGTGGATTCTTATAGTTATGCTCCTGAAGCATGTGCCTTGATGAGGGTAGTAAACAATAGCTCATCCAAATGCTCCTCAAGACACTGTCTATCCCATGTTTTTGGCAGTTCCAACCCTCAAGGAGTGCTACTACTTGCCACATCTTTGGGTTTTCCCTTCCCCAGTGACTATACCTCTCTAGTTGCATCTCCCCCTGCTGTTCTACGCCTTTAACACGGGTGTTTATTGGTTCTTTCCTTCTCTAACACATATAGATCTAGTTCTATTTGTCATATCAGAATTTCTTCTATTTCCCCTTTGCTTACTGCCCAGGGCATTTTTGTTTTTACTTTATTCAGTTCATGAGTTCTGAGTCTTGTAAATGCATCTACTGTTCAAATAGATCTTGTCCACCAAGCTGGGTTAGAT
Organism: Canis aureus; assembly: GCF_053574225.1. Classification (NCBI taxonomy): domain Eukaryota; kingdom Metazoa; phylum Chordata; class Mammalia; order Carnivora; family Canidae; genus Canis; species Canis aureus. The sequence goes on from NC_135612.1 coordinate 68,747,490, forward strand.
AACCCCATTAGGAGACTTTTGTCTCATTAGATAAACAAGTAACCCAGGCCAGGACAATTTATTATCATCCAGTACAGCTTCCAGTTAATAACCTTCATCTTTGCTTCTAGTTCTAATGTCATAAATCTCGTAGGCCTAAGGATATATGTCCTATCTGAATGCATACCTATAATACCAGAGCATCACCTTGAAGTCACCCCATAATTCTTTGAGGATTTCTGATCCTAATCCAAAATTAGTCTTTATACATCCCCACCTTGCCCTAAGTGAGGAATGGAATCATGGGAAACCAACCTAGTGCTGCTTAGTAAAGCCTGGTGCTAATAATTTAAAACGAGACCCTCATGACTATTCTTGGGCAGACGCAGGACTCAGGCTCCTATATCTTCTAAGACTGTAAGGCAATCTTTGCATTGGGGTAAGTTCCTGCGAAGTTGAAGGTCATTCTGTGGCAACCACTCTAAAAACCTTACCATGTGGTAAGAATAAAGCTGATTTTGTTTTAGTTAAAATGCTTTATAGCAAAAATGACCTCTTACTTTATCAAACTAGGATATTTTTCAAGTGAAGGGGAACTACTGTTATTTATGCAGAAGCATTAGGTATAGATAGACTGAGCTGGATAATACAATGACTGATTCCTCTACTTGTAGTAGATGCTTTATAGGTTGAGGCCCTTGCTGTGTCCTAAACTTTTGTGGAATACCTGCATGGCATAATATATATCCTGGTGCTTGTAGTACCATCTCTACAGAAGTAGCTTGATCCCGGTATAAGAAATAGCCTTAGCATTACCCTAGATACAGGCGCATAATGAGAAAGGGAGGTGGGCTACAGCATAGCTGAAGGCTTCCCCCTAGACATTCTTTATCTTTGATGAATGGCCAAGAGCTAGGTAGATTATTAGGAGTGGTTCTTTTGAAGTGATGTGGTAATGCATTCATTTATTCAAGATAAAACTTGTGAGAAAGAGATTGAGATGAAGTTTAGGAGATGAACATCAGTCATGTCACTCCTATATCTTAATACTGGAGGGACAAGGTCAACCACTGAACCATTTCTTAGCACCCAGATGATAAGACGTAATTGTACAAAATCTCATTGGTTCTTGTGTGGAAAATATATTGTGCTGGGAAAGTGGAGGCAGGGGAAGTAGTTGCAAAGCTTCCATAGCTAGAAGGCTACTGCAGGTGTCTGGCCAAGGATAATGCGGGCTTGAACTAATGCAGCTGCAGAAGACAGAAAGCAGGGCAGGCTCTTATATCACAGATTAAGGGTAGGATTACAAAGAATGGATATGGAATTTTGTTAGATTTTGGGCTTAGTATCACCTACTGAGAGAAAATAGAGGAGGAAAATTGAGTTTTAGCAGAGGCTGTGAGCAGGGAAATGGAGAATAATTATAGATAAAAGAAAAGAATAATATGGAAGAAATGCCTCTCATTTTTCATAATTTTGCTAGGTTCTCCCCAATTTAACCTTGAGTGTGTAAATTTATTAAGTTTTACTAAGCAATGCCACCATCTGAAGTGAAACAAGGTAATTTTTTTTCTTGAATATTCCTTCTCTGAACTGATTCATGGAGATGGGTCAGGATACATTTTGAGAGCTGGGTAAAGATCAAGAAAAAAACTGATTTTGACCCTTGTTTGGCTTTGGACTATTACTCCATTTGCCTAGTATTGAGTTACTTTATCTGAAAAATGGGATAATAATACCTCCCTCAATGACATCATCAAAAGATAAAAGGAAATATTATATGTTGCATACTCAGTATTATGCTTGGAGAAAGGTAAGAATTTTCTAACTGGTGATTATCATTGTAGATTTTTTGATAATTTATTTCCTGAAATACAAAACAGAAGGATGGATATCAGAAAGAAAGAATATTCTTTAATTATTTATTTATTCAACTAAGACATTAAAATAAAGTAAATTAACATAAGGGACACATACTTCTGGCCATGTTACCTCTTCCCATAATTAGCTAGAAAGCCACATGAGATATATGAAATCACTGTTTTTAGACAATACAAAACACGTATTGTTTGTTAATCCTGAGAGAAAAAATACAATCAAGGTAAATCATCCTGGATTTCTGCCTGGACAGCCCTTCCAGAATGTGATACAGAGAACAGAAATCCAGTTATGAAGATTACATATAGAAGTTCTGAGAGACTGAATTGGTTAGAATTCATGGCAGACTACTGTAAAAGAGAGTTTCTCTCTCTCACATACACAAACATACACACACACACACACACACACTTCGAAAATGTGGACAGGAATTCTATAGCATTTTATGGAGGAATGAACTGCACTGGCATTGAAAGTAATTTGAAAAGACGAGGGAAAGAACCATCAGAGGACTATCAGGTGAAGAGCTACCAGTGATTACCAAAGACTGGCAAAATTTAGTGCTTCTAGGAGCCTGAGTGGAGAGGTCTATCAAATATATATCAAATATTTAAATTAGGAATAACACACAACTTAAAAACAGAGGAGTAGGAGGAACTTCCCAACTCACTTAATGAAGCCTACATTATTCTTACACCCGAACTGGCAAAAAATGTGATAAGAAAATGATTTTGTGACCCAATATTCTTAATAGACACAGGTGTAAAAATTTACCAAAATATTAACAGATCTTATTTGGTGATACATAAAAAGGATAATATGCTCTGCTTACATGAGGGTTGTGCCAAGAATTAAAGTTATATGCTTATAACATTCCAAAAATTACTCAATGTAGTATAACAATTTAATAGAAATGAGAAAATTAAATGATAATTTCAATAGATACAGGACTTTCTTATAATAAGTTCAATATCTATTCATGAATAAAATATTCAGCAATCTAGCAATAGAAGAAAACTTGCTAAAACTGATCAAGACAAACTCTGAAAAACATACAGCTGACATGATACCTAAGAGTGAAAGACAGAAGGCTTTTCCCCAAAGATTATGAACAAGATAAAAAGGCTCCATCCTCATCTCTTTTATTTCACTGGGTTGTTAGTCAATGTAGTAAGTCAACAGCAACAATAATGATATAGGCATTCAGAGTCGAAAGAAACAAAACTATATTTTTGGGGTGTTTTTTTTGGTTCACAGATTTCATGATCCTGTATGAAGGAAATCTTATGAAGTTTATTTTAAAAAGAAATTAAGATTTTAGGTAAATTAGCAGGATTATTGGATACAAGATTAACATAATCAATTCTATTTCTGTATACCAGTAAGAGTCAGGCGAAAATTGAAATAAAATAAATAGTACCATTTGTCATAGCATCAAAAACATTAAATATTTATGGATACATCTGACAACCTATAGACTGCAACATTGATGAGAGAAATTTAAAAGGGTGAAATGAATTGAAAGATTTAATCAATATTTTAAAATATCAATTCTCCATAAATTATTCTATAGTTTCAGTATAATCTTCATCAAAATTCCAGCAGGGCTTTTTGTAGAAATTAAGAAGCTAATTTCAAAATTCATATGAAAATGCCAAGAAGCTAGAATATCCAAAACACAGTTTTGAAATTTAAAGAACAAAATTTGAGGATTTATACCACTCGATTTCAAAACTTACAAAACTATAATAATCAGGACAGTGAACTCTGGGCAGAAGTATAAATAAATCAATGAAATAGAATAGAGAAGCAGAAACAGACTCATAAATAGACAGTTGATTTTTCAGAAAGTTTCGATCTTTTGAATGGATGGTACAGGAAAATTTGAATTTTCCTATGGGAAAAAAATAATAAGCTTGGATCTTTACTTTTTATTACATACTAAGATTAATTATAGCTGGATTATAGACCTAAATGTGAAACCCATAGCCATAAAACTTCTGAAAAAAACAACTTAGCATCAATAATGACCTTGGGTTAGGCAGAGGTTTTTAGACACAACATGAAAAACATGATCCACATAAGAAAAAAAATTGATAAATGAACGTTAACAAAATTAAAATTGTACTCTTTGAGGGGATCCTGGTATCTCAGTTGGTTGAGAGTCTCCCTTCAGCTCAGTTCATGTCCTCAGGGTTCTGGAATCCAGGCCTGCATCAAGGCTCCCTGCTCAATGGGGAGTTTGCTTCTCCCTTTCCCTTTGCCACTCCCCCGCCCCCAACACTGACTCTCTTGATTAGATAAATTAAATCTTAAAAAAAAAAAAAAATTCTACTCTTTGAAAGTCATTTAAATGAAAATGAAAAGACAAGCCATAGACCAATAGAAATAATTAGAAAATGACATGTTTGGGAAAGGACTTGAATTCAGAATATATAAAGAAATCTGAACAATCAATAGTTAAGAAAATAACCCAATTAAATGAATGGGCAAATGGTTTGAATAAACACTCCACCAAAGAATACATACATAAGAAAATAAGTATTTGAACAAATACTCAACATCATTAGTCATGAAGGAAATCATACTGAGATGATAGTCTAAACCTATTAACACATCTAACATGAAAAAGTAGGGGGTGCCTGGGTGGCTCAATTGGTTAAGCGTCTGTCTCTTGATCTCAACTCAAGTCTTGATCTAGGGATCTTGAGTTGAAGCCCCATGTTGAGCTTCACACTGGGCATAAAGCTTACTTAAAAAAAAAAAGTCTGATCACCCCAAAAGTTGGTGAGGATATGAGACATGTGCCTTTCATGAATTGCTGGTAGGAATATACAACAGCACACTTGATGTGGTTTGGAAAGTTGGGGTTCAGATGGGACAATGAAGAAAAATTCTTGAGATATCTTGGGTGCAAAAAGGTGGCTTTTTTAAAGGAGAAAGACAGAACCTGGGGCAGAGGCTTGTGAGGAATGACTGATTATATACTATGGAGTTGGAGGAAGTAAAGACAAAGGAGTTTTCCAAAAGGACTTTTATATGCTAAAGAGAACAGGACCCCTGAGACCTAGCTATTGTCAAGCTAAGGTTGTTTTTCCCTCTAGCAAAATATTAACATTAAGACAGTTGGCAGTTACTGGAGGAATATTATATTCTGCCTATCTCAAGTAGTTTTCAGTGGGCTGCAAGTTATAAGGAAATTTAATCTCATCTACATTTCCCTCTGCCTCTGTTCCCCACATAATACTCGCCTGTGCAAACAGGGACAGTTCCTCTAAAAGCTAAACATACAATTACCCTATGAACCAGATATTTCAATTTATGGAATGGGTATCCAGCCACAGCTTTGGTGGTCTCTCCAGAACACACTTGCTCATTATTTGCAATATGGATAGGTTGCGAGTTTTCCACATCTTCATGTTGTGGTTCCTTTCTGCATCATTAGCTGTTCTGTGTTTCTTACACTTCTCGAAATTTTTATATTTTTAAAGATTTTATTTATTTATTTGAGAGAGAGAGAGAGTGCATGAGAGGGAGGGGAAGGCAGAGGGAGGAGCAGTCTCCCCACTGAGCATGGAGCCCTAAGCAGTGCTGGATCCCAAGATCCTGAGATCAGGACCTGAGCTGAAGTCAGACACTTAACCCACTGAGCCACCCAGGCACCCCCTCACTCTTCTCCAATTTTACTGTAGCAGTGAGGAGAAACTTTGCTTCAAAATCTACTCAACTAAATATCCAAGTTTATCACTTATAATTTCTACTTTCCACAAAACAGCAGGACATAATTTAGCTAAGTTTTTTGGCACATTATATCAAGGATCATCTTTCCTTCAGTTTCCAAGAACACGTTCCTCATTTCTACCTGATACTCCATGAGAATTCCCTTGAGTGTCCACATTCCTGGCAACAATCTCTTCAAGGCAATCTAACCTTTTTCTAATGTGAATCTTACCCTGTTCCAAAGTTACTTCCACATTTTTAGGGGTTTGTTATAGAAGCACCACATTTTGCTGTGCCAAAATCTTTATTAACCAGGATTCTCCAGAAACCAACAGGATGCATATGTTTGTGTATGTATAAAATTATATATGTAGAGAATGAGACACATGGACATCACAAAGCCTTGGTGAGTACAAAATCTGATGCTGTGCATATTGTATTATGCAAATTCACCTTAGTTAAGTTGATTTGACAATAGCAATAATATCACTTATCTGGCAGGATTATTTAAGTAATAAATGACTGATGATTTCAGCTCAGTTTCTAACATTCAGGAATTGTTCACTTAATGATAGTTTTTTAAAAACTTATCCTCTGTTTTTTTAAGTAAACCTGACTCCTTTCATTGGCTATCTTTTAAACTTATATTTTCTCCTTAGGCTTTTATATTCCTAAAGGAAACTCAGTCTGTTTTTTCAGAGCTCATGAGGTTAATCAATTCAAATTTTGGGTGGCAAAATTGCATGGAGTCTCAGCATATTTATACAGCAAATGAAAACTTTGTATTCTTGAATGCATTAAATCAGTTCAAGGGTTTGATATTATAAGAATTTGGGTCCTGTCTCAGATAGATGGATATTTTTCCCCCAAAAAAATTGATGGGTGCAAATCTGTCTTAGATTTAATGGTTAAAAACAGATGTACTTATGAAAGAGCTCACCACCTATGTGTAGTTGGAACAGACTCCACTTCCCCCATTAAACTAAAGGAATAAAAATTATAAGTACCCAATAAATATTTCTTGAATATGCCTTTTAAGAGCCAAACTTTGTTTTACTTTGATTGAGTAACATAGCACCATCTTCCCTACATTTGTTATGGTATAATTTTATCTGATTCATTTGGAACATGTTGCTATATTAGAAATGGTTCTCCTTTCAAAAAGTTTATAGTCTCAGAGGGACAAAGAGCATGCTTATTTTCAGAATAGAAGCTATGGAAAACTTTATGTTATCAAGTAACAAAATAAGTACTAGGGAAAACAATCTGATGATGTTCAGGAACCACAGATGTCATAGTGGGCTATAGAGTCTTGATGTTTTTACAGTGAAGGGAATACAGATGTCACAAAAGCCATAGTCATATAATCAACTTGAGTATCTTAAAATAGAGTTGCCTTGCATACAACAAATATTTTAAATACAATAGAACCTATTTGCCTAGTTGTATTCTCAGGAAACCCATAATTCATTTTCTAACATTAGGTACTTTGGGGAAATAATGTTTTTTGCAATTGCAAGTTTTAGTTGGCAAAGTTAGATATTATTCTGGTGGCTTATTTTTTAAAAAAGATTTTATTTATTTATTCATGAGTAACACACAGAGAGAGGCAGAGACATAGGCAGAGAGAGAACATTTCAGGGACTCCAACCCAGGACCCTGGGATCACACCCTGAGCCAAAAGCAGACTCTCAACCACTGAGCCATCCAGGCATCCCTGTTCTGGTGGCTTTATAACTTAAGATTATTTTTACTGTTACATGTCTATTGCTTGCCAATATTGCTCCATTGGGATCTGCTCCATTCACTCAGGGATCAGATGATAGATGCTCTTCATGTGACACACTCTGTGTCAACTGGAATTCAAGAGCATCTGGGTCTCCATGACAGAAGAAGATACAGCTATATGATTGTGCACTAGGTTCTTATATACTTCAAGTAAGAAGTGATATTCTCATTTCTACCCACAGCCCATTAATAAAATGCAGTCACAGTCTTGTCAAAGTAAAAAGAGGTTGGAAAATGTGAGTAAGTAGATAGAATGTGTGTTTAGGGTTACAGCTCTGGCACAGTTTGTTTTTCTGGTCAAATGTTCCTTTATTCCCTTCTCATACAGAGTATAGTCATACCTTTCTCAGGGGAGGCAACTGAAGTTCCAAGTTTGAACCAATAAGCACATCATGGTCAAAGTCTGGAATCCCTACATATTGCAAAAGCATAGTTGCATTAAGTTCAGTTATTCTTAAAAAAAAAAAAAAAAAGTTCAGGTATTCTTCTTTTGGTCAGAAGAACTATGAACAAAAAGCCTATTTATCACCTGCCTGGCACCTATCAGAACAGAGAAAGAATAATCATAGTCAATATTCCCATCAGGAAAGGTGATAGTCCTGAAAAATTCTTCAATTCCGTTGGTGGGACTCCATGAATTCCCTCTATCTTTGGTATGGACTTATTTCTTGATTAAGTTATGATTGTGACCTTAAGAAAGATCTGCTTTACCTATGCTTTTCCATGGCCCTTGCTTGACTCTACCTTCTTGTGCTCTTGTTCCCCATTATCCTTCTTGACTGAATTTGAAGAGTGTTACACAATATGCCCTCCTTGATCTTTACTGTTTTTTTCTGTTCCCTTCCAGCTCAAAGAATTCTTGAGGCTTAAAAATCCTTTCTTATAAGAATTTTTAGTCTAAGTTTGTTGGGTCTTGCTAGTAAAAATGTCTTTAAATGAAATAGTAAACTTGTTATGTATTTGATTCTAGTCAGGTCCATGGTTCAGTAAGCATTACCAGATTGTCCTTTTGAAGGAAAAGTTCCAGGCTCTGCCATTTTACTGATTTTCTGCCAACTCTCCCTTCCTAGTTCTTGCTTTCTCTCTCCCTCTCTCCTTTCTTCTCCCTCACTTTCTCCCTCCACTGACACTATAGTTTTTGTAAAATAACTCTATTTTTCATTTGACTTTAACCTAATTATTGCCCTAAGTAATTTTTTATCTAATAGAAAAACGTAGCAGGTTGGAATATCCTTTTTTTTTTAGAGAGATTTTATTTATTTATTCATGAGAGACAGAGAGAGAGAGAGAGAGAGGCAGAGACACAGGCAGAGGGAGAAGCAGGCTCCATTCAGGGAGCCCGACATGGGACTCGATCCCGGGACTCCAGGACTATGCCCTGGACTGAAGGTAGGTGCTAAACTGCTGATCCACCCAGGGATCCCCCAGGTTGGAATATCCTTAATCTGATTTTTGCCATCACACACTCAGCCAGTTGAGATATTTGAGGTGTTATGGGACCTTATTCTAACTTTGCTTCAAAGTTGAATTTATTTATTTTTATTTTACTTTACAGTTTTATTTAATGTATAACTATATACAGCAAAATTTAGAAAGTATAGTTAGTTTACAGTTCTCTGAGTTTTGACAGGCATAAATGGGCATATAACCAACATTACAATCAAGGTATAGAATAGTCCCATCATGCATACACACACACACGCGCACACACACACACACACACACATACACGTATATATACATTTTTTAAGATTTTATTTATTTATTCATGAGAGACACAGAGAGACAGAGGCAGAGTCATAGACAGAGGGAGAAGCAGGCTCCATGCAGGAAGCTCAATGTGGGACTTGATCCTGGGACTACGGGATCATGCCCTGAGCCAAAGGCAGATGCTCAACCACTGAGCCACCCAGGCATCCCACATACATACATTCTTATTTCTTTATTCTTTGTCAAATTTTCCCCAATGCCCAGCTCGTATAAATGACTGACCCAGTCTCTGAATCAGTTGTGCTGTTTCACAATGTCCTATAAAACAAATTATACAGCATATAGCCTTTGAGACTGACTCCTTTCATCGAGCACAGTGCATTTGAGATTTACCTGTTTTCTTGCCTCTATTAGTAATTTTTTTATTCTATTACATGGTTATGCCACAGATTTTTTGTTTATTTTTTTTCAATTTACTCATTAAGTCAGTTCAGTGGCATTTGGTTTGTTTCCAGTTTGGGATGATTACAAGTTAATCTTCTATAAATATTTGTGTGTATGTTTTTATACGAACATAAGCTTTTATTTCATTTAGATTCTACCTAGAAGTGGAATTACTAGGTTGCATGACAAGTGTATGTTTAACATTAGGAAACAACCTGCCACATTGGCTCCCAAAGTGGCTGACCCATTTTAATCTGTATCAGCAATGTGTGAGAATTCTATTTGATCCACAGCCTTGTCACCATTTGGTATTATCAAGTTTTTATTTCTGTTTTGTTCTGTTTTGCCATTCTAATAAGTTTTAGTAGTATCTTATTGTGGTTGTAATTTGCATTTTCCTAAAGACTAATTATGTTGAACATATTTCCATATACTTATTTGCCTCCCATATGCTTTCTCCAGTGAAGTATCTGTTCACATCATTTACCCATTTCTTACTGAGTTGTTTGTTTCCTGATTATTGAGTTTTGCATACTGAGTTAGTTATTATTCCCTTTTTCTTTGCTTCAGGATAGAACAACAAAGTTTTTTTTTAATCTGTTATCTTTTAACTGGAAATTTTTCTATTGTTTGTTGGAAATGAGGCCAATTCATAGTGTACCCTTCTGCTTTAAAGACAGAGCACACATTTTTAGAGGGACACATGAGAATCCACATAAGTAGATCAGATTTTTCATCATTCCTTCAACTAAAAATGACTCTGTGATGAAGCTCTGGCCGACAGGACATATGTAGGGTACCTTGTGGAATGCAGTTAAACCCTGAACAATGAATGCAAAGTTTAGAGGTGTTAGTCCCTGCATAATCAAAAGTCCTTGTATTAACTTTGACTATCCCCAAACTGAACTAATAGACTACTATTGACTGGAAGCCTTATGATAATGTAAACAGTCAATGAACACATATTTTGCATGCAATCTGTATTCTTACAATAGAGTAGGCTAGAGAAAAGAAAATGTTAAGAAAATCATTAGGAAGAGAAAATACATTTACAGTCCTGAAATAGATTTATTTAAAAAGTCAATGTGTAAATGGACCCTTGAGGTTCAAAGCCATGCTATTCAAGAGTCAACTGTATATCCTTAAAGAGAGAGCCTGCCTTCTGTTCTATTCACTTTCACATTGGCTAAAATGTAGTCTTAATGGATGGGGCCCCTGCATTAATGCTGGACCCCAAAGCTACCACCTCGGTGTCCATCGAAAGATGAATGAATAAAAAAGATGTGGTTTATGTATACAATGGAATATTACTCAGCCATTAGAAATGACAAATACCCACCATTTGCTTCCACGTGGATGAAACTGGAGGGTATTATGCTGAGTGAAATAAGTCAATCGGAGAAGGACAAATATTATATGGTCTCATTCATTTGGGGAATATAAATAATAGTGAAAGGAAATAAAGGGGAAAGGAGGAAAAATAAGTGGGAAATATCAAAAAGGGAGACAGAACATGGAAGAGTCCTAACTCTGGGAAACGAACTAGGGGTGGTGGAAGGGGAGGTGGGTGGGGGGTGGGGGTGACTGGGTGACGGGCACTGAGGTGCGCACTTGATGGGATGAGCACTGGGTGTTATTCTGTATGCCGGCAAATTGAACACCAATAAAAAATAAATTTATAAAAAATAATGGTAGCATCTAATGGTAGACCACATGACAGAAGGAAGGGATTTACCACCCTACTTTTGAATATTTACTTTCAGACTTTAATAAGAGATATATATTAGCTTCTTTGAACTAGTTTTTTGTTTGTTTTGGCTTTTCTGTCCCTTGTAATTGAGCCTCATCCAAACCAACAAGAGATTTCATGACATCTAGATCTTTAATTTCAAGGAAATCGAGGATCTCCTCAAGTATAAATAAAACATTATAGATCAGAAAGTTAGAAAAGTAGCAGAATCATTTTAAAGAAAAATCATTAGGGACACCTGCGGGGCTTAGCACTTGAGAGTCTGCCTTCAGCTCAGGGCGTGATCCCGGAGTCCCGGGATTGAGTCCTACATTGGGCTCCCTGCATGGAGCCTGCTTCTCCCTCTGCCTATGTCTCTGCCTCTCTCTGTTTGTCTCTCAAATAAATAAATAAATAAATAAATAAATAAATAAATAAATAAAATCTTGAAAAAACAAAAGAAAGGAAAATCATTAATCAAATACTGAGATTTTTGAGATTATCTATCTTTTAGGAGATAATGTCAGAGGCTTGAAAATGAAAAATTAGTAGGGATGCCATGTACAGAAGTAAAGATAAAGAATAAAATAGCTTTCATTTTTTCTTGGATGCATGATATAGTTTAGTTATGCTTGAGCACTTGACCTACAGAAATAATATTAGTTTTCTGAAACCTTAATATTTATTAACAGGTTCAAGTGGAGGGGAGGAGTCATTTTCTGGCTCAAAGAAAGTCTACATAGTTCACTACTTTAGACAGAAATGTGGAAACAGACATCAAAGCCACAAATTCAGGGCTTTCATTATGGTTATAATGTACACTACTGCACTTCTACTCACCTCTATCATATCCCCCATTAAAACTTTTCTCTTTTTGAATCTTGTTTTCTTTATTTTTACATTCTGAATTACCAGTGCTTGGTGAGATCAGAGAAAACTTGAAACAGTATTTGCTCAATGAATGGAAATACTTATGACTCTCATCTGGACCTCCAGACCTAGCTCTAACCTTGGAATCCATCAGGTTTCTGTTTAATATTTGTTCCTCTTTTTTATGCATCCCAGCCTCAGATGAGATGGAATTCATCCCCATGTCTGGGCCAAGCACCCACAACAGAGTTCTGTCCAATCTTCTCTGTAATCTTTACCTCATCAGAGATCAAGAGAGCAAAGGAAATTCTGACATAGGGTGTCCAAGTGCTAGGCAATGTGTGATCCACAGGGATGTTTTAGTCCTTAAGGATTTAAGCCACTATCCTGAGACAAAGACAGAAGGATATAACCAAAGCAAATCAAACCAACCAAACCAAACCAAACCAAACCAAACCAAACCAAACCAAACCAAAAAGTAAAACTCTGTGACAATGAGAAAAATAAGCAGAATGTACTTTGGTTATGGAGAGAAAATTAATTTAGACAGTTAATGAGATAAGGAAAGCAAAAGTAACAGGTTTACAGTTGGGTAGGTTATTTGAAGGCAGATATTGGGGCAACCTACATTCCAGAAAGGTGAACTAGACTGATCAGAGAGGAATAAGGGACAGGAAATTTTCTTATCTTCCTTTTCTTTAGTTATTTTGCTAAGTGAGCCATGTTTATTCAAATGGTACATATCCATTCAAGAAAAGATATAGATGCCTGTAGGCAAGAGCCCTGGATGCTCCTTTCTGGTTACCAGTCGTATCTTTCTCTGTCTTGACCCTCAACTCTTAGGTATAAACCTACTGTTAATACTTTGAGTGTATTTTCTTAGCATCTGATTTTTTTTTTTCACTATAAAAAGATTTTAGAGTGAACTCATTCTCTGGTCTTTCTTTTTTATTCTTTTTCTTTCTCTTTCTTTCTTTCTTTCTTTCTTTCTTTCTTTCTTTCTTTCTTCTTTCTTTCTTTCTTCTTTCTTTCTTTTCTTTCTTTCTCTCTTCTTTCTCTTTTTTTATGTCCTGCTCATGTTATAGTGTCCTTATCATTTCAGCAAAAACACCTGCTTGAGCTTCAAATGCCAGCTCTTGCATTTTTGCCTGAAAGTTCTGGCTTCTGGAGCTATGAGGAGTTAATCTGTCCCACCTCATGAAGAATATCTCACCGATGCACTGATGGGACTTGAACCATAAATATTTAAAGTCCCTTGATGTTCAGTTAGGATAACTATGAGGCATGTGCTCTCTCCTAGCTTCCAGAGTTTACCCAGCAGGATTAAACTTTAGTTAGTTGCCCATAGCGAAGCTGGCTTGATAGGGCATCCTGAAAGCCTGCCTTCCCTTCCATTTTTCACACCCTTATTTACCTACCAGGGGTTTGTTTCTTCAATTCCTAAATCAACAAATTACAATTGAAACTCTGCCTTAGACTCTGATAATCGGGGAACTCAAAATAAGATAATCATGTTAAATCTTTATTCTTCTCCCCAAAGCATTAGATATTAACTCAAGCTGCTACTCATGTCTGGCCAGACCAGGTATTTGGCCTATTTTACATAAATATAGATACAGATAGATATATAAATTACATAGACAATATAAATGTATATAAACATATGCATATCTATGACATATTTTTATATATGTAAGTCTGGATTCAGCTCATTCATGAAATTGTAAGTAGTTCAAAGGAGAATCCTATTATTGCTTCTAAGCATCTATGCTTTTGATCTTGTGCAAATTCAGAGAACTTATTTTTTCACTCACCCATGTCTCTAAATCTATTGAACAAAAGTATAATCACATTAGTGTGGAATGCCAAAAGGATCAGATCTAGGTATACACATTAAATTAGAATTCTCACTATGTTGGAAGAAGAAACTTTTGCAGTTTTCCACTTTATTCTTTTCAAAATTTCTTTAAGAGCATTTGCTTCTGGTTGCAAAGTCTGATCAGCATTTTTTTCATTAACTATTGAAGTCTAAGTGAAATTGTTTTCAGTATCTCCGGTTGCTCTGTGTGTATGTTATGTAGAAGACAAAAGAGCTATGAGAGTAAATGTGCATGAAACAATGGAGTTTAAGTCTAATAAGCTACATAGATTATAAGAAGATGACCAAAGGAAAAACTGAAAATAATGGAAAAGCTCAGAAGGTGGTTTGCATCTGAAATCTATATAATGTTCCAAAGGGATTAAATTGATTACTTGACATGCACAACCTCCTGCATTTTATTGCTATTACACGTTAAAGTTATAGAGAAAAAGCATACTGGGATATATCACTGGATTTTGGTTTCATAGTGGCTGGGAAAGACTTGGTTCTTATAAATATGAGGATCACTCTCTGAGCTACCCCAAAATGAATGGCAATGAAGGCAAGGGACACAATACTGCAGTCTCCACTTCATTTTCAGTGACTCTAGGGTGTTCTAAGTGAGAAAAAGGCTAGAGGTAGCTGCTGGGAAACCAATGCTTCTGAAATTAGTGGTCTGGTCTTTCACTTTCACCATGATGCTTTCTAATGTCTTCAGTTTTTTTTCTTAAGGCTGGGCACTCATATTTTCTCCACTTATTTATTAAGATCTGTTTTTCTGCAGATCATCATAATCTGGCCACTTTTCTATGTACTTCTGTCTCCTACTCAAAAAAGAATGCTGATTCCTGATCATACTCTGATGGCAGAGCAAGACTTTCATTGATACCATCGGTCTCCCCATTTTGCAGTTAGAGACATTGCAGATTCTGTCAGTAATTTTTGAGCAATCATTGGTCACAGAAGAGGTTTCATAGTAGAATGACTTCAATAGGAAAATATAAATATTATTTTAATAAAATGATGCATCACCTTATGTAGCTAGAATTCTAAGCTGTTCTTCAAAATTCTCAGCCTCTAGTGTATACACACCTTCTCCCAGTCATTCAATCAAGCACTAATCTAGGTGCTGCTGTGAAGGGATTTGCAGATGTAATTAAGTTCTCAAATCAGTTGGCCTTAAAATAGGATGATACTTGATGGATACAACCAATCAGATGGGTCCTTCAAAGGGACTGGAATCCTTCAGGGAAATGATATATGAAAGGTGAGAAAGGGTCTGAGAAGAAGAAGTGTCTACACTGCTGGCTTTGAAGATGGAGGGGATCACATGGTAAGTGATGATGAGTGGCCTCTAAGAGCTGATAGTGACTGCCATCCACGAGCCAGCAAGACTTGGATCCCAGTTTTACACTTGTAAAAAAAAAATTGATTCTACCAACAGCTGTTGAGTTTGGAAGGAGATTTTTCCCCCAGAGTCTTCACATAAGAATGCAACCTGGTCAATACCTCGAATATGAGACCCAAGAATTTACTTAAGACTTAGCTCAAATTCTGACCCTACAGAACTGTGTGGTAGTAACCAGTGTTGTTTAAGCTACTATTTGTGTAAGTTGTTACAAGGCATTGGAAAATGAATATACTCCCACAACACTTACCAGACTCAGTCCTTCTCCTGGACCAGCAAAGTTTGTGTCACTTACGTTTACTGAGGTGATTTGTCTGAATGCTGGTTATCATTCTTGTAGCTTGAGGGATCCTACTCTTATAAAGTACACAACCCTGTAACTATGAAGAGCCAGGGTCTAGCAAAGTGTTTTGAGTTTGAATCCTGTCTCTGCCATCTTCTATCTGTAGAAACTTGGATACATTGCTGAACTCCTCTGATCCCCAGTTAGGTTAGTTTTAACATGGGTAAAATGGTAGTACTCACAGCCAAAACACTTTTCCTTATGCACATTCAGTGTTCAGCATGTGTGCTTGCACATGTTAGGTAACTGTCTGAGCCCTGATATAAATATAAAGTATAAATATAAATTAATGCACAACTTGATAGAGTCCAAATTTCAAATCAGTGAACCTTTCATAAACCCTTTCTCTCTGCCAGGCTGTTGGAATAAACATAAGATGGGAAAATGTCACAACCTTTAGTTTCAAAGCTTCTCCAAATAAGTGAGAAAAACTGACACAGAAGCATAGATATCACTGATATCTTTTAACATGGCCAGTGAAAAAGAGACTGCAAGACAGAAGTGGTGCTAGAGAATTATTAGCTCTCAGCTGGGACGGATGGCAGGAAGGGAAGGAAAGGCTTTATCAGGCATGTTGACATTTGATTTGGGTTTTGAAGAATGAGTAGAAGTTGATCAAATAGTCAAAGACTAGAAAAGCATCCCAAGAAGAGCAAGTAGATTTTGCAGTATCTCTGAGATACTAAATATTATAGAGTGTATTAGGTATCATAGAGGTTCCAACAGCAGAAAGAAAGCTTAGCCAGATTAAGCCCACAAGACATTATTTTGAATCATGTGTACAAGGACATCCGAGGGAGAATCTACTTTTAGGCATGATGAAATCCTGATGAAATGTTGTCAGAGATTCCATCTATCAATTGATCAATCTGTCTTCTATTATCTATCTATCTATCTACCTATCAATCTATCATCTATCTTCTAATTATCATTGTCTATCTATCAATCATCTATGTATCTCTCCCCCTCTCTCTCTTCCTTGGCTCTTTTTAAAACTATTTTGGCTTTATTTTTAAATAAATAGGATCACTTCGTATTATGAAAAATATCGTTTGTACTTCAAAGCCTAAATTCTAATGGTTGCCAAGCTAAAAGCAGAAAGATTCTTTTTCACAACCATGTACTACTTTTCAGTGATGACTTAGGCCCATGTCCACTCACCTTGAATCCAATCCCATGACCTGCTTAGACCATATACTTGTTTTTGACAAGACATCGAGATGGACAAGCCTCAAGAAACCACATTAAATGTTTGCTTCTTTTTCCCAAAGGAGTATAGGTGGTTTTGCCAGAAGAAACCAGAAGAACTGCTGGCTATAGTAAAACAAATAGAAAATATAAAAAAAAAAATTGATGTCATTGGATCATAAAAAGTGATGGGTAAAATCTCGATGCATCTTTTTCATACACTAAGGCGTTTCAACTTTAGCCTGCAAGGGATGAGCAATTTGTGAAGGACTTCAGTCAGTGGAGAGGGTTGCTTGAATTTTGTGCTTTCACTCTCTTACACTGAAGTCATGGTGGAGGATGTGCAGCCATGAAGAGCATGGTGGATGGACTTCAAGGTCTCTAAAAGCCACTGGATGCATATGGCTATCACTCAGCGTACTGAGCAATGGAAATCCAGAGACAAGCCCGGTAGGAATTGTTCTGCCTCTCTGGCCTTTCCACTTAGCATTCATAATCCTCAGATGCACGACTGCCAGCAGCCACATCTTCCAACGCAAAGGTCAACATGAAAGAGCATCTTAAGTAGCACGTCAAAATGACATTTTGCGATTTGGCATAATTGCTTGCTTAAGTGCTTGTACATTACATTATCTCGCTTCCGTAAGGCTGATGTTGCTTCCAATTCTCCTATTCTTCAATTCCTTTGCTAAAATATTGCTACTTTCTAATAGTTGAGGGTATCTTGTATGTGAGGCAGCATCCACACTGTCATTACTTTAGTGTTTTGATTTCAGTGTCTGTGCATTATTTTATACCTCAAAAAACATCATTGGAGTTAAAAAAATGCCTCATGAGTTATAACCCCATATTCAACTGTCTGTTAGTTTGTTAATATAGTCAGTCACCAATCTATTCAATATGCTCCCCTGTATATAAGGCACTGAGAAAAGCACTGTGGTATTGGGGGTGGAAACAACTGTGTCCCTGCCCTTTGTGAGCGTAGAGAATAGGGCGAGAGTGGTGATATGTCTCTACTAGCTGCTGTGAAGGGAAAAGGAATCAGGATCAAATCATACAAAAAAAAAGTATAATATAAAAAAGCCATTTCAAGGAAATTTTTTTTATAATGAGGACAACATTGTAGATTAAAAAAAAAAAAAAAAAAAAGAGCTTGTCAGACCCATGCTGGACAGCAGACTAGGTTCAAGGCATTTGTTGTCTTCAGGGATTACAATGGACATGTCAGTCTAAATGTGTTCCAGGGAGGTAGCCAGTGCCATCCGTGGGGCCATCATCCTGGACAGATCTTCCATCGCCATCGCGTGGGGAGGCTAGTCGGGGAACAAGATTGCCAAACCCCACACTGTCTCTTGCAGGGTAACCCGCCTCTATTGCTCTGTGCTGGTGCACCACATCTCTGCTCCCAGAGGCACTGACATCCTCTCAGCCCCTGTGCCCAAGAAGCTACTGAGGATGGCCAGTATTGACGATGGTGACTCCTTGGCCAGGGGCTGCACTGCCATATTGGACAACGTCATCAAAGCTACTTATGACATTTCTAAGACCTATGTCTCTCTCACCTCTGACTTCTGGAGACTGTGTTCACCAAGTCTCCCTACCAGGAATTTATTGGCCATCTTGTAAAGACTCCACCAGAGTCTCTATACAGAGAACCCAGCTCCAGCTGTGGCCACCACCCAGTTTTATATAAGAAAAATAAAGTGAAATAAAGCCTGTTAAAACAAAGAAAGGGCTTGTGCCTCAAACTTGTTGCTCTCGGCACTGTGTAGATGCTCAGATTCTCACTCAAAATGGTTCACTGGGTTTTACAACAACCTTTTGTAAGTGGCATTCTCCAAGAAGCTGACTCTGAAATGGAGAGTTGAATCCAGGACAGAGACCAGGGGTCTCCTTGGAGTCTGCACCTTGGAAGTTGGAGGAGGAAAGAAGAACTGAGGAGGTAGAGGGTAAGCTGTGATGCCCTCTTACTGGAGGACTTATCCCTGCCAGGAACTCTGCAAATGGGACAAAGAAAAGCTATTCTGTGCTGGGTTATGAGGTTTGGGTCTTCATGCACCTGTTTTGATCAGTCGCTGGATAGCTGGCCAGCCAAGAAATGGTGTGACCTTATGCAAGCAGCTCTCTTAAGGTGAGACAGTCCCCAGGGAGAGCTGACAGCTGAGAGGTTGTATGCTGGAAGCTTCCCAAGCAGCTGGGTGTGAAGCTTTATTTTTGAATAAGGCTCTATACACTGAATTACAGTGTCCCTTATATCACCATTATCTGCAAGACTCTGATAAATGGAAATATTACCTTTTATGGAGACTGGGATCAGTTTTCCCTGAGCATTTATTTGGGCTAGATTCTAGGTTGGATGCATAGACAAAAGATGCCCTTGATCAGAAACACCTGCACTGTTATACGAGCAGGATTTAATCTTTCACTATGCTTACCTACTAAAATTAGGAGTTTGTATGGGCAGTCAGGTTTATCCTGATACAGTTTTCAATTCTTCCTATATATCAACTGCAATTTAATTCAAAATCTAGTTTTTTTGAGGCTCAACTCTAAGCCAAAATGATACTCCTCCTTCTCGTCTTCCTACTACTATTGCATTATTGCTAACTATATTCATGAAGAATTTTTTTGTATCATAAACTAATCTGAGCAATTTGCATGTAAGAACACATTTCATTCTTATAACGAATCTATGTGGTATATAATATCATCATCTACCATTTTTTAAATGATGAACCCAAGACACACAGAGGGTAAGCAACTTCCTCAACATTGTACAGATTTTATGTAGAGGAGCTGGACTTTGTACCCAGGTAGTTTGGCTCCAAAGTCTGTGCTTAAATACACTCTCTGCCATTAATGATCTCATCATTAGTGGAGTCTTGCAATTGGCTGATTGCTCTAATTATTCACTTATTATCTGCATCTATGCCCTTTGCAATATGACCCTGCAGTGCTCTCCCATTCCCAGGGGTATGGGCTGCTCTACCCTTTAGCTCTAGATTCAGCCAAGTTACTAGCATTGCCCTAAGTGTCTTTTAAAGTGTGAAATAAGTGGGGTGCCTGGGTGGCACAGTCAGTTAAATGTCAGACTCTTGGTTTCAGCTCAGGTCATGATCTCACAGTTGTGGGACTAAGCCCCATGCCAGGCTCTGTACTTAATGAGGAGTCCGCTTAAGATTGTCTCTTCCTCTGCCCTTCCCCCATTCTCACTCTTTCTCTCTCACATAAATAAATAAATCTTTAAAAAAAGAAAAGGTGCTTCAAATAGAGACTTGTAAAGTGCATGGAAGACTGAGTTTATTCTTTCTCATTCTTCTGCCATGGGCAGGGCAACATGCCTGGGATTGCTCATGTTGGAAGTTATTAGGGCAAAGGGCATCGCAGATCAGCTGACAGGTGCTCACTTCCAGCCAGGATCAGCACAGCCTCCTTGCCTACCTGAAGCTGCCCCCAAATGCTTGAGTGAGTCCAGTATAGGTCAGATAAACCCTACAGATCATGAACTAAAAAAACATTTGCTATTGCATGCCATTGAGGTTGTGATGCAACAGTTGTGTGACAATGTAAATGACTAATACAAATTGAGTTACAGGTGAAAATTAAATTTGATATAAATGCAATGATAAGTACAAGTGCTAGGTGTGCAAGGGGAACATAAGAGCACTGGTAAGGGGAATGTGACAGACAACTTATTTCAGACTTTATACTCAGTGAAGAGTTCCTGGAAGAACTAAAATAAAGGTTCTGGAGAAATCATTTCAAAAAAAAAAGAAACAGGATATATGTCAGGGAAGTATTTCTTACTTATATCTAGGGACCTGTAGTATGCCTGGATCATCCTCTCTGCAACAGCCATGTTTTTGAAAAGTTGTATGCAAATCCAAATATAATACATCTAATCTTGTTGCAGCAGCAGAGAGTTCACTAAACAAACTCTGAGATGAAGGTTCTTCTTCTTCTTCTTCTTCTTTTTTTTAATGGAAAGAAAAAAAGCTGGAAAGTGAATTATTTCCAAAAATATCTATTGCATGTTGACTCCAAGTAGATAGGTGCACCTGTATAAAACATAAATATGCGTCATTTAAAATTTTAAGCAGGACAAGTTACTCCTGCTGGTTGCTAATTCACACATGTCTGTATTTTGAATGTTAGCTTCCTACATTTTTATACAAATATTAATTGTAACTATAGCATTTAAAATATTATTCTCCATAATATTTACCTTAAAACACATGTTTGCATTTTTTTTCCAGAAAATATTTCCCTGGGAAAATGCCCAAAATCACCCGTCAGGGTCAGAGTTTTTGTTCCAAAAGCCTGAATTCTTCACCAGCTCCCCAAGAGGCAGGCTTTGAGACGAAAACAATCACATGTAATCACAAAGATGTCTGTGTAATCTTTCTTTATTATTATCAAACAAATTCTTTGTAGTGGCTGGTCCTTTATCTTATTTTATGGGTAGTAGACATGAACTCCACTAAACTCTCTCTTGCCATCAGTCAAGAAAGGCTTACTTCCTAATAATCCTTGGGTAAAGAAGGATTAATTGATTTATTATGCCTAATCTTGCAGCGTGGATTTATTCAGTAAGCAAACACAGCCGTGTTACGTGGGCTCTGTGTCAGGCTCTGGGGATGCTGATGCAAAAGCAATGCACTCTCTGTCCTCAAGAAGCTCATGGTCTGTTCTAGGAGAGAGGTGAGTATGAGGAAATTAAAATAAAATGACAAATACTAGTGGGATCTGAACAGCACTGTGAGAATAAGGAAGAGGAAAAGGTGAAACAATTAATTCTGAAGTAGAGATCAGTAAAATACTTTCAAAGGGGTTTTATCTTATGGGTGTTCCTAGGTTCTTTTTATTTACCCTTCATCTACATCAGAGCTTGGCAAATTTCTCTGTGAGGGGTCAGATAGTAAGTATTTTAGGCTTTGTGGGCTGTAGGGTTTCTGTTTTAACTACTCAGTTCTTTCCTTGTAGAGTAAAAGCAGCCATAGACAATATGTAAAAACATGAGTATTGCTGTGGATCAAGACAGTTTTATGTATAAAACCTCGAGGCAGTCTGGATTCGTCCTGAGGGTTGTAGTGTGTCTACTCTTGTTCTCCATGGGCTTTAAATGCTGATGTATCTCCCAAGTACCCAAGTACTTAGTAGGGAGGAACATCCATACATTTATTATTATTATTATTATTATTTATTATTTATTATTATTATTATTATTATTATTTTAAGTAGGCTCCATGCTCAACATGGGGCTGGAACTCATGACCATGAGATCAAGAGCCGCATACTCTACCCACTGAGCCAGCCAGGTGCCTCTATACATTTAAAACTCAAGGAAAACAGAGTATAATGCTATGTGAAGTCAGTCAGAGAAAGATAAATAACATACAATTTCACTCATATAAGGAATTTAAGAAACAAAACAGATGAACAAAGAAAAAAAGGGGGAGGCAAATAAGGAAATAGACTTAAATGCAGAGAATAGACGTGTGGTTACCAGAGAGGAGGGGATGAGGGCATGGGTGAAACTGATGAAGGGGATTAAGAGTGTGCTGATCATGGGGCACCTGGGTGGCTCAGTCAGCTAAGTGCCTGCCTGAAGCTCAGGTCATGATCCCAGGGTCCTGGGATTGAGTCCTGCATCGTGTTCCCTGTTCAGTGGGGAGCCTGCTGCTCCCTCTCCCTCTGCCTACCTCTCCTCCTGCCTGTGCTCTTTATCTCTGTGTCATATAAATAAAAAAAAAAGGGATCCCTGGGTGGCGCAGGGGTTTGGCGCCTGCCTTTGGCCCAGGGCGTGATCCTGGAGACTCGGGATCGAATCCCATGTCGGGCTCCCGGTGCATGGAGCCTGCTTCTCCCTCTGCCTGTGTCTCTGTCTCTCTCTCTCTTTCTCTCTGTATGACTATCATAAATAAAAAAAAATAAAAAAAAACTTTGAAAAAAAAAGAGTACATTTATCATGCTAAGCAAATCATATTTCAAATAAATAAATAAATAATAAATCTCTCAATCTTGAGATTCCCTTCTCTGTATTCTTTTCATAGGTGTTCTGTCCCATGATCTCAAATGCTTTCTATTTGCCAAATGTATGTTCCCAGACTTGATTGTTCTTCTGAAGTCCAGAACCACTTAATAGGTGCTTGTCAAGCATTTTTCTCTGGGCTATTTTTCTGTTCTATCAAAATTAGCAGAGTTCATCTTATGGTCTCTCCGAAACCTCTAGGCCAGGTCTGGTCCTGAGTAGCTTTTTGCCTTTCCACAAACAATAATCCCATCCACCCATTTGCTCAAGGTGAAACTGGAAGTCAAAAGTAGCACCTCCTTCTCCACTAATCATTTGTGCATTCCCTAAGTTCCGTTCACAGCACTCCTTAAATTTCTCTAGTGGTGCCACCTGAGTGTCTCTCCAAGGCCACACCTCAGTCTTGTCAACATCACTTCTTCATGGACCACTCCATGGACCACTTCATGGACCACTCCAATGTCTTTGCATCCACTCTTGTGTTCTTCTTGTCTTTATTCATCTACCAAACAGAGGGACTCTTTTAATAAAACCTCCTATCATGTCATCCCTGCTTTCAACCTTGCAAAGGATCCCTGGGGTCTACAGATAAGTACAACATCCTTGTTACTCTTTCCTGAGTCCTGACTCTTACTCTCATGCTGTAGCCTCAGCTCCTACCCATGCATATGAAGATTCATTGCTGCAGTAAGAAATTAGCACAAACTTAGGGACTCAAAATAACACACATGCATTACCTTATCGTTCTGGAGATCTGAACTTTGAAATGGGTGTCACGAAACTAAAGGTATTGGCGGGGCTGTGTTCTTTCTGGAGGTTATAGAGAAAAATTTATTTTGATGCCATTTCCGATCTCAAGAAGCTGCCAACATTCTTGGTTGTTGGCCCTCAGCCAGAAATTGCATCTGGTCCCCACTCCCCCATATCATCTCCATCTCTGACTCTGCTTTTCCTGCATCCCTCTTAGAAGGACCCTGCAATTCCACTGGGTTTACCTGGATAATCTGCAGAAATCTTCCGTCTCAAGATCCTTAAACTTAATCACATCTACAATGCTCTCTTTGCAATGAAGGCAACATATTCCCAGTTGCTGGGAAACATGGACATCTTGGGTTAAGAGGACATTATTCTGAAAACTATACCACACCTTCTTACTTATCATGCTCCTGACACATTGGCCTTTGGTCTCTCATCTATTCAAAGCAGCTACCTCTTCCTCCTCCAATATCCCCTCTCTCTAGAATTCTTTTTAACTCTATCTTTGGCTAAATTCTTATCTCTCTTAACCCATGAGCATAAATGGTCTTCCTCAGAGAAAATTCATTCAGCCCTTCCCTTCAATATTTTTAAATTAAGTTAACCCTGATTTATTCTCTTATACGCTATACATTTTCTGTTTTAACACTTTTTACTGTTGAACTTAAATAAACCATGACATAATTGTCTCTTTCAACATTAGGCTCCCCATCAGAATGTGAGCTTGCTGAGGGCAGTGGCAGTGTTTTCACTGTTTGTGGTTTACTCTTTGCATTTCACAAAGTGATGAAACCACATACATGTTCACTAAGTGTGTGTCAAATGGATTAAAGGGTTACTGAATAAATAAATGTATTGATAAAAAAAAATGACTGTTTGATCATGAATTTAAAGAGTATGTGACAGGTGGCAGATGATCAGAGAGATCAAAGTATATGTTAGGGGACTAAAATATATTTTATCTTTTGTAAAAATCTAGGTAAGTGAACATTATATATTGGGGATTATAGATAATTTGAAAGGACTACAAGGTATATTTTCATAGTTAGCAATGGTCAAAAGGGGACTAAGAGATTAATAAAGATTAGATCATAAACTGCCTTCATCATTTAAGAAGTTCTGAGCAACAATGAGTACCTGATAGCCACCCTAATGGGGCCTTACGTAGCGCAGGGTTCTAATTAGTGTCTGGAAGTAAGGATTTCCAAATCCGACTCAATAGTTCAAAGACATTAGGGCACTGGGTTCACATGTGTGTCATTTCCTTGGCTTTTCCCTCATTATTGCAAGATGGCTGCTAAAGCAATGAGCATCATTAGACTGCCCAAGATCAGCATCCCATCTTCGGAGGGCGAAGGTGGGAGGACAAGGGCCCTCTTTTCAAGCTCTCTCTAATGTAAGGAGATAAAATGTATCTAAATTCTCAGTAGATTCTTCTTTTGTTTACAGTTACCAAATTTAGAATTAAAAATAAAATATGCTCAGTTAAATGTGACTTTTCAATAAACAATGAATAATGTTCAGTACAATATACAGGACATACTGATACCAAATGCAGTAGTTTGTTATTCATCTGAAATTTAGGATTTAACCAGGCACTATATATTTCATCACAGAATCCTGCCCTTGTTTCATTAGGGAGGGCAGGGTTACAACTCACCCTTAGACTAGTCACAGATAACTAACTATGGATGCAATTACTATCATTGACTGACTGAGCTTACTTCCCTGGGCACATCGCCAAAATAAGGGTGCCATTAACAAGAATGGGAGGACTAGTTTCAAATGAAGAACCAGCTGTGTCAGCCACAGGGTCTGAGTAAATTGGTAAGGCAGATTTATTTTATTCTGTAGATAATGTGGAAGTATCAGAGGATTTGAGCAAAGGAATGATGTAATTAATTTGGAAGTTTTTATAAAGATCTCTGGTTTGGTTTTATGTGAGATGGTGATTAGAGGAAGGGGTATCAGATATGAGGCTATCCCATTAGCTGTACCACAGAATGATGAGGTGGTGTGAACCTAACAATCATCAGAGGTATTTAGAAACATGTAAGAGAATTCAATATGCCTATTTACTTATTATAGTTGTCAAGATTTCAGACTGCGGAGTTCAAATGTTTGGCGTTATATCCTGACTTTGTTATAAGATGTCTGTGTCACCTTGAGTAAGTTACTTTATCTTACAAGCCTTAGTTTCCTTTATCTGTAAACAAGTAGATAATAAAAACTGTGATTTACTATCGGCATTGAAGGAGGTCATTCAAGTCAAGTGCTCAGCAAAGAAAAGAAACAGTATGCACTGAATAAATCTTAGGTGCTTTTATCAGTTTGGGTGTGACTCTGGGTTTTCTTGTTATTATGGATATGACTGATTGGATGTGGTGTGTAAGGAAAAGGAGTCCCTCGAATCTGCTCCACCCATAACTGCACCCTCTCAGATGAGGCCAATCTCACCCTTCAGTCCTCAACCAAACCCTTAGTGTCAACACTGACTCCCACCCAGTATCCAATTCTCCAGGAACTCCTAATGATGCCACACTAAGCACAACCTTATGCCCAAATCATACGACTGCTCCTTTCTGCTCCGCTGAGCTTGGTCTGAGCTGCCCTTTCTAGTCTTCCTCTCCTGGCTCCTGTGAACACTGTCCTGCTTCCTCCTCCTTCCCCTCTAGCCTAGTAGTGTATTCTCACACAGCTACCAAGACACCAAACACCATGTCAGATTAAGCTATTTCTTTGCTCAAACCTTACAATGGCTTCTCATTTTACTAAAGATGCCCAAGCACTTCACTTCAGTGGGGACCACTACCCTCTGTAGGGGGCCAGAGGATGCTCTGCTTGGCTCTCTCCACTCCAGACACCTGTACTCTCTCTTTTCTCCCAGTCCCTAATGAGAACCTTGGTCCTGCTTGATCCCCCTTACTTAGGGCATCGTTTCCACAGGTATCCAAATGCTTAACCCTCTTATTTCTGTCAAGATTCTGCTCAAATCAAACCCACTCACTGACATTGACCTCAACTAATGTACCTATAGTTTCAAACTACACCAACCTGGCTTTCAAGATTGGTCTTATCTATTTTGTTTGTTTATTTATCCTATAGCCCTTTTTACATCCTAACGTATAATACAATTTGCTTATTTATTGTAATTATTATTCACTCCTTCCTTAGAATATTAGCCATTTAAGGGCAGACATCTCTATATGTTTTACTCACTGTCGTATCAAAAAGCCCAAAACAATGCCTCACATATATTGAGTTCAATAATATTTTAAAAATATGTATACTTGGGGATCCCTGGGTGGCTCAGCAGTTTAGCACCTGCCTTTAGCCTAGGGCATGATCCTAGTCCTGGGATTGAGTCCCACATCAGACTCCTACATGGGGCCTGCTTCTCCCTCTGCCTGTGTTTCTGCCTCTCTCTCTCTCTCTCTCTCTCTCTGTGTCTCTCATGAATAAATAAATAAAATATTTAAAAAATAGATAAATAAAATAAAATTTATATACTAAATATATATTATATATATACACCAAGCTTTGTCAGACTACATACATGTCATTTATTCTTGTTCTTTACAAATTAAAAACTAATAGCTATTCAATGTGTATTCTGCACCATAGTTTTGATTTCTGTACTTGTCTCATTTCATTGAATCACTATGAGAACTTTGTGGTCTGCATCCTTCTGTAGTGGTACATCATAGCCAAAGGTATAATCAGCCAACAGAGAAAATCTTCGGATCTCAAACTATAAATCAAGGCTTCATATCTCAACTCTGCCACTTACTAGGTGTGATGCCTTGGACAAGTGACAACCCCCTCGCCCCCCACTTTTCTTAGTGCACAGGTTTTTTCATTTGTGATGTGGGGGCACAATATTAGTATGGACTCATGAGATTGTTGTAACTATCAAGGTGTTAACACATGTAAAGTATTAGGATGACATCTGAAACAGAGTGTACATTAAACAAATGCTAGCTATTATCATTACAATAAATATTTTATCAATGTTATGCATTGTAAACCTGAGGCTCAGAAAATCCAATTAACTTGGTCAAGGTCAAATAGATAATAAGTGGCATTCAGGACTCTGGTTCCCAAATGGTGTTTTTAACCACGATGCAACAAGAAACACAAAAGGAGGAGCGCTTTGGGGGAAAATATAATGAGTTGAATTGTGGATTTCTGTATCTTCACCCTGGGATATTTTCCACCTAAATTTAGACTTCCTAGAGAATATTGAATCTCTGACTATATATTTAATTTTCTCTCCAAGCTGGCATGAAGCAGACTTGATCTTTGGAAGACAGCAGGGTTCATGTGATTATTTTCCCGGCCTTTGCCAAAAGTCAGTCATTTAAAAGTCTTTGTGGCACAGGACCAACTGCTTTACACATCAGCTGCTCTGTGAAAAAGTTGAAAATGTGATAGATTTGCTGACAAGCGTATTTTATGTTTGATGTGCATAAATTTTTTGCAATGATAAAAATAGAAGCAGTTAAGAGTTACTGAGTGGCTTGTTTTTCCTTCTGTCTCTTGAATATTTTGATCTTGAGATAGAGCAGGTGTCTTGCTTGTTTTCACCTGTATTCTCCAGTTTTAACTTCTTCAGTATGCATTACTTCATTTATAAGGAAGTATTCACACCTACTATGTGCAAAATTGAGTTCTGGGTGTTTTGGTAAGACATTTGTTACTACAAATATCGCTTTACAATCCAATAGAAGAAATTGAAAACTATGTATTTCTCAAACCTGGTATTAAAATCCCAGGACAAGTCATAGTCATCCCTCATCTGAGGCATTGCAACAGCCTGTGAATGTTCTCGCTCAGATTATCTAAGTCATTCTGTTCCCAGTAGTCAAAATGATTTTACAATATTGAAAATCAGTATCTTTCTTTCCTATAGAAAGTGGTATACTGGCTTCCCATTGGAGTAAAGTTCAAAATCACCCCATGACCAGGAATGCCATATATGATCCCACCCCTTTATGTCTCTCTTAGCTAACCCCACCATTGATCTTCAACTTCCTCACCTCATTCCACCACAATAGACTTTTCATTCATCCCTCAAACATTCCAAGCTAGTTCTTGAATCAGAACATCTGCACTTACTGTTTCTCTACATTCATTGTATGTTTTCACAGATTTCCATATAGCTAAGTGCTCCTCTTTATTTATGTTAGCTATATTTTCTTCTTTTTGAGGACTTCCCATAATCCACATTTTAAGTTATTGGCAAGGATTTTGTCCCCTTATTCTCTGCTGAATCCTCATTGTCCAAACTATGGGTCACATGGTATGTGATCCATAAGTGACTATTGCTGACTGATTGATCGAATAATTTACTATAAATATATTTAACAAGAGTGAGAAATTAGAAGTGCCAGAAAAGAATCATAGGGAAAATTCTATGGGATGCCATAAGACGGAGCAATCATACTTGAATGGCTATCATGCACTGGTTTATTGAGAAAGAGTTGATTCTAGAATAAGAATTATTTATCAATGCTATTGTTATAGATAATTATACAGTGTTTTCTATGTGTGAAACAGTATCTTAAGTCTGTTCTATAGATAATCTTATTTAGTAGTCATAAAAACCCCATGAGTGGATACTCATTTTATAAGTGACTGGACATGTCTTAATCTCTTTGGGCTACTATAACAAAATGCCAAAGACTAGGTAGCTTATAAATAACAAACACTTATTTCTTGCAGTTCTAGAGGGTAGAAGTCTAGGATCAGGGTGCCAGTATGGTCAAATGAGTCTCTTTTCCACATCACAGATTTCTTGTATTCTCACATAACAAAAGCAGCAAGTTAGCTCTATAGAATATCCTTATCAGGCCACTAATTCCATTCATGAGGGTGCCCCCTTATATGAACCATCTCTCAAAGGCCCCACCTCCTGACACCATCATAAAAGGCATTAGACGGGTGCCTGGGTGGCTCAGCTGTTTAAATATCTGATTATAGGTTTCTGCTCAGGTCATGACTTCAGGGTTTGAGATGAACCCCTGCATCAGGCTCTACATTCAGTGGGGAGTCCACTTGAGATATTCTTTCTTCTTCTGCCCCCCTCCAATAAATAAATCTTTAAAAATAAATAAATGGCATCAGAATTCCAACATACACGTTTTGGAGGGACACAAACAGCAGGACGGAAGCTCAGAGATGCTAGTAACATGAATAAGATCACACAGCTAGTGAGCAGCAGAGCCGGAATTTGAAACTAGACAGACTCCAGAACCATGCATTCAAAGGCAACATTGTACTCAGTTTGGACAAGTAAGGAGAAAAGAGAAAGTCAATCTAGTTGGAAGGATAAAAATACTATAAAAATACGATCAAAAGCAAGGAAGAGAGAATGTACAAACAGTATTTTGGGAATAATGTCAGGTTAGAACCCAGTGGATGAGCAAAAGGAACAAGCATGCAGTTGAAAAACATGTTGAAATCAAATTGTGAATGCCAGGCAGGGGATGTTGCAGTAATTTTATAAAAAAATGGAAAATCTTTGGGAAAGGAGTTGGCATGATTGACCTGAGCTTTACTAAGATTATGGGGAGAACAATTAGGAATTGAATTAAGTTCAAACAAGAAATAATTGATATTTATTATACTATTAATATTTTCCCAAAGTATTTTGACCTGAAAATATCTCATTTGTTCATCAACAATCTCTATATTATCACAGTCAGTATTACAAACTCTATTTTGCAGATAAGAGTAATCAAATTAAATTTAAAACCATCTGCTCAGAAGGGGTGATTTAAAATGTCCAAGACTGGAGTGCCTGGGTGGCTCAGGGTCTGCCTTCGGCTCAGGTCATGATCCCAGGGTCCTGGGATAGAACCCCATGTTTGACAACCTGCTCCGTGGGGAGCCCACACAAAAGACAATATATCTCAGGAGTGTGAATGCTGGAACCGGAAAACTCTTATAAAGTAAAACAAATACATGATGACTGTTTCATTCGATTGTGCATTTTCACAGATACAGAAAATTGACAATGGTTAAGTCCTCACACCTAAAAAACTTGAGAAAGCCACCTTCCCCCTTCACTGAGAAGAAGGTAAGAGGATGGATGGTGAAGACAGGTGAGGGGTGCCAATACCTTCCAACAGTGACTTCATCAAGGATTCAGTGGTCAGGTCCCAATTAAATCCTTCTCATTGAAGAAGATTCTCCATTGCCCATTCTTACAACCTACCTCATCCGATCTCCTGCTCCTTTCATTGCCCTTTTGATCTGATTTGAGCAGGGATCAAAAGTACCTCCGGATACCAGATCAAAATTCCAGTGTGTCTTTGCAAGCTGTGTGAGCCTGGGAAAGCATCTTCTCTCCATCTGCATTTCATCTCATAGAACACAAGCAAAATGATTTTTAATTTGAAGAATCTTTTAATTAACAATTTATTATATAAATGCATGGAGTGCAGTCAATATTTAATAATAATTGCAGGAATACTAGCAGATATTATTTGTTGGTATATATGGATGCTCCAAATGTTAGGAGAAAGAGGAATCATTAATTTTGGGTGAATGAATGGTTATTTTTGAAACACTGCTAATACGGTTATGCTATTTTTCCCTTTACATTGTTCATTGATTTTCTATTGTTTTATAAAATTCTCTCTTTAGTCTTTCTTCCTGGTTACTTTACGCCCATCCAAGAGTGTTGTCAAAGTTCAATAACATCTAGTAGAGTGTCCAGCAAAAAGCAATCATAAACCAGTAGTTCTGACTTCTGTTAGACAGGTCACATGCACTTGCTGAACCTCAGTATCCTAATCTGGAAAACAAAGGTATTTTTTTTGTAGTGATGTAATGAAGTTTGAAAATCAGTGCATGGAAAACTGCTTCTCACGTACCACAAGCTATTAGTTTCTCTTCCTTCTTATTCTTCTGGCTCTGGATTATTGGAAAATACTATTTCTCTTTAGCTGTCTCAGCAGATATTTTCAAATCTTTTGGGGACTCAATTCCTAACCTGGTGAAGCATCAGCAAATCCATGGGCTAATAGATGAGATAAGTTGGGCTGGATTCAGCTTTTCTACAACCATCAGTAGTCCTTTCACGATGGGCACCTCCTTGCATTTACTCATTCATGTGCATAATTCATGAGTTCAATGCCTTCCATCCTCATTCAAAGTGAAAGTAGTTGCAAGTCCTAAGCAATCTGCAACCACCCTGCTTCCCAAAACCGCTTCCTGAACTCATTTCCTATCACTCCCATTTGCTTGGTGCCAGCCACCTCGTCTTCCTGCCTTTCAGGAATTTTCCCACTTCTGTCTGGAGCTCACCTATTCAGGGATTCCTACACCCTGTCTTCACCCAGAATGTCCTCTGCCCTTTTTCATTCTTACTCTTCTTCATGGGGCTTTCTACCATCTGACCTACTACTTATTTTACGTAATTGTCTGTTACCTCTCCTCATCTGTTAACCTGCAAGGCCCATGAAGCCAGGGCCTTGGTCAGTGGGGTTTACTGTGTCTGGTATGTAATAGTTACTCCATATGTAGCTAGTGAATTAATGAACAGATGCATTCAACAGCGTCCATTGACAACCACTCTGTGCAAGTGGCTACACTATGCTGAGTGCACAGAAGCATAGCCCATGGCAAGCTCCATGAAGTTGAAGAGAGTGACATTAAATAAAATAATTACAGGGGCACTTGGGTGGCTCAGTGAGTTAGGTATCTGCTTTGGGCTCAAGTCATGATCTCAGGGTCTTGGGATTGAGCCCTGCATCGAGATGCCTGCTTAGCAGGGAGCCTGCTTCTCCCTCTCCCACTCCCCCTGCTTGTGCTCTCTCTCTCTCTCTCTCTGTCAAATAAATAAATAAACTTTAAAAAAAATAAACATTATAACAGCCTTTGCTCCTCATGGGCTTCTGCCCCTTAAATCCAGACAAGGACCTGCTCCTGGTCTGCTGTTTGTTGGAGGACGCTGGATCCTGCAGGTCTTCTGCCTGAATGTGGCTGATGCAAGGCAGCAGCAGGAATTTGGAGGGTGTGGGAAAGGGAGGAGCAGGCCAAGTTCCCTTTCCTCTCTGCCTGTGGCAGTGGCTGCATCTCCTCCTGCAAGTGAAACTACTCTTTGCCTTGATTCTTCAATCTGGGGTTCCTAGCTGCTCCTGGCTGGTGATAGTGTGTGCATGGTCTCACTTCCCACTGATTTGATTCTCTGCTCTTGCAGCATTGGTACAACTGATTATCTGTATTATATTTTCTCCTTTGAAATCTGAAGGATTTCTGGCTGTTTGTTTGGGTTTTTCCTTTCCACTTTGTTTCTGGTTGATGCACCATCATCTTTGAGTGCTTCTTCGAGAAAGCACAGAGCCTGAGACAACCCAGGACGGGGAACCCCTGGGCCCCAGGGAAATGTCCAGGGAGAGGCTACCTGGAAGCAGTGGCCTATTACTCCTTCATGGATCATAGAGTGGACTCAACAGGGAAAGCAAAAGTGGTGTGCTTTTCAGGCACATATGAAGGCCCAGTGCCAGGAGGGAGTAGGGACTTTCAAATAACAGAATGAATGGCTCTATATCTGGAGCATAAAGCACCAGATGAGGCAGGAAGCACTGGTCAGCCATCCCGGGTCTT
Organism: Canis aureus; assembly: GCF_053574225.1. NCBI lineage: Eukaryota > Metazoa > Chordata > Mammalia > Carnivora > Canidae > Canis > Canis aureus. The sequence continues at coordinate 68,780,810 of NC_135612.1, forward strand.
CATCTTGCAATTCACATCTTGCAATTCACACAGTAGGTGTTCATCTTGCAATTCACAGGTTTGAAACATGGAAGGTGAAGGTGGTAACTTCATCTGATTTGCTCCTTCTAAAGGTGTCCCATTACAATGGAAACAGCAAATCAGGCTGCTAGGGGACCAGGAAGGAGGCCACTGCAGGGCAGCAGGAGGTCGTGGTGGTTTGGACCAGGATGGGGACTTAGATGTAGACAGGAAATGAAGAGCCTGACAACAGCCAGGTCTGGACCCCTCTTTTCATACTCCTTTTCACTTTCCCAGACTGCTGACATGCTCTGGTTGTCCCTGTGGTCAGGGCTGCTGCCAGCACCATCGGCTTTATTTTTATGTTGGTGCCTTAAAGACTTCATCTCAGAGATAAGAGGCTCTGAAGACAGTGAGAAAGGCAGCCAGGCGAGCAAATGCTTGCCTTCACTGTCTCCTCTGCACAGACTAACAGGAGCAGAGGTTCCAAATAACATGAAGCTGTGAGGAAAAATTTGCCACACTGCTCCCCTTTCTCATGTGGTGGCAAACCGCTTCCTAACAGGCCAGATATGATTGTTCTCATTTTGGGCGTACTCCATCTTTTCCATGCATGGACTTGGCTCCTCAGGTTTGCTTACGTCTATGTCTCTGGGCATTTCCAGGGTCTCTACAACTGTTCCAGGGCCTTTGGCAAGGACTTTGGAAGTGACTTCCATTGTTTCTTGCAATGTTCCTTGTGGTGCAGGAGCAGTTTGGTGCCAGAGCAGAGAAGTAGGACCAAATGACACCGAATAATAAATAAGGCAATTTCATAGTTGGTAAAAATGCTGGGAGCTCAAAGCCGGTTATAAAAAAGGTTCTTTATTGAGGGCATGCCCTTACTCAGTGACCCCAGAAAGTTCATGGAGAAGCAGAGAAGACTGGCTTGTGGTGTGTAATAGTTACTTACATGTATCAAACAGTAATAGCACAGGTGCCAGGCTAAGACTACTGCACACATTATCTCAATCCTCTCAGGTGACTCTTTTGAGGAGAGGTTTTTGTTTTGTTGTTTTGTTTTGTTTTGTTTTGTTTTTAATCTCCACTCTTGTGGGTTAAGAAAATCACTTCAGAGAGATTAAGGAAATAGCATGAAATCACACATCTGACAAATAATTGGGGAGGATTTGAACTCAGACCCTCCTACCTATCTTTGTTCTTACTATAACCCCCACAACCTGAGCTAGTATGAGGAACAGGAGGTGTGGAGCCTCACTTAGGATCTCCATCTGACACCTCTTCCTCTGCTTTGCCAGCTGTGTGATGTCAGGCAAACAGCTTGGCTTCTCTGGGCTTTAATCTTCCTTATCTGTGAAATACTACTATTACTAACGTCTGGCTTGAGGTGTGGGATTCTACAAGATGCAAAGTTCTGCAGAAGCTGCTATGAGCTTGGGTAGAGCCTGTACAGCATGGTCCTGTACTCAGTACTTCCCACCTTCCCCATATGTTGACCCAGGCCTTGCCTCTTAAAGAACTGTGTGACTCAAAAAAAAAAAAAAAAAAGAACTGTGTGACTCTCAGTGAGTCGTTTAAAAACTCTGAGTCTTACAAGCACAAAGTAACACTAAGCCTTACTTGCCTAGAAGTGTTGTAAGGAGGATTGAAGAGCAAAACTGTAATATAGAGCAATCCATACACCATAGGTGTTTATTTTCCTCTCCATAGGTAGACTTCACATTGTTTCTATTTAAAACATTTAAGTAATAACTGCTCTGTTCTACTTCACTGTATCAGATGAGATTATTCCTTTGATATAATTAACATATACTGGTAAAAAAAAGCCCACAAAAATACTATGTGGTGCTAAGAATGACTATCATTACTAAATTATTTTAATCCTTTGGATAATTGTAAAGAATGAGCAATTAATGCCACGTACTAAATTACTTAGTGCTTTTCAACTTTACTTATTCATGTATTCAGGGCCCTTAATTCTATGATCCATTAATTGTTTTTACATATAAGAGAACAGGGCACTTTTGTCTAGTCTGTTTCTAAGAATTGTTGATCCTAGCAGAGTGGAGACATTTTTTTTTTAAATAAGCTGTAACTAGGGGATGTGAACACAAATTAAGAAACCCTAATATTCATACCACCTCTTCTCTTCATCACATCACAATTATTCCACGTGCTAATGATCAAGCTCCCCATTTCCAGGTGATTGTCCTATTAATGGCATAAAGATGGAAATGGGATTAAATATTTGCACTAGGGGCTATGCTTAATTGAGTTCCTTCTCTGCTTATTGCAAGCTTTGGGTTTTGAAATTAAAGCCAAAAAATGATGCCATTTAGAAATATAGCTAAAATTAGAAGTCTTTTAAATATGATAACAAGTCTATAGAGACTTGGACTTTACATTTCACATTCAGACATGTGGTATAATTTTAGAAACAAAGCACATTCCATTTCTAATATTAAAAAAAAAAAGTATCCAGATTATATTTAGCACTCATGTTGTTCCAGAAACGATCAAACCCTGAGGAGGGAAAAGACAATATATACCCTAAAATAGTTTATTTTTTTATTTTTATTTTTTTTTTCCTAAAATAGTTTAATATGGAACATTATCTCACTTAACTTACAACACATTTTGAGAAAGGCACTACCATTATCCCTAGTGTCAGGGACAAAGCTGCAGTTTACACATGCACTTAAGTCAAGTGCTTATTATGAGATCTACAGGGATATTGGATCTACTGTTTGGCAGGCGCTATTTTTGTGCTTAGGATGTGTCTCTGCACAGAACATGCACAGCCTCTATTCTCAATCTCCTATTATTCTAGTGGTGCAAACAGATCATAAAACGTTAAATATATAAGGAGGCAGACAACCAAATTTGTGTTAAACACTGAGGGCTGAACACAAGCCAGCGATGGGAAGACTCTGGAAGAGCACTGCAGAGGGAGAGACAAGAAGAGAGACAAAGGAACAAGATAGGAGAAACAAAGCCAGAAAATTGGCTGAAGCCAGTGAAGAAGGGGAGCCAGGCAGGGAGTTAGACAGGTGGTGGGTGGGGGGCAGATCCTGCAAGACTTTGTAGATAACAGCCAAAAACTCCCATTGCATTCCAAGCATGTGGGGAAGCATCAAAAGGTTTGAAGCAGAGTGGTTATATTTAATTCTTTCTAAAATTTACTTTGGCTATTATTCTCCAGAAAATGGATGACCGAGGGCAAAAATAAAGACTCTTAAGGTGGCCCAGGAGAGAGATGATGTCAACTTGTTCTAGAATAGTGGGAGCAGAGATGGATCTGAGACTTCGGTAGTTTCCAGAAACAGGGTTAATGTTCTATTGGATTTGGGAGGATGAGGAAAATGAATAAATTGTGGATTTTCTGTGTAAACAATTGGATCTGTGAGAATTTCATTAACTGATTAAAAAAAAAACTGTGGACACAGCAGTTTTTCATTTGTTTGCTTTTAAAAAATATATGGCACAAGAGATTTAAATTGTTCCATTTGAGCAACTTTTTTGAAATATAAAGCTGAGATGTTCAGTAGAAAGCTGGGTATGTATGTTTGAAATTCACAATGTTTGTTTGGCAGATACAATTTGGGTGTTCAACTTAATTTTTTTTATTTTTAAGATTTTATTTATTTATTCACAAGAGACACAGAGAGGGAGGAAGAGACATAGGCAGAGGGAGAAGCAGGCTTCATGCAGGGAGCCCGATGTGGGACTCGATCCTGGATCCCAGGATCATGCCCTGAGCGAAAGGCAGGCGCTCAACCGCTGAGCCACTCAGGCATCACTAGAGTGTTCAACTTATTAACACCATCTAAAATCATTGGCCGGGATGAGATCATCTAAGAAAGAGTTTATACAGTGAAAAATGGGAAGGAAAAACCTGAGCCATGGGCTGAAAGGATTAGAGAGGATACATAATTTCTCAACATTAAGTCGCTAGTAAGTGGGAAACCTAAACCATCTCTGGCTCCAAAGTCCATGATTTTATTTTTCTTGCCTCTCAGATTATATTTTAAGTGAGCTCTTAAAAGTAAATAGACTTCCGAATGAAGAAATTTTGTCCAGAAAGACTGAAAAGGGTCATACAGGCTAAGAATAAAGTGATATTTATGGTACAAAAGTTAAAGAGGACAGAGATTGCAGAGAAAGTCAATTGTGTTGTTCAGTATGGTTTCAGTGTAAGACCAGGGAGAGACAAATTCGAGAATGAGTCCATGTTGTATGTAGGGAAAATGGAAAAAAAAATACAGTTATTGGTCTCCTTCACTGATTGGGGATTCATTAGTGTAAATGACATTTTAACTTAGCAGTTCTGGAATGTAGATGATCGTGCATTTGAATGTTTTACTGTCTCTGTGTATGAATGACCACATGTGACAGAGATTTAGCAATTGTTCTCTACGACTCCCAAAGATAGAAATAAGAAGAGATATTTTTCTGAGAGTCAGGTTCACACTTAATTCATAAAATGGTTCCAACACCGTCTGACCTCTCTAATGGGAATTGTTGCAAGATGTTCCCCATTATCACAAGGGTTTAAACGCACTCAAGATCCAGCATTCAGTAAGAATGGTCCTTTTTTGTTACTATTTTTCTTTTTCCTTTCAACTTTCTAAGAGAGGACCAGTTCCTTAAGTCTGTTTTGGGTGCTCTAACAAGAATTCCATAGACCGGGTAAATTACACAACATTTATTTCTTACGGTTCTGGAGGCCAGGAAGTCTTGGATCAAGGCACAGATAGATTTGAGGGTCTACTTTCTGGTTCACAGTGGGTGGCTTTCTGTCTGTGTCCTCACTGACAGGAGTGAGAGAGGTCTCTGAGATCTCTCTCTTTCTCCCCCCACCCCTGCCCCGGTCCCCCCCCCCCGTGTCTTTCTTTTTAATATTTATTTATTCATTAGAAAATTATTTATTTATTTATTGTTTAGAAATAATTGACATCCACCTCTGTATAAGTTCAAGGCATACAACATGATGGTTTGATTTACATATATTGTGAAATGATGACCACAACACATTCAGCTAATATCCATCTTCCCATATAGGTTCCATAAAAAGAAAAGAACAAAGAAAGGGATAAAGAAAAAAGATTCTACTTTGGTAAGAAATTTTGGGGTTTACTCTTAACAACTTTTCCTGTAAGTCATACATCAGTGTTATTTATGATCACCATGTTGTATATGACATTCCTAGCACTTCTTTATCTTATAACTGTGCCTTTGGATCACTCTCCTCCAGTTCCCCTTTTCTTGCCCCTGCCTCCCCTCCCCCACCCCCTAACAAATTTGATCTCTTTTTCGAAGAGTTTATGTTATTTATCATCATTATTTATAGATTCTACATGTAAGTAAAATCATATAGTATTTATCTTCATATCAGATTTATTTCAGATAGCATAATACCTTCAAAGTCTATCTGTGTTGTAACTGGTGGGATTTCCTTGTTTTATTTTATGGCTGAATAATAAAAATAATAAATATATATTTATTTATATTTGTATATCTCACAACTTCTTTTTTCAGCCATCAATGGACACTCAGTTTGTTTTTATGTCTTGGCTATTGTAAGAAATGCTGACTATGTATGTATGACTATGAAGATGCAGGTTTCTTTTTGAGTTGTTGTCCTTATCCTTGGATATATTCCCAGAAGGGGAATTTCTGGATCACAGGGTAATTCTATTTTGGATTTTTTGACGATCCTTCATACTGTTTTCCATAGTGGCTGCACCAATTTGCAATTCCACCAACAGTGCACAAGGATTTGTTTTTCTCACCTCTATGCCAGCATTTGTTATCTCTTGTCTTTTTGATGATGGTCATTCTAGCGGGTGTGAGTTGGTATCTCATTATGGCTTTCATTGACATTTCCTTGATATTAGTGATATTGAGCCTCTTTTCGTGTACCTGTTGGCCTTTCAAATATCTTCTTTAGAAAAAAAATATCTATTCAGGTCCTTTGCACATTTTTAATGGGGCTATTTTTAAATTTAAATTATATATATTTTTACTATTGAGTTACAGGAGTTCTATGTTTTCAGTATTAACCTTTTATCAGATATAGAGTTTGCAAATAATTTTTCCCATTCCATAAGTTTCTAAAGCTTCTGCACTTTGTTGATGGTTTTGTTTGCCATGAAAACGCTTTTTTATTTTGATGTTGTATGGGTTATTTAGTTAGTTAGTTAGTTGCTTGTGCTAAATTTAGCTGTCATATCCAAAACACATTATTAAAACCCTTCTCAAGGTGCTTTGTTCCTATGTTTTCTTATAATGGTTTCATGCTTTCAGCCCTTACATTTAAGTTTTTAATTCACTTAGAGTTAATTTTTGTGAGTAGCATAAAATACGGGTCCTGTTTCAATCTTTTACATGTGATTATCCAATTATCACAGCACCATTTATTAAAGAGATTTCCTTTTTCCATTGAGTATTCTTGTCAAATATTCATTGATCATATACTTGGGTTTATTTCTGGGCTCTCAGTTCTTTTCCATTGGCCTGTCTGTTCTTATGCTAATACCATGCTGTTTGATTACTGTAGCTTTATACCATAGCTTGAAATAAGTAGTTGTGTTTCTTCCTGCCTTGTTCTTCTTCCTCAGGACTCCTTTGACTATTCAAGGGTTGAGATATATTTCTAAGGTCATTAATCCCATTCATGAGTGCTCCATCTTCATGACCTGATCACTCCTAAGGGCTCCAATCCTAGTGCCATCACACTAAGGGCTAAAATTTCAACATTCGCATTTGGGGGAAGGACACACATTCAGCCCGTGACAGCCAGCTTTAATCCAAAATGTTCACATTCTTTCTTCTTGCACAAATTCTTTTTGGAAATACTTGTTTTCTTTCATTCCTTACCAAGCTCCACATCTATACTAATTTCTGACATACAGGAATAGAATAAATTAAAGTATGCTTTTACCTTTACCTCAGTCTTGTGTGTGCATGGCTTTGTAGGTAAAGAATTGCTGAGGAAGAAGTCATAACACAGCATATAACTTTATAACAGTCAGGAAAGGAAATGGACAGAAGGGAAACGAGTGTAGAAATAAGGAAAAGAATAATGGAGATCTGAGTTTCCTTTGATTACGTTTTTAATTTGTTTTTATTGAAGTTCAATTTGCCAACATATAGTGTAACACCCAGTGCTCATCCCATCAAGTGCCCTCCTCAAGTACTCATCACCCAGTTACCCCAACCCCCTGCCCACCTCCCTTCCCACAACCCTTTGTTTGTTTCCCAGAGTTAGGAGTCTTTCATGGTTTGTCTCCCTCTCTAATTTTTTCCAACTCAGTTACTTTCTTTCCCTTATAATCCTTTTCATTATTTTTTATATTCGCTGGATGAGTGAAACCATATGATGATTGTCCTTCTCCAATTGACTTACTTCACTCCACATAATACCCTCCAATTCCATCCACATTGAAGCAAATGGTGGGTATTCATCCTTTCTGATGGCTGAATAATATTCCATTGTATATATAGACCATATCTTCTTTATCCATTCCTCTGTTGAAGGACATCATGGCTCCTTCCACAGTTTGGCTACTGTGGACATGGCTGCTAGAAACATTGGTGTACAGGTGTCCCAGTGTTTCACTACATATGTATTTTGGGGGTAAATCTCCAGTAGTGCAATTGCTGGGTCATAGGGTAGGTTTATTTTTAACTTGTTGACAAACCTTGACACTATTTTCCAGAGTGACTATACCAGTTCACACCTTCCCACCAATAGTGCAAGAGGGTTCCCCTTTCTCCACATTCTCTCTAAAATTTGTTGTTTCTTGTCTTGTTAATTTTCCTCATTCTCACTGATGTGAGGTGGTATCTCATTATGGATTTGACTTGTATTTCCCTGATGGCATCTCATGTGTTTGTTAGCCATAGGTATGTCTTCTTCGGTGAAATTTCTCTTCATGTCTTCTGCCCATTTCATGATTGGATTTTTTGTTTCTTGGGTATCAAGTGCAATAAGTTCTTTATAAATCTTGGATACTAGCCCTTTATCTGATATGTTGTTTGCAAATATCTTCTCCCATTCTGTAGGTTGTCTTTTAGTTTTGTTGATTGTTTCTTTTGCTGTACCTAAGCTTTTTACCATTATTAAGTCTCAATAGTTCATTTTTGCTTTTGTTTCCTTTACCTTCATAGATGTATATTGCAAGGTGTTACCGTGGCCAAGTTCAAAAAGGGTGTTGCCTGTGTTCTCCTCTAGGATTTTGATGGATTCTTGTCTTACATTTAGATCTTTTAACCATTTTGATTTTATCTGTTTGTGGTATAAGAGAATGATCTAGTTTCATTCTTCTTCATGTGCCTGTGCAATTTTCCCAGCACCACTTATTGAAGAGACTGCCCTTTTTCCAGTGGATAGTCTTCCCTGATTTGTCAAATATTAGTTGACCATAGAATTGAGGGCCCATTTGTGGATTCTTTATTCTGTTCCATTGATCTATGTGTCTGTTTTTGTGCCAGTACCATATGGTCTTGATGATCACAGCTTTGTAATACAGCTTGATATTCAGCATTGTGATGTCCCTGGCATTGGATTGCTTTTTCAATATTTCCCTGGCTATTCAGGGTCTTTTCTGATTCCATACAAATCTTAAGATTATTTGTTCCAACTTTGTGAGAAAGTCCATGGTATTTTGGTAGGGATTGCAGGAATGTGTAAATTGCCCTAGGTATCATTGACATTTTCACAATATTAATTCTTCTAATCCATGAACATGGAATATTTTTCCATCTCTTTGTGTCTTCCTCAATTGCTTTCAGAATTTCGTAGGGCAGCCTGGGTGGCTCAGCAGTTTAGTGGCACCTTCCGCCCGGGGTAAGGTCCTGGACACCTGGGATCATGTCCCACATCAGGCTCCCTGCATGGAGCCTGCTTCTCCCTCTGCCTGTATCTGTGCCTCTCTCTCTCTCTGTCTCTCTCTCTCTCTCTCATAAATGAATAAAATATTTAAAAATAATAATTAAAAAATAAGTATTCTCTAGTTTTTAGGATATACATCCTATACCTCTTTGGTTAGGTTTATTCCTAGTATCTTATGGTTTTTGGTGAAATTGTAACTGGGATTGATTCCTTAATTTCCCTTTGTTCAGTCTCATTGTTAGTGTATAGAAATGTCACTGATTTCTGGGCATTGATTTTGTATCCCACCACACTGCTGAATTGCTGTTTGAGTTCTAGCAATTTGGGGTGGAGTCTTTTGGGTTTTCTATGTACAGTATCATGTCATCTGTGAAGAGGGAGAGTTTGACTTCTTCTTTGACAATTTGAATGCTTTTTATTTCTTTTTGTTGCCTGATTGCTGAGGTTAGGACTTCTAGTACTATGTTGGATAACAGTGGTGAGAGTGGACATCTCTATTGTGTTCCTGATCTTAGGGGAAAGGCTCTCAGTTTTTCCTATTGAGAATGATATTCACTGGGGGCTTTTCATATATGGTATTTAAGATATTGAGAATTGTTCCCTCTATTCCTACACTTTGAAGAGTTTTGATCAGGACTGGATGCTGTATTTTGTCAAATGCTTTCTCTATATCTATTAGAAAAATCATGTATTTCTTATTTTTTCTCCTGTTGATGTGATCCATCACGTTGATTGTTTTATGAATGTTAGATCACCCTTGCATCCCGGGGATAAATCCCACTTGGTCATGGTGAATAATCTTCTTAATGTACTGTTGGATCCTACTGGCTAGTATCTTGTTGAGAATTTTTGCATCCATGTTCACCAGGGATATTGGTCTATAATTCACCTTTTTAATGGGGCCTTTGCCTAGTTTTGGAATTAAGGTAATGCTGGCCTCGTAAAATGAGTTTGGAAGTATTCTGTCCCCTTCTATGCTTCAGATCAGCTCTAGTAGAATAGGTATTATTTCTTCTTTAAATGTTTGATAGAATTCACCTGGGAAACCATCTGGCGTGGACATTTGTGTCATGGGAGGTTTTTGATGACTGCTTCAATTTCCTTGCTGGTTATTGGCCTGTTCAGGTTGTCTATTTCTTCCTGTTCAGTTTTGGTAATTTGTGGTTTTCCAGAAATGCATCCATTTCTTCTAGATTGCCTAATTTGTTGGCATGTAACTGCTCATAATATGTTTCTATATTCACTTGGATTTTCTTGGTATTGATTGTGATCTCTCTCCTTTCATTCATGATTTTAATTTGAGTCTTCTTTATTTTTAATAAGGCTGGCTAGCGGTTTATCTATCTTATCAATTCTTTCAGAGTCAACTCCTGGTTTTGTTTGTCTGTCCCACAGTTCTTCTGGTCTCTGTTTAATTGAGTTCTCCCCAGATCTTTACTAACTTTCTTCTTCTGCTTGCTGTAGGTTTTATTTGCTGTTCTTTCTCCAGTTCCTTTAGGTGCAAGATTAGCTTGTGTATTTGAGTTTCCAGTTTTTTGAAGGGGGCATCTATTGCCATGTATTTCCTTCTTAGCACTGTTTTTGCTGTATCCCAAAGATTTTGAACGATTGTATCTTCATTTTCATTAGTTTCCATGAATCTTTTTAATTCTTCTCTAATTTCTTGGTTGATGCATTCATCTTTTAGCAGGATGCTCTTTAACCTCCATGTGTTTGAGTTTCTTCCAAATTTCTTATTGTGCTTGAGTTCTAGTTTCAAAGCATTATGGTCTGAAAATATGCAGGGGACAATCCCAGTCTTTTGGTATCAGTTGAGACCTGATTTGTGACCCAGTTTATGGTCCATTCTGAAGAAAGTTCCATGTGCACTTGAGAAGAATGTGTATTCAGTTGCATTTGGATGCAAAGTTCTGTGTATATCTGTGAAATCTATTTGGTCTAGAGTATCATTTAAGGCCCTTGTTTCTTTGGTGATGTTCTGCTTAGAATATATGTCATTTGTAGAAAGTGCCATGTTGAAGTCTCCTACTATTAGTGTATTATTATCTAAATATCTCTTTACTTTGGTTAATTGATTGATATACTTGGCAGCTCCCACATTAAGGGCATAAATATTCGTGACTGTTAGATCTTCTTGTTGGATAGACCCTTCAAGTATGGTATAGTGTCCCTCTTCATCTCTTACTACAATCTTTGAGATAAACTTTAATTTATCTGATATGAGGATTGCTGCCCCAGCTTTCTTTTGAGGACCATTTGAATGATAAATGGTTCTCCACCTCTTCATTTTCAGGCTGTAGGTGCCCTTTGGTCTAAAATGAGTCTCTTGTAGACAGCAAATAGATGGGTCTTGTTTTTTAATGCAGTCTGATACCCTGAATCTTTGATGGGATCATTTAGCTCATTCACATTCAGAGTAACTATTGAAAGATATGAATTTAGCATCATATTACCTATTCAGTCCCTGTTTTTGTGGATTGTTTCTTTGGGCTTCTTCTTTCTGTTAAAGGACAACCCCCCTTAATATTTCTTGCAGGGATCCCTGGGTGGCGTAGCGGTTTGGCGCCTGCCTTTGGCCCAGGGCGCAATCCTGGAGACCCGGGATCGAATCCCACTTCGGGCTCCCGGTGCATGGAGCCTGCTTCTCCCTCTGCCTGTGTCTCTGCCTCTCTCTCTCTCTCTGTGACTATCATGAAAAAATAAATAAAATCTTTAAAAAAAAATATTTCTTGCAGAACTGCTTTGGTGATCACATATTCTTTCAGTTTCTGCCTATCCTGGAAGCCCTTTACCTTTCCTTCTATCCTGAATGACAGCCTTGCTGAATAAAGTATTCTTTGCTGCATGTTCTTCTCATTTAGTACCCTGAATATATCCTGCCAGCCCTTTCTGGCCTGCCAGGTCTCTGTGGAGAAGTCTGATAATTCCTTCCATATAATTTAAGAATCTCTTGTCTCGTGCTGTTTTAAGAATTTTCTCTTATGTTTGAAATTTGCAAGTTTCACTATTAAATGTCAAGATGTTGAATGGTTTTTATTGATTTTTGAGGGGGTCCTCTGTATCTCTGGGATCTGAATGCCTGTTTCCTTCCCCAATTAGGTAATTTGTCAGCTATGATTTGTTCAAATATACTCTGCAGTCCTATATCTCTCTCAGCCTTTTCTGGATTCTCAATTATACGTATATTCTTCCTTCTCAAGCTATCATTTATTTCCCTAAGCCTTTCCTCATGGGCTCTTCATTGTTTATCTCTTTTTCCTCAGCTTCCTCCCTTGCCATCAACTTGTTTTCTATGTCACTCACCCTCTCTTCCACCTTATTAAACCTAGCAATTAGGACATCCAGTTTGGATTGCATCTCATTTAATCTATTTTTAATTTCGGGTTAATTAGATTTTAATTCTGCAGTAATGAAGTCTCTAGAGTCATTTATGCTTTTTTTCCCAGAGCCACCAGTAGCTTTATAATTGTACTTCTGAGTTGATTTTCATACATCATATTGAAATCCAAATTCTGTAACTCTGTGGCAGAGAGTACTGTTCCTGGTTCTTTCTTTTGTGGTGAATTCTTCCTTCTAGTCATTTTGTCCACTAGTGCAGAGTGGCTGTACGAGCAGGCTGAGTCAAAAATATCAACCACGACCTAAATAAAGTACACTCTAGGTGATTCCAAAGAGGTCAGAGACCAGAAACTAAAAGAAAAATAACAGAACAAAATAAAAGGACCACTAAAGTAAAAACAAATTATAAAACAAAGTAGTACAAATAAAAAGTCAATCACAAAAAACAAAGAAGAAAAAAGAAAAAGGACAAAGAAAAAAGGTAAAAAAAAGAGGAAAAAGAAAAATATGGGGGATGGTGGTACTGGAAGAAGTGGTAGTGGAGAGAGAATTTAGTCTACCTGAGGCATCCTAGAGGTTGGTCCTCATGGTTCTGAATGTATTTTGTTCTGTATGTTAGAAGATGCTCAGTCCCAAATTTATATAAACCAGCGATTCTTATATAAAGCCCAACATTAGCCACCAAAACATAAACAGGATAAAAGAGGGGGACAGAATGGGAAGGAAGAGAGAATATAATCTCACAAAAAGAACCAACATGGTGGTCCCCTGGATCTGGGTGTATGTTGGTTGTGTTTTAGAAGGTATTAACTTTCAGCATCATAAAACAAAACCAGGCAGAAAAAACAAAAAAAACAAAAACCCATATCTTGTATATCTACCAAAACTAAATTGTGGAAGGTAACCCAGAAATGAAAAATATATGACATGTAATTGTATAAATATGAAAGTCAAAAAGGAAAATACTTAAAAATGAAGAGCTGTTAAAATATTGTTGTTAAGGTGGGGAAAGTGAAAAAATATTAGAAATTTTAAGTGATATAAAAATGAGTCTTAATTGGAAAAAGAAAACAAAAAAAGGGGACCCTCTAGTTGCATAACTATTTTCTCTCAGTCCTGGAGCTTTCCTGCACTGCTTGGCCAGTAAACTTTCTCTTCCCCTGTTCTTCCAGCAATTCTTCTTGGGGAGGGGTCTGCTGATTCTTAGGTGTGTGTATCTGGGGGAGAAGCCCCACCCCCCTGTCATGTCGGGGGCTCAGTGGGTGCTGTTTACCCTGTGAAGCCTTTGTTCCCTCGTCGCCCCACCCCTCCCTGGTAGAAGATGAAACAAAGAGGCAAAACAACAATGGCGGTGGCCAGATTTCCAGCCCTGGAGTCGAGCTCCCCATGAGTAACTAACCTTAATCTCAGTCCACACTGGCTTAGATGCTCCTGGGGCAGCACAGGTGCACTGATCTGCACATCTTAAGAGGCACCCACTGGCAGGAGAGATCTCTTTGTCCTGTGCCCTTACTGCTTCTGCCTGTCCCAGGGAAGGATCTTCTGCTTTGTCTGCTTGGGAGCCCTGGGATCTAGGGTCCTGTGCCACTGGACCCATGCTCCTGGGGACTGCCTCTCTGGAAGGGAATGAGGACAGCCACCTCCACCCAGAACTGGCCACCTAATCGACTGGCTTCTCCCAAATGCTCTGGAGGGCTGAGGCACTCCAGCCCTTTACTAATATCAGATAGTGGTTTGCAGTGAGCATTCCCCCAGATGCCCTTCTTCTTATAGTGTGGGAATCTTGAAGCTTCACTGCCCCTCCTGTGATTCTGCCCGATTTCCCTGGTAAGCACTTTTCTGTCTATCAGGGAAAACTCTGGCGTGGATTTTTAAGGTTCCCTCTTCTTCGGGGCTGGGCATTCCTGCCCCAGAGGCTTTCGCTGGTCTGCTTTAGCTTGGCTACTCATGGTTCCCCTCCCCCACTTTATTAGTTTTTATTTTCATTTTTATTTTTCATCTTCCTACTTTGTTAGAAATGAAAACTTTTCTCTCTGTAGCATTCCAGCTCTTCTCTTTTTAAATCTCAGGTTGAATTTATAGGTGTTCAGGATGTTTTGAAAGTTATCTAGGTAAGTTTGTGGGGCCAGGTGAGTTGAGGACCCCTACTCTTCTTCTATCTTGCCTCTCCCTTCTCCTTTGACTATTATAAACTAGATATGCAATCAGTGCATTATTGTCATCTATTCTTAATGTTGGGTCAGGAATGTGGTAGATGTAGATGTAATATTAATTACAATCATTTCTATGAATTGTTTAACTCATGCCTATACTGATATGCAGCAAAATAGAAACAATTATATTTGTAAACCGGACTGACTTGATTGTCAACTTTACTTGACAACATGCAGCTTTGCTAAGAGCTTCTTAAATATGACAGATTAATATTGGAGAAAGAATACGAGTTTTAAAGTAAAAAAAAAAAAAATTGTTAAGTGCCTGGGCCCATGTCCACAAATTCCTAGCTATACAATGCTCAACAAATAGAGCAACCTGTGAGGCTTGGTTTCTGATCTGTAAACTCAGGATGATAACGGTTACTTGCTTGATCATTTAACAGTGACTTGCTGGAATAGGTTTAGAAAACTCTAAGTTCTGGTCTGAGTTTTGACATATGAATTTGTATTGGAATTGAAGTTAGGGCCACAAAGAACAAAGTGACAATTCAACCTTTATTAGAAAAACAGTAAACTCCAATCCTATGAAATGCAGTGAGTGTTTGACCCTAAAGGCAGCATAAAGGATTGGTAAGGCAGGACAAAATTGGGGGTGAGTTTATCTGAGTGTGTGTGCTTGAGTGTATATATAGGGCTGAGGTTGTGTGAGTGTGTGCGTGTGTGTGTGTATTCAATTATATCAGTGTTTATATGTATGTTTAGTGAAGAGGAAGAGTCATAAAACTCCTGTTTCTGAAAACAGAAACAGAAACAAGGTGATACATAAGCTCATGCAGCTAAGCAGTAGTCGCATGGCATAACAAGTGCCATAGGAGGATAGCAACAAACACACAGCTGTGGTGTGATGGAATGGCTTGAGTTCTCATCCTATTACATGTTTTTGAGTTACAGGAAATTTCTTACACAAGTTCAGGCAAAGCAGGAATATAATAACCTATATCCAGTACTGCTGCATAAAGTTGAGACAAATTTACCAACAATGTGGGCACCTAGGAAAGGATAGATGTGGGATACAATTCAGCCTACGACCTGCCTGACAAATCATTGGCCCACCTTCTCTGGATGAAAAAGTGTCTTTCTTTGCTTCTTTCATTTGCATAAGAATGTTCTTTGGGCACCTCATGGCACTGCCCCAGGAACTACAGACCACAGTAAGGAAATGAGAAATAGAAATGTGTTGTCAGAATAGACAGCCCTGCACCTACCTCTTCTTGTACACATATGAACCATGAGTATTGGTTCAAGAGAGAAAGAAAATAATAGGCTAAGAGGGAACAATGTCCTAACTCAGGATGAGTTGGCCTTACTTTCCTTCTCACAATGTCTGTCTTTGTTAGTTCAGGCTGCTATAACAAAATACCACTATCTGCATGCTTTAAACAGACATTTACAGTTGACCCTTGTCCTGGAATAATGCATGGTTTATGGGTGCCAAAGGCCTTCACAGTCAAAAATCCATGTGTAACTTCTGAATCTCCAAAAACCTAAATACTAAGAACTTACTATTGACCAGATGCTTTATTGATAACAGTCAATTAACACATATTTTGCATATGTATTATAAACTGCATTCTTGTGATAAAGTAGGCTAGAGAAAAGAAAATGTTATTAAGAAAATTATAAGGAGGAGAAAATACATTTATAGTACTGTACTATAAAAAATTCACATATAAGTGGACCCATGTATAAGTAAATCCATGAAATTCAAACCTGTGTTGCTCAAGAAACTGTATTTCTTACAGTTTTAGGGGCTGTATTTTTGAGATCAGGGTGCAGCAAGAAGTCTAGGTGAGAGCCTTCTCCCTGTCTGCTCACATGGCCATTTCTCAGTGCATGTGCATGGCGAGAAATATTCCTCCTTTCCTTCATGCTCTTGTAAGAACACTAATCCCATTATAAGGGTCCCACTCTCATGACCTCATCTAAGCCTCCCAAAGGCCTCCCCTCCCAACACCATCACATTATGGGTTAGGACTTCAACATATGAATTTTTCAGAGACATAAATATTCAGCCCATAACACCTGAATTGACTTAAATGATCATTGTACTCTCTAGGTAGCATGGGACAAAGATTATAGTACCAAACCTCTGAATGATCATGAAGGACATAAAGATCCAACTGGAGCTAAAATTCTATAAGCATCATGCTTGGTTTTGACAAGCAAAAATGGATCTTTGCTAACTTGCATTTCTATCCTGGTCTGCAATGTTTTCTCCATTTTTTGCAGTCCATCCTTATAGAGATATATGCAAATGTAAAGTATGTGGCAAACTTCAGCATATAAATGTATGAAGAAAATCATATTTTGTATTCAAATCATTGAATTTTGAACTCAAAAGGACTTAGATGGATTATAAAAGATCAATCGTATTTTATAGATTAAAAAATCAAGGTTAAAAGATTTTATTTATTTTTACTTTTCTGCATACCTAAAGTCTGTTTCTTGGGACATTGAAATCAGAACTAGATCCCTTGGCCCAGATTATAGTCATTCATTATTTCAACGATTATATGTATAGAAAGCCCACTAGGGATCCCTGGGTGGCGCGGCGGTTTGGTGCCTGCCTTTGGCCCAGGGCACGATCCTGGAGACCCGGGATCGAATCCCACATCGGGCTCCCAGTGCATGGAGCCTGCTTCTCCAGTGCATGGAGCCTGCTTCTCCCTCTGCCTATGTCTCTGCCTCTCTCTCTTTCTCTCTCTGTGACTATCATAAATAAATAAAAATTAAAAAAAAAAAAAAAAAAGAAAGCCCACTAAATGCAAAGTATGTGCTCAGTTCTAGAATAGCAACTGTCACTAAGAAAATATGGCAGCAGATATTCCAGGACCAAGACTGGAAGAGAGTGATGATAGCAAAGTAGTCATGGAAGGCAACTGGAAAGTTGAGCCTCAGATACCTCCCTGCTGTTTCATGACCTGAAAGCTCCCATGTACCCCTGTTCTGGATGCACATTGGTAATATGAAGAGTATACAATATTGACTCTAGGAAGAAGGAGTTTATGTGGTTGGAGACAATATTCTAGAGACATTAGAATACTGGGTTACAAATTTTAGATTTGTTTTTCCAAAAAAATTAGATAGAAATATATCATCCATTAATGCATAACAGTTTCTGAGCTTCCTCACAGAGATCAGGACCCACTGCCTTGCTTAACTCCACAGATCACATTTGATTGTTTCAGCTTTGTTTCAGGCTTTGAGACCCAACTGATAGCTTGTGGAGTATTTAAAGAGTATTTTAGTGACTAAGGAGATTTGATGCTTGTTGGTCTCTGACATAAGCTCCAGCCATTTGACTTAGACAAATTCCAATGGCTTAGCCAATTCCTATGACCAAATCCACTTTTCATGTACCTAGTCCAGTGGCTGAGTATTTATCTGGGCTTATATCACTGCCCAGTATATTATCAAAATTGTAAAGGGAAATGTAGAGGAAGGAAAGACGAGACCTCCATGACAACAGAGATTACATCTGGACCTCTAGGGCACATAGCAAGTAGCAACTTACATGTTAAGTGTTGACCAAATGATAGATTATGTTTTAAATTGGGGCAAACTACTGCTTTCAGGCTAAATCCAGCCCATTGCCTGTCTTTTTAGACAAAAAAAATCACTTAGTTTCAGGAGTTTTGTGCTGATTCTTTAAATTTCCTACATAGATGATTATATTATCTGCAAACAAAAAAACAGTTTTATGTCTTCCTTTTATTTCTTTTTCTTGCTTTGTTCCATTGGCAAAGACTTCCAGTATGTCATTGGAAAGAAGTGGTAAGAGGAGACATCATTGCCTTATACTTTACCAAGAGAAAGCTTCAAGTTTCTTATTACTATGTATGTTAGCTGTAGGTGTTTTTGTAGTCTACCAAGTTGAGAAAATTGTCTATCCATAGTTTACTGAGATTATATTTAATCATAAATAGGCATTTGATTGACCTATACTTTGTCTGCAACTGTTGGTATTATCATGTGGTTTTTCTATTTTAATCAATTGATATGACAGATTACATAAATTGATATCCAGATGTTGATCCAGCCTTATAATCCAGCAATGAATTGTACTTGGTTATATATAGTTCTTATTACATATAGTATACATAATATATAAAATAATAGTATATTATTATAAGTATATAATTCTTACTCTACTTTTTAAGATTTGATTTACTAATATTTTGTTCAGGGTTTTTGCATCTACTTCCATGAGAGATATTGGCCTGTAGTTTCATTTTCTTGTAATGCTTGTCTGGTTTTGGTATTATGGTACTGCTAGCCTCATAGAATGAGTAGGAAGTATTTTGTTGGCTTCTCTCTGTTGAGAAAGATTACAGACAATTGATAAAGTTTCTTGTTTTTTTTTTTTTTTTTGTAAAATTTCTTCTTTTTTTATTTTTTTATTTTTTATTTTATTTTTATTTTTTTTGTAAAATTTCTTCTTAAATGTTTGGTAGAATTAATGAGTGAATTGATCTGGGCCTGGTGCTTTCTTTTCTGGAAAGTTATTAATGATTGATTCAATTTCTGTAATAAATATAATCCTGTTGAGATTGCTTATTTCTTCTTGTGTGAGTTTTGACACATAGTGTTTTTCAAGAAATTGGCCCCATTTCATTAAGATTGTCAAATTTGTGGGCAAAGAGTTGTTCATGATATTTCTTTTTTGTTCTTTTCATTTCCATGGGCTCTGTAATAATGTCCCCTCTTTCTATTCTGATATCAGAAATTTGTGGCCTCTCTCTTACTTTATTTATTTTCTTTAAGTTGGCCTGGCTTGAGGCTAATTGGTTTTATTGATCTTTTAGAAGAACCAGCTTTTGGTTTCATTGATTTTTTTGCTTCCAATTTTATTGATTTCTGCTCTAATTGTTATTATTTTCTTCTACTTACATTGGATTGAATTTGATACTCT
Source organism: Canis aureus (assembly GCF_053574225.1). Classification (NCBI taxonomy): domain Eukaryota; kingdom Metazoa; phylum Chordata; class Mammalia; order Carnivora; family Canidae; genus Canis; species Canis aureus. The sequence goes on from NC_135612.1 coordinate 68,800,173, forward strand.
TTTCTACTTTCCTCTTTTGGAGACTTAGATAATTGACTTTAGGTCCCTCTTTTTCTAATACATGCATTCAATGCTATAAATTTCCCTCTAAGTGCTGCTTCTGCTTGTAGCACAAGTGCTAGATATTAAGCTTTTCGATTATAATGTAAGTGCTTGACATTAAGCTTTTGATTGCTGAGACATTCATTTCAAAGACATCTATCCTGAATAAATGTTATTTCCAGCTCTGACACAGCGACTCACAAAACAACCAGGTAAGGAACCAGGCAATCCCCACCCATAACATTCTCTGGGTGACCTAGGTAACTGACCACTTGAGTGACCCTGCTTCTCTCTTCCCACACTAATTCCAGTTCTCATGCTTTAGGTTTGACAATAAGGAGTGAACACACAAAACAGTAGGTACCTCATCCTCAAACACTAATAAAGGCAGGGCCTTAGGCCTGTGCTTTCTTTCTCTCTATCCATGTCCTAGCTCTGTGGCCTTCATGCATGCTGTGTATTCTCCATGACTTGTGAGTAATAAATCTTGTTCTTCAATGTTCCCTGATAGTTTCTTACTGAAGTGTGTTGTTCTGCAATCATAATAGGAGCCAGAAGGGCCAGTCCAGCCACAATATTGACTCCACCTGGGAAATGTCTTGCCCCCACCACAAGTAATATGGGCCCATGTTAAGTGTCTCAGGCATTCCTAGCCAATAGCAGCATCACTAATGATAGGCTGAAAGTGACACAGCATTGCTGCATCCCACAATTTTTCATGTCACATTTTCATTTAGTTTAAGATATTGTCACATATGGATTATTTCATTTCTGATCATTCAATTTTGATACTTCTTAAAATTTTCTTTTGTGCAATTGCCATTCCTATAATTTCAAGTATAATATTAAGAAATAGTGAGAATGGATACTCTTAATAGTCCCTGATCTTAAGATGAAAGCATTCAGTCTTTTGGCTGTTAGTATATTATCTTGGGTTTTTATAAATTTCCCTTCATAGGCTGAGGAAGTTCTCTTCTATTTCTAGTTTCTTGAGTGTTTTCTTATTAAAGAAAGCATTCTGGTTTTTACCAGAAGTTTTTTTTATCTATCAGTAGAGATAACCATGTGGCTTTTGTTTGTTATTCTATTGATATGATGCATTATATGAATTTATTTTCAGGTCTTAAACCAACTTTGGATTCCTGGAATAAATCCCACTTTGTCATGGTGAACGATGTTTCTACTATGCTGCTAGAAAAAGCTTGCTCATACTTCATTAAAGATTCTTATGTCTAGGGATGCTTGTGTGGTTCAGTGGTTGAGTGTCTGCCTTTGGCTCAGGGTGAGATTGAGTCCCAGGATTGAGTCCCATATTGGGCTTCCTGCATGGAGCCTGTCTCTCCCTCTCCCTGTGTCTTTGTCTTTCTCTCTCTCTCTGTGTCTCTCATGAATAAATAAATAAAAATCTTAAGAAAAAAAGATTTTTATACCTATATTCATAACTTATATTGTTCTGAAATCTCCTTTTTGTGATGTCTTTGTCTCTTGCTCTTCTTATCAAGTATTAGTAGATTTTCTTGAGTATATTTTTAAAATTTTTCCATATGACCTTATGACAATTTCCATATACTTTAAATAGCTGGAGTTGTTTCCCCATTATTTTCACCAGTTATGTTTATTTCATTGGTGTCAGCACTCCACAGGAATAAGGTCTCAGAGCCTACGCTCTTAAACCAATATGTGATATAGTCCAGTTTTCTCTGGGTACATGATTACTGACTTGAGATATAAATGCATAAATGCTGTTGGGAGTGCCAGATCTATGATGCACATTGAAAGAATTTTCATCTACAATGGCAATGGGGATTTGAAACACCTTTTAATATAGAGTTCAGTAACCTCAACTGTTTTCAAGGTGCTATGTAGCCCAGGTGACAATAAGAACTGAATGTCTGTTGCAAATTTAGACACATCTAAGCATGTCTAGAGGAGAACAATTATCTATGAAGGAATAAAGAGGCTTAGGTGAACAAATCATCACTAAAGGAAAAGAGGGTCATTCAGCAGTTATTACTGGGATCATTTACATGAGCCATGACTTCATGATCTATTGTATTCAGCAGGACAATTTTAAGAATGAAAGAGAATGCTAATTATGAAAGAGAGCATTAATTATGCCATATAATATGCACAAACCATGACTGTTCTTGGCAAACCAAGATGTGTATTTATCCTGTTTATATAGCAGGTTTCATACTAAGCACAACATATACAATAGTGAGTTGCCATCAGACCAAGTTCACACAGATATTACAGCAGAGAGGAGGAGAATATGTTAAGAAAGCACTTACATGAGAATATAATTACAAAATCTGATCAGGACTATGAAGGAAATGGACTGAGAGCTGTGGAAATGTTTTCCAGGGAAATCAAATGTAGGCTGGGGATTCAGGGGAGTTTTTTCTTAGGAGGTTTGAACTAATAGCAAAAATATGAATAGGCATTAATTAAATGAGCAGGGAGGATGAAAAGAGCTCCAAGCAACAAAAGCAGCAGTTGCAAAGCCCCCAAGCAGAAGGGAATTTGACAGATGCAAGAAGAGGTAAAATGGTTTCATATGAGGACAAAGAAATAAGCAAAGATCAGATTATAAAATCTCTTCTATGCCATGTTAGAGCTTTGGCAAACTACTAAGGTGTTTTATTTATAACTGTGTGTGTATATGTGTACGTAGTACAATCAAGATCTTGAAGTAGAGCTCTGAACTTGTAGAAGGATAAAATTAAGTGTTTAAAATATAATTCACCATCACCTGTTTTATAGACAATTGCATAGAGCACAAAGCATTGCTGCCAGGAGCTCAAAATGTCTTCCTGAATTCTTTAGGTTGTTGTTGTTGTTGTTTTTAATGTTTTATTTATTTATTAGAGAAAGAGAAAGAATGCATGAACAGGGGGAGGGGCAAGAAGGAGAGTGAGAAGCAGGCTCCCCACTGAGCAGAGAGCCTAAGTGGGGTTCCCAGGACCCTGGTATCATGACCTGAGCTGAAGGCAGACACTTAACTGATTGAGCCACCCAGGCACCCCCAGTGTTCTAATAATAGGGTCTTTGTGTTTTGTCATAGCCTCCAGTGCCTGTAGGGAGTAGGAGCTAAATAGTAGCATAATTCCCTTTTACTTTTCATCTGATCATTTTCATTGAGCAACATGTGAGCTTGCTTATGACAGGGGCATGAGTATAAATTGTTTTCTAGAAGCTCATTTGTCCTGGTGCCTCACTATGCTTGGCCCATGGACATATCTGGACATGTATGAATCGGCAAAGAATTAACTGCAGAACTCTTTAGGAGCTGTCATTTCACTGAGTTTTATGTAACTGCACCTAGTTTTATCGAAAAATACCCTGGCCATTTTGAATTGGAAAATAAATGAAGGATGTCGGGGACAAGGAATAAAGGGAGAAGTACAGGAGATGTCCCTATTCATTTTCATCTTAGAAAAGACTCTATTAGTCAGCCATTGTTACAATAATACTTCATAACAAACCATCCAAATTCAGCAGCTTTCAATAACAAGCCTTGTTCTGTCCATCTGGTCTAGGCTGAGTGATTCCTCTTTAGATTGTGGGCTACCTGGGTTTGATTCCTGCCCGAGGATTGTGTTCAGGTCTCCTCCATATGACTCCTTATTTTCTTTGGATCAGCTGGAAAAATGAGGAACATTCATCTCCTGGACAATTAGCTGAGCCCAAGATTCCTACATCAACAGGTGGAAAGGATTGCTCTTTCCACAATGGGAGAGGAACAGAAACGAATACTTGCTGAACTATAACCCAAATACTTATCAAGACTAAATCAGGGGATCCCTGGGTGGCGCAGCAGTTTGGCGCCTGCCTTTGGCCCAGGGCGCAATCCTGGAGACCCGGGATCGAATCCCACGTCGGGCTCCCTGCATGGAGCCTGCTTCTCCCTCTGCCTGTGTCTCTGCCTCTCTGTCTCTCTCTGTGTGGCTATCATGAATAAATAAATAAAATCTTAAAAAAAAAAAAAGACTAAATCAGTGAATTCCATATGAGGTCTTTTCAACTGCAAAACAAATATGGATGCCAAACACATGATGACCATGTTCTCTCACAGGTAGTGTGCTCTAGTCCTCCTGCTAACCTGAAACCAAGTTCCTTAAATTTGAATTTGAAAGGAAGCTTGGAAAACTCATCTTTGGAAATTCAAAATGCAAGACCAGAAAGGGTTGGTGCTGCATTTAAGATCTGTTAATCTCATCCTTCACTTCTTCACATCCTGAATTTCTTTGAAGTACTCAAAATTGCCAAGCTGTTTTACAATCCTTGTCTTGCTTATAATGTGCCTTTTGCCTGGAACATGGTCCCTGTCCACCTTTGTCATTCTGACAGATATATTCTGTCTTTCAAGACTCAGATCAAGGGACTCTTTCCGTGGAATGGTTCCAGCATTTGGCAGTTAGCAAGTGGCCAATAGTTTTGTTGTTGTTGTTTTATCGTTAAATAAATCATCATCATTCTACATTTAATTAAACTGAGTCCCAGAAAGTAAAAATGACTTATTCCAAATTATAGAGCATGTGGTCCCTTTAAAAAAATCATCCAGGGATGCCTGGGTGGCTCAGCGGTTGAGCCTCTGCCTTTGGCTCCAGGTGTGATCTTGGGTTTCTGGGATTGAGTCCCACATCAGGCTCACTGCAAGGAGCCTGCTTCTCCCTCTGCCTATGTCTCTGCCTCTTTCTCTCTGTGTCTCCCGTGAATAAATAAATAAATAAATAAATAAATAAATAAATAAATAAATCTTTTAAAAAATTAAAAATAAAAAGGTAAGATAAATAAAAATAAAAATAAGTCATACAGAAGTGGTGACAGATGCATACTGTCAGTTGCCAGTCCTTAGCAATATGAACCTGTTTGAGTCATTTTATAACCAGTTCATGAAGACTCACATTAGTTCTTAGAAAATCAATTGATTCACAAGGTCTTGATTTTAATATAATTTCTTTAATAATTTAAGACCATGGTCCTTTTAAAGTCATCTACCCTCCTTTTTTTTTTTTTTTTTAAGATTTTATTTATTTATTCCTGAGACACACACACACACACACACACAGAGGGAGTCCCCAACATGGTACGCCAGGATCACGCCTTGGGCTGAAGGTGGCGCCAAACCGCTGAGCCACCGGGGCTGCCCATCTACCCTCCTTTTTAAGTCATTAACTTAAAGTGGGTTTTATTCTTAATCTTTAATTCCATCAAAAAACATTCTGCAGAAGCACACATCTAAAATAAGCTCAAGAGAAGGACTGGGGCAGATAAGATCTTTTCCTGAATGGGAGCTCTGCAAGGAGGTCTCAGGAGCTTATGAGAGGAGAGTCATGTCAGGCAGGTGGATTCTGGGCTATGGCTGGCAGTAGGCATGTGGTAGAGATCCACAGAGTCTGATGGATAAGGGAGAGCCTCAAAAGGGGATCCAGCAGGGAAATATCATCTTAATTCCTACCCTCCCCCAATCTTTTGCATAGTACATTAGTGTTTATGACACAGTCTTACCTACACTGCATATAATATCATACCTACCAGTGAGGTAGGTATCAATAGTCTCTACAGTCAATACTCAGAGAGATCAATTAAAAAAAAAAAAAAAAAACTGTCCGACCAGGAAATGGTAAATCCAGAAATCTAATCCACACCTTTTGGCTACTAAATGATGTCATGTTCTTTACTATATGACATACAGGAGATGAAGGGAAGCAGAGAGCAGTGAGTCTGAAGACAGAGAGTGGACACTTAACCCTGGGTGTGAACAGAAAGAAAACCTAAGTGGCCCAGTGGTAGACTTCTACTGAGTAACAAAGAGAGAAGCCTAGTTACTGAAACTGAGAAACAAAGTGAGAAACTGGGCACAGAAATATGGCAAAAATGCTCATTTAAAAAAAAATGTTGCATTACTAGAGAGTCTGAGCCAATTTTATTTTTTAGAACTAAAGTATTCAAGATAAGGTAAAGTACCTGTACAGATGGGTACTCGGTACATGCTAATTATTTTTCCTGTAGAGAGAAACAAGATCAATTAAAGGCTTACCACATGTAAAGCGTCAGAAGTAGAATGTAATGCTACATGTTTGAGGAATGACAAGTAGTTCATGTGCAATTAAGGTAAAGCATATAAAAATGTCAAAAACAATGAAGAAATGCTAATTGAGACCAATGTGTAAAAAAAAAAAAAAAAGAGAGAGGGAGAGAGACCAGTGTGTGAGAGTACATGAAAACCTTGTTATAGGGATGTGCTGTGTTCTTGAGGAACAGAAAAGAAATTGGTATTAATTACATTTGGGTTTTTTTTTTCTTATCCCTTCCCTAATTTTACTCAGTGTTTATCCAAATGAAATGAAAATGGTGCTACACCTTAGCTCAAAACTCTCACCTTTTACCCTGTAGAAAATAGAGAGTAGAGTCATTAAATCACTTACACAGCTTTTCTTTTAATCACTCGCTTAATATATTTTCATCATTCATCAAAGGGAACCTTGGAAACCATTTTCTAACTTGGAGTCTACTTGAGACCTGCTAGGGAAAACGTAACAGTTGATCTTCCCAGGAGAATTTTGAAGCTAGTTTTCCTACAGAGCATAGTTCAGGTCTGCCACTGAGAGCCTGTGTGATCTCAGGGAAATCATTTTCTCTTTCTGGACTTGGGTCCCATTACTCCTAAAATAAAGGGCTTAGATTCAAAGTCAACTGCAATAAATGGTCTGTTCAATGGCTAATCCTCTGAGCACCATAGTCTTTAGGAGTAAATGGAGCTTTCATTCTTAAGACACCAGGATTTTGGTGGAGGCATAGAAACATTCCCCAAGTCCCCTGAGTTTTTAAGTTAAAGCCACGTACACTCCTCTCTGGGAAGTAGGTGACATGAGGAATGTGTGCACTAAAATGAACTCACGATGACCCTGGGCCATGGACTTCACTCATAGTTGATGATTAGTGAGAATGCATCTTTAACTTTTGTTTGATTGATTGCTTTTGTCAAATAACTGGTTATACCGTTCATGTGAATGGACATAGATTTGTTAGAACCATGTCACCGGACAGGTTCCTCATTCTCCTTTGATTCGCCAGTACTGCTTCCTGGATTTGAAGGGGGGAGTCCTATAGCTGGAGTCATAAATACACGATTTAATACAAATAAATTGATTTATTAATAAAATGTATATTTACGGAGGTCTCTCCGCCCAGTGTTAAGGGCTAATTATCACTGCTTATTTACTGCCTCTTTAGAGGGTAGAGCCTCCCCACAGAATCATTTGCTTTGGCACTAAACCAGGATGTGTGAGTTGTTCCACTGAAAAGGCATTTGTAACACCCAAGGCATGAAACAAGATTAGGCTAATCTAGCCTCTACAGATGACCTGAAACTTTCTTTCACTTAATATTTATTCCTACCATTTCTGGTTGATTTTGAACATTTCTTTCAGAATTTTACACAAGCTGGTACAGCTTTAGACATAGGACACATATGTAAAAGCACTTCTAACATGTTTTACTGTTTACATAAAGATAGTATAAGCTAGGGCAGCCCGGGTGGCTCAGCAGTTTAGCGATGCCTTCAGCCCAGGGCATGAGCCTGGAAACCCGGGATTGAATCCCACGTCAGGCTCCCTGCATGGAGCCTGCTACTCCCTCTGCCTTTGTTTCTGTGCCTCTCTCTCTCTCTCTCTCATTTTCTCTGTGTGTATCTTTCATTAATAGATAAATAAAATCTTAAAAAAAAAGATAGTGTAGACTATTTATAGATTGACTTAGGGATTTTCCATTTATAGCTCGTGTCAATAGTCCACTATCATCAACCTTTTCCTCTACTGTTATGGGCTGAATAGTGTTTTATTAAAATCCTAACCCCCAGGACCTCAGATGGTGACTGTATTTGGTTATAGGAACTTTGAAGAGTTAAGTAAAGTAAAATGAGGTCATATGGATGGGCCTTAATCATCATGAGTGGTGTCCTTATAAGGAGATTATGACATACACATGTACAGAGGGATAACCATGTGAGGACACAGGGAGAAGGCAGCCATTGCAAACTAAAGAGAGAGTCCTCTGGGGAAATCAAACCTGTTGACATCTTGATCTTGGACTTCTAGCATCCAGAACATAGTCAATTTTCTCTAGAAGCTGGAAGACTGGCATGGAACTGATTCTCCCTTAGAATGAAGCAACCTACTCCACATCTTAATTTTGGATTTGTAGCCTCCAGACTATGAAAAAAACATTTCTGTTTTAAACCACCCAGTTTGTAGGAGTTTCTTATAGCATCCCTGGGAAACGAATATACAGCTTACTCTGAAAGTATTGTCTAATGTACCCCAAGAGCTTCTGATCTCTTGTAATTAATTCTATCTTGTATAAATGGTAGTGTCATGGACCAAATGCACATGTCCATTCAAAATTCACAATTGAATTACAAAATGAAATCCTAACTCCTGAGGTGATGGGGTTAGTAGGTGGAGACTTTGGGAGCTGATTAATTATAAAAGAGGCTAGAGAAAGATTCCTTATTCCTTCGGCCATGTGAGGACATGTAAAAAGTTGGCCACTTATCTGAAAAGTTCTCACCAGACATCAGAAACAGACTATGCCGGTGTCCTCTTCTTGGACTTCCAGCCTCCAGAGTTGTGAGAAAACAAAACAAAACAAAAACCAAATAACTTCTGTTGGTTAGAAGCTACCTAACTTATAGTATTTTGTTATTGTTCTGTTGTATAGCAGCCTGAACAGACTAAGACAGATAGCTCCTCTAGTGAATCATTTGTTTCTCTATTAACTCTTTCCTCAAAGTCTAGCCTGTGTTTTGTGCATTCTACATCTTGCCTTGAATTTTGTTTGTTGGTCTGTTTGTTTCTCATGAGCTCTGTGTCTTTTCATGTAAAAATCTATATAAAATCTTTATGAGATTTCTTTCCTCCTCCAGATTTCAGTTAGCGATGAATAGCGTTGCAATTATCTAGTCTATATACCTCCCTCTGTACATTGCAGACCTCTGTTTAGTTGGATGGAATTGCTAGACCCTAAGGCATGCCAATGTTTTATGTGAAAAGAAAATGCAAACTCTTCTAAAATAGATTAGCAGTGTACATTCCCACCAGCAGTGAAGAGTGAGTTTGAATCATGTTGCACATTTTACATGACATTTACATTTCTCCTCTATGAATTTTCTGTGCATGACCCTTGTTCCCTTTTCTAATAGTTCTTAGGAATTTTCCTGTCATTTTGTTACAATTTTTTTTTATATTAGGAATATGATTCTTTTATGTGGTTATTGCCTTCAAGGTAAGCCTTTGCCTTTCTAAATTACTCTTCATTGCAATATAGAGAACTTCTCTTTTCATTTTAAGGAATCAGGTATACTGATATTTTCTATTGTGATTAGTTCACTTGATGTTCCCTCAGAAAATATGTCTCCATTCACAAATTGGATCATTAGTTGTGTATATTTTTCCCTGAATTTTCTTAAGTTATTATTTTTCCATTTTTGCCATCTGGGATGTAGTTTGATGTGTGGTGTGGGAGGAAGACCTAACTTTAATGTTTTCCTCAAATAGCTATATAATCATCCAATTTTATTTAGGAATAGTTGTCTCATTCTACATGTTTTTAAAATTTCTTTTTATATACTGCTATTTCCTTGTGCCGGGTTTTATTTTTAACCCATTCCGCTATATCTACCTGCATATCTATTCCTCTACTATCATCAAACTTATTTAAATAATCATTGCTTTATACCAAAGTTTAAAAGCTGTCACTGCTATCATTCTCTTACTGGTCTATTTTCCCACTTCAATATGTCTTAGTGGGTCAACTTTAGGATCATTATGCTAGGATTTAAAATAGATTGTGGGGGCACCTGGGTGGCTCAGTTGGTTAAGGTTCTGATTCTTGATTTTGGCTCAGGTCATGATCTCATGGGTCATGAGATAGAGCCCCACATGGGGTTCTGTGGTCAGGGGGAGTCTGCTTGAGATTCTCTCTCTCTGCCCCTCCTCACACTTGCACATGCACTTTCTCTTTCTCTCTCTCAAATACAAAAATCTTTAAAAAATTTGAAAAAAATAAAATTGATTGTGTACCACAGTATTTATAATTATAAGTAAAACTATAAAGTAGAAGTGTTATACTGCCAGGAATGTGCCCTAGAATATGGTGAGCCAGTTTGTTGTGTGCATAGCCACATTTTATTTTCTGTTCTGGAAAATAAAACATCTTCTTTTATAAGGTGGATTATTGCTTCTATTTCTATTTTATTACCTCCACTTTTGGAATGTCTTCTCTGGGTAATTTGGACTTCTGTTCTCTGTTCTTTGTACTTATGAGTTTTCTCAGTGCCATGCTTACCTAGTTTCCTGAATATGGGGGGTGGATTTCCCCATTTTTCAGTAGCATCACTAAGTCTGTATTGTTCAGTACTGGCTTGGGTTCAATATGCATTTTACATGTGTTATAGCTACAGCATGTCAATGTCTTTGCAATTTTTACTTTATTTATGGCTATATAATTTTTCTTCCTTACCTTTATCTCAATTGTTGTTATTCTACCCTTATCTGCTTATACCTGCTTATCATCTGACTCACCAGTTTTTTCTCCCTGAGGATAAATATGGAGGTTCATTTGTTTTTTAATAGGCAAACCACCTTGATGCATTTTATTAATGACCATAGGTACATGGTTGTCTTTCCTTTAAATCTTGTATCAGTTTCCTGTAATAAATCTTTTTCTATTTACCTGATATCCCACTAAATCTTCTCTTGATTTCTTTGTTTCTGTTTCACAGCACCCATTCCATGTTTGGTTTTGTTTGATTTTTCTCTTTTCTCCTGAGTATCCTGGATCCATGTTTGCAAACATGCCGGGACCAAGAGTTTTATTGCTTGTAACCCTGGTGACTGCAAATCCTGTTCTGTCCACTCAGACCAATTTATTCCTATTTCATGGCATCCTGTCCAGTGTAGAACTTGAGAATTTTTAAATTTCAAATGAGGTGTTAGTATTAATAGTTGTGTGAAGTAAACCAGAATTGGTTTCTTGAATGTCTTCTTTATCCTTTAAGCTTCTGTCCTGACCCCTCTGAGTGTGTATGAGGCTTGTGTAGAATGAGGACAGTTCTCACTCAGTTAAACTGATAAGACACAGCCTTTCCAGGTCAAGCAAATGAATATCTATCTCTCAAGGACAGGTTCCAGGGCAACTCGGTGACATGGCTAAGGACAATTCTTACCCCTTGCATTAGGTGGTGGAAGAAATGTTCAGGGTGGGTGCATCTGCCACCTCGATGCAGCAGGAAATACTGATTGTTTTTACCCTTCCCGTGTGGGTGAGAAGCATAGTGTTGTCAGGCGGCAATCCCATGAGTTCTATAGCAAATGGGCAAAGCTATAGGATTCCTATTTGTGAAATATGTACAGAAAATGAATTCTGAGGGTTCCCAAGTATAAGGGTATATAGAGCAGTTCTTAATGTCCTTGCTGCACTGGTTTTATTTCTGTATTAGAGGATATGAATCTAAAAATGTAATCAAGCAATGATGTAATCGGTAGTACTTCTTTTATATTTCAATAAGCTGCTCTGGCAGCATTGAGTGGAAAAATTAAAATGAAAAAGTCTATTTTTAATGAAAAATTAATTTCCTGATTTTCATGTATCAAAAATTTGCCAATGAACCAATAATTTTCACAAAATGCCTATCAAGTATGATCACCCCAAGGCCATGCGGCCATGGTGCACCTCAGCTCATATGAAAGCTGGAAGATGTGTCAACATCTACTTCAAAGAATAGCTTTTCTTTTACAAAAACTGCATCCAAAGACTTCAAATAGAAACTCAGTTAATTCCAGTTCAATGAGTTTTATCTGTATCACAGGATCAAGAAAAGCTTTTGAAATAATTTATTTTAAGAACAAGCATTTCACAATTTTGTGAATGTCACTGTAAATTCAGTTAAAATGCAGTGAAAAAATGTCATTATGTTTTCATAGTGGTAATGTTAATATAAATTTTTGTAGAACACCACTTCGTGGTAGAAACAAAATTTTTACTTAATTCGGACATCTACAAAGCAGAAATGTAGTTGGAATTGCTTGTTCTACATCTATAGATTGTAATTGTGTCCAAACAAACAGCCACATTTTACCAATTGAAATAAAAGCTATACTTATTTGTCAAAAGTACAAATACGTTTACACAAAAACATTTAAGATAATTGCACCACGAAATTTTGTTATGAAACTGGTGTGGAATAAAAGAAATATTTGCTTAACATTAGTATATGTAGTTCCTCTGCTGCTCAGAAATGTTAGAATTCACTTTCTAACTAACTCTAAGCATCCTAAGGTAAAAATGAAGATATTTAAAAGAAATTCTTTAAACTTTCTTTTCATGTTTTCCCAAAGCATTTAGGGATTTTTATCAGTGTTAAATAGTTGGAACTTAAAAAAGAAAACATCAGATTTTGAGGCTTTTAGCCAACTGTTACCTTACAAACAAAAAACAAAAAATTGAATTTCTACAACACTGAGGGAAAGACTTGACAAAATAAATTACAAGTCTAATACTTAACTTTGATATTATATAATTGTACCTTATGTATTTCAACTCAGGGAGGAATATTTACAAAGAGCCCTTATATTTTATTGGATGATTGATATTCTCCATTGAATGGAATGAATTTTAGAAGGATTCTGATTTTGCTACAGCTAAATTTGATGAAACAAATAACTTCTGGACAACATAGTTGACTACTTTCTTATAAAAATATTTGTCAAATAAATGATTTTTTACTGAGGAGAAAAAAACACAGTACCTTTGAACAAGAACATATGTAGGCTAAATATTTAAATATAAAAAGTTAGAAATTGGGTTCCTGGGTGGCTCAGTGGTTGAATGTCTGCTTTTGGCTCAGGTCATGATCCTGGGGTCCTGTCATCTAATCCCCCAACAGGGTCCCCACAGTGAGCCTGCTTCTCCCTCTGCCTATGTCTCTACCTCTCTCTCTGTGTCTCTCATGAATAAATAAATAACATCCTTTAACAAAATTTATAAATAAGGATATATTCAATTTAATAAAGGAAATTCAATTTACCATCTTAGTAGTTTACTTAACTAAAAAATAATCTGTACTATAGAAAAGGATTATTTGAAAGTGCCAACAATTTCAAATTTATTAAACAAAACAAAATACAATTAAAATACAACTCTGATCATAACTGCAGGTGATTTTATGAATGATGTTAAAGTAAGATTATATTGAAAAAACACATATTTTTTTAAGAAAACAATACCAGTAGCATGGTGTTAGAGAGAGACATGGACATGAAACTGATTCAAGAAGTAGATATGTCCTAATAATGACCAATCCGTGTATATTCTTTTTAACTGATAGTTAATATAAAACTCATTTTTGCCGTGATGTAGTATATATGAATATTATAAATAGATGTTATTTTCTTTTTAGAAAGGATTTTATTTATTTTTTAAAGATTTTTTAAAATATTTTATTTATTTATTCATGAAAGACACACACACACACACACACACACACACACACACAGAGGCAGAGACAGAAGCAGGCTCCACGCAGGAAGCCCAATGTGGGACTCGATCCCAGGACTCCAGGATCACACCCTGAGCCAAAAGCAGACACTCAACTGCTGAGCCACCCAGGTGTCCCTAGAAAGGATTTTACATTTAAAAACATTTTTTTAAAATAACTAAGTTTGGGGGACCTGGGTGGCTCAGGCGGTTAAGCATCTGCCTTCAGCTCAGCTCATGATGCCTGGGTCCTGGGATGGAGTCCAGCATCGGGCTCCTTGCTTAGCAAACGTCTGCTTATCCCTCTCCCTCTGCCCTTCCCCCCATTTGTGCTCTCTCTCACTCTTCTCACTCTTTCACTAAAATAAATAAATAAAATCTTTTTTTTTTTTTTTTTTAAAGATTTTATTTATTTATTCATGATAGTCACAGAGAGAGAGAGAGATGCAGAGACACAGGCAGAGGGAGAAGCAGGCTCCATGCACCGGGAGCCCGATGTGGGATTCGATCCCGGGTCTCCAGGATCGCACCCTGGGCCAAAGGCAGGCGCCAAACCGCTGCGCCACCCAGGGATCCCTAAATAAATAAAATCTTAAAAAAAGACAATAACTCTAAGTTCACCAACGTAATAAAACCTGCTAATCAATCAAGTAAACATAAAAAATATATTTTTCATTCATTATCTCCAAGTGACTCATTTTGAACATAAATCATGCAGTTTGTCACCATACACTTAATTCTCTTATTGTTCACTCAGGGATCAGCAAGTGGTCTTACACTGATGAAAAGCTAGAGATGAGGATTGTGTTTCTCCCCTGCCTATCACACATTTGTGCTGCTCTTCTCTGTATTGACATACAATTTATCTTTTGCTAAACTAGTGTTTCTTAAGGCATCACTCAAGTTAACACCTTCTGTCCAACATCTGAATTATGTGAGAAGCATTATGATTCTAGATTCAGAAGAACTGCTCCAGAAACATAGAGTCAGAATCAGGGTGAGGGATAGAGAATTAGCATTTTCAATGGTCTTGGATGCCTCTATCCTGAGAAGCCATGCTGCCTAGGGCCAGAAAACAAAATGAACAGGATAATAAAAAAGTAGGAATTGGGGAAAGATAGGAAGAGACACTGACATTAAGGCTGGTGGAGAGCAAGACTTCAAACAGACAAAATGTGATGCTTCCAAGGAGAGAGAGAACGGTAAAATGCCATGCTGAATGGTCATTTAGGAATTATCAGTGAGTCTTTTTATTAGATTTTCAAGAAAATATTCAGATTGCAAGAGATTAAAAAGCTTTTGCCTTTCCCTGTGATATAAATTCCCACGCTCCCTGCAGTTTTCCCATGAGAACCCTGGGGATGCTTTTCCTTCCTTGGAATTGACCACCCAAGCTGACGTGGAACCTCCAGGCTTACCCATCATAAACTTGCCCAGATGGTCCTCTGTTCCTTCTTGGCAGAGCTGAGAGCATACCCCTAGTGGAGAAAGTCTAGAACATCGAACTGCAGAGCACCTTGAGGAGGGAAGGAAGAATCTTGAAATGCCTTTTATTTTATTTTATTTTTTAAGGGTGTCTTCACATCTCTGAATAAGGAGAAAAAAAAAATAGATCCTCTGCTGTAAGCGTTTCACTGGGCAGTTTTTCAAATTAATGCAGTTTAACTATTACATTAACTTAATGGCTATTTTCCCCTACTTTAACCATGTTAAATGTGCCGGCAAAAATGAGCTTCATGCCGTCTCTTTCAAGTCTCAGAGGCATCTTTAGAGCTGCTGCTTATCTCCTGGATCATAAAGCTGCATAATTTAGTATTCAAACAATTCATTTAAAACTGAAGCCCTCAGAATTACCGTAAAATTAATCAGAACAAAGTCATCTTAACCCATCAGTTTGGTTTATCTCTGGTTAGCAAATTTGCAAGAGAAATTGAGATAAATAAAAACATTGACCGAGCCTGGGTTTCCTTCTGGTTAGAATCCTCCACTCCCAGAGTTATCAATATAGGTTTTGACGAAGGCTATGGGTCACCATTGTAATGATCCCTTCCTAATTGTGATAAATCAGGACTTTAATGTCGTTCCATGTTGTTAACTCCGGAGCTACTTCTTAGCTATATATTGTATTACTCTCATTATTATTTTCATAATAGTAGCAAACATTTATGGAGGGTTCATAATATGGCAAGTTCTGCTCTCATGTCTTTCTATGTATTAATTTATTTAATCCTCAAAATAGCCCTATGGAGTAGTTCCTAAGGAACCAGGAAAAATTTCCCCTTAGGAAATAAAGGGGTTGAAACACAGAGTGATTGACTAACTTCCCAAGGCCACACCAGTGACAAATCACAGAGCCAGAATCCAGAACTGGGTGGTCTGCCTCAAAGCCAGCAATCCCAACCACCCACTACACTTTTTCTACTTCAGAGGAAAATTTAGCATCTTCCTTCAGAAAATACTTTTCGAGCATTTGCTAAGATATTTTGGCTCTTCTAAATGAGATCATTTTGTCACTCAGAGGCAGTGTTGTGGAGTATAAAGGACCCAGGCTTTGGGGTCAGATGGATCCTGATTGAATCTGACTCCACCTCTCACTGCCTAAGTGACCTCGCGCCACTTAGCATTTCAAAGCTTCGGTCTCCACAATCGAAAAAAAGCAAAGATAATTATACCTACCTCACACATCTATTTCAAGAATAAAAGATGAGTTATAAAATCACAGTGCCAGGGATGTAAGAGGTCTCACGAGTCTTCTTTCTTCTCCACCTCTCCCCTCACCATCATTCAAGGGATTGCATATGGACCCATGCAACCCAAGAACTGTTATTCACAGATGCACTTGAGAAAAAAAGTGGGCACCTTGCCTCTAACACACCTTCCCCTCTCTTTTTCAGTGTCCTTCTTCTCCCCTGGCAGATTGATGTTCTTGTGTCAATTTTTTTTTTCTCAGGGAGTAGTCATACTTCCTTGCATGAAATTAGTATTGGACTTTCAGATCCCTTTTGTGATGCAGTCATATTTCAGCCTCCAGAAATCCTATGAAGGAAAACACTGTCATTCTGTGTGTCAATAAGAAATCTGGGACAGCCCTGGGTGGCTCAGCGGTTTAGCGCTGCCTTTGGCCCAGGGCCTGATCCTGAAGGCCCGGGATCGAGTCCCACGTTGGGCTCCCTGCATGGAGCCTGTTTTTTTTCTCTCTCTCTCTCTCTCTCTCGAATTAAAAAAAAAAAATAGCCCTCAACTGAAGTTTAAAAAAAAAAAAAAAGAAGAAATATGACCCTACTGCATAGGTTTCTTATAAAACCTACCCCTAAGGAGAGGTGGGCACAGGCTCATCCAATTTTGCATAACGTCCACCATATCAAAATGGCTTCAGGATTGTCTTTGCCTACTTGATGCTAGGGACTGTGGTGGGTATTATGGCAGACACAAAGCTGGGCAGGGAGCCTTCCTTTATTAAGTTTAAGAAACTTCTCATTACTGTGAGAGTCCCCATTTCTCTCAACCAGTGCTCCTCAGGTACCCTTTGACCTCAGAGCTCTGTTTTACTCTGCACAGAACAAAGAGAAAAATAAAGATGCAAGTATTTACATACATCCAAGTAGAAAAACAATGACAATGCATATACAAACACAAAATAAAAGGGGTGACCAAAAAAACCCAGACAACTTTTCTTTTTTGCCATCTTTGTCAAAAGCATACCCCCCATTTGTTAATTTCCTGGACCTTAAATGACTAATTGGTAGAATGAGAAAGTTGTGTCTTTACCTATTCACAGGAGGAAAAACAGAGGTTATATATTTACCCAAGGCCTCACACGTTGTAGATGGTAAAGCTGAAACCATTCTACCTTCTGTCACATTGGAAAGGCTTAGAAAGCCACCAACTCCATCTGCAGAGCCTCCCTTGCTGTGAGGGGTCAGTGTGTACTCAGGGATACCTGGGAGGCAGGACTGGGTCAGAGTCCATCACCCTGGAGCCCAAGCTATTAGTGCCGACTCACAGGACAATGGACAGGTAAGGTCTTCTCACAGCAGCTTATCAGAGTTCCTTCTCCAGCATGCTCAGCGTCGAGAAGCTGAAGCCCTGGAATTTTCCTCATGTGACTTTCTGATCCCAGGACTCAGATCCCAGGACCCTATTTACTGCTGGGAACTTCTCTTGGAATAGCCCTCCTTGTGCTCACGGAGGCAATAGCAACACTAGGGGATAAGCTTGGTGTCCCTCCAAAGTTGTTTCTTCAGCCTTCCCAGTTTTGTAAGCACCTAATTCTCTGTGTTGAATCTCTTCCCAGTAAATACTTTGGTGGTCTCTCTTTCCTGCACAGAAATCATACACAAATTCAGGTAAGAGATCTTCTACATCTGGACCTCTGGAGGCAATATTTTAATGAATTTCAGACAAAAGGAAAGCTAATACCTAAGTCCATGGAGAAGCAACAATCTACTTTGCATTTTTTAAAAAAATCAGTTTTGTTCCTATTTAACTTGCTTGAAGAATTTTAGGTCTTTTTAGAAGTAAAGAAAAATAAGGGTTAGAAAATAAAGAAAAACATGTGGGATGTTCCTCTTTGCCCTTGGGTAAAGTACACTCATAATGACCCTTTAGATTTATATATTATATTATGTTTTATGAAGCATTCAGTTCACGCAGCAGGCCTCTGAGGTAAGCATGGGAGCATGGCGGCAGTTATAACACATTCTTCTCATTAGAAAACAAGGACCTTTAGGTGAGGCCATGTTGTTATACCCCCTCCCTGGGGTCGTCGATTTAACACCTGGTGGTGTCCAGCACAGAAGCACATAATATAAGCTTATTGAATTTATGAATCTGTGAATTAAATTCTGGGAAGCAAGGTGTCTTTCCATGATCAGAGTGAGTAAGTGGTAGAACCAAGATTTTAGAATCCAAACCCTATGCATATGCAGTTATAGCTGAGAAAAATCATTAATTACATTCATATGATTCCTCGAAAGCCTACATAATGCTTGTTAGACAGAAGAAAACTGCTGTAGGGCCAGGTTCAATGATCCCATACAAATTCTTAAGTTAGATTCAAATCCTGTCTCCGTCACTTATTAGCTTATGACAGTTTCTACACATATAAAATGACAGTGTTAATTACTTCTTTATACTCAGTAACTAAGAGACTACACATGGGTGTGTCCATTGTTAGCCAGGGACAAATCTCATAATCCTTATCATTTACATTTTTTTTTTTTTAAAAGCAGCAGTACAGAGCGTGGAATCTAATGAACTGAGTGCTGATTTGGATGCATTGGCATTCTTCCAAAGTCATCATTTACTGTTTATAATTTATATAGAGCACATAACACCCACAGCATTTTTAAGCTTATGCAAATGTAGTTTAAATGTATCTAGTATATGGAGGAGGTTGCTATCTCCCACATGTCTGTCTTACTGTAGCAGGAAAAATCACCCTTCCCTGCCAAGATCTTGAGCTAGAGACTCTGGATGCTATTCACCTTGTAGGGGAAAGTGAGCCACAGGTCAAATGAGTGGGGCATTTGAGTTGGACCCTGAGACAGATCTACTTGGAATTCTCCAGTAATTCAAACACCTCGTTGGATTGAGATTTCATTCTTTATAAAATGAAAAAGTTGGATTTCATCTCTAAGTTCATGTACTGCTCTGACATTCTTAGATTTTAGATTGTGTGTGTATATATGTACTGTTGCTTTTCATTTTTTTTTTTTTTTTTTTTAGGGATACTTTCTAGAGGCCTTCATACAAAATTTGTTTACTTGGCAATCTAAGCTATTACCTGAATCTTACAGCAAGGTAGAAATTCTCACTGAAAGAAGAACTGGAAACTGTCTGAAAATCACTAAAATAGATGGGAGTCCTTTTGTAAAGGTGCACACAGGTTGAAAGGCCTTGCCTCGGTTCTCTGAAATTTTCAACCTTGAAGTTGTCTGGAAACATCCCTGGCAGACGTAGCTTGTGTAAGAGCATACAGGTAGAGACAAAGCTGGTCTTCCACAGTGTTACCAGCAATAATCACTAAATCCCAAATAAATGAGGAGGTAAAATTGCCTACAAATATCAAACTCAGTAGTGTCAGATAATAACTTCATTATTTTAGATTTCAATTTGTCCTCTTTTTTCAGGTAAGAGACTTATTTCAAGAAAACCTCAATGCTGGATATTCTTCTTTTCCTGTTGTAGGTAGGATCATCTCTAAATTCCCAAGTAGATGAGAAGGAGGATTTAATTTAGCATTCAATCTAAATCCCCAAGTCGTATCATGGCATAGGGGAGGGAGTGCCTCTGGTGGACAGCTGCCTTATTGTCTCACCTGGCACCTGCTGACATGAGAGGTGCTGGCCGGTGCTCTCTCTCCTTCAGCTATTTATGCAGGCATCACCTGAGACTACTGTCTCCCTAACCGTTTTCCTATTTCAGGATGCATGTTGACATCCTCAGGGGGATTACCTTGTCCTAATCACAGAGCCCCTGAAAGGCCACAGATTCTCTCTCTCAGCTAAGTTTTTTGCACCTCCGCCAAAGACCTGGAAAAGCTAACTGTGGGTTTGCGCTTTCTGGAAACAGAGACTACTAAGCCTAGCTGCATCTTTACATCTACCTGGTGTACTCCCTGGCTGTGATGGTAAGGAGACTTCTGGAAGAACCTCAGGTGACCAGATGGCACTGGTGATTTCTACATGTAGATTCCCATCTCTTCAGGAGATCCCATTATCCTCTCCCACCCTTGGAGCTGTGCTTTGGGGTAGGAATCAGATAGGGAGGAGCAGGAGTCCCATCTGCACACTGTCTATGAAAGTCTGACCTGGTAGCTTCCCAATCTGACTACACCCATGGTCTTTTTTTCTGGAAAGGCTTTATTTCTTTTTGGGCAAGAGAAGAGCTGGCTAAGGAAATATTCCAATTCCATTGCATGAGCCAGAATGTCTGCTTTAGAAATGCAAAAGCCAGTAATTAAACGATTTTGTTCCTTGGAGAACAAATTCCCCTGAGACAATGGATACAGTAAAAGAAAGTAAAGGATAGGAAACAAAATGATGGTTACTACTTCTCAGTGGTAGCTCACTATACAAGTGACTGGACAATATTTCCTCTTTTCTTCCATTGCTTGGGAAAAAAGCACTTATGGTGATTGGGGTGAAAAAGTCATAAAGTTTCCTTTATCTCCCTGAAATAGTCTAAGGAAATCCTTTAAAAGAGAAAAAAAACATTAAATAATACATTTGAAGTGGGTGAATTCTAAGCAGTCAGAGAAAGATTGAGACAGAGAGGAAGAGAGAGAAAGGTATTTTCTCACTTATTTATTGTGCCATGGGAATTTGCAAATCTGGAAGTCCCTGATTTTAGAGACATGATGGATTCGTAAGTGAAAGACATTAAGTCGTATCTCTGAGAAGGTAATATGTGTTGCATATTATTTATCAACATAAATAGTAAAATAAAAATGAGAAGCTTAATATTTAATTATTTAATCAATATTGAGTATGAATATAACTAAACAATATGATACACTTAACAAAAATTATTGTATATGTTAAATAGTATACAAATGATTATTTAATAAAGTGATAAGCTAATAATAGAAAGTAAGTCTTCATTACTTGCCAAACTTACTAAATAAATGTGTCATATCTCTTAATTCTTATAATGAACCTTTTGAATAGTAACTATTTTGGGTATTTTAAATTAAATACAATAAACACAGATAAAAATACAGGTTCAGAAAGTTTAAATGGCTTTGTCCCAAACACACAAGTAGTAAGAAATTTATAAAGTGAGTTTTGCAGTTAAAGCTGTGTGATCCCAAAGCCAGCGCTCTTTTTGTTCCCCCTTGGATGCTGCAGACAGGCTTGGAAGAGAGACCTACCCAAATCTTAATCCTGAAAAAAGATGTTCAGGAATATCAGTACTTTTCCTTTCCAACAAGCAGACCATGACATTTAGCTTAAACCAAGTTTTGCTTGTGAGATTTTAAGTATATTTAAAAATCTGGGCAGTGGGGGCAATTGGGTGGCTCAGTTGGTTAAGGCATTCAGCTCTTGAGTTATCTCAGGTCATGATCTCAGTGTTATGAGATGGAGCCCCTCATAGGGCTTTATCCTCAGTGTAGTCTGCTTGTCCCTTTCCCTCTTCTCCCCCATGTGCACATGTTCTCTTTCTCTCTTTCTCAAATAAATAAATACAATCTTTAGAAATCTGAGCAGGCACATCCCACTAATGGTAATAACGTGTTCTCATGAACTATATGGCCTTTGAGTAGGTCTTTCAGGATTCAATCCTCTACCTAAATTCTTTATCCACTGGGACACTTGAAGAACAATTTGGTCTATGTTGGGGAGCTGTTCCTTTGCACACCCCTGGCCTTGAAAAAATGTCCAGGTTTTTGTTTGTTTGTTTCAGGGAAGTTGGGCTCAGTTCCTGATGGATCCTTTTCCCCCTTGCAATAGTTATCGTGAATAGAAGCTATCCTTATCATGTCCAGTACTATTTATCTTTTACAATAAACAAAAAAAAAAAAAGGTGAAGTTAATGTTTCAAATCTCTCAGACATGACAATTTTCACAACTGTATTCTATTATGTAGATATCATGGTCCATGGTTTACATAAGAAGAAACAGGTACAGAAAAGCTCAATAACCTGCCAGATATTACATACAGATCATTAACAGTTGGGATTTGAACCTATACAGTTGGATTCCTAGTCTACATATTTCCCACTAATTTTCCCTAGAGCCTTAACTCAAACAGTGCTTGAGAGCAACACAATCATGTGAGGACTTTGCATGTGGTGTTCGATTTTCCACCTTCAAGAGCACTGGCTCCCATGGAGAGCAGTCTCAGTGTAGGGACATGGACAGAAACTGTGCTTTCAAAAGATTTAATAATTGGGAAAGAAAGTAACTGCATAGCATCTTAGGTATGCAGCATGCCAGACCAAAGGAAAACTATTTGGAGTGCTTGAGTGGCTCAGTCGGTTAAGTATCTACTTTTGGCTTAGGTCATGATCCCAGGGCCTGAATCAGGCTTCCTGCTCAACAGGGAAACTGCTTCTGGGTCTGCCCTTCATCCTGCTTGCTCTTTCTCTCTCTCTCAAATAAATAAATGAAATATTTAAAACAGGGACACCTGGATGGCTCAGTGGTTAAGCATCTGGTTCTGGCATTGAGTCCCGTACTGGGCTCCCTGCATGGAGCCTGCTTCTCCCTCTGCCTGTGTTTCTGCCTCTCTCTCTCTGTGTCTCTCATGAATAAATAAATAAAATCCTTAAAAAATATATATTTAAAACAAACAAAAAACAATGGAAGGCTATTTTATTTATTTGCATTTAAGAAGAGATGGATCTCTTCTGAGATAAAGACCATTAAATCCCAATGTATATATGTGACAGAATTGAGGGGTGTAATCAGGATGGATGGGCATGGGGTGAGTTGCTGCGAAGGATTATTTATACAGCAAGTTATGTCAAATTCTCATTAATAGGGGTTTGAGGAACAAGCACTGGGAAAGAAACATTTTTATCTATCCTTAAAAATTATTCTGGTTGGTATAAGAATGGAATTGATATGAGACACATTAACCAGGAAAAAAAAATCACATTTGATTATGTATATATACCGGAGCTCCATAAGAATATGAAATCCTCAGATAGTCAGGAAATTGAGGTTTATATGCCCTTCTGAGTTAAAAAAGAGGTAGGTGGTAGGCCCTGGAACTTCAAAAGAAGCAAGACAATTCACAGGAACATGAAAAAAGTAAATGCTTTAAAAAAATATATTTTACTTATTTATTCATGAGAGACACAGAGGGAGAGGCAGAGGGAGAAGCAGGCTCCATGCAGGGAGCCCAATGTGAGACTCGATCCCGGGTCTCCAGGATAATGCCTTGGGCCAAAGGCCATGCTAAACCACTGAGCCACCTGGGCTGCCTAAGAGTAAATGCTTTGTAAACAAATGTTTGCTGGGCCATCCAGAAACATGGGTAAAGGGGAGGAATTTAACAAGCAGATTTTTCTGAGTTCCTCCCTGTCTACCACCCCTAGTTCACATTATAATATTGTTTTCTATGGGGATAGCTCCCTCCCTGAAGCAAGTCTTCTAAATTCTGTTAGGCAGTTAGGGGAAAGGCAAAAAGAAAGAAAAAAATATTTTGAGTTTTCTATTTCTTAAAAATAATCAGCTTGAATTAATCCTCATGCAAGGAGACACATTTTGGGGTGGCAAATATTGCTCCCTTACAGAAAGAAACAGTCAGTAAATTAATATAGAATCAAGCTAGTAAGGAGATTAAGGTAAAATTAAATCACTAAAGAAAGAAATTGAAGTTAAGATTTGAGAGCTTCAACCATCTTTTACCTAATGCTTTAAGACCTCCCAGATCCATTTTAAATTTAATCTTATTACAATGGGTTTTTTTTGTTCCTTCACTCCATCCTTCCTTTCTTCTCTTCTCTTCTCTTCTCTTCTCTTCTCTTCTCTTCTCTTCTCTTCTCTTCTCTTCTCTTCTCTTCTCTTCTCTCTCTCCTCCCCTCCCCTCCCCTCCCCTCCCCTCCCCTCCCCTCCCCTCCCCTCCCCTCCCCTCCCCTCCTCTTCTCTTCTCTTCTCTTCTCTTCTCTTCTCTTCTCTTCTCTTCTCTTCTCTTCTCTTCTCTTCTCTTCTCTTCTCTTCTCTTCTCTTCTCTTTTCTTCTTCTCTTTCTCTTCTCTTCTCTTCTCTTCTCTTCTCTTCTCTTCTCTTCTCTCCTCTCCTCTCCTCTCCTCTCCTCTCCTCTCCTCTCCTCTTCTCTTCCCTTCCCTTCCCTTCCCTTCCCTTCCCTTCCCTTCCCTTCCCTTCCCTTCCTTTCCCTTCCCTTCCTTTCTCTTCTCTCGCTTCTCCTCTCTTCTCTTCTTTCTTTCTTTCTTTCTTCTTTCTTTCTTTCTTTCTTTCTTTCTTTCTTTCTTTCTTTCCTTTTCTTCTTTCTTGTATTATTTTTTGTATCTTTGTTTTGATTTTTATAGGTCAACTCATCGTATATCAGCAATTTTTGTGTGTGTCATTAGGAATCCTATTTTATAAAAAAATAACCCTAGTATTTTACCTCCCAGTGAATTCTCCCTCACAAATCTACTATATAAAATAGGTAAAAAGAAAGATGGGTGACAGTGAAATCTGGGAACCAGAGCCATTTGTGCTCTGTCATACTTCTATCTCATCATGGTGTAATTTCTGATGGATCTGGTCTTGAAGACTCTTGCAATGGAGACTGGTAGTAAAGAGCTTAGGGTTGAGGAGTCCTGGGTCCGAGGCCTCTGTGTTCTGCTCAGTGACTGAGTGAGTCATGTAGAACAATTTCTTATTCTAAATCTCTGTTTCTTGTGTATAAAATGAAAAAGTATTGAGCAGTCAACTTCTAGGATAATTTTCAGCTTCAAAATGTCATAATCTTTAGTGCAAGTCCCAGGATTGGAGCAATATAGTGTCTGTACATGAATACGCCTTATTGCTGTATAAATTACTTTTGGATATTTCTTCTTATCCTGATTTGAAGGATAACAAATTGGCAAGAACAGTTTCAAATTTCTTCAGAGACTAATTTCAAACCCAAGTATGTGAACTTGGATCCACTTGGAGCCTAGAGACTGTCCTGGCATTAGTAATTGTTTCTATTCTCTGAAATTGGGAGAAAGGCTAATAATATGAGGCATAGTTACATATTTCTTCCAGCTCTATGATTTCACCAAAATTTATTCCTTTTCCTCATTTATCCAAAAACCCCTGTACTTCCAAGTGAAGTTATTGTACCACTCACTTGCTCTTTAATTCTTATGAAACAAAATTTTGCTCTTATGAACAAAATTCTTATGATTCATGTTTTTTTATTTAAACTGCTTTGTGAAAATCCTTAACATCAATTATTGAAATGTCTTTCTGTAAAGTAAAAGAAAAAACCTTCTCTGCTGTAACTTTTCACACTGCATTTGGCAAGTAAAAACATGTTTTAAAGAGGAAAAACTTTGTTACTGATTTCAAATTCAATGTGGACCAGGTTAAAGCTATTTTTTTTTCTCTCCTAGCCAGATTTGGGATGTGGAGAGAACATTTTAATGAATAATATGTACCTGAGACCCATTTTCAACCCTGGGCTAGTAAACACTCATTTGTACAAATGCATATTTTTCCATACAGAGAATGCATATTATAAGAGTTGTTCTGCTCTATCGGTTATAGCAAATGCATGTTCTGCAAAATCCCCTAAATACCTAATTTTCTGGCAACAGGGACTATCTTATTAAAAAGTCATTTTAGTTTACTGTGTATTGCTAGAAAAAAAATAACACTTACTAAATAAGCAGCTTACTGCTCAGTAGAGAATCCCTTTCAAAATCACAATTAATAGAAGGGGAGAGCTGGGAAGTGCCGGGGGATCCCACAGTCTCGGGGGCTCTCACTGTGATCCTTGGAACACCAACATCATAAAAGACACAGCTGTAGATTCAGTAAATCAGAGCTTGGTTGGATCTTGACAGGTGACATCAGAAAATTTAAGCCACCTTCCATGCACGGGTTTTCTCATGTTCTTTGAAGGGTTTTGTTATTATTGTAATTGGAGTCTTTATATTATTTAATTTTATTTTCTAGGTAATATATTCATGTTTCAAAAAGACAAAATAAATGAATGAATGAATGAATAAATAAATAATATAAAAATATGATAAATAAGTATATATTCCCTCACTGTAGTCCTTTCCCTGCCCCTTATAGTTCCCTTCCCTATATTGGCAAGCTTTCTATTAAGTATCTAAAAGCTTTCTTTAATATTGCATGGATACACAAGGATTTATTTATTTTTCACCAGGATTTATTAAATTAAATCCTATATATGTACCTTTAGGTGGTTTCCAGTCTTTTTTTTTTTTTAATTTAGCAATGTTGTCAAGAATAACCTTGTTCATACAAGTTCACATATATTACAAGTACATCTGCAGAATTAATTTTTAGAAATAAAATTATTAGGTTAAAATGCTTGTTCACTTGTTGCTTTCATATAATTTTCAATGTACTCTTCATAGTGGTTGTACCAATTTCAATTGTGGCTAGCACTGAGAAAGAATGTTCTCCACAGTGGCCAATGTAATACATTTTCAAACTTTTTGATCTTTGTCAATCCATAGGTGAAAAGCTGGCATGTTAGTGTAGTCTGAATTTGAATTTCTTTTATTTTTGACCAAAATTGAGAATTTTGTTAGCATATGGAAAATCTATTAGTGATTTTTAATTAACAAAGTCTAGTGAGATTCTTTGCACATCTTTGGGAGTGGTTTTTATTTTATCTTTATCAGTCTGTTGGACCTTTTGTATGTTAAGAAAATCAGCCTTTTGTCTGTGATATGAATTATAAACGTGTAATATGCTGAAACTCCCACAATATTTTTTAAAATTTGATATAATTTTAGCAAGTAAATACTCTATGAAACTTTATTTACACAGTAAGAAAGGCTCTCCCATTTCAGAAGTTATACAGTGATTATATTGTTTCTTGTATTTAGAAGGACTTTGTACATTTAATTTTTGTTTTCTGTTTGAAAATGTTGTTGGTTAATGTTTAAAGTACAAGCATATTCATTTTGTATTTATTTTCACATGTCTACACAGTCATGCCAAGATGCTTTTAAAGAGCCAACATTTCTTCCAATTATTTTAGAATTTACTTTTCTCATAACTATATTTCTGTATGGACATAGGTCTATTTGTAGGACGATGTTCATTCTAATTATTTAATGACATATGTATGTAGCACATCAACATTGTTTTAGTGGCTTTGTAACAATTTTAATATCTGGTGGGATAGTCTATATTCATTACTATTTTTTACTCATATTTTTCCATGACATTCTTGATTAATTTGTTTTACATTAAAATATTTTTAAACATTTATTTGTTTATTCATGAGAGACAGAGAGAGAGAGAGAGCATGCACGAGAGAGAGAGGCAGAGACACAGGCAGAGGGAGAAGCAGGCTCCATGCAGGGAGCCTGATGTGGGACTTGATCCCAGGTCTCCAGGATCAGGCCCTGGGCTGAAGGCAGCGCTAAACCACTGCGCCACCTGGGCTGCCCCAAAAGAATTTTTTTTAAAGAGTGATCTTGCCTAACTGAATTAAAAAGACAAAAGAGAAGTATTGGTATTTTTCTGGGTATACTATCAAATTATTAAATGTATAGTTTAACTTGGAAAGATTTGACTTATCCACAGTGTTCTGTTCCCATCCCAAATGACAATGTGCCTTCCATTTATTCAAGTTTTCTTTTAGGGTTCTTCAAAGACATTTAAAGTTTTAAAATTTATTTCTAGGTGTTTTAGATTTTAACAGGATTTCCTTAGTACCATATAATTTCTAAGTATCCACTGTTTCTACTCATTTGTATCAACTTTGCATCTCACCATGTTACTGGTTCCTTCATTGGTTGCAGTGTTTTTTCAGTTGATTATTTTTCATTTTCCAGGTAAATAATCATCTTACTTGCCAGCTGTGTTAGTATTAACTTTTACTTACTATTTTAATACTTAAATGTATTTCCCCTATATATTTGTTTGCTCTTCTTCAGGAATATGACAGTTAACTCTCAGCATTTTTCTTCTAGACTTTAGTAAGAATATTCGCTTGTTTTTCTTTTGTGTCTATTGTCTTTGAGGTGCAAGTGAAAAAATATATATATTTTGCTATAAATTCATTATATTCTTGTTTTATTGTATTTTTTAACACTGATATGTTTAATTTTTTTCAAAGATTATTTTAATGTCTGTAAATGTACTTTTTTCTAAGATATAATAGTATAATTGATTATCTTATGAATGATTATATTAAAACATCTTAATTTTGAATAATTCTTATTTTCCTTAATACTATGGAATGATGATTTACTAATTTTTATATGCTGCTAAAATCTGCCTGCTGAAACCAAATTTAAGATTTTTGTGTCAAATCATTTATTTCATTATTTTTTTGTTATTTATTCTCCTTCCTCTCATTACACTAAAAAGGACAGATTTTATCTCTTGTTTTCTGCCAAAAACCCAGCACCTAAGACTGTGCCTCTCCCATAGTAATTTCTCAAAAGTAAGTTAATATTTATTATTTAATAAATTGAGTTTTTTTTTTTCTATTTTGCCTCTTTTGTTCAATTTCAGTGTCACCTTATATGCACTTCATAAAAAGCTTGGAAACAATTTAAATAGCATTGGAATGATCTCTGCTTTAAAGTTATAATTAGTTTAAATCTGTTGGAAGGCTTACCTTGGAATTCTAAATGTGGTTATGCAGCACTTAGAAATCTATGCATGGCTGGGTTAAGAAACCTTTAGTTGCATTTAACATTAAAAACATTTCTACCTAAATACAGATTATTTGCTATTTTTATATGTAGCCTTTTAAAAAATATTCCTATGTAATATGGAACTCTATTTATCTATCTATCATCTATCTATCTATAAACCATCTAGAAGTAATCCATACCTAATTTAAGAACAACTGTAAAAATCACACTGATGTCTCTCTGTACAATATAGTATTTTTTGTTTGTTTGTTTGTTTGTTTGTTTGTTTTTGTAATCTGTGGAAATGGAATCATACTGTTTGTGGTAATCTGTGATATTTGAGCTCAATAATACTTTTCTAAATCCACTCTTTTTGTGGGCTGTTGTAATTCATTCACTTTCACTGTAGTACGATATTCCACACGTTGGCTCTTTCGTGGTTTCTTGCTAGTATGAGCTGCATTACTGTAAATATGTTTGCCTCCATCTCCTTGTACTCAAAAGAGTTTATAAGTTATTTTCATAAATGAAACTGCTGGTGTGTATTATACTTCCATTCAAATCTGTAACTCCCAATTGTTTGTCAAAATGCTTTTATTAATTTACTATCCCACCAGCAGTGTGCCAAAGTTCAAATTAATGAATATTCACAGCTAATATTTGATATTATCAGACATTAATTTTTTGCCAATTTCATGGTGCAAAATGATTCTAATTGTGATCTTAATTTAGATTTCCCTGTTTACTAATGAACTGGAGTATATTTCATATGCTTTTCTTGACTATTTATGTTTATTGGCCATTTGTCTTTCCTTTTCCATGCAATTTTAGTTAACTACTAATTTGACATTTGTGATGGTTACTTCTTTAAGGGTTTAAGTGTTTTTCAGGATTTCTATTTTTTTTCTTGTGTCAGTTTTAGTAATTTATAATTTCTAGAGTTCCCTCTAATTTTTAAACATATTGGCATATGGTAATTCATACAATATTTTAGGCTTTTTTTCTTGTTTTAATTAGATGGTTCTCTACTTATGGTTTTCTTTTTATCTCTAATTTAATACTTATTTATGCCTGATGTTTTTGTTGATTCTCACCAAAGGATTATTTATATATTTAGTCTTTATTTTTATTTTATGAGAGGATTTGATTTGCTTCTGCTGGGTCTCATGCTGATATTAACTTTATCCTGCTTGAGGATCCCCAGCGTAGTTGAAGAATCTCAAATCACCTTCCAACTTTGCCCAGGGTCAAATGCTCAGGGTCAAATGCTCAGGGTCAAATGCCCAGGGTCAGATGCTCACAGCAGTGCTGGCATCCATGAAGATCCTGTCTTAGGTTCCCATGTTCTTGTTTTTTTTTTTTTTCTTGGTTATAGTTGTCATTATTGCTTTATTTGTTTTTTAAATTTTACCCTTAAAGATTGTCTTTAATTTCTAATAAGGCAAGGAGTACTCTAGAAATCACAAATTTGTAATTTCTGCATGTACTGGGTGTATTTTAGCAGGAAAGTTCTTCAGAGAATCCAGCCTAATATATATTCTTAGAAATCAAAGTATCCACACATTTATATTCAAACATCTATAAATATTTAATTTATGTGTATCTGTTATAATCATCATAAAGTTGGGTTTTGCTTCACTATAAAATATGAGTTTTTCTTAAAATTAAGTTTAGTTCATTTATATTTATGGACATACATATGTGCTGAGGTTTAGTTTTGTGAATTTATTATATATTGTTTGCATGCTCTTTAAAATGTATTACATTATGATGTTTTCTTTTTCTTTTTTTTTTTTTTTTTTTTTTAGTTTGGTGTTTACCTGATATTTGAAAGGTCTGTATGTTGGTTAAATAATAATTATAATTTTTGAATGATATCCTTAAATTTCTATTTAGTTTTGTACCTTAAAATTCCTATTTATTAAGACATTTGTAGGTTTTTTTTGGTGTTTTTGTTTGTTTGTTTTTACTGGTTACCTTCAACGAACTATGAGCTCACAATTAAAAATTGCTGAATACATAAAGGAATTGGTAATAGTGAGTGACAATGAGCAAAAAATAATAGACCAGATTTAATCCTCCCTGAGGAATTCAGATATTGGATTTATCAAATACAAAATAGGGAATAATTGTCATGTTAAAGATTGAATAAATAAGCTGGGCTTATTTAGTCCAGCAAAAACTGAACTAAAGAATAAAAAAAAAAAACATTAAAAATGCATGGAAAATATTTTTTAAAAGATCCAAATGGAATATCCAAAAATTAAAAACAATAAAATAAAATTTCTGAAATGACAAATTCAAAGTATATGTAGCAATAGGTGAGATATAGCTAAATAAAAAAGATCATGTTATTTATTTATTTTTTAATTCAAAGTACAGCACTGAGAAATAAGTATGTAGGTAATGTGAAATAAAGATTAGGAGAGAGAGGATAGACGGAGGAGATGTGGCATGCTTTTATTTAAAGTTTCAGAAGGATGGGGCACCTGGGTGGCTCAGCGGCTGAGCATCTGCCTTTGGCTCAGGGCATGATCCCAGGGTCCTGGGATCGAGTCCCACCTCAGGTTCCCTGCATGGATCCTGCTTCTCCCTCTGCCTATTTCTCTGTCTCTCTCTCTCTGTCTCTCATCAATAGATAAATAAAAAGCTTAAGAAAATAGAGTTTCAGAAGGAGGAAATTGAGACAAAATACTTGTGGAGATAAATACTAAGACTTGTATGCATGTGATTAAAAATGTGATTTTGCATACAAAGAATGACAAATACAAAAATAGTCTATTTCTTGGTGCCTTGAAACAAAACCTGAGAATAGCAAAGACCATGAAAATGTGTTAAAAGCAGCTATGAAGGTAAAAATTTATCACATACTTAAGAATGACAATAAAGCTGGACAATAGGCTCATAGCAAGTGGCAGCCACAGGACCCAGGGTGTGTACACTAATATTGCTAGAGCTCTGAGGGAAAACAATGTTCACTTGGGCTGCCCAATATATGAAGATGGATTCTTGGAATTATTGGGGTTTTGTTAACATACTGAAGTCTTTGTGACTTCTATGTTAACATACTGAAGTCTGCATTATTTTTTAAAATATTTATTCATGAGACACAGAGAAAGAGGCAGAGATAGGCAGAGGAAGAAGCAGGCTCCTTGCAGGGAGTCCAATGCAGGACTTGATCCCAGGATCCTGGATCACAACCTGAACCAAAGGCAGACACTCAACCACTGAGCTACCAAGGCATCCCTGAAGTCTACATTATTTTTAAATGTAGGTCTTGTTTATATACATAACACACTATAATATAGTAATATAAAACAATATATATAATACACAAATATAACATAAACATAATAAAGAAAATAGGTGAAATAGGACAATGATCTTTTTTGTGGTAGCTAGGTCTGAAATGGCTCCTCATGATCTCTGACTCCTAATAGTTACATATTGTGCTGTTCCTCCTTGTGTTATATCAGGCTGATGAGCCATAGAATGTAGAAGTGATGGTATTGATGGTTCTGTTTCTCTCTTTTGGATCACTTACGCTGGGGGAAGCAAGCTTTCCTGTGTGAGGAGATGCTTATTTGGTGGGTAACAAGGCCCTCTGCCAATAGCCAGCAGAGAATGGAGGCTTCTGCCAAACAGACACATTAGTGATATTAGAAATTGATCTGTCAGCCTCACTCAAGCCTTGACATGGCCGCCAATCAGTGGACATCTAGACTTCAACCTGAGACAGAACCACGTCGGTAAACTGTTTCTGAATGCATGAACCACACACACACACACACACACACACACAAATTGTGAGATGACAGGTTCTTGTTCAAGTCATTACATTTGAAGTAATTTGTTGCACGGCAGTAAACAACTAATACATTACTTAGTATGTGTCTTAGTAAGCTCAGGCTACCATACAAAGTACTGTAGCCTGAGTGGTTTAAGCAATAAGAATTTGTTTCTCACAGTTCTGAAGGATAAGTCCAAGATCAAGGTGTCAGCCTATTGGGTGTCCAGTAAGGGCTCCTTTCTGGGCTTGTAGATAGTCACCTTCTCCTTGTGATCCTGTATGGTAGACAGAGAAAAGTAGTGATCATGTCTTTTCCACCATGGTGCACCACTCTCATGACCTCATTTAAACCTAATTACCTTCCATGGGCTACATCGCCCAATGCTGTCATGTTGGGGGTTAGGGTATCAACACGTAAATTTGGGGGAGAAGGCAGCACAACTCAGTCCATAGCACTGTGAGAAAAACATTAATATTTTGGTGGCTATGTAAGCAGTAACATGAATTGCAGAAACCCTTTCAAAACCACAAAATCATAGATGATGTATTTCAAGATACCTGACATCAAACACAAGGGTGTTCCAGAATCTGTTTGATTTGTCATTCTGAACAGGCTCTTATTTGTACTTCCTTTATTCCCCCTCTTACAAGTGCAGTTAATTTTATCTAAAGATTACCCCATTGCTTTTTCACTCAAAAATGTATTATGAAATTCTTTCTAACTCAGTATAAAAAATAATATGTATCCAATTCTGTACAGGCTGCAGAGTATCCCATTACTTGAATAACCGTCATATATATAACCTATCCAATATTGATGTGCATTTGGCTTGTTTCCATTGCCTTGATTAACAAAACTGAGATGAATATCCTTATACATTCATCTTTGTAGTACTACTAAATTACTGCCTTAGGAAAAGTTTCTAAAGGTGCATGCAGTAGCTTTGCAGAAGTAATGGGCACCACATTTCACATGATTTATTTTCTTGTTCTGTTTGAAATTCTATGCTCATCTTATTTTGAAATGATATGATTGTCTCTTGCCAATAAAGTGAACCAAGCTAAATCTCTTGATACTTCACCCTAAATGTATCATTTTACTGCTTTTTGATTTACTATCATTGTTTATTTAGACAAATGAAGAGTCATATTTCCATTTCTCTTTAGGTTCCATTTTTTAAAATCAGTATTAATTTAACATAATATTAAACTGATATTTTAGCACTATATTACTTCCCTCAACTTCATTAAATTTACTCTGAATTACAAACGTAATGCATCTTCTCTGTAATAAGGTTAACTATCAAAGTGAAAATTAACTCAAATTTGGTTATAGGCACCTAAAAGCCAGGCTGCCATAAATTGGCCAGTGGGGTACCTTTTCTCCAAACATGGCCTGGACTCTCCAGCAAAGAGGAAAAAAAAACTTCTCTGTTTTTGCTGAGTCCTACCCTCATTCTTCTTCTGTCCCTTCTTTCAGAATCACATTATGCATGTTGGTGGGGTAGCAGAGCTCTTGATAGCACTAGACTGTGTTGTCTCAAAAAAGGAAAGATACATACATTTAAACAAGTAGACTGACTCTAGTAGAGAAACACCTGGGAAAGCCCTGAGGAATGGCAATAAACTAACTGCAATCAAACAACCTTGATCCACATTGAGCTGATAAGAGCACATGGGTGATTCTGAACCCTGGACCCTAGCACTGAGGCCATGAGAACCCAAGTGGAAGTCCCTACAGCCAAACTAAGGGAAAAAGATTTGGAGATACCCAGCTATGAGCCCCAAGGCATGTAGTGCAAATAATGGTTCTTTTTCATTTTCTTGGACAACAGAAGTCTAGGAATGGGAGGAGGCCCTTAAAATATCTGATTATCGACTTCTCAACCTTGGGTAGTGAGGACACTGGGAAAATTGAATCTTAATATGTTTTAAGTTTTAAAAATGTGGAATTTATTGCTTCATGGCTACCATGGAATAACTGATGACAGTAAAACTCAGTAAAACTCAGATTGTTTCATTCATTCATGCCTCCAGCAATTTATTGTTAGCCTACTAAAAAGTGGAAGTATAATAATGGATAGACATAGTCACTGTTCTCACAAAACTTCCAGTTTTGAATGGAAGTTTATGTTGAATGTGGAAATTTAACAATACCATAGAAACACATATGCTATAATAAATTATTATATCCTTCAGATTAAGAAGATGATTTGATAAATCAAAGTCATTATCAACTTTAACCATGGTTTTCCTGCTCAAAATACTAGTTTTAAATCAGTTCTTAATGAAGTAAAAAAAAAAAAAAAAAAAAGAAGTGTATCTGGTGGTGCTGGAGCAGGAAGGAACTTCACCAAATTCCATGTGAAACAGTGCCTGTGTTAGTCACCTCTTGCCCCCCCACACCTTTTTTTTTTTTACACTTGTCAGTATCCATGTTCTGATTTAATTGCAGTTGCCCCTTTGTTTATAGACTTTGTTCATATCAAATTCCTGAAGGGAGAGACTTTGCTTTATTCACTGTATTTGTATTTGTAGTGGTCAGAAAAGTTCCAAAGACAAAAATTTGCTAAATAAGTAAATAAATCTGAATCAGAGCTGCTTAGGATGTCAATATCCAAGCTATTATATTAAACAGTGTGAAAATCTTGAACAACAATAACATTTATTTCTACAAAGGCCAGATGTCATGAACTGTGAGATATATCACATAAAATTTTGACTTTTCAGTTCCTTCTATTCAAATCCAGAAGCACTGACTTTCCTTCCCTTTAGCCAGTAAGGATGGCCTGACACAAAGATCATATGGAAAACCACAGATTTGGAGCTCTGTGTGTCAGCCTCCTTCTCTCTTATCTAAACCCAACATATTATTCATCCCTTCTTTCCTTTTAGATAGAAGAAAGGATACTGCAAATCCTACTTCTTCAAAGTGCAATGAAGCATTGCTATAATATCAAAGTTCCCATTAAAGAACAGAAGAAACATCCCAGTTCACATGGTGAATATGCCTTCATTAAGAAACCATTTCCCTCTCTTTCCAAGTCTTGTGCTTAGAGGGAAAGCTGTCATTAATTGTGTTGCCACAGCTTTACTTACTTGCTTTCTCATGCACTATCTAATGTTTTGCTGAAATACAAGGATTTCTCCATGTTTTTCTCTCATCACCCCCCAGAAAACTCACTCAATACAGTTGCCTGCTACCCAAGTTCTTCTTTCATACTAAGCTACTATCAAAGGGGAGTCCTTGTTTTCATGGTGGATGTCACCTAAGTGAGATTCTCCTGCTACTTATACTCAAATTACAATTATTTGTGTTGCAACCCTCTGTTTCTCACTGACACTACAGCAGGAATTAAAGCTGTCTGTCTCTTTCTTGCTGAGATCTTAGTGTTTAACTTTTTCATTCCCTTTAGATCAGTATGGTTGTTGTACATACCATACAACAACCATAACCATGTTATATGTACATCATCATACATATAACAGACAGCTTATATTTGCCAAATTGAGGTCAAATGGGACCACTCAGCTTTGATTCTAAACCCTTCTAAAGCTGCTCTTTTCATTCTTTTTTAATTCTCTTCCCTTACTTTTTCCAGGAGATGTAGTAATCTTAACCTGTCCCTACTTCAGCAAACATGGGTTGGACCTGGATGTCAATGGTCACTCTGATAGGTCTGGTTAGAACGATGCATACCGTATTTTCCTTTTGATCTAATTAATATGAAAAATAAGATAAAAAAAGACAGGGAGACAAACCACGAGAGACTCTTAACTATAGGGAACAGAGAGTTGCTGGAGGGGAGGGTTTTGGGGGATCAGGTAACTAGGTGATGGGCATTAAGGAGAGCATATGATGTAATGAACACTGGGTGTTATAAGCAACTGATGAATCACTGAGCTCTACATCTGAAACTAATATTACACTATATATTAATTAAATTGAATTTAAATTTAAAAAATATATGTGTCCTCAATCTAACCTAGGACATTAGTCACAAATTTTCAAAAAAACAAAAACAAACAAAAAAAAACCCACCAAAAAACATGAATACAGAGCAGCAATGTATTGATGGTGAATCATTTGAACAGACATTTACAACATGGAGCTATAAATGATTGAACATTTTCAGGAAAAAAGGGAAGGGGTACCTACATTGGTCTTCAGGATTCACATATTATCTTCATCTCTGAGATTTTTCAGACTTTTTAAAGTGGTATATTTCTTTTTTGGAAACAACCAGATTCTGTGAATTGTAACAGTGTTTCTGGTTGTAGAATAACTATCTGTGCCGTGAGTACAGAGGATTTGTATTTGTGCCATATTGAAGGCTAAGCAAGGTAGGAAAATCCACAGCTGGCTATAATGCCTCTTGACTCTATGAGAATTATGTCCCCTAATGTCTGAGAACTCCATACTGTCAGATGATCTCCAGAGGATTACACCAGAGATACTTAAAATAAACCCATTCAAAGGGATGATTATTATATATAACTCCTCTTCCTTTCCCTTGACTTTATGCACAGTCCCTCTATATTATTCTATCCATGTCAAGAATAATTCAATCTTCCATGGCCTCTTCTCCCTCTTGATGTCTGACTTTTGCTGTCTTTCCAGTCATTAGAAATTTCACTGAGGTAGACAAAGAAAGGGAGTCAGCATTAAAGAAATGGGTAACCCATGTCCCTTAATAATGGATCCATTAAGGGCAGCCCCAGTGGCCCAGCGGTTTAGCGCTGCCTTCAGCCTGGGTTATGATCCTGGAGACCCGGGATGGAGTCCCGCGTTGGGCTCTCTGCATGGGGCCTGCTTCTCCCTCTGCCTGAGTTTCTGCCTCTCTCTCTCTCTCTCTCTGTCTCTCGTGAATAAATAAATAAAATCTTTAAAAAATTATTATAATAATGGATCCATTAAAAGACTTGCTATTATTTTGGATAGCAACTACACAATTTTTAAATATATGTAATGGGTAAAACAGTATGATGAAACTAATAATATGAATAATAACAGTGCTTAAGTTGTCATTCAACAAGTATTGATTATGAGTTATGTGTCAAGCACTAAAAGAGGTACTCAATATAGTATTGAATAAAAATAACAACTGCAACAACAGTAACAATAATAATAAATAGTAACCCACCCTTCAGAATCTTGTATTCTAGTTGGGGAAAACAAGTGAAAAAATAAACAAGCATGAAAAGTGTAGACAAGTATAAATGCTCAAACAGAACAGTAGGATATATAGAGAGAGATGATGAAGGAATATTTCTAATACTGGGATTAATGTCATGTTCTGCATTGAGGTGCAAAAACTCAATGGGATAATTAAAGAATGAGTGTAACCCAACTCAGCATCAGGCCATACAAAAAAATTAAACATAGACTCACCATATAGACTAGCAATTCCACTCCTAGATACACACTCAAAATAATTGAAAATATTTGTTCACTCAAGAACATGCACACAAATGTTCCTAACATCAACATTCATAGCCAAAGAGTGGAAACAATTCAAATTTCCATCAATTGATGCTCAGATAACTGAGAACTATGATATGATATACCCATGGGAGGAAATATGTAGATATACTAAAAACCACTGAATTACACACTTTAAAAGGGTAAATTTAAAAAAATAAAAAAAAAAATAAAATAAAAGGGTAAATTTTATGATACATGAATTATAGCTCAATAAAAGAGAACTTGATAACTTATGTGTCTACTTGCTAAAAATAGTAATCCATTCAATACCAAACTCTGATTATGTCACTCATCAGTTTAAAATAACAGATCCTGGGCAGCCCGGGTGGCTCAGCGGTTTAGCACTGCCTTCAGCCCAGGGAGTGATCCTGGAGTCTCGGGATTGAGTCCCACATCGGGCTCCCTCATAGAGCCTGCTTCTCCCTCTGCCTGTGTCTCTGCCCCTCTCTCTCTCCTCTCTGTGTTTCTCATGAATAAATAAATAAAATACTTAAAATAAAATAAAATAATAAAATGAAATAATAAAATAAAATAACAGATCCTCTAGACCTATAGGATAAATGTCAAACACAAAGTCAACACGTGTTCTTTATTATCTGATCTCTGCCTGAGTCTCCAGCCTCTTTTGCAGCTATTCCTCTCCAACACTTTCTTGAGTCAAAAATACTCACCTTTGCTTTTCCACACCATGAGCTCTCCTGCATATTATACTCACTCCAATCCCACTACTTGGAATCGTTTACCCACCTCCTTCATCAACTAGTTAATTGCACTTGTCCTTCAAAACCAAATGCAAAATATTACCATATTCATAGTGACCTCCTCTCAGAGCCCTTGTCTCAATTTAGAAATACTTGCCCTGTGGTCCAGTGGAATCCTCTGCATATCATAGACCCTTTTCAACTTGTATTATGAGCTTCTGTTTCCCCATTCATCTCCTTCTTTACATAGTATGCTTTGTGAAAGCAAGGATCATTCATATTTTCTTCTATGTGTCTTCAACACTTTTCAGAGCGAG
Organism: Canis aureus; assembly: GCF_053574225.1. Lineage (NCBI taxonomy): Eukaryota > Metazoa > Chordata > Mammalia > Carnivora > Canidae > Canis > Canis aureus. The sequence goes on from NC_135612.1 coordinate 68,839,341, forward strand.
TGCTCAGTGAAATTGTTGTGACTAGAATACAAACAACATGTTAGTTTTCAGACCAAAGAATTGAATTAAGTCATAACTTAAGAGGATTTTAAAAAATAGGATGTGTTGTGAACCTTGGTAAGAGTGTATATTTAGAGAGAAGAGGGGGAAGTATAGGATACCAAAGTAAGGAAATAAGGTTTGTCAGAAAGGAAAAGAGTTCCCTAACTTATTATATGGGAATCCATTTTTTGAAGGATGTCCATAAAATGTATTATATATACCTAACCATTAATGAAAGCAAAATAGGGTGCTGTTTGTTGTACTTTTTCTGAGCCGATAGGTATACACCAACATGGGAACCAAGATGATGTGATGATATCAAGGATTATTCAGCCATTCTATGGTTGTTGGATATTGGAGTGGTTTACACATTTTTGTTATTATAAGTGTCTTCCCCCCAACCCCAGATATCTCATGACTCACTTGGTCATCTTGTTCAATCTCTGCTCAGGTGTCATCTCTTTGGAAAAGTCTCTCCTGATATCTAAAATAATGACTTTTATGTGATCATATGTTCACACTCATCATTGTCAGACTCCCTAGCTACAAGGTCTACAGAAGAATGGATGTTTGTTTCCAAATCCTAGAACGCTGTCCAGCTCACAGTATGTACTCAAAAAACACGTAGTGAATTAAGTAAAAAGTAATGCTATGAATATGAGTCTAAATATTGCCTTTATATTTTTAAGGGCTAATTAATAGAAATCAGATTTTAAAAATCAATATATATTAAGTTTTCAAGAACCGTTTCATATTACGTTTTTTTTTTGACAAAAGCTACACCAATTTTTCAGTTAAACAAGTTTTCCAGGAATAAAATTTAAGTTTCATCTCACCAACATACTAACCAGTACTTAGTATATTAAATATAATGAGACATTTTTACATAGTGGTCAATTTGTTAGACATAAATAACAATAAACCAATAAAAATGCCCTTTCTAATACATTGAGGTCACACTATGTTGATCACAAATATAAAATTTTAATGCTTTTCAGTTTGAGACTAATTTCATATACATTAACCTTTTATGTATCCATATAAATATAGCTATACATGCATATAAAATAACCAATTCAGGCATTTACATAATTTTAAAGATAAATGCAAATGATTCTTTATGATGACAATTGAGAGGTCAAGGAAAGGTTAAATCAAAATTTATCAAGTAGAAATAAAAAGAATTAAGTTGGTTTATTCAGAAGAATTGTATTGATTTGTCAGAACATGGGGACATAGAAAGAATAAAGTTTATAATAAGTATGAGTGAGATAAACAGGAAATATAATAAAAAGAATAAGCTGAGTTAAGTGACTTTACCAAAACCACACATGCCAGTTTCCCTAGCAATAGAAGTTGCATCTGTCTGTACTTACATTATTTTTTAATTATGTGAAAATGGAGTAAATTGTAAATAAATGATAAGGCATTGTGGAAAAGTAGGGGAAAGGGGTGCGGTGGATGTGAAACAAAGCAAAATTTCATGAAGAAGAGCTTGAGTTATGTATAAACAAAAGTTATCTTGAACTTGTACATGCTAAAAGCTTGTGTGCTAAAAGCTTTGTGTCAAAGTAGGTCTTAGCTCTTCAATTGGATGATAAGAGCTCACAGAATATGTATTACACCCTGTACTCCTTTGTTACCCCTAGTTCTACCCTTACCTCCAGCACAGAGTCACCAGATAGAATACAGATGGTTCTCATGGGCTTCCTTGACCCCATTCAGTCCCTGAAGCCACCAAGATTGTACCTTACAAGACTTGAGGAGCTCCATTCTTATTAGTGAATGGTCTGAGAAGATTGTGAAGTTGTTCATACCCACATCCCTGAATATGGATGCAGAAAATTTAAGAAACCAAGTGTCCACTGAGCTGCCACCTTTCTATGTTAGCCCTATCACAGGAGTCAGGCACCATGACCCACCCCTGGCCTCACCCTGCTTTCTACTTCCCATGGTGGCTTCCTACTAATATGGAGTGTGCCTTGTCAACTCATTCCTTCGTACTCCCTCTTCCTGGCCACAGAGCTAGTGTCTGCTACAAATTCTGTTCTTTAGTGCACGAAGCAAGCTTTCATCATTGAAGGCTTGTGGTGGTTTAGAAATCTCAATTTGGAAACATGTAACTAGGGCAGCTCAGGTTGTGAGAGTAAATACACACATCTTATAATAAAGTAAATAGTAGCACACTAAATTAATTTAATAGACACACTTAACTAATTTGCTTATGTGTCTGTGATACGGTGTGTGCATGCTCATGTACGTATGCTTTTTTTTGCTGTCAATCTTGGAACAAAGTTTTCTCTCTCAAACTGGAGTCACTTCCCTCATTAAGTCAGTAAACAAATGCAAACAGTAAATAAAACCTCTTACATTAAGTTCTTCCTTAGTTCTAGAATAAAACTAGAACTTCGTAAGGCAGCATGAATTATCCTCCATGGTCTAGCTCTCCCCTAACTGTCCAGGCTTATCTAACACTATAAATATTCTCCTTTCTTCTTTTTTGGTCAGGTATTCCAACAGCCTTCTCTGCTCCAGGTAACTTAAATGTAATAATTAGCATGTTTCCGCCATCCCATCTTCACTCCCATTGTTCTGTTAACCTTTCTGCTCACAACTGTAGCATTCCTCAAGCTCAGCTCAGACCAGATCTCTTCATGGCCCATCTCCAATTTCTTGATCCACATTAATCATACACCCTATGGCTTTTAAAGTTGCCCTGCCAAACCACTGTTCAGAACCCATTTCATGTAATCTTCAAGCATGTTTGCATGTGTGCCTCCTCCAGAGCCTGAAAGTTCTGTGAAATGGTGCTCCATCCACCTCAGGTGTTAAAGTGCATGGAAAGCTCTCAAAAGCCACAGCTGCTCCTGGAGTTAAGCAAATTGAATACAAAGTTCATTTTACAATAAAAAAGAAAACTAATGTTTACCAAGCAAATATAAGTGTCAGACATTGTAAAGTATATTATTTATCTCCCTGCAGGAGTTTCTATTTCTCATTTATATTTGGGAAATATAAGTGATTCTTATGGCATATAAATTGACTAGGGTTAAGAGCTAATCCTGTTTCTTCAATTTCCTCCTCTCATGTTTTTACCATTGGTATTGTCCTGATTCGGCTCTGGTTGAGAGAGAACAGTATGATCTCACACCATTGTTAGAAAGGTCCCTTAATGTCATTTACCTCCCTGATGTGTGGGCTTTTTGGAGCTTTCAGCAGACAGCACTATCTTTACGAAGCTTTCATTATTTTGCTACCAGTGACTCATCTACCACAAATTGTTTTACCCTCAGCAAGAGAGTGAAGGATACAGTCTTCGGGATGTGACAGTGTTTTAGGTGCTGGCTCAAGTCTTTTGTGATCATCTAAGTTGAAACTGAAGCAAGAAGCAGATTTCACACAACGCAGGCGGATTGATGGAAACAACCAAAAGTTCTCTCATTACTAGCAGAACCCACCTTTGTGAGGGAAAGACACAAATGTGTCCATGATCCTCCTGGAGGAAAGTTTTCATGTAACCTAGAAAGCAGAACTGCAGGAAGTCTGTCTTTTCCTAGTGCAGCAACAACTTGAAATTATATGGGGTCTTTCCATGATCTGGCCTCCTTTCAATATCTGCTAGGGTTTTTTTTTTGTTAAGAAAAAAAGATTTGTTAAGATTTTATTTATTTGACAGAGAGAGAGAGAGAGAGAGAGTATGGGAGAAGCAGACTCCCTGCTGAGCAGGGGGCCCAATGACAAGGGACTCTATCCCAGTACTCCAGGATCATGACCTGAACCGAAAGCAGACGCTTAACCAACTTAGCCACCCAGATACCCCTCTGCCAGGGTTTCAAATCAGACATTGCTTTTTGTAATATTGGAACACATTTACTTAAAATAATTGTTGATCTAGTAGATGCCAATGTTTTCTACAGAAACAGGATAGAGCAAACACACACATAGCCTCAAGAAGACCTGTGAAATTTTCTATCCCATTATATGACTTGGAGTGCCAGGTGTAGGTTAATCAATGGTTCCATGAAAAAAAAAATAGGGAAATGGAAAGTCAACAGTTTCACTGCCTGATGGTGTAAAATCATAACACATTTTCTGTTTTATGATGGAGAGGTCATGTGGCATTAGTACTCAGTGTCCCTGCCAAAAGCATCAATCCAGATGGGAACATTAATTTATTCGACCAGATGTGTGACAATGTCACTCTGAAAGGTGGTTACAGTATGCTGAACTGGCATATATCATCACAGAAATTGCACTGCTAATAGAATATATCGAATTAGCTGCTCTCTAGTGAGACCTCAATCATTTTGAACCACAAGGAATGTAGGATTTTAGAGTTAAAACAGACTTTAGATCCCAGGTAGTCTGAAAGTTTCATTTGATACAAGAAGAAGCTAAGGCTCAGTGAGATAAAGTATGTTGCATAAACTTTTTAACCTATATGTGGTAACATTGATAATTGATTCTAGACCCCAAGACTACCTAACCAGACCTCTATGCTCTATGACCTTAATCACAGTTTCATATTTCCTCCCATTTTTTTTTTACTCACAAGTTAAGCTTTGAGTACCTACTGTATGATAGGTGCTATCCTAGGCATTCCACAAACAGTGGTGGAAAGATAAGAAAGATTCCTGCTTTTGAGGGAGCTACTTTGTAGTGGTCAGCATCAGACATAAATGAAATGTGTGTGACCAAAGACAAGTGCAAAGAAGAAAACGCAGTAGGATAGTAGAATAGAATAGAAGTAGGATAAAGAAGGATGTGCCAATCCTGTTCATATTCATAACTACCAAAAGGAGCCAACAGAGTGATTAAAGATGCTTTTATAAAGTACAAATAGCAAGTGTAATGTTCATATGAGCTTGGAGAGGAAGAAGAAGACAGTTGATTGGCTGCAGCACACTGAGCAGTGTGGAAGATGCCCAGCTCATGCAAGGCCTGGTGAGTTCAATTTTATTCTAAGTGCAATGGGAAACCATTGGAGGGATTTACACAAAGGAGCAATAGACTCCGATTGTTAAGCACCTAATGGTACATGGTCTATCCCAGGACATGTGATTTTTTAGGCTACAGAGCACTCTAGCAGCAGACACTATAGAATGTAACTCCTACCCAATCTTGTATTCACTCAGGTTCCTACTTGAATTAATGGTAAGGTCGAGAAAGCTTTGAACAAACCTCAGTTAAACAATAAAACAATTTTTTAAAAAATTGATAGACTACTGCTTTGAGTAGCTTTAGGTTTACAGAATTGATCAAATAAGGCAGAGTCCTCATATGCCCCCTCTTCCCCTCACATTTCCCCTATTATCAACAGCTGACATTAGAATGGTATGCTTGGAACTGATGGAACTGATCAACCAATGTTGACACGCAATTATTAGCTAAAGTCCATAGTTTACATTAGTGTTCATATGTTGTTCTGTACTAGGAGTTTTGACAAATGCACTGCCATTTATCCACCATTATGGTATCATACAGAATAGTTCATTGCCCTAAAAATGCCCTGTACTTCACGCACACACTGGTTCTCCCCTACCCCCAAATCTCTGGCAACCACTGATCTTGCTACTGCAACTTGTTTGGACTTTTATAGAATGTCATATAATTGGAATTATATGTAGTATGCAGCCTTTTCAGACTGGCTTATCTAAGTAATGTGCATTAAAGATCCGTTTATGTCTTTTCATGGTTTGACACTCACTTCTTTTTTATCATTGAAAAAAAAGTACTCTAGTGTATGGACGTACCACAATGTGTTTACTCATTCATCTTTTGAAGTACATCTCAGTTGCTTAGGGGTTTTTGGTGATTAAGAATAAAGGTGTATCTGTGTGCAGTGTTTATGTGGACATAAATTCCCAACACATTTGTATAAATACCAAGGAGCATGATTCCCAGGTTTTATGGTAAGAGTATGCTTAGCTCTGTAAGGAGCTGCCAAACTGTCTTACACAGTGACGGTACTATGTTGTATGCCTACCAGCAATGAATGAGAGCTCCTGTTGTTCCATATTCTCACTACCATTTGGTATTTTCAGAGTTTGGGGGATTTTACCCATTCTAGTAGATGTGTAGTGGTATCTAGTTGTTTTAATCTGCAACTCTCTAATGTCATATGATATGGGTATTTTTTAACTCATTTGTTCTTAAAGAGTAATGTATAAATTGCTTTTCCTATAATAATACCATATGCATACATATATATGTATAAATATGCATATATATGTTTAGTGTGTATGTGTTTATATATACAAAACTATATATATGTGTGTGTATATACACTGTTATATATAAATAAATATATGTGTATAAACATATAAAGAATAGAGCATCACCATAATTTTATATATAAAACTGGTGATGGTGATGCTCTATTATTTTAGTTCAACCAACATATACTTAGTAGCTTTGATGCTCTAGTGTCTACACCAGGCACTGAAGAAACAGGTGATTCTGAGAGCATCTCCTCTCCTTCTATGACTTCACGGTCTAACACAGAGGATATGTAAGCTGAGCTGTGATGAAAGGAAATATGGAGCCATGAGCGCTCTTCATTTCCTTAATGGACTCAGAGAACCTTCTGAAGTAAAGAATCCTAGAACTGAGTTAAAACAAGGCAGAAAAGTTTATCAACTGATGACAGTAATTTTAAGTCCTGGGTCATCCAGCCTGGGCTCTCAGGGAGAGAAGTAAAGTTCAGGAGTATTGCCATAGCAAACATGCATGAGAGATAATCATGGAGGTCAACATAAGCCAGCAGTAAGATCTGACCGATATAAAGAATACTGATGATTATTTGGCTATGAAAGCAATATCCATATCTAAGTCCATTTCCCAATAGGATAGGCTTATTTACTTATTAAGCCTGGTCATTAGAAAAGTTCTTAATATCCATCCATGAAATATAAAGAGTTTTGATGGCAATGCCATGTGGCTTTAGTAATATAATACCATTATATTAGATACAACTTGACTCTTTTATTTTTTTTAACTTAATTCTTCTAAAACAAGTTTAAAAAATTTCTATTACATGATGGAAACATAACAAAATGCAAACATATTAAAAATTAGGTAATGATCTTAGTCATAAATTATGGTAATTAATATTTTGGTTTATAATATTTCATGTTTTCAATATGTATGTATAGACATTTGTATTAAGAATATTGATCACTAAATGCTCTTTCACTTCATTAAATGGAGGTTTGCAACATCGTTTTTAATGACTTCTGAGTAATCAATCTGTGAAATGAACAAAGCATGATTTATTTACCTATTCTCCTTTGAAGGTTAGTTCAGGCACCTCCACTTTTCCATATTATAAATAGATCTGAGATGAAATTGTGGTATTAAATCTTTGGGAACCAATTCAATTATTTAACTAGGATTCTTCTTTATGAGGTTAAGTTTCTGGGTCAAAATGTATGCACCTATTTAGTAGGGCTTTGATAAATATTGGTAAATAAGTAAATAAGTCTAAAAATATGACAATAATGAATGTACATATACATATAAATATATGAGTATATACAAGTATGCATATATATATATATATCCATGAGCATTCATTTTCATATTCCTTGTATTATTTATGTTAATGCTTTTCAATATCAAAGACAGAAAATACATCAGGGTTGTTTTATTTTGTAATGATCATCTCTTGCCTGGTCCAAAGTTCTATCTCCTAATTCTGTCTCACTTCAGTTCTTGTCACTGGGAATACATTCTGTACAGAGCAGCTAAGGGATCTCTTCATAGAGGGAATCCATCCTTATCGCCTTCCTCAAAGTCTTCCATTAAAATTCTGTTACTTCTCATCTCTCATGGAATGGGGGAGACAGAGCTGGACAGCCCTCCTTGCTGGGTTATTAGCTAGAAGATATCTAGCTTTGTTTTAAAATGATGCTAGGTTAGTAGGTTAAATTTTCCCCTCCATTCACGTGTATTTTCTCCTTTCTTCCCACAGGATCTTCATCCTAGAATAAATTAGAATTAGAATAAAACCTAATTGTTCCTACTAGATAGAGTCTCTTCCTACCTGCCTGATCTAATTTCACACCCTGTCTATTAACTCCCTCCTATGACTCCTGTCATGCCCCACTCCCACTCCCAATCTCAAGCTTTATTGAAACTTCTTTCCTGTTCCTTAAGGTATGGCCCTTCTCCTTCCCTGCCTGGAACATTTCCTGAAATAGCTGTATTTTGGTGCCTTCTCCTGATTCAAAACTCAGCTAACATACCACCCCAGAGAGCCTGTCCCAGAGGATCTGAACCAAGGGAGCCCCAGCTCCATTTCCAGTGACCCTGTGAGATTACCTTGTTTTGTTCCATTAACAGCATCTACTACTATCTGGAAGTATCTTGTATTTTTATTTGATTCCCTTTTGTAAACAGATAGCTGAGACCTTGTCTATGTTCTCCATTCTGCATTAGCACCTAGCCATGTCCTTGACAATAAGTCCATATCGTATGATTGAATGGGTTGAATGTTCTCTTTTTGTTCCTTCTATAATAAATTGTCTATTCATAACAGTAGTCTATTTTTCTATTGGAGTTCATCTCTTCACCTCTTATAAAAATTCTCTGGCATATGGGCAATATTAACTCTTCTCCTGACATTTCTTTTAAATATTCCTCTAAGCAATCACTTACTTTATAACTTTTTAATGATTTCTATGATATAATATTTCTTATGTTTCTACTTCTCAAATCTATTCACATTTTTTTTTCCTTTCTGACTTTGGAGGTGACTTGTGAAATTCTTCCCTACAGATTAACATGCATACATGTCTGTATTTTCTCCCAGAATTGTTGTATACATTTTTCATTAACATGTTAGTCCATGGGGATGCCTAGGTGGTTCAGCGGTTGAGCATCTGCCTTTGGCTCACGGCATGATCCCGGGATCCTGGGATCGAGTCCCACACTGCACTCCCTGCATGGAGCCTGCTTCTCCCTCTGCCTATGTCTCTGCCTCTCTCTCTCTGTCTCTCATGAATAATTAAATAAAATCTTAAAAAATAAAACAAAACAAAAAACATGTTAGTCCATATGTAAGTTATTGTGGTATAGATATTGAGATACTGATCAAATACTACTTTTTCAGAGGAAACATCATTCCACTGTGTATTTTGGAAAGTCCATTCTTTCCTAGTCATTTGAATGGTGACCTTCAACACATTCTAAATTGCCTGTTTATTTCTGCATAGTTATCATAGAATTTTAATTATTTTAATTTTATAAGCTTTAATAATAGTAAGACAAGGCATCCTATATTATTTCTTTGCATTTCTACTGTTTGCTCTTCCAGAGAAGCTTGAAGATATTTTTGTTAAATATATACAAAATCTCCATTGACATTTAAGTTAATATTTTGTTTGTCAAAAACACATTATTAATTTGGACAGATTTAAAAGCTTTGTCATTTAATTCTTCTCACAGTAAGTCTATAATCTAAACTCTATCTATATTTCTTAATGTATCTTGAATATCCCCAATTTAATGCCTTTTGATATTTAAAATTATGTTTATAGTCCCTGAAGATTTCCTGATCAATTTATTTTTAGTTATTTACATTTTTGTTTCCACTGTGCCACTGTGTCTAGGGTCTTATATTTTGGAGTGATTATAAAGTAATAAAGGAAACTTTTTTTTGTCTTGAAAATTAACCATTTCACTATTATTTGTTAGCGCAAATGTTTTTTTTTTTTAAAGCTGAATCTATTAGAGTTCTCTAGTATGCATTCAATTATTTCCAAATGGCACAGACCTTTTTTTTTTTTTAACCTTAAATAATTATGTTGTATGGCTTTTTTCTGCCTACTTTACCTAAAATTTCTAGGAAAAAATGTTGAATAACATCAATAACATAGGTGAAAGATGGCTTCCTTTGTATTGTTATTTTAGTCTTAAACTGTCTCATTTTTTAAAAATTGTTTCTCATCAGAACTATGCAGAAATACTTTCTTACTTACTCAAGTTCCTGGTTATAAACTCCATTTGTTAAAATCTGCAGACTTTTTTGACTACTATAAAGCTCTTTTCTCTCCCACTAAATGTCTCCAAGTTTATAAATTTGTAGGTTTTATCCTCCCCTCTTCTTTTAGAACAAGTTATGCTTTCATCCATCTACTATCATCTGTCACAGTGCTCTTGTGATTTTGTCATGCTGCTTCTAAATCCTTTCAAATACTTCTCCGGGTAGAGATGGCTCCCCTGTAATGTAGAACCAAGTGTATGAACAATTGAATGGTATTTACTGCTTGTATGAACTTTAAAAAAATAAACTTCATCTGTTACTGTGCTTTTGCTGGCCATGTTTCTCAGATGTAACCATCAGGCAATGGAGGATTCTTGTGGATACGGGTTGAGAGACATTACTTTAAAGGCAGTTCCAGGGGCACCTGGGTGGCTCAGTTGGTTAAGTGCCCAACTGTTGATTTTGGTTTAGGTCATGATTTCAGGGTGGTTAGATCAAGCCCTGAGTTGGGCTCTGTGCTCAGCAGGAGGTCTGCTTGGGATTCTCTCTCTCTCTCTCTCTATCTCTCTCTCTGTGCCCTGGCCCCCAATTCTCCTCTAAATAAATAAATAAAATCTTAAAGGCAGGTCTAGTATCTAGATTCATCCTATACTATTAGAGCCTGGCCCTGAATCTGCTCTGACAGAAGAAATAACTATTTATTCTGCCTATTTTCTGTTACATATTTAATAGTTTACCAAAAATGAACTTTCATTGATGGTTTACCAATTAGAGTGTGTAGGAAAGAGAAGCTTGTACGGAATGAACAAATCAATGAAGGAATGAATGAGCCAATGAACAAATGAAGAAAGAAAGAGGAGGGGGAGAAAGGGAGGAATAGAAAACATTCTATTGTTTGAAGGAAGGAAGGAAGGAAGGAAGGAAGGAAGGAAGGAAGGAAGGAAGGAAGGAAGGAAGGAAAGAAGGAAGGAAGGAAGGAAGGAAGGAAGGAAGGAAGGAAAGAAGGAAGGAAGGAAGGAAGGAAGGAAGAAAATAGAGAGAACAAAAATAATGTTTTCATTTGATGCAGAAAATAAGAAGGTCAGTGACTCTACTGAATAACCCTGATAAAATTATCCTAAATAGTTTGAATTCATAAAAAATTAAATCAAAGGAAGTATACAAGGTGTTATATATCTCTGCAAACACACACACACACACATGCACACACACACAGCACAACCATTAGAATTTAAAACTGTGTTCTTATAAAAGAAGCTCTCTGGCTCCACTGCCATCATAATTTATTAAAAATCTTCATATCAGCATCTCTGTTAACCTTCTCTCAGTGGAAGTTTTTTAAAAAGCTTACAAGAGATCAATGCTAAATATGACGACTATTGCAACTTTGTACTTCTCTTTGAGATCTAACAAAATGGGTCTCTAAACAATGAATGTACAGTAGAAACAATGCCAACAGATTTAAACAGCCATCTGGAGTAATTATTCATGCTCCCAAAAATAGGCTGTTTGAGAACGTGCAAAATTCCTTCCCGATATAATTCCATGGTCTCTCCAACAGCACATGAGTTGGCTGGCAAAGTGAGAGTGAAGATGCTTCAGAGGGCAAATTTAACTGTTCAATTTCTATTGTCCTGTAAGAAAACACCCAAAACTTAGATCTCAAAGTCATGATGTGTGTTCCTATCTACCATGATCCAGATCTCTCTACCGGGGCTCTCTTTCCCTTGCTGTCACTTCTGATGATGTGGGTACCTATTTCTTCCAAATTATAAGAGCGCAGATCCCTTACTCACCTCTGACTTCATCACCTACCTCTTCAAGCCCCTGTGCCAGCCACTTACATCGTGCCTGTATTTGAGATGACCTTCTTCTTTGCAATAGCAACATTCTTTTACAATAGAGATGATTTAAGCATTAGACCATGACTTGGCCCCAGTTTTTTAGTTAAACAGTGGTAGAGCTCCAAAAAGAATGCAGGTATCCTGACAGTTGTTTGTTTCTAAAGTCACTCCTTCAATTATTTCCATCTTCAGCTTTGTAGCTGACAGCATCAAAATCACATTTATTAAACTAGAGAGGTGGGGTCCTCTGTGAACTGGTTTCAGTCTGACTTCTTATTGTCTTATTAATTCACTCTTATTTGTGCACCTTTGCCATCTACTCTTGCCTATTTTAATTAGTTTAACTGAAGAGACTGAATTCTATAATAGAAACACAGCTTTATTTTCTCAGTTGAGGCCACTAATGCTAAACTCTTTTCTTTCCAGCACAGGCTTCACTACAGCCTAGAATATAGATTGAGGCATGATCCTCTCTTTTACTATCACCTCCCCTTTCTCTATGGTTGGTCCAGTTTTGAAAAGGAGAAAGAAGTCAGTGACATGGTGACACTTAAACTCAACTGCATGGTGGATGTGACTAGGTATCTGCCTCCTTTACAATGATCTCTATCGAGCATCGCCAGGTTCATACCTCCTGGTTCACTGTAGATGAGTGAGAGCCCTGTTAATGAGAAACTTGTGATTTACCTTTCTTTAGTTATTGATGGTGCTAACAAAACCCTATTTTTGACACTTGTTAAAGAAAGGTAAGGTAGGCTTTTTTGAAGAGGGGTCATCACAACAGCAAAAGGGACCACTGTAATGGTGTTTTGCAAAGTGAGGGAGAGAGTTTAGGCTCAACTTCAAACACAATAAGGAAAAGTGAGTATTAATGTTCATAGCCAGGGAGGAGGGAGGGTGGGAGTCAGTGGATGGAGAATTACTAAGCAGGAGCATGATAATGAGTGGTTCATTCAGTTAAGCATCTGACCTTTGATCCTGGCTTAGGTCTTGATATCAGGGTGATGAGTTCCACCAGCATTGGGCTCCACCCTGGGCATGGAGCCTACTTAGGAAAAAGAAAATATTGAGAGGACACATCAGGGGTAAGATGGAAATCTGAATAAAATGGCTTAACAGGATTCTTCTTGAAGGCAGTCCAGGGTTTTCAGGTGGAACCTGGATCCAGGGCATGATTGAGGATGAGGAATTCAATTTCATATCAAGGGTAGCCAGGCACAAAGGATAGAGAATTCTGACTAAACTGCCTTAGTAAGGTTCTTGCTAATATTGGACAAAACAGAGATGAAGACCAAAAATTAGGACTACTTGAACAAACTAGAAGACCCTAAGAAAATGTTCCCACTTCTGGTTTCAGCTTAGGTCCTGATCTAGGGGGTTGAGCCCCACATCAGAGTGTGGAATCTGCTTAGATTTCCCTTTCCCTCTTCCTTTGACCAGCCCTCACTCTTTCTCTCAAATAAATAAAATAAATCTTTAAAAATAAAGAGCCTCAGAAGAGTTTGGTCAAAGAGTATTTTTGCTAGTGGTGCTCTGTAAGATTGGACTGCTTGCTTTTCCCACATTTGCAGTGGTCTGCAGCATATCTGCAGCCCGAGGTTCATCTGTTCACCTGAGTGAATACATCAATAGTGCCTGGGAAATGGCAAAGTATACTTTCCCTGCATCTCAAAAAGCTCAGAGGGTTAATCCATCATACCATCTCTGCTTTCTCATTTTCTCCATCTCCTATAATTACACAGTAGGTGAGCAAATACTGTGGGTCTCTAGCAATCCAATCTCAACTTGGTATGCTTTTTTTTTTTCTCTTTTTTTTTATTGGAGTTCAATTTGTCAACATATAGCGTAACACCCAGTGCTCATCCCATCAAGTGCCCGTCACCCAGTCACCCCAACACCTGCCCACTTCCCTTTCCACCACTCCTTGTTCGTTTCCCAGAGTTAGGAGTCTCTCATGTTCTGTCACCCTTTCTGATATTTCCCACTCATTTTCTCTCCCTTCCCCTTTAATCCCTTTCACTATTTCTTATATTCCCCAATGAATGAGACCATATGATGATTGTCCTTCTTCGGTTGACTGACGTCACTCAGCAAAATACCCTCCAGTTCCATCCACATCGAAGCAGGATATTTGTCATTTCTAAAGGCTGAGTAATATTCCATTGTATATATAGACCACATCTTCTTATCCATTCATCTTTCAATGGACACGGAGGCTCCTTCCACAGTTTGGGCTATTGTGGACATTGCTGCTATAAACATTGGGGTGCAGGTGTCTCTATATTTGACTGCATCTGTATCTTTGGGGTAAATCCCCAGCAGTGCAATTGCTGGGTCATAGGGCAGATCTATTTTTAACTCTTGGAGGAACCTCCCACAGTTTTCCAGAGTGGCTGTACCAGTTCACATTCCCAAAAACAGTGCAAGAGGGTTCTCCTTTCTCCACATCCTCTCCAACATTCGTTGTTTCCTGTCTTGTTAATTTTCCCCATTCTCACTGGTGTGAGGTGATATCTCATTGTGGTTTTGATTTGTATTTCCCTGATGGCAAGGGATGCGGAGCAATTTCTCATGTGTTTGTTGGCCAGGTCTATGTCATCCTCCGTGAAATTTCTGTTCATGTCTTTTGCCCATTTCATGATTGGATTGTTTGTTTCTTTGCTGTTGAGTTTAATAAGTTCTTTTAATTTGTCCCAATCCCTAAAAACTCCAGAAGGGACCATGGCTCTGCTAACACCTTGATTTTACCCTGGTGAGACTTCTGACCTGCCAAATTATAAGATAATAAATCTGTTTTGGTTTGAGATGCAAAACTTGTGGTAATTTGCTATAGCAGCAATAGAAAACTAATACATTATTTTAGTGTGACCAATTCCATATAAAGGGATATTGTAGTCCCATTGGTTCCACTACAATGGTACTTACTGGGTAGTGGTATGTGATCCAGATTCCTAGTAGGCACTTCACTGAACCCACAACACAGATTTCTTGATGCCTTTGTTCTGAGATGTGATTTAAAGGTTCCCATCCCAGGAAAGTTCTAATCTTTTTGTACAAAACATTCTCAACATTATTATAGTCTCATCCCAGAATCTTACTTATGATGTTAATTGTACTTGTCAACTGACTGGGTTGTGTTAATTCCCAGGTAAGTTGGTTAAACATTATTTCTGAATGTGTCTGTGAGAGTGTTTCTCAGAGATTAGTACTTGAATTGATAGACTGAGTAAAGCAGATGGTTTTCTTCAGTGGGCCTCAACCAATCCAATCCAGTGTGAGTGGACCTGAATAGAACTAAAAGGCAAGGCATAAGAAGGTTGAACTAATTATGTCCAACTGTTGAGCTGGATCTTCTGTCCTTGGCACTCTTGGTTCTTGGGTCTTCAGGTCTGGACTAGAACCTATACTATTGGTTTTCCTGGCTTTCCAGTTTGCAGACAGTTGATTGTGAGACTTCTCAGCCTCCATATCATGTGAGTTTGTCCCTTATAATAAAACTACTGGTTCTATTTTCTGTTATCTAGAAAACTCTGACTGCTATTCTATCCTTGATCAAACAGAGCATTCTTAAATCTTACGTTGCCTGTCTCATACAGATTATTATCTAAATATATGTATTTATTTAGGAAAAAGGTCCAAGTCTAAAACACCTCAAAATGTCCCAATTGTCAAAGAGACTCAGTACAGATATGCAATATTTAATTGCTGAATGCATGAATGAAGATTGTTAAGCAAGTCCTCTCTTTACTATCCCACTCTTACTCTTGTTAGTTCACACCTTGATAATGGGATTCTCCTGCCTCCTTCCACATCCCTTCCCTCATTGATCTTAATTTTGGTGTCTCACCTACTTTATTTCCAATAGTTTCTCTTAATTTCTCCTTGTCTCATTTACCACTTCTACTGATAGCTCTGGATTTTAAGCATATATATATATATATATATATATATATATATATATATATTTAAAATGTATATGGTAATTCAAAGTCTTAGAAAAATCCAATCTCCTCTCTAAACAATATATTTGTTAAAAGAAAAAAAAGGGGATCCCTAGGTGGCGCAGCGGTTTGGCGCCTGCCTTCGGCCTAGGGCGCGATCCTGGAGACCCGGGATCGAATCCCACATCGGGCTCCCAGTGCATGGAGCCTGCTTCTCCCTCTGCCTGTGTCTCTGCCTCTCTCTCTCTCTCTCTCTCTGTGACTATCATAAATAAATAAAAATTAAAAAAAAAAAAAAAGAAAAAAAAGAAATGGGGATAAGTGCAGGAGGGAAAGAAGGAGGGTGAAAAGGAAAGAAAGCAAAGAGACCATAATAGAGGGAATGATTCGTGTCTCCTGCCTTCAATTTCCACATGTACATAATGAACACATATAATATACTATGCTTTTCTGAAAGTCAAAAGTTTGGACTTTACAAAGTACCTAGTTAAAACACTGTTAGTAATTTTCTCTTTCAGTGCATGTGTATGTTTGTGAGTGTGTGTTTCTTCTCCTAAAGAAAGACAAGATAGATATCCCTAATTGCTTTAGTGACAAAAAATTAAAATAAAGTAAAATAACATAAAACAAAAACAAAAATAGTCACTGGCAGTGGTCTGCTGGTAAACCAGCCTTCCGGGGAAAACAAAAGAAAACAAAACAAAACAAAAAAACCCTGATTTGTAGTGTTTGCTGGCCTCTGTGTTTTCCTCCTTGGCTACTTTCAAGCTACTAATATTTGATATCTAGCTCCCCAAATTCCTAAATGTTTAACAATGAATTTTCATGACCTACAACAAGTGGGTTACAGTAGGCCACTGGAACTTTTGAGTGATATTTTACACAGTACATATGTATATATAATACATATAATGCATATTTAGTACATATATTAAATATTAAAGATATATGTTATATATAATTTATTTAGCCACATTTATTAAATAAAACATCTCACCCAATAGAGATACTTTTTAAGGGCAGAAATTATAGTTCCTTATACAAAAAGAGGTAGTGAGAATTTTTTTCAAACTATTAACTTAAAACTGGTTTTATTTATTTGGTGTAAGACAGAAGAACAATTATAAACATATAAGCTGCTTAGACTCAATAATTTGAATCAAAATTAGGTTATGAAAGCTGAATGGGAACTGAGAAATCAACCCTCTTATTTTAGAGAAAGGCATATTGAGTACCAGATAGATGAATATTTTTGCTTGTAATTGAATGGCAAGTTTACACCATAGTTAAGACTGTAATTTCTAGATATCCGGATGGTTCTTTGTTTACTGTATCAGTAGCTCAAGTAAATAAAATTAAACAAGCAATTTCAGAAAAATAACACCTTAATAATGTTGAATGTTTTTATTCTTCAAATAAGTTTTCGTAATCCATCTTCAAACCATATTCATTCATTCATGAGCTAAGCATCTATTCAACACATATATTATGTACCTCCTGTGTACCACACTATACCTCAGGGCACAGAGCATATACTGGAAGACAAAAGCAAGTGATTTTCATCAATACATCTTACATCTTAGTTTAACAAAAAACAGACAGCAAACTAGAAAACAGAGTGCTATGTTATAAATCCTCAGGAGAGCAAGGGTGGAAGTGCAGAGATCAGTAAGAATATTGTGATAGACCAAGGATGAAATA
Source organism: Canis aureus (assembly GCF_053574225.1). Classification (NCBI taxonomy): domain Eukaryota; kingdom Metazoa; phylum Chordata; class Mammalia; order Carnivora; family Canidae; genus Canis; species Canis aureus. The sequence continues at coordinate 68,856,854 of NC_135612.1, forward strand.
AAGCAACATTGGAAATAGCAAAAAATAGTTGAATGCAATCTAAATTAGGAAGATGTAACTCATGGGGTATGGTGAGTATTACATAAAGATTTTGAAGGAAAGAAGGAATTTGAAGATGACCACTAGATTTTTGACCCGAGTAGCTGATTGGAGGGTGATGCCATTTATTGTGCTAGAAAAAGTGTTGTGTGCAAGGTTCTAACTGACGGTTCTCCTTTGGACATGTGAATTTTGAGGAATCTCTTAAAAATACTAGTGGTGCATTGAGTGTAAAGCTCAGGTGAACGATGATGGGCTGAAATTTAATTTATGAATGTTAAGTGTACAGTTAGTTGTTTTAGAAGCCAGAAACTCAGTGAGATCATCCAGGCAGTGAGGCAGAGTAAAAAACTTTCAAAACATGAGCTCCAAACTCAGTGGAGATCCATGCTCAGTTGAGTGCTTAGAAATAAATTGAATCACCATGAAAGACAAGGGAAACAAAATAAAATCAACATACTCACACACACACACAGGGATGGGGTGGAGACAACTGATCATGTTGTATATTTGTTAGTTTAGGGACAGCACTTTGCTTAATTTTCAGAAGAGCAAATTTTCTATAAAATATAGGAAGCCCAACAAAGCTGACTGAGGAAATTCAGCCGGTAAGATATGAAGGAAATCAAGAGAAATCAAACAAATAAAATGCATTAGATAAGGAAGAGGTTAGTTCTCTTAACACCACCAACAGGTCAACTATGTGAGGACTTGAACTTACCACTACATTAGCCATGTTGAAGTTACCAGTAATGTTTTTTTTTTTTTTTTTAAGATTTTTATTTATTTATTCATGAGAGACACACAGAGCAAGGCAGAAACATAGCCAGAGGGAGAAACAGGCTCCATGCAGGGAGCCTGATGCGGGACTCAATCCCAGGACCCTAGGATCACGCCCTGAGCAGAAGGCAGATGCTCAACCACTGAGCCACCCAGGTGTCCGAAAGTCACCAGTAATCTTGACCAAGGCAGTCCCAGTGGTAAATTGGAGGGAAAGAGCAGTTGGGAGTGAGTTCAGGAAAGAAGGGTCGGCATGGTTGGGGAGACAGTAAGTAGGGCTAGGTTTCCTCATCATTTATTCAAAGTCAGCTAGAAATGAGGCAGGTGCTTACAGGTTACAGAATGTTCTGTACAATGCAACAGGGGATATTAGAGGTGATTGAGCAAAGAAATATTGATACTGCAGGAGTGAAAGAGATAATCATGGAAGTGAAATACCTGAGTAAATAATTGCTTATAGAATTTGCTGCATAAATCCAGGATTTACCCTTCACAGGAAGGAGGAAATTAATCTATTGCAGTAGGGAAGGAGGTTAGAATGGGTAGGGAAGGGGATATACAGGTGTAGATGGATGGGTGAATTTGGGGGTGCACAGAATTACAGGGCTCTCTTCCAGTTTGTTAGTGAGGGGCAATGCTTTCTGAAGTGTACGTGAGACTTGGAAGTGTATGTGAGACTATAATGAATTTGGAAGAAGCCAAATCTGAGAAGTCCTCTATGTAGCCTTAGAGAAAGGGCTGGTGAAGAGAGATTAGGAGACCAGGAGATAAAGATACAGGCTTAATGGGGCTCAGCCAAAAGGCAGATCATCAGTTCTAATCACAGCTTCTGTAGGGGTAAGGTGTCTCAGCTGAGGCTTCTGGTATTGTGACAAATATGGGATGGGGCATCCGCTTGATAAAAGTCAGAGGGGGTTTCTGTATCTACTACCAAATATGCTTAGGAGCAGAAAAAGTTCTCCTTTAAATCCAGCTCTGAGCAGTAATAGGTTCACTGGGAAAGATGGGCTAACCTAGAGCCACTGGAGCTCAAAATTACACTTCTAAAATTTAAACTACTTGAGTCTACTCATCTATGGAAAAGACTGACTGATATTTTACAAAGGGATGCCCATTCCAAGTATTCTCAACTGCCACAGCCATGGTCGGCCCTGCTCTTCACCATGTCTTTCTCCTTCTGAGCAAATTGAGTCTTCTGAATCCTGAACCTCCAGCACTCCGATCGGCCCTACCTACCTTCAGAGTCAGCATGAGAGAAGGAAGCTCCCCTGAACACTGTTCAGCCTTCAGAAAACCTCTACCCTAATATATACTAGACACATCCAGCTCAGTAGACTTCCAAATGAACTCCTGATCCCCTTCAATGCCAACATCCAACTTGCTTTCAGAGTCCTTCTACTCTCAAGGAAGTGCCCCTATCTTTTCCTCAGATACCCAATCTAATAGATTAACTTATTTTGTTGTCTCTAAATTTAAAATAGTTCCATAATCCTCCCCCCACCCCCCTTTTTTTTTACTGCATGCAGCACAACTCCTGGGCCCAGGTCTTCATCATTCCTGGTTCAGATTGCTGTAACCAGTCTCTGCGTTTCTGCTCTAAAGTCCCCAGTAGACTGTTCTCAGCACAGCAGCCTGAGTCACCCTTTAAAGCAAGTTTGGACTGCCTCACATCACTGCTCTGCTCACACGAATGTGGATCCTATCTCATTACTTCCATAAATGCTTGCAAGACCTGTGGCTCTTCCTTTTCCGACCTCAACTGAGCCTCCCTCCTTTGATCACCTCATTCATTTGTACCTGCTCATCCTTCAACCAAGGTAGTGTTTTCCCCCAGAGAGCTCAAGACTAATCCTCTCCCCAGGGGCTAGGTTGCCACTTTCTCAGGCAGTTTCCATCAAACCCTTCCTTCACCCCTCCCACCTGCTAATTCTCTTAACCCCAGCATTTATCACCACTGGTAATGCCTCATATTTAACATACTCTCTGTTTTTTGTTGGTTTCCTGACCCTCAAAGTATATAATAAATTCCATTCTAAGAAAGTAGAGATTTTGAATCGTACTCAGTTGCAGCCTCCTTTGGGGAGCTCTGGGCACATAGAAAGTTCTCAAAAATAAGTGATGGATTCGTGAATTTGCAAACCCTGATCTAAGCAACATCCTTCCCTGAGCCAACTACTTTTGAAAATGTAGTCAGCTTGTAGAGTTCAATTTGATCCAGTTTGTAATCATCTGAGGGAAAGAGTTTCCTTTTGGAAGCAATTGTATAAGCCATCAGCTCCCTCAAGGGCGCTTTTATTAAGCTGAAAGTCAGTTTTGCCATTCATCAGCTGTTTGCAGGAGGGCTCAGCCCACCTCTCTATGCTTGTTGGAACCCCTCCTGCCTCCTCCTGAGAGATAGGCCTTTCCAGTAGGCCCTGTGGCCCACTGCAGAGTGCCCTGCTAGTGGGCCATGCGTCTACAGAAGGGAAGGTGACATTCAGTCACTCACCATTCCAATATACATCCACTGCCTGTGTTTCCCTCCCTCACTTTTTTTTTTCCCTTGACCTGAATTAATCCTCTCATTTTCTGCCTCCCGCTTGGATCACATCACTCTCCAACTTTTGTCCTCATCCTGGCCCTGCATTTGCCAGTCTCCCCAGGGACTTTGCAAAAGCCAGTGCTGAAAGACCACTCTTTCAGACCCAGGCCCAACTGGCAGCCAAAGAAGAGTGAACTCTGTTCTAAGGAAACAGCACTTCGGGATCCCTGGGTGGCTCAGCGGTTTGGCCCCTGCCTTCGGCCCAGGGCGTGATCCTGGAGTCCCGGGATCAAGTCCCACGTCGGGGTCCCTGCATGGAGCCTGCTTCTCCCTCTGCCTGTGTCTCTGCCTCTCTCTCACACACATCTCTGTGTTTCTCATGAATAAATTAAATAAATAAATAAATAAATAAATAAATAAATAAATAAATAAATAAATAAAATCTTAAAAAAAAAAAAAAGGAAACAGCACTTCTGAGTGTCCCCTTTCTAAAAAATGCCACCTCCTGTCTACAGACATCTAAGCCTAAGGAATAAATAAGAGAAGGAGACTGGCAAAAACTAATATTTGCTGAAATCTTCTTTGTGCCAGGAGTGAGGAGGGATCCATTTTTTTATGGTTTATCTCAAATAATGGCTGTATACAGCCTAAAAATTAAGTAACGATCATCTCCTGTGTAAAATGTCTCATTTTGCACAGGGAATGAGAACATGCAACTACTATGTTCAGAACTGTTAGGTGACTTCCCATCATCTACAGACAAAAACCCCAAGACCCAGCTGTGGCCACTGGGACCCACACACCTGCCTGACTTATGCTCTACCCCTCCCACCCCAGCCCTTCACTTTCAGGCGATGGCACCTTACATGTTTTTGCACAAACTGTAGTATCTACCATTTGCTGTTTGTTCTTTTCTGTCCCTCCATATAACCACATGGTTCGCAGTTTCTATTTATTCAAAACTCTCTCAACTGTTCTCTTTCCAGAAAGACCTTAACCAGTCACTCTACAGGGTGGCCTCCAAGTCTAGAAACAGAAGGAAATGCATAATCCATGGTTTATTGCCATTGCATTTCAGCACAAGGTAAAATAATATTATTTGGGTTACCAGTTTTTATGGCCATCTTGTTTTTAAGTTACATTCTTTCACTTATTCGTTGCCTCTCTTTATTTTAAAATATCCTTTACATTTTTAACATCTATATTATTATTTATGTGTTCCATGAGCCTATCTGTCCCCTGAGGCTAGGCCCTAGTTTTGTTTACTGCTAGCTCTCTGGAGTCTGCAAAGATGCTCAAACAGAATTGGGACCAGGTCAAGATGGTTGAAGGAATGCACTGAGCCAGTGGAAGCACAGAAAATGTGAATAATTTGTTCAAGCTTGCAAAGCTACTGAACAAGTTTAGACAAAATTTGAAGTAAATTTTGATTCCAAACCTATACTGTCACTGCTTCAAATTAAACTCACTTTTCTGTCATAGGATCATTTAAATCGTAAAGACACCAGGTGTTGGAAAGGGGTAGCCAACATTGAACCTACGATCAGATCATTGGCAAGATAAAGGGCCTCACTCAGTAGGGGAAGGGCTTTCTCTTGGGAGTCCCAGGGAACTAGGTTGCATGGCTATCTCTTTCACATCCTGGCATTTTGGAACTTGAGCAATTGTGTAGAGCTTCAGTTTCCTCAGCCACAAAATGAAGTTAAGAGTGATCTGTAAAGTGATCATAACGTACTATGAGATTCAGACAGCCTGCCTTTGAATACTTATATCCTGATACCAACTCTGACCATTGCCAAGTTATTTAAATTTGCTAACCTGGTACCTCTTTGCTAAACCCCAATGTAAATTAGAAAAGTAGTATCTTCATAGAGGTAAGGTAACTGTGAGCTTACCCATATAAATTCCTTAATGTAGCGCTCAATATAAGCAAGGGATTGTTTGCTACTACTAATTTTGTTGTCTCCTCCTCCTCCTCTCCTTTCTCCTTCTCCTTCTTCTCCTTCTTCTTTCCCTCCTTCTCCTCCTGCTCCTCCTTATTCCTCTTCTTCTTCCTGTTATTATTAGTAGTAGTAGAAGTTGTTTGAAGTAGAGGTAAAATCATGGCTCTTTCTGACCAAAATGTCAATGTTTCTCAAAGACAGAGATGACATTGTATGGATACCCTGTGTCTAATGCTGCACTAGGAGAATTTATGGTTATAAATATACGGTATGTTTACAAATATTTGTGTGTTGATCAGTGGAAAATGGTTAGTAAGATCAATCTAGCTTTTAAATATGGCTTGATACTAGTTGCTGTCTGTGTGTAGACTGGGAAGTTTTAGCTGAGATGCTCTGGTCACTTTTCATGTTCAAACACAAGAACTGGCACTGACTTTTTAAGTTTTAAAATCACCTCTTTCTTCATTATTTTATTGATCCTCACAAAACTCTGCATGGTAAGCATATGGGTGGCAATTATTTTCTGTTTGGTCCCCATGGAAGTCTTTTTGTGCATTACTTATGTCTTCTACAATGGTCTTCCTTATTTTATAAAGCTCTTTGTAGTTATTTTACACATCTGCTATATTTTATAGCCAATACATAGTTACATTGGATAAAACATTTACTGAGCATTTCTTAAATGCCCAGCATGTGGATGGTAGGGATGAGTTAGCACAGAGTCTGAAGCAGGAGGACTTGAATAAATGGTGAGACAGACACATAAACAACATAATTCAAGATTCTGTAGGATGTGCCTGTGTGTGGGTACAGTTGGATCAGTGCAATAGTGAGAGCAGAAGATTCTCCCCAACTCAAGTCCTATCTACAGATTTCACTGAAAAGGTAACCCTAGAGATTCTTAATCTGGGTAGGTCAAGATTATAGGTGCTGTGCAGCTGGACAAAGTAGTTTTGCAAAAGACTAGGCAAGGCATGGATTGGGCTACCTCATGACAATCCTTAAATTTCATGAAAAAGAAGGGTCATTCCTAGGAACAGCATCTCAGTAAAGTGCAAGCCTGCTGTTTAGAAATTGGTTCATCGAACTAAATGGAGGTAAGAATATAGGAATAAAGAGGGATTCCAAGCCTAGTGCTTTCAATGATAGGGAAAGTTAGAGGCAGAGATATTTCAGGCCTATTACTACATCCACATCATTGCTATATAAAAACATTGCCATGTTTCTAACACATTTACACACTCCCCCAGCATGTCTTAACCTAGATGAACACATGTTTTTGTAGACTTAGAGCTTGTAAACATTCCCTTAACAGAAATAATTAGATTGGCAGGTCTCCTGGCACAGTGGTACAAACTCTGAGTTTGAAAGGGCATAGTAAAAATTCCATTTTTCCCAGTCTTTAAGGATGATTCTTACACAGAGAATCCACTAGCAATACATTTGCTCTTAAAATTTGGAAATTTATTGTGTATGCGTGAATGCATGGTATATCTACCCACCAATCAGTGACACATCCAAAATGCCTCAACGGCTAAAAAAGATGGAGACTGAGTGCAGCCACTGAGATAGGATCGAGAGAAATGATGAGGAAGCAACCCTTTTAAGGCTTATATAATTCAGCAGCCAGTCTCAGATGGTCATGAAAACTTCTTTCCTCCTTCTGAGAATGGTGGTATATATATATTGGAAACATTTAAGGGATTTCACTAGGCAGATGCCTCTCTTCTGTTTGGTGGTGATTGCCTATGACAACCCTCTGCCATCACTTTATGGCATCTGCCATGATGATCATCATTTGGTTTTCCCATCAACTTTGTGACGTGTATTATTATACTAATTTATAAGAGAAGAAAACAGAAGTTCTAAGAGTTTAACAAAATTACTCAAGTTTTCAGAAGATAATTAGTGACCAATTCTGGATTCGAAGCCCAGGCTCTTTTCACAAAGAGCTGTTAAAATCAATAGCATATATTTTCTATTTGTGGGAGTTAGCCTTCAAGAGAGCCCCAGTGACACTTGCCTCCTGATAGAGATAACCTTGAGTAATCATCTGCATCTGAGTGTTGGTTAGACTTAGCGACTCACTTCTCATGAATACAATGTGGCACAAGTGATAGATTCCCACTTGAAGATTAGATTGTAAAATATGGTGACTTTCATATTAGGTGTTTTTTCTTACTTTTTCGTAGTTTACTTGGTCTGGGGGAAACCCTGCCATTAAGGAGCTCTGTAGAGAGGCCCTCATGAGTGAACTCTGAAGAGTTTTGAAGGCTTTATACCAGCTGAGTGAACTGGAAGGATCTTCCAAGGCCTACCAACAGCCAAAGAAACAGAATCTTCCAGTCAAGGCTTGAGATGACCATGGCCAATACCTTGTTTGCAGACGCATTAGACATCCTGAGCCAGAACCACTCAGCTAAACTACTTTCAAATTTACCATCCATAGAAACTTTGAAATAATAAATAGTTCTCATTCTCAGTGGCTGAGTTTGAGGGTGATTTGTAACAGCCATGGGTAACCAATACAACATTTAACATCACTCAAGAAACTAACTTAGTATTTTTAGCAGTATTGCAGTGGAATTAATAATATGGGTCATTTTCTTTTTTTTTTTTTTTTTTTTTATATGGGTCATTTTCAAAGAACTTTATCATTATAATATATACAAAATCCCTATGAAGGAATCACTTACCACCAGGTTACAGACAAAATGAATTAACATTTGCAAAATATAGCAGTAGATGGTATGATTTATATAAATCATGACATATATTAGCACTGACATTTTAATTTCCAAGTAAAGATTATTTACCTATGGTGATGGCTAATTTTGTGTCTCACCTTGACTGTAAGGATACCTGGACAGCTGGTAAACATCATTCTGAGTGTATCCATGAGGGTGCTTCAAGAAGACATTTGCATTTGAATTGGTGGACTGAGTGTAGATTGATGCCTTCACCAATGTGGGTATCATACCTAATCCACTGAGAGCCTAAATAGAACAAAACTAACATAAATCAGATGTAGAGATCAATAGGGTGGGGCTTATTTCTCTTTCATTTTCCAAATTGTGTCTCACTTGGAAGACTCAAATTGGTTTCTCCTCTCTTTTGTTATCTCTTAAAAAAAAAAAACCCTGGATTTTAAGTATCATTTTATGGACTTAATAAAGTATGTCCTTTCCAAGAACTTTTGTCATTTCCAATAGGCATCTAATCCCTGTGAGAAAGGTGACTATCTCCACTTTACAGTTATTAAGAATCTACACAGTGAAAAGAAATAACAATTGATATGATTTATATGGATAAAGACAAGTTTAGCAGTGGCTTTTTAATTTCCAATTAAAGATCGTTTATCTCTTATGTATATATATTTAGCATGTAGAATGAATAGTTTACTAATTTACTTCAAACTGGGGATTTGAAGGCCTCTCAAATTATGTTATAGCTTATTTCTTCCTTGGAAATCACTGCTTCTTTTCCAAGCTTTAAGTCAAGCTTTGAAGTCTTCAAGTAAATTAGAATTGAATTGCTATCTCCGGCCTTCTATGCAACATTCTCCTCACCATGCAAATTTTGTCAACCAAGGGCCAAGTCCAAACCCCTAAAACAACTTGCATGGTAATGATTTTAAAGTAAAGAGACCCCCGGCTGGGACAATGTCTAGACGTGGTTACCCAGCTAGACTTGGCTATTTCAATGATTTCTACAATCTTGACAGTTGCTCCTATTGAATCAATTGTATGATGATCTACTTTAGTTGGCAAAGCAATTTATATTCTCAGCACAACCAGACATTAGGATAATGTCATTATTTTTTTTAAGATTTTATTTAATTTATTTATTTATTTATTTATTTATTTATTTATTTATTTATTTATTTATTATTTATTTAAAGAGAAAAAGAGAGGGAGAGCACTAAGGGGGACGGGGTGTGAGGCAGAAGGAGTGGGAGAAGGAGACTCCCTACTGAGTGCAGAGCCCAGCTCAGGGCTAGATTCCAGGACCCTGAGATCATGGCCTGAGTCAAAGACAGCTGCTTAAGCTACTGAGCCACCCAGGTGTCCCTTGTCATTATTTTTAATTGATGTTTTTATTGATGTAAAATTGATGTAACAACACTCTCATTTTAAAATGTATAACTCAGCAGCATTTAGTAGATTCACAACGCCATGTAACCACCACCCCTATCAAATTGTAAAACATTTTCTTCACTTGGAAAAAGACTTCCTAGTCACTAGGCAGTCACTCTCCATTCCTCACTCCTACATCCAGCCCTTGGCAGCCACTGATACACTTTTTGTCTCTGGAAATTTACATATTCTGGAGGCTTCATATAAATGAATCCATACAGTATGTGGTTTTTTTGCCTGTTTTTTTTTTTTCACTTATAATGTAAAACTTCACATACAACAGTAGAATGTGTCAGTACTTTATTCCTTATTACAGATGAATAGCATTCATTGTATAGGTACACATTTTATTTATCTATTTGTCAATGGACATCTGAGTTGCTTCTATCCTTCGAGTATTTTGAGTAGAACTCTGAACATTTGTGTACAAGTATTTGTATGAGTATGTTTTCCACTCAGAGAAATGCTTCACAGAATTAAAAAAAGATGGTGAGGGATTGTGGGAGAAGAAGTAAGTAACTAGAAGGTTTGGGTTGAATGTACTTTCATATGCTCCTTATTTTACTTGTATTTTTATTTAACTTTTCAATATTGCATTGTCAGAATCTAGAGAGACCCTTGGCATATAGCAGGTGTTCTGCAAATATTCTTGGAATAAATATTACATGCTTCATTTTGCTGCCTGGTGCTACTAATACAACAGTCAATAAATATTTCCCAAATAATTATTTTTAATTTAAAAGAAAAGGAAATGAGTATATCCAGAAAAAGAATTTTCTAGGATTTATTTATTTATTTTTCTCCCTCTCTTTTATAAGCCTGCACACTTTACTAGTTCACCTACCAACTACTACTCTATGATTTGAAGCTTGTTTTCTTTAAAAGTCTTTGGTATTAGCTCTGAGGGAGGTTTTTAATACTAAGTCAAGAAGTACTGTGACAGGCTTGAGAGAGAGAGAATTCCATATTTCCTGTTATTGTTAGTGATTCTCCGTTATGAGCCTGTTTTATATCTCTCTGTCAATTATGTGTCATGTGTTCTGAATTATACAAGCAGGATTTCACAGCAGCACATATAACAATAGGAGAGTTACAACATGCTGCTCTTATTCTGCAACTGATTTGTTATTTAAACTGAGCCCAGTGGAAAAAAAATCATTTGTATTTTTCCTGTTAGTTTTATATTTTCCTTGTATTCTTGCCGCACCAAAAGATTTCTCTGGAACTAAGGCTATTACTAAAGAAGAAAAATAGCCATAATACTTAAGTTCTTACAAAAATACTTCATTTCACAGTTGTCTTGCAATAAATAACATTTTTCATAATGGTTAAAACTGTGCTTGGTAATTCACTTGAGACCTTGAAAAATAATTAATATTCTTTCTGTACTTTGAGTATAAGGGTCTATTTGTCAATTTTTCTTTTCTGGTTTGAATGTAAAGCTTAAACTTAGAAGGGAATGGGACTGAATCTTATGATTTACCGATTCAGGATTCAGGGAACAGGTGTTCATCAACCTGAAATTAAAAAAAAAAAAATTCAAAAAGGTAAAATAAAGCTTTTCTTAACACCTGTGGGAAAGCCAACACTCACATTTCAGAAATCTGACAAGAACGATGGATTATGTCTCAAAATACTTAGTTCACTTGTTGAGGAGTGAAAAACAGAGAAAAGGTTGGGAGAGTGTTTTAGATCTTTTTTCCAGGGTCCCACTGCTGCATCTGGGATGTGGTAAACATTTTAACTATGGATGAATAATAATTTGCATATTTCAATGGCCTTGCCAAGTAGAATCTCCATAGACTTTGGTGATGAGTATTTAATTAGCAGAATGAATATGCTCAGATGGTAACTCTTCTGGCCCAAGACCATTCTTGTTTTCTCTGCTTTCCATGGCAAGTTCAATAAGTGTTTTATGAAGAAACAATTTGTCTCAAAACCACTAAGGACACAAAGCTAAACTTCCATCTGTCAGCTTCTGTCTTCCATAGTGAGATGTGTCCTTGGCTATGGAAGAGCTTCACTTACAGGTCCATCCAGGCACTGCAGCAACCCCCACTCACCCTTGAAGAGTACTGTGGAGAGCACCCCATATTCAACTTTGGGTCTTAGAAGTTCTTTGGCTTCTTGACATTCCTTACACTCCCCCCACACACACCTCCTGCTTTGGAGAAAAATGCTAATTTGATTTTAGACCTCTGAAAGATAGCAGTTACAGCTTGCCCAACTTTCCAGAGCTGATAAAAAGGGCAATTATTTCAGTTTCAAATAGACCTGCATATGTCCTCAAGCTCTGTTTCCCAAAATATGAAAGGATCTATCACCCATGTAACCCATCACTTGAAAATCTTATCATTTGTTGGAAAGTGAAGTTCATTCTAATCCTCTAATGGCTCCATGTAAATATGTGAGATTATGCTACCCTTTCCTGGAGGCTCCATGTGTCGCTCATCCCTAATCAGCTTAACCACTACTGTGCCCATTTCCAGTTCATTCAGTTCTTGATATTCTTTCTTGTCAGTGTCCCTGTTGTTTTGAAGTGGGAAAGCTAGGTTCTTATCTCATGGAGTTGAAGGAATACCTGTCAGTTATTCAGTTTCTCAATTAATATCACTAAATATAAGACAGCCTGTCCCAGGCTTCTAGGATAAGTGGCCCTGCAGGGCTGTGCTGACCAACTCAGGGTTGTCAACAGGCCCTGCCACATGATCTGTTCAGAATATTCATTCTTTTCTGGCTTTCCCAGTTTCTAACATGGGTTGATGTGTGGCTCTTTCTATGATAGTTTTCCTTGTCTAGTTGTTTTGATGGTCAGCCCTGGTTATTTAACTTGTTTCCCAAATGTTTCCCCTTACATTCATCTCTCCTCTCCTGCTTCCCATTTAGAAATTGTTTCCCGGGCTTCAGTCCAAGTGAGGATCCAAGCAGTCCTCTTTGCTTGATTCTTGGTGCTACAGAATCATGTTTAACAAGATGGGTCATTTCCAGGGCAATTTCCTTTTCTTGCTTTTAACCTTCTCTTTCTCACTCTCTTACTTCCTTGTATCTTACTTGTATCTTACTTATTTCCTTGTATCTTACTTCCCTATCCTTTAGATGTATAATGAATGATTGCTATGTGCCAAGTACTTTAAAGAGCACTGGATAAATACAAGCAAGCAAACAAATAAATGAAAGCATGATTTCTATCACTGTGATCATCTTGGAGAACCCAAAGTTTAGTAGCAGGAGATGATAAAACTCAACAGGCACTTAGGCCACAAATGCAACACCAGTATGTAGAAAGCATGCTAGGTGCTTAGGCGTTCTTGTGCGAAAAGGTTAAGGAGAGTATAGAGTAGCTCTAACCCACTCTGTTACTGAATTGCCCCCTAGTGGGGAGAATAGAGACAGTACATGGCAACTTAGAGCAAGGTTTTAGAAAATTAATTGTGGTTACAACAGGTACTGAATAGGATCTTAATATGCTGAGATAGATGAGAAATCTTTCCTGAACAAGCTAATATTTAAGCTTAATGTGGAAGAATAAATTGAATTTCATTCACTGGAGGAATATAATATTCCAGGTTTATGATCTTATACACTAGGCAATAGGTTGTAAGATCAACTTATTTTTAAGGTGTTTTAAACTTAATAATTCATTTTTTAAAATGCAGATTGAATGAATGAAATAAAAACAATTTTCAAAAACTTTTATGAGTCTGAACAATTATTTGTTTTTAAACTCTGGACATACACAAAATTCAATTACCTGAAGGACAGCTGGGATACCCTGAGGAAATGAGCATGATTTCTCAGAAATTAAGAGAATTGAGTTGATAAGATTTTCATAAGAAGAGTGGGGCCAGATCTTATCATCAAGAGAAGTTACACCATTGCTACTTACACCGCTAGGTGATCAGTTCTTTGACGTCAAGCTTAAGGAGAAAGTATTTTCATGTCCAGTTTACAGATGAGTAAAGAAAAGCAAAAGAAGGTAATTGATTTGCTGAAGGTTATAAAACTATTCTGGAGCAGAAGTTAAATTAGAACAAGCTCACTCACACAGCAGTGCAATTATTTTAAGACATAACTAATAGCTTGGGACTTTCTTTAGGTTTCTTTTTCTTTTTTTTTTTAGACTAGGGTGCCTCTCTACTTAACTCACTCTCACTCTGCTGGGCTGGTGTTAAATCCTTCTGTGTTAATTCTCCTGGAGAACTTTGTATTTTGTTGTATCTCTATGCCTCCACATGACCACAGCTGACTTTTCCTATTCACTATATAAATTAATCCCCGCAACAGTTCTGTGAAGTGGGAAAATACAGTTGTTATTATTCCTGAGATGAATAAAGGGATGTTTGAAAATATTAAGTAACTTTTCCAAGGTCATCATTCTTGTAAGGAACAGAAAAAGGAAAAAGCTAAATACTTTTATTGCAAAATGAATGATTTTTTTTCAGCTTCGTTCATAGCATTAAGTCCTGACCATGTCTTGGAATCATCAGGTAAGTTTTACTTTATATTTAGGTCAGCTTTAAATTTACAGAAAAAATGGAAAAATAATAGAACAGGTTCCTATGTCTTGCCAACATAGTTATCCCTATTATTAACTTCTTACATTAGGGTGGAAATTTGTTACCACTCAGACTACTGTAGTTATGTTATGATTAAGTGAAGCCCATCCTTGATTCAGATTCCCTTACTTCTTACTTAATGTGACTTTTCTGTTCCAAGATGCCATATTATATTTAGTCACTTTAAGGCTCCTCTTGGCTATACTTTCTAAGGCTTCAAAATGATTTATTACTGTTGATATTAACCTTCATCATCTGCCTGAGGTAGAATTTTCAGATTTCTCTACTATAGAGTGATTTCTATCTTCTTTCTACACCATACTCATGGGAAGGAAGAGCAGCCCAAGCTTGACCCGGCAGTTATGCTGCACCTTCTAAGCGTGGACAATCTTCATAAGTTACTTGGAATTCTGTTTGAGGGATTTGTCTCATCTCCCCCACACATTTATTCAGTCATATATTTATATCAGTGTGTACTCACAGATGTTTGTTTTATACTTTGGGTGATAATTCAATATTACTTTATTTTATTGCTCAAATTGTTCCAGTTTGGGACACTGGTGTTGATTTCTTTTAAAGTCAAACTCAAATTTAATTTAATTTCAAAATCATTCTCTCCTGATATATAAGCAATCAACAGAATTTTCTATATTAAGTTTGTATCCTGCAACCTTGCTATTTTCACCTAGTAATTCCAGGAGCATTTTTGTTCATTTTTTAAAAAAATTCTTACATAGACAACCATATATATGAATAAATATTTTGTTTCTGCCTTGAAATTTGTATATTTTATCTTATTTTCTAATCATATTGTGCTATGTAGGACTTCCAGGAAAATCTTGTGTAGAAACAATGAAAGAAGGCATCCTTGCCTTGTTTCTGATCTTGGGAAAGCATCTAGTTTCTCATCCTTAATTAAGATATTATCTGCAGACTTTGTGTAGATGTTCTTTGTCAAGTTGAAGATGTTTGCCTCTATCAGATTTCTGACAGTTTTTCTTTCTTTTTTAAAAAACCATGAATGGCTGTTTTATTTTGTCAAATACTTTTGATGCATCAATTGATATGATCATCTGATTTTTTCTTCTTTAGTCTATTAATTACATTAATTGCTTTCCTAATGTCAAAATAGCCTCACATTTCTGAAATAAAACTCACTTGGTCATATTGTATACTTATTGTTATACATTCTTGGGTTCTGGTTGTTAACATGGGGGGGATTTTTGCATCTATGTTCAGAAGAGATACTGGCCTATAGTTTTCCTTCCTTGTAATGTCTTTATGTGGTTTTGATACTAATGTCATACTAGCCTCAGAGAAAGAATTAGGAGATAAAAATACCTGGGTTTGATGTTCTCTTTCTCTCTTTTTGGAGTTTATTAATTATTGATTCAGTTCCATTAAGATGCTTAGTCCCATATAGATAATCTGTATTTCCTTGTGTGAATTTTGGTAGTCTGTGTCCTCCAAGGAATCCATCCATTTCATACGTTATAATATTGCGTGTATGTAGAGTTATTCACAGCATTCTGTTCTTTTTTATCTTTAT
This sequence comes from Canis aureus, assembly GCF_053574225.1. Lineage (NCBI taxonomy): Eukaryota > Metazoa > Chordata > Mammalia > Carnivora > Canidae > Canis > Canis aureus. The sequence goes on from NC_135612.1 coordinate 68,872,378, forward strand.
CTTTTTTTTTTTTTAGGTTGATGAGATCAATAGCAATGATCCTCTTTCACTTCTGATATTGGTAATTAGTGTCTTCTCACTTTTCTCCCTCCCCCCCCACCTGGGTTATTTTACTAGAGGTATATAAATTTTATTGATCTTTGGAAAAAAAAAACAGCTTTTGATTATGTTGAGTTTTCTCTATTGTTTTTCTGGTTTCAATTTCATTGATTTTGCTTATTTATTTATTTATACAGTTCCTTTAAGCTTAAATTGATTAGGATGCCTGGGTGGCTCAGCTGTTGAGCCTCAGGGTGCCATCCCAGAGTCTCGGGATCAAGTCCCATGTTAGACTCCCTGCATGACACCTGCTTCTCCTTCTACCTATGTCTCTGGCTTTCTCTCTCTCTCTCTCTCTCTCATGAATAAACAAATAAAATATTTTTTAAAAAAGCTTAAATTGATCTCTGTATGTATTTTTCTTTTAATTTCAATTGCAAAAAAATGGTATGTGGCAACCCAGACTCCATTAGATTGCAAGTCAATGTTCAGCATTCAACTACATTATCTTCTCCTTTAATCAATGAAGATCACAACCCCAGTGACCAAAGTCTCTTCTAAATTTCTAGAGATTGTATTATCTATTCTTTCTTGGATATGGATTACATGTCAAATCTGATTGTAGTTTTCTATAAATGGGTACTGTCTGTTCTATAAGAATGACCATTTCTTGATTATAAGAAATATTGTACAAAAGTTTGTTGCTTCAACCACACTCAATGTTGTGTTTGGAACATAGAAGATACTCAGTAAATATTATTCAATTATTCTGGGTTTTATACTGTGGTGACCTCAGTATATCATAATTCAAACAGCACTCTCTCCTAATGACAAATAGTGTGTCTGGTCAGCTTTTTCTAGAGGGGGAAAAACAGGGAAAGGTTAATGTTGACAGTAAATTTAGTAGAGAATGCTTCCTCCTCTAGTCATAGGAAACATGTAATAGGATGATAAAGCCACCACACCTTTACCCCAGTCAGATAGTAATAAATACTTTTACATAACCAAGAGTTTGTTATGTTTCTTCCACCCTGGTAAGTAAGGCCCACCCTTGGTTATCTGGGATGAATGTGGATCCAAAGTCCACATCCGTTTCCTTTGAGAATAAAAGAGAAAACTCTGGAAGGAGGAAAATCAGGCCATGCACAAAATCAGTGACATTGAAGGGCAGCCTAACCTGGTTTTCTATTTTAAATGAGCACTGCTCTGAACAGAAAAACAACACTTTGTACTAATCTGTACATAGTAATAATGTACTAATCTGTAATATTGCATACCTGATTACATAAGAACCGTAACAACAGATGAGTTCTTCACAGTAGAGATTCTTATTGAGTCATATTTGTAATTTTAGTATTCCATAACATTACTGAAAGTCCTCTTTTCTGTCTCATCTCTTCATGCAAGAAATATTTACCAAATATGCCAGAGCAGACCCTCAATCCATCTAATATTCCTGGAATATATTAGGAAAACTGAAGGTCCCAGGAGTCATCTTTTTAAATGTAATCACCCAGAAAGATGGTTTCCCTATTTCCCAGTCTCTGTAGGAGGATCGGAGCTTACCTTATAAGCTCCAGTTAGCAAATACAGGTGGTCTAATCACATTGACTGACCTCCTCCCCCAACATCCCTCAGTACTTTTCCATTAGTGCACCCCAGCATATAAAAGGCCTCCTGATTTTGTTTCATCAAAGTTGAGCTCAGTTTATATGAAAGTGGTCTCTGTCTTATGCAGTAGTCTGAATAAAATCTGTCTTGCTATTTTTAACCTGTCACTGGTACAAAATTTTTCTTTTACACTAGCCATCAATATGGTACCTCTTCCCCCCTAGTTTAAACAATACAAGCATAAACAGAGGGTGTCACAAATATTTGTTGTGTAATTTCATAGATCAATTTTTATGTTATTACTTAACACTGTTTCTAGTTAAGTAAAAGCAAAATTGGAAGATTTACCTTTTCTTCCAATTTGAGTTTCTCTAGATAATTAAAATTTGGTTTTGGAAATCAATATGCTGCCTCCTCTCTCTCATTTGGTAGCAACTATAAACATCAGCAGTTTTTACCTTGCAAAGAGGTCCTGCCTCCTACAGAGTGGATTTCCCGCATTTTAGAAGATCAAACAAAATGATTTCCACATTAGTCATTGAAATTAAGCTTATCTGAGTCTTAAGTTTTCTTGACGTTTGAGGCAATCCCATTAACAGGACACAAGGTGATATATTAGAATGGGGAACTGAGTTGAGATCGAAGGGTTACCTTTAGTTAAAACACACATGATTGCTTTGCTGTTTGGTTTCACGTTAGGCTTTCTCTGGAAACCCCGGGTATCTAAGCATGGAAACTAGCTGGCTTAGTCTTGGTATGCACACGAACGTATTATAGACCATGGGATAAGTCAACATTTCAGAGCAGCCTTTACTCATCATGTATTTCCTGAGTCACTGAATAATGTTGCATGCCAAGCACTCAAATGAACATTAGGGATATAGATGAAAGACACAACCCCTGCCCTCAAGGAAATTGTGCAGTGATGAGAAACAAGGTACATTAGAGAACGATAAGGGTTATGAAAGAAGTAGAAGCACAGAAGATAAACAATCATGTGCCTGAGGGCCTCTGACCTCCTTAACAATTACTGGATAATATCAGATCAACAAGAATCTGCACCTAGAGATTCTTTCTGGTGAAAAAGCAATTATTTCCAACCATCACCCCAGAAGAGGAAAAAAGTACTTTACTTCCTATTAAAGGATAAGGTTGGGACTCCTGGGTGGCTCAGTGGTTGAGCATCTGCCTTCAGCTCAGGTCATGATCCCAGGGTCCTGGGATCGAGTCCCGCATCGGGCTCTCCTTGGGGAGCCTGCTTCTCCCTCTGCCAATGTCTCTGCCTTTCTCCCTGTGTCTCTCATGAATAAAAATTAAAAAAAAAAGATAAGGTAGGTTATATATATCACATACACATATATAAGCATTGTATTATACATGTATATATAAGCATGCATCATATGTGTATATATGCATAACTGCTTATTTGTTCATTCTGACTTCAGTCCCATATAGAAAAGGGTCAGGGTAGTCTTCCCATTTGCCTTCTGTTAAAAGCTTTCAAAAGTGACCTGCTGAAAGGTGGGGTTGAGGAGTGTAAATGATCAGTTCTTTAGAATTTATAAATGCACTGAAGTACAACTTTTTGTTGTGGCAAACTGTAGCTAATGAAACCTAGAATTGTAAATAATAGAAATGTGGTGCTCAGAGGGCCCTTGGAAATTATCTGAGGCAATTTTTAAAAATTATTTAAAAGTAGTGGAAACTACTCTTCTAGAAGTATTGATGCTTGGCCCCAAAACTACTGAGAAACAAAACTGGCCGAGATCCAGTATTGGGTGCACCAGAGTGGCAGGAGGAATCTTCCCCACCTGTGATATTTTCTTGCAAGTGTAAGGGCTCCATTAGCATAAACCTCTATCTGCTCTCTGACCCCTTCACCTTCCATTCTTGGGAGATGGGTTGCATATCTGATGGCTGCATGTAAAAGCAAGAACAGGGCATAGATAGCCATGACACTCTTGTTCTTTTTCTTTGGAGCAGTCTGACCTTTGTAGAGTATGAGTTTCAATAGCACTTGGCTGTACCGTGAGCTTATTAGAGGGTCCAGCCACCATGGGGATGTTCTCAGTGTTCTAGTGTTCCTAGTTGGCAATGAGAAGTCTATGTGAAAAGTTAAGCATTAGGAAATGTGTTTCCCTAATACTGCCTGCATTAGTAATGACAGCAATATTTTGGTCTCTTCACAGAGACCAAATAGTTAAAAGTGCTGGTAAATGTTCGCCAACTAACCCTCCAAGGAAAACAAACAAACAAATGAAGTTTCCACAGAGTCCCATGGCATAAATAACCCCACCTGGATTTAGTCAATTCCCCACCTATATCACTGAGGAGTTGGGAAATAATGCACATGATTGACCCTCATAAACTAGCACAAGATGGATGCACCTCAGCACTATCCTTTTTTCATCTTACTTTTACCTCATTTCTCAGTGACTGCAGATCCTGGTTATGGTTATACATAAAGAAGGGTCTAATTACGAGGCTATCTGAAACACTAATATTCAGGTTTCTTGAGTTCCAGTTGAATGTATTTCACATGACATCACAATGTCGCTTGGAAACCAGGGTTCCACTATGTATTATATAACTGGAAAGTAGGGTTCTACTACTTATTTTATAACTGAATACAAAACTATTTTATATATACATGAACCATTATTATATAAATAATATATATACAATTTATAAATAATGATATATATCTAAATGTCTATTTTATATGTGTATATATATGTGTGTGTAAATATCTTTTGTATATGTGTAGTGTCTGAGTTTAAAAATATCTAGTGGGTGTTATGCTAGTGGTCACACAAACCTTATGGAATACTCAAAATGAATAAATTTGATTTTACATAAATTTTACTTCAAGAAAGCTAGTTTAAAAAAATCAATTTATTTAGTTGGAATGTGAATATTATCTAAACGCTAATAATTCAAATCAGGCACAAAGAACCCATGAGATGATAGTGGTTGACTGTTAACTGCCTCTAAATCTTTACCCTTGTTAATTCCATGCTTTTGCTGTGTGACCTGCTGTTCCCTCTTTGATATTGAGTTCCTATTCACAGCAATTTAGAATAAAGAAATGAAAGAATATACCACCAGTAATATTGCTGTTCAAAAACATAAACCAGGGATCCCTGGGTGGCGCAGCGGTTTAGAGCCTGTCTTTGGCCCAGGGAGCGATCCTGGAGACCCAGGATCGAATCCCACATTGGGCTCCCGGTGCATGGAGCCTGCTTCTCCCTCTGCCTGTGTCTTTGCCTCTCTCTCTCTGTGACTATCATAAATAAATAAAAATTAAAAATAAATTAAAAAAAAAACATAAACCAAAGAGCCAAATTTTGTCCTATCTGTAGGCAGTTGTCTTCTTGAAGCTACACCACACTCCTCAGAGTCCTGAACTGGTATGGCTTAATGGGGCACAATTATGCATAGCTTGTCCTTGGCAAAAAAGCAAATATCCAACAGGTGAAAGTCACATTAGATTTATAATTAAAATATTACCCTGACCTTGAAAGCTCTTGGTAGACTGGATCTCAACTTCTTGAACTTCAGGCATCTTAACTGATCACCTTATTTTTCTCTTTTAAAAAAAAGTTTTTAATATTTTTTTCCACAGAGGCTTCTATTTATCTCCTTCCCTTGGGCTATGGTGCCAAATTAATAAATATGTGATATAATATATATCCATTGCTGGAATTATATGAATTATAGCCATTTAGCTTTTAGATACACACACATATATTTCAGGTTTTCAGCCTAACCCATGGTGAATCACAAAATACTTTTACCTAATCTGAAACACCTGTATTTATCTACTATGCATATAATCACCTGATTTTTTTAAAAGATTTTATTTATTTATTTATTTGACAGAGAGAGAGAGAGCACAAGCAGAGGGACCAGCAGGCAGAGAGGGGGAGAAGCAGGCTCCCCACTGGGCAGAGAGCTTTGAGCCTGGGGCTCTATCCCAGGACCCTGGGATCATGATGAGAGCCAAAGGCAGACCCTTAACTGATTAAGCCACTGAAGTGCCTCTGATCACTTGATATTTAAATTATATTTTTAGTGACATAAAAGTAAATTCCAGAAATAAACATATATAGACACACTCATACATAGGCAGGTATGATTTAAGAAAACTATATATATATTATTTTTTTAGCATCTACATGAGCATAAGTGCAATCCCTTTCTTAACTGTCCCTATAGTGGGCTGTGCATTCCTATGAACAGGAATGTCAAAGCTGAAAATATTTCTGAAACTGTTCTTTTTGAGAGCTGCCTTTAGTGCTAACTCTTCCCTATACTAACCAGTGACAACTGTTGGCAAAATCTTGGTCCTTTGAGAGTTGACTGAACATCTCCAAACTGCCAAAAGCATTTGGAACCAAGACTAATGAAGATGGCTTGCAGAGAAGCTGGGGACACTGCTTGGAATCAATGACTCAGTGTGACTAACATAATGAGGCTTTATTGTTCTCTGTGGCTTCTAACCTGTGTCTGAAGTCAGGGCCAAATGCAGAGTTCACAACATGCTTAGAGCAAATGCATATGAAATCTCTTCTTAATTACCTAATTTGGCTACACAAAATAATATATAAATATTGCCGGCACATTCACTCCTCTTTCTAATTTTTTTCCTCTCCTGGAAGGTCCTTATGTAATGTCAGTGAAACATAATGATTCCCTACCTTGGGAAAATGTAATTTATGTATCTATTTTATTTATTTATTTATTTATTTATTTATTTATTTATTTATTTATTTATTTATACATGAGAGACACACAGAGAGAGAGGGAGAGACACAGGCAGAGGGAGAAGCAGGCTCCATGCAGGGAGCCTGACATGGGATTCGATCCTAGGTCTCCAGGATCAGGCCTTGGGCCAACGGCGGTGCTAAACCACTGAGTCACCTGGGCTGCCCTGCAAAATGCAGTTTAAATTCCCTATACCACTTCCATGGAATTGTAAGTTTCTTATTTTATTTACCTTATCTGTGAAGTGGGCACATAACCCTGACATGAGTCTTTTGTGAGGATTAAGTGATACAGCATGTGAAATGCCTATTACAGTATCTGGTCAAAATATATGTATAACACATGTTAATTTTCTTTTCCCTGTCCTTCTGCCCTCTTCCTAACTAATAAATGTTGTAATATTCTAATTTATGGAATGATTTGTTAATTCTACAAATGGTAAATGCTCTAAAACCACAGAGCAAACAGACAAAAATATTGCAGCCAATTTCCACCCATCTTAAGGCAGAAATGTCAAGTATCTTAGGGATATTCACATTCCATACATGTCACTCTTTCACCAGTATAGAAAACTCTTTAGCTTTGTCTGATAAATTCCAACAAAACATCTCAACTTGAAGTAGAACATTTTGTAACATTTTCATCATTTTAAACATTTGTAGGTGATGATAAAATACCAAAGAGGTAGGACCACTTTAGGGATATGAAAATTTACACAGACATTTTTTGGATTAATTGGTTGAAAATAAGATCTTGTTTGTTTTCTTCTCCTCCTCCTCCTTCTCCTCCTCTTCCCTCTTCCTTTTCCTCTCCCTTTTTCTCTTCCTCTTCCTCTTCTTCTTCCCCTTCTTAATTTTAGGAAAAATAAAGAAGAAAGGTAACCAAAGTGTATGCAAAATTTTTCAAATAATACTTATTTTTTGCTCCCGGCAAGCTTAGTTGCAAAAAGAAGGTGCTGAAATGCTAATGATACCAAGTTTGAAATGAGCATGTGCCTGAGCAGAGGTTACAGCCCCAAGGAGCCCCTTGCTCCCATAGTCCTCCATTTGGAGGCAATGTGGACACACTCCACATTGAAGTAGCTACACACTGTGAGCACAAAGGCAGAATGATGGCATTTGGATGAACCTGCTATTCTAAATTACATTTTCTCCCACAGGGTCCATAGTAACCATGGAAAAATTCTTCAACCAGACTATTCTATAGATAACTGATAATGCCTCTCCTCTGGAGATGCAACTCCTTTGAATGAATCATTCAATTATACAGTATATATTTTTTTCCAAGTGGGAGGTGTGGTTTTGAGATATCTTACAGAGAAAGTAGACCAGAACCTGTCATTAAAAATAAAGCATTCGAGAATTCTTTAGCAAATGCAATGATTTTGCGTTATGATTTGCATGTATGGGGAGAACATAGAATGATTTCACTACACTCCTACTGAGAAGATCCCCACCACTGATTTTTCATTCTGTATCTTTGCTTTTATGTGTAAGCAGAGTGCCTGCTGTGTCCACCTGCTACATTTATTCTACATCTTTTAGGGGGAGGTCTATCCCTTTATCTTAGTTGACATTGTTCATTACATTTCCTGGAGTTACTTCTGAGACAGTTGAGAAGATTTCTTGGGGTGAAATTTTGGGAAAAAGAGATGGTTTTTAAGAGGCAATGGTACAATTCCTCAAGGAGAATATAGCTGTGGTTAGCAAGCCTCACTGATGAACATTTGGTGTGGAAAGAATCTTCAGGCTAATATCCAGATGGCCTGGGCTTAAGATAAGAAGAACTTGATTGCTATGCATGAAAACATAGATTTACTATAGGTGGTCCAAGCAGACAGAGGTAAAGATTCTCAGAAATAAAGACATGAAAAAAAAAAAGAAATAAAGACATGAAAGAGTTTATGATAAAGATAAATAGCCAAGTGCTAGCTAAGAGGTGGGGATTCTATAAGATAAAGCATCAATGAAGTAAATCTTTGGGCTGAATTCTTTGAACCTACCTAATGCTTAATTATTATAAGTCATTCATTGATTGGCTCTTTGCTATTATCTAGTTGGCATTAATCCCAAAATTCATTAAATTCTACTAGGAAAGATAACCCTATCAGTGTAATGACTTGAAGAAATTAAGGCCAAATGTATTGTTTTGTTTTATGTTTTGATTAATATTTGGTACAGAAAAAGGAACAGCCACAGGAAAAATGATAGGAGAAATGTTCAGAATTAAATGGAAGCAACATATAAGATTAAGAAAGAAATATAAGAAATTCAAGATTTTGTCAGGAAATCCCAAATATTGGGAAATTGACAAATAATGTAAATTGTCCACAATTTGTAAATGCAGATTCTTTTATTTATTTATTTATTTATTTATTTATTTATTTATTTACTTTTTAAAGAGAGAAAGCATGCACCCATGAGCCAGGGTGGGGGAGATGTGAGGAAGGGCAGAGGGAGAGGGAGAGAGAATATGATCCTGAGATCACAACCTGAGCCAAAATCAAGAGTTGGACACTTAACCAACTGGGTAAACTGAGGGCCACCTAAGCACCCCTCAATTTGTTTTTATTTAAATGTCATCTCTCAGTATAAGCCCAAAGTTTTGAAGTCATGGGGATATCCAGGGTGCTGACACAAGATAGAAATCTCAGTATCTCCACTCTAGACTTATTAAAATATTTTGTCCAGTTAGCTGTACTTCTTTGGATGTGGGCATGGATCTCCCTAGGCTACAGTTAAATTCCAAATTTCTAAGTATGGTATTTAAGACCATCTACTTCTTACCCACATTTCATGTTTACACTGTGAGATTTTTCAGTAGACCTGTCTCCAATCAATCAATCAATCAATATAAGAATTGTCCCAATCTGATCTGGAATAAAAACAACCTACAGAAACCTATCATGACACCATTTCTACAGAAGAGGAAGAGCACCCACCATCCTTGGTGAAGAGAAAGAACTTTTTAAATGGAGAAATTAGTATTCCTGGCAAATGCTAAGTGATTTTCTGTTGAACTTTAACAGGATTAAGTCTTATTCTGGGAACTTTACCCACCCAGTTGACTGTCAGCTAATTGTCAGTCACGAATGCAATGACCTTTAAGGAGATTTTCTTTTCTTTCTGTATCTAATATGATTATCTGTATTTAATAGATAATCCAACAACATTATCTATTCTTTCTCTTGTCCTGTAAGATACCTATGAAGAATAAACCTTTGAATTGGCCCATTAAGGATTTTAAAAAATATCTCTCATGCAAAAATTATAATAAAACTTTGAGCTGTGCTTATAACCAAACTGTCTGGAAAGTTCTCTGTAATACACACAGCAGAATATTTTGATTTCCTCAAATCAACCAAATTACTTCTGGAGCCCACATGGTACAGGCAATCAGAATTACATAAAATGGAAACAAACACATAAAATATATGTATAAAGGAAGAAAATACTTGTGGTTTGTATTAGAATTCCCTGTTGGGAATATAAAACAGACCTGTATTGTCTGACCAAGTAGGTACTGGATGCATATGGCTATTGAGCACTTGAAATGTTACTTGCCCAAAATGAGATGTGCTATAAGTATAAAATACACATTTGATTTTGAAGATTTTATTAAAAAATAGAATGCAAATTATTTAATGTTTATAGTGATTGTATGTTAAAATAATATTTTGAATATATCAGATTAAATTAAATGTATTAGTAAAATTATTTTTACTTGCTTTTCTGAAAATTTTAAATATATCTTCAAGAGAAATTAACAATACATATGTAGCTTGTATTGGTGGCATCCATTATATTTACATTGGACAGTGCTATCAGAGAAAATGGGAGATTTTCTAGTTAGGGGTTTTTACTTTGTGTATTTTATTCACTTGTTTTTTGTTTTATTTCTAAGTGAGTTTGCCATAAAAAATATGGAAAGTGTTTTGATTCAACATCATGTGGGATAGTAGTAAATGAAGCCTTACTTACTCATGGGTGAGTAACAAAGTAAATGGTTCCTGGATTAAAGCATAGCAATAATTTTGTGGCTTCATTGGTTTAACAAATATTTACTAAAATTAAGAAATATTACTAAATTACTAACATGTACTGAGCATAGTACTATATCCTAGGAATTTAGTGATGAACAATGCAGGTGTTTTTCTCCCCTGTGTGTGGAGTAAGTAGGTAGCAGGTATCACACTTATAACTATAAGCAAGAGGGTATCTTTTTTTTTTAATTTTTTATTCATTTATGATAGTCACAGAGAGAGAGAGAGAGAGGCAGAGAGAGAAGCAGGCTCCATGCACCGGGAGCCCAATGTGGGATTCGATCCCGGATCTCCAGGATCGCGCCCTGGGCCAAAGGCAGGCGCCAAACCGCTGTGCCACCCAGGGATCCCGCAAGAGGGTATCATATGGGATTTTAAATTTTAAGTGATGATACGTAGGTAAATAAGCAACAACTACTGATAAATAACCAGAGGATATAACTCACTCTGGAGAGTTTTGAAATGAGCTTTCTGATTTAGTGGTTTTTAACTGATACCTGAAAGATCAATTTATATTAGCTAAGTGAAGAAGGATCCTAGACAAGAATCCTCTTCAGTTCAAAGCCATTCCCAGAGAGGGATTCTTCTGAGAGCCACCATGTGCTGAGGGCTGAATGTCTTGGTCCTGACGGGGGAATCTGGGCAGTACAACACAGCATCCACTACAGAACTTGTGAAGTTTGAGGTGCTCTGAGATACCCAATTGAGGCTGATTATTGGGACTAGAGGTAGATTGATTGTTGAGTTAAGGAATCTCAAGCTTCAGGAGCTTTCCCTGGCATGGGACACTAGCAATGAGTTCACAGGTCTTATATTTTTGTATATTTGCAAAAGTAAGATGTTTTAACCATTGTTTCTTTCCCCTGTAACTCTAACTGTCCTTATGTTGAATTGCACTGGTGTGACCACAGGTATTTTGGGATCTGACAATAGGGAAGATAAAGTAAGAATTCATTACATTTGATCATAGTAGATTGTAGTTATGAAATTCAGAGTCATTTTCAGACTTAGTTATTGTTAGCTACTCACTCAATATAGGAAGCTCTTTCAGGAATAAGTCTGGTGCACATTATGACTCACAAGTGAAGCACCAGGGTCATACAGTGACATAAATTTGCCTTTTGAAACCTAGCACCAGATGCATATGGAGAGTGGAGAGAAATAAAGTTTAAAATGTGAGGAACTAAAATCCGATCTTTAGAAAAGTATTCAAATCATTGGATGTACTACTTGTAAACATCAGAATCAGTTGTCATCAGCACCTACTCATAACAGAAGATCTGCCCTTTCAGGGACATACTCGAATTAGAAATGATCTCAAAGAGAAGACTATTCTAAGGAACATATTGTGTTCTTTAATCCCATTAATGATCTAAAACAAGAAAAGTGATAGTTATAATGACAACTCCCCGAGAGTTTGACCTGGGTTTTCTGGAGTTAGATGAACATAGGTTGCCCTTTGGTTCTTGCTAAGAAAAGTCTAAATGCAAGATAAAGCTTAGGTGCTCTCCCTTTCTGCTGTCAGAGCAAAAAGGAGAACTGCAATCAAGATACACTTCCTTCATGCACTGTTAGAATAAAGAGCTCATTAGAAAAGAAGTATTGTCCAGATCCAGGAAACTGCACTGAGGTCCCAAGCAGAGGATCTCTGAGAGACCCACTAAAGTCGTCACTGAGCAAAAGAGCCGTCAAAAGGGCATTTGACACCTTAAATGTGGTGTTGCTAACTGACACTCCTGCCAGCCATTTATTGCAAATTACCTCTCCCTCTGAAAGATCAGAAACAGCAGCTGAACTGGATGAGGTGGAAGAGAGAGGAGAAGCCAATTTGACCCACTGCCTGCTAAAACATCCAAGTCTGAGTAAGATCCAGGGCTTTCACCTGGGTAAGAGTTCGGAATGTTTATTATTGTATTAGCCTAAACCAGTCATTTGATTACTAAACCAGAGAGGACTTTGAATGCCAAAAATGGCAGAAAGATAGATGTCATCTAAAACATCATAAATTTTCGAACAGAAATAGGCAAAGCATCTTCTCAGAGAGTGGGTTTGAAGGAACAGTGGGAGAAAGAAAAAAAACTAGTTTCTTTTTTACACCTTTTCAAGACTAGCTTGGGCAATAAACTAGGTTCACCTGTTTGGTCACACATATGCTTCTCCATGTGGACTCAATCAGATCTTAATTTTTCATCTTTATGTATGGAAAAACTTATTTCAATGTTGGATATATCCTAGCCACACAATAATAAACAAATTTATAATACATTTATAAATAATAAATGAATAAATGCTTCTAATATGTGTGTGTGAATGTGTGTGTGTGTCTGTAATGTAGTATTTGGGGTAGGGAGGTACTAAAACACGCCCTTTCTGGGTCTGGAATAAGTTAAATACTTGAACGCACCAGTGGGGAAGTTGGAAAGGTAACCCCCCCTAATTTTTCAGTGTCCATGATGTGCTAACCCCACGTAGAGGGCAGAGGTCCAAGAGGGTGAACTTTCCTACACTTTGTCAACACTCAGGAGTGGATATTTAACAACCAAGCTAATCACAAAGGGTTTACATCATCAGAACTAATGAGGAATTAAAACACTTGGGTGAATCAAGGGAAATTTTTCAAAGTTGTCTGTCAAAGGCTATTGATCCCTCAGCAGCTCATTAAACACCTGTGTGGGCAGGGCAGCAGCGGTGGTGTGGGAAAATTACAGCTGGAACAAGATCCCATCCATCACACATCCTCTCTGTCTCTCTTGCCCACCCCCACTCTCATCCCAGACCTCCTGTCCCACTCTTCCAGTGTTTGTTTTTTAGCTCCTTCTATCATCTCCAGTGATTAATGAAATTGGATAAATAGTTGTTCAGTACAGAAGTTTAGAAATCCTATAACTTGATGGCCCCTGTTCCTAAAGCTGTATTTGATCAGGGACCAAACCGTGCTTTCCATAAACCAGATATGTATTCTTTTTCTAGTTTACCTACCTGTACCCTATACTCCCTAATTTTTGAAATTCCAGGGTAAATCATGGCTCATGTGGAAAGTCATTCACAGGCACCCTGCCTCAGAGCTATATATATATGCACTGTTGCGAATTGCACAATATAGGATTCGTTGGAATACCTGGAAATATAAAAGAAAGGGGAAAGTGATAGTTAAATAAGAATAGAAGCTGAGTGCATTTTAAAAGCTGGTGGAAAAAATCATTTTCCAGGTATAGAAAAACTAATAGACATCGAATATCCTAATTAAATAATGATAGTTAAGTAGTACATGGAAGATAGATAATGCATTTATATTTAAACTTTCTTCTTTTCCCCTGGGTTATTCACCAGTTCACCATATATTTATTAGCCACCAATACAAGTAGGTATAGTGTGCTTCATAATTGAGGAGAGAAGACCAGTAGGAGACAGGCCATGATTTGAGAGATCACTGTCTTTAGATGACAGGTGAACATAGATTCACAGCACAGGTAAACTGAACTCTGATGCAGGCACATTTTGCTTGCCAGGAATCACACCAGAAGGGACATTACCAGGATTGGAAAGTGTTATGAGCTGAACTGTGTCCCTGCAAAATCCATATATTGAAATCCTTACCCCCTATACTTCAAAATGTGACTGTGTTTGAAACTAGGGTATTTACAGAGGTAATTAAGTTAAAATGAGGTCATTAGGGGATGCCTTGGTGGCTCAGGGGTTGAGCATCTGCCTTCAGCTCAGGTTGTAATCCCAGAGTCCTTAGATCGAGTCCCGAATCAGGCTCCTGGCAGAGAGCCTGCTTCTTCCTCTGCCTTTGGCTCTGCCTCTCTCACTGTGTCTCTCATGAATGAATAAATAAAATCTTTAAAAAAATTAAAAAACAAATTAAATGAGGTCATTATGGTAGATCCCTAATTCAATGTAATTAGTGTTCCAGTAAAAGGGTGTCTAAACACAGACACACACAAAGAAAATGTCATTTGAAGATATAGAGAGGAAGCCATCTACAAACCAAGGAGAGAATCTACAGAAGGAGCCAACTCCACAGATGCCTTGATTTTGGACTTCAAGCCTCCAGGACAACGAGACAGTAAATTTCTATTACTTAAACTGCCCAATCTGTGGTACTTTGTTACAGCAGCCCTAGAAAACCAACACAGAGAGAAATGTCCGTGAAGGGTTCCATAAAGACACACGATTATTGAAGCAGGCACATTAGGGGGAAAAAAAGTGTTCCTAGTAGAGAGAATAATACATATAAAAATCTGGGCATAAGAGACAGGGCACAGGAAATTCAAAAATGTCTCTAAGTGTGTCTGACTAGGGGACAGAATGGGGGCAGGATTGTCAGGACAAATCTGAAACTCTCAGCAAGAATCAGATATTAAAGGGTAGCAAGTGACTGGTTAGGAGGAATCACTGACTTTCTAGCAAGAGAAAAGAGTCTTACTCTGTTGAAGATGACACACTGGCAAAGTTGAATTCCATCATTTTCTGCTTCGTAACTCATCACTATCCTCACCTGTAATAAGGAAAGCCACATGGCAGAACCAGGAATAAAGCCACCTTTACAAAAGGAAATTAATTTATTGGCAGAGCTTCTGGGGGCTCTAGAATGGATTGATAACAACAGATGGAGACAAAGTCCCTTTAGGAAGTGAGCAGCTGCAACTGCCTATGTTTCTTTTCCATGATTTCAAATGTATAACAAAGTTAATATAAATTATGATCAGAGATAGATGGCATTTCAAATGCAATGAGCAACCAGGTGGGTGAAACATTTTACTATATATACTATATATGCATTGTGTGTATCTATCTATTTATATTTATACTATATATATACTTACTATCTTTATATATATGTACTATCTAGATAGAATTCATAGTAAATATATATAATATAATTGGTATATTATATGATATATTACATATATGTGATATATATCTTTATGTATATAGGTGAATAGATATATACTGCATATAGAAACATAGTCATTAGTTAAAACAAGAAATGTTCATAAAACTCTGGGATGGATAACTGGATAAACAATAGAACTCAGCTATTGACCAATATTTTTTGATAATACAATTGAGATTGACATATTTTACAAAGCAAGATTTGATCATATCAAGAAAAATGACTAAGTCGTATCATATTGAAAAAGGAAGCACAGATTATTGATCAAGTGCATGGATGACAAAACCATAATTCCGTGGTTCAAATTCTACCTCCACTATTGATTAGCTGTTTAATCTTGGAAAAGTCACACAATCTCTCTATGCCTCAGCTTTCTTATATTAATACCATTTTAAGAATAATGATAGCCAGCATTATGGGATTTCCAGCTACTACAATAAGTTATTTACATATATTAACTTACTGTATCCCAAGATACAATTATGCAAGTATCATCATTGAATCATCAATCCCAATTATGCAAGTATCATCATTAACTCCATTTTACTGATCAGGAAACTGAGGCACAGTGGTAAGGTAACTAGCACAAGATTATAGTATTAGTAAGTGACAAAGCAGAGATGTGAACCCAGGCAATTTCTCTCCAGAGTCTATGCGTCTATGCTTTCATTACAATCTGTAGCTCCATATTATTACTATTATTATTATTATTATTATTACTAATTCTTATATATACTATCTGCTCAACATCTAGGACTTTTTTGCTCATATTTTATCTCACCCTCTCCTGAGCCTTGAGCAGATTGTCTCTTGAACTAGACCTTTTGTTCTTATCCTCTCACCCAGAATTGTGTCCAGCACCTTTCTCTGTTGGTGTCTCAATTTTTCTCCAGAATTGGCTCCATGTGGACGCTCATTTGTGCCTGGAATTTAGTGTCTGATCAATGTTTCTCCTGCCTAATTATTTGGTCCTGGATCAGGGACATCTGTGACTTGAATCAGTCACTTTCCTTAAAGCCCCTTCATGTGGGATACAGCCCATCCTCAACTCTGCAGCTGCTTGTTGCCCAATTGATCTTTCCAATTACAAATTTCATTTTCCCCTGCTCTCATGATGTAAAACTTCTTGGTTTCAGACATGGTAAGGGAATCCAGAATTAATAATGAAGGTGAAGTGCAGTGACTGAGGGTCTGGGCTTTGGAGAGGGAGGTCTTTAGCTTTAACTTTAACCCTACCATTTATCAACTATGCAAGCTCAGAAGAGGTCCTTGACTTCTCTGTGACCTAGATAATTCCTCCATGTTGTATGGATGACACTAGCCTCTCCCTTGTAGAGTTGCTTTAGCAATTAAAAGAGACAATGCATGCAAAGTCCTGGGCACAGCTCATAGTATTTAGTAAGCACTAAGTAAAATGGTATATTTTTTATTTTAATTTTGCTTAGTATATTACAATATGTATTAGCAGAAATATTGTACACACAAGCAACAAATTCAAAGCATACACTATTGTGAATTTTTCCTGCTTAAAATCTGCAAGACTTCTAATTACCTTCTAAATGGATATCATAAGTTAATATCTCCTTTTCTCTATACTCCATAACCAACAACTTCTCCCCTCATGCTTTATTCTCCAATAACAAATTACTTATTCCTCCTCAAAGACACTATATGCATTGTCTTTATATAGTGTATCCCTTAATCCTAGAATCTCCAAATCATTCATTTTCCCACCTGGAAATGACCTAAATCTTGCAAATCCAACTGAGATAAAGATCTCCCTTCCAGTCTTCTCTGAGAGTGCAGCCCCATAATCTCCAATCTCCATTCATTCCAAGCAGAATGAATGTTTTTCTATGTACAGCCTGTGTATATTGGAAGTGCATCTATCGGCTCAGTTGTCCTGGTAAATTCATAAATTATAATGTGTCTTCATCATCCTAGAGCTCAACCAGATTCTAAGCCCTTCATCCCATTCACTGGTGGACCTAGTACAGGCTACCAATACTTAACCGGGAGATCAGGTTGTGATATATAAATTGACACATGGGAACTTTAAAAAAATATATAATTGCCCCAGCTGAGATATAATTGAAATAGAAACTGTATAAATCTAAAGTATACTTCATAATCATTTGACTTAAATATGTTGTGAAATGATTATCACAGTAAGTTTAGTGATAACAGTAAATAAGAACTTTTCTTAAGGCATTGTCTGCTAAGTTCTGTTAGTTGCTACCCGGGATCACACATGGGGGTCTAGGTCTTTCTATGTTTTCATGTATTCAATATAAAGTTTCTGTATTATATAATTTGTAAGTTTAATTTTACATGTTAAGCACATATATGATCTTCATAAAATTGGCCTCAAGTTCCCCTCTATAAAATAACTGTGTGAATAATATCCTGAAATTCCTTTCCTAACATTCTGTAGCCATGTGAAGGCAGCACTCTCAGGTAGAAGGGAGATGTACTGCACTGCTCCACACTGACTTATTTTCTCTGAGACAATTTTTCTTCATCTTTAAAGAGGGTTAATAATCACAACTTGCAAAGCTTTGTTTAAAATTATATCATAGGTGCCTGGGTGGTTCAGTCAGTTAAGTGTCTGCCTTCAGCTCAGATCATGATCCCAAGGTCCTGGGAGCAAGTCTCATATAAGACCCCCTGCTCCACTGGGAGTCTACTTCTCCCGCTACCTCTCCCCCTTGCTTGTATGCTCTCTCTCTCTCATGCCTTCTCTCATGTGCTCTCTCTCTCAAGTAAATAAATAAGATCTTTAAAACCTTTTTAAATAAAATTATAATATTATACATTACTGTGCCAGTAAAATTAGAATTAAATAAATAGAAAATGTTACCCCTATTAAGGTAATTATTGATGAACCTATACTATATATATAATACCTATAGTTGCCACAAAGACAGGGACCACAGGGAAAGTTATTACTGGAGAATGAAAATGTGCCACTGATATTTGTTAGATAAAGAATCACTGACGTTAATAAAACATAGGAAAAACATAGATCAATAAACGTGCATAAGACACAGAAAAAAATAAGGAGAAATGTTTGCGTACTGGTGAATTTCATCCATGACAGGAGTGAGGTATAAATAACATTGTTGAAGTGCAATCAAATAGTCCAATTGAGTTGTTTTGGCTAAAGGTCATTGTCCTCATGATAATAAGAATGTAATAAAAATAATGAGTCACAAGTAAATTAGGAAATAAACTAAGTAGAAATGAATCATATACTGTCTACTTAGATCTTGAACAGAAACCTGGGAAGGAGCAAAGGAAGGATATGTGCCATAATCCGGCAGTGAGAGTTTTATAATCAGGAATTATTTAGGTACTTCTTGTTGGCAAGAAACATTTCTTCCCTACTCCTGATGTTTCCTTTCTTTTCAAGGTAGTTCAAATAATGTAATACCCTGGCCTCTGCTTCCTTACCAGTGCACTGAGTGTGGTTGTCCACTTTGTGCACTGCACAAATCCAGGGACACCAGTCACAATGTATTTGATTTAAATATACCCACTGGAATAATGCAGTACATAACTTGTGTAGATGTGCTCAGATGCCTGCCTTCAATTCACTTCATACTTGGGCTGGGGAAATAATTTTTCTCACTAAAATATTGGGTTAGAATGAACTGGAAGTATTTGGCTTTGTTACCCTTCTTATACTCTTGAGAAGGAGCTATCCCAAACATTCTTCCTTGTTCCTCCATGCTGTAACATTTACAGGATCTGCTTCCGTGTAGAGTGATCTGTGGCTGAATCAGTAAGTGTGGCCAATTCAGAGTTTAGCAGTAATAAGTTCAATTGTCCACATCTGCAAGCCTTGTCCTCCAGCCTACTCTTTATTATTAAAAAGGGAATATGTTGGCTCCTGTTTGTATTCATTTCTCAGTCCATGACCCAGGTCATAGCAAAGAGGAGTCTTGTTTATTTAGCACTTTTCAAGTAAGTCTGATATGTGAGCTATGGACCTTGAAAAATGAGCAAGGTGTAAAATTTTGTAGAACAAATTATGTGTGGAATGATTTGGGCTTTTGGCATGGCTTGAATAGATGGTTATAGGCTTTGGTAGTGAATTCCCAAGTATAAACCCTGTTGACTTTTTTTTTTAATCTTAATGATTTGTAGCTTGTGTTGCACAATACATGATTTTTCAGTTGTAGAGTTGGCTTTATGAATGTGTGGCTTGGGCCAAAGACTTTGAACCTTCGGACATTTGCAGTATTTTGACCATAGCAGGTTACCACAGCTTATGGTGGCAGTGACTAGAGTTCTGTGGCAGTATTTCTAAAAGGATGCCCAAACAAATGTACAGGGGGCTTCCCAAACCCCAACAAATGTGTGTATTGTCTTAGGATGCAAGTTCCAGCACCTCAACTTCCCTGCACTCAGTTTATGTGTGTGAAGAACAGGGACCATGGTAAATAGGGGCTACCCTGAGAGGCTTTGGTAAAAAAGAGAAGCTGAGGCAGGAATTTGGTTGGACACAACAGTTTGTCACTACAGAACGTTTAGGCAACAGTGGCTGAAGAATATATGCTATATTTAATACAAAAGGGAATTAATTTTTGAATATATTACAGAGCACAAGGGAAATTCTAGCTCTTAACTGTTAGCACCAGCCCTAGGTAAGAAGCTAGATTGGCTGCCCCCAATTTCAATAAGAATTCAAGGCCAAGGAGGGAAATGAGTTAGAACTAGCACTGGCTTACATATAATATCAAGCATCAAAACACTCACCCTTCCAGTTCTCAGCATTATCTGGTGTCAATATGGTTCTGTATTAATTAATTTCTTAAGGGGGGCAGGGGAGTGTAACTCTGTAAAAAGTAAGATTTTTTTAAAATTCCAAAGATAAATGAAGGAGGAAAAAGTCTTAATATTGCAGGACTGAAAACACCTTCTCCAGAGAGTGTGGTGGTTTCCACATTTCTTTGTAGAGCCCACATTCAATTAAGCACTTTTATCTGAATCATGAAGCTCGATGCAAACATAAGAAAGCTACGGGAATATCATTCTGAACTTCCAGGTAGTATCCATAAGTAGATTTTATAGATATAGTAAATAGCATCAAAATTAAACTTTTGCAGGGTGTTTCCCAACTGAGCTTAAATTCTAAGTCTCAGTTAACAGAAGAACTGGCATAAGCTGCCTGGTCTCCTAGCAAGGTCCTCGCCAAAATAGCCTTCTCCCTGCAGTGTAATAATAAGTCTCTGCCCCAGTCTTTGGCAACACAGAGGATTGGCTTGGAAATAATTTTGTCTGAGATAACTCTTTCAGGAGCAGGAATTGCTTTGTTTTTCCAATTCTGGGGAAATGATGCTAGTGCTGTGATAGACTCATTTTTCATAATAATTCCTGGGAATCTTTAAAATAGTGGAAACACCGGAGACTCAGTGTTGAATAAATACAATTCTGAGGCCACAGAGGAGGAAATACATATTTTCCAATGAGGAAAGATCCAACCTCCAAATACTGAAAGAGCACTGTCTCTATCAACATGTTAAGAATCCTTCCAACTAAGACTGAATGGATGAAAGCAAATTGTGGAGTACTTTATAAGCTTTGGAATTTTAACTCACAAACATAAGGAAAATTGATTTGGCACCTTAATTCTGTGGAAATTCAATGTATTTCGACTTCAACTGGCAAAGGAATTTAACCTCCCTATTTTAATATTTCCCCAGTAATGTAATAGTAGCAGAGTGTTAAAATTCAAATTTAGGCCATCTCTTTATCGACATTTTGTTATTGGAATACACTTATGTTTCAGTCAAGCTCAAAACCCATCTCATAACAGGCTGTATTGGGCAATGTTGTTGGGAAAAAATATGGACTGGACAATCAACTAAAGATTACATTTTCAGCCTTGGAGTTGATCTAGGCAATGTTGCCTTCTGACTCATTTTAGGGTCTTTGGAGGCAGGGTGTCAGGGGAAGTCAGAGCTGTTTACAGGTGCTCCTGAAGGATACTCGGAGGGTGGGGCGGGGGAGGAGAACTGGCTAGTTAAACTTTTGCTCCCTCCTTCGGCAGGGAAATTACAAAGCTAAGAGGAGAAAATATGGAGGAAGATGGAAGGGAAATGCTTCTTCTCTGTTCTCATGAGTCCTTCCTTATGGAGTGAGATCAATTAGTGAAATGTTCCTAACTTCTATCTGTTCCATTACTCACTACATCATGAAGAAGTTAGTGACTAATCTTGTGGTAGCTTGGAAAATAATGAACTCTACATACTTGTCATGAATGTTTTTCATTTTTTAAAAGTCCAAGTTCTCTTCTGTTCCTTTATTGCCTTGTGAAGTTTTCTTTTCCGAGAGCTGGATTTTTAGGGTCTAGTATACCAGTAGATGGAAACAAGGAGGAAAAAGTATGCAATACCAGGCAGTTTACCTGCCCAGATATATGAACTATAGTTTCCAAACTATGATTTGTCATTAGTAAAGGTAGTATTTTGCTCCCATCTATTATTAACTAGTTTATTTTTGAGCATTATTTCTTCTGCACCAGTCTGCATAGATAGAGGGTTGGAGGAATTTCTGAATCTTTCAGGGAAGGAAAACAGCCTGAAATGAGTGGAGTCTGGTTATCTGGAATGGGCACACCCTGCTGAATGGACAGTAAAGAAAGAGATTGGAGTGGAATTAGGCCAGAATTGTGTAGGATGTGATAATTCTGAAAGCTCTTTCCATCTGGAAATAGATTTGAGTCAGCATCAATTGTCCCAATGTGTCAGGCTCAATTGAAACAATTCTGGGAATGGGGCTGAATTAATCTAATTTCTATGTATGACATCACCTCAAGCTGCCTTTTAGTGAGAAATGAATCCTGAGTCCCTGTCATTGTCATTCCTTATCCCTGTGTGCATTTTAACCATAGATCAAGTTCTGGAGGAGGTAAAACCAGCCCCAATGAGACAGTTCATAGTAAGACATCTTCATGTCTGAACAACCTCATAGACCATTCTTAGGAAAGAACATGGAAATACCAGTGCCACCCTCATCAATCAATGCCTTTCTGCCCAAGTTTGAACTCACTTGAAGAAACAACAAATTATATCTACCTTTGAATACATTAACTACAGACCATAGCTAGTATATTTTGAAAACAAGCTAAACAAAATGGAACCTTTACACATCTCTGCTGGTCTAACAAAGTACAAGAAAAGCAATATTGTCCTCTCTTGCAGTGTAAACATATTTGTCTTAATTCAGCCAAGTAGATCTTCTAAATCTTTTTGTGCATCCCAATACTAATACAGCCTCTATGTGTAGCAGGAGGAACATTGAACCTGCCATCTTCTGGACTCTGGTCTAGGCTCTGATATACACTATTTCCAATTAGTTTCCTATTGTCTTTAAGCAATTTTCCCATATATATGAGGAATCACCTTAGCCCCATATTTGTAATTGCAAAAGGTGAGGCTATAGATTCTAAAGCCAGATTACCTGGGCTCAAAACCTGGTTCTGCCTCTTAGATAAGCTAAGAAATTAGAACATGCCTCAGTTTCCTTGTGGAGATAACAAATGTATCCTTATATCATAAATGTAAAGTTCTTAGAATAGTGCTTAGCTTGTGATTATTGTCAAAAAATATTATTATCAGTAATGGCAGGATCAAGCCCAAACTCCTTCTGTCTGTCATTGAAGACTCTTGATAATAATTAATAAGTTTGCCTCTTAATGTCTACCATCATATGTACTACCCCAAGTGATATTATCTTCTCTGAACATCATGAGAGCAGGACCATATAATCCCTTATTGTTCTTCCAGTATCTAATCATGGAATCTATATGAATATATGTTGAACTGATGAATTAACATATTATACCCCAATCTACCTGTTCTCAATCTTTGTCAGAGACATCAAGAGTTCATGTTTTATATTCATGAATAGCACTATTCCAACATAAAATCGACCTGTTCTTCAAAGTCTAGTTTAAAAGGTCATCTGTTTAATGAAACTGATAAAGTAACAAGATACTTGAGTTGGAAAAGCCATAATCATTCTGGAGTGAGAAAGAAATGGGGATCAGAAATGTAGCAACTCTCCAAAACTTTTGTTGGAATGGATCTCAGAATCGTGGAGCAGTAACTGCAAGAGAATACAGGGTCCATGGTGGTCCTAAGGATGGCTATGGGGCTTTAGCCAAGGAGATCCTCAGATCTTTAACCCATCCAGAAACTTCCTGTGCTGTATTTAAGTTTTGATGGGAGGAAAAGACAATGTATTAATTTTGAGCAGAGCAACAGAGAAATGATTAGAATACTTTGCTGTTTGTTTTATCTATAAGTCACACTCTAAGTTACAAGAATGTGTTTGATATGCAAATAGAGCTTCAAGACTAGTCCCCTAAATCTTGATCCAACCACATGCCTCCTCTCTGTTCCTCCTACAAAGAAAGTTTGAAACTGCCATTGCTTGAGCACAAGAAACAAACACTTTTAACATGAGATACCTGGCACTATGTTTATATACACATTAAAAAAAGAAAATGTGAAAAAAAAAAGAAAATGTGTTATTACATTATTCCTTTGACTTACATTGGGAAAGTATTAAACCCTCCTTTGTATGAATGAGAAAGGAAGGTATAGGGTCTCAACAAAAAGAAAAAATATAACAAGTTGAGTAAAGGGCAAAAATTTGGAACTTGTTCTAATTATTACAAACTTGTTTTTTTTTATTAACATCTTAATGTTAATGGAAAGTAATTGGTATATTTTAATTTTACGGCCAAGATAATTTAGATGAACGTGTTGCAAATGCTCATTATTAATAACCCACTCATGAATAGTATGAAAAGTATCAGTATTTTTGGCCTGTAGTTATAACTGTTTCCACATCCAAGCTGGCCTTTAATTTCTTAAAACTTTTTTGGGCTCTGAAGAAAAATATAGAAAAAAAAATATTGCTTCAGGAAAAAACAAAAAAGTTTAACAATTAGACTATTAACCCATAAGAAAGCTTTGTGTGATTAATCTGAACTTGGGCCTTTTGCCCATATACCCACAATAAAATTAGTTTCTTTATACAGATGAAAAGTACAAAGAGCTGATGTATGAAAAAGTCAATTGTTCCTAAAGATTCTCTAAAAGAAAGAGAAGCCAATGTCTACACCAGCTGAAAACTATTAGATGAGCCTGAAATGGGAAATTTTCTCACTGTTTAAGCTCTAGGTAGTACCAGTGTGATAACTTCCCTTTAATATCATTTTTTAAAGATTTATTTATTTATTTATTTATTTGAGAGAGAGAATGTGTGTGTGAGCAAGCTGAGGCAGGGACAGAGGGAGAAGGAGAGAGAGAATCTTCAGTATGCTCCCTGCTCAGCACAGAGCCCAACATGGTGCTCAAATCCACTGACCCTTAGATCATGAACTGAGCCAAAACCAGAGTTGGCACTTAATTGACTCAGCCACCCAGGTTCCCCAATAATATCCCTTTAGAGTTCATTTATAAACTGAATATTATATGCTAGCTATTATTTTAAATACATGGTGTAGATCCCCCAACAGCCATCTTTTCTATATGTTCCAAACCCCGTTGGCCATACTTGTTGTAACAGAGGTGGATATTTGATCATCTGACCAAAAAGATCTCTCAGGTATTTTCAAAGTGGAACCAAGGACAGAGTGGCAAGTATTTTTCAGTAGTGATAGCTACCTGGTGAGTGGCGTAGGAGGTAGCAACAGACATACATTTCAGCGTGTCTGGAAGAGGTGAGCATGAAGCAGACCTACAAAGTTATCAAAGACAAGAGATATTTAGAGAGATTTCTGGAGTTCTGGAGTTCCTGGGATCTTTTGAATATGATTTCCTTTTTTTTTTTTTTTTTTAAGATTTATTTTAGAGAGTGAAAGTGTGTGTATGAGCAGAGGGTGGGGTGGAGAGAAGGAGAGAGAATCTCCAGCAGGCTTCCCAAACGTGGGGCTTGATCTCATGACCCTGAGGACCATGACCTGAGCTGAAACTAAGAGCTGGATGCTCAACTGACTAAACCACCCAGGCACTCTGATAACCCTTCTTATTGAAATACTTTGAGTTTGATTTCTGCCATTTTCAATCAAAACACCCCTTATTTATACAAAAATCTAGGAGGGTCAGGGAAGAAAATGTACTGTATGGGTGGTAACTGCAACATAGAGAGAATCCTAGGGTGCTGGAGAGCTTTAAAGATAATCTCTCATTCCAGCATTGAGGGAAATAAAACCAAACAATTACCTATTGCATCATTGGAGGAAACAATATAACCAGACAGATATAGTAATTGTTTTATTTCGTTTACTTTTATTTGTTTTAACATTTTTTTGATGGTGAAAGTCTGGAAATGTGGATGAAGAAGGATGCAGAATAGACATGAGAGTTTTTGGAAGAAGAGAGAGTTAAAGACAAGCAAAGATGAAAATGTATGACCCACAGGAAGGTTGGAAATGATTTCAAAGGTTAAAGCAGAGATTCATACTGATGAGTGGGAGAAGATGTTTTCCAGACACTGTATCGGATTTCTTATCTGTAAGCCATGTAACTTGATTTATATTGGAATAAGCAAAATGATTGACTTACTTGAAGTATCTGGGAATAAATCTATGTTAAGCTGTGTTAATGATTGATTTGTCTGGCTTCACATCAGTCCCTCCCCACCCCCCACCCCCCCACACACAGATGAACACTGATAGTTCTGGGTGGATGGCTCATCCTCATTTAGACTATCATGAAACATTGTCCATATAGCTCAAGTAATTGCTTAAGGATTGTCAAGTGTCTCTACTCAGATCAGCCTACTTTGGGACTGTTCTAAGAACAGTTCTAAAAGCTTCTTATATTGGAGATCAGGAAAATGTGAAGCTGGCAGCATTTGTCCTCCTTCTCTATCATGTGGAGAATATCAATCTGCAACAGATGAGCAAGAGCCCAGCATGGAGAAAAGAACAAAACTATGAGAAAACAGAACCACAACACAACCTTTCTTAGAGTCTATGTACCCACCTATGCCTGAGGTGATATTTTCCACATTCTCCTCAGTGATGTAAGCTAATGAAATTCTATTCATGGGCAGCCCAGGTGGCTCAGCAGTTTAGCGCCACCTTCAGCCCAGGGCCTGATCCTAGAGACCCGGAATCGAGTCCCACATCAGGCTTCCTGCATGGAGCCTGCTTCTCTCTCTGCCTAGGCGTCTGCCTCTCTCTCTCTCTCTCTGTGTCTCTCATGAATAAATAAATAAAATCTTATAAAAAAAAATAAAACTCAACTCTTTAAAAAAAATTCTATTCTTGTATTAATCCAGTTGAATTGGATTTTTGTCACTGTCAACCGAAAGGATATCAATTGCTTACTGGTTTCTGAAGAGTGTGTTTATGCCTTCACTTTGCAAATCATATTATAAAATGCATTTGAAAACTAGGTGACAACATAGATACTATGTGGGGCAGCTGCCATTGTTTTACAGGTAAGGAAATTGAGGAGTAAACAGGCATGTTACTTGCCCCAATTCAAAAGGTGAGTTGCTGAAAGAACAATCACTTAACTAGCAATTGGGAGGCTATTCTATTACAAAAGTTTATTCATGTTGACATTAAGCGTGTATGATGGCATGCACACACATCAAATTAAATACAATTAGTGCTATCTATTGCTGACAGTTCCACTTGATTTTTGAGTGGTTGTGTGACAGTGAAAACAGAATATATGAGACTTTGGCCTGACCTCATACCAGGGCAGAATGGGGCTTAGTTCAGGTATAGAAGACCCAAAGATACACTTCATATCATTTTATGTATTGCATTTTGCAATTATTTAAGGTTTTTTGTTTTTTTCTATTTGTTTTTCCTTCAAGATAACTCATCAAGGTCCCAGTGATTGCTTACACTCATTATCTGGGGCATCCCATCACTTCTGGGCAGAATATTTCTTTGAGAAATGTCATTAACATGTTCTCTTCTTTTAAGCAGTGGACTTGGTTCAGATTTAGAAATGACGGGGTTTCCCTCCCCCCTCATTTAAGCTGCTTATGATTAGGCAAGCTGGCAAGAATTTAACATTAATAAGCCTCTGGCAGTAAGCACAGAACTTCTTAATGCTCAGCAGTTAACACCAAAAACATCAGCATTTAACAATGGGATCAAACTTTCCTTTGACACCAAGAGGTTATGATGACAACCTAATTGTTCTTTCTCCCCTGAAGATTTAAGGGGCTACTGTTCTGGCCCAGCTGCATGAAGAGGACACAAAGACCTTCAGACCTTATTATGTTCCATGCTTTTATTAAGAAACATTTAAAAAAGGAAATTCAAACAAATTTTTCTAAATTTCAAAATCAAATTTAAAGAACTTAGAAAAGTTGAATTTTCTAAATGTCATAGGGATTTTACCTCAGCAGAAAGAGAAGTAATTTTAAGATAAATAGTCCTAGAATAAAAATAAAATAAAATCTCAGCCTTACCCGCCCCCCATTTCTGAACAGTATATTGTTCTCATTTGTCTTAGAATACTCTGAAATCAAAATTTGAGGCAAAGCTTATAGCAGTTATTTCATGGAGGCATGCAGTGTCAGGGAAATAGATGTGAACTAAAGAAATAAAGAAAAATGGTCACTACTTGATGTCAAGCTGATCAGATTGGTTGTATATCGGGCCATCTTCTAATGGCTGTCAATGAACTGCCACTTCTTAGAACAGAACATGGGAAGAGAGCTAGAAAACATTATTCATAGAAGCAGAGGTTATCCGTAGACTCCAGTTTCCTATTGGTTAACTCCACAGAGTGTTAACTCATGTGAACTTCTGGGTTGCCCATGTGTGGGTACGGAGAAGGGCCTGTCATATGTTGGTGACAACATAGAAAAAGTATGCAGCACCAGCAATGGGTGAAGCTGGTTGGATTAGGCCCATAGAAAGTGCTCATAGAGTTCAATCCCTAAATAGTGACCATAATGGAACAAGTAGTCAAATGGTCAAAATATTTGAGGTGGTGCAAGACAGTTATCTATCTGGGGTTTTAAAGAGTTTTTCTGAGAATTAAGTAGAATAACTCATACAAAAGACTCAATATATAGTAGATATTTTATTCATCTCAGGTAACCAGAATGTTTTGCTTCATCACATTAAGATGAATTGGGGATCCCTGGGTGGCTCAGGGGTTTAGCACCTGCCTTCTGCCCAGGAAGTGATCCTGGAGTCCCGGGATTGAGTCCCACATCGGGCTCCCTGCATGGAGCCTGCTTCTCCCTCTGCCTGTGTCTCTGCCTCTCTCTGTGTGTCTCTCATGAATAAATAAATAAAATCTTAAAAAAAAATAAGATGAATATTTACGTGTCTTTATTTACAGGAAGTGTTCCTCACATACTCCAACTCAAATAATTGCCATCAGACATAGAGAAACATGTTGGGGTGTCTCTGAGGTAGAACTAAGAGAATGCAAAGCACCACTCAGGGGTAACACCAAATATCTACTTGAAACAAGACTGGGATAAAGGGAGGAGGAGAACTTTGGAGATTTCCTGACTGTTCTTTGATGTCATAAAGCTGTAGGGAATCAGGAGTTAAATGAGAATATAAGATGAATGAGGAAATGCACATCTTCATATTTTTAAATTTGTAAATTAAGTTAGAGAATAACTTGCACATTATAAGAAACCCTGAAATGATTAATTATTAATTTTATTATCCTGTACCTTAAAGAACTTTCCTGGAATATTTCCTATGAGTTGAAAAAGTTTCTCTCTTTCCCCATCAATCCTTACTCAAGTATGCTGTCCAGAAAGAACAAAACTCAATTCAAGAAAATATAATAAAATGTGGACAAGCATATTACATATTCAAAACTATTAAGAAGGAAAAAAGAGAAGAGAAAAGAAGGAGAGAAAAGAGCACAAGAGATTAGATACAAAAGAAAGAAAATGCCATTTACACGAGCATGGCAAGCTAGATATCTGAATAGGCCTCCGACATGTAAAACTAAATATCAGAATAATACAAAAATATCTTCAGGTTTATCACTGAAAGAGCAAGATGTAAAAGAGTAAGAGAGAGGAGAGAAGGAAGAGAGGAAGAAGAGGAAGATTCTAACATAGGTAGAGAGAAAAGAGTGATCACCTCTAAAATAAAAAGATAGATGATTAGATAGATTAGATAGATGGATAGATAGATGTTGCGTGCGCTGCGGCAACACGATCAGGATCTTGAGGATAAGGGGATGAGGAAAATAAAAGAAAAGTGAAGATATGGGGACAGGAGGGACACAGTGGATGATGTCCAAGCAGTGCCAGCTTTATTCAAGGTTTTACAACATTTTATAGCATGAGCAAAACAAAGCCAAGAAGGTGTTTATTTTTAGCAGGTTTGTGAAGCTCTCCAAAGTTCCCCTTTCTCAGCATGCAAGACAGACTCACAGGTGCCAGAAGACCTTGGTAAATAGATAAGCTTGTTGCTCCAGATGTGCATACGTCACAGGAATATTAGGTATGGTAAACAGACCAGCAAGGACAGACAGACCCTTATTTACATTTATGACCAGGTCAGAATAAGTTTTATCTATTGTGTTATGTGGGCGATCACGTACGAGCGAGCCCTGAGAACCATTGCTCAAGCCCTTTCTCAAGCGTCTACCAACTATTCACCCTTTAGGCTCCTGAGCCTTTTGAGTGAATGAGGGATGCAAGTCTGGGCCTGGTGTGGTTCAGTTACTCCAGCTAGTTCGTGGTCGCCCATAGATGGATAGATAGATAGATAGATAGATAGATAGATAGATAGATAGATAAGGAGGTGGGGCAACAATTAGACTGATGTAAGAAACCATTGACAGTAATTATTTTCAATTGGGAGACAAAAAAGTAACTTTCACATTAAAATTCCATAATAATGAAACTAACTTTCTAGAAGAGACTGGTAGAAAATCTAACAATTGGAAAAGATGCCTATCATATATTGACCAACAGGATGACGAAATAGGTATATAATAAGAGTAAAAATATTTAGAATAACAAATATTGCTAAATACATTAACATTTTGATATAATTATTAGTGTAGAATAAAAATAATAAAAATTATCTTTCTACAAAAAGGAATAGATTACTATAATAGTGGAAAAATTAATACAATTTTTAGTAATGGAAAAATCAAACAAATAAAAAAATCAACAAAATTACCAAATCAGGACTGACAAGAATGGAGCCAACTAACATCATGTGCCTCCTGACATGATTAATAAGAAATATAAAATGCTGCCTAAGAATTCCATACAATATATTTAAATTGAAAATAATCAAAAGGAAATAATCACAGAAATTCAGAATGTGGGATTGTCTATAAGGCAATTGGCCTCAAGTGTTCAAAAAGTCATTATGATAAAAACAAAAAGAAAGCAATGCAGAATGTCTACATTAAATTCTAGAATAAACTTATACATTAAAAGAACCTCAGGGCCACCTGGAGAGCTCAATTGATTAAGCATCTGACTCTTGATTTCAGCTCAGGTCATGATCTCAGGGTTGTAAGATAAAGTACCCCATTGGGCTCTGTGCTAGGGATGGAACCTGCTTAAGATTCTCTTTCTCTCTCTCTCCCTCAGCCCCTCGCCCCAGAAAAAAAACACATTTAAGACATAACAGTCAGATGATGCTATATGTGAACCTTGTTTGGACCCATAAATGAGATAGATAAAAGCATCTTCAAGCCATACCACGAACTGTGGCAACCTGAGTGCAGAGGGAATGTTAGGGTTCCTTGATTTAGCAAATTAAACTATAGGACATCTAGTTAAATTTGAATTTCATAAAACAATGCATAGGTATTTTTTTAAAGATTTTATTTATATATTCATAAGAGACAGAGAGAGAGAGAGAGAGGCAGAGACACAGGCAGAGGGAGAAGCAGACTCCATGAAGGGAGCCTGATGTGGGACTCAATCCCGGATCTCCAGGATCAGGCCCCGGCCGAAGGTGGCACTAAACCGCTGAGCCACCTGGGCTGCCCTGCATAGGTGTTTTAATGTAAGTATGTTACATTCAATATTTGGTACATAGTTATATCACAATGTGGGAGAGCAAGACCTCAGTGGATAAGAAATAGTAAGAAGAGGTACACACATACATGGCAACAGCTTTATATGTGTGGCAAAAAAACAATTATTTCTGCCGTTGGTTTGCACTGAAAACAGTACACATTGAAAGCAATACATGCTGAAAACAGCAATGATGGTGAATAAGATAGCTAGGCCTGTTGTGGTCAGTTACCCCATCCCCTGCAGCCCCCTAGTTAATGCTCCTCTGAGACTCCTGCAGACAGTCATATATTCAGTTCCCTGCTGCCTCTCACATGTTTCGTTTCTTGAGTTGTTTTTCCTTCCTTTATTCCATATATTTTACATTCTAATGATAATAAAACCTAGAGCCAACCCAGACTCCAGGCTTCACCTAGACACCTGCACTTCTGGGTGATGCCTGGTGGTATAGCTTCTTCTGGCTTCTCTTTGTTCCAAGATATTGGACTGTGAGTAATTATTTCATCTCTTTTCGAAATGCACCATGTAGCACCAAAAAGTTATTTGTTGTTTATCCAAAATTCAAATTTAGCTTGCTATTGTATATTCAATGATACTGTACAATTGTTATTTTCTTAGCTCAGTTAATGAGATTCAGGAGTGATATATGGTGTCTGCAATTTTCAAATTATTCTGAAAAATCATTTTAATACTTAGGATTTATCAATAAAAGTGAAGAAGAGTCTAGTGTTAAATTTATTATTCTATGATGTTTTCTGAAAATTTACCTTTTTAAAATATAAAATTGACAAAAAGTTCATCAACTTGTGATGTCTATTGAATGATTTCTCTTAAAATTAACATGTAATATTGAATTTTTTTCAGTGGTTCTTTTCTGCCACTTGGACAATTAAACCGTTTTAGGCCATTTGAAAGGCAGGGATCACTTCAGGAGAAATTGATTTCATTTGGTAGAAAATGAAAAAAATAAAAGATTTCAACCAAATATTTATTTTTAAAAAGATTGTATTTATTTATTTGAGAGATAGGAGGCCCAAGTGGGGGGAGACACAGGGGGAGAGGGATAAGCAGACTCCCTCTGACTGTGGAGCCAGACTCAAGGCTTGATGCCAGGACTCCAAGATTACAACCTGAGCTGAAGTCAGATGCTTAAACAACTGAGCCACCCAGGTGCCCCAACAAAATATTTAATAGCTTTGGTCTAATTATCAAATGCAGAACTTTATGCATAAGAATTGGTACAACTGAGAATGGTATATACCGGATGGATAGGCATTATTTTCAGTCACTTAAGACACTAGCAAAATGTGATTAAGATGTCTTTGTCATGAAGCAACCATCAACAATACATCCGAATCTATCTTATAGATTATGATCTCTGATTACCAGTACTAACAATGCCACCTTCTCCTAAATAGCTGATGTATCATTAAAAAACGGAAACTTAGAAAACTTTTATAATGGAATCATAAAGAAAATATTTTAGAATAAAATTTCTGAAACGCAGTCAAAGTGGTACTTTGAGGGAGACTTATAGCCGTAATTTCATATATTAAAAGAGAAGAAATGTTCAAAACTAGTAAATTAAATATAAAATTGTGTTTTTGTACTCAACACAATGTCCTTGAGAGCAAACATGTTCCCTTTGTTATATTGTATTCTTCAGAATGCTATTGATGCAGTAAAACAGTAAGTTAATCTAATAGACTGAATTGTGTTCTCTCAAATTCATTTTTGAAGTTCTAAGCCCCATTCTTTAGTATGTACCTTTATTTGGAAATAGGATCATTGAAGTTATAGTTAGTTAAGATGATCTAATCAAATATGGGTTATGGATGTGCTCTTAATCCAACGTAACTGATGTCCCTATAAGAAGGGAAAGTTGGACTCAGAGATACACACACATAAGGAGAACACCATAGAAAGACAAAGGCAGAGATCAGAGTGATACTTCTACACAACAAGGAACACTAAAGATTGCCAGCAAAGCAATAGAAGCTAAAACAGAAGCATACAGACGCTTCCTCATAGATTCCACAAAGAACCAAACTTGCCAAAAGCTTAATCTTGGACTTCCAGCCTTCAGAACTGTGAGATAATGCCTTTCTGTGGTTCAAGTCATTCAGTGTGTAGTATTTTGTTACAGCAGTTCTAGCCAGTGAATGCAGTTACCTTTCTGATTGTATGTGCCATTCATTGGAAAGACCTTCATCTCTCTAGACTCAATAATTTATTCACTATGATATGTTGAAGCTTCTATTTCCATCATCCCTTTGTAGCCCTTGCCAATTCATGAAATTCTTAACAAGCAATTCCAGAATCCCTTTCTTGAAAGCCTACATCCTATGTTTATCAACTCCTCCCAAATATAGGATAAGTAAAGGAATCTTATACGTAAATAATTTATCTGTCTGGCCTAAGCAAACCATTGTATGGCTGGATAAATTGTTTCTACAGACCAGCATATTAAGTCACTGAAACATGTGTATTTTGTTTGCATAGATATTTTAGACATAGGCAGCTTTTTCAAGTGTGGTTATCAAACTGAATGCAGACCATATGTTATCAAAAGCATAAATTATAAACAAAAAAAAGTGTTATTTGAATTACAAGGGAATTTTAGGGTAAGAAATACACATAAGTTAAGGAAAAAAAATCCCCTACTTAAAATATATACATGTTGAAAGGTAACAATTATATGTTATGATTTTTTAAAAATGTGCATTTACTTTGAGTAGCAATTACAATTTTAAATAAACAATTGGGAAGGATAATTTTATCTCATTATGTCAACTGGGCTACTCTAACGAGCTCTATTACTGGATAATAGTGAAAGTAAAATGGGACCCAAATATGATTTAGATAGCAAAATGGTATGTTCAGCTTCTTGTTTTGAACATTTTCTTTTCTTTTTTTTTTTTAAAGATTTTATTTATTTATTTATGAGAGACACAGAGAGAGAGATAGAGACACAGGCAGAGGGAGAAGCAGGCTCCATGCAGGGAGCCCGACGTGGGACTCGATCCCAGGTCTCCAGGATCACACCCTGGGCTCAAGGCGGTGCTAAACCACTGAGCCACCCAGGCTGCCCTGGTTTTGAACATTTTCTATAGTCAATCATGTTTGGTAGTGATCCATTTAAGTTTGGGAGACATACGTCATCTGAAAAACCTAAAAAGAACAATTTATTTTGCATTCAGTTTTTTTTTTAATTATTATCCATAAGAGTAAAGAATTTTAAGTAAAAATGTTAAATTAAAAAGCAGTAAATATAGATAAGGAAAAGAAGCATGGATATACCTATTTGGGTATTTTGGAGGGGCAGACAATGTGCATGAAACCAGAAAGTCATTAAATGACTCTGCACAATATACGTTTTTGGCTCCAGTTTTCTCATCTCTAAATGTGAATAATACATTTTTACTCTCAAATTTGTTTTGATGGTTAAAGGAATTTATAGTTGAAATATGGTTGGCTATAGGTTAGCAACTGGGCACTGTTGGCCTCTTCCTTTCCGTCAGTTTTGAAAAGGAAAGATGGTTCTGGCCTTTTTATGTGACTCTTGAGGACATAAAAATCATTCACATTTCACTTTTTTGGTGAATTACCCCTAATTTGATAAAATAAGGTCACACCATTTGGGAGAGTGTGCTTACAGTTGTGGCTCAGTTATAATATGGGCAACATGAGTGTCTCCAGGGAAATGTTCTTCTAAGCACTTGTCTCCAGTGGGAAGGTCTTTAGGAGACCCTCTTCTGGGGCCTCCTGTGCTCTTCTCCAACAACACTTTGCAAATATTTAAAATAAGAAACCATTTATTTTTAGGTCATTCTTTTTTAAGTCCTTCTTTCAGCAAGTCATTTTTAAAAATTCTATTGGCTTTCTGCAGATAATGTCTTATAAATCTGTCAATTTGGAGGGAGGTCAAGATGCAGACTTATAACCTGCAGATTTGGATTTATTTCTAATTCAAAGATGAACTTGGGCAAAATTTAACTCCTTCATAATTTTTCTCTCTACTTGAAACATGAGAAGCCAAAGTATCTGCCATTAAGCAATCTCACTAGAGAAATATCAATTCTTAATCTAATCCAATTGCACTTGATTATAGAGAGAAAACATGAAGTCCCTTCTGTAACATTCACCTAGTTCTCTCAGGCACATGGACTTTCAGTAAGCAGAAGGAATGTTTGATGTGTTAAATAGTCTAATTGACAAATTCCAATTTGAAGGTAGGACTCACTTTATATAGTGTTGTGCTGGATGTTTTAGAGAAGGAAGAATAGAGGAATGAGAATCAAACTTTACCCTGAGGAGTTGATGATAAAAAAAAAAAAAATCAGTTATCCAACTTCTGATGGTTAATCTTGAAAAACTTAAAGAAGCATGTGTAATGATAGTTTTAAAAATAAAAATAAAAAGATAAAGGTGGTGTTGTGTTGTAACTATATCCATTGGGCTACAGTACATTTAAAGTATATAATAAGATATTTCTAAGTTTAGAAAACAATATTAGAATTTCCATTTATATTTTTGTTTTCTCATCCTTATTATTTTTATTTTGCTTCACTGTTATTTTATGCCACACAGGCTGTATTGATATAATTGTATGTGTATACAAATTTTAAGCAAGTAAAGAAATACATAAGGCAAATATTTTGGGATAAGTGATCTAAATTTGATAGTTAGATATGATCAATGAAAGTTTGGATACCACTGGGTTAAATTCAAAATATTGTTGTAGAGTAATAGATATAAACATTTATTGATTTTTGCAGTGAGAGAGATGGTTGCCAAGATCCTACTTCAAGGCTTCAATGCTCTCTGTTCCAACTGTTTGAAATGTTCTTTCTCCCCAAATCTATATAGTTCCTTCCCAACATCTTCCTGGTCTCTTAAAATAATGCTTTCCTCCTAAGTCATCCTTGTATTCCCTATCTAAAATTTAACAATCGTGTCCCAAAGTCTCATAGACCTTTCTACTCTATTTTTTTTTCCTGAGCACTTGTCACTCCTTACTCATCTGTTATCTGTTTTACTAATTTTCTACATTACACTATAGGTTGTGTACTCTCTGCCTTCCTATAAGAATGCAAACTGATGAGAGCAGAGAATTTTTATATTTTTTCCATCCATCCCTAGTCTCTATACTAACACCTGGAATATGATAGGTTCTAATATTTGTTGAATAATGTATATAATTTCATTTATTGCTCCCAACCAAGAAAAGGAGATATTATTACCTATGCTTTTAGCTGAATACATGGAGTACATGAATATATTTACTATACTGACTGTATTAACTTATTTCAAACCTTAGAGCAAGTTACAGGCTTCCTCTGAGGAATAAAAACATGAGGAGGGCAGTGAGCTAGATGGATGATAAGTGGTAAGGATTTACATATAGAGTTCAGATTTATTATATGGGGAACCAAGGAATCAGGGTGGAATCAGTGGATACAAACTCTGGGAGAGAAATTTCAGATCTTCACAAAGATGAATAGAATTCAAATGTAATTTCTATGGAAAGAGAGAGTTTCTGAAAAATGGAGATGTTCTAGAAAAAATGTATATGATTAGGCTGCCGGGCTGTGTCAATTAAAATTAAAGTTCTAGAAGGAACATGGGATTAGATGTTTTTTAAGGATCTTGCATAATTTTCAAATACAAATTTTTAATAAAGCATGGCTTCTAATGATACAAGTTATTGAGCTTCTATGGAAAATGTGCTGGGATTTCAAATAAAAGTAATGAAAAATCATTGTTCTATTTTGAGTGGATAAATCAGCACCAAAACAAAGAAAGCTTGGGCCCAGGGGGAAGGGACAGATAACTTTCACAGAATATCTGTTGTACCAAACAATTAATGAGGCATTCTACTTACCTTTTCTAGTTTTTTTCTGTACAGTATATTTTCAAGTGAGGACAAGAAGATTCAGAGAAGTCAGATGACTAGATGACTCTCTCCTATCCCATATTTTGCCAACTATACTATAATTCATTTTTTTAAGTTATGAAATAAATTGGTTGAAAATAGACATAAATTAATAAAGGCCCAAAAGTATTTTTATGACTTAAAGACATCTGAAACTTCTCCATTTAGCTTTGCTTATCCTAGAAGAACAATTTAAAAATATTCAAAGCCACTGTAAGTATGAGTTCTGAAATTCAGGTTAGCATAACTGAAACAAACCAGACCAAGTGAAGCTGGATTGGACATTTTTTTCCCACTTCAGAAAGTCTGAAGAATAATGGCTATATGTTTAAGAATAAAACATTTCAGTGCACTCATAACTTATTATATTTAACAAGATGGGCAACATTCATTCATTCATTTCTCATAAATGAGTTTAAATACATCATCATGGTTTATGAGGTTGTCTCTTTTTGGAATTATTCTCTGATTATAAAATAAAAAAAAATTCCTCTTTATGAACTTTGGAAAATAAAGAAATTTTCCTTAAATTACTATAGTTAAAATTCATTATCTCCAGTCATGAAGTATGTAATTTCAGGCATGTTGGCATGATTTTATTGGTCAGCTAATATAACAACAACAATTAGAGTACTTACTCCATGGCTACCCTTTATCTATAGAACTCATTTAATTTGTACCACAACTATAATACATTGTTGGATCTCCATTTGATAAGAGTGAAGAATATTAAATAACTTAACCAGATTTACACAACTAGTGCCTACACTTAACACTTGACTAGCAATTTTTGAAAATTAAAAATTATATACCAGCTGCATCTCCTTTTCTTAAAAAATGAAACCTCTGGAATAACTGATTATTAGATGAATTAAGTGAATGATTCAATCAATCAATCAATCAACTAAGTCATTCATAAAAGAGCTAAAGATCAATACACACTATATAATCAA
Organism: Canis aureus; assembly: GCF_053574225.1. Classification (NCBI taxonomy): domain Eukaryota; kingdom Metazoa; phylum Chordata; class Mammalia; order Carnivora; family Canidae; genus Canis; species Canis aureus. The sequence continues at coordinate 68,910,642 of NC_135612.1, forward strand.
ACACTCTTTTTGTGGTTACTGAATTGAGGCGCTTTGAGATCTGCAGAGAAAAAAATACATAGTATAATTGGTATCTGAGGCAAGTGAGGTAATCTCTAACTATAAGAAAGAGAAAACAATTTAATTCAACATATATAATATTTACATAATGCTTGAAAGCCACTTGACTAGATACTAGGTATATAAAAGCAGTTATGATGTTTGCTGTCCTAAACATCATTCTAGTGGGAGATAAAGATTGATAAACAAATAACTGGAAAAGGATTTAGTTTAAGCAACAATAGAATACAAATAAGATGTAGAAGTGCTATAGAAGAGAAAGTGACAAGGCTGAGTGCTTTTCTAAATGTTTACAGAAAATTCATATAGATATAATTTGTAATTAAATTCAAATTTCCATCCAGGCAAAGAGCCCTGTGTCAGTGTCCTTGTGCTTTACATTTGTTTGAATTCTTTTTTTTAAACTTCAGTGAAAATTGTAACTGAATTTTGTATATTACATCCCATAAATAGGAAATGGACCTTAGCTCAATGCTCAATTTTTCTTAGTTTCTTTCTTAGTTTCTTTCTTTCTTTCTTTCTTTCTTTCTTTCTTTCTTTCTTTCTTTCTCTCTCTCTCTCTCTCTCTCTCTCTCTCTCTCTCTCTCTTTCTTCTTTTTCTTTCTTTTCTTTCTGTGAAGCCAAATGATGTCTATATTGTTACAGTAGTGTTCTGGGATTATTTCTTTAACTGGAAAAAAACGCAGATGCCAAATTTTCACATGGACATTATCAACAAAAACTGCTGATCTCTTTTGACAATAGGTACATTTCAGAAATCTACATCGACTGCAGAAACAAGGCCTCTGCTCTAAACCAGGCTTTTTTGTACCTGTCCACATTTCCCCTTGCAGATCTGCTCATATATATTTGAATATTTTTCATCCTTTAAGAGGATGGGAGATCATTGGAAATTTAACATATTAAGTTGAGATGTGCCTAAAAGACCCAGAACAAACGTTAAGTGTAACATAAGTCTAGCAGGACAATTACTTGCTTAATGATCAGAATTTGTGTCCAGCAATGCATGCTGTGATGGATGGAAGTGTTAAGCACTTACAATGTAGTTTTCAGATGATACCATTACAACAAAAAGTATTTAGACAGGTCTAGAAATCAAAGGATTTTTGCAGGTCATCAAAAATTGAAATGAATATTGCTGAAGTGAGGATTCAAAGTGTCCAGAAATTAGAATTAAGAACTCCAAAGATTCTCAGACAACACAGCTGTCAGGGACAGTCTCAGAGTAGTATAGAAAAGAATTATCCTGACAACTGCTCCTGTCAAGGGCTGTGCTTGGATTACTTTTCTGTTATTAAACAAATTTGGTCTTCCTCTGAATCTGTGATGCTCATCTGGAAATCAATTATGCAGTTTTTAAGAGAGGTGGACCTAGAGAAGAGAATACCACTTTTGAGCTACTGCTAAAGATGGGATTCTAGACTCTTGTCAATGCAGTGAGTGAGATGAGGACACAATGCTCAAGAGAAAGAACAAATTTGAAGACACTCATTTTATACACATAGAGTCACCACATACAATATTACCTACACCTTGTATATGTTTGTTATAGATGTTTCTACCATAATGTAGATAAGTGAAGCCAGACAAAAGATAATTACATTTTTTTTAAAGATTTTATTTATTTATTCATGAGAGACACACAGAGAGAGGCAGAGACACAGGCAAGGGAGAAGCAGGCTCCCCATGGGAAGCCTGATGTGGGATTCAGTCCCAAGTCCCCGGGATCATGCCCTGAGCCAAAGGCATGATCAAGGTGCTCAACTGCTGAGCCACCTGGGTGCCCTGGTAATTACATTTTTATTGCTAAATGCATTCATTAGCTAGGCCTTATTTCCCAAACACAGTTTCTCCTTAGCATGTGAAGACCTCATAAGTAAATCAGATGCCAGTTAAATGAGAGGCTGCCTGTCAAGAGAGAAGGAGCAACTAGGAATCTTATTTCACAGTAAAGAGATATCCATAATAAGAATATGTATACTCTTAAAATATGGGTTTACTCAGATTTTCTTTCTTCTCGATGGAGACTGGAAGTAGGATGTCACCACTTCTCCCCACTTTGGACAGTTCTCTTTCACTGTACTATAGCTGGTGATGTTCATCAGCTCACTTAGCTTTGCTGCCTTCAGAAGTGCACTTCTTTGGATAAGATTCAGAATACTAGTCTTTCAGGGTGATCCCTAATTCACTGGTTGGCAGAGTCCATGATTGGCAGTTCTTTCTGTGTTTCTAATTCCAAAGCCTTTACAACCCACGAACTAGTATAGACAAGGCCCCCAGGGTACAAGCAAAAGCTTTCCTAAGAATCTTGAAACACTTATATGGAGATGAAAGTGTATATAAGTATGGGATTTCCACCAGGTCTTAACTTATGGGTTCTTGCTTCTCTTCTGAATGTGCTCTAGTTTATTTAGGGCTAAACTAAGATCTTGGCAAAACAGATGGTCCTCAAACCAGCAACCACCCAAATTTAGTTCATTTTCTCTGTGGACTCTTCCCATGTTCTTTTACCTTCCACTTTTTCAAGTGTCCATTTTGTCTTTATAAACATATTTATACACTTATACCTCAAAACGATTTTTTAAAAAGTGGGCAAAATAATATCCCTCCTCCAGGTCTCCAAAGCTAAAAATGGACTAAATTAAACTTCAGAAAATATAATTAAAGTCATAGACTGAGCAAGACCTTTATTTTGTCATGCTTCTTCAAATATTCAGACTTTTGCCTTGAGAGTGAGGAGACAGCCTGTTTGGGAAATAAGACAATCATTACACGATGATGTTTATAATGTGCCTTCACATTACAGAAGAATAAAGACCAGACAACTCAGAAGAATGTGTCACCAAACCCTGCATCTTTAAATTTTAAAAAAGTGTAACAGTAATTTAAAGTGCCAACTTTCTTCATTTCCTGGGGTGCATTTCCCTGTAACTCATTACCCTGGTCCCTTTCTACAATAGCAGTAAGTACAACTCATTAAGCAATTGAGGAGTCAGAAAGGCACATTTCTAATAAGGACATCTTAGAAGCTAATATATATTCATTTAGTTTCATGCCAATTTCAATTTTCTCCTATGCTTCAATTCAACTTCTAAATTCTTTATGAGTACTACTACAATGAGTCAAGTGAAGACTACAGAAAAATAGTCACATTCATTTTTAAAGAAAACACTTAACTGGATTATCTGGGTATATGGGATATTTGCTAATGCACATTTTTAAGGGATGCATTACCAAAATAATGTATATATGCATATTTTCACTTAAATTTTTATCCTTTTTGAGGGAAGCATTAATGTATGTTAAAATTCATTGAGAGGTCAGAAGGGCATATTTAAACGTTAACCCTGATAAGAGCCACATACTTTTAAAAAAGCCAATTAATTCCTCTGAAGGTTACACTCTATAAGTTCACTCCCACCTAGTCCTGCCTTCCAGAAACTATCAACAGTGTGTCCTGAATTAAGGCCATACTACCCCTTGGAACATTAGGGAGCTCCCTCACTGATCAACCAAACATAAAATGTGGTCCTCATGCCTTAGATTCTTTCCTATTTTTTTCTGTGTCTATGGAAGGGCTGTTCCTCCATACTTTGGAGGAACTCTGAATCCTAGCTGTATCTTCTCCCCTTCCCTCTGTTCTCTTCTTCCTCTCCCATCTGCCCTTCTTCCTCCTCTCTCTCTCCGTTCTGCTCTCTCTTCCTCCTCCTCCTCCTCCTCCTCTTCCTGCCCCTCATCCCCTTCTACCCCTCTCTCCTCTTTCTCTCCCTCCATCCTCTCTTCCCCCACCCCTTTCTCCCTTTCCTTCACTCCTCTCCATATACTCTTTCTCCTCCTTCTCCTCCCCTTCTTCCTCACCCTTCTTGTTTAGTACATTTAAGGACCCACACTTGTTCTTTGATACAATTTTAACTGCACACTACAGATTTGGTATGCTGTCTTATTATGATTCTGATCAATATAGTTTGTCATTTCCATTGTGACCTTGTCTTTATCTCATTAGATTTTTAGATAATATGTTTTAGTTCCTTTTCTTTCCTAATTCGATTTTCATTGCACTTATTGGACACGATTCATTGGTTTTTATTTTTAGAAAATAAAAGAGGCTTACTTAATAGTTCAGTCTGTGACTAAAATTTGTATATATCCCGAAAAAACAAATATTCTTCATTCTTTGTGTGAAAGGTTTTCTTTTTTTCTATCTCCTTCTCTGTCCTTCTCCGTTAACATTAGCTCTAGCCCTTGGATTTTATTTTTCCATATTCTTACCTTTTTTTTTTCCCTGCTTGATCTAACTATTTCTGATAAAGTTGTATTTAGAAATTGTGATCTGGATCATATCCCGGTGATCTTTGAAAATATCTTCTTGTAAATTATCTGTATATGTGCATATTTAATTTTTTTCTAAGAATAAAATGTAACAAAAAAGGGAAAAATGTCCTTTGGGGCATTATTTTTAGATTTAAACTTTAAGATGTGTGAGGCAAACACAGAATGCTTAGGTCTCTCATTTTGGAGTGGGAGAGCTAAGTTCTTGCCTTACGGAGTCGAAGAATGAATCTCATGGACAAATGAGAGTGAGTAAAATGATAAAAAGTTTATTAAGCAAGGACATAAAAAAAGCTCTCAGAACCCTGACAAGGTTGCCAACAGGAGCCTTCACCGACATTCTTTTATTTAGAACTGACCAGGGAGCTTGTGGTGTTTTGTGATGCTTTAGTTTAAGTAAGGACTGGTGATAATATCTTCAATGGCTTCTTTTTAGAGTCTGGTTATTCTTTATCAGTCACGGAAGACTGTCATAAAAAAGACACCCTCCCCACCCATACCTAGGGCAAGGAGGTCTGGTTTGTTCCCTTATCTCTTGTTTCCTTACACCTCAGTATTTTGGGAATTCCTGTGAGCTTGATTCCGTAGCCCCCTACCTAGCCTCACCTGTCACTTACTCAGTTTGATAAAGAAGATACAAACTTTTGTATTCTCCTAAAGTTCCATTGTGGTTCAGAGGAAGAACTTTTGGTTCCAATATTCCAGTTTCAACCCCAGCTAATTGACTTACTCTGAGACTTAGACGTGTCACCTCATCACCAGACTTCTTAGTTTGTTTTGTTTTGTTTTTTCGTTTTCATCTGTAATATGCAAAGCAAGATAATTACCTCACACATGTTATGAAGATTAATTATTAATAAGTTAATTTATGAACAATGCTTAGTATAGTTTCTAGCTCCCAGTAAGTGCTATTTAAATTACAGCTATTATTGTGATGTGATTAATGGTTATTATTGAGAACAAAGTTACCAGCAATTTCATGGTATCTTGTTTTCATAGCTAGTGTGCGTTTATTCACACAGGAAATCTAGAGAAGTGGGAAGAATAACAGCCTCTATCCCCATTCACAGTCTGAGACTTACCTTGTGGAAGGAGTCTGTTTAATGTTCATTTAAGTAATCTACAATATAGTCAGACTTTGAACTGGGGACATTCGACTGCAACTTAGGGTGTTTTTATTCCAATTTACGGTATTGTAATGCATTCAAATCATTTGTCTTTTGCATTAATAACCTAAAGGTACTTGAGGGAAAAAAGAAAACATTTGCACATAAATGAGATATGTAAGAATATTTAAAAAGTAATTGAAAAACTGAGGTCAAGAGGATGATCGCTAAAGAACAATACACCCATTCAGAGAAATGAAGGGGCAGATCTAGTGACTGCTTTGGAGGCTGGCAAGGAAGGACATGAAATGGAGGCACAAGGGGTCAAGCTTAAAATAATAGATGCCTGTGAGGCTGAGTCTTCATTATTATTGCTATTCAAACAAAGACCCACAGCTGTTACCTGGATCTAGGCCCAAACCATGGGCTTCTTTATATGTTCATTGTGAATTTCACTAAAAGGGCTGTTCTTAAGTAACATTTTTTAAAGGAATAAATGTGAGGGGAAATGGCACTGAATAGAACTCAAATTTGTACATAAGTTTCTTGGATTAATGACTCAATATCTTCAGTTCCCTACCTTTTTCTAGCAAATAATCAATATCAAAAGGAAACCAAAAAAAAAACAAAAAAAAAAAACAAAAAAAAACAAACAAACAAAAAAAACAAAAGGAAACCAAAAGACTTGCTACAGATATGAAATGCCAGCCAAGAGTAAGCCCTCCCCTTCCCTACTGTGCTCATGCAAAGACAATTGGTATGAGTTGGAAGGGAAGAAGACAGACGTTTTTAACATCAGACCCTTTATCAAGCGTTCACATATCCTAATCAATGCAATACTTTAAACAACCTTGTGAAGCAGGAAATATTTTCCCTTGAAAGAGGCTGTTGGCATATGATGATCCACAGACCAAATCGTGTCTGCCTCTGTTTTTATAAAGTTTTATTTGAACACAGTCACCTTCAATGACTTAAATCTGATCTCTGGTTGCTTTTTAGCTACAATGGCCTAAAAGCTACAAAAGAGAAGATGTGGACAGTAAAACTGAACACAGTAAGACTGCCATGCGCTGGATAGGGAAACTGAGATTTGGTGAGAATGAATATTATGTTCAAGGTCAGATAGCTCTTGGCCTTGTGAAGGTAGAGAGTGATCTTGAGTTTTCCCAGTTCAACATGAAATGAACCCCAGAAACTTCTCTGGGGCAAGGAAGATGGACTGCTCTTTAAAAGGTACTAATTAGGAACATAATTTTATCTCAGAGAACATGGGTGCTCACATGGAGAAAGTTTGCAGTTCAGAATCTGAAGAATTGATGAGAGGAGCAGGCTCCCTTATACTTGTTAGTGACCCTATCCTATGGCATAAAACTTAAATGAGGGAATGGTAGCAATTATGTTGTGCAAACTAGGCAAGAAACAGGTTTATGCTAATAATGTCGTTCAGTGCCAAGTCAAAGTTTTCTTTCCCTGCTCCCTGTCATAGGATTTCCTTTAATTTTTGACATCTCTTTGAAATTTTTTTAGAAAAATTTCCTATTGCCCTTCCCAGGCAGAAGGGGTGAACAAAGTTTGCTGACTTCAGCCTTCAGGCCGATAAGGAGGAAGAGGGCAGGGCAAACAAGAGGAAACATCTGGTCATAGACCTATGATTTGTGAACCAAGGGCAGATCTCTTAAAATGTTCCTGTTAGTATTTGTCTTGCATTGACAGGTAATATCCCATTGGTTTAGGTGTTTTGGATTTTTACTCCATCTATCATAAAGTCCAAAAATCATGAGATTACCAAGTTAAGAAAATAACATGATCTACTTGGAAAAATTCACTCAGAAACATAAACTCAAGCCTTGCTTCCACACCAAAGATCCAATGTGATGGCCAGCTACTGAAATCCCAAATGAACCCCCATCTTTATTTGAAAATGGGGGCAAATTCTGCCCCTACTGCCCATAGGTTGTGTAAGAATCAAAGTAGATGATGCATGTGAACATGCTCTTAAACTATTAGAGGCCATGCATGGTAAAAATTACCAGGATCATTTAAATGATAATGGTACAGATGACCAAGTCAGGACATTTTTGAAAGAGAAAGAAGGTGCTATTAATAATTAAACTAAGACAGGCCTTTAAACCAGGATGCCTCCACACAGACTGAAGATACAACTATTGCTGTCCTTAATCATTCCATTTCAAAGCATGTTTAATTTCCAACCATTCTATCTCAGTCTAGGGTGGGAGAGGGAGATTTTATATCCTTTGCCAGGGACATGGCTGCTACAACAAAATCCTGACTTGGAAAGAGAGTGGAAGGGGAGTGCAGGGGAGAGAGGGATCTCAAAGTCTTTCACCAGCACCCTCCTATGGAAAGTCACTTCTGCCCACTGAGTTCTGAGCTCTAGCTGGTATGTCCTTCAGGTGCCTCCAGTCAAGGTACTCAAACCCGACTTCCCTTACCCACAAACTCATCTTTAAAATACCTCTTTCTTACTTTTGAAGTTTTACTGAAGTACATGTTTCCATTAATTGCCGCATTTTTAATTTTTTTATTGCCCCATGTTTTATCTGGCAGAAAATATGTTACTTTATCATCCAAAACTCATTCAGATCTGCTCCCACATTTTCAAACCCACTTCCATTGACTGTCCAGACACTTATATCTCACCTTCACTGTTACAATAGGCTTTATCTGGCTTCTCTGGTTCTAATACCCACTCTTTCATCTACCCTGACTTCTCCATCTCCTTCACTTCCCTTAGAGCTTTGAGCTTATGATTCCCTGCCATGTTCTCTTCAATACTTGCACAGGATGGAGTAACAGGTGCTTACTGCCTCGTAGTGCATCCTAACCAAATGTGTGTTGCACAGGAAAGTACAACCCCAGACCACAGACATTCCTCAGGATTCATACTGTGAATTGCACATTGTGTGACACAGAACACAGACTCTGTAAATCACTCTTGAGCCCCCCTCTTTTATCTCATTTATGTTTTGGTGGTCAATGTTGAGGCCTTCTACAAATATTTCTGGCTTATATAAATTTGGGACTGAGTATCTTCTAACACACAGAACTTAATATACTCAGAAACAAGAGAATCACCCTCTAGAACCCCTCAGGTAGACTACATTCTCCCTCCACTACAACTTCATCACCACCTCCATCTCTCAGTCCCTCTCCCTTTTTTTTCTTCTCCTTTTTTTTTTTTTTTCTCTTCTTCTTTGGGATTCTTGGCCTTTTATTTTACTACTTTGTTTTAAAATTTCTTTTTCACTTTAGTGGTCCTTTTGTTTTATTTCATTCTGATCTTTGTTTTCAATTTCTGGTCTCTGACCTTGGCAGAATCATCTAGGGTGAAATGTACTTAGGTCATGGTTGATATTCTTGACTTAGCCCGCTCATAAAGCCACTCTGCACTGAGCAAAATGACTAGAAGAAGGGCTCACTGCAAAAGAAAGAATAAGAGACTGTACTCTCTGCCACAGAGTTACAGAATTTGGATTACAATTTGATGTCAGAAAGCCAATTCAGAAGCACAATTATAAAGCTACTGGTGGCTCTGGGAAAAAAAAAAAAAAGCATAAAGGAATCAAGAGACTTCACGACTGCAGAATTTAGACCTAATCAGGCCAAAATTAAAAATCAATTAAATGAGATGCAATCCAAACTGGAGGTCCTAACAACAAGGGTTAATGAGGTAAAAGAAAGAGTGAGTGACCTAGAAGACAAGTTAATGGCAAGGAAGGAAACTGAGGAACAAAGAGAAAAACAAGACCATGAGGAAAGGTTAAGGGAAATAAATGATAGCCTCAAAAGGAAAAGTCTACATCTAGTTGGGGTTCCAGAGAATGCCAAAAGGGCCAGAGAGCCAGAAAGCATATTCAAACAAATCATAGATGAGAACTTCCCTAATTTGAGGAGGGAAACAGGCATTCAGATCCAGGATATAGAAAGGTCTCCCCACCAAAAAAAAATCAATAAAAACCATTCAACACCTCGACATTTAATAGTGACACTTGCAAATCCCAAAGATAAAGGGAAAACCGTTAAAGCAGCAAGAAACAAGAGATCCCTAACTTATATGTGAAGAAATATTAGATTAACAGCAGACCTCTCCATAGAGACCTGGAAGGCCTGAAAGGGCTGGCAGGATATATTCAGGATTTAAAATGAGAAGAACATGCAACCAAGAATAATTTATCCAGCAAGACTCTCATTCAGCATAGAAGGAGAGATAAAGAGCCACCAAGATAGGCAGAAACTGAAAGAATATGTGACCACCAAACTTCCTCTACAAGAAATATTAAGGAGGACTCTGTAAAAGAAAGAAGAAGCCCAAAGACATAATCCACAAAAACAGGGACTGAATAGGTATTACGATGACACTAAATTCATATATTTCAATAGCAACTCTGAACATGAATGGGCTAAATGATCCCATCAAAAGACGCAGGGTTTCAGACTGGATAAAAAAGCAAGACCCATCTATTTCCTGTCTACAAGAGACTCATTTTAGACCTAAGAACACTGACAGCCTGAAAATGAGAGGTTGGAGAACAATTTACCATTCAAATGGTCATCAAAAGAATGCAGGGGTGGCAATCCTCATATCAGATAAATTAAAGTTTATCCCAAAGACTATAGTAAGAGCTGGAGAGGAACACTATATCATACTTGAAGGGTCTATCCAACAAGAGGACCTAACAATCATGAATATTTATGGCCCTAATGTGGGAGCTGCTAAGTATACCAATCAATTAATAACCAAAGTAAAGGCATACTTAGATAATAATGCACTAATAGTAGGAGACTTCAACATGGCACTTTCAGCAAATGACAGATCTTCGAAGCACATCTCCAAAGAAACAAGAGCTTTAAATCATACACCAGACTAGATGGATTTCACAGATATATACAGAACTTTGCATTTAAACTTAACTGAATACACATTCTTCTCAAGTGCACATGGACCTTTCTCCAGAATAGACCACATAGTGGGTCACAAATCAGGTCTCAACCAATACAAAAAGATTGGGATTGTCCCCTGCATATTTTCAGACCACAATGCTTTGAAACTAGAACTCAAGCACAAGAAGAAATTTGGAAGAACCTAAAACACGTGGAGGTTAAAGAGCATCCTGCTCAAAGATGAATGGGTCAACCAGTAAATTAGAGAAGAATTAAAAAGATTCATGGAAACTAATGAAAATGTAGGTACGGCTGCTCAAAATCTTTGGGATACAGCAAAAGCAGTCCTAAGAGGACAATACATAGCAATACAAGCATCCCTCAAAAAATTGGAAAAAACTCAAATACACAAGCTAAACTCGTACCTAAAAAAACTGGAGAAAGAACAGCAAATGAAACCTGCAGCAAGCAGAATAGAGTTAATAAAGATTCAAGCAGAACTCAATGAAATAGAGACCAGAAGAACTGTAGAACAGATCAACAAAACCAGAAGTTGATTCTTTGAAAGAATTAATAAGATAGATAAACCATTAGCCAGCCTTACTAAAAACAAAAGAGAAAAGACTCAAATTAATAAAATCAAATATGAAAAAGGAGAGATCACAACCAATACCAAGAAAATACAAACAATTTTAAAAACATATTATGAGCAGCTATTGGCCAATAAATTAGGCAAACGAGAAGAAATGGATGCATTTCTGGAAAACCACAAACTACCAAAACTGGAACAGGAAGAAATAGAAAACCTGAACAGGCCAATAACCAGTGAGGAAATTGAAGAAGTCATCAAAAACCTCCCAAGACACAAAAGCCCAAGGCCAAATGGTTTCCCAGGGGAATTCTATCAAACGTTTAAAGAAGAAACAATACCTATTCTACTAAAGCTGTTCCAAAAGAAAGAAAAGGATAGAATACTTCCAAACTCGTTTTATGAGGCCAGCATCACCTTAATTGCAAAACCAGACAAAGACCCCACCAAAAAGGAGAATTATAGGCCAATATCCCTGATGAACACAGATGCAAAAATTCTCAACAAGATACTACCCAGTAGGATCCAACAATCCACTTAGAAGATTATTCACCATGACCAAGTGGGATTTATCCCCAGTATGCAAGGCTGGTTCAATACTCATAAAAGAATCACAGTGATAGATCATGTCAAGATCTATCACTAGAAAATCACAAGAACTGTATGATCCTCTCAATAGATGCAGAGAAATCACTTGACAAAATACAGGATCCATTATTGATCAAAACTCTTCAGAGTGTAGGGATAGAGGGAACATTCCTCAGCATCTTAAAAGCCATCTACAAAAAGTCCACAGCGAATAGCATTCTCAATGGGGAAACACTGGGAGCCTTTCCCCTAAGATCGCAAACATGACAGGGATGTCCACTCTGACCAGTGCTATTCAAAACATAGTACTAGAAGTCCTAGCCTCAGCAATCAGACAACAAAAAGAAATAAAAGGCATTCAAATTGGCAAAGAAGAAGTCAAACTCTCCCTCTTCGCAGATGACATGATACTCTACATAGAAAACCCAAAAGACTCCACTCCAAGATTGCTAGAACTCAAACAGCAATTAAGCAGTATGGCAGGATACAAAATCAATGCCCAGAAATCAGTGGTATTTCTATACACTAACAATGAGACTGAAGAAAAAGAAATTAAGGAATCAATCCCATTTATAATTGCACCCAAAACCATAAGATACCTAGGAATAAACCTAACCAAAGAGGTAAATGATCTATCCCCTAAAAACTACAGAACACTTCTGAAAGAAATTGAGGAATACACAAAGAGATGTGAAAATATTCCATGTTCATGGATTGGAAGAATTAATATTGTGAAAATGTCAATGCTACACAGGGAAATTTACACATTCACTGCAATCCCTATCAAAATACCATGGACTTTCTTCAGAGAGTTGGAACAAAGCATCTTAAGATTTGTGTGAAATCAGGAAAGACCCTGAATAGCCAGGGGAATATTGAAAAAGAAAACCAGAGCCAGAGACCTCACAATGCCAGATTTCAAGTTGTTCTATAAAGCTGTGATCATCAAGACAGTGTGGTACTGGCACAAAAACAGACACATAGATCAAAGGAACAGAATAGAGAACCCAGAAATGGGCCCTCATCTCTATGGTCAACTAATATTTGACAAATCAGGAAAGACTATCCACTGGAAAAAGGACAGTCTCTTCAATAAATGGTGCTGGGAAAATTTCACAGCCACATGCAGAAGAATGAAACTAGACCATTCTCTTACACCACACAAAGATAAACTCAAAATGGATGAAAGATCTATGTGAGACAAGAATCTATCAGAGTCCTAGAGGAGAACACAGGCAACACCCTTCTTGAACTTGGCCACAGCAACTTCTTGCAAGATATATCTATGAAGGCAAGGGAAATAAAAGCAAAAATGAATTATTGGGAATTAGTCAAGATAAAAAGCTTCTGCACAGCAAAAGAGATAGTCAACAAAACTAAAAGACAACCTGGAGAATGAGAGAAAATATTTGCAAATGACATATCAGATAAAGGGCTAGTATCCTTTATCTATAAAGAACTTATTAAACTCAATAACAAAGAAACAAACCATTCAATCATGAAATGGGCAAAAGACATGAACAGAAACTTCACCAGAGAAGACATAGACATGGCCAACAAGCCCATGAGAAAATGCTCTGTATCCCTTGTCATCAGGGAAATACAAATCAAAACCACACTGAGAGGGGATCCCTGGGTGGCTCAGTGATTTGGCACCTGCCTTTGGCCCAGGGCCCGATCCTGGGATCCTGGGATCCAGTCCCACATCAGGCTCCCAGTCCCAGCATGGAGCCTGTTTCTCCCTCTCTTCTTTCTCTCTCTCTCTCTCTCTCTCTCTCTCTCTCTCTCTCTCTATCATTAATAAATAAATAAAATATTTTTTAAGAAACCACAATGAGCTACCACCTCACACCAGTGAGAATGGGGAAAATTAACAAGACAGGAAACAGCAAATGTCAAAGAGGTTGTGGAGAAAGGGGAACCTTCCTGCACTGTTGGTGGGGATGTGAACTGGTGCAGCCACTCTGGAAAACTGTGTGGAGGTTCCTCCAAGAGTTAAAAATAGACCTGCCCTATGACCCAACAATTGCACTGTTGGGGATTTACCCCAAAGATATAGATGCAGTGAAACGCCAGGACACCTGCACCCCGATGTTTCTAGCAGCAATGTCCACAATAGCCAAACTGTGGAAGGAGCCTCAGTGTCCATCGAAAGATGAGTAGATAAAGAAGCTGTGGTCTATGTATACAATGGAATATTACTCAGCCATTAGAAACGACAAATACCCACCATTTGCTTTGACATGGATAGAACTGGAGGGTATTATGCTGAGTGAAGTAAGTCAATCGGAGAAGGACAAACATTAAATGATTTCATTCATTCGGGGAATATAAAAAAAATAGTGAAAGGGATTAAAGGGGAAAGGAGAGAAAATGAGTGGGAAATATCAGTGAGGGAGACAGAACATGAGAGACTCCTAACTCTGGGAAAGGAACAAGGAGTAGTGGAAGGGGAGGCGGGTGGGGGGACAGGATGACTGGGTGATGGGCACTGAGGGGGGCACTTGATGGGATGAGCACTGGGTGTGACACTATATGTTGTCAAATCGAACTCCAATAAAAAAATAATAAAAATAAAATAATTTTAAAAATAAAAGTTAACTTAGCTCTCTCTGTACATTTTGAAAATATTTATATGACCAAATAACTTTCTCCTATATTCCCCAGGAATAATATGTAAAGTTTGTTTGGATAAAAATCTGTATTTTAAAAGATGAGTAAATTTCTTAAAGTAAGATTCATTTCATAATAAACACACATAAAGGAACCCAGAATTGAGTCTTACGTCATAGTTAGCTCAATATTCTTTACTTTGTTTTGTTTTCTCCAAACTCGAAAAGACCAGACAGATGACACTTGCAGACTTTCTGAAAATAAATAACAGCAATATCACCTAGCCACAAAGATGGACAATACCAGCCAATCACATAGGCCAGTCCTAGAAATAGAATGAGATAAATCATGGCACAGGACAGTATGACCAAGATTATGGGAGGGTTTGTCAGGGAAAGGCTCTGCATTTCTGGAAGTAGTATATTTAGTGTGAAAAGGAAAACTGATGAGAAAGGTCACCAATGGATTACCTTGTACTGTGGTAAAATCTTGATATGTTGAAAAGAAGCAACATCAATAATTCTGAACGATTTGGATGTGGTATCCAGAGAGGTAACACTGAATCCTAGCTCTGCTCCTTGCAAGCTGAGGTATATGAGGCAGATAATTTACTGTCACCAGGCTCAGTGTTATATGTGTAAGTGAGAATTACATATGTATATAATATATATATATATACACAATTATATATATACACGTATATATGTTATACTATGAGGAATTGAGGAACTAGCCATATAACTGCTATGTATATGTACCTGTATATAATATTATATGTATAAAATAATATTTTATGTATTAAATTGCCTCAGTGATTTTTTTAGGATCAAAAATATAAAAATTGCTTGGTATCAAAAAAGTGTTGACATGAATAAGTGTAGGAAAAATAGTGATTATTTGTATCATATAGTTGATCTCATTTTGTTTTCTTTTACACTAATGTTTTACACATAGAAATTCTATAGAGAAGGTCAGCACTTAAATACATGATAAACCCACCTTGAGGATGTCAACAACTGGTAATGTAAACTAGACCAGATCTAAGCATTAAAAGATTCCAGAAATGTCCCTTGAGTATGGAAAAGTCACAGCTCATGGATTGCCTTCATCAGAACAATATTTAATTTTATGCCCATTGTATACTGCAGCCTTTCCTTTAAGGAGTCTGAAAATCCCTTTATTTGGAAGTTAGGTCAACATAGCTATTGTGTTTGCTTGCAGCACCTTCCTCCTATGTGCTGTTCAAATTGACAGCAACTCAGAAAATCATCAAACATCGGAAAATGCTTACTGCACACACTAATGTGTCTGCTCCTGCCCTTCGATGGTTTTGTACCTACTAATGCTGTTTTGAGTGCGATGTTCTCATCTCTCATTGGATGCCTGTCTTACAAGAAGTAACTGTGTAAACAGGGAGGAGAGAGAGAGAACAATTTTTCTAATCTAACTACATGGTGCTTTTATTGTGTTTTCACTTCCAATGAATAGAGAATTCAATGAATGGAGAATAAACACTCCTGTGGGTTCCTTTCCCCGAAGAGGAGGGAAATACTGGGTTTTCAAAACAACGTTCACTAGGAGAAGCTGCATGCAGTATCAAGCCCACATTTGGAAGATGTGAGACCTTACCTCCCACCTTGGCTCCAACCTGTATAAGCCACATTACTTTGCTCAAGTGATTTGAACTGTATGAACTGCCGTGGCACTATTAGTAATGTCTGCTTCATTGGTGTGTAAGATGTGAAAATGTTCCATAAACCATCAAGCACAATGCAAACATTAGTTATTATTGTTATGACTTTTTTTTATTACTTCTATAGGGAAAAGAGTGCTGCGAGTTATAAGAATTCAAGTTACTTTACAATCCCATAAACAATATCACGAAAAGCCTTAAATGCTAAGAATAAGGATCATACATCAGGAGAGTTTATATTTATGTTTTCTGTATATATACACATATATATAATAAGATTTTTTTTCAGAGCCAATAATATGGTCACTAAAATTGGCCACAGTTGTAAACACAATGATTATTAGTGTTATAAAGCACACATAAGCTCAACATGTAAAGGAATGGTATGTAATACAAGCTTCCCAGCTACATAATATCTGGAGAGTATTGTGTTAACACACACACACAGGAAATAGCATCAAAAAAAAAAAAAACATGAAATGTAGTTGCTAATGAGTCCAGCTAAGTGTAATATTTCCCCCCAGTACAGGGGATTTGATTAAACACTAGGGAGCCAGGGGCCTTCTTAGGTCTAGAGAACCAGTCTACCTTCTAAGGGTTCCCTTAATTCAGGAGAAATTTAACTGCAACAGATCAGATTCCAGATCTACATTTGCCTCTGTAATAAGGATATTTTCAGATACATCTATTCTCCCTTCACCTTGCCAGTGCAGATAAAGTGTGTCCCTGACACTCAACAAGGGCCTAGTTACCTGGCTCTTGAGTATGGCATTGTTGAGCGTGCCACTGGCTGCAGTGACAGCTGTTCCCTCACAGATGTTAAGGCCCAACAATTCCTTAAGTCAGGATGAATACATGAAGTGGGATAATTCTTTGCCACATGGAGTGTTCTGTCCATGTTCACTGTGGGTCCTTTCACTTCACCTTTTCCCACTGTCAAATTCTAGTAAGATCTCACAATAAATTGAAAAAAGTATTCATGTTTCCAAATGCTTCCCACAGAGGAATTAACACCATCTTGAGAACCTCTGGGCTTTGAGTGTATTGTTGTTGAGGATAGATTCTTAAGAGGAATCTGAGAACTCTTCTCTGAACTAATTCTACCCTTAGACCTAGAAGATACATAAAGTTGCAACGGTCAAAAGATGAAGGGCTATGTAGTAGTACACACCTGGTATTTTATTGATTTCCCAGAATCTAAATACTTTGCTTATGTTTACATGATCCCTACTTGTCAATAGATTTGATTTTCCAAGGTCCCAGGGAAAAGAGGGTGAAGCTCTGCAAATTCCCTCAACAGCCCAGAAGTGTGTATCTAGGATCAGTGATCAGAGTGAAAAATTTTGTTTCCTGGTGGGCAGCAGGCTGAGCAAGAACATCAAAGGGCCAGGGTTAGTCCACAATACAGTGATGGTCCTACATGGAATGCTGGCAGCAGGTGCTACTGCCTTTAGGTTCTCCTTAGACTTGCTCTCTAGCTCTCTTCACACTGGTTCTGGCTAATAAGCTTGCCCTCCTTCCTGCCATTTTCTGAGTCTAGTTCTCCAGTTTTCCTGGAAATCTAGGAATTGTTCTCTATATTTTTAGTAAATATATTTTCCACTTAAAGTAGTTCTAGTTGGCTTGTATTGTGAACTGCAAGTTTGTGTTTTCACAAAAATTATATATTGAAACTCTAACCTCCAAAGGATGGTATTAGGGGGTGGAGTTTTTGAAAGGCAATTAGGTCATGAGAGTAGAGACCTCATCATGGGATTAGTGTCCTTATAAGAAGACACCAGAGTACTTCCTCCCTTTATGTTCTTGGCCATGTGAGAGTGTAACTAGAAGACCTCCAAAAGTGCAGAACAAGAAGAGAATCCTCACTGGTTCACTTGGTACTGGATTTGCCCATGCTTTGATCTTGGACTTCCCAGCATCCAGAATTGTGAGAAATAAATGTTTGTTATTTAAGTCCCCCCATGTATGGTATTCCACTACAGTAGCTTGGACTTACCTAACATAGCTTGTATTGTTTCCACCTAAAGCCTGGAGTGATGTGGATAGTTGGGGATTAGCAAACCCCTGAAGGGGATTCAGCATATGGCCTTGTACCTTCTAATCCTTCCGTAAATGCTAACTGTGCACCAATATATGCCAGGTACTGTGCTGAGTGCTGTGGATGCAAAAATGACCCAGACTCAATTCATAACATGTTGCTCACCATGTCCAGGGGTTTGGGGGAGGCAGATAAGCAAATGTTTATATTCACCGGCTAGTATTGAGGCAGAGGTAATTGTTATAAGTAGCGAACCCTAATATTTTGTTGGCTGTATGTATTACAAATCCAGTTTATGACCTTCCTTTTCACTTTTTTTTTACAATGTCTTTGTTATAGAGTTCATTATAATTTGTGCTTCTGTATCATGTGTAAAATATCTCTTCCTGAAATCCAAGATTATTAAAATTCTAACCTAAAAATATTTTTTCTCACAATTTTACATTTTCTATTAGTTTTTTAAATTAATTAATTTAGCAAATGTTTCCCCAAATCTGTTGAAGTGATTTTATGATGTATCTCCTTTAGTGAGTTAATGAAGTGAATTACTTTAAAATATTCACTAATATTAAGCCATACCAGCATTCCTGGAATACACTCAAATCAATCTTAATTTTATTCATAAATCATTGAAATCCATTTTCTAGTATTTTGTGTAAATTTTTTTATATCTACATTCATAAGTGAAATCGCCACATAATTTTTATTTACCATTTGTCTCTGCCTGATTGATACCAAGATTATCTCAGCCTCATAAAATGAATTAGGGGGATTACCTGTGTACTAGTTTTCTGGAACAGTTTGCGTAAGCTTGGAATCAACTTTTGATTTTTTGTCAAAACTTGCCTTGTGAAATCTGAGCAAGGGGACTTTTTTTTTCTTTTTGGTGGCTAGAAGTAGCCATTTCTTTCCTGAAAAATCACTGTATCCCTCTGTAATAGTTACGTATTTTAAAATTTAAAAATGCATGAATGAGGCCATTCATTATTCTGCCCACACACACACACACACACACATACACACTTTCTCTATTCATTCTAATTATTCCTTTGACTATCTTTCCTCTTTGTGCCCCTTTCAGGTGTTATCTTTTTTATATTACTGTCTGATCTCATTCTGTCCCAATTTGATTTCTAAAGAAATCTCTAGTACCCTGGAGAATGGAGTGTATCAAGGTTCAGTAAATGGTTCTTCAATATTCACAGGGCTCCAAATGTTCCCGTTTTATTAAAACACCCACTATCCAACTCATGAGTCCCTTTGGGGAATGTATGGTCTCTCCTACAAAATCATTTGTAAGCATTTAAAGAACAATCATGGGGCACCTGGGTGGCTCAGTGGTTGAACGTCTGCCTTTGGCTCAGGTTGTGATCCTGGGTCCTGGAATCGAGTCCCACATCAGGTTCCCCTCAGAGAACTTGCTTCTCCCTCTGCCTATGTCTCTGCCTCTCTGTGTCTCTCATGAATAGATATTTTTTTTCTTTTTTCAAAGTCACTATGTATCAGACTGAGAGTCAGGAACTTGAAGGAGTAAAACAGTGTCCATACCCTCAGCCCTTCCAGTGAGGTTTCACAGACTTTTTAGGAGATAGACCAATAATTTGAAAGCAATGAGATAAATATGGAGATAAGAACCAAGAAACCCAGAGGAGGTGATGTTTAAATGCCCAGGGATAAGAGCTTGTCACTGTGGAGTCAACTTATTCCTCTAGATCTTGGATGGACAACTCTTTGCCCAGGAACATCCCATTTTTAGCACTGAATGTCTTAACACCTGGGAAACTCCTCAATCCCTGGCAAACTGGGTCAACTGGTCACCCCATCTAGACCTTCAAGAGTCTAGGGCTACACCTGGACAGCAAGAATCCAACCAAAGGGCATATTTGATTGATTGACATAAGACCTGAATAACCACAAACAGTAGATTTTCATCAGGCATAGCACATTAGAGATGGCAGGGCAGTCAGAAGGAACAATGGATGCAGAGGCAGGAGAGAACAGGGTTGTGGTTTGGAAATACAAGTCTTTCTGTGTGACAGAAGGTTCAGTACAAACAGGGAGAGGGTGAGAGATGAGATTGCTAGAGTAGGCAAAGGCTCAAGAGCGAGTCTTGTTGAAGAGAGTTAGCTTAATTTTACCCTTGGTCACTCTGAAGTGATGGCATTAAGGGAGTTGACTCTGAACTAACATGAGCATGATAGTATAGAATCCAAACTATTTCAGACCCTTGTAAATTCAGGTTTGTTACCACGGGTTTGGCAGACTTATCTGCATCTTTATTTTTTTTTAATTTATTTTTTATTGGTGTTCAATTTACTAACATACAGAATATTATAATCAGGATCCAGTGTCATGAAGAAGAAAAAAACCTCAAACTCCTGCACTCATTGGAGTGGGTTACACATTCACTGTGTGACCTCACAGGAGTATCTAAAATATCCCAGCCTTTGTATCTTCCTCCCTAAAACAGAAACGGTGATACTAATTCTATTACTTCTGTAGGGAACCAGGGGGAAAATGTCTGTGGGTGGACTCTAGAAAATGTCAGGCAACTAGCAGATCTAGGTTTGGAGTTTGTAGTTGGAATAATTGCAGAGCTAATAGTGTAAGAGAAATCTGACTGAAAAGAAAAGAAGCAACTGAACTCATTAGCTATTGAAGTTAGCCCTAAATTGTCTGTGCAACTTCAGCGAGGCTATATAATAGGCCTTGAACTTGAGATAACTCTGCAATAGCATAGCTCAGCACAGTGAAAGTCAACTGTATATAATTTGCATGTGAAATGGATCAGCCTGTGATCTCAGTGCAAAGGAGGGCTATATTTAACCAGACTCAGAAGTGAAGCTAACTTATGAAAGAGTTAACAACCATAAGGTTGATAGAGCATTTTAAATTAAATGGCACCTATCAATGTCTTTCTCACTTAATTCCAACAGGGACTGCACATTTCCCTCTGCGAGGTTTAATCTCCCTGGCTCTTAGCACTGCGAACACTCCATTGTTTCTATTTACTTTGAGATACCAACGTATTGGCCCACTGGGGCCTCAGGTGCCATTCTGACCTGCATATCTCTAAGCTTTGCTGTCACCTACATTGCCCATTTCCAAGCTGTCTGCTCCCAACACTGTAAGTGGGGCTGTGATCCTGGCTTGTTTATAGAGGAACTCTGGGTCACCTTTGTTTACCTGATTTACCTTGTTATTAGGGTGAGGTTAGAATTGATATTATGTCCATAGATAGAGCTTGCTGAGAATAGCATGAACTCATGGCCCATAGATTGCACAGTGGCTTAGGACTCTTGCGTCCTGGTTTCTAGTCTCTGGTCTGCTGCTATCCGTTGAATGACCCCGGGTGAATCTCTTGAATACTCTGAGCCTGAGCCCCAGCTTTCCATCTGTGAAGTGGAAGAGGGTAATTTTATCTCTTTGACCCAGCTGTTGGGCTACAAATAAAGAACGATAAATGCACCTTTGTAAATTACAATTGCTACCAGGGTTATGAGTCTTAAAAAGAGGAAGGATAAAAGTGCCAGATTTTGACTCAGAAGTTAAAATTCTATTTTGCATTTACAGGTTGGATGATAATCGAGAAGACGGCATCAGCATCTTGGAGTAGTTAAGGGTTTGGCTCTGGAGCTAAAATACCTAGGTTCAAATTCTAAGGCCACAATTTGCCAGATGTGTGTGGCCTTTGGTTCAATTTCTTCACCTCTTTCATCCCGATGATATTAATTGATTATAAGATTGACAAATTAATTTTAATAGGTACTTACAGAGTCTATGCTAAGTAGTTGACATTGGAATAACCAAGTTAAAAACCTATAAAGCACTTTGATCAAAGGCTGGCACACTGAAATTTCTTTATCTATGTTAGTCATTATATTTATTTCTGTTACATCTTCAGAAAATGAGTAAGATGTGGCAGCCTCAAATGATACATTTTAAAATACTTTGTCAACTTCAAAGGACAGTTCAAATATCACTGGTGTGTGTGAATAGACACTGGTGAAGTGTACCTTTGCTGTGCCAGGTGGAATTCCTGGGTCTGGGGTCTCTATCCCTCACACACACCACACTCAGACACAGACACACATAGCTGCACACATATACATTCACACATGTGTCCAAACACTCTAGAACAGTTCTGATTGTTCTCAGTACAAAAGTTGCTCTCTTTCGTCAATGTTGAAACTAAAAGACTAAAAACCAGGACCTTCCAGACAATCCACAACTTACTTTATTTCCAGGAAGTCCCTATCCCCCTGAGGTTATTGATTTGCCAGTCATGGGTCATTAATTTTAAACAAGACCAGATTTTCCTCCTTTCAGGCACTTGGTTACCTCAGGTCTAAGAGGAACTAGGTTACCAGACATGAGTCAGTCCATGAATATTTGTTAACTGACCAAATGAATGATTCTACAGTAAAAGAAACCATCACTGCCAAGATGTACTTGTTATGGCAAAATGCTTTGGAGTGTGCATTTTTTTCAGAACAAACTCTGTTATGTAAATACTTACATTCCCTAGGTCAGCCCAGTCCCTGTTTATTTTTCTCCTGTAGATCACTGAGTCATCTACAAAAGTCAATACTCGGAATTGAATGTGCATAAAAAACTACACTGGAAAATTCGTCCCTGAGAATCCAAGTCCTGTCTTCTGGGTACTCCCTGTCTCTCATTCATTCATTTTTTTGTTCATCTGTCATTCAGCCATTCAGCCATTCATTAGCAACCTTTTGCTAAGTGCTTTCTCCATAACAAACATCATGCTGGTGACAACAGTAGAAAAATGAAAGTGATAGGTTTCTGACATTAAGAATACATTCAGATGGGAGAGGTGAGAGATACAAAAAAAAAAAAAAAATGTGGCAAAGGCTTTCTGGAGGAGGTGATGGTTGAGCTACCACGAAGAAGAAGCAAGAGTACATCAGGGTTTCTGGGTCTGCTGCCAGTTGGCTGAAGGTTGGCAGCAACTCTGCTCAGCTCTTCTCCATGCATCTGCTCCTTCTGACACCCACACTATGGGAGCATTCCCTACCTGGCCTGTGGGCAGAGAGGCAAGAAGGACTTCACTGACAAATGAAAGATGGTACCTATAGTGTTTACTCAGACATAGAAAACATCAAGTTCATTCACATCCTGTTAACCAAAGTATGTCACATGGACAAACCCATGTTAGAAAGACATGGGTATATACTCCTGCCATATGGCAAGCCATGTGACAGTCAATGAGACATATTATCCTATTGTATGAAGACAGAGAAGAATTGGGAATACAAATTTAATCTGTCATAGACATTTTATTAAAGCACAGACAACTTATTAGGGCTAGGCACTCTGAATTAAAGAAGATGAGAATGAAGCCTAGCCAGTGGCAATCCTCCTGGTAAAGCCAGTTGATGTAGTTGTAAACCTTAGAGTTCTTTAACTCTTTATTTTCTCTCTTCCCCAAAGTGAATCACTTACTAAATCCCAGATTAATTCCATCTATTTGTGTTATATTAGCAAATACTAGTATTAGTATTATTTGTTATATAATTGATGAATGAATGAATGAATATAAGGTTGAAAAAAATGAAGGATTTGCCAGCCTTCCCTGGCAAAGTCCATTTTAGGTTGGCTCATGTAAGAGCACCTGAGCACCCGGGCTTATCAATTACTGTTAGACCTACTAATAATTGTTAACTTCTCTTCCACACACTACACTGTGTTGACTGTGAGGTCAGGATGTGTCATCTCTTCTCTCAAGGGCCAGGCACAGTATCTGATATATAATAAGAGCTTACTTATTTGTTCTGATTCCTAGTTGTCATTATCATCATGACGTCATAACCACTTTGCATATGATAAGAAAGGCTTTGTTTAGGATATAAACACTTTGTATATGATATGCACCTAAGAGGGGCTGATTAACCACAGGCTAGCTGTGTCACACGTTGAATAAGTGATGACACTAGAATTTACCAGGTCAGTATGTCTCCAACTCACACGTGTTACACTATATCATGCTGACACCTTAAGATCAGCCACAAGCTGAGAAAAGATACGTTTAATATAAGCAACAAAAAAATACATAGGAACTTGTACAAGCTAATAAGAAAAGTACAACTGCCCAACAGAAATATGAGCAAACAATTTAGAGATCTGTCATAAAATAGAAAACTCAAATGGTTTATAGAATTCAAGGAAATATTCAATCCCATTAGCATAAGATCAAAATATGTTATTATTTTATGCTCATTTGATTAGCAACAATTAAAAAGTGTGACAATACCAAGTTTGGGAAAGTAAAAACACAAAACAAAACAAAACAAAAAAACAACCAAATCACAGCATATCTGGTATATTGCTGATGGATGTGTAAACTGGTTGAATCACTCAAAAATAGTTGGAAATTATTTTAAAGTTGGACATTTTAAAATCATAAAAAATAGCAATTTTATGAATACATGCAGAACCAAGGGAACTTTTTAAACATGTTCACCAGACATAAGTCCAATATTATTCACAGCAGCATCTTTGAAATTAACAAAAACCTGAAAACAACCCAGTGCCCAGAGAAAGGATAACAGAAAAATAAAGTGTTGCATATTTAATTGTACTATATCCCTAAAAATAAATGAGGTACAGCAACAAATAACAATATAAATGAGCCATAGCAATATGTCTAAATGAAAAACTAAGTTGCTAAATATTATGTATAACATAAATTCTTTTTTTATTAGAAAAAGTGAAAATAATTCATTTAAAAATAAGTCATTTCTTGAATGTATAAAAAAAGAAATGAGAAGGAAGAGGAATGATACCCAAAGACTTTGGGATGGTGGGTGACTCTGCATGGGATAAAGTAAGAAAAAGATTCCTCACAGTTTTTGTGAAGGTCTTGCCTCGACTTTCAAAGACGCCTATCACATTATTTCAAGATAATTAATTCAAAGACGCTTATGACATTATTTCAGGATAATTAATTATTTTTAAAAGTTTTAGAAGAGATTAATCTATGGAGCAATGATACAGTCCATGGCCAAGTTTTAGAAACAACACAATTGGACTTGAGGCCCATCAAAAAATAAAAGGAAACAAAAGACCTAAGCATAATCCAAGGACCTAAGCTCAGAATTAAATAGAATATGGGTTTTGAGGAGAAATCTTCCAATCTGTCATAGTCCTCTTCAATTAGTTCAAGTACAGTTGTAACAGGAAGATGGTCAAAAGGGGCAGAAGAGGGCCCCCAGGATCCGGGATACACATACTGTGGGTCAGAGACAAGTGAGACAAACAGGAATCAGGATGCCACAGATGACACCGAGCAGAGCCAGGCAGCCGCTTAACAACCAGAAGGCTGGTAGTCCCCGGTACACCCACGGGAAAGGAGAGGTCAGACGGGCCTCGTGCTGGGTAAATAATCAGGATTTGAAGATTCACAGGAAACAGAGATGCTGAAAAACAGTTAATAAGAGAAGCTGTGCAGTGAACTGGAATAAAGACTAAACTGGAAATTACAAAACTGTCTTTAGTTCTGTTCCTGGCTACTATTAGGCTTTCATGCAAGTCATTTTCTCTGGCTAAATTCCAGTTTCTTGCTAGGATGTCTTCCTCCTTTACAGAGGCTTTTTTTTGTTTGTTTGTTTTTTTCACATGAGAAAACATACAAGGATGTTCATATTTGGAAATTACAAAATGCTTAATAAAGATAAGAAGTTGTTATTATTTTGGTTATTCTGCTCATTAAGGATATTGAAGATTGAGTAACCATAAAAATGCCAGGGGGGTCTCTGATGTTTTTCAAGTGCTCATCATCTGTCTGCCTCCTTTAGTGGATTATAAATTCTTAAAGGATAGCGATATTAACACATTCTCTGACACAACTTTTGCACCTTGCTCATTAGATGATCCCTGTATTCTGTGAAGTATTGAATCAATTAATGGAATAATTGCAAACAACTCTAGTGGTGACCTTTTTATAACCCAATTGTACAATGACAATGATTTCATAGCTAGATCTTTTTCAGCTTACCCTCTACATAGGTGACACCCCAGCTTGGAAGAAAAATCTCATTTCATGATGCTGTTTAAAATTCCCTTGAACTCCCTCAAGTCTAAAAAGAGAGAGAGAGAGAGAGAGAGAGAGAGAGAGAGAGAGAGAAGCTCAAATTCCTTAGCATGATATTCAACACTGATAACATAGTTTGTCTTCTCCCTACATTTCCTCTCCTTACCTTCTCTTGTCTTCCGCAAAGGCATACTGAGCTGCTGTGTTCTAGAACCTGTGCCATGCACTTTCCGAGCCTTGCAGCATCTCATGTTCTTCCTCATGCCTGGAATTCTCTTACCTCTCTTAAGTCTATCCTTACCAAGCAAACCACTGTTTATACTAACAGTGGGAGCTCACACATCCATTCTCCTTGTCAGTCCCAGGCGGATTCCCACCTAGTGGTGTGATCTGTTTACGTGTGAGCATTCTCATGGCAGGAAATATACTTCTCTCTTACCTCCAGCACCCACCATGGTGCTTAGAAACAGAGGACCTGCTCAGGGTAGGTTCAGTGCAAGAACAGAAGAAAAGATCTTGCCCACTCCAGTTGAACACCGTAGATATTCCCAGGGACCTTTACATAATGATCCCTATAGAGGGTGGAAAATCAACAGCAACAACAAAGTACTAATATTTTGAACTTCACAAATGTGCCCAGCCCTCAAGAGCTTATTTCCTGTGCCACTTTGACTCTACAGAATTGAGTGTGATTTTATCAAATCATAATTTTTCACATGTGCAATATGTGGAGGTGGGTGATTGATGTAATATCTTAGAAAATTACTCTAGCATGTCAAAAGGACAAATGGATTAGTGAGAATTATTATTTATAGTGGTAAAGGTGGCTTTGCATTAACTCAGCCAAATCAAAGCCTTATGTAAAAGGAAGTTACCTCATACCTGATTCCTTCCCTAACTAAATATTATTACTAGTGAGGCCAATGTAGTGAAATAGCTCAATTGTGTTGAATTTCAGGCCTTACATCTGCTTCCTTTGATTAGTACTTCAGAACATTTTTAAACTATACTCATTTAGAAAAAAATGACTCTGAATATTACAAAGTCTTTATATCTCTAGAAATAAAAATCCCCAAAGAATATAAATACATTTTGCCCAATCTTTTTTGTTTTGTTTTCTGTTTCTTTTTTTTTTTCAAGTCTCTAAGTTACTGTTGTGTACTGAATTGTGACAACTACCCCCAAACACATATATTAAAGCCATTACCTCCTCTGTGACTACATTTGGAGATAGGCCCTTTGAGGAAGTCATGAAGGTGAAATGAGGTGATGAGTGGGGTCTTAATCCAATAGGACTTGTGTCCTTATGAGAAAGAGATGCCAGAGCTCGCTCACACACTCTGTCTCTCTCCTCATGGTCACAGAGCAAAGGCCATGTGAGGACATGTGGAGAAGGCAGCTATCTATAAACAGGAAGAGAGATTTCACCAGAAATCAACTCTGAAGGCACCTTGATCTTGAACTTCTAGCCTCCAGAAATATATAAAAAAAAAAAATTTCTGTTGTTTAAGCCCCACATTCCATGGTGTTCTGTTTCGGCAGCCTGAGCTGATTAATACAGGGACATATACGGCCTTAAAGGGGCATTGCAATATTTTTTAACATATGCATATTCTCATGTAATCCCTGCCTAATCAGGACAGAGCATGTTTTCAACAACCCAGAAAATTTTAAGCTACCACTTTTTAAGAAAATCTGACCTGTATCTCCTACCCAGAGGAAACCTCTGGTCTGATTTCCATCATCATACATTAAGTTGTGCCTATAATAGAAGGAAATCTTACAATATGTATTCTTTTTGGTCTGAATTCATTAGCTCAACTTAATTTTGCTAAGATTCATCCATGTTATTTCATGTATCAGTAGTTTGTCATATATACATAAATATATATAATTATATAGTTATATAGTAAAATACCATGCAGAAATAAATTGTATATACAAATATATATACTTGATATATACAATTTATATATATTATATATACTTGATATATACAATTTATATATACTATATATATACTTGATATATATATATATATACACACACACACACACACACACACACACTTGACTGGTATCTCTCTGTGTAAATGTATCACAATTTATTTATCCATTGTTCTTTTAATGGAATATTCTATGTTTGCTGAGAGTTTGTATAATTTTTTTCATTTATTGAGATGATTATGTAGTTTTTTTCTTTTTCTTTGTCAATTATAGTGAAGTATATTGATTTACTTTGTAATATTAAACCAATCTTGCATGCTTTGGACTAATCTGACTTGATGATACTGTATTATCATTTATATATAGTCAGAAATTATGTTAGTAATTACTTTCTAAAGGTTTTTGTGTCCATGCATGAGAAATATCAGTTTTGAGATTTTGTTTGTATAATGTATGTCCAGTTGTGATGTCTTAGTTAATGATGCCTCATAAAATGAGTTAGGAAGTGCTTCTTTATTTTCTGAAAAAATTTGTATATTACTTTAAGGATTTGCTTGTGTTCACCAGAGAAGTCATTTATGCTTTGAGTTTCATTTGTGGAAAGACATTTAAATACAAATTAACTTTTTCTAATGGATATAGGGCTATTCAGATCTTCTATTTCTTCCTGAGGTTCTGACAGAATGGACCTTCAGTGAATTTTTTTTTTATTTTATTTAAATAGGGAAGTTTGTTGGCATAGAGGGTTTCTCAATCATCTTTTAGGTCTGTTTTATTATTGGTTGGATTCTTAGTGATGTCCTCATCTTCATTCCTGATTGTGCTGATTTGTGTTTCGTCTCTTTTCTTTCTTGATCAGTCTAGTTTTTAGGCTATTGATCTTACTACTCATCTTTCAGATATATCAATTTTGGCTTTTGTTCACTTTTTATTTATCCTTTTTTATGTATTTCTGCTCTTATTTGTATTATTTCCTTCCTTCAACTTAATTTGCACTTGGATTTACTCTTATTTTTCTAGCTTCTTAGTGGTTAAGCTGAGATCATTAATTTTAGACTAACATTCATTTATAATATAATTATTTGAAGCTACAGGTTTTCCTTTAACTAATTCTTAGTTGCATCCCACATGTTGTGTCTTAATATTATAAATATTCATTGCATAATATAAACTATTTTATATTTATTATTTTAAAATTATACTTAGCATGTATTATTTTATCTTCAGTATTATTTAGTATTAAGTAGTACTAAATATCAAAAGGTATTTCTTCTATCCATGGCTTATTTAAAGATTTCCCATCTAATTACCAAATATTTGACTATTCTTTCAGACATTTTAAATTGCTTTTCATACAATTTTATTATGAACAGACTCTTTACAATGTAATTTCTTAAAAATGTACTGAGTTGTTTTATGATCCATTATATGAACTATCTAGGTAAATTTTTGTAACAGTTGAAAACAATGTGTTTTACACGCTTCCAGTTATTCTATAAATATCAATTAGATCAAGTGAGTTAATCATATTTTTTCAGTTCTATATCTCTAATGGTATTTTATCTACTCTATCAATTTTTGAGAGATATTTCAATCTCAAACTGTAATTGCTAATTTTTAAAAAAAACTTTTTACTTTAGTCCTATCAGTTTTTAATCAAGAGTTTTAAAGCTCTTGTATTAGATGCATTTTAGGTTTATTATATCTCCCTGAAAAACTGACTCTTTTATAATCATAAAACTCCCCCTTTTATCTCTGGAAAACTCTTTGTTTTAAAGTCTACATTGTCTAACATTACTATAGCCACTCAGTTTTCTTATGATTAATTTTTACAAAGTACATCTTTTCCCATCATTTTACTTTTCACCTATTTGTGTCTATTTAAAGTATATTTGACATAACAGCACAATATTAGGTTTTGTTTATTTATCTAGTCTACTAATTTCTGCCTTTTCCTAGGAATGTTTAATCCATTTATATAAAATATAAATATTAACATAACTGGATTTAGTCTTTCATGTTTCTATTTGCTTATTATTTGTCTCATATTTTTGTTTCTTTGTTATGTTTTGCTTCGCTTATGAACCACAGCCTGTGATCTCTGTTGCCAAGGCCTAAAAACATTTTCATATACTTCATCCAGTTTTTCTCATTGTTGTTGCTTTTACAGACAAAGAATAACTTCAATATCCATTATCCATCATAACCAAAATGGAAGTGCTTTCCTATTTGTTTTGAAATTTAATAGTAAATCATCAGCATTTCCAATGACAAAGTACCCCATAATCTTTGGGCTTTTATCCCAGGAAGAGATGTGCTTTACATTCTGAGTTATCAGCTGTAGGAGTACATGTGGAAAAGAACCCCTGGGTTATGGACTGGCTCTGGAGGAACGGGTGCTGAGGGAAACTGGGTCAGAGGTCAGAACAAGCAATGCATCTGGAATCCCAATTCTAGGCAAGCTTTCAACCTAAAATCAATTGTCACATGTCTTTGAGCTACCTGACTTAGATACCCATTGCCGGGAACAAGAAATTTAATTGATATTGAGAAAACATGTAACAGCAAATTCAAAGAATCTTTTATCAGTGGAGGAGGGAGTGAGACTGGAATGGAAGCAAAAGCTGGCTGAGATGAGGGTTCCTGAGCTACATCCTTCCAAAGCAGAAATCTTCTCTAACGTGTTTGGAATTTTATTTATTATTCATCACTTTGTAACAAACTATGCAAAAAAAAAAAAAAAAGTACCAGCTTATAATAGCAAACATTTGTTATTCCTCTTTGTTTCTGTGGGTCAAGAATCCAGAAGTGGTTTTAGCTGGATAGTTTTGGCTGAGGATCAATCAGGAAATTGTATCAGGCTGTTGATTAATGCTACAGTTATCTAGTTTTTGGCACACCTCTGGCTGGTGGCCGGAGACTTCAGTTCCTCACCCCTCAACCTCTCCCTAGTCTACTGTTTTCATGACATGGCAGCTGGCTTCCCATGAAGTGAATGAGAGAGAGAGAAAGAAGACAATGCCATAATACTCTTTATGACCTCATCTCTGCATCACGCACATCACTTTGGCCCTATCCTATTCATTAGAAGTAAGTCATAAAGTCTAGCCCACACTCAATGGGACAGGTTTACTAAGGACATTACTGCCAAGGGGCAAGGGGTCTTGGGGATCCCTGAAGCTGGCATCCTCAGAAGCTGTGATGTTAGTATTTAGGATGTCCTGTTTGCTTCTTGTTTAGGGGTAGGCGTGGCTGTAAGAACTGAAACTACAAGAAGTTCTCAGTGCTTATGGAAGAGAGAGTTGTAGTTGTGTGTAGGCTTACCTATTTTAGCTACTTTAGGCCAACACTTATTTTCGTTATCTGCATACTGGTCATTCCAATCTCTGAGATTATAATCTAAGAGATATTCCTTTCATAATTTCATGTAAACCATATATTTTGTTTTTACCAAGAGGGAATATACTTACTGCTTTACAAACTAAAAAAGTAAAGGCCCTCTTAAATCACCCCACCCTCAGGTAACCATGATTAATGTTTTGATGAGCATTTCAGACATTTCTGTAGCCACATAAACACCTAAACTACATATTATATAATTTTACAATAGTATTGCACCTGCTTCTCAGCAACTATATTTTTCACTTGATAATATGCTATGAGCAATTTTCCATGTCAATAAATATAGCTCCATACCATCATTTTGAGTGACTGCAGTGTGTCCCATTGTATGGATGCTCTATAATTTAGTCTACTAGTTACTTATTATTAGAATATTAAGGTTGTTTCATATTTGTGTTTTTAGAGGAACTGAATGAGCAGCTGTGGGGATGCCCAGCTTAGCACAAACCTAAAATACAGAGCATTTATTATCTTGGTTTTGTTTCCTTTTTCTATGCCTTTTCAGATTTTAGTGGAAATGTCCGTGTTTAACAATTATTTGTGAAGCTGCAGATTAAAAAAAAAAAAACAAAAACTTCAAGAAGCCACAGTTTACAAAGAAATATGTGATTCAGAAGGGTTTTCCTATTTCCTGGGTAAAGCTAACTTCATTAATTTTATGAGAAGACTCACAGCCCACACTCTCTCCATTCATTCCTGACATGACATAGTGAAGACAGGAAGAAACATTAATCAGAGTTATTGGTGAAATTAGCCCCAAAGGGACAGTTTCAGGGTAAAATCACACTAAGCAAGAACTGAAGTCATGACTACACTTCTATTCCCCCATGTTCATTGCATTCTGCATTCTTCCCATGAAGGTAAAAGAACATTACCCTTAGATCATGTAATACGGATGACTATGTAATTTATAACCTAAATGGGGCACTTTAGGGAATGAAACAAGACGTTATTAACAATTATCTAGGACAATTGACATAAACCAAAACAGTCCCAGGTCAACTGGAACATATGGTCAATGCAAAGACATCAGTTAAGGAAACTCAGATACAGATTGTTGAAATAAATTATCAGCACTGAGAACTAGTAAATTAGCTGGGAATCAAATCAGACTTCTCCTGTGCCAGATCCTTTACATTTCTGTAAATTTCCAGGTCCCAGAATATCTGTACAAGTTTGGTTTTTTTTTTTTTTTTTTTGGTTGGTGTTGCTTCTCCCTAGGTGAAATCTCACTAACACAAATTTTTATTCATTGGAATTACTTGGAGGATATATTTCTATAGTGTAAATGTATTTATTCTTACCCAGATTCAACAAACATTTAGCTACTTTATATGTCCTGGGTATCTTCAACATCTTACTCCTGTTCTTACAATCTAGGATAAGGCAGAGGGGTAGTTCATAGGTCCACCACTAGAGAGAGTGCTGGCCAAGATTTTGGGTCTATAGCCTGCAAGTTGTGAATAAGGAAGAAAAGGGGAATTTGCTTTCTTTTTTCTCTGAGAGAATGAGATGACTTTTTATACAACCATAAAATCCTAATTCCCACTTCTGCCTTTAATTTTTGCTAATTGTTTTGTTTTTTAGGTTTTTTTTTTTTTAATCTAATTTTAACATCTATCAGAAACTTTTGCTCCTCCATTTATGGCTTTTCCCCCAGTATCTCCCACTCTATGTTCCTTGTTTCCTGTAACTTCCAGGTTTACCTCTCTCATTTAATTCATCATATTATGTTATAATTACTTATTAATGTTTCTGGGTGCTCATCCTTATCAGTTACAATCTCCTGAAGGACAAGAACTACCTTATTAATTTCACTTTTTCCAGCATCAAGTTGGCACTTGGTTAATGTTAAATGAATTAGTGAAAGGATGAATGAACAAATTAACAAAATGTAAGTATATGATATGATCCAATAGGAAATCTATATTTTAGGATGGCAGTTTCGAGACAAGATGCCACTGACTGGAATATTAAATTCAAATATTAAAATTTCAAAGAAAGAAGGTGAAGCCAAATAAAATATAGCAAATAGCTGGCTTCTTAAGCTTATCTCGCTTTTGACATTCAGTCAAAAGAAAAAGAAAGGGATTATTCCATGTTCCATAAAAGAGAAATCATTCGTGTAAGCCAAATAATCACAGACACTGTCAGGATCTTCAAGAACCTTGATTCTAGCACTCATAATAGTTAACACTTCCTATCATATGTTATCTACAACTTCCATGTATCTGTAATCAGATCATTGTTTAATTAAAATGTTAACTGTAACAGGTTTGACAAGATCCTCAGAGACATCAGTAGGGACCTCTGTTAAGTTTGACATTGATTTATTATGTCTTTGTGCTTTATGCAATCACCTATGAATTAAATTATTGTACTATCATGTAGCCCACATTTCTATTTGCTGGACATGGTGGGACCGTGAGAGTTTTCCCAAATGCCTTCTAAAATCCAGGCAAAATATATCTATCTATTTCTGAGTCTAACACCCTTGTGAAACATGTTTGGTTTGCATGAACTCATTTTCAGTGAACCAATGCTATTTGCTGGTTGGTTGGTTGGTTTGTTTTTGATTCTTGCCTTTTACCTAGGAACCAGTTCATTTAGTCACTCAACAAATTTTTTTCTGATGAATTCTCTGTGATAAATATTATGCTACATACTTGTGTCAAGTCTCTAACTTTTAATATTTTGTATCTATCCTTGGTCTTCTTTTTTACAAATTAAACAATAGTTACCTGACTCCAGTCTTCAAGGATCTATCTGTTCCCCCAGAATTCCAAGCTAATACACTGACAATGTTTCTCTGGAATCAAATTCAAGACTTTTAAATTTTTTCTTGTCAGTATCAGATATGTATTTTTTTCTGGCATAGTCTCAGTCCAGACAACTTCAGGATCACCTAAAGCAAGTCTCCGTTTTTAATTCCTTCCTGATGAGTTTCTCTTACTTGGGACCTTGTTTTTCCCATGCTTTCTCCATGGAGGACCAATCTCCTGGTTCTTTGAGCCCCTCTATGACCTACTTAGATTCCTTCTGTCATATGTCCTCAGTTCTGTGTTCTAAGTTGTTTCTTTTACTCTGTAACCCATGCTCAACATTTGGTATTCTTGGAAATGAGAAAAGGGAAGAAAAACGTAGCCCTTTTGGTATTGTCACATTTCTATCTTCTTCATTGTCAGTAACATTGTGCTCCACTCTGACTTTTTAAGGAAAAAGTTTGTTATATCATGTGGACACAGTATTTCTAACAAGCCATGGATGTTCTTTCTGTATCTTTCTGTATCTCCACCCTTAGTCCTAGTTAAGGTTGTCTTAGCTACCTATGGCAACTTGTTATTTCAGATCTATTGTAGTTTACACTGATGGCCATGTTAGGATAGAAGACTATAGCATCACAAAAATGTTTAGAGATGAGATTATCTATATGAACCTTCAAAATCATTGGATCGTTCAGTCTTGCATAGGTCCAAATAATGACCAGAAATCATATGTATTACTGTAATGCGAAACCCCATGATCTGAAGTTCTTTCTGTATTATTTTTGCCAATATCCCCTGGTAAAATTATCTGTTTTGCTCCCAATTCCTGCCTTTGGTTACATGACAATAGCTTATTTTTAAAAAAATAATTTGCAAAATTACTATGCAAAAATGCTTCAAGCCAAATGCTCTGTAGTGAATATTGATTGAGTGCCTACATTGTAAAACACTGTGTCTTTTCCCAGAAAACTTACTCTGAAAAAAATAGAAATAAAACAACAACAATTAAGATATAAAACAGAGCCAAGAATGAGGACATAGCTCAAAGCCCTAAGGTTATTTTGTTTTGTGTTATTTTCTCCTTTCCTTTAATTTTTCTTTTCATATTCCCTCCTAGGAACCTTGTCTCCCCAGGAGAGAAAGTCCTCATTGTTGCAAGTTCACTGAAAGATTTACAGAAGAATTGGGTTCTTTTGTTTTTGCCCTTCATTCATCTTATTTCCCTTTGCCAAAGCAAACACATTTGCATTCTGAAATCAACAGCTTCAGTCAACTGTGTTTGCCATATAACCCCTGTAAAACCTGTCTTTGAACCCTTTGGAGGCTTTGATGCTATAACTGAAAAATCCGAGGGATGTTCCTTTATCCCACTTGGAATTACTTGAGAAATTGTGTTGCTAGAGTTAACACATACCAGTTAGTCTCTTTTGGGCTTATTGCTTTGTGTCAATTTCTTCAGTAGCTGAATTTGTCAAATTGTGCCCATCCTACATGACTTTTGGATAGAAAGCTACTCTTGGCTTGCTTCATGTTTATTTGGAACTTCCACTTGAAATATTGCCTTTTTAGCCTCACAGTGCTCCTATGATATGGTCAGGGAAGGCATTTGCATTTGCATTTTTCAGATACTGAAATTTATATTTAATTGAGGTAAGCGATTTACTCAGATTACAAGGTACCTGGCAAAACCGGGACTTGAACTCAGGTTTTGTGATTGCATATCCAGTGAACTTCCCACTTTATTTCCTTAGCATCCAATTAACTGTTAAGTTAGGGGATATTGTTAATGGTAAGCTCTTAACCTAAAAATGTCCCTTCTGACACTGTGTCCTCCTCAAGCCACAACCTCAGTTCCATCCTTCTGTTTGTGATAATATTTTCAAAAGTGTGCAGTAGGAGATAGTACTGGGGAAAATACAGTGGTGGAAACAATGAAGTTTTTGAATCTTTAGAACTCAATTCTGACCATCCCCAGATAAAACAAGGATAAAACAGGGATATTACAACGAAAACCAATGGACAATTCCTACAAAGAACCAGGTGGTTAGTATGTCCTCAAATCTCAAAAATATAAGCAGGTAGTGACAAATCGCCAACAGCTGTGAGACCCCTGTGACATCAGCACCTGTGAAGTGGAAAGCAGAAGGAAGAAAAATGGGGCATCTGGAAGTCCCAAGGGCACAGAAGCTACAAAATCATCATAATATTGTAGTTTATACTCACCCAGAAGGATACAGTGAGGAGAAACGTTTACTGAATAGACATTTACTAGTGAGTGATCTTAAGGTCAATGCCTGTGGAAGAGAGAGACACTGGCAGCAGTACTGGGCAGGGGTAGAAGTCCAGCTGTGATACAGCTCTAAAGACAACTTCAGCCCATCTCCTGGGAGGCTCTGGCACTAGAATGGACCTTCAGCTGTGTCCCAAGATCAGGGTGCCTGGGCGTTGTTATAATTTCACATTGATCAGTCACGGACTAGGTGAGTCCTATAAGACAGTATGATCTTTGGTGAAACAGATTTTTTCTGACCATGGCAATCCCCAGAGGGCTAACAGTTAAGGGTCATCTCTGGCAATACTCCTAGCAGACAGGAAAATCAGCCTTCAGTGTCTACCTTCAGGGTAGTACCTCACTGAGTCCACCAAAGGTACTTACTGGAAAGTGTAAGAGTAGGATCCCAAAATGAGAGTGGTTCTCTAGACTCCAGCTTACATGCAAAAGTAAGGGAACTGCAGTGAAGTGCTGGAGCCCTCTGAGCCTGCCAACTTCCTCAGCAAACAATTCAAACCTCTGTTGTAGACTGAAGCCCACACAGAGGACTAACTGTTCTAGGGAACTATGAATTGAGTAAAACAGGCAAACTAGAAACAAACAAAAAAGAATACCCAAAAACATTTTTTGAGTGTAGTTATCAGAAAGCTTGAAGCTATATGTTTTAACATTTCAAAACAAAAACAAATGTAACAACAATACAGAGGGAGTTCTAGAAAGGTGAAGCTTAACAAAAACTGTCCTTCACCACCATCCTTCTAAAAGTAGAGGAAAACTCATATCATGTAAAAACAAGGAACAGAAGAGAATTATGTATGATGTTATTATAAGAAAAAATAGTATAAGGAGCAGAATAAAATTGGTACAGATAATGAAATCCTGCCAGAATGCATGTCTATGAAGCAGAATGCATGTCTATGAATATCTGTAAACTAATATTTCTAAAAACCTTGAAGATATTGAGAAAATGATAGAAGTTATAAAAGAAACCATATATCAAAAGGAGATAAATTTTATCAATTATGTGATTTGAGGTAAGGAGGATTTGGAAAAAGAGGTGACAACTCACAAAATAAATTTAAAAATAAGGGATCCCTGGGTGGCGCAGCGGTTTGGCGCCTGCCTTTGGCCCAGGGCACGATCCTGGAGACCCGGGATCGAATCCCACATCAGGCTCCCAGTGCATGGAGCCTGCTTCTCCCTCTGCCTATGTCTCTGCTTCTCTCTCTCTCTCTCTCTCTGTGTGTGACTATCATAAATAAATAAAAAATTAAAAAAAAAATTTAAAAATAATTTCATAAATGAACACTTACCTAGAAAAAAACACAAAATTATGTTAAATGCAAATAATATATTTTTAAAATGGAAGAGAGACATGACAAAAAACTTAAAGCCCCCTCCCAAAAAATTAGAGGTAAATAAGACTCAAGGAGAACATGACAACTGTGGAAAATAAACAAAGAAAATCTAATAAACATTTCATAGGGGTTTTATTTGGAAGAAAATTAACAAAAACACATAAATTCTGAGACTATAATTTAAGGTTTCTTGAAATAAAATAAAAATTGACTTAGAACTACATAAATACACACACCACATAGTGAATTTAACCCTGTGCACTCTTAATATAAGATGCATGCAAAGACTATATAAAAGAAAGGAAAATCCTTTTGGCATCCAAGTAAAAAGACCTACTCACTTATACAGGAAAGAATATTAGGTATCCATCAAAATTTTTGACACTAATACTTTATGCCAGAAGACAATGAAGAAAGATATTCACCATTTTTTTCTATTATTTCTTTTTTTTCTTCCCAAACCTCCTTTTTAAGTTTTTTTTTTTTTTTTTTTTTTTAAGATTTTGGGGATCCCTGGGTGGCTCAGCGGTTTGGCGCCTGCCTTTGGCCCAGGGCACGATCCTGGAGTCCCAGGATCGAGTCCCGCATCGGACTCCCGGCATGGAGCCTGCTTCTCCCTCTGCCTGTGTCTCTGCCTCTCTCTCTCTCTCTATCTGAATAAATAAATAAAATCTTTAAAAAAAATATTTACTTATTCATGGGAGACACAGAGAAAGAGAAACAGGTAGAGACACAGGCAGAGGGAGAAGCAGGCTCCACGCCGGGAGTCCGATGCGGGACTCGATCCTGGGACTCCAGGATCGTGCCCTGGGCCAAAGGCAGGCGCCAAACCGCTGAGCCACCCAGGGACACATACAATATGTGTCTAAAATTCAACCCATCTGAAGTTAACTGCAGTATTTTTACCCTAAATATTTTTGCTCCATTATAACTCTTACTACAGTGAACATCATGAGGCAAAATGACCATAAAATTGAGTACTTAATGTTGTTTATTATAACCCATTTTATGTTGCAAAATAGGCAACTGAATTGCATACAGGAGTTGAGATCTTCCCAAAGTTGTCCAGCTAGTTATTGGCAATGTCCAAGAAACCAACCTGTGTAATTATTAATCCAATATTTTCCTTCCAAAATCCCCTTTTGGCAAATAACTTAAGGTAAATTAATTAACTTTGTTGATATACTATTTGAAATTTATTGCAAATTCAGAAAGATTATGAAAACACACTTTAAACATCTCACAGAGCTATAGAAACTGAGTTTCTTTGTCATAGAATTTATGTAAAAAGTGTCTGTGGACATTAGAAAGAAAAAAATGAAAATTTGCTATCAAGATAAAAACATTTGGCTTCATGGATTACAACAATGCATATTTGCTACAAAGAATAATAGAGCCCACAAAAGAATAGGGTTTCATCAACAAGAAATTCAAAGACTAAATACTATATCCCCTTAGAATTTTTCCCCAAATTTAATCACCAGAAGTGACAAGAAACACACAAAAATCTCAAAGATGATTTTGAGAATGGAAAAGAAAAGTTAAAAATCACACAGTAAAAGAGAATTACCAATATATGTAGACTTTAAAAATATGCCATATGATTTCACTTATATGTGGAACCCAGAAAACAAGTGAATAAACAAAAAGTAGAATTAGACCTATAAATACAGAGAACAAAGTGATGGTTTCCAGAGGGGAGGTGGGGGTGCAAAATGGGTGAAGGGGAGTGGGAAATCCAGGCTTCCAGCTATGGAACGAATAAGTCACAGGAATAAAAGGCACAGCATAGAAAATATAGTAAATGATTCTGTAATAGTATTATATGGTGACAGATGGCAGCTACAATTGTGAGGAGCGCAGCATAACATATAGACTTGTCAAGTCACTATGTTGTACATGTGAAACTGATATAACGTGTGTCAGTAATACTCAAAGTCTACTGAAACTTAAAAAAATAGAATAAGATGAAATGAAATGAAATGCCCATACTTCTCATTTCAAAATGCCTTTTATATTATTGGAGAAGAAAGAGTTGGGTCAGAAGCTTAAATGCGGGAGTGCCTGGGTGGCTCAGTCATTTAAGCATCTGATTCTCGGTTTAAGCTCAGATTCCTGAGATTAAGCCCCATGTTGAACTCTGAGCTAAGTGTGGAGTCTGTCTCTCTCCCTCTGCTCCTCCACCCACTTATGCGCTCTCTCTATCTCTCTAAAGATTTTATTTATTAATTTGAGAGAACAAGAGAGAGAGAGAGCACAAGTAGGAGGGTGGGCAGAGGGAGAAGCAGACGCCTTACTGAGCAGGGAGCCCAACTCGGGACCCAGTCCCAGAAACCTGCGATCATGACCTGAGCTAAAGGTAGACACACTTAACTGACTGAGCCACACAAGTGCCCCATCTCTCTCTTTCTCTTTCTCCCAAATAAATAAAATCTTAAAAAAAAAAAAAAACTTTAAATGAAATAAACACAAAATAATGGTAGAATAATAGCTTAAAAAATGGATAAATACGGGAGGGTCAAAATATTCCTTCATTGATGCAATGTCCATGAATGTCCTTTCCTTTTTCCTTCTCCATAGAGAATTAAAACATTTAGATATTACTTAGTATGCCATTCAAGGATCTCTCCAATTTAGTATCAACGTATTTTTTGCTTCCAATAAATTGGTTCTTATATAAAGCTACCAACTTTAGCCAAATTGTTTTATTTATCACCTCCAAACATATGTTCATTTACCCACTTTGATATTCTTTAAATTATTAATACTTATTCTAGTATCAATGTGATACTTAGACAATGTGCTAAGTACAGAGATTTTGGTCAACTTTTCAATACATGTTGAATGTCCTTCCCTCAGCCTGTTTGCTTCTGCTTTCAGAGTCTATGTTTGCTTCCAGATCCAGATTAAATCTCATTTCCAACATCATTCTCCATCCACCTTGCTCTAAAATGGACTTGTCTCTGAATATCAACAAAAGTTCTTGACCAGACAAATCCTTTACTGAGTAATTTTACATTGATTTGGGATATCTTTGTTTCATGGAGTCATAGATGATAGTTGGTGGTGGAATCTGGCTGAAATGAAAATATGCTTTCCCCTGATTTAATCTATTATATCTCTGAAGGCATTAATCAATCAATGATTGATTTTTTATATCATTGCCATTATCATTTTTTATATCAATGCCATTAGGGATGAAGACCTCACCACTTTTTAAAGTTATATCTATCCTATCACTGGAGCATTCTGATTGCTTAAAGTTCTTCCTATACTTAGAAGAATAGTCCTCCATGTCTTCCTGTGAATTCCACATATTGGTCCCCAGTTCTGCATATTTGGCAGCAATCAAGGCTGGTAATTTACAGAAACTTCTGTTAGTGCCATTCAGCATCCACTCTCTCTTCTTCTGGGAACTATGCCCTATTTTCCACCAAAGGAAATTTCTTTTCCCAGTCTTAGTCTTTTAAATGAGATTGGCTCCATTACAGAGAGGACATGTTTCCTGTGCTTAAGCCAATCAGTGTATTCACCTACACATGGCAATGATTTCTCTAGTGGGCAAACAGCCTAAGCAAAGTCAATCACAGTGAAGTCTTTCAATTCTGAATATAGTTTTTTTTTTTTTTTTGAGCTCTATGGCTCATAGACTTACTCTTTTCAAATATTTTTCCCATTTCCATTTTCTAGGTGACTTCACTGGAAAATCTACCAAGCATTTAAGGAATTAATATTACTAGTCCTATATAAATTTTTCTAGAAAGTAAAAGAGTTAACAATTTCCAACTTGAGGAAATTGAATTACCCTATAAACAAAACCAGACAGGGGGGCACTTGGCGGGATGAGCACAGGGTGTTATGCTATATGTTGGCAAATTGAACTCCAATAAAAAAAGTATTTATTTTTTTAAGATTTTTATTTATTTATTCATGAGAGACACACAGAGAGAGAGAGAGAGAGGCAGAGACACAGGCAGAGGGAGAAGCAGGCTCCATTCAGGAGCCTGACATGGGACTCGATCTCGGGTCTCCAGGATCAGTCATATTAATAGACTAAATAAGAAAAAATATGATTATCTCTAAAGATGTAGATAAGTCGTTTTATAAATTTCAACACCAATTTATGTTAAAAACTTTAAACAGACTAGAAGGTAAAGTAAATTTTGTCAATCTGATAAAGGTCACCTACAAAAACCTATAGCTAACATTATTTTTAATGTGAAAATACTGAATATTTTCTTCTCAAAATTGAAACACAGTAAGAATGTCTGCTGTCTCAATTCCTATTTAACATCTTACTGGTATTCCTACCAATGCAATAAATTTTAAAAAATGAAATAAAATGAAATCAAATTCATACTAAGTGGAAAATAATAAATAAGCCTATATTCTTTTCAAATAAATGATCATCTACATTGAATACACAAAACTCTCCAAAAAAGCTACTGAACCATTTTACCAAGATTATAAAACATTCGATAAATATGGAAAAATTAATTTTATTTCTCTATACTAGGAATGAACATATGGAATTTGAAATTCACCAGCCTATACCACTTAAATAGCATTGAAGCATAAGAAATTATTTTGTGGAAATTTATTAAAGTATTTGCAAGAGTTATATGCTGAAAACTACAAATATTGATCAGAGTAACCAAGGTAGATCTAGGAAAACAGAGAAATATACCTTGATCATGGGTTAGAAGACTCAATGTAATTAAAATATCAGTTCTACCCAAATTGATCTATAGATTCAACATAATCTAAATCAAAATACCAGTGAGCATTTAAAACAATCAACAAACTAATTTTAAAATTTATGTAGAGAAGAGAAGTAAGGGGCCCCTGGGTGGCTCAGTCAGTTAAGCATCTGCCTTCAGTTCAGATCATAATAATGGCGTCCTGGGATGGAGCCCCACATCCCTGATCAATAGGAAGCCTGCTTCTCCCTCCCCTTCTGCCTTCTCTGCACTGGTCATGCTTTGTCTCTGTCTCTCTCAAATAAATAAATAAAATCTTAAAAAAAAAAAAGTAAGTTGAATAGTCAAAACAATTTTGAAAAAGAGGAAGAGGGTTGCCTGGGTAGCTCAGTGCTTGAGTGATCCTGGGGTGCTGGGATCAAGTGGGGCTCCTTGCAGGGAGCCTGCTTCTCCCTCTGCCTATGTCTCTGAGTCTTTCTGTGCCTATCATGAATAAACAAATCTTTAATTAAAAAAAGAAGAAAGTTGGAGAACTCACATTACCTGATTTCAAGACTTCTGTAAAGCTACAGTAATCAAAAGAATGTGGTATCAGTTAACAACAGTTAGCAAAGTGTCTCTTTAAAGAGCTAGAGGGTAAATATTTTAGGCAGGCAGGTCATAGGTTCTCTGATGCAACTACTTCACTCACTCATTATAGTGTGAAAGCAGCTACAAATAATGTTTAAAAAATTGAATACAACTATGGTCCTATAAGACAACAGAAACTAAAATTTGAATTTCATATGATTTTCAGGTGTCATGAAATATTATTTTATTTTTTTACCATACAAAAATGTAAAAATCATTCTTAATTTATGGGTTATACAAAAAGAGGCAATAGGTCAGAGTTTGCTGAGCCCTGGGTTAATGAATGCACATAAAATTTTATTTCAATAAAATTGAAATACATCCATTTATTTAGGGTCAATTTAATTTCAACAAATATAAGGCAACTCAGTTGGGGAATTGTTAATCCTTTCAATAGTGATGGAGCAACTGTACAGTAATAAGAAAATAATAATCTACCCAAACCTCACACCATATTCAAGACCAAATCAAAATTGATCAGAGATATAAATATATAATGTTAAACTATAAAACTCTTTGAAGAAAACAGAAAATCTCTATAACCTAAGGTGCCACCATAC
Source organism: Canis aureus (assembly GCF_053574225.1). Lineage (NCBI taxonomy): Eukaryota > Metazoa > Chordata > Mammalia > Carnivora > Canidae > Canis > Canis aureus. Next base: position 68,954,246 of record NC_135612.1, read on the forward strand.
CTCAACTAGAAGATGAAATAAATTGGTAATACCAAGTACTGACAAAAATATAGAGCAAGTTAAATTGTAATTCATAGGTGATGGGAAAGAAAAATGGTACAGCAACTCTAAATAATAGTCTGCAATTTTCTTATAAAGCTAAACATACCCCTACAATCTGATGATAATCTCATTTATAGTTATTATACCTAGGATACACGAAAATATATATTTAGACAACAATCTGTATGAGGATATTTATTCATAATTGTCTCAAACTGGAAATAATCCAAACATCTGGCAACTGGTGAATAGATAAAAGAACTGTGGTAAATCCATACAATCTAAAATAACTGAGTAATAGTATAGATACATGCAACATGAATGTATCTCAAACATCACTATGCTAAAAGAAGACTTAAAAGGCTGCAGATTATATGATTCTGTTTACATGACATCATGGAAAAGGAATAGGCACAGACAAAAAAAAAAAAAAATCTCTATCTATCTCTTAGTTCCTGCTATGGACTTGGGGAGATGAAGAGAAACGATTATAAAATGGCACTAGGGACTTTTCTGGATGATGGAAATGTGCTATTATTTCTATTGCAGTGGTTACACAGATATACATATATGCCATATTTCACAGAACTGAGCACCAAGAAAGGGGGGAGTGTTGCATGTATTTGTATACGTTTGTATTCAAATGATTTCACCGTAAATTTGACTTAAGGGGAGACAGAGACAGAGGTATCAGGTCTAACTCTCTAGATCTTTAGAGACTGAGGTCTGAAAAAGGAGAGAGATGAGGGGAAGTGAGTGAGATCAGAGAAGTAAGAGTATAATCTTGGAAGCCAAGGAAAGAAAAGAGTCTAAGGTGAGGTGGACCACTGCATTAGGCTGCTATAGGGCATGTGGCTAAAGGAGTGGATGTTACTGGTAGATTTAGCAATAGAGAGATCATTTGATAGAGTCTGACAAGAGTGATGTGATGGGATAACAGTAGGTTCAAGATAAAAAAGAGAGAGGGCAGCCCAGGTGGCTCAGCGGTTTAGTGCTGCCTTCAGCCCGGGGTGTGATCCCAGATCGAGTCCCACATCGGGCTCCCTACGTGAAGCCTGCTTCTCCCTCTGCTGTGTCTCTACCTCTCTCCTTGTGTGTTTCTCATGAATGAATAGATAAAATCTTAAAAAAGAGAGAGAGAGAGAGTGAGATGAGTAGAAAGTAAAGACAACATTTTTAAAGAGTTTTATTGTAATAACACATGGTGAAGTGAGAGAGTAGCCAGAGTCCTATAGGACCAAAATTGTGTCTGGTTACTTTAGGGTGGTTACTGCAGCTTGCATGCTGATTCGAATGACATGATGAGAGGGGAAAAAAAAAAAAGTGATGATGCAGGAAAGGGAGAGATCTCTGAAGCCATGTGCTTGAGTAAGTGAGGGAAGGGGGTCCAGTGCAGAGTCAGAGGTTCCCATCAGGGAATGTACCTGGAGAGCCTGGTGATCGAGATAAGGTTCTTCCTGCTCCAAGTGGCATGTCTAATTTGGATGCTGGTTTCTTATCTAAGGAGATGCCAGGGGTTACACCAAGGGGCATGGAGCCCCAGAGAAGGGGGATGATGAGTCCTGAATTGGAGGTCTGAGTCACAGCCAAGTCTTCATTCAGGCAAAACTTGAAAGGTAAATCAGAACTATTATGAATTACTAAAAATGCAAGTACCATACGATCCAGCAAGTCCACTTCTGGGTATTTACCCAAAGAGAACAAAATTACCATCTTGAAGAAATATCTTTACCTTCACATTCATTGTGGCATTATTTACAGTGGCCAAGATATGGAAACAATCTAAGGGTTTGTCAATGGATGAATGGGAAAAGCAGATGTGGCATACATACAATGGAATATTATTCAGCTGTAAAATGAAACAAAACAAAAAACAAACAAACAAAAAGAAATCCCATCATTTTCAACAATATAGATGGAACTCAATGGAACTATTCTAAGTGAAATAAGTCAAAACAGAAAAAGGCAAGTGCTGTATGATCTCACTTTTATGTGCAATTTTTAAAAGAAGCAATCTTATATAGAAACAGAGAACAACAAAATAAATAAATAAATAATAAATAAATAAATAAATATTTAAGAAAAGAAACAGGAAACAGATTGGTTGTTGCCAGAGATGGAGTGTGGGTACTGGGGAAATGGGTAAAGGTAGTCAAAAGGTACAAACTTCCAGTTGTGCGTTCTGGGATGTAATGTTCAGCATGGGGAACAAAGTTAAAAACACCATATTGTATATTTGAAAGTTGCTAAGAGAGTATATCTTAAAAGTCCTCATCACAAGAAAAATATTTGTAATTATGTGAGATGCTAGATGTTAACTAAACTCTATATAATAAACACTTCATAATATATACATATATCAAATCATTGTATTGTGTACCTTAAACTATTACAATGTCATATGTGAATTATATTGCACTAAGTTGAGGGAAGAAAAGCAAGTTTGATTAAGAAACCCAAGGGACAGGGAAAGGTCATTTGGACAGGGGTGGGATGATGTGCTCAGAGAGGTAGGATGGATCCCTGGGCATTTGGAGCCATAATCATGGCAATTAACCACATCTCTGGGTTTAGGACACATAATTCCAAACCCCACCTAGCCACGGCTCCTACTATGACTCCAGGCTTGCTAAGATTGACTCAGAAATCAGGAGACACTGGGCCTAAGGTTTGAAGGTTAAATGTGGTCAGAGCAGCATAAGAAAAAAATAGTCATTGACTTGGTTCTATTTGTTTTGATGGATATGTAAAATATGTGCAAAGTGCAAGTGGATTGATTTTAAATGTGATGAATTCTTTGCTAAAGTAGTAGGGGAGAATAGCAAACACATAAACTATGGATCAGGACAAATAAATCCTTTTTGAACCCAGAATCAAGCCATTCTTAAATATTATTTTTATTCCCTATTTAAGCCAAGATTTTCTTTTTCTCTCTTGGAACACTTCCTTGAAATGGCAGAACTTATGGGGGGTGGGGGGGCAGAGTATGCATATGTGATTCAACAAGCCAAAGTTGACTCTAAGTGTGATTTCTCAGGAATACTAATAACTATCATTTGTACTTTATTACAGGTTGTAAAATGCTTTCAGAAATTTGATCTCGTTATCCTTACAAATAAATGACTTTTGTCCTCATTCTATAAATGCAGACCCAAGACCCAGAGAGATATAACTGTTTGCTCAAAAACACGCAGCAAACGGCAAAGTCCAAGCAAAATCCAGGCTTTTTTGACACCCAGTCTATTGATCATTCTGCTATGTCAGTATATCACACTGTTACGAATCATCACAGTCCTGTGGGGCATGCACAGAAAATTCCTATTCCCAGGCCTCTCCTCAACAAATTCTGATTTGCTCAAGTGGGGCTGAGGAGTCTATTTTAACCACCTGGGCTGCCTTGGAGGTGCCACTCATTACAAGGTTTTTTTTTTTTTTTTTTAATTGTTTTTTTTATTTATTTATGATAGTCACACAGAGAGAGAGAGAGAGACAGAGACAGAGACACAGGCAGAGGGAGAAGCAGGCTCCATGCACCAGGAGCACGACGTGGGATTCCATCCCGGGTCTCCAGGATCGCGCCCTGGGTCAAAGGCAGGCGCCAAACCGCTGCGCCACCCAGGGATCCCTCATTACAAGGTTTATTCCACTCTGCATCTTGGCACATCACAGTCACTTGCCAGCCTCTATCAGGAAGCGCCTTAATACAGAGTATGCATAACTGTGCAGCCCCCAAGAAAGCACCACCAGCCTGGAAACAAAGAAGGGTGGGTCCTGATGTCTGCTCTACCATTCTCCTGCTACACGGCCTCTGGTAAAATAAGTCACTTCTATGAACCTCAGTTTTCTAATTTCTATAAAATTGGGCTACCCTGTAGAATTGCTACAAAAATTAGAACATAGCATGCTCAATCAACACCATCTCTTATAATTGCAAAGAAAGTGTTAGAGATCAAAATTTGGCAAAACAAAAATATATAGGATCAAAAATAACCATCAAAAAGTCGTCAACAGAAGGAACGGGGTGAAAAACAAACGAAATCAGTCATTCATCTGTAAGATCCTTTGGTTTAAAGTCCCATTTTAATTCCGGCACTAAATTAGCAACCCATTGAAAATAGTCTGAAATAACTCACATTCAGAGTTATTAAAGGAGCTTGATGAGTTTCACACACATTCACACACACACACACACACACACACACACAGGCACACACACACAACCCTGCAGGTTGTGCTTTTTAACAGACCTAAATGTAAACTTCTGGAACCCAAAATAAACTCCAAGTTGGTAACAAGTAAAATTAGCTCCAGTTTGTAAGCGTCTGTGAAAGACAACCGAGAGTCTGTTCCGAAGATAATGATAATGACTCAAGCCCGGCGTGGAAGGGAGGCCTTCTGTAGAGACAGAAGCTGGCGAGTAATGTGGGGTGCTGTCCTGACAGCAGAGAGCCAGGGTGTCACTCCAGCTGAAGCTCATTAATTCCCTTTGCCCCAAAGTCTATGCTTGATCGATGTCTCCCTCACAGGCAGCTTTACTGGAGGCTCTGTGCCCCTTCTCTATGGTGTGCTCTTCCCTCCTTAAGACACTTGTGTTTTGCAAGTTGAGATGAGGACACCTGCTAATGAATGATTCAAGACACACAGGTGGCCCAGGGCTGGGCCTGGCAGGCGGATTCCTGGAGCGGCGCCCCCGTGAGGATCCTATATACAGAGTGAGAGCCCGCCAGCAGCCAGATTCTTGCTTAGTCAATTATGCATAATGGCTGTCAGTCAAGTGCTCCTCCTTGTGTCCTCATGGAAGCCATGGAGGAGGAATCAACAAGGCTGTTTGCAGCTTAAGGGCAGCATGTGGGCTCTGATGGAAGCAGCAGCAACAGCGCAGGGCTGGTAGCCTGCTCCTTGTCTGCAAAGAACAAATTCCTTAGTGAGGTTACAATACGCTCCATGATTTGCCCTTGTCTGTCTCTCAGAAGGGATTTCCTACAACTCATCCACATGCAATGCGTGCCTCAATGCAGAAAGACTGTTATGGGTTGAATTGTTCCCCCACAAAATTCATATGTTAAGTCCTCACCCCCAGTACCTGAGAACATGGTGGCTGTGTTTGGAAATACGGGCGTTACAAGTGTGATTGATTAGGACAGAGTCATACTGGGGTAAGCTGGATTCCCAATCCAATATGACTGGTATCCTAGAAACGAAAAAAAAAAAAAAAAAAAGGAAATTTAGGTACAGAATCACACACATCCAGGGCGAAGGCCGTGTGAAGACAAAGGCAAAAATCAGAATGATGCACGGAATGCCAAAGATTGCCAGCAGACCCCCAGAAGCTAGTGGAGTGGCATGGCACCCCTTCTATATAGCTTTCTGAAGGAATCAACCCTGCTGACACCTTAATCTCAGACTTCCAGTCTCCAGAACTGCAAGACAATATATTTTTGTTACTAAAGCCTTTGGTCTGTGGTACTTTGTATGACAGTCCTAGCAGAAGAATGGAATAGTATCTAAAGACTGTCCTTGGGTTTGCACATGTATTTCCAAAATAGTAGAGGAATTAAGGGCACAAGGTTTGGAACCAGAGAGAATTTGCCATGATTTCCACCTTGACCACTTTCTAACTGTGATTCTAAACAACACATTTTGGAGCCTCCACCTGAGAGCTTTGAATCATCATTAAATAACATGACCCTGGACTTCAGATAGACTTGGTTGCAAATTCCTGGCCATTCACCAGCTGATTGATCCTGTAATGTTACTTTATCTGAATGCACCTCCGTTCTGCGTCCTATAAGCAGAGGGTACAATACTCCTTTCTCTGCAGCCTGTGAGAATTCAGTGTCACAGGGCACAGAAAATTCCTATCTGCAGCCGAGCCATGGTCTCTACTGCTAAGGAAGAAGCAGGGATTTGCTCCCTTGGGAGAAAGTTCCCTTGTGCTATCTGGACAATTCTATTTTTCCTGCACATGCCACAGAATGGTGGCCTTCTCGGAAAAGTCTTGCTAGTCTGGTTAGTTTGTCTTACTATATCATCAAAACTTGTTCTTAAGAAGCACAAGTACCTGTGCCAACATCCACACATAATTGGATTGTTCTGAAGTAGCTTATGTGCGGAGGCTACTAGACTAGATCTTTTGAGGGAGAAGCTTTGTTTTTCAATTCCGTATCTCCCCGTTTCTTCACAAAATAGGTTTTCATTAAATATTGGGTGGATGGATGGACGGAGGATGGATGGCAAGGCTTTAAGTCAGATTAAGAAAGTTCTAGGTGAGTGTTCTGTCCTTTCTCCTTGGTGTCAGTGGGGTCATACTTGTGGCTTCTTCCCAATGCTGGGACCTCAGACTCTGAGAAAGAGAAGTGGGGAAAGAACCCCCGCCTCCAACGTGGGAAAGATTCTGGCCAGATGAAACAGAAGAGCCCATATGTGACTTGCCCATTACTTGTGTCTAGATCTTTCCCTTTATAACACTTCACACTACACAACAGGATCATGGGTGCATTCTCACTTAGATATCACAACAATTTATAAGCCAGGCCAGAGAGACTTTATTTTCCTATCTACCAAGGAGGAAACTGAGGCAGATAAGTTTCCCAGGATCATGTAAGCTAATCAGAGACAGACCTGGAATGAGATCACAGTTAGATGGCTTGTGTTCGCTCTTCTTATTAAATCTTGCCAGTCTGACTTCATGGAATTGGTTTCTGAAATAAAGTCTTAGGTTTCTGCCTGAGGACTATTTGATAGACATTTTGTGAAGAGTCAGCAAGCATGGGCTTTATGGACTGGTTTTCCTGGGGACAACATACCATTGGAAGACAGTAACCTGAGCATAATCCATACAAGTTGAGGATAAACTCTACAGAACTAAGAAGGAGAATTCTAGAACATAGCACCAAACAGGAGATGAGAAATGCCTCCATGAAATTTTAGACATGGGCCTGATTACTAATTGGTTGGTAATTCCCTGAGTTTCATCATTCTCATCTACAAATTGAAGATAATATCATCTGCTCTAATGTTGAGCTTTTGACAATCTGTTGTAATACAGACATGAAGGCCACCCCAAGTTTGCAGCAGACATATAAAAGGCCCTTCATCTGGTCATAATTACAGTCAGTTCTGAAGTCAATGCTCAAGATTAAAATTAAATCCAAATCATCCTCCAAAATCCTTTGGAAAAGTCTTAAGTTGAAGACTAAGAATTTCTCATTCATCTAACACATCCTGCTTTCCCTCCAGTGTACAGACAGATTGCTTCTTCCTTCCTTGAGCACAGAAGACATTGCTGACTTGCTTCTATGGAACATGTGGTAGGAAAAATATGAATATTTAATATAAGATTCAGACTCCAATAGCACATTCCTGTCTCCAGTGTCACCCGCAATCATGGAAATATTCAGAGTGGAAAAATGGGGGTAGAATCACCTGCTCTCTGTTCATTATGATTCCATATCCCCCCTTCTTTGTTGTATTTTCTGCCACCCCCCTTCTTTTATTACCATTATTACCAACATCATCATGATTACAACCGTGATTTGCCAGTGTACATAATTGAAACGGGTAAATCAAATATGTGTATTATGCAAGACTGTGGTGGTTAGAAGTCAGAGATTCAAAAGCCCTTCTCTGTAACTGAATTCACCCACTGTGATGGGTTGCACCCTCCAATCATTATTCAGAATCCTGTGACTCAGCACTTGCCACTTTGGATTACCCAGCCCAACCCTATCTCTGAGCAGAATTCCAGGTCTGTAAATGCCATCCATATTTCAGCTTCCCTAAGAAACCTGACTCAGTTCCTGCCTTGCCCTTGTCCCCTTCTGCTGCAGACTCCCAGTGATAATTAGGGAAAAGGAGATGCAGGATCCCAGGAGGGCAGAGTTGAATCTAGAAATTGGCAGGAGTGGCCCGAGCCAAACTTGGCTCCAGCTGTCTCACTAACAGGTTCCATAATTAGCTTACAATGCACAAGGACTTGAGGGTTGACATGACGTGTGTGAGAGTGTGTGCTTCCCTTATATACTGTGTTTCACTAGTCATCTGAAGGTAAAGAGTCAGCAGACATGTGAACTGGGTTCTTCTGGCCATGGGAAGACTCAAGGTGATTTTCCTTTTGATGATATCAGAGTTAGGTTGGATCAGGTTGACTCTTTCCATGCTCCTCCCCACTTCGGCTATTAGAGCTTGGGTAGTTGGAGGCAGGACCAGGGAACATACTAATTGGAGGCCAGACCTAATGAGGCACCAGGCCCTGCTCAAAAGCCACTACCAAGGGGAGGTTTCCCCAGAACCTGATCTCTCTCTTTGCCCTCTCTACTGGATCCCTATCCCCTGTTTCACTTATTCTGGTTCTTAGAGACAGTGGCAGCATGCTCTGGAATCTTCCGCTTGCTCATAGTCTCAGCATACTCCAATTCAGCCCCCACACTACAGCCAGAGGTAGCTTTTAACTTGTAAATTTGACAAAGTAATTTACTGCCTAAACCTGTCAGCATCTACCAGTTACCCTTCAAGGCAGCATTCACAGTCCTTAAGAAGGCTTTCAAATCACTTGGCAAGCCAGCCCAAACAAACTCTCACGCTTTATCTCCTACCACACCTTCACAGAGTGCTGCCAGATTAAATTAGGGACAGAGGAGAGGGAAAAAGGCACATAGAAAATATGCAAAACAATGTTCTTTAAATTCTCAGAATCTGTGGAACTCCTGTATAATCTCTTTAACTCATTGCCTCTCCAACTCAGCTCCATTAAATAAGAAAACCCGAAATGTTCGACTTGGTACTGGATCATCGACAATGATGGGAAAGACGTTGAGGGGATTTTCCCCACATTTTGTGAAGTGCAGCCCCTACTCAGCCTTTAGGAATCCAGCTTAAAAAAAAAAAAAAAAAAGCTCAGGGGTAGCCCCAGTGGCCCAGCGGTTTAGCACCGCCTTCAGCCCAGGGCCTGATCCTGGAGACCCAGGATGGAGTCCCATGTCGGGTTCTCTGCCTGGAGCCTGCTTCTCCCTCTTCCTGTGTCTCTGCCTCTCTCTGTGTTTCTCATGAATAAATAAATAAAATCTTAAAAAAAAAAAAAACCAACTCAGTTAAAGATGGCCCTGACACTCCCCAGTGTCACTATTCTTCTGTATCCTTCAGGAAAAAAGTATCACCTTCAGTGTGCCTGTAATGAATGTTGGGACTTTTGTGCCTCCATCGTACTGGTGCCAAAAGGGATTCTGAGTAAAAGCCTGATCTTTTTTAGCCAGAATGAGTGTTTGAGAGTGTTACATGGTGCTACGGTATCTATGTTTCTCTGCAAAAGGCAATCTGCTTTCACCTTAAACTCAATCTGGCAAGTGCATGACCAATAAAAAAAGAGTGACCCTTGAACCTCATTCCCATTCCCAAAGAGAATCAAAGCACAGAAAGCAAGAAAGGCTCAGAGGGGATTGACAACTACTATGTATCGAGCCGTTGGCAAAGACCACATGGGTGGGCTAACTCTGCAGATACGCCGCTGACAAAGCATGCTCTTGTCAAGTGAACTATAATAACTAAATAAGTAGAATGGGGCATTTTTTGTAAACAGTATAATCAATGGCTCTGGAATAAGCAGGTGCCAATATCAAGTATAGAGAAGCCCAGGGTATATGGAAAGGGATAAACATACCTGGAAGAAAGAAAGGAGAATTGCTTATTCAGGGCAGAGCGAATGCAATTCCCAAGCCATGGTGAGCTGAGGAAGAATATACAAGTGAATATTGAAATTGTAGAAATAATTATATTAAACAGGCTGTGTAGAACTATGCTGGAGTTAAGTGCACAGTATGTGGTTCTCACTCCATAGTTCAGGCCATCTCAATCACTTTTAATGTCTTCATATAATCTTACATATTTTAATTCATGTCTCTACTTTGCTAAGTGATATAAAAGTAATATTTCTGGTCCAGATTCTGAACACTTTAGTGATCAGCTGAGGCAGACAGCAGCACTTCTACCTTTGCATATAGGTCGCATTTCATCCATTCAATTCATTCTACACATGCATATTGAATTTATAATATTTGACAAGCACATTCCTAAATGCTGAGGAGATACTGCTAAACAAATCAGAAAATAAACAAATTGATACCATAAAGGGGCTGACAGGTAATTAAGAGGCAATGATAAGGGAACAAGGTGATTTCAGATCGTGATAAGTACTATAATGAAAAGGAAACAGAGTATATCGAAAAGGGCAGTGATGGCTCATTGAGATCATAGGGGGGAGGAAGGACATATATGAAATATATGAGTGGCTGAGTGAAGAGGACTGCGTGCTTACCAAAGCCAAGGGGGCCTGAGGTCCCAACCAACTCCTCTCCAGCCCCAAGTGAAGAAGAGGAACTGGCATTTCCCCAGAAAGGTACAAAAGATAGCTAAGAGAACAAAGCTGATGTCTTGGAAAAAACAGAAATGGCAACCAAGCGGTTCTATAGAACAAGAGAGATTTCGGAGGGAGTCTAACAGGAATTTCATTAGCTTCTCCTCCTACCAGTAATGTCAGAAAGACTGCAGCCATGATCCTCATTTTATAAATAAAGAACTCAGAGTTGCCAGCTGATTTAACCCCCATGACCAACCAGTGGCAAGGAAACATCTAGAACAGGAGTCAGTAAATGAGAACCTATGGGCTGATGCCAGCTGGCCACCTACTTTTGCTCATAAAGTTTTAACACAGCCTGCTTGTTCATTAAGATCATTGATGGCTACTTGCACACTACAACGGCGAAGCTGAATACTTGCATAGACATTGAATGGGCTGTAAAGCCTAAATTATTTCCTCTCTGACTTATTACAGATGGAAGAAAAAAAATTTAAAAAGCCAACCCATGATCTAAACAGATTTCCTAATTCCTGAGTCCAATTCCCCTTCCTGTAGATGGTGCTTCTATGATTCATGATTGTTCATGATTGTTCCTCTTGATCCTTGGGGAAAAGACTGAGTCCTTAAGGGAGGGACGATATTTTAAGAACTCCATCCTGGGACTTTCAATGAATAGACATTCATTGTCTTGCCTTGATTTAAACTAAAACAAAAACCAAAAAATGAGAATAAGAAATAGAAATTATTTATGTATGTATCAACCTAATATTGATTCCTATAATTCCAGCTATTCACTCATATTATTTCCTACTGCATCCAATTATGTTATCAACACTGAAAAGGGAGGACTAATCTATATGTCTACAGTTATAATGACAGATAAAAGTCTTAATCAGTGTTTCATTTCATCATAAGTACTGCTTCTTAATGACACAGTAAAAAGAAGGCTGCAATGGGAAATTAAGGAAGGGAACTTTAATTCTGTGTCCTAGGGCACACAATTTCTTCCCTAGGAAATTACTTCAAATAGCTAAACATTCCACAATATATGATTAATAATGAAAATATTCATGAGTTCAGCATTAATTATTGCATTCATTCATCAATCCTTATTAGCTGCTTTTCTAGATATCTACTGTTATACGATGAATTTCTCCAAAACTTAAGGCTTAAGATAACAATCATATTCTATTATCTCACAGAATTCTAGGGGTATGAGTAGGTTGAGCTTGGTGGTTCTAGCTTCTCATGTGGTTACAATCAGACCATAGGTAGGATAGCAGTTATGCCAAAGACTTCCTCACTCACATGCGTGCTGGTTGGTGATGGCCATTGGCTAGGAGTCCAGCCGTGGCCATCTGCTAGAGTACCCAGCCATGGCCTTGCTATGTAGCCTGGGCTTCCTCACAGCAAGGTGCCTGCATTCCAACAGCATCCATCCTTGAAGTAGGAAGTGGAAGGGCCAACTTCCTATAGCCTGGACCTGAAAACTGGCAAAGTGTTCATTTTCCTAATCTATCAGAAAAGCAGTCACAGAGCCCAGTGCAAGGGGGAGGGTCTATGGGCAAAGCATCGATGAATGTCAGCGTCTTAAAAACAAATAAACAAAACAACAACAACAACAACAAACCTCTGCAATCTAGTATCCTCTATTGTGGAACTCTATTGTGGAACTCGCACCCAAATTTAGAATACATTCACTCACTTCAAATATCCCACAAGAATATTATTACATCATAGCATCGAGCTCAGCCTCCAGATCCAAATCTTTTAATTTTAGTTGGCTCCTCAAGAATGGTGCCTTAAGAACAGATCCTTGGTTTCTTTATACTTCCAATCTAAAGACTTATAAACTAAAGAGACAACTTATCTGATCCCACAACAACTCAACACACAATGGTGGAGCATTACAGAGTAATGTTACAGAGTTACAGAGTAACATCTACTTATGCTCCTTTAGAACAAGAAGGAAAACAAAGTGCACATGGATGCCACTCATCCATAGCGACTCAGAAATCCAGGAAGGCACATGCTCCTAGATTCTAGTTCCTAGATCTTATGTGTGTTCCCTCCATTGGTTTCTCCAAGTCTTGGACCAAGTGGGTGTCTGCAGCCTTGTGGTGAAGGACATCAGCTTGTCCGGATGTCCTGTATTGTTGAGGTGGGAAACAGTGCCAGATGTGGGTTCCAGTTTGTCCTACCTGTCCTCAATTTTACTTCCAGCTTTTTTCCTGACTGCTGTCCTTGTTAAATCTTCAATGAGTGACTTTTGATCTATTGCCAGATGCTGAGGTAAGAGCCTTCCTTATACTTCTTCACCATCTCCTCCAGTTACCGATGGCTTATCCTTATAAGAAATCCTTTTTTTCCATATTATTCATAATTGACAATGCTTTCTTGATAGAACCCAAATGAATAAGCTAATTATTATCCTGATGATACGTAATAATATGCATTATCATGCACAGATATGTAAAAGTGTAACTAAGGAACACATACAGTTTTCACAGAAGTAACATTTTACCTGGATCCTTTAATTAATAGAGATTTTATCACACAGAGAAGAAATGGTAATGACACTCAATGTAGAACAAACAGTATTGATTCTACTGATTTTAGAGGGACTGGTTTTGAAAAAAAAACCACTCCTATTGACAGTAGCTGGTAACTTCTTAAATTACATACCTTGATTTCCACCACACTTCCTCTATTTATCCTGTTCATGAACTTTCCATCTAGTCAGGAAAGCTTTGGAATTCGTGACACTTCACAGCCCCTCCTTCTGATTTTTTTCTGAGGTCTCTCAGGAAAGCTGCTATTTATTTCTAGCCATGGCAAGGTCAGGATGGAGAATCTTAATAACTTCCTTGTTACCCCTGAGTTGGCTCTTTGTGGCCCCACTTGATTACTCTATTTGTAGGACATTCCCAGAACTTCAGGCACGCCCATGAACAAATGTGTGTATCTTTAAAAAGCATTTTCTCAAAGGGAACATCAATCATTTCTCAAGCCAAATATAGTCTTGCTGTTATGGAAAGAGTTATATCTGAAATTGCAGTCCTTGAGTTTTAGATTCTATTATGTCACAACTAAACTGTTGGACTCTGAGCATCTCATTTAATTTCCATGAACCTCAATTTCCACAGCTGTGAAATAAGTATGATTGTCCCCCTTTTTCTATGGGGGATATATTCCAAGACCTCAGAGAACACCTGAAACCATGGATAATATCAAACTCTATCTACCTACCCATCTATCTATATCTCCACAGATATATATATAGAGAGAGATATAATGTTTATATCTTTCTATATATACATAGTAGTGTTTTTCCTATATATAAATACCTAAGATAAAGTTTAATTTATAAATTAAGCACAGTAAGAGATTAACAACAACAATGAATAATAAAATTGAACAGTTACAACAAAATCTAATAATAAAGGTTATATGAATGTGCTCTCTCTCTTTCTCTCAAATACTTTATTTTACTATACTCCTCTTATAGTTATAATGGGAGATGATAAGATGTCTACATATGATATGAAGGGATGTGAATGATGTAGGGATTGTGATGTAGCATTAGGCTACTATTGACCTTCTAATAGTATGTCAGAAGGAGAATCATCTGTTTCTAGAACATGCTTGACCAAGAGGAAGTGAAATCATGGGAAGTGAAATCACAAATGAAGGGGGACTGTTGTAATGTCATTTTTAAGATGTGTTGTTAGGATTGTCAGTGGTACTGGTTGAATGATAAATGCAATTTATCACCTTCTTTGATGTCACCTTTTGTTTCTAACCATTAATATTAGGAAGACTTAACAGTCTAGAGAGGTAGAATTTCATTCTTTAATCTCAGATTTTATTTTTTACAGTATTGTTGAATATTAGAAAGAATGTGTACAACACAGCTCAAGTAGAAGGTGGTATATGAAAGGTGCTCCTTATCAAAGATCTAACAGATGCAATGTAGGTAGGAGATGCTGTTATGATGGAAGAGGTAGTCAGTCCAGGGGACCCAGGAATACTAATATCCTGCTTTTATCAGCCACCTCTGCTCCCTGCAGGCCATTGGAGAGAATAGGAAGGCAAGTAAAAGGCAAGGTAACACTTTACTAACAGCTGGATCTTTGTCTCAAGCAACAGGTAGATTTGAGTGAGCTCAGATGAACCATGTGGACACTCAGTCTCATCTAGTTTAAGACTAGAGTAGCTTTCTCCCCACATAACATCAAACTTACATCTTTGCACTCACCATTCACACTGTGGTAAAAAGTTTCACTGACCAGGGATTGGAAAAATGAATACAGAGAGAGAAACAAGCATGAGAGAGTGCATTTGTGACAGTGTCTAGATCCAGACTGGTCTATGCCTCCCACAATACAAGCAGAAGCCTGAGTCCAGCATTCACTTAGAAGAACAGAGAATGTCTATACAGAAGGAAATGCCCAACATGGCTAGAACACTTGTACCCTTACTTCTCTGTGTGGAAACAAAATTTCAAGGAAACACCATACGTATATATATTTCAACTTATACCTACTTTAAAGCTATATGTTTAAGAAAATGATGCTAATTCAGAGGTTTTAGTTTTAAGAAATCTTCCTCCACTGGGACCAAGAATTTGTACATTTGCACATGATTTATCAATGATACCTTATGAATTGTTACATTGGAGTATTTATTTATTTATTTATTTTTGATGAAACCGACTAAGGCACTGTGGTGTAGATCTCCGTTCTGACATTAGAGAGCCATGTGACCTTGAACATTGTTTCCCTCTGGTACTCAATTTCCACATCCTTAAACAGAGGAGGCGGACCCAATAAGTTTTTAAGTCCTTCACAGTTCTAACATTTTAGTAGATAACCTAGTTATCTATGTTTTTTTTTAATCACTTAAGGAAAAATTAAAAATGCAAGATTTTATTCTTTGGGAAATGATTTTGCATCCCACTTTGGAGTTAAAAATCTCTGCTGCATGAATTTATTTTAACAAACACTAAATCTTCGTGATTTAGCTAAAGCTAAAAATAGTCTCTGCAAAAATAAAAAAAGAGTCACGTTGTTTATAAATAGCAAGTCTTCAACTCTGGGGCTTGTTCGGTCAGAAAGAGCAGCTTAAACTAAAATGCAGAGTCAAAATAAACCTATTTTACTGGGTTGGCAAGAGTCCAGCTGCACGATTTAGCCCTTGATTCAGCTAAGAGAATGGTATGGAGGCAAAATTTGAGAATCATTCTATGTGCTGTGAACAGGTTGATGTGTCTGCTTTAATAACTACCCATTTTACAGAAGAGGAGATGGAGGCTTAGAGGAGTCAACTGTCCAGTCCATAGCCACACCAAAAGGGTAGTGGCTGGGATCAGACTTGACTCATTCTTTCGACTTCATTGTCCTCATGGAAGGCTGACCCACTGATTAATGAATGGATTAACTAAAATAACAGGTTTGGCAAGGACTACACACAGGGTACTATGAAATGAATGTTAGAAGAATCAAAGACACCCTGGATTTCAGGATACCCACACTCCAACAAGATATGATCACATCCAATTAAACATCATAAAGAAATAGTGGCCCAAGAAATACATAATACTCATTTCTTAAATATTCACCAAATGTAATGGCACTTATGTTTGGGTAGTGGTGTTTTATAAGAATTTTAATTTCTTTTTTGCTTTCCTAAACATGTAAGACTTTTACAAATGATATAATATATACAATGTCAATTTTCCAAGGACTCATTTATTCAAGCTTCAGACCATAAAGGCATGCCTGATTTGTTTGTTTAATATACTTATTTTGGTGAATTATTTGGTAGGTTTTATTAATAGAATTTATTTTCTTTGGGCAGTTTTACATTTACAGAACAAATGAACAGAAAGTATAGAGAGTTCTTATATACCCCTCACCACTGCTACCCTGTTTTTCTTATCATTAACATTTTGCAATAGTGTAGTACATTTATTACACTCAGTGAGACAGTATGGAAATACTATTATTAACTAAAGTCCATCATTTACATTAGAGTGCACTCTTATGTTCTATGGGTTTTGATAAATAGATACTAACATATATTTACGATTTCAGTGTCATATGGAATAATTTCACTGCCCTAAAAATTCCCTATGTTCTACCTATTTATCCTTCCAACCCTCCTCTCAACCCCTGGCAATGACTACGTTTTTTAGTCATTATAGTTTTTGCCTTTTCTAGAATGTCATATAGTGGGAATCATAGAATGAAGCCTTTTTCAGGTTGGTTTCTTTCACTCAACGATAAGCATGTAAGATTCCTTCATGTCTGTTTGTGGCCCCATAAATCATTTCTTTTTATCTCAAATAATTATCCATTGTCTGGATGTGCCACACTTTGTGCACTAACTTATTAGAGGGTATCTTGATTGCTTCCAATTTTTGACAGTTATGACTTAGGCTGCTATAAACATTTGTGCACAGATTTTGGTGCAAACATAAGCTCTCAGTTAATGTGGGTAAGTACCATGCAACATAATTACTGAATTGTCTGGTAAAAGTATGCTTATTGTATGATAAGTTTTGTAATAACTGCCAAACTTATTTTGAATTCCCACTGACAATGAATGAGAGTTCCTTGCCAACATTTGGTGTTGCCAATATTTTGGATTTTAGCCTTTTTAATAGGTATGTAGTGGCATGTCACTGTTATTTTAATTAGAAATTCCCTGAGGACATATGATGTTGAATATATTTTCATATGCTTGTTTGTCATCTGTATGTCTTCTTCAGTGAGATGTCCAAATCTTTAACCTATTTTTATTTGGGTTGTCTGGTTCTTATTTACTGTTGCGTTTTGGGAGCTCTTTGTATGGATATGATTCTTTGTTTAGATAATACTCCTTTACAAAATATACAAAATATGTATTTCAAAGGTTTGTTCCCAAGTCCTAGCTTCTCTTTTCATTTTCTTAACAGTGTCATTGGCAGAATAGAATATTTTAATTTTAATGAAGTCCAACTCATTTTTTTTTCTTTCAGTAATCATGCGTTTGGTATTGTACCTAAAATATCATCTCCAACCCAAAGATAATCTACATTTTCTTCTATTATTTTCTGGGAATTTTATTTTCACCTGTTATATTTAGGTCTATGACCTATTTTTTTGTGAAGAATATAAACTCTGTGTCTAGGTATTTTCTTTTCTTCTTATTTTTTTAATGTAGATGTCTAGTTGTGCTAGCACCATTTGTTCAAAAGACAATCCTTTCTCTGTAGAATTCCCTATATTTGTCTGAGTTTATTCTGAGCTGTCTATCCTGTATCATTGATCTCTCAATTTTTTGCCAATATCACACTGTTTTGATTACTGTAGTTTTACAGAAGTCTTGAAGCTGGGTAGTATGTCTTCTCACTTTGTTTTTCTCCTTCAATACTGTGTTGGCTATTCTGGGTCTTTTTCTCACCATATAAACTTTAGAATCAGTTTGTTGATATTGATCCACAAAGTAAGTTCCTGATCTTTATATTGGGATGTTGAATCTATAGATCAAGTTTGGAAAATCTTGATAATATTGAGTGTTGCTATCCACGTACATGGAATGTCTCTCCATTTATTTAGCTCTTTCTTGACATGATTCATTTCCAGACCTAAAGGTAGATGTTGCTTCTATAGATTACATTTTACATTTGCAGTACATGTACATAAATATATATATATATATTTGATTCTTGTTATAACTTTTAAAAAGCAAAAGTAAAGTCACAAGATAATAAGTGCTACTAACAGAGATGTACATAAAAAGCCACAGGGTGCAAAGTCAGACAAGATTAATTCTGTGAGGAATTGATGAAGAGAACATCTTCTCCAAGATGATGATGGATGGGTAGCTCATCACCTAGAGAAGTAATAGAAGACTTTTTTAGACCAGACCAGGTGTGTGTGTGTGTGTGTGTTCAGCATAAGAGGCTGAAAATAAATCAATTCAATATATTCATACAATTCAAAGGCATTCTGGAGACGTGAAAGTACTTAAGGACAGGGGTTATTGGTCAGACATTACATATAATCATATAAGGGAAGGGAGAAGAAATGTGTGGGAAATATCAGAAAGGGAGACAGAACATAAAGACTCCTAACTCTGGGGAATGAACTAGGGGTGGTGGAAGGGGAGGAGGGCGGGGGATGGGGGTGAATGGGTGACGGGCACTGAGGGGGGCACTTGATGGGATGAGCACTGGGTGTTATTCTGTATGTTGGTAAATTGAACACCAATAAAAAATAAATAAAAATAAATAAATTTAAAAAAGAAAGGATTGAAATAATCTAAAGAAAGGAAAGTCTCCAGCAATGGGAACACAGAGTGCATGGACAGAGATAATGAAGTGTCAGATTTGTTTAAGTACTGATAAGAAGATCAATTTGCTGTTGTCTAGGAAGACAATTGTGGGTGAGGTAAAAAAAAAAAAAAGTCTGAGGGAACATCTGCTGCTTTTGCAAGCAGTAGCTCTATTCCTGGCACATTTTTGCAATATTTGTCCTTCCAAAAATATCTCAATAGAGTAAAGCCTCAGAGGACTCAATGATTTATTAATTCATCCAATAATTATGTGAACTACATTGTATTCTGGGTACTATTCTAGATGTTGGTACATACAGGTACGAACCAGACAGAATAAGGTCCTCCCCCAAGGCACATTTTTCTGCTCTCCTTGACAGCCATTTGCCTCCACCCATCACATTACATACTCTAAATGTTTGTGTCCTGTTATTGGCCTCAGTGAGAAATTCAGGTTTTCTTCTCTTGTTTACTGACCTAAACCTTTCTTTAGACCATCTCCCACCCCTATCCACTCCTTCACCACTCTGCTCTTAATTCAGTCTTCTGATTCAAGAACTTCTGAAATATTCTCTTCCATTCTTAGCACCATGAAATGCTAAGCATTGAGGTTCCTGTCCTCCCCCTAGAGTGGGAAATTTGAGTCAGGATATAACATCTGTGTTGTACAAATGCCAGAATAAGGTCAGAATAAGGTCCTGACAGAATAAGGTCCTCTTATTCTGTGGCTTTTCTGTTGATGTTAAAGGTTACAAATACTTCCTTTTTAGGAAATGATGGTATGAGATGTCATGTCCAAATCAACAATTACAGCAAGGCTATGCTGTAATTGATCACCTGGGGGAAAAGAGTGGTTTTCCAATTGGAAATGGGAACTGCTGGAAAAGCCTCGGCAGTGTCTGGAGCATATGCTTTACAACCTCACCATCACACAGAAGGAATAATCACATAAAGATATAACTATTGTTATCCCTCACAAAGGCTCAAGGACATTAAGTAATTTCCCCAGGGCTATAGGGTCTTTTATTTGGCAGAGCTGGGTTTCAGACTTAGGATGGTCTTCTATGGTGTCAAGCTTTTTGTCCATTTGCTTCTCAAACTACCTCCCAAAAGTGGCAGGACATCCAGAATTGAGGTTTCAGTTTAGTTTGTAACACAACAATTATAACAGATTTTATTGGTATCCTGCCCACCTCCTCCTGGCTCTCATCATTCCAGTATCTGCCAACAGTCTCCTACTAAAGACATTAAGGACTCTCTACCTGTGGCTTTTTTAAAGACCTCCACTGTAGGACAGCAGTACTGACAGGTATGTCCCTGTCAGTGTGTCTCCACCATTGACAAGTGGCAACTGAAGGATGAGAAGTCCAACCTCTTCTACCCTAGGCAGGATGACTTAAGGGTATGTTCTACACTGTGTCCCAAGGTTTCCTGGCAAGGCTGAGCTCAGCTTGTCCACAAGATAATTTGATGGAGAACATATCTTTTATTTGCTTCCTTCCCTGCCTTGTCTAACCTTTTCATTTCCCTACTATGGTTCCTGGAATCATGTCCCAACTTTCCAAATAAAACCTTTCACTCAAAGTCTAGTCCCTGGAGCCACTCCTGGGTGAAACCAATTAAAGACCCACCTTTTACTTAGGAAATAACAAATAGGAGAAGAGGCAATGTGAAAGATCTTTGAAATTATAGGGGAACCTGTCTTTATAGGTGAACTTCTCATATTGTCCTGTGCTTTTATTTCTCATTGTCTTTCCTTGGGATAGTGTAATTCTGACAACACCGAGGCTTGTCTCATATGCATCAAAGGAAATAGAATATTTGAAAAAATGTTTTTCGCAGGGCTAAGATCAAGAATTAGAGCTAAAAGCTCAAGGTGTTTCTAGGCCAGGACCCTGCATCACACTGAGCTGATAGAATAGACCCACCAAGGAAAAACTCAAGTGGCAGGGACCATAGGGATGCTGGATTCATCACCATGCCCTTATCATGCTTTGGTTCAAAGCTGGGAGCATCGGCAGAGATCCAAGAATGTGCTTCTCAAAGGATCTTTACAGATAATGGTGTCCTAAGAAACTACCATCCCCTGGAATTTGGCATGTAGATTCTATTATCCACAGTTACACGTTTTCAATAATTATGTTATTTGAGTGTCTCTGAGGGAAATATTTATTGGAGGGTGAAAGGGGGTCAATCAATCACTCGTGACAAATCAGCTACCATCTTAACCTAGACAACTAGTAATACCTAGAAATTTAGGTTGGCAGTGAGTGTGATAAATCTGTCTATACATAACAAGACCCTTGTGTCCAGGTTGGGGTAAAAGGTAGGGACTTAACTTTCAAGGGCAGCAATTTGAAAACAAATCTCTGAACCTAGTCAGCCTAATGATAATAATATTAGTAATTGTGTCCATGAGGGAGTAATAGAAGCAGCATGAGTACTTCCCACCTCAGACATAATTAATTCAGTAATAGTGGGATAAAGGGGCCAAGGAGAGAATCTATGAGATAATCAACAAGCAGCAGTGACATGAGCTGACATGAGTGGGGCAATACAGAGGTACTAGGGTTAATTGTCTCTGACAATTCTCAGTATCTCTTCTAGAAGACAATCTGATTAAAGCCACAGAATATGAGTATCAAGCCTTCTCAGGAAGGAATTTGAATTCTTATTTTGAGTCACCAGGAGATATTTCTTAACCTGTCTCCACTTGAATTTCCTAGGCTATAAAATGAGGATCTTAGTATGTGCTGTATATGTTACGGGAATTAAAATGAGATTTTGGACAACCTGATTTAAAAAATGTACCAAAGACCATAACAGACACTTCATCAAAGGAAAAAAAAAATTAAGTGGAGATGCCTAAGGTGTGTGCTTATAAATATTATATATATGTATATATATATATACGCACACATATATAATATATATAATATACAGTTCAGTGCATATATGTAGTATAGTATCTATAGTATAGTTTATGTGTATATACATATAGTAAATAAGCACATAAAATATATTTTCCATTCTCTATCATCAGAGAAATACAAATTAAAAAAATAATGGTGTACTACTATACTTCTATTAGAATGGCCCAAATCCAGATCACTGACAACACCAAATGCTGACGAGGATGTGGAGCAACAAGAACTCTCATATGCTGCTGGTGAGAATGAAAATGATACAGACATTTTAGAAGATATTTTGGCAGCTTCCTACAAAACTAAACAGTGTACTTAGTTTTATAGGAATCTGCCAAACAACTGTGCTCTTTGGTATGTATTCAAAGGAGTTGAAAACTTACCTCACACAAAAGCCTGCACACAGATGTTTATAGAAACTTTATTCATAATCACCAAAACTTGAAAGCAACCAAGATGCCCTTCAGTAGGTGAACGGATAAAATGCACTACATCCAGATAGTGGAATGTTATTGAGAACTCAAAAGAAACGAACTTTCAAGCCATGAAAAGGAGGAATCTTAGTGCATATTACTAAGAAAAAGAAGCCAATCTGAGAAGGCTACCTACTGTATGGCTCCAATTCTATGACTGTTTGGAATAGACAAAACTATGAAGATAGTAAAAAATCACTGGTTCCCAGCAGTGGAAGGGAAGAGATGAATAGGCAGAGAACAGAGGATTTGTAAGGCAGTGAAAATAGTCTACATGATGTCATAATGGTGGATATATGTCATTAGGCATTTGTCAAAAAACTCATAGAATGTGCACCACCAAGAGTGGGCCCCAGTTGGATGCCAAGTGATTATGATGTGTCTGTTCATCTATCCTTGGTGATGAATGTATCACTCTGGTGAGAGATATTAATAAAGGGGAGGCTCTGCACCTGCAGAGACAAGGGCATACGGGAAATCTCTACACCTTCCTCTCAATTCATTGGAAACCTAAAACTGCTCCAAAAATGAAGTAAATTTGTTTAAAATGAGATGTATATCAAATTCATGGAAAATTGTAGACAATAGTTTCCTCCTCATCATACACAATAACAATTCTAGCAGAAGAAAAGAAAATCTTTTTAAATAAATTGATTTAACAAGTTGATCAGGGATCCCTGGGTGGCGCAGCGGTTTGGCACCTGCCTTTGGCCCAGGGCGCGATCCTGGAGACCCGGGATCAAATCCCACGTCGGGCTCCCGGTGCATGGAGCCTGCTTCTCTCTCTGCCTGTGTCTCTGCCTCTCTCTCTTTCTCTCTCTCTCTCTCTCTCTCTGTGACTATCATAAATAAATAAAAATTAAAAAAAAAAAAAAAAAAAACAAACAAGTTGATCAGCTTTCTGGCTTACACACGGAATATCCTAAGTCATTGCTTTTAAAAAGCCTAGAATGTAAAGGCAGTCATTGTTTCACTCAGAATTTATTAATGCATACAGTTAACTTCATTAGACAAAACATTCTTCTCCCAGGGAGCTCATCATTGTAGACAGGGTTTATTCTGGCATAAAGGCAGAAGGCTCAGTTCAGGGAAATATGTCTCATTCAAAAGAATTGAATAATTTGATGAAGTATATCTTAGCAATGGGTGGGAACAGGGACCTGAGTTTGCCTGTAGTACCACAGATTTATAAGAAGGAGATTACAAGAGGAAGAAACCTGCAGTTTGCAGATGGAGACAGTGGAGATGCCTGAGGAAGTGCATGATGTCCTGCTAGAACACTCTGCTGGGCGGTAGTGGGAGAGGATCATCCCATCCCTCTGCAGACTTGGCCCAGCACTTCCTGCACATTTCTCAAATGAAGGCATCAATGACATTCTTTTTCTCTAGCCACTTCTTTTGAGTCTTGTGTCAACACCAGGTAGCTGGTAAAATTCCTCATTACGTTCCCTAATTTCAATAAGAATGAATCCAGTCCAATTCCTTAGAGCATCTGAATTCATTGCATTCTGGGAGAAATTAGGAGAAGTCAATCTCTCTATAGTTATTGCTCTGAAAATGAAGCATGCAGCTAGAAGCACTTTTTTTTTCTGGCAGAAAATAATTTTATGAATACAACTCACAGCCTAAATTACTGAAAGAATGAGGATCTATAATGAGTTTTCCAATGCAATTGTTGTTACTGAGAATATAGGTTCCCCCCGCCCTCAAAAAAAAAAAGTAATTACAAAAATAATCGTATTGAGAAATGAAGTGGCCTGTTGCAGGTAAGGTGGTTCCTCTCTCACTGAATGCCAATCACTTGATTTGCTCTTTTACTCTAAAGAGTGAGAGAGAGAGAGAGAGAGAGAGAGAAAAGAAATTAAAAAAAAAAAAAGAAAAAAGTAAAAGAAAAGTTGTTTTATGGTACCATGCATTGTTCCTATAGGAGAAGGCCTTCAGGAAGGCTCTCAGTTGAAGTTCATTGAAAGTTTAATTGAAGTTATTACATGACTGCTTTTGGCAAAAAGGAAGACTGCGTGGTAGTGAGTATAGGCGGTTTTTTTTTTTTTCCTCTGGCTATTCCTAGTTTTACCATCTTTGCTCCCAGACTCTTCGTAAAAAAATATAGGGATGATACTTTGACAATAAGGGGTAGATTTCTTTGTTGCTTGCTTTAATGAAAGGTAAATAGAAGATATTAACTGGCCAAAGTTATTACACTTCATAAAATTATACAGGTATCTATACACGTATTATGTGTGTGTGTGAGCTACCACCAGAAATAGCATGTTTTATATTTTTCAACCTGAAACAAAGATATCCTTACACTGACATTGATAGAAGAAAGCTAAACTTTTCGTCTTCCACAAATCATTCTTTTAGATGGGAAACATGTTTTAACCTTGATTCTTGAATAGCCAGAGTATATTCCACATCAGATCATGCTAAACATTGACAGTTACAGAGTTCCTGAACACCTATTTGTGTACGAATAATGCAATGTGCCTTTGGAAAAATGTTCATGAATGGTTAACGAACAAGAAAATATCTGTTAGGTAAATCTGAAAGATAGGGTGAGGAGTCATCCGTGCACTCACAGGCTAGCATCCAGTGATACTTCTGATATCCATGTAACCAAAGGAGTATGCTCCATCGGTGAGGCCGTCCTCTCTGCTCACAGTCCTGGGTCTGTTGGTAAGGCAGACAGCACAAGACTAAAAATGAACGCTTTTGTATTTCCTTTAAAGCAGGATTAGGAATTTATCCTAATTTGGAGATAATTTGAAAGTACTTTAGTCCAAGGACTGGAAACTAGGTATTTAATTTCTTTGAAAAAGTCACTTTTTTAAAGTCTCATTAATCCTAAATTCACCTTCTACCTGGAGGACTATACTGCCTGAAAGTTGAACTTGGAGTTAAAAATTAGGGACACATACCTTTTTTCCTCCTCTTTCCTTCTCCTCTTCCACTCTAATTAGAAAGCAGCTAAACTGGTTATAAACCCAGGTCTCTATCATTTTCCACTGAACCACCCTGACTCTCAGGATTATAAATGTCTTACTCCTGATTTTACACAGCTTCCCCGCATATATGATCTAATTTTATATTTACAGTAACATTTTGAAGTGCATATCAACAGCATTATTTTATAGATGAAATATTTGAAGCTCAGATAGGTTTCTTAGCCATTAATTGGTAAGGCTGAATCTGAAACCACTATTTCTGGGTTTAATTCAATTATGTAACATCTTAGATGTGGCTTTCTTGTGAGTAATTGGCATAACAAAGATGAAATATATTATGTATAAATTTCCTGGCACTTAGAACATTTATAGTGGTTTTTTTTTTTTGTTTGTTTATTTGTTTTCTGCATTGTTTTGTTTTCTTGTAAAAATGCAGTATGGAGTTCTGGTTAATAAAAAAAGTTACATATGCAATCCAGAATAATCTAGAAAACATCTTAATTAGAAACACAAACCCTGTTAAATAGGTGATGGAGATGAAGTAGTGCACTTGTAGTGATGAGCACTGCATGATGTATGGAAGTGCTGAATCACTATAGTGTCCACCTGAAACTATGATAACACTATATGTTAACTGGAGTTAAAATAAAAACTAAAAAAAAAAAAGGCAATGGAAGAATATCTATGAACCCTCTTTAGGGGCTGTTATTTTAACTGTTTTATCAGAGAATTGGAGGCATTAACTCCAGTTCCAAGACAGTGCCCATCTAACTTGAGTGAAAGTCAGTAGAACCACAGAATCAAGTGAGACAGCCCGCAGACTGACCATGATCCCAACTTGATATGCAACAGGGGATGGGATCAAGAGGTGGGGACATTTGAGGTGACATAGGAAACAAATGGTTTATGGGTAATGAGGGAGAGAGTTCCCACCAGCATTAAACCCTGGGAGTATTCTTTTTGTAACCAAAACCACAGGGCTTATTCTTCTGTAACACCCCCACAGAAGATATTTCAAAGAAACCAGTCTCCATTTTTTTTTGCAGAATGGTCTTCATGTGTAACAATGCCACAGCTTTATTATTTCCAGAATGTGTGAAATAATGAATAAAACAAAAATAGCAGATCATAATTGTGATAGACCGCAAAACTGGCCACAAAGATCTCCCTGAGCCTGAATGTCTCTGCTTTGCTTTGTGATGGAGTGGCGTGTGTTTCTCCATCCCTTGAATTCGAATCGGTCATGTGACTTGCTTTGGTTAATGGGGCACAAGCAAAATGCCTCAAGCATAACTTTAAAAGCATTTGTGTTTTAGGGCTTGCCCAGTTTCTGTTCTTGGAATCCTGAAATTGCCATATGAAGGAGCCTAAGTCATCCTGCTGGAGCAAGAGAAACTGTATGGAGGAGAACCAAGGCATCCCTGCTGCCCGCCAACCACTGCCAGAAATACAAATATGACCGTCTTAGCTCCAGACAGCAGCTTGTCGCATAGCTAACCACCAATGCATTAGAGAGTCCAGCAGAAATCAGACCAGAAGAAACATCTCTCCAGCCAACAGTATTGTTAAGATCAATATTATGTGGTTTTACACTTCTAGTTTTGGAGTGGTTGATATGCATCATTGGCTGACACACACAGAAAATACAATCCATGAAGACTGAGCCAGTAAAGGAAAATTTCCTAGTCCTTTAAAAAAAATACCTCAAAGATATTTCAGGCAGAGTGATTGAGAAAATTTTGTGTTTGAAAAGAATACTCAGTAGTAACTGGGTCCTATAGATTTACTCCTATCATGAATCATGAAGAAACAAAACAAGGAAACAAGATTGATGATTTAATGAGGGTGAGGGGCTTATGATTAACACCAGCAATGCAATAAAACAATGTTTTTTCACAATGTGGTAAGTTTACTCTACGTAGGTATATAGATCAATCTAGAAGCAGAGACTGAAATTCATTTATTCTAATATGTCTGTTTATGTATTTTCAAAGGACTCTCTTGTTTTCCATTAAATTTTTCCACTAAGATTCTGCACATTTGGGGATTAATTTAATATAATGAATATTCAGCAGCTAAAGTAATGAACCACAGTCATGAGTGGATAGATCCTAAAAACATACTTTTAGTGAAAAAGCATCCTTTAAAAGTTACATAAGCAAGGGGCTGCCTTGGTGGCTCAGTTAGTTGAGTTTCTGACTCTTGATTTCCACTGAGGTCAGGATCTCCGGGTCCTGAGATCAAGCCCTGGGTTGGGCTCTGTGCTCAGCACCAGGTCTGTTTGAGATTCTCTCCCTTTCCCTCTGCCCCTCTTTGCTGCCAGCTCTCTCTTTCTCTCTCTCTCAAATAAATATTTTTTTTAAAGTTACGTAAGCAAGTAAATAAGTAAACCGTGTATTTTCTACCACACAGATTATAAAAATAGTCATGAGACATTCGTTTCTATCAAAATGATGATCTAGAGATCCTTTGAAAGAAACAAAGGTGTAGTTTCTTGCTAAAAAACAAAACTTATGGGAAAGTATATATCTTAATCTATTTAAATGAATAATTGAGATTGCCAGAAAATACTAGAATTTTTCTTGTAACTGAACCAACATGAATTCTCTCCTTGGTGAATCAAAGATACACCAGGTAGGGTTGTTGCACAAAGAAAACTTTATTTGTAGCAAATAAGGAGATCACAGTGAATGACTTCCAAAGCTGTGACTCTTCTAGCAAGGGTCATGGGTTGCTTTTATGTAGGGTAGATATTTTGATAGGGATGCCTTGTGATTGTATGTAGAGGTGGACATAAGACTGTGCATATGCCATAGGAAATATGCCTATACACACTATATATGTGTGCTTGTGCTCCTCCTTGTAGAGCTTTTAGTATTATCATGAAGTGAAGGTAGAGGTTGATCATTCTAGAAGTCACTCCATGGTCTATTTGCTCAGACATGAGGTGGGGCCTTTAGCTCAAACTGGTCTCAGTGGTCTGGGCCACTAGAGCCTTTCCTCTGGGCAGTTGTTGTTGCTGGAGGGGTGGTTTTGTTTTCCATAATGGGATGTCAGGTGTGTAGAGTCCTTTGCTTAAGTTAAGAGATAAACTAGAAACAAGAGCTTAAGGAAAATCTGGGACAAAGGTCAGTGGGTACACGCAGTGGGTACAAGATCAAGTCTTGGAGTCTAGCTGGTGGCAGACACTCTGGGTTCAAGATAGAGTAGGATCCTGAATCTCGAGTGATGAGTTGTCAGTAAAGCTGGTAGCTGTACAGTTGTTGTCTAATCCCTGGTAATTGTGAGCCTCCTATTGAATATGATGCCCACAGGTGACAGAGGCAAGACTCTTTATCTGCTGTAAGTGACCAGCTGAAAAAGAATGAGTGCAGAAACCCAAAACTTTAGAGGGCCACATTCTCAGTGAACAGCTCAGACAAGAAAAAAAAAAATCCAACCTCAATGTTAATGTGACTTGTCTTGCAGCTGAGCAGAAAGAAGAGGAAAAGGATTCTTCCCAGCCCTTATGAAGGAAAATTCTTCTAACTTTTGGAAGAAAATATCATTATTATTATGCCAGTAAGAGCTCATAAATAAGGACTGCATTTAATGTTTCTGAACATGAAGCAGTAAGAAAAAGACTGATAAATTACATAAAATATAAAAGCTTTGTTTATTTTATTAAAATAAACCATCAACAAAGATAGTAGCAGGGAAAAAAAAAAAAAACTTCGAACAGTTTTCACCACACATGTGACCTTTATAAAGAATTCCTGGAATCAGTGAAAAAAACAAAAGTTACCTAACAGAAAAATGGCCCAAAACATCAAGAGCTATTTTGCTAAAAAATGAACACGTCAGCCAAAAAAAAAAAAAAAATAGAGCGAAGATGATCAACCTCATTAGTAATGTGAGAAAAGCAAGCTAAAAATCACAACAAGATACCATTTTACACCTCCTAAATTGGCAAGCAATGTAAAGTCTGACAATTAGAAGGTCTGGTAGAGATGGGAAGCCGTGTGAACTCCCAGACACAAATGGTATGAGCATAAATTGGTATGTTTGATTTGGAGAGCGATTTAGCATTATCTGTAAAAGTATAAGGTACAAATATATAGTGAACCAGCAATTTTGTTCCTAGATAAACTTTGCTTAATGTGTCAGAATAGGATGCCCCCATCCATATTGTTTGTTATAAACTCAAATATCTATTAATATGATAATGGAGCAAAAGTAGTGGGAGAGAAAGGGGAATATTATACAGCAAAAAAAAGGATTCATTACATCTCTAGACCTCAATGGAAATTCATCTCACAGACAGACATGAAGAGTGAAAAAGACAGGCTATAAATAACATGCAGGATGGTACTTAAATGATATTCAAAACAATGTAAAACTCAATACATTGCTTCAAACACAATAGAGAATCACAGCTCACGTTGAGCCTTAGGGTTATGCCTTCCTGGGAAGGAAAGTTTTATTTCTTAACATATATTATCTTTGATATACTTATAATATTCTCCATAAAGATTCCATATGTATGAAATATTGCAATACCAATTATTTTAACATGACTTTGAAAGATTTGCACTAGTTGTACCAGATTTATACTAGTCATTACCCCTGAGGAGGGGAACAAGGAATGTATTTTTTGATTTCCCTTAAATGTAAAGCCTCAGTGTTCAGCCCTGCCGCCTCTCATCCACACACCTTCTCTAAGTGGTTTTGTCTATATTGGTGCCTTAAAGGCCATCTATATGATGATGAATTGCAAACTATACCCCTTGCCTAGCACATTCCTGGATTTCTAGCCTTTGCATCGACTGCTTATTTATTCATCATTTCCCCTTGGATTTCTTTCTTTTTTTTTAAGATTCTATTTTTAAATAATCTCTACACTCAATGTGAGGCTTGAACTCACAACCCTGAGATCAGATCAAGTCTCCCAACTAAGCCAGCCAGGCACCCCCTTCTCCTTGAATTTCTAATAGTCATGGCAATTTTAAGACACCCAGAGGAGAACACATGACTATTTCCCCCGAAAGGGCTCAGTAACCAGTATTCCACATTTCGTGATAGGCACCGCCATCTGGTCAGTTGCCATTCACATATCTAGGAGTCATAGATAATTTATAGTCTGGTTCCCTCTCTGTACTCTGATCTGGCCCATGTCATCAGCAGTCCTGCTAAGGTGAGTCCCAAAACATACCTCAAATCCATCCACTTCTCAGTCTCCACTCTTAATCACCGTAAATAAAGTCCCCACCAACTCACATCTGGACCAGAGCAGTAGCCCCTGCTCACTCTCCCTGCCAGCACTATTGCCTGCCGGCAGGCCACTCTTCTGAAGACAATCCAAGAGACTATTTTAAAGGTAAATCATATGATGTCACTTCATGATGGAAACTCTTTGATGACATTGAAACATGGTAGAAAATGTCACCCCCAAGTGTGCCCCTTGGACATCAGTTTCGTTTTGAGCTAAAGGCATGTAAACAACAATGAGTACCTAAAGGATGCGCTGATACTCCCACTTCTTCCAAAAAGCAGGAAGTGAATCCCCCATGGAAGAGGTCTTCCTGAAACCAGAGGCAAAGTAGCATTCTTATCACTGAGTGTGGGCACCTGAGAGAAATCTGTACAAACATTCATGGACATTCATGGACAACTTCTCCACCCACCGACTACCCTCATGTAAGTGACTTTGCCTTGTCACATTTTCATAGTTTATTACTTTTTGTCCAGTTGGGTCGATTAACAGTCAACCTGAAGTGCTTCTTTGAGACTTCATGTCCTTATGAGGGCTCTCGTGCCCTTGCAAAGCCTACATTATATAAATTTGTATGTTTCTCTCCTGTTAATATGTTTTATGTCAACATAATTCTCAAGCCCAGCCAAAAACCCTAAGAGCATAGGGGTCAAATTTAGCCTCCCCTACAGGATCACATTGCTCTTAGAAATAATATCCAAATTCCAGCTTATCAAGCTCTGTAGGATCTTGCTCACATCTCCACACATGCCAAATCCATGGGGGCTCTTTCTGCCCTTGATACTAGAAGCATTCTTCCCTCTCAATCTGTAAGTACTAGATTTCTTTCTCCTGAGATCCACGAGTGTCCCATCCTGTTCTTTATTCCAGAGCGTGGGTCACCTCTGCAGGCCTACTGGGCAGCCATGGGAGTTAGCCACCCAAACCTCTGGGGTATCTTTTCACTACACTTGGGTTATCCCAGAGCACGTAAACACTGTTACACTGATTTGTGCAAATACTTATTGTCTCTCTCTCTCTTCTCTCTTCTCTTTCCCTCCAGAAAATAAAATCACACAATGTAAACCTTACCATGTGATAGGCTTTGTTTAAGAACTCCAAGTGTGTCTACTCATTAATTACTCAGCACAGCTCTTAAAGGTAGGTGCTACGATTATTCCCATTAGACAGATGAGGGAGTTGAGGCATAGGAAGACTGAGTTACCTGCAGAAGAGCCCACAGTCAGTAAACACCAGGTGCATGGCGTGAGCGTGGACAGGCTGGCTCCAAGATGCACATGCTTCCCCTCCACATCCTGTAGACACCTCCGTGTGGGGGAAAAAAAAAATCCATGCTTTGTGTTCTTTCTTACTTTATTCTCTGTATCACACCACTTAGAAGAGTGTTTGGTGCACTGTGGCTACTTTTAAGAAATGTTGAGTAAATGCATGAATATATAGACTTTAAAGAAAATCCATGCTCACCTTGCTTGTTTCATATGCACACACAATAAAAGCAAAGTGCTCTGTGGCCTTAAGCAACAGAAATTTAGCCTCTCTGTGCTTCATTTGTAAAATGGGAATAACAATAGAACCATAACATAGATTGGTAAGGATTAAATAATTTAATATACAGATGATATTTAGAATAGGACCTGTTATATATATATATATATATATATATATATATATATATACACACATATATATATATACACACACAGAGAGACATATAATTTTATTTTATACATTTTATATGCAATTTACTATATATATTATATATTATATATAATTAATAAATGTTAGGTATGATTATGAACATGATGCATCTGGAAAACAGTTCTTTTTTCCTTCATGTACCAAATTTCCAAATGCATAAATATATCAATATAATTATCTGTATATCTGTATCTATGTCTAATTCCTTTAGGCTTTTCTGAGGAGAATCCCTGAGCTGACTGGCCTTTCTCATATGGTCACCTTGCTGGCTCCTCCACTGCCTAAAGCAAATCTGTGTCTACTCAGCAAGATCTCATTCAAGAGCTGTTAAGCTGGAGCCTACGATGTGCCTGCAGCCCTGTGCTCCCATGTGCTGGAGCAGTCTGTTTCAGAATCAGAGTACTGGGTTTGAAGGCTGATCTGGAAGACTTCCCAAAGGGATACCTGCTTACTTCTCAAATACCAGCAGAATCCTAATAAGAACCACCTGCATTGAGTATGTAGGTGTAGGTTTGCTTCTTTTTCCTCACAGCAAACCTACAACATGGGAAGTAGGACATCCATTGCACAAATGAAAAACTTGAGGCAGAGAGGTGAAGGAACTTTCCTGGGATCACACAGCTGATAAAAAGAACAGCTCCAGAAACCATGCCAAAGGCCATAGTGGAAGATACTGTGCTGATTATCAGCAGATGTCTTGAGGGAAGTATTCACTTCTCAAAGTGCTGATCAAAAATTTTGACCTCATAAACGTTATTTGCATTATTCCTGTATAAACTAAATGAGATGTTTCACATAATATTACTTTATAAACTACCCAGAACCTTAAAATCAGAAAGATGAGAGAGCAAGCAATTATTAATTATAGTTATTTTAATAATATACTGATTACAGAGTTATTATAAATAGTTACCATATAATTATTATTACATCTTATCTAGGACGAGGATGATAACTAGGCTAAGGAATGAGAGCCAGGTGAAAACAAGTGATTTTTTAGAATTTAAATTCAGTATTTTGTCACTGGCAAAACTCCAACCCCCAATGGGGGGGGCGCTTGTGCTCCTTCCTGGTCGGCCATGTTATCATCTTGATAACATCATCTCCACAAATAAGAGTTGGCCTCAACCAGTACAGGATCAGATGGAGCCGAGTTCCACTGTAATCCCAGGAGCACTTTGTTATCCTAACTACGTGTATATGTATTTGCTATTTTCATATTCTTGTGATTATAAACCAGGGGCATTGTTTATTCCCCATAGACAAAGTCTATCAAGATTTCAGCAGAACCTTATCTTTTAGAAAAATTCGGATAATAATTTCTATACTGTTCTAGAGCATGAACTTTGTTTTCATTTAGCAAAATAATTTTTACATTTTCTCACATCAGTTAACATTATTTTAATATTAATATTATTTCATTAGAGGAATGTACCATAGTTGGCAGAATTGTTTTTTTTTTATCAGTTTGAAATGTTAAATTACTTATAATTGCAAATTGTGAAATATATCCTTATTAATACATTTTTGCATATACAGCTTGCAATTTCCCTGGAATAAGTTCCTAGATGTATATGCAGTAGGTCAAAAAGTGTTCTCATCTGTCTTGCCTTGAGTATGCCTTGCCAAAATGCATTGCTGAAAGGTTAAACCAACTTAAACTTAAACTTAAACTCTTCTCAGATGTTTGCAGTTGTGCCCATTTTCTCTTATTTTGGCTCGACTAGAGAATTCTAATTTTTAAAATTGCTGATTAAAAAGTGACACTTTATTTTAATTTGTATTTTAAAAAATGAATGTATAGTTAAGCCTGTCTTACAATGTGCTTATTGACATTGAGGTTCTTGTCTTGTGAATAGCGTTTTCAGGAATCCCAACTACATTTCCTACTGGCTTTCCAACATGCTGTACTATGAGTCAGTCAAGATCTTTGTCCCCAGAAACAATTTTTTATCTTCCTTGCTCCATCCCTGCACTTTTCTCTCCTCTGATTCCCTTCCTTGGTTAATGATACATAAGCATTAACCTAGTCAACCAAATTCTGTTGTGTGTTCATTTTATGCCAAGTAGACACCAAATCTTCATAATATTTCCCTGAAATATCTCTCATACCTGTCCCTTCTGGAACCATCCCCACTGACACCATTTTAGAGGAGTCACTGATCAATACTCAGAGATATTTTTAGTAGCTTCTTAAGAGGAATCACAGGCTCAGACTCACTCTGGCAAATTGTCTGTCACACTTCTGCCAGAGGGACTGTTTCAAAGTGCAGATGTGCTCAGGATGGATCTCCCTCCCTTCCTCTTTGTGCTCCTATGGAGCTTTATCTGTGCATCTTTGATACTGATCTTTCAATGAGTTTAAGATGCCTACCACTGTCTTAGGTGACAAGATTTTAACACATGGATAGACTCTATTTCACTACTTACATGTATTTATTTTAATGCAATAGAAATAACATCATTTGTCCAATGAATAATAGAATGTATCATTCACAGATTTCTTATGATCAAATTGATGTAAATGTTTTACAAGCAAATAATAATGAGATTGGTGATCATAAACAAAAAATCTCCAGAATGGAATATTATAACTTCAGTTTGTGGAGCACCGTCTCATTATAGCCACACTCAGAGGGGCATCCCTTGCTAGGCAATGAGCCCCAAGGCACGGGGAGTCCCTTGTTGCTCTCTATCCCAGGCACATTCACAGTGATTTCTGTATTGGGCAAAGCTCAGCTCTGGAAGGAGAAAAATACTCAACTGCTGGCCAAGTTCCCATCTCTGGTATTTCTCTCTGTGAGTCAAGATTCTTTTGGTTGTAAGTGACAGGACAGAAACACAACTCTAACTGCTTTAAGCTCAAAGGAAATTTTTGCCACACGTAATTGAAAAACCCGGTGGTATCTGTGGCTCAGTGGTGGCTGAATCCAGATGCTTAAATGACGCCAATGGGAGCAGTCACGTCTCCCTTTATTTGGACTTAGGCTCTTAAAGAACTTTTTTATTTGTTTGTTTTGG
Organism: Canis aureus; assembly: GCF_053574225.1. Taxonomy (NCBI): domain Eukaryota; kingdom Metazoa; phylum Chordata; class Mammalia; order Carnivora; family Canidae; genus Canis; species Canis aureus. The sequence continues at coordinate 68,989,270 of NC_135612.1, forward strand.
CTTTGCTCTCATGCAACTTCTGATAGCATTATCTATATGATAATTCTGCAGCTCCAGGCTTATGTTATTGTTACAAGGAACAATCAGGAAAGAAAACACCTGTTTTAGTAGTTGCCAGCACAGAGGTAGGATGGGAACTTTTAAATGGATGGTCCATTTGAATATGGATCCAAATATCTCCAAGTTAACCATTTATTGAATATTTATTTTGTTATTTCTTTATTCAACACACATTTACTGAGGACCTACTATGTATCAGGCACTCTGTCACAAAGATTCAAGTCTATTGTGGGATACAGAGAAGAGTGTAAGAGCATCACATTATAGCATTGGAAATAACACATAGAGAGGGGTATGAGTCCCTTACTCAGACTCTGGAGGCAGGGAGAGCTGAAGGGCATATCTGTTGGAGCTCCCTAATGGAGGAACTTTAGAATTTGGGCAGTCTTTGTTATCTGATGGGGGTGTTCTTTACACTCACTGCTGCCATTACTGGTTTTGTTAGACTCCGGGGCAATCTCTACAGACAACATCTCTTTAGAAAAGGCATGGGTCTGCCTAGAAGGCCTATTTGTCACTTGACCCATGTAAAATAGTATTTGGAACTTAAAAAATATTTCTCTTCCAAATACTTCTCTAATGTATGTGAATTTGTTTTATGCTATATTCATTATTTATTTTCTATTAATGAATCGTTTGATTATTTCCCTTGGTGAGCAGATTTTTTCAGCAGTTGAAGATCTGAATAATGCAGAGATAACTAATTATGTTATTTTTTTTTCAGCATGCACATTTCTGATGCAGAAAGATTCTTACCGAGGGAACATAAAAAAACCAAACATTTTAAATTGCCATTGTCTAGAAAATGTGATGGGAAAATGCTCTCGATTAGTTTGAAAATTAATGACTAGGCTGAAGGGAAAAAAGAAAAAGACATGATCTCTTTGTTAAACCAGCAACAAATTGTGACAAGTCAGCAGATCAGGTTTTTGGGATTTGTTACTCCACTATTTAGTGGATTAACTGGGAGCCTGGGCCCTTCCTTTCTCTACCCCAACCCTTCGTTTTTAAAAATAAGGCCTTTCAGTACTGATAATTGAGATACCTATGAATCAATGAAATTAATTTCAAAATAAAAATAGACAAATTGATTTGCAAATCAATAGAATAAATAATGTGTAAAAATTTATTCTATTTATTCAATAGAATAAATAACTTGTATACTTTTTGACCTCTAATCTCAAGGCACATGATCAATCAACAGAGGAACACCCTCCAATCCCAAAAGCCAGGCAGAAATTTCATTTAGGTAATATTACAACTGGATAAAGATAATGACTAAAAGAAAGGAAAACTAATAATGTCAATTTTTGGAATGCTACATGATTTTTTTTACACTTACATAAATGGTTCCACATTTTATGACTGCCTATTTGGACAAAGTATTTATATTGAGGACTAATGTCCAATAGCCATGATTGATGCTAATCCCAGGGTCTGTTCAGCTGAGCCACAATGTGTGCCATTCCAATGGCGACATATTTTTAATGTCACCCCTGCTTATATTCATTGTGAAAAGAAATCTCTATGGCCTCCTTGTGAACCTGAATAATTAAGGATAGACAGATATTTTATATTTTATCTGCCAAATATTATGGAAATCGTCCAGCTTTCAGACTGGACAGGCTTAACACTAGGTGAAACAATTCCTACATTCTGTGTGGGATCCAATAGTTGTTGCCCACCCTCCCCGAAGTAGATTGTTGTACTTTTGTTCAAACTAACAGAAGTATAGATTGTCTACTTCCTAACAAGATTTCTTCCAGAAAAATAGAATTTCCTCCTCCGACAGGCCATGGACAGACTAGGAAGGGGTTCTACCAATGTGGATTAAAGCCAACTAGCGGTAGGTTCTATGGTTAGGTCAGGCTAGAGACAGGAAGAGCCAATGACTGAACAGAGCCTCAATGCCTAGGTGTTACAAGGAAATTTCTATAGAAATCAGGGGAAAATGATCTTTTCTTAAGCCCAATGACATAGCAAGAGAAAAACAGTAGAGATCCTTTTTTTTATTTTTTTTTATTTTTTTTTACCTTCAGTAAATTCTTTTTTTAAATTATAAATTTATTTTTTATTGGTGTTCAATTTGCCAACATATAGAATAATACCCAATGCTCATCCCGTCAAGTGCCCACCTCAGTGCCCATCACCCAGTCATCCCTACCCCCCACCTACCTCCCCTTCCACCACCCCTAGTTTGTTTCCCAGAGTTAGGAGTCTTTCATGTTCTGTATCCTTTTCTGAATTTCCCACTCATTTTTTCTCCTTTCCCTTTTATTCAACAGTAGGTATCCTAATTGGGAAAACTGAAGAGAAAGATGTTGGCAGAAAGGTATAAAAAGAACAACACTAGAGAGAACAAAAGTGGAAGGGAATGTCCACATGGCTCAGTTGGTTAAGTGTCTGACTCTTGTTTTTTGGCTCAGGTCACGATTTTAGGGTCTTGAGATTAAGCCCCACCATGGGCTCTGCAATGAAAATGGAGCCTGTTTAGGATTCTCTCTCTCCTTCTGCCCCTCCTGCTCACATTCTTTCTCTCTCTCTCTCTCTCTCTCTGACTCTCTCAGAAAGAAAGAAAGAAAGAAAGAAAGAAAGAAAGAAAGAAAGAAAGAAATAGAAAGAAAGAAAGAAAGAAAGAAAGAAAGAAAGAAAGAAAGAAAGAAAGAAAGAAAGAAGGGAAGGAAGTTATATGAACATGGCAGCTCCCCAAAACTCTACAATATAATCTCTTATCGGGGAATTCAAAAATAGCGCTGCATAGCTCTTAGAGTTATTATGAGGATAAAATACAAACAATGTGGGCACATTTCTAGGTAGAATTACTCGAGTAGGGACACATGGGTGGCTCAGCAGTTGAGCATCTGCCTTTGGCTCAGGGTGTGATCCTGAAGACCTGGGATCGAGTCCCACATCAGGCTCCCTGCATGGAGCCTGCTTCTCCTTCTGCCTGTGTCTCTGCCTCTCTTTCTGTGTCTCTCCTGAATAAATAAATAATTTTTTTTTAAAAAAAGAGAATACATTCCTCAAGTGTATGGGAGTGGGTTGAAGAAGGTAATTACAAATAGAATTCTCATAAATCATTTGATCATTTAAAAAATTTTTACCTTCAGTTCTTAAGGAGCTAATATATTTATCTTTTGCTTTCTGGCTACCCCTCCTTTTCCCTTCCCTGGTACACATGTTTTTAGCTATAGAAAAATTCATTAAATAGTTTAAATTGTTTGTATGTTATAGACAGATTCATTAAACTGTAAAGAATCGGTGCAAATATCTGATCCTAAAATCATGTGTCCGAACACATGTGGAAGTTTCCATCTGGAAACCTTCATGACTAAACAGCTGATTTTGTTCATTCTTAGAAGGCTCCAGCGAAAAGGAAGCTAGAGATGGTTCTAGACAGTAAATGACTCTCTTGTAGAGCTGGCACTGTCAGGGTGAATCCTAAGGAAAAACCCAAATTGCTAGGTTTACAGAGAAGTGAGGGTTGCCATCCTATCTGCTAGCTGTGACTTTTTAGAAGGTTTTTTTCTTCTATGTTGATACTCACAGGCGGGTCTTATTTTGTAATCGCACATCGCCTTCTAGGTTTGGAGGGAAAGGTGGTGGAAACTTACACCGACCGTGAAAACCTCACATTCATACACAGATTCAGTGCCACTAAGGTAGGCTTGAAGTACCAGAAAATGAGGTTCTAACTCCTTTTCTTCCACTTGCTAGCTTGTTATCTTTGGGCAGTTAGATAACTTCTTGATGACTAGTTTCCTCATTCATTAAATGGGACTCATTATACCCACCCAATAGCATCATGGCCAAGATTATAGGGAGGCTTATGCAGATTCCAGTCGAAAAGATTTAAAACCACTGTAGGAAACATGAAACCAATGTTTGCTCAGCTGAGCAAAATAATTTCAAATATGATTCTTACCTAAAGCAGCTAACAGTATTTAGTACCTCCTTTTTGGTGGCCTTCATTTCCCCACTCTTATTGTAACTGTTAATCCACTACATGGTCAGATATGAAGCATGTAGAAAAATATCATAAAATAATGATGCAATTTGATCAGTAATTGTAAAGTGAACTCCCATATAACCATGCACTCATGACCCAGTAGGCTGTGGCCAGTCTCCCCAAGCCCCAAATTCCCTTCTTCCCCATTATCTTCCTCTCTCTAGAAATGAACATCATTCTAATGTCCATGATGATTGCTTTATGATTGTCTTTAGAGTTTTGCTGCTATATGCATCCCGAAAAATAGTTTAGTTTTGTCTGTTTTCTTACTTTATATAAGTGAAATAGCAATCTACATATTCTTTTTTTTTTCTTTATCTTCTTGCTTAAAAGATCTATTTATTTATCAGAGAGAGAGGTAGTACTGGGGAAAGGAGCAGAGGAAGATGGAGAAAGAGAGAGAGAGAGTCTCTAGCAGACTCCTCACTGAGTGTGCAGCCTACAGCAGGGCTCAAGCTCATGACCCTGAGACCATAAGCTGAGCTGAAATCAAGAGTCAGACACTTAAATGACTGAGCCACTCAGCCCTTTTTCCCCCTCCATCTTGCCTTTTCAAAATAATGTATGTGAGATTCTGGTTGTCTGAACATTCCTTTTTATTTGCTATATAGCATTGTATTAAATCAATGAACTCCAGGTTATATATGCATTCCACTGTTGACAGACACTCATTTCGTTTCCAGTTTCGATTAGTTATAAGCCACGCTGACACTGACATTCTTGCATGTGTTTGCTGGTGCTCAGGTGTCTTTGGGTCCCCAATAAAGCAGAGACTGAGATAAGGATGTGGTATGGGTGTTTTATTTGGGAAGTTTACTTTCTCTGGGAAGGAGAAGTGAGGGAGCAGTCAGACTGAGTGAGGGAAGGGGGACACTCCTCACACTACACAGGCCATGGAGCGGGATGGTCTCTCTGCTCAAGGACTGCAGAAGTATCAGAGCAGAGTGGTCTCAAAGCTATCTTGCCTCACCAAGTTCCCATTTTTCCTTCAGTGGGTCCTGGTAATTGACTGATACCTTGTCAAACTTTCTTTAGGTTTAAGAAGTTTATGAAATTAAAAAAAAAAAGAAGTTTCTGAAATATTTATTCAGCTTTATTACTTGGGTGTATGGCAGGTCATTTAAGGAACAAGAAAGCCCTTACTTGTATTTCAACTTGCTTTGTAACAATATTTCCCCCACCCCCTATTGTGCTTTATTCGAGAACAGGTGCAGGTGCTGTCACAACAGAGTAAGATATAAAAAAAGTTATATAAAAATAGCACATATGTGTGCATATATGTTGAATAATGAAATCATTGTTGTAGTGTTCCATTTTTTTTCTTTTTATCCTTAAAGTGGAATTATCTGTACATGTGCATTACTTGTATTAAGCTTGAAAAGTCTCGTAGGTCATCTTGCTAACCTGGATAAGGTCAGTATGCCCATTCATCTCTGTGTGAGCATTCTTCATCTAACATTCAGTAATTTAAGAGGCTTAAATAAATATTTTATTTTATTTTATTTTTATTTTCTTAAATTTTTAAAAGATTTTATTGATTGATTGATTGATTGATTGGGGCGAGAGGGAGAGAACACAAGCCAGGGGAGGGGCAGAGAGAGAAGCAGACTCCCTGCTGAGCAGGGAGCCCAACATGGGTCTCGATCCCAGGACCCTGGGATCATGAACTGAGTTGAAGGCAGATGTTTAACCAACTGAGCCACCCAGGCACCCCACATATTTTTTATTTATTTTCTACTTCAGTACAACCATGGCAAACAGGAACAATATTTTTTTAAAAAAAGAAAATCTTAAATAAAATTATGATGTAGCATTCCAAAATGTTATGTTTTCAAAAATAATTTTAAAATGTTAAGTTTTCAGGATGTTAGTAGGTACATCAAATGAACACACGAGTCCACATGAAAGATTGGGCCTTCACAAGCTCTAGCACATCTGGATCTAGCCATTCTAAGTATTGAGAATTGTACAGTGATCACTAATAGTCTCAGCAAATAGCTACTTTGGACTCTATGTGCACTTTTACAATGCTTCCCAAAGCAGAAATGCTGCTATGCCTTCTCCCCCACCCAAGTTCTTGATGCCCTAGGACCTCTGAATGCAAACACGGTCTACCTTACAGTACGTCAGCCAACTGGCCTAATAAGTTGGTGATAAGATCTTGCCAAATGCAGCAGCTTTTCTGTCTGTATTATCATTTGTAGAGACACAGATAGCCAGAACTTTGGAATTTCACCATTTTTCTTCTTCCAAATTGAGTACCATTATTCCCTGGTCATTCTGTCTCTTCCCTAGTTACAAAAATTTACATTGTGCTGTGGCTACAAGAAGAGATACAGTGGACAGGCTCCATGTGTCACACATGAATTCAGCTGCTCTGGTCACAGACCCTTAGAGCTACTCACTGTTGGCCTTTGGAGGAATCACTGAGTGGAATTAAAGTTTAGGGGTTTTCAGAAAACTAGCTTACCAACCACACTTGGACAGCTTGACTCAGCCTTTCAGACAGCAGCCTGTGATGTGTCATGTCATGCTAGAGAAACCGTGAGGTCGTGGAAAAAGTGCTGCAGCATGTCCAGACTGGGTTCCAGTTTGAATTGGCTACACCCTAGATGAGTGAATGTGACAAAATGTACCTAAGTCCCTGGCATTCTGGTTTATCTATTGGAATTATGGTATCAACTGTTCAATTGACTGGGTCTGTGTATTGGAGTGACGTTGTTGCAAACTGTCAACACGTGGAAAGAAATCCAGATACTAGGGATTCGTTTCTTACCTCTTCTTAGCAATGTGCTTATTCTCATCTCGATCTTACCCTTCATGTAGCCTGGAGGGAGACAGCGGTGTCACCTCACAGCCACTTTTCACCTTTCACAAAGCAGCCCAGGAAAATAACACTGTCTAAGCTGTCATCACCTCTTACCTGGACCACAGCAGAGCCTCCCACCTGGGCTCCCCCGGCCCACACTTGTTCCCAACACTGTGGAGCTATCACAGTGATCTTTTAAAATCTTTTAAAATGAGGTCATGTTACTCACCTGCTTAAAATACCCCCAAAGCTTCCCAGCACACACCCGTCGGAAACCTGAAGTCCTGCTGAGTTCACAAGGCTCTGCAGACCCTTGCCACCACCTGCCTTTCTAACCTCACCTCCTGCCACTCCCTCCACCTTCAAGTTCCAGGCTTGCTCACCTTCTTTCCATTTCTCACAGGTGCCAGGTTCTTTTCTAACCCACAATATTGCCTTTGGACCATCTGTTCCCCCTTCTAGGCATGCCCTTCCCTCTGTTCTTCACATGGAAGACTCCTCTTCACCCTCCCAGTTTCATGTCACCTCTCCAGAAAAACTGTCCTCACCTGCCCTCTATACTCTTTTCCTAGCATCTATCACTGTCTTGCCATTGCCCTAGTTACTTTCCTGACAAACCAATTGTGGTCTCAAAGTATCTTGGACCTGCCCTTTGCTCTGTTTCCTACCATCCCAATAGGGTCTTCAAAAGAAATCTCATCTGCTACAGTCAGTGCTGGATCCTGAATTTCTTGAGGGGCACCTGCTACATTATAGGTTCTCTATAAACATTTGGGAATGCAAGGGCCTTTAGGAATCCAACTAAGACTACCTCTTCTTTATCACAAACCACCTCGTCCTCTACATTCCAATACCATCAACAGAGTCTATCACTTTGCCTTTCAACATTTGTTTTTTGTTTTTTTTTTTTTCTCAAGAAACAAATGCTTCTTCATTCTCTAATTTTGCATACTCATCTTTGGAGATGAGTTTCACCAGCACCTTCTCTGGGAAACCTCTGTGAATCTCCTTAAATTGTGTTTAATTGACCTTCTTAAGTGCTCCTTCTATGTGACTGAGCTACCCACAGCATAGCTTCTTTATTTGCTTACCAAGTACTTTGAGAATATTTAAGAATATTTCCTTCCATTCTGCCAAAGATCAAAAATAAACATTATTTTTTATTTTTATTTTTATTTTTTTTAATATTTTATTTTTATTTTTTTTAAGAGAGAGACATACATATGTGTGTGTGGAGTGGGGAGGGGCAGAGAGAGAGGGAAAGGATTTTAAGCAGACTCTTGAGCCTGCTACAAGGCTCAATCCAATGACCCTGAGATCATGACCTGAGCAGAAATCAAGAGTTGAACATTTAACCAGCTGAGTCACCCAGGCGCCCCACCAAATATAAACTTTTTATCCACATATTCATAATACCAACCTCCATGCTTAACACATAGTAGGTGCTAAAAGAAATGTGTGGAGAATGAAGAGCTGAATGAAGGAATGACCAATTCGTCATATTAAACAGCTTGAAAAAAATCAAATAACTAAACATATGGAGGCAGCAGAAGAAAAGAATTAAAATATCTCTTCAGGCATTTCTCTGGGCATCCACCTTCCTGATTTGTATTATATGAGGGTCTGTGTTATTCTAGGGACAAGAGACAGTGGAGAATATAATGTTCACAGTGTTCTATGGATGTTATATCCTTTCCTTCATTTTTTTCCTTAGGAAAGCCCAATGAGTTAGAGTTATAGATAAGTTATGTATGAATTTAGATGACATACACAAGCCAGAGTCCATTGTCCAGTATCAAACAGCCACAATAATGATAAAAGTGGAATTACACCTAAGATTTCAGATATGAACCATAGATGGGCATGGCTATTGGGCCCCCTTCCCCAGCCTGGATGGGAGATCACAGTGTATTTAATACACATACTCTGAGTTGAGTCTTAACCCTTTTACCTGTTGGTAAAAACATCTGAAGAGTCTAATATTAGTACTAGTATCTCTGCCAAAGTTATAGAAGATGCAATACAATTTTCAAATGATAAAAATAGGAATGCCTAATGAAAACCAGAAGAGTTTATTTAAGGCTAAACTAAAATTACTCAAATCACAGTTGATGCTTGAGGGGGCTTCACAGATTAGACCTCAGTGAGACTTTTTTTTTTTTTTTTTAATTTGGCCAGGCACCAGAACATCTGGGATTTAAGATGTTTTCCTCAGAACACTATCAAACATGAAACCTAAAATAACTGCTTGTCAATCACACATAGACAAGTAGTAGCATATGCCAATTGCTTAAGATGTGTGTGTGTGTGTGTGTGTGTGTGTGTGTGTGTGTGTGTCTTTTGGCAGAGAACATGTTAAGGCCTTTTTTTTGCCCATATATGATTAATCTTTCACTAGAATCCTCTTTCAAATATCACCTAGTCTGGGGGAAGGGTGCCATCTACATCAAGGATGATCTAGTAATCTTTCACTGAAGCAATAATATAAGTGTCCCCATCGGTAATGCTCAGTCTTATTTCCTATCTTCCTGCTTCACACCCCATCTCTCCTTTCCAAGATGCCCTAGCGGTGTAGGGAGGAGCTTACGGCATCCTCACAGAAACTATGTGTTGGGGAAAGCTCTCTCATGCACACAGCACATCCTCTGGATGCTTGGAGATCCATGACAGCAATGGCAGCATCAATGTCTTCTGTGGATTAGTGTCCACTGTGGCGCACTGACCACCTTTAGAGCACCTTTACAAGTCCATGATCCTAAAGACCCCGTTCTTGGGGTCCCATTAGTCTAATTCTTTGCTCTCAGAAACATCAGGTCTGAGAGTACCGAGGTCTCCTGCAGACCACTGGGAATGCTGCAACCTGCTCACTGCCCAACTACCTCACATTGATGCTGCCACCATGGACTTGCAGCATTACACTGTACCAGCCAACAGGTCTGTAAGCAGATCTTCTAGAAGCTTATGGCCCACCAGTCCCTTTGTTGTCTGACTTCACCAGGGTTATTGATGGCAGAGGGGAGAAACACAAACACTTTAGAACCTGTTCACTTCTTTCCCCAACTCTTTTCCCTTCTCTTTCTAGGAGAAGAAAAGGAAACTCAAATTTTAAAATGCAGGCATTAGCATTTTTTCTAGGGTTGAGAAAGTCCATGACTTTTCTATTTTTTAAGTGAAAAACTTTATCTCATTAAATTGCAAATTTTTACTGTATTACAATTTGAAGAACACTGATTTACTCTAGCAACATAATTTTATGTTATTTTATTTTTTAAAGATTATTTATTTATTTATTCATGAGAGACACAGAGAGAGAGAGGCAGAGACATAGGCAGAAGGAGAAGCAGGCTCCATGCAGGGAGCCCTATGTGGGACTGGATCCCGAGTCTCCAGGTTCAGGCCCTGGGCCAAAGGCAGCGCTAAACCGCTGAGCCACCTGGGCTGCCCAGAGCAACATAATCTTAAAGATGAGAACAAAAGACTGTTTGACTTTCCTAAAATCTCAATACTGCTCCTTTACAAATTGTTACTCTTAGCAATTCTAAAAGGGGTCACTAAATTTTCATCCCCTAAATTCAGAATACACGGTCATATGGTGAGAATTAAGTGAGCAGGCAAACAATAGATAAAATTTCTAATGTAGTTTGGGTCTCTGAAAGTCTTTACAACTTCAGGTAACTGTGTTATGCAGAGCTTGAGACCAGTCCCAGTAGCAAAAATGCATCCCATTATTTACTCAGCAGCCCACCGATCCAGACATTTACCCATTCATTCATTCAACAAAATTTGTTGATAACCTATCTACTATAGTTTGGGCACAGTGCCGATAAATGTTCTAGGTTGTTAAGGTATAATTTTGTAAAACAAGATCCCTTCTAGCAAACAGAACTAGGAGACAGGATTTGCAATGCATTGGAAGTGCCATCATGGGATATTTAGCGGGTGCTGTGGGATCATGGAGATATTAGCTGGAACACAAATAAAGGGGGCCATATAGAAGATGGCATTTGAAATGAATCTGAAAGTAAAGTTTTACTAAGCACAGGAAGCCATACCAGCAATAGCTTGAGCTTAGACATCCAGACATAGAAAGACGTATCACCTTGTATTGAAAAGTTCCTTATTCCTTACTTGGAGTTTCCGTAATAGCTACTATCAGTGGGCTGCTTTATGTGGCAACTTACTATTTAAAGCAAATAAATGGCATATAGTGTGAGGGAAAGAAGTAGGAATAAAAAGTGGATTACATGACAGAAGTCCTGAGGTCAAGTGTTTATCATGCAATTAACTAGTTTTAAGACTGTGTCAATTAGCCTCCTTTGCACATTTTTCCCCAAACAAGGCTTTTGTTTTTGTTTTTGTTTTTTAAGATTTATTTATTTACTTTAAAGAGAGAGAGTGGGCAGCCCGGGTGGCTCAGCTGTTTAGCGCCGCCTTCAGCCCAGGGCGTGATCCTGGAGACCCGGGATCCAGTCCCACATAGGGATCCCTGCATGGAGCCTGCTTCTCCCTCTGCCTGTGTCTCTGCCTCTCTCTATCTCTGTGTCTCTCATGAATAAATAAATAAATCATCTTAAAAAAATAAAAAAAATAGAGTGTGTGCACAAATGTGGAGGAGGGGCAGGGAGAGAGGGAAAGAGAGAGTCTCCAGCAGTCTCCCTTCCAAGCTCAGGGCCCCCACATGGAGCTCGATCCATGACCCTGAGCTGAAATCAAGAGTCAGATGCCCAACCCATGAGCCACCCAGGCACCCCAATAAATAAGTTTTAAATCATAAGCAGTAGTAATAATAACAAGAATTACTAAAGCATGTTTTAAGTGTGTGGGATGTGTTTTTAAGCTACTTAATTCTGGGACACCTGGATGGCTCAGTGGTTGAGCATCTGCCTTTGGCTCAGGGAGTGATCCTGGAGTCCCAGGATTGAGTTCCACATCAGGCTCCCTGCATGGAGCCTGCTTCTCTCTCTGCCTATGTCTCTGCCTCTCTCTCTGTGTCTCTCATGAATAAATAAATAAAATATTTAAAAAAAATAAATCACTTAATCCTTAAAATAACACAATCATGCAGATACTCTCATTTTTCCCATTTTTGGAATAATCAAGGTCTCATTTTTTTAGATCTATGAAATATAGAGGAGTGGGAACTGCTAGAAAGGAATGTTGTTACATTGACTGCCCCCACTTCTGAGAAATTTGATTCACTAACTCTGTGGTAATCCACCTTGCCTACTCAATAGAATCACCTGGAAAGCTTTTCTAATTACTGAAGCATGACCACCACCCAGATAAATTCAATTGGGATATCGAGCTGGGTGGTCCTAGTTAACAGATGTCCCCAGAGTATTTTAATGTGCAGTCCTAATGAAGAATCCCTGATGTCAATCTGTTCATTTAGCTACCCATATGGTTCCTTTTTTTTTTTTTTAAGATTTTATGTTTTTTATTCATGAGAGACACAGAGACAGGCAGAGACATAGGCAAAAGGAGCAGCAGACACCCTATGGGGAGCCTGATATGTGGGACTTGATCCCAGGATGCTGGGATCATGACCTAAGCCAAAGGCAGATGCTCACCCTGAGCCACCCTAGCGCCCCTTCCCAGATGGTTCCCAGCCACGTTGAAAATCTTTGCTCCTGACCCAAAGGTAAGAAGGGAAAAAGAAGAATGCATAGTAGAGGTAGAGGTGATAATGGCTGATGAGACTAAGAGAAAACATTGTGCAGAGAATATAACCAAGCCCTGGGTTTGGCAGTGAAAGCAATTTAACTTGTTTTCGATAATTTAAGTGAGCAATATGAGCCCACACTGCAAGCTCAGGAGAGATTTCTTTTCCCATTGATCACAAGTGAAATTTAAAGTTAAACAAGAGGGGCATCTTGGTGGTTCAGTTGGTTAAGTGTCCAACTCTTGGTTTCAGGGTTGTGAGATTGATTTCCCCTCTTCCTCTCATGGGCTTGATGCTCGGCTCGGGAGTCTACTTGAGGTTCTTTCCCTCTCCCTCCCCCCTTGCTCCTCCTGCTAACCGTGCTCTCTCTAAAATAAATAAAATCTTTTAATAAAGTTAAACAAGATCCTTGATCAAAACCAGAAGCTCCATCATATTTAGCTGCAGGCATGGTGCTTGGAGCAGTGTGGGGAGGAATAAACAGAATCCTTCCTAATAAAGCAACATGAGGTCAGTTCTGGATTGGACCTTCATTCACATTTCTTTATTAAAAATAATGGAGATTAAATAATGTAAACAGAGGGAGAGATACCTACTGTTGACCCTTAATTGTAAAGTTGCTAAACATGCAGGTTAGGGGAGTAGAAATAATGTAAATGTGACAAAAAAAATTAAGATGTAAAAAAATGTCATCCCTGTCACTCCATCCAACAGGAAACATCAAAAAGGTCCTGTATCTAAGGAATGAATGGCCTTAGAAGTAAGGAAAAATTGGTATTTTCCTTGGAAATACAAAATCTAAGATTAGCATCTTAGTTTACTTCCCCATACTTACCTTCATTTCTTCTTTCCTTGCCTTGAGCTACTCTGACCTTGAGAATGGAAGGATCAGATGCACATCTGGGTTTTAATAGAACATACAGTTTATCTCTCTACATAGATCCTCTTGTTTATTGATAAGTTCGTAGTAACCCTGTGAGATAGGCATTATTGGACCTTTTGACAGTTGAGAAACATGCTCAAAGTACTGAAGGTGACACTTCTCAAGATCATACGGAAAATAGAAAGATGAGATTTGGGCATAAACAGGTTCCAAAGCCTGAATTGGTTGCACACCAGCAATCCAAATGCTTTGGACCTCAGCGGAAAGCAGAGCTAGAATTTCAGCCCTTGTACCTTACTGCCATGTCCCAGTGCACTCGCCACATCTATAACCACACACACTTCTGTGAGCCTGAATTTCCTCAGGGAGGGAATGAGGAAAACAATAAGTAGCTCCCAAGATTGCAGAGGTAATTGCGTGGGGTCAAGTGAGTGAAGTCACTGTTTTCTAACATTTTATTTTGAGATTGTCAAACATACAGCAAAGCTAAAAGAACTTTGCAGTAAACACCTAGATAGCGGTAGAGTGAAAGTCTATGATTAGCATGTTGCTACATTTGCTTATATTGCATTTCTGTCTCTCTATACCACTCTATTCACCAGTCCATCTTATTTTTGGATGCATTTATAACTAATTTGTGGACATCAGTATACTTTCTTATGTATCTGAAGTTGGTTTTCAGGAGTTCAAAATCGTTATAAAAGCATGGATCATCATTATTACAATTATCCTTCTTATTATAATAATTTCTTCCCATTACTTCTATCACATGCCTATTTCCAGTTTTTATAGTATTTGTCTATTATTCTTTGTTATTGAACAGCACTTCCTAACAGTTAAAAAAAAAAAAATAGAGTTCACTCTGCTTCCTCTTGGCCTGCTCAGGGACCATCTCTCTCTGTAGGACATACCAACTTCTTATTCTCAGTTCCCCTAGTCCAGTCTGCATCCTTCATCCAGTTACTTTTTCAATATCTGACCATTTCCTCAAATATGGTGAGAATAGTCGGTGCTCCATGTGGAGAATTTCTTAAAATATTCCTATAAAGTGTGGAGTAGAAAAGGAAGAGAAGCAAGCATTTGCCATGCGCTGTGTCAGGTTTTTTTATATTTAATTCCATAATATATAAGTACAAAATCCATTTAAATATATCTTATTTACATATGATGTGTAATATTTGTAATTATTACTTAGATATTGTAGAATATATAATTATATAATTTTATCCACTCATTATTCTTATATAGGCTATCTGTATTATAAAATGTAAATATTGTACATAATAATTGCACACTATAGAATACATGTGATATATTATGTGGATAATAAGTATAAATTATCTCTTTAACATTAATTTATATATAAATAAATATTTGAATGGTCCTTAAAATCCAGAGTTTACCTTGATTTCAGTAAAAGGTTGAAAAATAAAAAAGGTTAAATAAAGGAAAGTAGGAGCAATAAGAGGAACTGCCATATCTTGAATACGGCAGAAACAGAACAAACTAATGTCTCTGGATTTATTGAAAAACGTAAACTAAAAAAAAAAAAAAAGAAAAACGTAAACTACTTACATCAGGAAGGTTGCAGAAGCTACTGGACTTTGAGGACATAATTGGCATGATGTGAGAGTTTCACTGCAGTTGTTATAAGAGAAAGTAATCACTGTCTGCCATCATCATCCACATGCTACATGATATTATCATCTAACTGAGGATGAGAAAGCAGACGTCATTCTCTCCAAACACAGATATTTTAGCTTCTATGGAGTTGCTAAAGAATAAAGTGAACAGTCACGAATTCTAGAGAAGTGCTCTGATTCACACATTGACATCTGGCCCAGTTCCATGCAGTTTTCACAAAATGTACAGCAAACTCCCCAAAAGCTTTCTTAGTGTTGGCAGTGGCACCAGGAGCCAAGCACGAAGCAAAATATTAACATTTCACACAAAGAGCGGGTCACACCATGTGAGTTTCAGGAACAAAGTGCCTCTATTTCCCCAGAGTTTATGCCGATGACAGAGCCTTTTGCACAGCTCATTACCAATGCTCTGATGGCTTCTCCCAGAAGGATGTATTGACTTTTGTTGGCATTGAAAAGATGCTCAAAAGATCAAAATAATAAAATCAAGTGACAACAGTCTCAGCAGGAATGGAATGCTTCTGCTCAATACTGCCTGAACTGGTTGCATCAAGAAGAGGTATTTCCCATGGAGAACTCTGTTCAAGGCTTGCCTTTTGCCGGGAGTGTCACAGCATCTGAGACAGAGGAGGTGTCGGTGCAACATATGCCATATCTCTGGGATGGCTACATTTCTCCAAAGGAAGGCTGGTGGTGCAGGAAAACCCAAAGACTCCCTCTTGAGGATACCTGCACCATCGCTGTGAGCATCAAATCCCTCTAGTTCTTCAAGTCATAAAGCACCTCTTCCCAGTGCAGATGACAAATAAAAGGCCCCTGGCATCCTTTGAGATCCCTGACTACCACCCGCAAAACCCCATCCCCAAGAAAATCTGGTTTCTTTCTCTACAGTGATTGTTTTTTTAAGATTTTATTTATTTATTCATGAGAGACACACACACACAGAGAGAGAGAGAGAGAGAGAGAGAGTGAGAGAGGCAGAGACACAGGCAGAGGGAGAAGCAGGCTCCACGCAAGGAGCCCGATGCGGAACTCAATCCCAGAACCCTGGGGTGATGACCTGAGCCAAAGGCAGACACCCAACAGCTGAGCCACCCAGGTGTCCCAACAGTGATTAAAAATTAAATGCCAGAACAGGGACTTGTTAGCAATACAGAACTTCAGGCATATTTTTAGTACTTAATGTGTGCATACTGGTTTATGTACATCATCTCTAGTCTTCTAGAGTCATACAAGTAAAATACTATTATGCCCCTTTACAGACTAGGATACTGAGGTATTACAAGGCAAATAATCTTGTTTGAGGTCACATCTCATTGCCATGACCTCATGGCACTACTGAATGGTGGACGTGGCTGGAAACTCAGATCTGTCAAATTGTAAAGTTTAATCTGCTACCAATATTTCATACCAATATTCCATCCCAATATTCTATCAATATTCCATTGCATAGGATGTTTATTAATTGCTAGATACTTTTTATGTTCTAGCAATGTGGGTTACATAGGAAATATATTTTAGAACAGTTCTCAAAGTTTAACATGCATACAGACCACCTGGAGATCTTGTTAAGTACAAACTTTGATTCAGCAAGTCTAGGGTGGAGCCTGGACTCTCTGTTTCTAGCAAGTGCCCTAATGGATGCTGCTGATCAGAGGATCACACTTGAATTATCAATGTTTAAAGTATACAACCTTTAAAAAAATTATTTTTGAAGTTGCTTTTTAGAGAGAGAGGGTGAGAGTGAGCTGGGGTGGCGGTGGTGGTGGCATGCACAGAGTGAGAAAGAGAATCTAAAGCAAGCTCTATGCTCAGCATGGGGCTCCATCTCATGACCCTGATATTATAATCTGAGCCTTTATAAATCAACAGTTAGATGCTTAAGGGACTGAGCCACCCAGGTGCCCCTAGAACATGCAATCTAAAGGAATAAGACCTTATGCCCTTTCAACATAACACTTGTGAGTATTTTCATAAGGTAGCTCTAACTAGGTACGGGTTATTCTCAGGATCAGTGTTCCTGGGGTCATGATCAATGGTAGTTCTACATATATCTTCACACTGCGCACCTTTAATTTCCCTTTTTCAAATCAACAGAGATTCATTGGCTGTATACAAAAACACTCACAGCTAACACTTGCTGGGTGCTTTACCACTTAAAAAATGCCTTTGCATGTGCGATCTTATTCAATTCTCACAGAAAGCAAAGAAAACAAAGTAGACATTGTTACTGGTATAATGTTAAGTTGATAATATTAAGATTTATAGAGATGAGGTGACATGTAGCTGGCTTGTGTCACAGATTTTATTAGAATATTCGGTTTTTCCTGAATCTCAATGTCCTACCAAGATATAATTTGCAAGACCTTGATGGCAGGTGTATTAGTTTGCTTAGGGCTGCAGCCACAGGCAGAATGGCTTAAACAATAGAAATTTATTTTATTTATGTGTCTCAGTTCTGGAGGTTAGAAATCTGAAACCAAGGTGCTGGCAGGATTGATTCTTTCTGAGGACTGTGAGGGAAAAACTGTATGATTCCTCTCTCTTAGCTTCTGCTGATTTGCTGGCAATCTGTGGTGTTGCTTGGGTTATGGAGTCATTACTTTGACCTCTGGCTTCATTTGCAAAAGATATCCTTCTTATGTAGGTGTCTTTGTCCACATTTCCCCTTTTTATAAGGACACCAATTGTTTTGGACTAGGGGCTCATCCTACTCCAGGATGACTTCATCGTAATTTAGCTAAATACATCTTGAATGACCCTATTTCCAAATAAAGGTAGATTCTCAGGAAATGAAGGTTGGGACTTCAAAGTAGGAATGTGGAGGTGGGGGGACACATTCAACCCATAATCATAAGTATTGCCTGGTTCCTATTTGAGAGTTGCTTATGAACTACTTAAGCAGACAACTATGCACATATCTAAATCATCACACATAAAAGACAGGAAATGACAGTTTGCCAGTGGGTCTTGATGCCTCCTGAGGTAAAGAAGAAAGTATTCTCCCGGCTAGACCAAGACAGCTTTTATACGTTGGCCACCAACGTTATTCTTGGAGTAAAAGACAAAGACAAGACATAGTAATATGGAGAAGTAAAGAACATTACAGGCGTCAGAATACTGTTTGCCAAAGAGAAAAGGAAATCAATCCCCAACGATGTCCTGAAAACAGAAAGTAGAGACATTCCTTCTAAGCTACAAATGTACAAAATAAGATTAGAATTAAGTAACATTGATTTTATATTTGTTTCTGGAAATTGAAATAAAATAACCCCAAGGCCTGGTCTTAGTCTGTAAAATGGGGATGCTAACTCTAATATCACTGGGGTTGGCTTTATTCATACTTTGTTTTTTTAACATTAAAACAATGTTTGTTGAAGCAGTATGCTAATATCTCAACAGATGTCTGTTGGTATGCTGATAAAAATTAACAAGAAGCTACTGTCTAAAGCAGAAGAGAACAATTATCATTATTGCACGCTAGAATTGAGGTGACTTTTCCACTGAAAATATAGCTAATCTTCTGTTGGATTACAACAAACCCAGTCCCTGTTTACAGGCTTGAGGATTTAAGAGAGCAGGTCACCATTTTAATTGACAGAAGATTCTGAGACTCTGTCAAGAGGATTTATTTAAACTCTTCTGGACCGTCTCAGAACTCACAGTCCTGTGTGTGAAAACAATTCGTTCTCAGTTCAGAGAATGACATCTTTGGGGAGTTGTCTTTGAAAGGATGTAGTCACCAACATCCACAAAGAAAGAAATGTTCACACCCTGAACAGAGATTATCTCACAAGATAAATCGCCATGCCCTGATTCAGACAGAAATGCATTTTGACAAGGTCAGAGACACTCTTCTCATTCCTCAGGCCTCAGTTCCCTGGGACACACGAGGTTCCTTGTCTGAGCCAAAGAGCTAAGAGACCAGTGGAGAGAGAGCTCATTAATTCTGTCAATACCCATCCCTTTCCCCTCAGCTTTTATAGACTGTCTTAAGTAAAAGATGAGCTTCTCTTCAGCTCCTTATTCCATTCACACAGTGATTTAAGAATGGACCTTTCTATTTTCAGCTAATATCTTCTTCTTTATCTAAGATTTACAAGCCCCATAAATCTGCTCATTCCTCACTCCTCCCAGTGTGTAATCAATTGCTCCCAAGCCCAGAGCCACTCTATAATCAAATTGGTTTGTAGATCTATCAACACTTCAGATGCATTATGTTTGCCTAAAGTTTCACAGTATAAGTTCTTCTCGAATGAAAGCTTCCTGTGACTTCTCTCCCTTCTTTCCTTTACATTCACTTCATCCTAATTTAGAATGGCCATCTTTTAAACTCTTTCACCACTGCCTGTGCCAGGCCAGGGGCAAATGTTACCAAAGGATCACAGCATTCTCTCCTGCTAAATGTGGATGGGTAGCCGTGGGGTTTGTTTTTTCATTTACACAATTCTCCAGCTTTGTCCCACCCACCCATCTCCCCAAAAAAGCAAGATTTTGAGTTGACAGAAAGATACAAGTGAAGGGATGGTGGGGATGACCCTATGAAGGTTCCTCAAGAAGTTAAAAATAGAGCTACCCTATGACCCAGCAATTGTACTACTGGGTATTTACCCCAAAGATACAGATGAAGTGAAATGAAGGGTCACCTGCACCCCATGTTCATAGCAGCAATGTCCACAATAGCCTATTTGTGGAAGGAGCCACAATGTCCTTTAGCAGATGGATGGATAAAGATGATGTGGTATATATATACACAATGGAATATTACTCAACCATCAGAAAGGATGAATACCTACCACTTACATCAATGTTGATGGAACTGGAGGGTATTATGATGAATGAAATAAGTCAGTTGGAGAACGACAATTAACATACGGTTTTACTCATATATGGAATATAAGAAATAATGAGGAGGACCATAAGGGAAAGAGGGGCAACTGAATGGGGAAAAAAAAAATCAGAGAGAGAGACAAACCATGAGAGACTCTTAACTCTGGGAAACAAACTGGGCAATTATGAAGGGGAGGTGGGGGGGGATGGGGTAACTGGGTGATGGGCATTAAGGAGGGCAAGTGATGAGATGAGCACTGATTGTTACACACAACTAATGAATTATTGAAAACTACATCTGAAACTAAGGATATACTATATATTGGCAAATTGAATTTAAATTAAAAAAAAAAGAAAGTCAAGGTAGGGTATTGAATGTGGATACAATTTTGTAGAACATG
This sequence comes from Canis aureus, assembly GCF_053574225.1. Lineage (NCBI taxonomy): Eukaryota > Metazoa > Chordata > Mammalia > Carnivora > Canidae > Canis > Canis aureus. The sequence continues at coordinate 69,009,567 of NC_135612.1, forward strand.
AGGGAGACATCCCAGCAGAGTGAGCAGATATGTCAAATTCATGAGAAACACATGAAGGTTAAATTGAGTGACAAGAATTAGACACTGATACCCAGAAGCCATATTCACTAGCATTTTTAACTAGTCATTACTGACCTGATGGTATACTAGAAATTTCATGTATATAATCTCACTTATGCCACTTAGTTTAATGATTTGCCCAATCATTCAGAAGTGAACAGAATTCTGTGTTCTTTCCACTCTGCTATTATGGGAAAGTGGAGACTCTCAACAGTTAATACACATTCACTTAGCTTCCTGTAATCACTTGCTAACCTTCTTGCTAACATTTGTTGAGACCTTTATTTTGCTCATGTTCCACTAAATTGTTTAAAGAAATCTTTAGCTAAACTAAATAAAGAACTTGAAAGAAGGGAGGGAAGAAGAGTGATATTTTATGATAGAACTTTATCAAGGTGAACCTGAAATTTTCTAAACCAGAAAAACTATTTTATTGCCAATCAAATCTCAGAGTGAAAGGATACTATTTGTACAGAATAGAATTTTCTACTCATTCTTAGGCAAGTCTACACAAGTCCCATCTGATCAATCATATGCAATTTAATTTAAGGTCCTTCCAATAGGCTTTCAAGGATTGTAGGATTCATTATTCCAACCAGTACACAAGAGAAGTTCACCATAAAATTCTATTACATGCCTTTTTTTTAAGATTTTATTTATTGCGATCCCTGGGTGGCGCAGCAGTTTAGCGCCTGCCTTTGGCACAGGGCGCGATCCTGGAGACCCGGGATCGAATCCCACATCGGGCTCCCGGTGCATGGAGCCTGCTTCTCCCTCTGCCTATGTCTCTGCCTCTCTCTCTCTCTCTCTCTCTCTCTATCATAAATAAATAAAAATTTAAAAAAAAGGATTTTATTTATTTGTTCATGAGAGACACAGAGAGGCAGAGACATAGGCAGAGGGAGAAGCAGGCTCCCTGCAGAGCCTGATGTGGGACGTGATCCCAGGACCCCAGGATCATGACCTGAGCTGAAGGCAGTTTCTCAACCACTGAGTCACCCAGGTGCCCTATCACATGTCTTTTACTCATGTTCTTGAGCATCAGTTTTCAAGAGAAGATCCCAACTTCAAAGAAGAAACCGAAGCCACCATTTGGCTCGGTAAGAAGGAGGTGCACCAGAACTCTAGATATGTCATTCAATCACAGAACCAACATTTACTGTCTGCCTGGTGTGTGTTGGCGTTATTCTATGTTCTGAGAGTACAACAGTGAGATTTGCCTTCATGGCATTAGATTCCAGCAGGGCAGAATGGAGAATAAACATTGAAATAAACAATGCATAAATTTATATCATTTATTAGAAGGCAATGTATACTATGGAGATGAGAAACAGACCAGGATAACGATGATCAACAGTGCTGAAGTTGAAAGCAGTGTTGAATAGGGTAGTTTGGGTAAACTCACTGAGTAGATGCTATTGATGTGTTGATGCTCATTTGAGTGAACCATGGTTGGAGGAAACATTGCTTGTTTCTCAGACAGGCTAGAGTGTACTGGGTTGAATCTACCAGGCAGACATCTGGGTTTGGGGATGGAGGTTGAGAAAAATTCATCTAAGATACGCTGAACAGACTTGCCTGACTGGGCAGAGTGAGAAATTTCTATAAGTATAAAGAAGAGCAATCAAGTGGTGAAAAATTAGTTGTGGTCGAGAAAGGAGCCAAAGGTTAAAGCTGGAAAGGTAGTACCAAATATCAGACCAAAAGTACCAACCGGTTTTAAACAGTAACAAGTGACATGAGATTAGAAGCCAAAAGAATCTGGGGCAGGTCATGAATTAAAATGCATAATGAGTCAGAGTTCAAGGAGCCTGATTTTTTTCAGAAATTGCTAGGTGGGCAAAGGTGAACTAATGAGGTTAATTGGTGGCAAAAGTAACCCAAGATGCCTTGGATATCTGGCCGTCTTTCATTTGTCTATGGTAGCAGTACAGGAGGGACAAATCGATGGATGGAAGTTGGCATCTCCAAAGGGTCCAAAGTAAGGAATAGGTATGCCTGATAGAGTAATGTGCTAGGCAAATGGTGCAGCGTTAGGTATAAGGCAGAAACTATGATTTGGTTTCTCTGGAGAGGTTTATGACCATTCAGTCACTCTATTTAAAGGTATCTGGGGCTGCAAAATGGAATTGGGCATCAAAGAAAAAGGAGAGAGAGGCTTCAGTAGAGATGACTAGACCATACAAAGGCAGAGTGTTGCACTAGGTGCAAAGTTGAGATTATGTGGAGTTAGAAGGATGGCTAAAAGAAACATACAGACAAATAGGGCAGGATCCTCAAGAAGCTCTGCAATATGAGAAGAGTTGGAAGATAAGACATCTGTCATGGAGCACCTGAGAAGTAGATCGTTTTGCCATTCTCACAGTTGGATCCTCATACTGTAAATCCCACCACTTTCATAAAGTACAGTTTTCTTTTGAATCCTGCATTTCCTCCTCTCCCTTAGGAGAGAGGTAGTATCATTTTGTGGTCAACTGCTAGAGCAGCAACTTCCTGATTCAGCAGCTTCTTGGGCTTGGCAAGTGCAACCATTACCTTGGTGGGCCAGTTGTACAGAGTAGCTCTGGGAAGCAGTCTTGGAAGCTCCCTTCATAATTCAGTGAGCTACCTATTGCCCTTTCATAGACAGTCTTTCTGTTCAAACAAGCTGGAGTGAATTCTGGTTTCTGCAACCAAGAACCTTGACCAATATAGTCGTCATAAAAACCTCTAGAAAGAGACGACTGGACAAGGAAAGGCCAATGCAATTTTCTTTCATCTGTGCTAGCACCCTGTGCATCAGCCCTTATTTGATAGTGAAACCATTTGAATTATGACCACATCAGGATGACATTCTCTGCCAGGAATAAAATGCTTGGGTGCTAATATTACAATATTTATAATATTAATGCTTTAATATTATAAAAGCGGTAATCAAAGTGATGTGTAGTATCCAGAAAGAAAGGACTCTAGAAAGAAATTTGTAGGGATTGAAAAATTATTTCCTGGTCACACAATTCCAAATCATAAGTATTTTTATAAACATTTTGTAGATTTCTGGATCATTGTTGTAATACCTAAATGAGATTCCTTATCATCTGACTCAATTGTCAAAATATTAGAATAAGGATAGGCATAAAAAAACAGGTGGCACCTGAGGGGCTCAGTTAGTTAAGTGTCAGATTCTTGATTTTGGTTCATGTCATGATCTCAGAGTCATGATATAGAGCCCTGAGTCAGTCTCCTTGCTCAGCAGGGAGTTCTATTGGGTTTCTCTCTCTCTGCCACTCCCCCAACTTGTGCAAGTGCACTCATGCGAGCTCTCTCTCCCTCTCTCTCTCTCTCTCAAATAAATAAATCAATCTTTTTTTAAAAAAAGAAAGAAAATGATACAGATAAAGGAGGAGAAGTAGCATCGGTCATATAGTCAACTTCAGGACCAGGAAAATGGACCAGACTTTTGATCATAGCACACATGCTGCAGTTGTCATTTAGACATAAAAGGAAATGAAGGTCTACAGCACTCAGTGGTAGAAGGTAGTGTCTTTTTGTAGCGGAGGAAACAGTTGTGGTTTTTGTCCTTTCCCCAACTGTATTAATAATGGTGTTCCATTTCACTCTTTAAGTCTTTTTATTTGGAGGATAAGTAATGTGTCACCTCCAATCAGATATGACTCATGAGGAAGGATCACAACCACTTTGCTAGTTCATGGGACATTGGAAGGAGTGGTCATACTCCTTGTATCTACCACTGCCATACTAGCTTCTTGCATAAGAGGAGGAAATACAGATATTTGATATCCTTCAGGTTACACTAGATAAGTGGGAAGGGTTACCACATTGTCTGGAATATCAGTGAGCGTGTTTTTCCCTATATCTGAAGACAGACTAAGGAAGGATCTGCCTTCTCAATGCCAGCATGGCAGCCTCTTGATCCCTTTGTTTGCTCTATACCAGTTCAGGAAGAACCTCCTTCTTCCACTCAGTAAGCACACAGGACAGGGTCCAGTGTGCCTCCCAGATGAAGGGCTGGCCACTGTGACAATCTCTTGATTACAGATTTTTCTCTGAGTTCCACAGACACTCCATGACATCAGTGTAGGTATTTGCTCCACAGACCTGGGCAACTCTTTCTTTTCAAGCCACTTGAGTATTCAGTTCCAAAGATGTGTATTTGGGCTTGGGCTAGGAGCAACATGCTGACCTTAGTAATGAGCCATGTTATTCATTCCAGTTTTTACCAAAACTTGTCCAAAGTGGTACAAATTTCTAGTTTCTGCATTTATTAAAGTGGATTTATTATTCCCATTGACTGATACTAAAATAAGTAAACATGAATTTTATTAGGTCAATCTTACTAGCAAAATACTAGTTCTCTTCATTTCATCCATTGGGGTTCTACTTATACCTCATTAAAAAAAGAAAGGGGTTCTGTCCTGATACTCTGAACATCACTAGTACAGCCTCCTAATTTTACTATAAAAAGCGTAATACCCCAAGAATTGAAGCAACTCTGTTATAGTGTCACACAAGGTATATTTTAACTTGGTTCCCAGAGAAAGCTGTTTTTGTTTTCTCCCCTTTTCCCCTTTTCTTAGAGAGAGAAAAAAAAAAAATCACTGCCTAGTTATCCTTCATGGGAAAAACATCATTAGCATTTTGTATTTTTTGTAAGCTTTTCTTCTTCCCTGGGGATTACTCTACATCTGAAAAGGCATTATTCATTAATGAATAATGAGAAAGGTTTCAGGAAAGATTTTTCTCTTCAGTCTTGCTCTCAACCTACCCTCTTTCCCCAAACTGCATATGCAAAGAGTGTGTGATGGAGGCCATCCCAACAAGGACATCCATCCCTACCTATCATGGCTGCCAAAGAGGGTGGTTGTCATTGACTCCGAAAACTAACATAGCAACTTTTATTAAATAGTGCTCTTCAAATGGATGTAATTGAACACGTAAATTGGATTTACACACTCAGATTTGGGGAACAGAGACTATAAACACAGAGTAAGACTCGCATTCACAAAATTATTCTGGACTGTACATACAAATCAGCTTGCATTCAATCTTTGAAAATGAGACCACATTTCTTCCGGATTTACCACACACTCCACACTGGATAACTAGAGCAAATTGTTGTCACCAAGCTCAGCTGAGAAAATATGAAATGCCCATGATGGTTATTTCTCCTCCCTCCTCATGAGGGGCTTTGCAGGTAATGTATTTACAGAGCATTTAAAATGTGATACAAACCAAGTCCCTAAATTTTCCTCCCATTGGTGGTGTAGTCTGGATAAATCACACCCTTTGGCATTTGCATTGATGCAACAAGAACATACCATGCAGCACAAATAACCTCATTTCCATAAAACGGCCTTTTAAAATTAGAAAATGTATAATTCATTTGGGGTAGTTATTACCGCTTTTGGACGGGAGGGATTTAGACTTGTATTTAAATGCAAATAACTGTATTTTTCCCAGTTACACATAGGAAGCCACAAAACTTACCCACTCTGAGATATGTCCTTATCCTTAACTATAAATTCAGGATTACTATATTAATAAAGGAAGATGTTTGCATGACCTGCTACAGTTTACAGAAAGCATGCACATCTCAGATGTGGCCTCCACTCTCCATGAGAGGGATTTCTCACTTTACACTCACGGAGACTGAGGCCTGGAGAAGTTAAGTGACTTCTCAGGATCACACACTCTGAAATTGGCAGATCCAGGACTTAATTAACCCCGGGTGGGAAGACAGAATGGACAAGCATGGAAACCCAGAGAAATCCAAGAGTGGAAACAAGGCAGCCAGAAGAAGGTGGGAATGAGAGAAAGCAGAAGCAGAAGAAGAGGCAGAAACTCCCAGATAAGAAAGGATCCAAATAAACTGCAGGGAGGTAATGCACCACTTGCGATGACCCTCTCTGTGATATACTACAGCTCCCAGATATTTGAAGAACCAAGGGAAGCAAAACTCTCTGGTGGTTCACAACCAGAGCATCTGACCCTAGATCCCTGGCTCTCTATTCAACCATGAGGCTCGTGTCTTCTTGATGTATTCTGCAGTCCACCAACCAGTAAAGGTACTGGGTCTGGCGTACAGTAAGGCACGACACGACAGCTAGCATAATTACCATTGCTAATATTAAGTAATGATTATATGTTTGAATATCAGGGACCCTGACCTCAACTTCATCCTTTTGGCCTTTGCATATCAGTTTGGTATCAAAAGGTCCCCCGCCTCAGCCACATTACAAATGACACCACTATGGTCAGCCCTGTCTCCAGCACAGAATCATATGGCCCCCCAGGACCTTCTATTTCTCCAACCTCAATGTCAAATCCAACATTAACATTTTATAATCAACCAGCTTCACTGGGGTATCTGGGTATCAGAAATTGGGTTTGATCAAAGGAATTAATGATTCAAGGTACTTGCAAGGTACTTGAGGTAGCCGTGAAATTGAAAAGCTTCCCAGTCCAAAAATTAAGAGCAAGAGGAAATATCTGTTTGAACTTGAGCAAGACACTTTCCTTTTCTGAATCATCATTCCTTATCTAAAAAATAATGGTCAGAGAGTGTAGGATACTCATGTGGGTGTGTTCCTGAGCTCTAGGGAGGCATGGAGAAAGTGGAGAGGCTTTGTATTGTCACAGTGACACTAGGTGGGTGAGTTTAAGGACATTATACACCCTACAATGTATGGAATACTCCTGGAGGATGAAGAATTATCTCTCCCAGATTTTCAGGATTGTCCCAACTAAGGTTACCTTAGCAATGTTCAGATGATCTCCATAGGATGTTCTAGTTTTAACATTTTATGAGAGGCTAATTGAAATAATAAGTGCTCAGTAAATTTGTTTAGAAAGGTTTGTTTTGTTTTGTTTTGTTTTGCAGTGCCTTGGTTTTCATGACACAACATATAATTAACCTTGGAATCCATCTTTGACTTAAACAGAACCATCTTTCTCTTCTTTGAGCACATGGTTTCCAGAAAATGTGCATTCTCATTTCCTCTAATCTTTCCCTCACTTACCTACATCAGAGCCTCAGCACGTCTTAGAGCTCCAACTAGTAGACTTGGAAGAAGCATCTATCCAGAGTTTTCATAGCATTAGACTGTTTCTAGCTTAAGTTCCAGGAAGAAAAACTGAAAATGGATCCTTCCACCTCTAAAATTGCTGATTTTCATATTTATATGATTGTCTTTAAAAAATATATAGATTGCATTTCCTGAGTGCCTGCTCTGTGTAAAAAGGTGTGTTGAAAGCTTTATAAACATTATTGTTCATATAATAAATATTCAGTTATAATTTATTTCTCCATGTTGGGTATGAGGAAAATAAGTTTAAAGGAGGTTTGTAAATGTTCCTAAGTAGACACAGATGCTAGTGGTAGATCTAAATTTGAACACATCTGTCCAACTTGCAATTCTTGATTTCCAACTACGTGGCATTCTTCTCTATAATTGAGAATTATATATAATTCTCTATAATTCTTCTCTATAAATGCTCTCTGTTAGAAGGGGCATGGTGTCCACCTGACATTAACCATATGCAATACCCAGGTCCAGGTAATAGCAGGGCTGACCCAAGGAGAGAGAGGCTGGTTAGCATGTGTGCCATGTATATGACAAAATCCTTGTTTATATTACTGGCCATTTTGTCCCTTCAGGAAATCTCCACTCCCACATTAAGAATGAGGTCTCTCATTCTGAAAAATTATCTCCTGTCTGGAGATTGGGAAGCAAAAGAAAAACAACTTCCTAGAAGTGAGAGAAATTTAGCTTTCAGATCAATACAAGAAACAACTTTCTGACAGTCAGAGCTGCTGTTGCAGAGTTAAAAAGCTTGATTAATGGAAATCCATAGATTGTTATTTTGTCAAGGTCAAGGGTAAATACCAGGTCTACTGTTTACTAACTTTATGACCCCAGAAAAATCCCTTATGACTTCTGAGGCCTTATTTCTCATCTGTAAATTGATTCATAATACTTATTTCAAATCATAGTGTAACTAAATAAGGTATGGAAAAGCCATTGAATGCCTCTGTCACCTTCTATAGGATGCTTCCATTCTCCTCGCTCTTGAAGGGTTAACAATTCCTGGAATTCTGCACCCTCCCCTCATTTCCTTTTCACATGTTCCCACTGAGCAATCCCATTCCTTCCTGGTATTCCTTATCTTCAGTCTTGAGTTTGAGAATTGTGTATCTGATTGTGAACTAGACCTTTCCATTTGGTTACCATGAAGGACTTCAAGCCTGAGATGTCATTATGTGAGCATACCATCTCCATTCTTTCTTTGACTACCCCATTCTTCAATCTCATGAATGGCAAAACCATCAGCCCAATTCTAACTGTAGAATCAAAGGGTCATTTCCTATTCCCAATTTTTATTCCTTATGGACATTGACTCCTACAATAAGGTATCTGGCCTAGGTAAGCCTGATTTTCTCCAACAACAGCTAACACAGACAATAAAGTACAAGTGATAGGGACACAAGCATGTGTAAAATGGATCATGGAATTCTGGAAAATACTAGTTGTTCAATTGGCTACACTGAGCTGACCTCAATAAAAATCCTCTAACTGCCTTCAAAAATAGTACTGTCGTTAACACTGGAGGTATTCAACTTCAGGCTGGGCAGCCATGATTATCTTCTATAGAGTAATGAATCCTTGTAACGAACATACTTGAATTTATATTGTATGATAAAAATATAAAAAGTATATAGATTGCAATCTTTTGTCACAGAAGAATCTTAATGGTAAAGAGGGTTCTAAAATATAGCCACGTTTAAAAGCTATATCCTTAGGATTTGGCACACAATAAACACTCAATAAATTTTTGTCGAATTAATCAATTGATTAATAGTGTGATTTTAAGAAAAGGTAGGGATAATCCAACTTCAGGACCAAACTTTCCATCCTATAACTTTCTCACCAATATCAATTTTTAATCTGTGCTTGCCTTTTCACATTTCTGAAACTGTTTCCTTTCTTCTTCCCTTGAGAAGCACACACATCCTCAAGACCTCTTTTTAATCAACTCATCCAGGATAAGAGTAGAGATCCCCATGATTTTTCAGTGCCTTCAGCAGGACTTGAGGATTTGGAGAGGGAACTGCATTCCATAATCAGACATCCAACCACCAATGTGACACCTCTTCTTAATGTCTCATAAACATCTCTCTGTAACATGCTTCAAACAGATCTCTAGACTTTTCCTTCTAAAACCTAGTTATCTCCCCCCACATTCCCTGGCTCAGTTAGTGGAACACCATTTTTAATAAATGCATTTAGGTTAAAGTTTGAAGTCATCTTTGACACATGCCTTTCTCAGACCCTATCCTATCCATTAGCAAAGATTATCCATTCCTACCTCAAAATATATCCTAAATTTGTCCATTGCTGACCATCTCCACTCTAAATGACACAAAACTATTTTTCCATGGACTTCAGCATTCATTTCCTGATTAATTAATTAAACTGTCTCCTAAGTGACTAAGTTACTTGGCCAACACAACAGGATTCCTGGCTCCCTCAAAATAGATTGGGGCAGAGGACAACTGTCATAGTCAGTTTGGACTACTATAACAAAATATCATTGACTGGAGGGTTTAAACAACAAAAGTTTATTTTCTTTCAGTTGTGGAGGCTGGAAAGTTCAAGACCAGGGCACCATCATAGTTGAGCTTTTGGTGAGGATCCTTACCCTGGCTTGCAGGCAAATGCCTTCTCACGGTGTCCTCATATGGTGAAGAGAGAGAGAGAGAGAACTTTGGTCTCCTTTCCTCTTCTTATAAGGACACTAGTGCCATCATGGCTCTCCTCCTTATGACCTCATCTGTATCTGATTACCTCCTAAAGGCATCACTTCTCAATCCTATCACACTAGAAGGTTAAGTCTTCAGTATTTGAATTACAGGGGGGGCAAGAGCAAGTGACAAAGTAATTTCTTGAAGTGAGAACAAAGGTCCAAGACTGTCTCATCACCATTGAAACCATTGATCTCAAACAGCTTAGAGACAATCAGAATCCAGGGAAAACATAGAAGTCAGGGAGGATCAGAGAAAGAGATGTCAGTTAGGGCCTGGAGGAAGTTTGGGAAGAGAACATTGTGCTTGCTACAAAGTTCAGAAAAATCCCTGTGGCATCAGGAATGAATAAGATGAGGTCTCCTAGATCTATCTCCCATCTAAGTGAAATGCTGATACATGTTTAACAGGGAGGAGTCAGGGGAAAGCCCTGATATGCAGCATTTGCTAATATCTGGTGTAAAGCTTTCCACCCTGGCTATCTGTCTCTACCCATTGGCTTGTATCCCCACTGCTGGCAATGTCAGTTTCATAAAAGAGCCTTAAATGCAGAGTAGGAACTACAATGGTAAAATGTAGGTTTGGTATAATAGGGGAGAAAAGCAAGCTCCTCATTCTTACTCTGCAAAATAAGAATTGTGCCAATTGTAATAATATTGTAATAACAAATTATTATTAAAAACCATAATCATAATTTGCATTTGTGAAGCATTTAGAATGTGTACTGCACTCTGAAAAAGATATTCTACGCATCACATGATTTAACCTTCACAGCAATTCTGTTTGGCAAGTGTCATCATGAGCTCATTTTAAAGAAGGGAGGAAAAGTCTTACAAAGGTTAAAGAATGGACACAATTTTCAGTTGGTGGCAGAGCCAGGGCAGGAATTTGTTTTCTTCTGGGTCTGAAGCCCTAGTCTCCCCTCCATACTCAGTGCCGCCCAACCCTCAAGGTCAGATTGGAACACCTCCCATGACTGGGCTGCCTGCTTTCCAGTCCACAACGTTGGGAGGAATGCTGTCCCTGTTTCCTGTGTTTCCTTCTTCCCACAGCTCCCTCAGCCAGTGAGCTCCTCAGGCGTTTCTGGTCTCATGCAGAGCCACCCCCATCTTCAAGGTTTGTGAGGCGAGGAGAATTTTGAGTTATTGCTGCTGGTCTCTTGTTACTGCTGCTCCAGTGAGAAATTCCAGCTATGCCTGTTTTCACAACAGTGTGTGTCATGAGCTGAACTGCCCCTCCCCCATTCATACTTTTATGTCAGCAGCTGTATCTCAGAGCGTGACTGGAGGTATGGTCATTATTAATTGATTCATTGATCAACTGGTTAATTGATCAATGAATCAGGTAATAATGTTACAGTGAAGCTATAGGGGATCCAACCCAATCAGACTGATGTCCTTGTAAGAAGAGGGAATCAGGACGCAGACACACACAGAGGGAAGACAGGGTAATGACAACCCTGTACAAGGAGAGAGAACCCTGAAGAAACCAACCTGCCTACCATGCTTTAACCTTGAACTTCTAGCCTCTAGAACTGTGAGAATAAATTTCTGTTGTGTGATCCACCCAATATGTGGGTATTTTGTTTTGACAGTCCAAGCAAACTAATGCAGCCTGGATTGTGCATACTTGTATCAAATTCGTTCTACCAGCAGAGTTAGTCTGTTCCAGATGTGAAACTTTTGGTGGCATGTTGTACTCACTTCAACATAAAGTGAGCACTATATATGCACTATAAAGTGCATGTAACCCTCCCAGACAGAGAGAGCACCAAGGGAACTGGTAAAAGTGTACTGAAGTGCCTGACCTATGGGGGGATGGAAGGGCACAAAGCAGATGGGGTTAGGATGAGGGTAAAAGGACACATTTTGTGCAAGTCACACCTGCTCTATTTGTGCCACGTGTTATCCTACGTCCTCAACATGCATTATCTCATCGAGCTCTTATTTTAAAGGAAAGGAAACAGGCACAGCAAGGGCAAGTGACTTATGTCCTTCATGTAGGAAGTGATGTATACTTGGTAACATCCCAGGTCCATCCAGAAACCTGGTTTTGGCTATGACTCCAGGTTTCCCTGAACCACAGGATAGTGGCAGAATTTCACATGAGTGCCTACAGTGCAGTAAAAAGGGAAGCTCATTGTGTCTGCAGGACACATGGGGCCCAGGCTAATTCTACCTGTGGAATCTGAGGACTCAAGGTGAATGTGACTTGGGTGCTGGGCCTTACAGTAGAAGTCACTTTGATTGGTATGGAAAGGGAAAGGGCATTGCTGTGAGCCAAAGCAGAGATAGTGCCATGCAGGGGTTTTCTAGGGAATATTTAGCAACTAATGTTTGGACAGTGGGGTGAGAAAGGGTCATAGGAGGGACATGGCTAAAAATGTGAAGATTCTCTTCCCTACCTTCTCTGCCTGCATATCTACATTTGCCACTGTCTTATGATCAAGTTGAGCAGGATTTAAACCCAGGATTACCCTTCACTGCCAAGTGACTTTATACTTCTGGCCTTTATCTGGGGACCTGCACCCTGTGACTTGCTTTCAGGCTTCCTTAGTTAGTATCTTAATTCCTGCCTGGTCTTCACCCACTCCAAATGCTCCAACCTACAGATCTGTATTGAGATGTACCTTTCTCTCAGAGCAGGACGTTGCCCTACCATAATTTTGACAAGGCCATTTGGTGCAAGGAATGATGGTGTGATCTGTATAATGTCACCCTGGTGAGGCTCACGGATGGGAGGAACTGAGGAGAGCCACTAGACCTGGTTGGGGTCAAATATGGGTTGGGTTGTTGTACCTGGGTGACTCAGTTGGTTAAGTGTCTGCCTTCTGCTCAGGTCATGATACCAGGGTCCTGGGATTGAGCCCTGTGTTGGGCTCCCTGCTCAGTGGACAGTCTGCTTCTCCCTTCCCTTCCTGCTCATGCTCTTTCTTGCTATCTCTCTCTCTCTCTCTCTCTCTCTGTCTCAAGTTAATAAATAAAACCTTAAAAAAATGGGGTGTGGATAGAGTGCCTGCCAGTATATCTATTGGTTATAGCAGTCTTATCTTTGAAATTCTCAACATTTAATGGTCTGAGTTTAGACTATATCACAATGTTCTCCTATTATGATAGCATTATTAAATCCTATGCAGTTCCCATTATCTCTGTTTAGAAATCCTGTGACCATTAGCTTATTTTTCACATGTACTCTGGTTACAATAATATCTATTTTACCCACCAACTTAGAAAACTCCATCCTGAAAATGCCATTTTAAAGTCTGACTTTCGCCAGATAATCTGATCCCAAAACTGTTCCCATAAAGAGTGACTTACAGTTCTTGAGTTCCTTTCTCACACACACCCTCAGGCAGGAAGGTGGCTCATCGGTACCAGGGTGTTGTCTTTGAGCTGGAGGAGGAGGGCCGTGACTAACTAATCAGACACTTCCCTATAATGAGGCCACTTCCTGGTTCATTCCATCCTTCCATCCTTGCAGAAAATGCTACACCCACCAAGTAGAAGTGTTGAGCCCCTCACCTTGAAGGTTTCTGGAAGAAGCATAATCCTGTGAAACTGGATGAGCTTTGTCTCATTTGTTCTATAACCACAATTTGTATCTCTTCTGCCCCACCCATAGTCCTGCTGCAGTCATTCAGTTTGGGAGCAGCCCTGAACAATGGCAGAAGCTAGGTTTTATCAGGTTAATGTTGATTTTCAGCTTCAGGATTTGGGCCTATGGTTTAGGCTTGCTAAATCTTAGTCTCCTCTTCTGGGAAATGACATTAACTAGATTCTCCACAGGGTGATTGGGAGGCTTAGATGAGATATCATGGGCCAAACCCTTAGGTAACATTGTCTAAACATAGGGCAATGGCTCTGAGATGAGTCTAAGAGCTTTCAGCTTCAAATGACTACCAAGAAAACAAATGGTATATCAGGCCACATTAATGCAAATGAGGTGACCAGGGAAAACACAGTGAGAGTTGTGCTTAATGCAAGCTGATCAGATCAAACTGGGATCCCAGTGTCACCTCCAGGAGTCACAAAGCAAAAATAAGGTTGATTCAGGGTAGTCTCAGGTAGACTCAGACAAGCAGACTCAGGGTCAGAGGAGAAGAGCCAAAATGTGGAGCGTCTAGCAATGAAATGCATAAGGGATGTTTAGAAAAAAACTCAGGTGGTTAACCTGAGGCACACAAGACTTGGAGTCATGATGAAGCACTGTCTTCCACTCTTGAACATACTTTGTACATGAAAAATAAATTATCTTGTTTATGACTATCAAAAAACAAACAAACAAACAAACAAAAAGGTGTCGGCGAACACAAGAAGTGCCACCACGAGGATTCCAAAGGAAGAATTGGATGCAATGGGTAATAAGTAAGGAAAAACAGACTACAAGTCAAAATGTAAAAAGAGTTTTCAATGTAATGATCCTTGTCAGCCCAGAACAAGGCCTCCTGGCTCAAGAGTCTCCCTCGTACTATTGAGTCATGCATCTGCATTCTTGTATACTCTCAGGCAAATTAAGGCAGACATCCCTTTACTCAGCAAAAATATTCCTGAATAGCTGCATGTACATCACAAGTCGATACGAATCATGTTTTATCAGTGACCTCCATTAATCTGCCGAGAAGTTTCTAAATAATTCAACTCTGCTTTTCCTGGGGCCAAGTTCAACAAGCCAGGTGTTCCACCATCCAATGTTACTATCTCCTCATTGTGTCTTCCAAGAACGTAACCAGCAATTGTTCTCTCTTTTGTGCATCAATTTCCCCTTTATTCTCTATCAGTCTGAATAAAATTATATATGATTTTTTTCCCATTAACTCTCCCTTAAGTTTCTATCTTTGCCTCTACTTACCTGCCCATTTCTTTGTCCCATGTTCAATGACTTTGTTCAATGTTCAATGACTAGTTGACATTCACTCTCTCCAAATCCTTTCCTTTTGTTTCCTCTTGAGCTCAAGCCATCGTTTTGGTCACCCCAGTGCTCCCAGATACTCCTGTCATTCCATTCTCCAAAGCCCTCAGCAATGCTAAGTTAATGCTCAATTCAATTCAGTCAGTATGCCTTGACCTAATAGTATTTAATGCATGCTCTCCTTCTGCCCGGTCATACTTTCTTCATTTGACTTCCAAGACACCTCCCTCTCTGGTTTCCTTCTGAGCAACCTCTTCGAAGTTGACTTGGCTTGTTTCTCTTCATTCTAAAGACATCTAGCCAGGCCTCAGAAACTGCACTTTCTTTATCTGGACTTGTTTCCTAGGGGACAGCATCTAGATGCATAGCTTCATAGACTATTCCTGCTCTGGCAAATCTCAAATGCGCATCTCTAGCCAGGACCTCTCCTTTGAATCTAGATGTGTAGTCCAAATGCCTACTTGACATGTCCACTTGGAAGCTGAAGAGACATTTCTAATTCAAAATATCTAAAACTTCCTGCTATTGCCTGCTTGCCACTCCATCTATGCCTACTAAAACCTCTTCATTCCAATCAGCAGTGACTTTAGTTTCTAGTTGGCCATGGCAAAAACTTCAGAGACATTCTTAACTCTTTTCTCTCAATCTTCAGAGATGGTCTGTCTATTTTTGAACTGGGGCATCAGTCTTCTCCTACACTCAGATTGGAACTTACATCACTTGCTCTTCTGATTCTTCAGCATTTGGACTTGGACTGGAGCTTCCACCATTGGTTCTGCTGATTTTCAGGCCTTCAAACTCAGATTGAAACTATATCATTGGCTTTCCTTGGCTTCCATCTTGCAAAAGGCATATCATGGGACATCTCAGGGTCTGTAATCACATGAACCAATTCCTCAAAATAAATCTCTAGTGATATATAGAGACAGACAGATTCTATTGGTCTGTTTCTCTGGAGAATCCTGATTAATATAAAAAAATCCTGTTAATTCCTTATTCTTTGAAAATCTAGATTTTCACCACTTAATTTAGCACCTCCACTCCTTTACCCAAGCTACTGTGGTTTGTCTCTGGATTATTGGCAATAACTCCTAACTACTCTCTCTCTCTCTCTCTCTCTCTCTCTCTCTCTCTGGCACATGAACCAAGAATGCTCTGTAGATAAAAGCAAAAGTAATTAATTAGAAAAGCAAATGAGTTCACATAATTTCTTAGCACAAATCCACCAAAATGTTCTCATCATTCAAAATAAAATCTGCTTTATAGACACACCAAGAATGCTCTTGTTTAAGGTTTTATGTATACTCTTCCTCCTAAAAGGACTATTGTTTTCTCTATATTTTCATTACTGCTTCTTTATCTCCTTCAAGTCTTTACTCAAATGTCATTCATGCCTTCCTTGAACACCTCTTGAAATGGACACACCCTTCCCTGTCCCAGTGTTCATTAGCTCACTTCCGTGCTTTTGCTTTCATTCATGGCATTGGTTACCATTTGCCATATATTTTTTTTTCTTTGCTTACCTTCTATCTCTTTCCCATTATATTATAAATCTGGTCAGGGGATTCTTTCTCCACTTTTGTTCTATAGTCCACCTCCTGCACCAGGAATAAACTTAAAATAGATACTTCAGGCCACATCTATGGGGAAGAGGAGAGAGCAGTTATGGGACCCCTGGGGAAGCTATAAGAGAATTCCCCACAGAAACTGCTCTGCTCAAAGAGGAACATGGTCATTGTCAAGTTGATGCTAGGCAGAGAGAGAGAGAGAACCAGAGGAATAAATACCTCTCCTCTCTTTCCTTTTACATCCATTTTCTTGCTGGTGCATCCCATTGACCAAATGTAATAAGAAGCCAAAGGATAGGAACCCACAGTCCACACAAGTTAGTTTCCCAGGGTACCTACCAGAAGGGACAAGGGTGGAAAGTGAATCCGGAGGGATAAATAATGGAATGTACCAAACAGAGAGTAGACAGTGCAACAGAAAGAGAAGCAATACCTTAATTTTCATTAAAGAACTCATTACTCATCAGGTTTTCTTCACCTGAATGAATTCCAGGTGCTTCTGTGATGATGAAGAGAAATTGGCAGGGAGATATTGATCCAAGGTGTCTGTTTTCTTGCTTTCGTTTTCTTTTCATTCATTTCTTTCCAACAAGAATGGCATTGGAAAAAATGCATTTGACTTTGAACACTTTGTTCCAAAAGGGATTTCTGATGGTTTGGCTAAATGCATATAATGCAGTAAGCAGAAACATACAGAGCATTGGAGATTTATGCTGCACTTGGATGGAGAAATGTAGGGAAAGGGAGGTTCTCATTTGAACTCCTGAGCATTCCTGAAGAACAAAGATTGGGTTAACATTGGCGTTCAGCTTTCCTGTCTTCCTAAACAATATCAACCTCACTAAACAAGAGTTTCACAACACTAAGCATTTTTATGAGGTCATAATCACCTGGGAACTTACAGCCCACACTTTGGCCCCTACCTATCTAAGTCTATGGTTTGGCGTCATAGATGAACCTTTTGAAGCCCTGCTTTATTTAGAGCTCAGACTCACTCAGCCCTACCTGATGACAGTCTGACAACCTAAACCAAATCCTAAACTTGAGTTAAATGTTTAAAGTAAATTAAGACCCAATATTTCTTCAGTTTCACATTCCCCTTACTACTTTCTAAGAAATGCTTTTGCTGATAGTCATTTACTCAAGTTTGTATTTTTCAAATTAAAGGTTGTAGGATTTCTAAAAGTTATTCTAAGTTGAGTATTCTTTGGGTCCTGTTTAGTTTACCACCATATGCAGTGAGCATGAAAGAAAGCTCAAAGAAGAGAAGAATGTCTGATATGTTTTGGGACTCAGCCCTACCAGTTTCTCATTAGTATACTTAGGTAATCTATAAACTTGTCTGAACCTCATTTCTCATCTGTAAAATGGGAATAATAATACTAGCACTTAGTTTATCGTTCTGTCACATGAGGACTAAATAAGTTGACATCTTTGAAGTAGCTTAGAAAAGCACCTGGCACAGAGTAAGGACGATACAAGTATTTGTTGAATAGAACAAATTGCAATCTTTTGAACTTTCACTTTATATCTTTCTTTCCCTTATTCTGCTGAAAAATAGAAAGTAGCCTCAGCTTTTAGGAAAAATACAGTGTGCTCTATAAGAATATAACACATAAGATAGTATTGTTTTGGAGAACCAATTTTTAACCTATTCATAAAATAAACAAACTAGGAGGTGTGTTAGACAGAATGATGTCCCCCAAGCCCCCAAAGATATTCATGCCCTAATGCCCAGGACCAGGACTACATGGCAGAAAGACTCAGAAGATGTGAATAAATTAGGCTCTTGAGTTAAGGAGGGTAGCCTGGATTACCCAGGTGAGGCAAATCTAATCCTTAAAAACTTTTCCCAGTTGTCATCAGAGGAAGGAGACATGACTCTAGAAGAATGGTCAGAGAGGGGTGCCACATTGCTGTCTTAGGAGATGGAAAAAGAAGCCATGAGCCTAGGAGTATGGGTGGCCTCTTGAAGCTACATAGGGCAAGGCAACAGATTCTCCCCTAGAATCTCCGGATATCATGATTTTAGCTCAATAAGATGTGTGCTGAACTCTTGACCCATAACTGCAATATGATAAATTTGTGTTGTTTGAAGCCATTAAGTTTGTGATCGCTTGTTACAGCAGGAAATAGAAAACTAATACAGGTGGCAGGTTTTGACTTATGAAGGGATTCTCATGTCATGTAATGTTTCTAGCAGTATTTGTATATCCATACCAATTTACCTTTTTGGGAGGTGTTTGCAAATGAAGTTTTTAGTCACGTGTTTTTGCCCTATTTGAATTTCACTGATGCTTCAAAATTGAGAAAGAGAAACACCACAATGTGGTTAAAAGACAACAGGCTTTTCTGTTAGAGACACTAACTCTGGTCTTAGAGTTGCCAGACCTGCCAAATAATTTTTGAGTATATGTTTGATGCAATAATTGCAACAAACAGAAAAAAAAAAAAAAAAACATCAATTTTTTATCTGAAATTCAAATTTAGCTGAGTGTCCCATGTCCTGTATTTTGTATGGCAAACTTACCTGTGCTGGAAAAATAACTATCACAAATATAAGTGGACCCTAAATGGGGGGTTTCAACCCTGGCTGAATATTGGAATATCCTGGAGAGCCTATATAAATCCCAGTCCCCAGCCCCAGTGATCTAGTGATAATTTAATCACTATTTCTGGGGTTAGGCCACAGGCACACAGGCACACAGGCATGAGTGTATTTCTAGGTCTTTAGGTGATTCCCAACATGCAGGTAATAACTCACACAGTGGCTCTCTAACTATATTATGCATGAGAATCACACAGAGAACTTATGAAGATGCAAATTGCTGGTTTTATCCCAAGAGATTCTGAATCAGTAGGACTGGAGGGGGAATTTAAGATATGTTAACCAGCAACCTGGGTGACTGTGAAGAAAGATCCATGACTCACACTGTATGAAACCTTGATTTTACCTCTCTGAACCTGTTGCGGCAACATTAAGTATAGCGAAACTCACTGAACAAGTTTTATGAGGATTATATGGTTTACGTATACATGCAGAAGAAATTAACATAAATTGCTGAAAAGATAGTCATCTGAATCATTCTCTTCTTCCTACATTTCATGTTGCCCTGAACTTTCTTTAGCTGTTCTGAGCCCCACCTTTTACCTCTACCATCCTCCAGGATCAGGCATTTACGTCACATAGCTTAGTCCAGATTAAACACCATCTTTAATTGTTCTTTCTAACGTCAGGGGTACTCATCTTGTTTTCCCAAAGGGTTTTGAGTTTTCTATTCATGAGTAGAAGTAACAAGGATCACCACTTTGTTTTTCAGATTAATCATCCAATGATCCCGAAAGCTTGGTATTTTTATCTCCATTGTCCAAGACAATGCCATGTCTCCTTGTCATTCCCATTGGGACTTAACAGCTCAGAGAACATTTTAATGGTGAAGCAAACATACGAAACTGCCTTTTCAATTCCAGGACAGATATGCTTTCATAATCCACCCGCCTCTCTTGAAAAGAGATCAGTTTCTTAAGCCTTTGGTGCACTTCCCCCACCCAGCCCCACTCTGAGGACATAGTCCGGCCCGAAGCACGTTCCCACCAACTGAATGACTCGCACGTTATGGAAAACACACTGTGCACGGAAGGAGGACTTTTTCCTCTTCTTCCTTGATTCTTGGCGCCTGCACTTTCACAATGCCTGCTTGGAAGGACATGAATCCAAGCAGGCAGGCATCCGTCCTCTATCCCAGGGCCACCTGGGGCTTGCCTGAATGGCCCGGGCCCACTGGGTTTGAGAGTCAGGAAATTAGTGGCTGCAGGGTCAACCAGGCCCTTCTTAGAAAAATAGCTCACATTGTTCTGACTACGGGGAATAATATCTACACATATTCTAAGGCTGTTCTGAGGAACAATGGCAGCACTTACCAGACCCATCCCCCACTCTGCCAAACAGATATGGCTTCCCACGGTAAAGGCAACTAACAAAAGTTTTTCAGTTGATGTAAGGAATATTTAATAAGTGGAAACAGACTGTATTCTATGTGTGGTTTTCATTTCCACAAAGCTCTCAAGTTAATGTGCATTGTGTATGGACAAAAGCAGAGATTTTGGAGTTGTTAGAAAGCTCTGGGTGCCAACCACACATCTGTCACTCTATAGGCATAAGACTATGGATGTCTAAACTTTCCAAGTTTCTATAATCAGGGTGCACTCTAGAGGACACAATCCCTTGTTTTTAGTCTCTACCCAGACAACCCAGACATTCCAGTCCTGAAAAGTATATTTCTATTACTCATCATGAAGAAGCTCCAGTGGTCTCCCTAGGACTCTGACAGACAGAAGCCCACACCTGACCAAAAGTCACAGGCCTAGGATACTCAAGGCCACCTGTGGTGACACCCTTGCTAAGCTGCGGCTTGCTGGCATAGGCACAAACCTTCCTAACACATCTAATCAGCATGCTTCATTTTCGATGAACCACTGGCTAAGTCATCTTGAGATACCTGGAGAAAATGGCAGTCATGCTTCCTCTACATCTGAGGTCACTCCCAAGTCATCAGGATGCACCCCCTGAATGAGAAGGGTATGAAATATGCTGAATGTAGTGACCAGGACCTGCGGGGCTGTCTAATGGAGGGTCATGTGTCTGAACCTAGAGGAGGCAGGCCTGGGGCCACAGAAAGTCAAGGGTGATGGCAAATCATAATCCAAAGCTAAGGCTGAGGTCTGAGCAGTCCCTAGGCTAACTCCCTTATCTTCTTTGGATCTCTCCATTTTTTTAATCTTAAATAACGAAAGAATATTTGCCTCACCAGATAATTGTTATAAAAGAGGGGGGATGCATTCCTCGTAATCATTAAAGTCTTATCAAGTCTTTCTGCTCTAGGAATATAATGAACTGATTATGAAGAGAAGCAGAATTACCTGCCAAGACATGGATTGGGTTGAATAGCCTACGTCTCACTTTCTTCATCTCTCAAATGGTTATAAAATCACAATATTCACAATAAATATTAAATGATATTGGTTGTAGAAAACTGCTTTGTAAGCATTAGGGACATAAGAATATTTGTGGTTTTGTTTGTTTCATTTTGTTTCATTATTTTTATCAGTTTTCTCCCGTCTTCTGTCCTAGTACCCAGAGAGCAAGACAGGCATATTGGGTCAATGAACTTGATGGCTATGGCTTTCAGAAATGGGCTGAGGAAAGCCAGATGGGCAGGCAGGTAAAGCACATTAGAATAAGCATTAGGTAATGCAAGCAATTCCCAACAAATGGGTCTAATATTAGGCATCAGGTAGCTTCCCTAGCAAGCAGGAGGTTGAGGACTGGTTTGGCAGTTGAATCATGAGAGTCAGGGACCCAGTTTATGTTACATCAACATGACACAGGAGTCTTGAAATTAAGAACAATCAATTTGGTATATTGTCATAGTTGGTTTAATTTATTCATTTTGAAGTATTTATTGTTTGCAATATGTCTCAGGCAGTGTGCTAGGCATTTGCAATACAGAAATGAACAAGAACAGTCCTTTCTCTCATAGAATGAGCATAGAAAATTGTAGGAAGACAGACATAAAAATAAATAACAAAATCTGAGATAAATGTTTACTCTGGGTATATATCATTGCTCAGCATTTTTTCCCTGTAACATTTACCATTCCATAAAGTTTGGATGGAACCCCTGCCCCCAAGCTCATATGTAAACAGGATGAACCAGAATATGTTTGGCTTATGAATGTATATATTATTTTTCTCCTGAATCTATTGAGATTTCTCCAGGATTATAAATTGTGGAGACAAGAAAGACCTAGGAATGCCAGTTACCCTCTTTCCTTCCTCACAGACCCTATGTGATAATAGAGCTCATACACAGGGGGAAGCAGAGGGAAGAGAGGCAAGAAAGCTTACACCATCATTTGAGTCCCTGAATCCAGCAATGCCTGAAGCTGTGAGAACCTCCAAACCTTTCTCCTGCACTAGTTGGAATTGGTTTTCTGATTTTTTTTTACAACAAAAAGAGGTCATGCTGATAGAACTATTATAAAGGAAATGCAAAGTTTTATGGGAGCATAGAGTTTCTGAGGGTCTGAGAAGGTACCAGAGAAGGTAACTTTTAAGAGGAGGGCATGCAGAGTTTAAGAACCTTAAAAATCGTCATTATGACTAGGACAAAATTTACTAGGAGTGTGTGCACATGCATGCATGCTGGAGGAGGGAGGATTGAGGCCAGGAAGGACACATGAGGATAGATTTCCACCACTGTCACTTCATGGCTTTGAATATGTCATAATATATCTTGCATCTGTGAATTAGAAATTCATTGGGATGATGTGAGGTTTAAATAAAATTACTATGGTCATATATGTGAGGGTACCTGTCTACTTAGGGTACACATTAAGCAAAGAGCCTAAAGTTTCTCCTATGCTGCCACTTGCATTTGCTGCCGAATTATCTGTTAATGGGCCACAGCATGCCTCAGTCAGGGCCCCCAGCTTTTTGAATTGCTTCTGCTCACTGGGAGAGATCCTGGGAAGAATCCCCAGTGTCCCAGTAGCATAGAAAGAGAGCATCTGAGCTGACCACCTGGCTTGGGTCAGGCAACAGGCAATCCAAGGCAGCAGACCAACAGCCCAGCATCAGCAAAGCAGGTGCGCCAGTCACTCAGCTCCTTCAGGTACTGTACAGAGTCTATAATACAAGGTTGACCAGGAGTGGCTCCCAAGGGCTTTCCTGTGCCAACACCACCAGGTGGAAGAAGTAACACAGCATGCCTTTCCTTTCCCTCTAACTAGGGTGAGTGTCATTTCTTTCTGGAGTAAAATAGCCTCCCTCACATATCAGCTAATGCTGACTAAAGTCCTTAGTACAATGCCTGGCATACTGCAAGTGAATAATAGAGTAATAATGGTTAACTATTACCATTATATGGCAACTAAATGAAAGAACGCCTTAGAAAGTTCAAAAGCAATATGTGGTATATAAGGGCTCAGTGCAAAGAAATTCATTAGTTCAACTAATATTTCCTGGGTGACTATTGTATGCCAGCTCCATTTCTGGGCACTGGAAAAATAGCTGTGCACACAGTTTTATAAGGGTTGTGAAGAAGTGCCTGGGTGGCTCAAGTGGTTGAGCGTCTGACTCTTGGTTTCAGCTCAGATCATGACCTCGTGGTCATGAGATTGAATCCGGCAGCGCCTGGGGCTCCACACTCAGTGTGGAGTCTGTCTGAGATTCTCTCTCTCCCTGTCTCCCTGCCCTCCCCCTAGCTCATGGGCTCTCTAAATAAATAAATGAAATCAATCTTTAAAAAAAGGGTTGCAAAAGTGGAAAGACTAAATAAGTCAAGACAAACAGCTCCCTATTTTTCCCTGCTCTTACAGATCTTAGCTCTTGCTGGGAGAAGTGGACAACAGAAACCAAATAAATTAATATACACACCATCTAATTGCAGATGGCAGCAAATGCTATCAAGAAAAATAAACCAGAGCATCATCACTGTGAATGACAGGGAGCCACATTGCAGGAATCTGTTTCAGAAATGACTGTCAAAGACAGTCTCTGAGGATGTGGAAACTCTGAATGAGGCAAGTGGGTGAGCGCGATAGAGGTCAGCATAATAAGAATTTATAGTACGAAAAGAAAATTCAAAAACCCTGTGACTGGAATAATCTTGACATATTGGAGGGATCTAAATGTTAGCAAAAGAGGAGGTGGAAGGGGGGTCAGTTTTACTCTATATTTTGAAGTTTGCACCAATGAAACTTGCAAAGAGATCAATAGCATCACATGAGCAAAAGAAGAGAAACTGAGTGAATCACGTTGGTATCTACCAAGATGAGAGAGTAATTAGAGGAGGAGAAATATTGAAATAGAACAATCAGGAAGTTTCTTTTGTACATGACAAGTCTGACAAATTTATTCGGGGTCAAGAGGAAATATTGAACCCACAGGCCAAGGAAAAGAGTTCAAGTCACTGGCACATAGTAAGTCTGTAAAGCTATGGATTCAGATAAGATCCCCAGGGAGAAGGTCCAGGTAGAAGAAAGGACTGACCAAAGTGCCCTGTAGTGTCTAAGGTCTTGAGAGGGTGAGGACGAAGGAGACAGAGAAGAGGCCACTGAAGGAGGAGGAGAAGCAAGAGGCTGTGGGATCCTGAAGGCAAGTGAAGAATATTTTAAACAAAGACAAGTTAAGTGTGTCCCGTGCTGCTGAGAGGCTGACTGCATGGGGAGTTGGAGAACTGACCTTTGGATTTGGCAAGATGGGGATTGTTAATGACCTTTATGAAAGCGGCTTCAGACAACAGAGGTGGCGAGATAAGGAGAGAACAGGAAGTGAGAAAATTAATTCAGCAAATAAATTTCTTGAAGACCTTTGCTATAAGACAAAGCAGAAAAATGTGGCAGTGGCTGGAGGAAGTTGTGAGATGCAAAGATTGTTTAGGGAATATTTTGCTTTTTAAGATTGGAGATATAGGGCATATTAATAATTCAGTGAACAAGGATAAATCATGTTGAAGGAAGACAGGAGACAATTTCAGCGTGAAAAATGTGCCTGAACAGCAAAAGCAAATGGAGCCCAGTGTACCAGTCATAGACGTGGCCTCATATAGGATCAGGGACAGCCCATGCCCTGATGAAGGCATAGGGTGTGAAGATGGGGCTGACTGCATGGGAGCTGAATCTTCCTCTAGCTCCTGGACCAGAGAGGACACCTGTGTATGTTAGTTTCTTCTCACTGTCTGGGTGTGTGACTCTTTTCGCAGAATTTTGTATACTAACAAGGACTCTAACTTGTTCTGTAACCTAAGAATTAGTACTTAGAAAGTCCTTGACCTCACTTTGCTCTACAAAAGAGTTTTCCATGAGTTCTTTTTCTTTGCCAATCACACTCCATTTTAGTGAGTTTCCTGGCAGGCTTGGGTACTCATTGAAAAACATTATGGAAGTTTATCAGTCCCGCCTCTCATTTAGAGTCTATCAGAGAAGCACAGTGAAATGACTGTCTGGGATTAAGTGAGGATTTCTAAAAATCTCCTGAGTGAGGAGGAGAACAAGGAGAGAAGCATAAGAAATTAGTTTTTATGAGTGCCCTTCCTCAAAACCCAGGTCTTGAGATGTTAGTTTGGCAATTACTAAGTATCCTCTTCTGCAAGGAGCTCATGCTTTAGAGAGAAATGGCCAATGTCTCATACCCATCCCCCTCCTAGGACCTGCATGTCAATTATGTGACCTCTCTGAGATTCCATCTCTCCACAAGATGCTACTAACAAGCATCCATCTGAAGGAAGCAATGGTCGGTTTAAAATATCCACAGGTAGTAGTCTGGACCTTCAGCAGGGGCTCACTTAGGTCTATTTCCCTTGAATTCATCTTTTGAACTTT
This sequence comes from Canis aureus, assembly GCF_053574225.1. NCBI lineage: Eukaryota > Metazoa > Chordata > Mammalia > Carnivora > Canidae > Canis > Canis aureus. Next base: position 69,035,288 of record NC_135612.1, read on the forward strand.
AAGTGTATTGATAAAACACTTACCATAGAACTTGAATTGGGGGATCCCTGGGTGGCGCAGCGGTTTGACGCCTGCCTTTGGCCCAGGGCGCGATCCTGGAGACCCGGGATCGAATCCCACATCAGGCTTCCGGTGCATGGAGCCTGCTTCTCCCTCTGCCTGTGTCTCTGCCTCTCTCTCTCTCTCTGTGACTATCATAAATAAATAAATAAATAAACTAAAAAAAAAAAGAACTTGAATTGATCGAATAAATGGAAGTTTAACAGGCATTTCATAAATTTCAGACAGTTTCTACTATATGTAATACGGAAATCACATAATTGTCCCTGTCCTTCAAGGTATCTATGATACATACATTATATCTTACGTAGATATGTCATATATTATATATATATAGAGAGAGAGAGAGACCATACACATGCAAATGTATATAATATACTAGTACAGTTGATTCCATAACCACCACTAGAATTTACCTGCATGTAGATGGTTGAGATTTTGATATTTGTGGAAATAAGTTAAAGAACACTATATTAATTATGCACTTGCATGAAGGATTTTTGTGTGAAAAGTCCCATTGGGTGCTATGGTGAGATGTATAAGATGCAGTCCCTCTCCCCTTACAGGAATAGTTATGTAATTAAGAATCTCAATCACACATAATTCATTCAACACTCTTGTAAGCACCAGTATATGGCAGTTTATAAGGGAAGTAAGGCCTTCCCTTTTGGATATTACATGCTAATGGAAAGATCGATAATATAAACTACTAAATATATCCAATGAATATGCTTAAGTATTAATACACAGCAAGAAATGGATTTCAGGTAAATTTTATGTAACTCCCAAAGTCCATGGGCTTCTGTTCCCCCAGGGGTTGGGAAACTATTTTCTGCAAACCATATCCAGGCCAGGTCTTAGTTTTGTAAATAAAGTTTATTGGAATACAGTTACACCTGTTTTCATGTTCTCTATGGTTGCTTTCCAGCTACAACATCAGAACAGAGTAGATACAAGAGGGATCATAGGATCCACAAAGCCTCAAGTATTTGCTATGTGGCCCTTTCCAAAAAAAGTTTCCTGAACCATGTATTATACCATATTGGGCACAATACAAAAAGAGCTCTATAGTCAACTACATTATTATTATTATTATTATTATTATTATTATTATTATTATTATTAATTTATTTATGAGAGACAGAAAGGCACAGACACAGGCAGAGGGAGAAGGAGGCTCCATGCAGGGAGCCCGACGTGGGACTTGATTCCTGGTCTCCAGGATCAGGCCCTGGGCCAAAGGCGGAGCTAAACCGCTGAGCCACCCGGGCTGCCCTAGCCAACTACATTATTGAGGCCAATTTGTACTGTAAGCAACAGGGAAATTATATACTACCACATAACAAGAAGTAGTCAGCATGGGAACTCCAGTGTGAATAAAGTTAGCAGTCAAAATGTCATCAACTAGGGCACAGATTCTTCCTTTCTTTCTGTTCTGATAAGTTCAGTGGGGCCTGTGCTCATCATCCCAGCATGTCTGGTCCAGTTCCAGATGTTACGTGGAACGACAGTGTCTAGGAGGAGACAGACAAATACCCACATCCTGTGCCCCATCTAAGAATAAGACAACCGCCCCCCCCCCAGATCCTCCCAGTAGACCTCTCCTTATTGTGCCATTTGGCCAGTTATGTAACCTTCCCTTTTCCAAACTGATCACTTACCGTAGAGTCAAGACCAGCAAGTTCAGACTAAATTTGATCCTGATTCACTCCCTGAGGCTGAAGAGGGATCCACTTTCTCCTGAAACATAAAACTATCTCCTACTTGATGAAAACTGGGGAAATCGTCTATTAAAATGAAAACAGGAGCAGAAAAGGGTACCAATGATATCTGCTACGTTAGCTGAAATAACAAATTATAGACATTTTTACAAAGGATTACAAGTTAAACCAAGCATCAGCATATGAGCTTCACCAATGCAAGCGTCTTTGTTTGTCTTGTTCACTTCTACTGCAGCATTGGAAAGCAGTAGTGGCAATGTCACATCGCCATACACTTGGTCTGAGTAATCTCAGCTCTCAAGAGCTAATGAGAAAAGCCAGAATCAGGCAAAGACAAGTTCTAGGAGATGAGAATGATAATCCAGCTTCTCATTTTATATACTCGCCACAGCCTTGGAGAAGCACAAGAGACCCTCAGGTAGAGAAATATTTGCTAAGTAAACCATTTTCAACAAGTATTTTTCGTGGCCAGCTCTATGTTTATGTATCTCGTACAAAATTAAATTATTCAGCAACTTGAGAACTTTCACTGCATCTGCTCACCATGTCAGGCTTTGGGATAAAGGAACAAAAATGAGGTCCCTGCCTTCAGGAAGCATATAAACCAGAATGAAGGAAAGATGCATCAGGGTGGAATTCCTGGAGAAGGTTACATCTCAGATGAGCCCCATAGAATGATTGGGAAGTTTTCCAAGTTACAAAGGGCAGAAGAGTGAGCCATGCAGAAGAAGCTACCTGCACATGCTCAGAGACGAGAATATGCCAATTTGAGACATTCAGAATCTGGGCTAGGAGTCGGGAGATCCAGGTCTGAAGCCCAGCTCTGACTGAGACCAAGTCACTTCATTCACTCATTTACGATATCTCTCTGAGGTTGAGAGATGCTCCAGGCACCTCAGTGTTCTGATGTCTCTGATGTATTAAAAAATAAACAAAGAAACCCTAAAAAAATATTTAACTCATTTTACAGAAGAAAATATCACCATAACAATTATCTTAAGATCAGGTTTTATGAAAATAATTCATTAGGTCACTATAGCAGTAGTGGCCAGAAAATGAGATTACTTTAAATTTCTATGAAGAACTTTTTTTCCCCAAAATTCTATAAGTTTGTATATTACCGCATATTTAAGTTCTTGTGGAGACAGTACCAAGGTCTAACTTTGAGGACATTGTTTATTTTAAGACTCAAGTCCACATTGAAGTACCCGATCCAATTTAATGACTATGTACTATTTACTAGTACATTCTAGGAACATTCCAGGGCTAGGCATGGAGACATTGATTACAAAACAAGTATGACACTGCCCTCATGGCCTTGACAGCCTCATGGATATTAAGGAAATATTAATAATTCTATTAGTCCACATCAAGTTAAGTGCTTCGAAGAAAACACAATCCCTCTCTGGGTCTCAGTTTCTACATTTACAAAATAAAGGGAAAAAACTGCATCTCTTAATTGATCCTGATATTAGAACTTCTACCACCTAATCAGTCCATGGAGATAAACCTGCTTGGAACAAGTCAAATAAAAGGCATAAAGGAATGATAATCAAAGGGACAGATGGACTGCTTAGGAAACACATTAAGGCAGAGCTAGAAGCTTCTATTCGAGTACTAAGATGAAATGAAGTCAGAGTTAGAAAAGAATGAAGAAATGAAGGAGTAATGTAAGAAACTTTCTCCGTGGGCATCAAATCCAGGGAGCTCTGAAAACCAAAGGACTGTTGGGGAGCATCCATTTGCATCCCATAACTTTACAGATAAGAGAACTCAGGGTAGGCTAACAGATCCATCCAGAGCAAACAATGAGCTAGAATTTTAAGTGCTGAACAAGTGCTGAAATTTTAAGAATAGCATTTTATGGAGTCTGGTAGACTTGTTGATTTTCCGGAAATACAGGTTAGTTGAGTCAGAAAGGTCATTCCTCTAGGCCAAGCAACGCCCTGGTATAGGTAAATGTTTCACATCCAAGAAGAACAGCAACAGGAATAGACTCAGCCTCAATCTTAAGAGGTCAGGAACTTAAGCCCCAGAGAGACTGGTATATTTGGCCAATGAATAATGTTAGCAGTAAAAACTAGGAAGCAGATAGAGGTTGTAAAGAAGGAAATGAGGAGGAAGGCATTTAAAATTCAAGCACTACCATCCTTGGAATGGGTTGTAGAATTTCTTAAGTCAAGCTCTCCTCCACTGAGTAGAGAGGCTGTTTTTTGCCCGCAGAGACTGGGACATCCTGTTTCTTTCCCTCTGTGGCCTCTCTGAACCAGATTTCAGGTCTCCGCTTCTGAGAGCAGGATCTTGAAAGAAGTCAAGAGAGCCAAGAGGGACATAAGGCTGCCCTCCCAGCAGGTTTTCCTGATGCCTAAGCTCAAGGACATTTCATTTACACTTTCAGGAAAACGTAGAAAACCTGACTCCTTTATTAATCTTTCCACCAGTTCAAAAGGAAGGTGTGTCATTTCCCTTTGATACTGCAGCATAAACTTCCAGAATAAAGATACCAACCATGCTGCTTGACAATGTAAGGACTCTCAGGAAGGATTTAGGACACTAAGTGTATTTTAACTTCTGCCATCAACATTCAGCTTCCTCTTCACTCTTGTCAAATATTTCTGGTTAGATACTCATCCATCACACACATTTTGACTATATACTGTCAATTTCTTGTGTCTTACAATTCCACCATCCTGACAACAACAAAATCTAGGTAAGTTCTGCGCTAGCTAACATTTTCCACATTCCTTTTTTGTAAAAAAGCACGAGCCTGTCATTACAATTTTCTACAACTCATGGGATGTAATCAGGACTTTGCCCTGTAATATATCTATGCTATTTTGAAATAAATATGTGAAGTGCTTATTAAAATGTGAAGCTTTTCTTAGCAATGTAGAGTTTGAGAATTACATTTAGATCCATTATTTCACCTCATGCACTCAATAGTGTTAGACTCCAGCAAGTGGTAGACAATTTGCTTAGGAGGAAATTGAGGGCCAGAATTTCTAACTTCAGAAACTAAGGCCCCAAGTACCTCAATTATTTGCTCAAGGCCATGCATCTCCGAAGTGTGAAGATAGGCAGGCTGTTACTCAGGATTCAGGATAGTGAAGACCATGCTGTACATGACATTACAGCTTATTAGGGAAAAAATAAGCAAATCAGTAAATAAACAAATGGGTAAATAAAAATGAATTTAATAACTACCTCTTGAATACTCTCCTTGATTACAAAGAATAATCACACATCTTATCTCAACCTGACAAAATCCCAATGAACTTACATAAAGAGGAAGAAAGCACTTAATTTCAAAAAGACAGAATTCAGAATCTGGAGTTAGCATAGCTGAGCATTTAATATTGTAGGTACTATTATGTGTCTTTCTCCTCATTTAGCCCATGCATATCTTGATGTAAAAGGGTATTCTACTGGGGCGCATGGGCGACTCAGTCCGTTAAGTGGCCAACTCTTGGTTTCTGCTCAGGTCATGATCATCAGGCTCCAGGCTCGGTGGGGAGTCCGCTAATGGATTCTTTCTCTTCCTTTCCCTCTGCCCCTCTCTCTGCTCTTGCTCTCTCTCTCTGTATATCAGATAATTAAACAAACAAATAAATAAATACTTTTTTTTAAATGAGTGTTCTTTACCATAGGATCAACTAATTGAATAAATCAGATAATTCATTTAGAATGAGGAAAAAGTTCAGTATTTTAAGACTATTGTAAAGACTGTCAAATCTCATTCTTTCCTGATATCTGGAATATGAGTCTTTATAGAACTGCTTCTGACATAATGTCAGAGAGAAAAGCAGAAGCTTTGGAGTCCAGAAAGAGCTAGAGTTGAATCCCAGCTAAGCCATTTGTTAAATGTCTATGTTCTAGAAGTTTCTTAACATTAATTAGTATCTACCCTCAGTTTCTTCATTCTTAATGAAAATGATAATTCCTCTCTAGTGGAAATGTTATAAGGATTAGAGATAATATAGTTAATGTATCTATTTGACAAATATTTATATACCCTGTCCCTCGTATGAAACCACGGGCAACCCCATTGCCAAAGTCTTTTCTAGAATAGAAATCTACTGGATCTAATTCATTCTATAACAGGCACCAACATGATTTCCTCCTCAATCATTACTGTGAGATCTTAGATAAGTCATCAAGGTCTTTTGGATCTCAGGTTCCCTTGCTGAATAAGAAAAAAAAAAAAAGCAGAAAGAAGAAATTTTATGACCTCAATTGCTTCTTTCAGCTCCCAACACTCAATTTTACATAATTTTAGTGCAGATCTATTTTCATAGTGATATATATTGGATGAAGATAGTTTTCCTAGTTATTTACACAGTGCTTTGTAGAAGTCTAGACTGCATTTCACGTCACTGCATATGATTTCTCTTTAGCTGATATCTAGAGGTTGGCAGAGATGGTGTCGATAGACTGCACAGATAAGATATCACAATGTTAAGGGATAAAATAGGTGAAGACAGAATCAGGAACAGATTTGGGTAAAATCTCACACTTTAGCTAAGAGAGTAAATATGAGAAATTGTTGAGGAAATCTGAGTAACTATGCTGATGCACATCAACACCGAGAACAAGTAATAAAAGTTGACATTAGAAATGATCGGGAAGTTGAAAAATAATACAACTTGCCTACTAGGAAGTGTATTTTTTTCAAATTATCTTCTGCGGTGGTATTTAATTATCTCAATCTTTGGTAGGCTTCTCAGCAGAAAATTTTTGGTGCAAAGAGAATGAGGATCATGGAGCTGGAAAATATATATGGAATTCTAATTCTAATTCTCCATGTGATCTTCCCAATTTTGAGTCATCACATGAAATTATCATTGAGTGTCCCCTTCTACAGGGCATACTATTTGCTATTGCAGGGTGATCTTAGTTAAGGTAACCAACTAAACTATGTACTATGTACAAAATGCAATAAGTCCACAGAATAACATTAGTCAAGGGTAGTTCTAGATCACAGATGGGTTTATGGGTAGAAGAGTTGGGATACAAGTTTACTTCATACAGTGATTCAGGAACCCAAGATGATGTCAGTTCTGCAACCTCCAACAGGAAGCTTGCCTAAACTGTCAAAGAACATTAAAGGGCATCCATGGAAAGTTTTCATGGACTCAGCCTGGATGCAGCCCACAATGCTTCCCTTACATTCTATTAGGGTGAAGGCCTTATGGCCACACCTAAGTGCAAAGAAGGTGGAAGGATTTGGCTGGCTCTACAAACAGGAAGAAGATAAGGAGAGTGGGCAACCAGCATATTGTCATGGATAGGAGACCTTAAGGAAGTTCAGAACCATTGTAGACACAGGCATGTCAAATTTCTCTTATATATGGCCCACTGCCTCCCCACTCAACTGAGAGACCTACACGTAGGGAAGACAGAACATGAAGTGGGAGATAATTGATTTGCAACTAAGAATAATCAAGGAAATGCTTTACAGAGTAGTTAAGAATGAGCTGGACCTAACAGATGTGATCGATATAGGAAGTGTCACTGGATAGTCCACAGGTAATTCTAGTAAAACACATCTAAAATGTATATAGAATCTCTACTTCCACTACAAACAGACTCCACTATTAGGTTTTCAAGACAGCCAGAAGTGAAAAGCATCCAATATTCACAGAGGTTCAGAGAAATAGGTATTCTACTCATCAGAGACTGTCATTGTCTACTTGTTCCTAGTAGCATCCCTGTCCTTCCGGCCCCTAGCCTGCTCTTGATAACAAAGTTACAAGTTGCTTGTTATTTGTCATTCTTCCTTCCATAAGCACCATAGGGGAGGATATTTTTTCTGACCTGTTTACTGGCCTAGCCCCAACACAGAGAACAGTACACAGCACAGCATTCAATGGATATTTGTGGAATGCATTGTACAGACTAAAGACTAAGCTGATTGACCAAGGGAGATCATTCTACATGAAGCTGAATCACAAAGATGAATAAAATGTCAAAGCAGAGAGGGACATTAAGAATAACTCAGTTCTGGGGCACCTAGGTGGCTCAGTCAGTTGAGCCTCCAATTCTTGGTTTAAGCTCAGGTTATGATCTCGGGGTTCTGGGATTGAACCATTAGTCAGGCTCTGCATTTGGCAGGGAGTCTGCTTCTCCCTCTCTCTGCTTGTGCATGCCCCTCCCCCTGCTTGTGCATGCTCTCTCTCTCTCTCAAATAAAAATAAATAAATAAATCTTTAAGAAAAAGAAAAAGAATAGCTCAGTACAAACCTTCTATACAGTATTGAAGAAATAGACGCTTAGGACAGGGAACTGATTTTTCCAAAATGACATAACAAATGTCAAAACATATTTTCAAATGCAACATGGTGACTTTCCAATATGCTATTGCCAAACTAGACCATTATTTAACTGTAAACAGAGTTTTGGAATTTGTTTCTGTTGTTGTTGTTGCTTTCACTTGCGGTGATTTAATTTTTATTTAGTATTGCTCCTTCCTCTTACTGGCAAAAATCCATCTGTTGCCAATCATCATGCAGCATTCTATGATCATATTTCCTTTTGCAATGCTGCATGTCCAATATGGGAGACAAATTTGAAAGCTTGAAAATATTGAGGTCCTTAAAATATAAAGATGAAATATAAAGAATTATCAAAATTCACTAAAATAGATAAACATCTCCCCTTCTCAACCCCCCACAGACAAATGGGCAAAGGACATGAACACAGGAAAGAAAGGCAATGGACCCAGAGGGAGCACAATTTCCTTGTGAATCAAAAGAATACAGAAGTGAGATTTTTTTTTCTTAGCAAACTGTATTGATTTTTGAAAAAGAATGATACAATCCAATATTCACAAAGGTTCAGAGAAATAGGTATTCTAATAACTCTGGAGATAATATCAAAGACTCATTTTGTTTTCTTTTTATTTTTCTCCCTGGACTTAACATTTCCTTTTCTAGAAATTTGTCTTAACAAAATAGTCATGACTGAATAGCATGTAATTTCAAAGCTTTTGATTGCATATAGGTGCGTGTGTTTAATACCTATTTAAGTGATATATGTATACATATATAACTATATAATATATATTACATGAATGTACAACATAAATTTTAAGAAATGTCTAAACATAGGCAAGGATATCCATAGCATACTATGACTGATCTATGAGAAAAATACTGAAAAGAAGTTTCCAAAAAGCTACAGCTCAAATGATAAAAACAGAGGGATAGAAAACTATGTGTTTTAGTAGAAACAGTGCCTTGGTTTTGACTCTGTTTCGAACACATCTACCTGGCAAAGTCCTTAAGGACTCAGTTCTACACTTTATAAGACAAAGGTACTCCTTTGCCCACAAACTGCCATGCAAGGATGAACAGGAAAGGGAAAGAGCTTCTATTTTTTCTAAATATTTATTTTTTATGCTAGAGAGAGAGCACATGAGGCAGTGCATGCGTGGGGGAGGGGCAGAGGAAGAGAATCTGAATCAGTCTCCCTGCTGAGGAGTCCTACAATGGGCTCCATCCCACAACCTGGAGATCATGACTAGAGCTGAAACCAAGAGTTGGGTGGCTAAAAACTGAGACACCTAGGCACCCCAGAACAGATCTGTTAAATGAGAATTTGCAGTACAAATGCTCAGAAGACAACGTGTGAAATTACTGAAAAGGGTGTTATAAGAGATGAAAGAATGAGTTAACTTCTTTGGCCCTCAGTTTCCTCAACTAAGACATAAACATGACTGGCATTTTCCAATGGCATTTGATTATAGGCAGACTTTTAAAATCACACTCAATTCATAGAACACAAAAAAGCATTTCATGCAAAGCCAGGTATACTTTTGATTGAAATTGTCTTTTAGAACAATTATGAAGGGACACATTTTTTTAGTATTAACAGGGATCCCTGGGTGGCGCAGCGGTTTGGCGCCTGCCTTTGGCCCAGGGCACGATCCCGGAGATCCGGGATCGAGTCCCACGTCAGGCTCCCAGTGCATGGAGCCTGCTTCTCCCTCTGCCTGTGTCTCTGCCTCTCTCTCTCTCACTGTGTGCCTATCATGAATAAATAAAAATTAAAAAAAAAAAAAAAGTATTAACATGTGATCTGCAGTCACCATTGAATAGTATAAATACATAGTGAAAATATATAAGCTAAGATGGGGATCCCAGGGTGGCGCAGCGGTTTGGCGCCTGCCTTTGGCCCAGGAAGCGATCCTGGAGACCCGGGATCGAATCCCACGTCGGGCTCCCAGTGCATGGAGCCTGCTTCTACCCTCTGCCTATGTCTCTGTCTCTGTCTCTCTCTCTCTCTCTCTGTGTGACTATCATAAATAAATTAAAAAATAAATAAAATTTAAAAAATAAGCTAAGATGCAGAACTTAGACCAGAGACCCTTGCCTAGATGGAATATACCGTAATCAGTGACAGATGTAATGCTGAGGCTTTGTGCACATGCATCAGGGGACCTCATGTGACCTTTTAGATTTCTTAGATCTGGCCCAACTTTGGTGCAAGCAGATTGTCACATAGCATAAGAATTACTCTCTTAATGTATTTAATTTATTTTCTTACATTTATTTTGAAAGATATATTTTAAAAGAAAAAAAAATACTACCACTGATTTTTTTTTTCTTCCTAGAATCTATTTATGTCTCTTGAAATTCAGGTGAACCATATCAGGCTGTATTGCTGGTCATCAAAATATCTCATTTCTTTTTTACTCCAATACATAAGGTGGCAGGGTCCAGAAAATATTTTGTAGATATGGAGTTCATAAATGTAAAACTCCATTCATTGTAGGAGGGATTCATCTATTGAAACATGTACCCATCAACACCTGTAACCATTCATCCATTAAATTAATCAGAAAACAAATGTTTATTGAGTTTATACGAAGTCCAAACTCTTATATTCAGGAATATATGATATAACAACAGAATGTTTGTTCTTATGGTGTACACATTCTAGCGATTATAAATAATTTAATCAAATAATTATACAAATATATAGTTAGGAATGAGGGATCAGTACTGTGAAGGGAGAATAAAAGAATCTACAGTAATGTGTAACCAGGAAATTTGATCTCAACCAGAGAGTTCAGGGAAATGGAGTTTGTTTAAGCTGAGCTAAGACAGGAGGAATGAGGAGGTGGTAATCTGACCCCAGCCTAACCAGACTCCTTTCATTGCTTCTCACGCAGGAGGAACACTCCTGCCTGAGGAAATTTGGGTTTATTTTTCCCTCTGCCTGGGAACCCCTTCCAAGACATCCGTGAGGCTGACTCTCTCATGTCCTGCAAGTGTTGCTTAATGTTACTTTCCCAATTAAGTCTGTTTTTTTTAAAATAAATATTTTATTTATTTATTCATGAGAGACACACAGAGAGAGGCAGAGACACAGGCAGAGGGAGAAGCAGGCTCCCTTCAGGGAGCCCAATGTTGGGACTCAATCCCAGGACCCCAGGATCATGCCCTGAGCCAAAGGCAGATGCTCAATCGATAAGCCACCCAGGTGTCCCCAATTAAGCTAACTTTGATGTCTGTTCCAAAAGGACAATCTGTGGGGGTGTCTGGGTGACTCCCCCAATCAAGCATCTGACTCTGAGTCTTGATTTCAGTTCAGGTTATGATCTCAAGGTGGCAGGGCTGCATGCTGAGCTTAGAGCCTGCTTAAAATTCTTTTTCTCCCTCTCCGTCTGCCCTCCCCTGCTCTCTCTCAATAAATAAATAGATGATGATAGATGATAGATAGATAGATAGATAGATAGATAGATAGATAGATAGATAATAAATATCTGTAGCCCCACCCTAGCCCCTAATAAATATCTGTAGCCCCACCCTAGCCCCTGAAACTCTTAAATTCCCCTTATACCCCTCTACTATTTCCCATGGTACCTTCTAACTTACCATCTTGTACTTTTGTGTTTTGTTTTGCTTTGGGTGTTTGTTATCAATTCTCTGAATTAACTTACTAGATGCAAGTACCATCAGAGAAACTATTTTTTCTGCTTTGCTCATTGATGTATTCCGCATTTAGAACAGTGCTTGGATATAGTTAGATATCTTAAAAAGTTAATCAATTAATTGTTAAATTAATTAATTGCATCGAGTCACAGTAAATGCACAACATAAAATGTCTGAGAAGCAGCAACAATAGCACCCAGAAGAGAGGTTAAGCTTCAGATGAATGTATCAGGTGGGAAAAAAATTACACTCCATTATCTTACTTTCCATCTGCCAAAGTTGAAAAATAAGAGTAAAGTAAAACTAAAGCATGTAGAATGACGTAAATGACTCAGATATGAGATGAAACAAATTGAGAAAACCAGCAAAAGCAAAACCTGTTTTTTTGAAAAGTTCAATAAAACCATTAAACATATAGTTAAACTGCTCCGGGGGGTGGGGGGGAACAGAGAGAGGAACAAAACCCTCAAATCTCAATAGCAGGAATGAAAGCATAGACATCACAGGGGAGATTTTACAGATACCAACATATAATAAGAGAATACTATGACCAACTTTAAATCTATACATTCAACAACTTAAGAGAAATAGATCTATTTCTTCAAGTACCCAAACCCCTAAAATGACTATAAAAAGTAATTTTTTAAAAAAATCTAAATGCTTTTATATATGTTAACCAAATTGAAATGCAAAATCCATACCCAGAGGTCATCACTCGCAAATTCATTAAGCATTCATGAAAGAAAAAACACTAATGTTTGGAAGGAAGATTTTCAATTCATTTTAAGAGGACAATCTAACTTGATGAATCATTGTAGCAAGCAGAACAATGCTCCCATTCTAAGAAGTCCACATTGAAAGCCCTAGGACTTGTGAATATGTTACTTTATATAGCAAAGGATTTTGCAGATGTGATAAAGTGAAGCATTCTGAGATGAGGAGATATCCAGGATAACCTGGATGGGCCCAATGTAAACACAAGGGTTCTTGTAAGTGAAAGCTGGGAAAAGGGACAGTCAGGGTCAGAGACGGAGTTGTGACAGTGGTGATGGAAGCAGAGGTCAGAGTCATTTACGGCTATGAGGCAAGGGATGTGAACTGCTTCTAGAAGCTTGAAAAAGCAAGCAAACAGATTCCCCCTTCTAATCTCCAGAAAGGATGCAGCCCTGACCACTCCTTGATTTTAGTCCAGTGAAACCTCTGTTGAGCCTCTGGCACCCAGAACTGAAAGGTAGGAAGTTCATATTGTTTGATGGCACAGGATTTGTGGTGCTTTGTTATAGCAGCAATGAGAGACCTCTACAGCCACATCTGCAACAGAAAATGAGGAATTCCTGCAAACTTAGTCTATAACCCAGCAAATCGGGGACCACCTATTTCTGCTCACGAAATCCCTTTTTGCTTGGAGTGATTTCTATTTCTTGCCCTGAAGCCTGATTAATTCAGAAGTACAATGATCAGAGTCAAGAAAGCTGGTTTCTAGGTCCAAATCTATTGCTCCTCTGCTCTGTGCCCTTGCGTAAGCCATGTGATTCCTTTGGATCAACATTTTTAATCTATAAAGCAAGGGTATCTTACTAGATCAATATTGTTGAAATGACAATACAAAAGATTAATTTAGGTGGATATGAGTTGCCTTTATATCTATGTATACATTTTTTTATTTCCCAAATACAGCAAGTGAAGCTGGTTTCCTAAGGTATTGTAGTATCTTAAAATTTCCTTTAAATAAATAGTCTGGAATTGTTCAAAAGAGAATAATTTAAATGAAAATATGTAAATACAGGAGTACTTTGAAATGATAACAGGATGAGGGTGGTATGAGAAAAAACTGAAGTGCAGAGAATAGCAGGCTAGAAAAAAATCTTGCTTCTTTACACCTCTTATCCAATCAGTAATGAATGTATTCATTTATTTATTCATTAAATGTATACATATTCATGAGCATCTTTTAAGAACAAGTAAGAGCACACCAGGTTAGCCATAATGAATGTGAAATAGTCCCTGACCTGGAAGGCTTCAGAGTCGGTGAGAGCAGACAAGTACATGTTTAAAATGGTAATGCGCCAGGCTTAGACCTTGAATGGCGATACATACATGCTCCTGCTAGTTTCTAGCTTTAGAACATCTAGTGTCTCCTCAAATTCCTCCTCCTCGCCAAGTTTCCAAAATGAACAACTTAAAATGCAGCTCTAACCAGGGCACTTCTTTTCTTTCCACCAGTACATGACAAACTAGGGTCCCAAGACAAAGAGCATCTGCTCTAGCATTTTGTAAATAAAGTTTTGCTGGAAATTTTACTGAAACAGGGCCATGCGCATCCCCTCATTGAGGCAATGTCTATGGATGCTTTCATGCTTTCATAAGTAGTTAGGACAGAGACAGCAGGAAAACCTAAAATATTTACTATTTGGTTCCTCATTAACACTAAAACTATTATCCTATAAAACCTTCCTTTAGGGTCCTCATTTTGATCAACTGAAACCCAAGCTTCATAAAACGGCACATGTAAACTTTCTAAAGCCATCCCCTAGCATCTTCCTGAATATACCTAACACGTCATCCATATCCTTAAAAACATGACTTTTCAAGATTTTTGGCCTGGGAAATGACATACTTTAGCCAAAGATTCTCTCCTTCCTTTTCTATGTGGACAATTCCTACTCAGCCCTTAAAATCTAATTTCTTCAATGAAGCCCTTCCTAACTTTCCAAGGAAAATTGTGATTTATTTTTGCTCTCTCAACACTTAATGTTACAAATATACCTCTTAGAATGTTGTAATTATACCTAAATAATCTCATTGCCTTTCTTTTTTTAAAGATTTTATTTATTCATGAGACACACAGAAAAAGAGGCAGCGGCACAGGCACAGGCAGAGAGAGAAGCAGGCTCCATGCAAGGAGCCCGACGTGGGACTCAATCCCAAGACTCCAGATCAGGTCCTGGGCCGAAGGCGGTGCTAAACCACTGAGCCACCCAGGCTTCCCTCAGTGCTGCCCTCATTGCTTTTGTTATAATGTTTCATTCCTTAGAATAAAAAAATACAAGCAAATATAGATTGAATAAAACCCAAAACTTCATCCCAAATAACACAAATATAATAATCTCAAAAATTATCTCTATCAACAATTAGTTAATATCATTTTAGCCATACCTCTATGCATATTTATAGAAACAAGGATAAATAGAGATGATTTTATTAAACATACACATTTATGGGGCACCTGGGTGGCTCAATCAGGTTAGCCTCTGATTCTTGATTTTGGCTCAGAGGTCATGATCTCAAGGTCATAAGGTGGAGCCCTGCATCAGCCCTCTCAGTCTCTCTCTCTCTCTAAAAAAAAAAAAAAAAAAAAAAAAAGCACATTTATGACCTAATCATATTCTAATAAAAAGTTTATTTTAGGAAATCCCTGGGTGGCTCAGCGGTTAAGCGCCTGCCTTCAGCCCAGCACAAGATCCTGGAATCCCGGGATCGAGTCCCACATCGGGCTCCCTGCATGGAGCCTGCTTCTCCTCTGCCTGTCTCTCTGCTTCTCTCTCTGTCTTTCATGAATAAATAAATAAAATCTTAAAAAAAAAAAGTTTACTTTAACTTTGCCTATATTTAGTAGAATATAAAGAAATCAATGAAACTGAATGAATGTTAAATTCCATAAATTTTTGTGTGATAAGCATTTACAGTTTTTTTTAATATATATATAAAAGTTAAAAGATTAAAGTATTTATTATGGGCTGAATTGTGTCACTCCAAAATTCAGACATTGAAACCCCTAACCCACAGCACCTCAGAGCATGACTATATTTGGAGATAGGCCTTTAAAGAGGTGATTATGTTAAAATGAGAGCTTTGGACCCTAATCCAAAATGACTGATATCCTTACAGGAAACAGGTACTTCAACCCACAAAGAGATTCCAGGAATATGCAGGCCCAGAGGAAAGGTCATGTGAACACGCAGTGAGGAAGTAGCCATCTGCAGGCCAAGGGGAGAGACCTCAGAAGTAATCAAACCTGCTACCACCTTCATATTGAACTTCCAGCCTCCAGAACTATGAGAAAATACATTTCTGTTTGGTTATGGAAGCCCTAGAAAACTAATACGCTATTTTTTTGCATTTACTTCAAATTTCTCCTACCTCTTAGGACAAGAAAATCTCCCGAATTCTATTAATTATATTATTTTTACTGTTGAGGTCTGAACTATTCACATACTTATGTGTTCCATTCTCACTTTAAGTCGAGTTTTAGGGGCAGGTAAATTTGATTTCACCATCAGTCATCTGACCACATGGTCTTCTTTTGAGAGTTCTTCATGATCATATGTCTCTTGCTTGACCAGTTTTGTCTTCAAGTATTTTTCAAAGAAGGATAACAAGTGCTATAGCCCCTCAGTTTGTTATGATTAAAATTGTCTGTTGCCTTTGTACTTAAAAAAATTACAGAGTAGCAAAAAAAAAAAAAAAATTACAGAGCTGAAATTTCTTTCCTTTATTTTGTGCACCTAGTCTATTAGCCTTTAGCTTTAAATTATTGAGGAGTTTAAGGGCAGACAAATGATGTGACCATGTAGGTTACGTGATCATTCTGTATCTCACTCTGTCTCTGGGATGCACGGAATCTTTTCAAGTCTGGATTTTCATCTTTAATTTTTTTTTAAGGTTCTATAGATGGATATTTGTTGTTCTAACCAGTATCAGGTAGTGACTCAGAGAATAGGTTCTACAGCCAGGATATTCACTCAACATGCGGCCTTGAAAAACCACTTAACCTCCTATACCTCAGTTTCTCATATCTGTCAAATAAGGATTATATTGCTATCTACTTCATAGGGTTGTGAGACTTATATGAATTAGTAAATGTAAAATCATACTATATAATATTAATTATTATAAATATGCATCAATCTTTAACTTCTCTTTTAAGTTGATAATAATATTTGACACTGTTATTTTTCCATTTCATTTGTGCATTTCCTTAAACCTACTGGATGTTTCTAGTTGTGTTCATTCTTCAAATAAAAATCCCCTAATTAGAAGTTCTGTGTTGGGATCTAGGATTACTGCTCCTTACCCTCCTATTTCACTCAAACTTACCTCTGTCAGTGTGCCCTAATAGATTAGGAGTTAGAAAGTTATTTTGTAAAGGTAGAGATAGCAAATATTTTAGGCTTTGTGAGATACGTATGGTTTCTATTTCATATTTGTCTTAGTCTGTTTGGAGTAGTATAACAAAATATCATCAACTGAGTAACTTACAAAAAACAGAAATTTATTTCTCATTGTTCTGGAGGCTGGAAGCCGAGGTCAGGGTACCAGCATGGTCAGGTGAGGGCTGGCTTCCAGGTCCCAGATTTCTTGTATCTTGTATATGGCAGATGGAACTAGGGAGCTCTGTAGGGTCTCTTTCTTAAGAGTGGTCATCTCACTCATGAGGACTCCACCTTCATGACCTAAGCACCTTCCTAACACCACATTGAGGATTAGAATTCCACACATGAATGGGGGAGGGGAAGTCACATATATTCAGGCTATGGCAACATTCTGATTTTTAAAAAATAAATAAATAAATAAAAACAATTAATTAATTAATTAATTAATTAATTTAAAAAATACTTAACCGTTCTTAGCTTAAGGGTTCTATGTAACTATGTGGGTCAACCTGATAGGCCATAGTTGCCCACCCCTGGAGGTATTAAACAATAATGAATTAGAGTACCTGTGTATGTGTGTGTGTGTGTGTGTGTGTGTGTGTGTATGCATGTTCTTCTCTCGAAAGCATCCCTCCTTGTAGATCTCTGCAATGAGATTGGGTTTCAATTACAATAGTCCCCATTTCTCCCTTGGTCTTTATAATATTTCCAGATCTAATTAATCTAATCAAAAGGGGCATTGGAAGGGCCATTCAGTACTGTGACACTTTTTTTTTTTTTTTTGGAAGAAAGTAGCACTCTCCCCAAAGCCTAAGGAGGTTAATATAGTTGGCAATATGTCTCCATATTGTTTCCAGAAGTTTCCATATTGGGCACATATTCTTCCCAAGATTTAGTTTGGAGTGGTGTTCATTTCCTTTTATTGAGGTCAGAGTTTTCAATTTTTGTTTTGTTGATAGTCAATTTTGAAAGAGGTGAAAGTAGTAAATATTCCTTCAAAATCCCACCTTAAAGCAGAAAAAGCATGACCACTTCAAGTCTACCTCTCACGCAAAGTTACATGGTTCTTGAATCTAGAAAATGAAAGATCTGGCCTCTGAATGCTCAATAAACTTTGGTTGAACGAAATAATGCACAAAACCTCATCATTTCACAAATGCAGAGGCTGGGTGAAATATGTATATTTGGCATGTTTCAGAAAATACCAGTTGCTTATTTAACCTTTTTATATTTCAGGGGACTATTTTTTTAAATTTATTTTTTATTGGTGTTCAATTTGCCAACATATTTCAGGGGACTATTGAATGAAACTGGCTCCTGCATACATATTCCTCAGTGGAATCCCCTCATCCCAGCCACCTCCAAAGGTTTGCTTCCTTTCTCTGCTCAGCAGAACAAATGAAAGAGATTAGGTCTCCAAGAAGCACATGAAGGTTTTAGAGAGAACAAAAGAAGCGTTGCAGTTTTCAAAGTAATTTGCAGGGCCTCAGTAACATGTAGGTGGTGTGGCTTTGCTGACGAAAGTATGAGTCCTGTGAGGGTGTGGACAAACTGGTCTCTGACTCTACTTTGAAACCTGTGCTCTAAATGCCTCTCAAAAATAAGTCCACTGAGCTTAAAGTTTTAAACTGGGGAATTATTTGGAATCTTTAAAGAAACATGTATTTAAAATTATAGGCTAGTAGTTGAGGCTTAAGGAGTCATCTTCATCATGTCAAACAAATTTCAAGACAAATTTCAGGATGAGGGTGGGGGAAAGGAAGTCCACTCTCTCGAAACAGACATTTAGTCTTTCCTGACTAGAAAAAAAAATGGCAGAAACTATCTCTTACAGACAAAGATACCCAACTGTTGAGCAATTACGGTTTCCCTCTCAGTTCATTTCAATAAATAAATAAATAAATAAATAAATAAATAAATAAATAAATAAAATCTCTACCTCTGTTTTTCTTTCTCTTTGTGTGTACATGAGTGCCTCAAATATATCTTATTTATTACTATAAACTCAACACTTAGCCCATCCATTTTCTGACGAGTTTTTATTTTATTTAGTACATTAAAAATATTTAGAGAAGTCATAAATTAGTGAATGCACAACTGTCAGAGAGAGAAAAATATCCATAACCCAGAGGTAGGAACTTGAGGTACAAACAGAGAACTTCACTAAATTGCTTGTTAGTAGACAGGACGCTTATGTGAAAATATGATAGAAACACGTCTGTGAGGACTGTCATAATCGAATATTCCTTGAGCCTGTAAATCCGAACAGGCTCCATAAAAAAGACTGACTAGTGCGAGGTTCATGGCTGAGAGAGATGTCCAACTGATGTGCTGTTTCAAATTGTCCATTTAGTGATCTGTTTTTTTAATATAAATACTGCTAATTTTTTTTTTAATTTGTTAAATACTGGTAGTTGGAAAGAGGCAGGAGTAATACATCCATTCCTAACAGCCTGACAGCAGTGTGGCATGTTACAATAGAAACCAACTTCAGGCCAAAGTCTTCCAAAGGTCATTGGCAGTCACTTTGAAAACAAAACAAAACAAAATAAAACAAAACAAAAAGTGCTCCAAGATTAATTAACTAGTGATTTGAAAGAAGATTAAACTGTCTCACCATCTCTCTGGTCAGATCGAGCAATAAAGGCCTGCAAAATGCATAATGGTCCATGTAGCTCTCCACGTAGATGTTCTGAAGATGACTGGCCACGAAGGTGCAGTTCGCCAGATTTTTATCCTTCACATTTGCAAAAGTGCTCCACTTCTGATGCCTTTCTAGTCAGTCTTTTTTTTTTTTTAATTTTTATTTATTTATGATAGTCACAGAGAGAGAGAGGCAGAGACATAGGCAGAGGGAGAAGCAGGCTCCATGCACTGGGAGCCCAACGTGGGATTCGATCCCGGGTCTCCAGGATCACGCCCTGGGCCAAAGGCAGGCGCTAAACCGCTGCGCCACCCAGGGATCCCTCTAGTCAGTCTTATATGTTGAATGCTACTCATTTCACCAATGAAAAATGATTTCTAACATGTCTTATGCTAATTAATGGATCCTCATATAAATTTTGATAATGATATCTGAAGCACTTGTGAATTGCTGCTTTGGGCTGTTCATTCCTGATCCAGTGCTTTTAAAGCAATTTAACTGCTGCTAAATATAGACTAAAGTCAATTTGCATGTAGGTGTATACATTACATTGTTTATACTCAGGTGTTGTAAAGCAAATCGCCACACAAGTGGTATAACATAAAATTTCAGGGTGGCTCAAAACAGCTCAAACTGAAACAAAACTGAATTAGGTTTAGTTGAGAAATAGCCATCATTCAGTCACTCACTAACTCATTCATTCAGTCATCCAGTAGACATCAATTATGTGCCAAGACAAAAAAACAATAAATTCTTTGGAGTCACTCTGTGGCTCTCTGAAGACAATGTGTTGAGGGCACCATCCTTTAAATTCATGCTTCAGTGTCTTGATAAACACATTTATAGAAAAAGTAAAAAGAAGAAAAGTGTGTTAATTTTTAATTCAAATAGCTATGTCTCAAGGGCCCTAGGAAAACTCCTCTGGTCACTAAGCACAATTTGGTCATCACTACCCATTGGCTGCATGATATAGGTCTGGAGGACATAAAGATGCCTTTGGATTATTAGACTTCTAAAATTAAACATATCCTATGATAGAGATATCATGGTGAAGAAAGACATAACCTGTCGAGTGACAGTTGTCTTTGGGTGTTTCCCATTTCTGAACATCTTTTGAGCAAAAGCAGAAACAGCATTTTTGTTCCAGACTATTCTTTCTAAGGCATTTGTATAAAAAAATCTTGGAAGAGACATAGTGTCTCCATCTGGGGCAGATTTGTGTACTGGCCTGGGTAATAAAGACAATGTCTTTTCCATGGCAAGGATTATTTTCTAGCAGCCTCCTTACATAAAACTGGGGTTTCCTAGTCTCAGAATTTCCTTTCTTGAACACACCCTACTGCATAAGCAGGCAGTGCCTTCTATTCATTGCTTCACTGCTTGGGGACAGGGCCCCAGGAAGCCAGGGCACAAACATTACTCTAACTACAGCTGTTGCTGTGAGCAATGCACCATCTTTTGCTTTGACCCATGAGTTCTGTTTTTCCATATGTTACCATGAAACTGTGGCAGGCCAGCTTGTTAGTGTGCAAAAATTGTAAAATCTCATACCCTTCAGAACTCTTAGCATCTTCTTCACCCTGATTATCCCAAATAAAGGAAAAGGTAGACATCATCCGCACTTGAATTTCTTAGTTTCCAAAGATAATTGATGTAAAATTGGTCCATAATAAAAAGTATAAAATGACTTCCATGATCACTGAAAGCTCACAATCCCTTTTACTGCATCCCTAGGCACCATAGAACAGGGTAAAGACCATAACAGGACTGGGAACACAAGTCATGGCTTTGGATTTTGAGGGAGCATGACTCTGCTGACATCTTTATTTGACACTTCTAGCTTCCAGAATTCTGAGAAAATAAATTCTGGTTGTTGTTGTTGTTGTTATTGTTTTAAGCCACCTAGTTTGTAGTACTTTGTTATGGTAATTTTAAGACACATACAGAAAGATTTCTCTTTTTCTTGGAGAAGAACATAAATGGCCGCTATCTTACATCCATGAAAACAGCAAACCTGAGGACCAAGCTGACATAAGAAGAGGAAGAAAACCTAAAGAATTATGATAGATTCCTGGCCTTACAAGCCTAAAGTCTCCCAAAAATCTAGGTTTCTTCTCCAAAATGATACACTTCCTCAATGGACAAGCTAGTTAGAGTGATATTTTTCTGATAGTTTCAATGGAAAACACACACAAATATACTCACATACATATTCATGGGGTGGTTACACACACACACACACACACACACCCCACAAGTCCTAACCCTTGATATTCATCATTTATGATTGTCTGCATACTATTTGTGTTGTTCCCTGTTTTATATAAGAAAAGAAAGAAAAATTAGTTGCTTTCCAGCTAAGCTTGAATTCCTTGAGGATGAGTGCTAGGTTTTGTATTATGTGATAAGCAAAGATGTGAATGTTGATGCTCTACAAACACTGATTCTGTTTTAGCACCTACCACTCCACTTGTAATTATTCAATAAGTTATGATATTCCTCTGTCTTCTCTTGAAGCCAGGAATATGTCTAACTGTCATATTGGTAACACTAAGCTCACAGTATTTAAGAAAGAAGTGCAGATGGAATGAAGGAAGAATAGTTGCTTTCCTTTAGGAAACCTTGAAATACTATTATTAACCAGGTCTCTTCTCATTTTCTTTTGTCTGGCACTCACAAGGACACAGAAACAGCAATGGCATGTCCCATTTATTGCTGCAGTTTTATGTCTCAAAGCTGCCAGGTAGACTCAGGATTGGAATAAGGATCAGAAGTTCATCCTATTCATGCTATTGTTAATAGCACTTATGGCAATAAATTAGAATTTTCCCATGAGGAAGAAACATTCTCCCCCCGCCCCCCCGACTTTTTGGGTTTGACAAATGCTCAGTTCTGGATATACCAGTGATAAAATTGCAAATCCTTCTTGCCCCCTTCAGGGTCAAATTTATTTTATGATGTGGTATAGTAAAGCACACTAGGTCCTTTGTGGTCTGGACCATTTAGATGTTCCCACTTGCCTTGTTTCTCCTTGTTCTGTTGTCCTAGTTTACCTGGAACTTTCTTGGATATAGCACTGAAAACCACACATCCTGGGAAACTCATAGACCCAGGCAAACCAGGACTGCTGATTACCCATCTTCATTATTCCACTTTCCTCTACTTCACCATGAGAACTGAGTGTAACATTCATTGAATGATTGGTGTAGTTTTAATAACTGGATACATTAATGACCAAATAAGGGAGCATGACACAGAAGAGTTTTGGAGTCAGGAAGATGTGGACTGAAATCCCAGATCAGCCATGTATTACTACTGTATGGAACCTGTTCAACATGTTTTGCCTCTCTGAGTCTCAGTCCTGTCATGAGCAAGAGATTGGGAAGAAAGTGGTCATAAGAATGATATCATTGACTTCCACTGGGAATAATCCCAGATCATCATCTCACCAGTAGACTTTAAATCCTTTCAAGCTCTGCTAATTATGGCAAACTCAGGCTGCTATTACAAACATACCATGAGTTTGATGGCTTAAACAGCAAAACATCTATTTCCCATAGTTCTGGAGACTAAGAAGTCCAAACTCAAGGTGCCAGTTAATTTGATTCCTCATGAGGACCCTATTCTTGGTTTGCAGACGCCCACCTTCTTGCTGTATGCTCACATAGTGGAGAGGCTAATCATCTCTTTATTGTTTCTTCTTATAAAAGCACTGATTCCCTGTATGGGGCCTACCCTCATGACCTACTCACTTCCCTGAAACCTCACCTCAAAATGTCATCATATTGAGGAACAGGACTTCAATATATGAGTTTTTATTTTTGGGGGGGTGGAAACAGAAACATGCAGTCTATAGCACTCAGTGTCTGTAACATAATAGGTACCCAACAAATGTTTGGATAATTAACATAATATATGCAAAATTCCTAAAGCGTAGATGTTTTCTAAATGATGGATATTGTTAATGTTGTAATTATTGACATTAAAATGAGTGAAAAGTATGTGTCACGAACTCCCCTAGTGTACAAGTAGCTGTCATCAGGCTTAGGAGAGATGAATGTGGGGAAAATCAGTTATATTCTGGTTACAGGGTGGAAGTCCTATGCTCCTGATAAGGATAAGGCCAAGCACAATATGACAACTCTCAGTTAGAGGATGGACTTGCATGAGTGGAGTATGTATTAAATGAGACAAAGATGAATTGATGGAAAAAAGAACCAAGAAAAATATGAACTCTTGAGTTAATACAATGAAATAAATGCACTGAAAAACTAGAAGGGTCACAAGTCCTGAGGCCCCATTTTTTTGGGGGCAGTGCTTGTTGAGGGGCTTCCCAGAAGGTATGCCCCAGCTCCAGCCTCAATTTTCTTATTTTTAAAATGGGGGTGCTTATTCTCATTCTCTAGTTTTTTTACTATTATTAATAGCAGCCACATTTTTCGGACGTTAAATTTCCCAGCTATAGAAGTTCTTCCCCTGCTATTGCTAATGCTGCCGGATATGGCTAAGTGTGTGCGCATTGGTAAAGCAGTACATTAAAGTCAAATCTATGGCTTCTAATGTATGCCTAGGAAGACAAAATACAACCTCAAACCACGTCTAAGAAAACTAAGTCTTTTTGGTCTTTTTTTAATACCTTATCTGGAAGAAATAAAATAATAAAAATAAAAAAAAAACAAAAATAAAAATAAAGTAAAGTAAAATAAAATAAAATAAAATAAAGTAAAATAAAATAAAATAAAATAAAATAAAATAAAATAAAATACTTTCCTTGCTATTGACCAAACTTCCTGTTGCTGAGGCCAACCCATTCTTCCTTTCTGCAGGGAGTCACAGAGAGGGTTACTGAAGTAACATGATTCTGAGTTCCCTGGAATTTACCCTCAATAGCCTGATTGCATTCAGGTAGGTATCCTACAGAAATAATTATAGAAGGCTAAGGTCAGTGTAAACCACCAAGTTATTCGATTATGAGATAAGAGATGGTAATGACAACCATTCTTGGGAAACCCTGCTTCTCTGGTGTTATTGGTTCTGCCCCTGCCCTATTATTATCCAAACCTTTTCTCGGATTAAAAAAAAAAAAAAAGAAACAAACAACAACAAAAAAAAACAGAAACCTATTGCAATGAAAATGAGTGAAAAAGAAAGCCTGGGTGATAGATAATATTCCTGTGTTCTCCAAGGAGCAGTGGTTTCTTCTCTCTCTCCTCACCCTCTCCTTGTGCACTGACCATACATTCCACAAACATTTATTGAGCATCATCCACACCCAGGGCTGAGGACTGAGATGCCATGGCAGGTAATGTCGGGCATGAGTTTTGCCTTCACTGGACTTATGTAGTGAAGTAGAGCCTCATCAAACAATCAGTTTAGAAGTTTAGTCAGACACTGAATCGATTTAAAATGTACTGACTTGATTAGCAAAGGGATCATCATCTGAGTCGGTTGGTGTGAAAAGGGATGATGAAATGGAGAAGAGTGGTTGGAGCTGAGAGAAATTTCAGACATGCTGTTGGAGTAAATGTGGACAGATGCATGCCTGCACAGCTATGTGGGCCTTGAATGGTGTGCAGGCACCCCACCACATACAATCAAGTTCAGTCAGTATCACAGATCACAGCACATCACATCACCATAGGTGTAGGTCAAAGAAATGGTTGAATATTGACCATTTCGTGGGGCTCCCTTTGTCTTGATGGGCATGCTTTGCTCAACACCCATACTGACTTAATCCAAACAGAACAAAATGCGGAAGTAGGTGGGATATGCCCTTTTTCTCTTTTAATACATGCAGTGGGATTTCTCTTGTCATAGAATTGTAGGCCTCTAGAGACATAATGGGCCATCAGAAAATCTGGTTCAACACCTTTCTTTTATGGATCATCAAGTTTCAGAAAGGCTAGAGACCCAAACACTAAATAATATAAAATAATATGTTGTGACATAAAATATGAAATAAAACAAAACAGATGTCCCTTTCATAGTAGCTGACACTAAACCCAGGAATACTGGAGAATATTTCAGTAAAGGTACAATCAAGAAGGACAAACTGGTGCTTCTGGAAGAGTGCTTGGCAGTCCTTAGAATAGCCATGACAAAGGAACAGGTCTTCCCCAATCACCAGAAGTGGAACACTTAGAAGCATCAGGGTGACTCCAGGCCTGCTGTGGATATGGCTGTACCTATCAGGTGTTATTAGGTTTTGTCAGTTCGTTCTTATTTTTGTGACAGAGCATGTGGCATAGCACTTTTATTTCAGAGCACTGTTGCCACACATCCATTCAAATAAATTAACACTCCATCTCTACTGACCCATTTGTCAGAAATGCCAAAATGTAGGGTGACCCATATGACCTTTCTACTGAAAAGTACATATAAAGAGTGTCATTAGGCCTCACACTGACAAGCCTGAAGTAATGGTTATCTTTCCTTTTCCTTCTCCCTATTTGTCATAATAACACCAATTGAACTACACCTGCCAGTCTGAAACACAGTCTGCTTTCTGAGAAGAAGAACGACACTCAGAGTGGGTATTTCCAAGTCTTCAAGCAATTGTTATTAAGATAAGACCCTGCGGAGAGAGAATAAATGAAATTTATTGAGCGCTTATTTTGCACTAAATTTGGAATGTGAGTAATTTCATGCAACACCCGTAACCTCCTTTAAATGATTGAACCTCAATGCAATTAACATGCCAGGGCTCACGGGGCTGAAATAGTCAAGATACCAACCCAGGTTTCACCAAGCTCAAGGAATAGTCGCTTTTCCTTCTATCTTGTTGCCAGGAGGAATCTAGCTAGCATCCTTCCCTAGAGATCAGTTACTTGGCTCCAGGAATTCACTCTTTTTATAATCCTTGAGACTTCGCCACGATACATGTACATTTGTGAGACTTTGGTTAGATTTCTTGGAGGACACTAGAGGGAAAACAAAAAAAAAAAAAAAAGGAAGAAGGCATCATTCACTTAAATAATTAATCAGAAGCTAAAAATTCTGTCCTAACAAAGCATGCCATTTTGGTATCAGGCCAACACTATTCCAAGTAGGCTGGTTGCAATGAATTTGTAAACACAACAAAGAAAGGGAATTGACACAAGTCCTCTGCTAAATTATCCCAGATTGACACTAGAACATCCAGGCTATGAAATATGCAGGAGATGCAAGGTTGAATCAAAGTGCACTCCTTAATTTGCACCACACCAACTGAACAGTAAAATGTGATTTAATTTACTATATAATTTGCTTGTTCAACAAAGCTGAAAGATAACTCACTTAGTGCCACTTTGCTTATAAGTAAGCTGGTAACTGGCGGTGTTCTTTCAGCGAATGGCTTTGTTGTTGATGCCAGAGAAAGCCGTTTGAGTGGAAAATACACAAAATTAAGGGTCTGCTGCTGTAGTATTTGCAACGCACTCCTTTTGTCCTCATCAAGTTTATTTCTGCACAGAGGCAATAATGGCCCTTTGTTTTTCAAACTCGATGAAGTCACTGTGTCTTGCTCTGTGGCACACGGCTAGAGAAAACTGCATGCGGCCAAATTTAGAAACATTTGGAACTCACGACTTGTGAATTTTGAACCAAACTTGAATCTTTTAAAAGCTCATCTGTTCCACAGAGCGTGCCAGCTCGGCTAACAGCCTTGCAGCAGGGGCTGTCCTCTGAGGGCTGAGCCGGGGGTCCTCGGGTCTCTCATGCTTCCCTCAGCATCAGGTTGGGGTGTCTCATGACACAGGAGCTTTAGTGCAAGGAGATGGTGCATGAAAAGCCCTGAAACCAACACCACAGGAGGAGAAATTTCCCAAAGGTGAAATAAGGGGACTCTTTTGTCATTTGCCAAATTTTAAAATATTGCATTTGTGTCTCTTGAATCTATTTGTCCTTTGGTCCACTAAAGCCATACCAGTGTCTACCTGTATCAACCAGTATCTACTACAGCCTCAAAACTGGCCTCACCCTTACCTGCAGTCCATGCTGCACACTCCAATGCTTGAATCAGATTCCTTGCCAGGAATCTCTGTGTGCACTGCCCACACCTTGCTCAACACCCTCTCATTTATCTGGTCAACCTTGTGTATCAGGCACAGGGCCCGCAGTCTGGAGTAGATGGCCTGCTGTGACCTGAGGAACCACCAGCTTTGGCTACAAGCAGGTGAGGTGTGAATCTGAAAGTTCAATAGTTATCCCAGAGTCCATGTGCTCTAAGAAGTTTGCTGCATGGCAGTGTTAGAGGTACAGGGAGGTGATGAAGGATACCTGGGGTGTGAGTCTCAGAGCACGGTTGTTCTCGGGGAGATACTGGAGTACCAGGCAAGCAGAGGCAGGATGGAAGTATTGTCCCAGGAGAAGAAACAGTCCCCGTGCAACAAGGAGAAGGAGAGCATGCAAACAGCTCCAGAAACTACATTTGAGTCACGAACTTGTCACGGACTGGGTGGATCAGTGTCAGCAAGTGGAAGTGGGAAAGTAGCATCGAGGATCATGGGCGACAGGAACAGTGGAAGAAAGTGAAGCTGGGTGGAAAGTATGCCCCAGTTCATGAAGAATTCACAGCAACCTGCTAACGAGTCTGACCATGTCCCGAAGACAAGTAGGCATCTTACCTGATGACTCATCCTCTCCCGTAAAACACAATCCAAATGCCTTCGCCCAGTATTCAATGCTCTCCATAATTGTTTCCAGCCTCCCCAGAAAAGGTCATCTCTCACTGTTTCCCCAAGCAAACTTCTTTACTTGTCTCACAAACATACTGAACATGTCACAGCTCTGCCTCTGGAGTCTATGTATTTGATCATTCCCCCAGCCTCCACCTGGAACCATTATCAGGGATGCATGGCCTCTCCATGTTTCTAGTATTCATTCATTAAATAAATACTGTGCAGTTAGCCAGGCATAAGGCTAGGGGCTAAGAACTCATGTATTCTTTTAGTAAATATTAACCAAGTTGTTACAGGACAGAAACTGTCCTACTTGCTAAAGTGATATTGATAAATAAGATGGACAGGGCCACTACCCTCATTATGCAAGCATCATCTATTTTGGAGATAAGTATATGTACGAGCAATTCAAACAGAGCCCAACAGATAGCATACAAGTTGCTATGATAATGCCTGGGAGAGAAACCTAACTTATACCTGAATAGTCAAAGAAGGCTTCCTGGAAGAAGTGTTTATTGAGTTGAAAACAAAAACAAAAATAGCCAAATTGACAGAAAAAGAGAAGGAAGGAAAGAGCCTCCTAAGCTGAGGGAAAACCATATGCAAGAATCAGGGCTGGAGAGATGATGGAATGCTTAGTTAGGTGATAGAGCCAGTTCATTATGGCCAGAGTCCAAAGTTCAGTGAGGACAGAGAGTCACAGGATGGATGCAAGAAACCAATTCCCTTGGAATAATGCATATAGACAGTGCCAGGCACGAAACAGGCAATGGCGGTTTTCTGAGTTTAAGATTGAGTTTGAGTTTACAGAATGTGATCAGAGAGATCTGAAAGGAGAAGGAAGAGCAGAGAGGCTGGAGATGATGCTGGCCAGTGACGTAGGTAAATCAGCATAGGGGCAAAGTCTGAAAACATCCTCTTCTCACTGTGTATTCAGGAAAAGAAGCTGACTTGCAAGAACTAAGTTGGGAGGATGGGGGTCCAGCATAGGGAAAGACCTTGGTTTTTTCTCTTGTAGGTGATGAGCGAAAGCTCACCAAAGACTTTAAGGCAAACACTGTAATGTATAGTTTCCATGGGTAACAGTTTCTCTCCTATCCTGCATTCCTTAGCCCACCTGAGCTCACTTGCAGTTGCACAACTTTTTTTTTTTCTTCATGAGGACAGCTTTCCACCTCAAGGACCTGCATCTCAAAGGTTCTTAGCCTGTGGCTTTTTAATCTTTTTTTTTTTTCACATGTTACATGTCAAATTTATTTGATTAAAAAGCACTTTAAAACCCATCTATACTCAGGTTGTCTAAATCTGTTTTTTTAATTTGTTTTTATTTAAATTCAATTTAATTAACATATAGTGTACTATTCTTTTCAGAGATAGAGCTCAGTGACTCATCAGTTACATATAACACCCAATGCTCATTACATCACATGCCCTTATTAATGCCCATCACCCAGTCACTCCATCCCCCCACCCACCCCTTTAGCAACCCTCAGTTTGTTCCTATGATTAAGAGTCTCTTATGGTTTGTCTCCCTCTCTGATTTTGTCTTGTTTTATTTTCCCCTCCCTTCCCCTATGATCTTCTGCTTTGTTTCTTTTTTTTTTTTTTTTTTTTTGCTTGCTTTGTTTCTTATATTCCACATATGAGTGAGATCATATGGTAATTGTCTTTCTCTGACTTATTTCACTCAGCATAATACCTTCTAGTTCCATCCATGTCATTGCAAATTTAGCCTGTGGCTTTTAGCCTGAGAGCTTTCTCAGTAACCAAGGTGATTTTTTTTTTTTTTTTAATATGGGGCTACCTAGAAGTAGAGAAGGTGGTCACATCCCCAGGGGAATTTCTTTTTTTTTTTCCCCAGGGGAATTTCTTAACCCACGGGAGGTGAGATTCAGTGGATGGAGGTCCCAGTGCCATGAAACTTCAGTTCCAGGTTGCAGACTCTGAGCGCTGGCAGCAAGATGAGCCCCATTTGCTCCTGGCAGCAATCTGCTTATTAATGCACCTGTGGCTTCCTCCGTTCCCTCTCTGACTTTCCCATTTCCTCACTTTTGATGCCTGGGACCACTTTCCAAATAAATCACTGGCACCCAAATTCTTGTCTAGGGGTCTGACTTTGTGGAAACCCAAACCAAAATAGATAGTCTTGGAACTTGTCACAGCACCTACCACCTGTGGAATTAAGTTCCTCTCAGTCTTCTCAACCTCTAGAAAAACCTTCACAGTCTGTAAAGGTGACAGATTAGCTATGAGTGCCACATCATGAAACTTTTCTGTGTGTGTGTGTGTGTAGGACTGTGATGTAAAGCTCATTTTAAAACTGCAGGTCATGGTCAATAGGCTTTATTGTAATAGCACTACAGAGTATGGCCACAGATCTGGGGACCAACTGGAGAAAGTGACAATTGCCTAAGAGGAGACATCAGAGGCCCAGACAATGACAGTGACAGTGATGACAATGAGGCAGTAACAGACTGGAGAAATATTTAGGAGAACTTGGTTACTCCTTATCACGATGGCTTCAAGCCCTACCTCCCCCTGCAGAAGCATACGATCAGCACGATGAGAATAATAATAATGTAGTCAGAGCCATGCCAATGGCCTAATGAACCTGCTCATGATGTGCCCAGGAAATCAATTTCCTTAGAATAACTCATGCAAAGGAAAATATACAAAGAGTGCTAGGCGCTAAACATGCAATTATAGCTTTCTGAGTTTAAAATTGTGTTTGGGTATGTGGTGCACAATCTCTAAAATATAATTACTGAGGAACATAGTTTAATTTGTATCAGTCACAATTTATGGCTTGTCTATGTTTATAGAAATGATTATGGTTTGAAGCTTCTTGTGCCTTCCTTGATGCATAAAAAATGATTATCAAGCCTTCAGAGGCAGCCGCCTTCCCTGAGAATTGGCAGCAACAGGCCCTTTAATCAGGAACAAGATCCTACAGAGCCAGTGCATGCAAATATGCAATCTCAGAACAACAGTTAACTTTTCCTAATGAGTATGTTGGAAAGAACTGTAGTGAGCCACAGCAGAAAGTGCCCACCTAACAGAATATCAGTGATCAATGGTTACTGAGCATGGAAAGCTGGATTCACTCTTGCATCGTGCTGCTACATCAGAACACAAGCCAGTTTCTGCCACCAACTTATCATTTTAACACTGTCAGTGTTTCAAATAGGCTATCATTGGATACGCTGCCGGCCTTTTACAAACACCCTAGTAAGACAAAAACTTAAAAGGTTTTCATGTTGAAGAGACGGTTGGTGATTACCCATCAACACTGCCATTAACTCATTGTAGGACCTTAGGCAAATCATTTAACTGCTCTGGGCTTCAGGTTTTCTCATTTCTGTAATAAGGGGATTGAGCAAAACGTCTTCAAAACACCCCGCCAGCTCCCAAAGATGATGACTCTATATGAAAGAAGTATGATAAGTCTTTGAAAAGCCATTCAGCTTAGGTGTGCATGCATCTGAACACGCAAACACACACGCACCCCATTTGGGGCTGTGAAATCCCAAATCCATGCAATTTTCTTTATGCAAGAAAGAAAAAGGACGATAGACAAAACTGCATGGCCTTGCATTTAATATATCATTCAGAAACACTTTGGTTGTGGAAAATTGTCAAAAATCCAGTATAAAAGAATGGGAATCTTGGATGTCTGCATATCATAGAGTGGGGCCCCCTAAAAGCTATCTGTCTGGTCTACCAGCAGGCTGTACCCTGTTCTTTCGTGGATTATTAATATTTTATGTTTCATAAGAGTAAAGCAAATGCACAGAAACAGAGAGGACAGTGGCTACTCTTAAAAGGATGCCCCGCTCTGAATATCATTATTAGGAGGCATTTAGATAGCACTTCACAGGTACAAAATGCTCCCCAATCATCTCATTACTTTCCTATGAGCCCAAAGCTATTGAATTTGTCATCCTATACCCCAAAGTGGATTTGAAGGCAGCAAACACTTTTTTGCAGCATCATTGTATGGGGAGCCACTTCTCTGTGAGCCCCTGAATAGGGAGTTATTATTCAGGCCACCACAGGAGTCTCGACAGCACAAGGGTGGTTTGGGGTGATCATAGGACAGGAAATGCACTTTTAAACAGGTGGATTAGGAGGATCGCTAGAAGGTGACATTTGAGCCAAGGCTTGAGGGGAGAGAAATGTAGCCATGAGGATCACTGGAGCTGTGAAGTCCAAGCAGCGTGAAGGTCTAATGCAAAACCCTATGATAGAAAACTGCCTGGTGAGTTTGAGGGATAGGCCAATGAGGCTGGAGCAGGGTAAGAAGAAAGAGCAGAAAGATAAGGTCAGAAAGGTAACAAGAAGTCAGATGGCATAGTCTTGGACATTGTAAAGGGATCAACTTTTACTGTGTAAGATGAGGAGCCACTGGAAGGTTTTAAGCAGTGGGTGGTGTGATCTTCAAAGAGCATCACTCTGACAGTGGGCAGTGTTGAGAATAATCTGTAGGGGGACAGCCATGAAAGCAGGGAGGCCAGTTAGGAGGTGGTGGTAGCAGTCCTGGAAGAGAATGAGGAGGCTCAGAATAGGTGGAGCAGTGGACGAAGGGAGGACCAGGTGCTGGATATACATTCTGATGGTAGAATCAAAAGGATTCCCTAATGGTTTGAATGTGGGAAGTGAAAGAAAGGATCTGAGTGATCCCAGGATTCTTAGTCTGAGCACTTATAGAAGGACAGAATTGTAGCCAATTGAGATGGGGCAGACTGTAAATCCTGGAGGAGATCAGATGTGGAATTGGTAAGTTTGACCTGACCACTGGGTACCCAGGTAGCAGTTTCAAGTAGGCAGTTGAATGTACAAGTCCAGAATTTGGGGCTAGACTAAACAATTTTGTCACCATAAGCATCCAGGTGGCAGTTAAAAGGAGTAGGTATGGAAGGAAAAGAATCAATGCAAGACTGGAACCCTGAGGAGTGTCAAGACTGGGGAGGAGACACTGGCATGGGTAGATGTGGAAGAGCTGCCATTGGAGGTGGAAGTAAAGCCAGGAGAGGTCTGGGTCGGAGGCCTCGTGACAATGGGATTTGGAGGGAGAGGGAGGGACTGAGTAGATCAGATGCTGCTCCGAGGTCAAAGAGATGCAGGCTGAGAACTGACTCCTGAATCGGATGTAGTGAGCGCATCAGAGGAGTACAATGACAGGGAATAGTGTGCCTGGGAGAAAGAGGAGAGGAACAGGTGCACAGAGAGAAAACAAATTTTCAAGTTATTTTGCTGAAAAGGGAAAAGTGTTGTATCTCTTAGGAAGATGTGATCAAGTGAATGTTTTGTTTTGTTTTGGCTTTTTTTAAAGATAAGATAAACAGCAGCACGTGTGTATGCCAATGGGGATGATGGGGACACAGGGAGCATCTAACTCTGCAGAAAAGAGAGAAGGGAGCCTGAGTGGAAAATGTCCTTGAAATTGTGACAGGTGAGGTCATGGTTTCTGGAAACAAAGGCTTGTAGGCAAGCAGATGTGGTAAGTGCCACTGGCCAATGTTCTTTATCATACCAGCCATTCACACTTCACCCAGCTTCATGCTCTTTGTCTACTGTTCTTCCATCAAGATACAGCCCACAGGCTACTTTACTCAAGCCTGGAGTGTCCACGTTTGTCCACGTTTAAGGGTGATTAGAAAACCCCGAAAGTCTTGCTGGACTGCTCTATCAATTCAAACTGGGCATACACTTAAGGCACAAGTAAAGCATGCATAAGAGAAAAGAAAGACAGAAATTCAAGGTCAACAAACTTTTCTAGATCCATGAGTAATGGTTATCTTTCCATTTGTTTGTATCTTCTACAATGGACCTTGGGGATGTTGTACTAAGTGAAATAAGTCACATAGAGAAAAACAAGTACTGCATCATGTCACTCCCAAAAAAGCCAACCTCACAAAAACAGAAGAGGAGAAGGATGGGGGCCGGGGATGAAACTGGGAGATACCGGTAAAGGATACAAATTCACTACTAGAAGATAAATAAGTTCTGGAGAGCTAATGCCCAGCGTAGTGATTATAGGCAACATGACTGTATTACCAACTTCAAAGTTGCTTGGAGATTAGATCTTAATTGTTCTGACCACAAAAAATAAATGATAATTATGTGACATGATAGAAGTGTTAGCTAAGGCCTGGGAGTAATTACATCTCAATATATAAATGCATCAAATCAATGTTGCACACCTTAAGCTTACCCAATACGCGATGTTATATGTCAGTTATATCACAAGAAGAATAAATAGATACATAAATAAACTCCAGCATTGTGCAGCTAGCATATTTATTTTTAACAGCGATTTTAATTTCAGAAATTCACAGTACTAAAACTTGCTTATGAATTGCACTTAAGGAGAGAGTCACCATATATATTTAGTGCAGAGAAACTCCGGAAGCTTTCATTGTCCCCTTCCCCAGGCTGCATGTTTCATTCCCAAGGTAGCAGCTTAAAGACAGCACAGGAAAGGCCTCATTTTTGTAGCTGGTGATAGAAGTAACCAGCAGTGCAAAAAATGAAATTTTGTCAGAGGAGAGAAGCTGCAAGAGATATCAGAGAACCAGAGCTCTGCCAAATGGGAGTGCGGAGCTCTGGAACATTGGAGCTTTGGAGCTGTGTATCAACATAGGTGAGAAGGTCAAGGAACTTCTGACCCACTCAACCTCCTTTTGGAACCCTCCAGTGACAGTGTGCAAACCTGGGATAAAATTCTTCCCGCTCCTCAGATGTACAGGATTCTTCACAAGCTTTCTTCTTAGGCTCCTCCTACCTCATTATCATTCACTTCACAGGTTGTATTTTCTCACCTAAAGCGCTGAACACACATTTTCTTCTCTCTAGCCTACTTTAGGTTTCTTTTCTCTAACTTACTTACTTTTTTCTACCTCACTTACTAGCTTAAGAATAGAGTGTAAAATGCATATGACATACACAGTATGTGTTAATCACAATATGTGTTTATGTTATCAGTAAGGCTTCCGGTCAACAGGAAGCTGTAAGGAGTTGGATTTTGGGGGAGTCAAAAGTTGTAAGTGGATTTTCAACTGCACAGTGGTCAATGCCCCTAAGCCCCACATCATTCAAGGGTCAAATGAACTTTAGAATATTCTAATTTCATGATATTCCTATGAAGCCAGTCCCATCATTATCTACTTTTCATATGAGAAAAAAAAAATGGAACATGGGTTTGGTAAATAAATTGTCTGAGATCATAGCTAGGAAGAGTACAGCTTGGATTTTCATTCAGGCAATATGTCAGCTTCTGGGCCCCCATTCTCAGTGACCATTCTACAACAAATAGGGGAGTGTTCTGGAAACAGAGAGAAAACAAGACTGGCTCTATGAGGGGATCATAGACCTCATGAACAAGCCAACATTTGAGCTGGGCATTCATAGAATCCTACAGGCC
The DNA here is from genome assembly GCF_053574225.1 of Canis aureus. NCBI lineage: Eukaryota > Metazoa > Chordata > Mammalia > Carnivora > Canidae > Canis > Canis aureus. The sequence continues at coordinate 69,070,881 of NC_135612.1, forward strand.
AAAACGACTATGCACACAGTCAGCATCTGAAACCAACCAAAAATTCCCAGTGTCACTCCTCTGCCAAAGCAATGGCCCATCGGCTCTCTGCCTGCACACACCTTGCTCATTTATCTTTCTTGGCACACACTGATTAAGTTCCACTTTATCTATAAAGATGTTCCTAAGACTCCCTAATGAGAAACTCATGACACATCCTGCCTAAATGATTCAGCCTTCTGGCATCTCCTCGATTGTTGCGTTATCTCTTGTGTAATTTTGTTTGTCATCTCTTATCAAATCCCTTTGGGTCAAGCACTACTTGTGGCTTGATGGAAAGAATCATTGTTGTGAAGATGGATGTCCTGGGTTTGAATCTCAGCTCAGGCCCTGTAAGCTGCATGTCTTTAATGAACATACCCCATCTATTCAATCCCCAGTTTCTTCTCCTGTATAATAAGAATGATGATACTCAACTGATTCAATAAAAAAATAATCAGGGTGCATTATCCAGCATAGAATACATAGTAAGCCTTTAGACAAGTCATTTCCTTGCTCCTCAGTATTTGCCTTCTTTATAGTGTGCATGGTACTCGGAAAGGCGCAGCAAATGTCTCACAAAGGGATCAAAGATTTCTCAGACATTATCATAATGATGCAGATGAGCTCAGTGTTAAAAGAAAATAATGACAAAATAAAATAAACTTCTGGATGAGGGAAAAGATGGGGAGAATGCAGTATGCGCAATACTCTTTCCAGAGCCTCGTTGTGAAGCATCACCTAGACACCCACGCTTCCAACTGCAAACTTCTCCCACCTCCGCTCATGCACTCAGGCGCGCCCTGAGGTGTTTACCAAGAGGGAAAGAGAGAAGCTAGAAGCTCAAAAAAATATAAGAAACTGAGTTAATTTGCAGAGGAAACAGGTATTGTTGACATACCTAATAATTAGTGTGACCCAACAGAAGGAGTAATAAAGGCCAACCTAACTGTTGGATAAATGTTACTCTTGCAACTGATTTTATTAGTAGTAGTAGTAGGAGTTATATGCTGTAAACATTTAAGGACATTTTTAAAGACAGCTTTTGTGTCTTACTAGCTATTTGATCTTGGGCAAATTAATTCACTTCCTAGCCTCAGTTTCCTCTTCCGTAAAAAAGGAAAATGAAGCAAATGCCATTAATGGCCTCCTCCCCACTTCTGCTCAGACTTTGCTTTTCACAATGACCCATGGAGACCATCACCAAATGTCCTGTCTGGGTCTTTTTCCTAGGCGAGGGGTTCCCTGGGCCAAGAGTAGAGCAAGCCCTGAGCGCAGCAGCCCTACCAGCCTCCTAGCCCAGCAATCGCTGCAGAGTGTGGAGATAAGGCCGTTCACAATCACCTCGTGGTTGAGATAACTCTGAAGCAATTTTCACTGCATCCCAGAATTTTCCAACTGCATTCTCTAGTTGCCCACAGGGCTAACTTGTTTGATAATATACCATTTATTTACTGCTTTCCTTTCCTTGTCTTACATCCCCTGTCCCCTACTTGTGCTTCCTGGGATGACCTTTTGAACAAACCACTCATCTTGTCTTAGGGTTAGCTTCAAGGAGAACTCCAAACATGACAGAGGATAATAGTGCGCAGTACCTGCTTGAGTGAATATCAAATGCTTGGCACGCTTCATCGCTCGTTTGATCAGTCAGGGTTCAATCAGAGAATCAGAAGCAGTAGAAGAAATGTCTACTAAGTGGTTTAGTGCAAGGAACTGGCTTATGTGATTGTGGTGGGTGGTGAGGCAACTCCCAAATCCGTAGAACAGGCCACAGGGAAGGGCAGGCTGGGACTCCCAGGCAGAAGAGGAAGATCCTCTCCACAGGCAGCATTTCTTCTTTCTCAGCGAAGCCTCAGCTCTGCTCTTAAGATATTCCACCTTATTAAGATCCATCTACCCAGACTATCTAGGGAAAACCTGTCTGTATTTGAAGTCAACTGATTCTGGACTTTAATCACATCTACAAAATAGCTACAAAGCAACTTCTGGATTAGTGTTCATATTGGGTATATGGGAACTAAAAACTTAGTTGACCTATTAAAAAAATCACACCTATTATAAGTAGTCAAAAATGAGAGGCTAGTAATTATTAATTCATATCTAGTGGAATAGATAACACTGAGTCATTGCATACCATTTGTGAAAGAAAAATGGTATAAAAAAACAAAGTAACACTCGTTCGTAAGTCCTCCTTGAGAAGATCACCATTGGCCATGTTCTTTATACGTAAGAGTAATGTCTCTTTGTTTTACTCTATCAAACTACATGCATCCTTCCCTTGACACTGTATCCTGAGCAACTTCTTATGTCATGTAATATTTTAAGACTATTTTAATTGCTGTGAAGTATTTTGTCATCCATAGGTATCATATTCTATTAATAGCATGCCGTTTTGTTGAACATGTGGATTCTTCCCACTTTTTAATTCTTTCATGGAACTCCTTGTATAAAAATCTTTCCCATATATTATTATTTTAGGATAAGTTCCTAATTATTTAATAATGAATCGTTCAGTTTCTTGCAATGGGTTCTTCAAAAGAAATAAGACTTGACACCCTAAGCGTCCATCATATGCAGTGAATTAACCTCTCTCCCACGCACAGAGAAGGGTGTTAACTGTGCAGTAGCTTTGGGAGAAAGCGAGGAAGACAATTCCCAGTGGAGAAAAGCTTGTTAGAAGAATTTCAGAATTAAACTAATGATTTTAAAAGTTTGTTGATGCTGGAGCTCCTAGATTGAGCTCTTTCCAGAATTTTGTTAACAGAATTTTTGGAAGAAATTTTTGTTATTTTTAAATCTAAAAAAAAAAAAAAATGAGAGACAAGGATGGATCAGTGGTTGCTGAGCTTTAGGGATGGGGCCGAGCATGGTTCCATGAGGGTCACACGAGGGAGTATTCCAAGTGATAGAACTCTTCTGACTCCTGACTTTGGTGGTGGTTAAACAAATCTATAAATGTGTTAAAATCCATAGACTGTACATAAAACTAAGCTAACTTTGCTGTATGAATTTTTTTAAAAAGAGAAAATAAGATACATGGAATTATAAATGAAGAGGATGAAATCGTGAAAGGGGTTTTGTGCAGAAAGGTAAAGACGTGTTTTCTGAAAGTTCAGTGCTATAATTTGGAGCATGATACATTTCAGATCTTCTACTTGACTCCTCAGATTTAAGGCTGATGGTGGTTTGTATCATCATTTACCACCAAATAGAAATTACAATCATTTTTATAAAAGATTTCTCTAAACGAACAAACTGTCCTAGTAAAAAGATCAATCTCTTCTTCCTTGATTATTTTCAACGGAGGATTTATTTACATTCTCCATATTCATTTGCTAAACTTTTTCCAAATCTGTACTTAGATTAAATCTTTAGCTAAATATTAAATCATACTGATACAGTCATCAAGAATTGCATAAAGAATTTCAGCATCATGTTAAAAATAGGAAAACTCAGTAGAAATTTTAATGTTACCATGATGTAACATATGCTGTCTGAATTTTATTTCATTTTGTAAGAATGGTCAGCAGAGAAAGATAGCAAAGGGGCTTTGGTTTGGACCTAGGAGATCTAATCCCTTCATTGGCCTCAGCCATCCTCTTGGGGACACCACCAGTGAGGCTGTGACAAAACTATTGAGTCAACGTCGATGTTCTCAACTAACCTTCTAAGAGCTGCATTCACATAGTATAATGTGATCCTCAGTTTTTATCAAATAGTAGCTGCTAAGCCACTGTTCAATGTATGCGTGTCCCTCTATCATGAAAAAAACAAACAAACAAACAAACAAACAAACAAAACTCCTTTGAAATTGTTTCCAACCTTTGAGGGTTTTGGAATCTGTAAAATAATGAAAGAAATGCTTATGGCTTTTAAGATTTACAATAAGTAGACAGCAGGACCCCTTCAAGCCATTCAATTTTAAGGTCCACGTTTCTGCTCTGTGTCCCCCCGTCTCCGCCTGACACTAACTTCAGAAGATTTTTCTTCCACCCTTTGGGAACACTGACTATTCAAATTTGTTTTGGTGGGAAAAGAAAGATGAGCAGAAGAGCAAGATTTTCAGCTAGCTTTAAGGTAATGCTTTAAGTGGCAGAAAGACCCTCACATCACTTGTCTCTGTTTCTGCCAGGACCCTAGTCCTGTCATTTTGCAATTGGTCTAATAAGTCTCTACTAGCCCCTCCTGCCACATGGATATGACTTCTCCAGGAGGGGTATTCATCACTGGTGTGACTCATGTGGGTAAAGGCAAACCCAAGACAGAAAACTGGCTCTGAGAGGACCATTTCTAGTGGGTTTGACATAGAGGTGGGGACTCTGTGAAACCTTAAGTATGTTCCAGTTGGTGGAATTAAGGACATCCTTGGCACAAAAGAGGCCAACAAGATAGGAGCCTAAGACTCCTAGCAGAAGTAAAGTTGGTGTTTTTAAAAACCAAATTTTAAAAAAAAGGATTTTATTTATTTATTCATGAGAGACACAGAGAGAGGCAGAGACAGAGGCAGAGGGAGAAGCAGGGAACCTGATGCAGGACTAAACCCCAGGATCCCGGGATTAAGACATGAGCCAAAAGCAGATGCTCAACCACTGAGCCACCTAGGTGGCCCAAATCCCAATTTTCTGATATAATGAGACTGTTCACTCTTCTTCGATGCTCTCTGATGCTATAATCAAGGTCCAATGGAGACTTGAGACCTCACCAGTAACATCCCTCTTTCCCTCCTGAGTTTGGAAACAAGCATAAAAGAGACACAAGAACCAGTCAGATGAAGATCCAGATAATTAATTTTATTGTTTATTAAAGCAGGGTTATAGAACATGGAATCATATCTAACACTCCCCCTGAATTAGACACTCATGCACACAGCCACCTGCACAGAGGGGCCCTCCAGGCCTCACCATAGAGCATGACTGGGACCAGAACATATGTTCAAAATGCAGAGGAGAGGGGTACCATGATCTTGAGGTTGTAAGTTGGAGCGCCCGTTGGGTGCACTGATCACCTAAACATAAAATCTAAACAAACAAACAAACAAAACACAGAGAAGCATCCCAATGATGTTCAAGTCTTTCTACCAAACTCACCGATCAGAAAGGGAGACTCTCCTCCCAGGGGGAGGAATGAGTGAGGGAGGGCAAGAAGCCAGGAGTGCTACTTGAGCTGACATCCCCACTATGGCTCCCACAGTGTAGAGGAAATTAACAGGTAACCTTCTGCTGTTTTACCAATCAACTGAGCCAATGTCTTTGTAGCAAAAGACACACACAAGATGACACTTGGGCCAAAAGAGAACATTACCTTCTAGGGCAGCTTGGCAGTGTCCAGGGCGATGGCAAAGTCCTCAAGGAAAAGATGTGAATATTGAGAATTTAAATGGAGGTCAACTCTTGGAGATTCAGGATTTTACTGTGATGTTATGGCAATAATATTACTGTCTTAAAAGCAGAAAGACAGAAACCAACTCTCTGTCCCACCACACTCCCCAAGGAAGAAGACTTTTGGTTGCTGCTGATTCAATAAGCTCTTATAGTGGGGGAAGCTCCAGGACCCCCATGCAGTGCCAGCCACCAGTGGGTTCTATATTAAGAAGGATAATGGTAGCTCCCTTTCAGCAGTTCTGGGCAAACTTTTCTATTGAGGCAGAGATGAGGACCAGCTGGGGTGGGGGGATGGGGGGGACCAGTAAATGTGTCAGAGGCTGAGAACTTCGCCTTAAAAAGTCTGCAGCAAGGACGTCATTCATTTGAAGTCCTGTATTTGTTGTGTCTTCACATTTCATGGGATCTTAACAGTCTCTCCCACCACACTTTCAACTTTACTTTGATATAAAAATGGGTTTAAACTACCTACTATTAAGTAAAATATATGTTTCTGGGAAGATGTGGTATTTTTTTGCCCTTGGTCCTGCATATTCCAGGCAGGTTGCAGAGTAAGCCCCACGCTGTATCCCATTGAACAAACTCAATGGTTTGAGAAGCACTGTTTATGTGCATATGAATTCATCCATCCATCAAAAATAGTTTTACTAAACATCTTAATTATTTGCAAGACCTTCTATGTCGTAAGACAGAGTCCAAGTCTTAAGGAATTATGACTTCTAATAGTTAAGAACCCCAAATCCTAGCAAGGGACTTGGGATTCTTAACTCTGTTGCTTAGAGAATGTATTTCCTATCTTCTCCATCCACATCAGACCCTTGTGTATTCTTAACTTACTGTCATAAAGCCACACCTCTTACCCTAACACAGACCGACCCCTACACACACAGAAATTTACACCTACACCCTACAGAAAATGTTACTCTGTGTGTTAAAAATGCATAAATAAGTGCTGTGTTCTTGAAGTGAGGCACTGAAATAGGAATAAAAATGCTTTCATTAGATTCTTGTCCACTCAGCTAACTTCAAGATAGTGTAAGGTTATTTCAAGTGAAGAACTGCTGTATTCATATAGTCTATCACTTGCTTATTTTGGTGCTTCATATTTAAAAATACTAAGATTGTGGTCTGACAACCCAAGCAAAATATCAGTGCCATAAAAAGAAAGTCATTTGACTAATAGAGATTTAATTATTTCTCAAGTATTAATTATTTCTGGATACAGAAAAGACCTGGGGATATTTGGAAAGCTTGTTTTCAGAAATAAAATACCCATGGAGGTAGTTAGTCCCCCTCTGAGAGTTTTAACCTATCATTTGTGCAGTCACATTACTAATGCTGTCACTGCAAAGATAATTCCAAGGAGTATAGTAGTTTTGCATTGTGCACCACTCCAAATGCAAGTTAAGTAAAGCCACACACCCCAAGGGAATGGGAACATACCTCAGGGAACAATAACCATATCACAGTAGCTTATGAAAATGTAATTTTATTTGTTCATGATTTTTCTAGTAACATATTACCCATGCCGGAAATTGCACAGGTGGTGCTAAATATATTATATTTATGATGTCACCAGATACTGACACCACCCTTCCCAGGAGCACACATCAATCACACAAACTAGGAAACTGAGGCCCAGAGAGAGATGCTTCTGCAGCCATGCAATGACATGTTTTCTCCAACTCCAGAGTCAAGCTGTTAACCATGATGACATGCTACCTTGTTTTGTCAAGTCTCATTTTCAAAAGGAGCAAACTGAGATCGGAGAAAGAAAGTGACTGGTAAGGGTCACAAAGCTAATTAGTGTCATAGCCAGACCCAGAACTGTCTTCTTACTCCGTAATTATTCAGGAAGGATGGTCTGAATTTACCTCCTTCATCAAAGAAATGGTTTTTATAAATACCAGTTGTTTTGCAGCAATGAAGAAACTATTCTTGGGATCATCGTTCACACAAAATCCCAATCTTCCAGTTACCTGGGCAGTCTATGGTCTCCAAGAAACAGGCCTCAACAGAATGTTCTGAAGTCTTCATCCTGGCTGTTTTCCCATCCTCACTTATGTGGACCATCTGTTTCACTTCACATCCTTCAAAAGGCTGTTTTTATCTATCCCCTGGCCTACTCTCTGATTATCTTATCCCTCACACAAATGAGTGCAGTAGCCCCCAGCTTGTCTTTAGTGGACCTGGAGTCAGAAGTCTTAGGCTTTATTCCATTTCCACCACCTGTCTTTGCAGACTTGGGTCTGCAAGCAACTTCTAAGAACATCTGTTTCTTCACCTGTACATGGATATCAGAGCCCCACCTTCCAGGGCTTGTCATGGTGTGTCATGGCATGGGTCCTCCACACAGATTTATTACACCAATGAAGAAATGAAGGTAAATATTCACGAATTTGTGAACTATGCACCACTTCATGTTAGTCATCATCATATGCCTCTCTGTCTATTCCATTTTGTGCCTGAACCTGCCTAAAGTCCTTTATTCTCATTCACTGATCAAAATTTCATCCAGCCCTAAGATTAAGGTGCATTGTTCTGAATGTTTTGTATTCCCCCAAAAAATACATGTGTTGAAATCCTAACCCCTAAAGGTGACTGTATTAGCAAGTAGGGATTTGAGAAGTGATTGGATCATGGGGGTAGGACCTTCAAGAATGGGATTAGTGTCCTTATAAAAGAGACTCCACATGTGCCCTAGCCCCTTCCCCCATGTGAGGCATGGTGAAAAGTCTGTGACCCAGAAGCAGCCTTCACCAGACCCCCAGCCACCCATTACCCTGATCTTAGACTTCCAGCCTCCAGAACTTGAGAGATTTCTGTTGTCTACAAGGCACCCGATCTGTAGGATTTTGTTATAATAGCCAATAGGATACTATGACATTAGGTAACTTTGTCCACTTGCCCAACCAGTACTAAACAGCTTTCTTCTCACTCCTATTGCGCTTTCTGAAGTTGTCACTTGGATGTGTACCTGCTCTGATTAACATGAGTCAAATACATTTGTCTGTGATCCAGCTCATGTGCTCAGGCTGCCCTGATGATTCCAGCCTCATGAAGCCTGGCTGCCTGTTGACAGATTGTTAACCAAGTGTGCCACCTTAGGCAGGTTCCTTAACCTCAGAGGCCTAGATTCCCAAACATCAATAGAGGTAATTCCTAGTAGCAGAGGGGTCTGGGCCAGCTGAAGAAAAGGCAGATGGCAAATGGTTAACTCCTCAACCCTTTCTCATTTGTTGCTCTACTCCACAGCCTATGAGTGCCCTATAAGCTTCTTAAGTGCATAGATCAGGGCTTATAACTCAGTATACTATTCTATGTGCAATAAATTCAGATTAGCTGTCATTTGTGGGATTGGATGAATTTGACAGTAGAAGCACCTCCAGAAGAAGCCTTTGGTTCTTTTTATTTTTTTAATTCAATTTGCCAACATATAGTATAACACCCAGTGCTCATCCCATCAAGTGCCCTGCTCTCAGTGCCTGTCACACACTTATGCCTTGCCCCTCCACCCACCTCCCCTTATACAACCCTTTGTTTGTTTCCTAGAGTTAGGAGTCTCTCATGGTTTGTCTCCTTCTCTAATTTTTCCCACTCATTTGGTTCTAACCTGGGCATACTTTCAGCCACCACTCGACAGTCATTTGTTTTACACCTGTTATGTCCAGAAATGTTGTCATGTAAATGTGAAAAAACAGAGCCATTGATCTCAGGGCATCCAGTGAGTAATGGTGAGTTGAGTATATATACTATTTTGCTCACAAAATGTCTAACACCATTGTGAACATGGACGTCACTGTGTGATCGTGGACAAATCTTTCCCTCTGTGAACCTTGGTCCCTTCATCTGTAAAATGGAATAATAGTGCCTTCTTAACACAGTGGCTGGGAAACTTAGGTAAACTAATATAGCCTGAGAGGGTTATAAACTGCAAATAGTATAACACAGGTCAGCAAACTACAGCCTATAGGACAAATCAGACTAGCCACCTGTTTCCATAAAGGAAATTTATTGGAACGCACTCATGCCCATCATTTACATTTTACCTGTGGCTACTATAGTACCACCAGGTCAGATATGAGTAGTGGTCACAGAGACTTCATGGCTCACAAAATCTAGAGTACTTGCCATCTGGCCCTTTGCAGAAAAATATCACTGATCCTGGCTTTATTGAAATGTATTATCGTAATTATGAAAATTGTCCTCATGACAGAGGGACATCATGACATATTGGCAAAAACAAAGGTTTTGTAGCCAATAATCTCAGGTGACAAAGCCCTCTCTACCATGTTGGGAGGGTATGTGACTTCAGGCATGCTCACTGACCTCTTGGAGTCTGTTCCTAAATGAGCATAAGAACATTGGCCAACTGATTTGACATGAGGATGAATGGAGGCCATGTCTGTGAGATGTCTGATACACAACAGTAACTTCTAATCACTTATGAGTTTTTCTTCTTTTAAAATTTCAAAGTTCAGGGATCCCTGGGTGGCACAGCGGTTTGGTGCCTGCCTTTGGCCCAGGGCACGATCCTGGAGACCCGGGATCGAATCCCACGTCGGGCTCCCAGTGCATGGAGCCTGCTTCTCCCTCTGCCTGTGTCTCTGCCTCTGTGTGTGTGTGTGTGTGACTATCATAAATAAATAAAAATTAAAAAAAAAACTTAAAAAAATAAAATAAAATTTCAAAGTTCACCTGCAGCATTTTTCTTTTTTTTTTCTCACTTTGCTTCACTCCTACAAGCATCATACACCTATCACAATATAGATCTTTAGCTCATTTTCGTTGACTCAGCAGAATAGCCACTGACTAAGACACACATGTTTGGAAAACTTTGGTTTCTATGCGGCAGAACTTGGCAGACTCTTTAGCATCCTAGTGTACATCATAAATATCTCAATATGGGGCAGAGTATATCCTGTCTCTAATCTATCTGACCTTGAAATAGTTTTCAATAAAGACCTGTAGAACAGGGGCAAGACATGGTAATCTAGGGTAAATGTTTCCATTTACTGAATTCTAGAGAAGTCATCCTCATGTTGCCCTCATGCTCACTAATAAAAGATCAAAGACTAGAATTCCAGACCTTTCTGTCCCTAGGTTTGTTTTATAATTCTTCTAACATCGATCCATTCTGACAGTAATGGCTAAAACTTGTCTCTCGAGTTGGAATTACGGAGTTCCAAGCCCGGGTCCACAATTTACTACTCGCATCACTTTGGGCGAGACAAGTGATTTCTTTGTGTTCATTTCCTCCCCTATGATATCAGAATGTTAGCAGCACCTATCACAGTTTTGGTGCCAGAAATAAATATGTCAGTGTATGCATATAACCCAGGGTCCAGCATATAGTGTGAGCTTGATTGATAATAGCTGGATTTATCTCTGATTTACTTATTTATTTAAAAACATTTATTTAGTATCTAGTATGTATCAGTATGAGTAATAAAAAAAAATACTATTTTCTAGTTGCAAAGATCCTTAAAGTGTGTTCATAGACCTCTTATCTACCTGAACATCTTCATCTCTGTTCCATTCCTCATTTGTGTTTTTGTCTTTATTATCTACACAGATTAAACCGCAGTTGATCCTAAACACTGTCTGCTATCTCTTGGACCTGAGTTTATTCATACACTTTTCTTTGTGTGAAGTGCCCTTCCCTTGCTATCAGCCTAAAAAGCCTCTATTCATGCTTCAGTGTTCAAGTGCTCCCTCTTCCGTGAAGCATTCCCTGGCTATTCCTGATTCATGAGTTCTTATGTCCATTGTCCTGAACTTCCCTTGCAGCTCTCAAAAGAAATAGCTTTCTCTTCTCCTGCTTCTCCCACAGCCCACATACTACTGCAGGACACAAATGCAAGGCAGATGTTCCTTTTTCCTCTTGTTGCTGCCTCAAGACACCATTCCTCCTGTCTGTCAAAATAACCATCAGCGCTCCATTAAAATACGTGCCCTTGGATGATATCACCCTTACTTCTCTCTGTAGCAGTCATCAACCACAATCCAGTCATTTTCTTCACTCCTTAAATAATTTGACACTTGGTCACCATCTTTCCCCCATCATCTCTCTTGACCACCATTTTTGTTGATTTCAATATAACTGATGGCAGACCCAATCAATTATCTGAGCCATAAGATTACTTGCCTATCACTTTCACCCGTCCTCACCTTCTATTTTGTTTTGAACTCATTCTAGTGAACATGTTGTTCCCACCACTACAGCGAAACTGTAGTTGTCAGAGTAACTGGCAAACCCCCAGGCTTGCAGAGCCAACGATTCCAGCTCAGTCCTCATCGTAGAGTCTCAGAACACAGTGACATGATTGATCACTCCATCCTTCTTGAAACATTTTCTTACTTGGTGCTTGGGAAATCGCTACCTCTTGGCTTTCTCCCATCTCCTGAGAAAGCAGTCTGTTCTCATCAGACTCCCTTGCTGCCTACTCCTCCTCCACCACCCGTAAATATTGGTGTATTCTGGGCTCAGCTTTTTCACTCTTCCCCTTTCTAACCACACACTCTTCCTAAGTAAGCTGTCCCATGATTTTGAATACCATAAATGTGCCCATAACTCTCATATTTATATATTTAGCCATCACCACTCTCCAGTTCCAGACTCATGAATCCAACTGCTTACCTAACAATCAGGCGGTCAGGTAAAAAACCTTGACTGTTTGGTGTTGACCCCCATGCCCAATCAATTAGAAAGTCTCTCCAGTTACTTCCAACATATTTCATGAGTTGGAGGACCACATCTCAACCATTTCACCACTACAATATCAGTTCCAGCCACCATCATCTCTTACTGGATACTGCAATATCCTCCATTCCTGCTCCCCACCTGTTTATTTCCATTTTAACATGTAAGTCAGATCATGATACTCTCCCACTCAAAATTTTAATGAAAGCATTCAATCATATGGTAAGCAAAATTTAAGCTCTGTCAGTATGGATAATGTCCTACATGGTTGGGACCCTGTTGGTACCTCCAACTTCATTTCACACTACATGGTCCACTCAGTCTATTCTTAATTACTGGAGTTACTGCTGTTCCTGTAATTCAGAAACACATTTCTGCCTCAGGACCTTTTCACTTACTGTTCCCCCTGCCTCCCCACTCATTATTTAGAAGTCTCTGATCCTTAGTTTCATCAGACATTCTCAAAGATTTCCTCCTCAGAGAGGCCTTCCCTCCTTAAGACAAACAAACTGGTCCTTTCTCCATCCCCATTAGTCCCTGCCCCTTTACCCTGCTTGATTTTTCTTCAAAACATTTCTCTCCAAGTACAATTACATTATGTATCCACTTGATTATTTATTGCCTATTCACTGTACTTAAATAAATAAGTTCTATGAAAAACAGAGACTGTTTCATTTGAACTATGCTAACATCAACAACTAAATTAGCTCATAGTGGGTGCTCAATAAATATTTGTTGAATACAAAATAATAATAACCAGCTGTGTGCCAATGATATTTACAATGCAGATTGATGGTGCTGACAGCATTTTATTGAGCATGGCCATTTTAATGTTTGTGTTCCTCATTTCAGCATGGGGGTGGAAGCTATGACTTATCCATCCTCAGTGCCTTTGGCAATTCATGGCCTGAGTTAGATAATCAGTAAATATTTGATGGATGAAATAACATTTACTCATTGCTATGTTTTGTATCATTTGAGTCTCGTCAATCCAATGGGAGATGCAGGGAAGTTATTATTATTTGTGCTTTGCAAGAGAAGAAAAATACTGAGAAAAGAGAAATGTTCAACTCAGAGACATATAAAAGAGGGAATGGGACAGCATGGGATATGCCAGATGAAATTGCAGATAGAGGTTGCCGCCAGATGGGGAAGCACTTTGAATACCACGCTTGGAAATTTGGACTTTATGGTGTAATATATAGTAAAACAGTTGCACAAATTACCAGTATAATAATCGCACTCAGTTTCTTATACTATGTAACATTCTCAGTCCAAACTCTCCATTTATGACATCTAAACAATCCGCTCAACTGAATGACTGGCACATCTTTCATCTATTCTGTACTATGTGGCTAGCCAAGTACTTCCCTCATTTAATTCACATGAAACTCTCAGGGGTTTCCATCTGTCCAAGGTCTGAAAAATTAAATCAGTCCAGAGTATCCTCTTTCGTAAACATCTACTCAGCATTTACATATTAATACACCCATCCGTCCATACCTCCATTCATTTGGTTATTTACTTTTATTGAGCACCAATCACAGGCCAGGGACAATGCTGGACAACATTTTATAAATGTTTTTACACATATAAATATATTAATAAATAGTTGGCTATTTCAGAGACATAAAGTTCTTTTGTCATAAAGTAGTCAGAGCCATCACTTATATGACATTTTATAGTTTATAGATTTTTTTCAATATAATTCACTCATTCACTCATTGTGTAAACAATGTATGGAGTGCTCACTCAATATAATTCACTCATTCACTCATTGTGTAAACAATGTATGGAGTGCTCACTCTGAGCTAAGCACCAGGTATATAAAGATTAAAAAAAAAAAAAAACACAAAAAAAACCCTGACTTCTAGGAGCAGGCTTGTGTAGCACAAGTGAGTGGGTGTGTAAGATGAAAGCACATCTTACAAGGCAGCATTCACAACAGCCTCAGGTGGAAGGCGGCTTCATCATCATTCACCTTTTCAGAAGCGGAAGCTGAGATTCCCCAAGCTTCACAAGAAGCCAAAGATGACACTGTAAACGGCTACATCAAAATATGAATGTGTTTATCAGTTGATAATCAAATCCAAATCTTGTTTTTAATAATAAATTTATTTTTTATTGGTGTTCAATTTGCCAACATACAGAATAACACCCAGTGCTCATCCCGTCAAGTGCCCCATTCAGTGCTCGTCACCAATTTACCCCCACCCCCCCGCCCTCCTCCCCTTCCACCACCCCTAGTTCATTTCCCAGAGTTAGGAGTCTTCATGTTCTGTCTCCCTTTCTGATATTTCCTACCCATTTCTTCTCCCTTCCCTTCTATTCCCTTTCACTATTATTTATATTCCCCAAATGAATGAGAACATATAATGTTTGTCCTTCTCCGATTGACTTATTTCACTCAGCATAATACCCTCCAGTTCCATCCATGTTGAAGCAAATGGTGGGTATTTGTCATTTCTAATAGCTGAGTAATATTCCATTGTATACATAAATCACATCTTCTTTATCCATTCATCTTTCGTTGGACACCGAGGCTCCTTCCACAGTTTGGCTATTGTGGACATTGCTGCTAGAAACATCGGGGTGCAGGTGTTCCAGCGTTTCATTGCATCTGTATCTTTGGGGTAAATCCCCAACAGTGCAATTGCTGGGTCGTAGGGCAGGTCTATTTTTAACTCTTTGAGGAACCTCCACACAGTTTTCCAGAGTGGCTGCACCAGTTCACATTCCCACCAACAGTGTAAGAGGGTTCCCTTTTCTCCGCATCCTCTCCAACATTTGTGGTTTCCTGCCTTGTTACTTTTCCCCATTCTCACTGGTGTCAGGTGGTATCTCATTGTGGTTTTGATTTGTATTTCCCTGATGGCAAGTGATGCGGAGCATTTCCTCATGTGCGTGTTGGCCATGTCTATGTCTTCCTCTGTGAGATTTCTCTTCAGGTCTTTTGCCCATTTCATGATTGGATTGTTTGTTTCTTTGGTGTTGAGTTTATTCTCAACAAGATACTAGCCAATAGGATCCAACAGTACATTAAGAAAATTATTCACCATGACCAAGTAGTATTTATCCCCGGGACACAAGGCTGGTTCAACACCCGTAAAACAATGTGATTCATCATATCAACAAGAGAAAAACCAAGAACCATATGATCCTCTCATTAGATGCAAAGAAAGCATTTGACAAAATACAGCATCCATTCCTGATCAAAACTCTTCAGAGTGTAGGGATAGAGGGAACATTCCTCGACATCTTAAAAGCCATCTACGAAAAGCCCACAGCAAATATCATTCTCAATGGGGAAGCACTGGGAGCCTTTCCCCTAAGATCAGGAACAAGACAGGGATGTCCACTCTCACCACTGCCATTCAACATAGTACTGGAAGTCCTAGCCTCAGCAATCAGACAACAAAAAGACATTAAAGGCATTCAAATTAGCAAAGAAGAAGTCAAACTCTCCCTCTTTGCCGATGACATGATACTCTACATAGAAAACCCAAAAGTCTCCACCCCAAGATTGCTAGAACTCATACAGCAATTTGGTAGCGTGGCAGGATACGAAATCAATGCCCAGAAATCAGTGGCATTTCTATACACTAACAATGAGACTGAAGAAAGAGAAATTAAGGAGTCAATCCCATTTACAATTGCACCCAAAAGCATAAGATACCTAGGAATAAACCTAACCAAAGATGTAAAGGATCTATACCCTCAAAACTATAGAACACTTCTGAAAGAAATTGAAGAAGACACAAAGAGATGGAAAAATATTCCATGCTCATGGATTGGCAAAATTAATATTGTGAAAATGTCAATGTTACCCAGGGCAATATACACGTTTAATGCAATCCCTATCAAAATACCATGGACTTTCTTCAGAGAGTTAGAACAAATTATTTTAAGTTTGTGTGGAATCAGAAAAGACCCCGAATAGCCAGGGGAATTTTAAAAAAGAAAACCATATCTGGGGGCATCACAATGCCAGATTTCAGGTTGTACTACAAAGCTGTGGTCATCAAGACAGTGTGGTACTGGCACAGAAACAGACACATAGATCAGTGGAACAGAATAGAGAACCCAGAAGTGGACCCTCAACTTTATGGTCAACTAATATTCGATAAAGGAGGAAAGACTATCCACTGGAAGAAAGACAGTCTCTTCAATAAATGGTGCTGGGAAAATTGGACATCCACATGCAGAAGAATGAAACTAGACCACTCTCTTTTACCATACACAAAGAGTTTAATAAGTTCTTTATAGATCTTGGAAACTAGCCCTTTATCTGATACGTCATTTGCAAATATCTTCTCCCATTCTGTAGGTTGTCTTTTAGTTTTGTTGACTGTATCCTTTGCTGTGCAAAAGCTTCTTATCTTGATGAAGTCCCAATAGTTCATTTTTGCTTTTGTTTCTTTTGCCTTCGTGGATGTATCTTGCAAGAAGTTACTGTGGCTGAGTTCAAAAAGGGTGTTGCCTGTGTTCTTCTCTAGGATTTTGATGGAATCTTGTCTCACATTTAGTTCTTTCATCCATTTTGAATTTATCTTTGTGTATGGTGAAAGAGAGTGGTCTAGTTTCATTCTTCTGCATGTGGATGTCCAATTTTCCCAGCACCATTTATTGAAGAGACTGTCTTTCTTCCAGTGGATAGTCTTTCCTCCTTTATCGAATATTAGTTGACCATAAAGTCGAGGGTCAAATCCAAATCTTATTCATCTTCTTCTTCGATTCCCTTCCTAAGCAATTTAATCCTTAAGTCATGAAGTGGGGAAGAGTAATACTGGCATCCAAACCAGGCATGATGGCCCAGGACAGAGTTTTAAAGCAATGACTCATCTCCATGATGTCTGAGGTCTCAACAGAGGACAACTGAAAGCTGGAGGTGATCCTGTCACTGAAGGCTGGGACCAGCTGAAGACTTGCTCACCTACAAAGGATACTGGGACTTTGGAAGTTAATGCTCACTGTCAGCTGGGGTCTCAACTATGGCTCTCATACAAAATATCTATGGATGGCTACTTCATATGGTCTCTCTGTTTACCTAAGGACATGGGGACTGAGTTCCAAGAGTGAGCATCCCAAAACCACCAAGAGGAAGCTATATTGGTTTTTTATAACCTGATTTTGGAAGATAATTAGCATCAGGTCCTCCAGACCCACCAATATCAGGAAGAGAGAACCTAGATCCCAAATCTCAATAGGAGAATCTACAACACATTGTAAGACCAGCATATGGGCGGAAGACCTTTATGAAGCTATCTTGGAAAATGCAGCTCTCACAGATTCGATAGAAGAACACAACATAAATTTTCAGATAGTCCTGTTAGAAATATGTAATGTGAAACTAAACACGAGGCCATTTTAGACAGATCAAAATTGAGGCACACTGTAAAAATAACTGGCCTGCAGTATTCAAACATGTAAAGAGCATGAACTTTAAAAATGATGAATCGTTGCAGTGTGAAATCAAAGAGATACGGTAACTGAAAGCAGTGTATGATTCTGAATTATACCTCTTCACTATAAAGGATGCTATTGGGACATTTAGAAACCTTTAATGGAATTTGAAGATTAGATGGTAATAATGTATGTTACTTTTCCTGATTCTGATGAGATGATTACAGTTATGTGCAAGAATGTTCTTATGGTTAGAGGAAATAAATACTAGAGTATTCAGGGGACAGAGTGCATCAGCTCAAAATTATGCTCACTTTTTTTAAAAAAGATTTTATTTATTCATGAGAGAGAGAGAGAGAGAGAGAGAGGCAGAGACATAGGCAGAGGGAGAAGCAGGCTTTATGCAGGGAGCCTGACATGGGACACGATCTCGGGACTCCAGGATCACGCTCTCAGCCAAAGGCAGATGCTCAACCTCTGAGCCACCCAGGGGTCCCTATGCTCACTTTTTTTATTTTTTTAATAAGTTCAAGATTGTTGAATAAAAAAAACATTCTTTTTTTTTTATTATTATTAACCAAAGCAACAACTAGATGCCCAAGGCCATTTCCCCCAAAAGCATCAAGGCAATTAAGTCTATTTTTCTTCAAACCAACTGGAGATGTGTACAAAATCTCCACTTCCCTTTGGATATGCAAAGACCAAGGAGAATGGGAAAATTAAATCAAAACCTTAATGCATGTGCTACCTATCGGATTCTTTTGTTTTGTTTTGTTTTTTACTTGAAAGAGAGCTAGTGGCTGCCTTGTATTCCTATAAGAAAGAACAAAGCCTGTCTCCTAAATAATTCAAACTTTGTATTGACTAAGATCACAGCAGGTAGTTTAGAATAATCAATCCATAATGTGTCATAATAAGGATTTGCTGAAGGATACACACAGAGTCAGAAATTTTCAGCAATCTATTTGTGTGATTTTCTATTTAGAACTTCTGCTATTCAAGTCAAGGTTCTATTTAGACTTTTTCAACTCCTGAAAATCACCTTGTTACTATGGATAAATCTGCTTCTTAATTGTTCATTAAATTATTTGTTCCTACAAAGCCACAAAATCTACTAATCTTTAAAAGAGAGGAAAATATTATCAAGAATTAAAGACCATTTGACAGAAAAAGACAAATATCAGATGATTTCACTCATATATAGAATTTAAGAAACAAAACAGATGAACATAGGGGAGGGGGAGGAAAAATAAAAGAAGATGAAATCAGAGAGGGAGGCAAATGATAAGAGACTCTTAATCATAGGAAACAAACTGAGGGTCTCTAGAGGGGAGAGGGGTATGGGGTAACTGAGTGATGGGCATGTGGTGTAATGAGCACTAGGTGTTATGTGCAACTGATGAATTACTGAACTCTACCTCTGAAACCAATAATACACTGTATGTTAATTAAATTGAATTTAAATTTTAAAATTTTAAAAATTTTAAAATGAATTAAAGACCGTTTGAAAAAAATAGTGATTTTTTAAAGTCTCCATTCTAACACACAATATATATGTGTACATATATACAGTATATACATGTTTTATATATATGTATATATATTCAGTCCTTGTCTGCATTAAACATCTCTTGGAAGTTGTCTGGTATCCATATCATTCATTTTTATTGTTTTTTACTTACTGTTGTATCCATATTGTATAGAGTTGTCATAACTGGCATTTTTATTACCTGCTGATTCATCTCCTCACTCCAGACTACTTTACTCAGACTTCCCTCCCAACACAAGCCTTATCCCTGCTTCAAAAATGGCCTTCCCAAATTACCTCCACTTCCCTACAATGGTCTCTATTTCCTCTAAACATTTGCCACTTAATGTGTCTCTCCCAGGTGACACCTGTCACATATTGCCAGTGTTGGAAGATCTTTTCTCTCCATATGGAGCTCTGCTGTCCACTCTGGTAGCTCCAACTACATGTGGCTATATACATGCTAATTTAAATTTAGAAACCTGTCCCTCAATTCCAGTCACCACATTTCTCCTACTCGATAGCATGTATTGCTAGTGTCTATTGTCTTGGAGAATGAACAGTAAGGACATTATTGTCCTCACAGAAATTTCAAATGAACAGCACTGCTTGAAATGGTAAGTGCCACAAAGGCCTACATGTTAAGATATCAGTCCAGCAATTCCAGGTACAGGTAAAGGAGTAAAGAAATGATGTTCTCACTCAGAGGATGAATTTGTACAAACACTTTTGAGAATAGTCTGGTAATAGTACATTCGAGAATATACAATCTTTACCAGTTCCACTTTCCTATTTCCACATATATACTCTAAAGAAACTCAGGCTCAGATGCATACAATGACATGTACCAAAATTTCATAGCCACATTGTTTATAAAAGCGGTAAATTAGAAAAAAAAAATCTAAATGTCCATCAATGAGAGCATGAACAAATAAAAAATGAGGGATAATCACATGAGAGAATAATGTATAGCATTTATGATAAATGAAAATGATTTCTATTTGTATCAACCTAGAAAATACAAAAATATGTAATGATCAGTAAAAAACAAAATGTTATTGTAGTGTAAACCCTGAGAGTTTTTTTTTTTCCTATTTTGCAATGCAAGGGCCTGACTTAAGCTTTGATTGTCTAGACATCCACTTCAAAGACCCCTACCTCCAATAAACCCATTGCCATCCAGGCCACCTCCAATCCATATTGAGGCTCCTTTGTTTTAGAAATCCTGGTTGACTTAGAAAACTGACCAATTTGAACCAAATGTTTTTTTCTCTTCCCATGTTTTAAATCCCTGGTCCTATATTTTAAATCCAACCATAAAGAATGAACCCAAGAAACCGTAGGCCCCACCCTCTCAATCCCAATTGAAGTAGAACCACAGGTCAATTTTCCCTCTAGCACAACCTGGCTGTGTGTCACTAAGTGTTCTGTGTAATTTCCAAGTCTTGCAGGTGATAAACTTCTTTCCCCAATGTTTCCTGATGGTTATTGGTGAAGAGAGTCTTGCAATCATAATAAGAACCACAAAGTCCTGTCTAGCCATAGCATTAATTATTGGTAGGCTAAGGCTTGCACAGAACAGTTGCATACAGTGTGGTGCCATATTATAGATATTAAAACACAAGCAAACAATGCTACGTGTGTGTATATATATCTATGCATGCAGATATATTGTATAGTATGCTATATATATTCACACATGTTATATATACTATACGTATATTGTTGTATACATGTATACACATATGTATACATGCACACACACATATATATAACAACAATATGAAAACATGAACAAGGAGAGCATGCAGTAAATTCATGATACTGCTGCCCCTCTGGTCAAGATGATGTAGAAAGCAATGGCGGTAGGAAAAATAATTAAGGACATGAATAATATTTGTTAAAATAATCATCAGTATTATTTATATGAAAAAATTTAAATATGAAGTGACTGTGACAAAATGCTATTATTTGCTAATTGTAGGTGGTGGGCAATTAGATATCTTTTAAGTAATAATTCTCTGAATTGTCTATTTCTGTCCTTTCTACTTCCAGATAGCCTTCAACTTTCTCACATCTGAGAACGATAGAATGTTCTTCCAACAGGGCAACATCTTTTCCTTTTCTATAGAAATTATTTTCTATAGACCAAAAATAGCTACTTTTATTAGAAGGGGACAGGCTCTCTAAGGTGGTAGAATATGGTGAGTGAGGCACAGTGAAGGTCCAGGTGAACGGTTTTCAAAGTGTGGTCCCTGGACCTGCAGCAAGAACATCACCGGGGCATTCATTAGAAATGCAAATATCAGGGGCATCTGGGTGGCTGAGTCAGTTAAGCGTCTGCCTTCAGCTCAGGTCATGATCTGGGACTCCCAGGATCGAGCCCCGGGATAGAGTCCTGTGTTGGGCTCCCCGCTTAGCAAGGAATCTGCTTCTCCTCACTCTGCTCCTCCCCCCCCCCTTATGCTTACTCTCTCTCTCTCTCAAATAAATAAATAAAATATTTTTTTAAAAAAGAAAGAAATACAAATATCCAGGCCCCAATGATTACTCGCTGACTCAGAAAGTTTGAAAGTATAGCTCAGCAGTCCATTCAAAATCCAGGTAATTTTGATTCATGCTTCTGTTTGAGAAACAAGGTTTAGAAAAACGATAGGCAAACTTTGATAGAGAAGTCCAGATAGTGAGTATTTTAGGTTTTATGAACCAAGAGGCAAAAAGACCAGAACCTACTCCTTGAAAAGAGAGAGTGAACGGCACAAAGCACGAGTGTGTGTGTGTGTGTGTGTGTGTGTGTGTGCGCGCGCACATATTTAATGTAGAGCAACCCTGCCCATTCGTCAACTGGCTCATTCATGTCTGAGAGCTAATCAGATAGCAAATCTTCCTTCTTTTGGGTGGATGTGTGTGGAGCTTAGAGGGTATGTGCTGGGGGTTTCGCTTCCTCCCATACAAGTCTTTCTTCAAACGAACTGAATGTGGCTGTGTAATACATAAACAATGCAGGAGAGACTCAATTAGGGACAGAGATGATGTCACTACACATCTTAACTGGTCTGCCGTGACAGTGCTGGATTTTAGTGACCCCAGTGATCCTGGAAAATAATGAGGTTTAAGATATCACCCTCTCCTTTTGTGTTCCAAGAGAAGGCTTACTGTAAAAAACCACTCTTTTCCATATTATTTATATAAGACTCATAGCTGCCTTCTTTATTTACCAGTGACAAGGCCAGACACAGACTCTCAATATTTCTATTTTGCCTCATAAATAATTAGCTAAATTTAGTACAAGGCAAAGTTGAGACCTAGAACTGTCTACAAACTCACAATCTTTTCGGTCTGCAAACCATCATTAAGATAGGATGTTAGAGGTCCTAAAGGATTCTTAATCTGATGGTCCTAAAATCTGAGAAGACTAAAGAATTATCCTGTGTTCTTATGAAAATTTATTATCTTTGTGATCATGACTTTCTCCGGGAAAAGCAACAGAGCTTTTATCCAATTTCCAGAAATGTTTATGTATTTTTGTAGAAACTGCAGGACTTCCAGGATGACAAATTAAGGAAGTTCCCTCCACCCTGGCCCCAGCGACACAACAATTTAACTGGTGAAATTTATTTTAAAAAATCATTTAAAGGAGAAAATCTGGGGAAATGGCATGGTAGGAGGTACCAAGAATCCCCCCCCCACTCTCTCTCAAAGATTATTTATTTATTAGAGAGAGAGAGAGAGAGAGAGAGAAAGTAGTAGGGCATAAGCTTTGGAGAGAGAGAAGCAGGCTGCCCATGGAGCTGGGATCCCAATGAAGGGCTAGATCCCAGGATCCTGGGATCATGACCTGAGCCAACAACAGCCACTTAACTGACTGAGTACCCAAGCACCCCAGAGTCTCTTTTCCACCTAGACAACAGTCATATCAAACACTATTTTGGAGCATGAAAGTCTACTGAAGGCTTGCAGCTTCTAGGAGAAGGCTTGGATGGTAAGTTGCAGTTAATTTTGGTCAATTTTGGCTCTTAGTATCCCAGTAGCCATCCTTATCACCCCCCCCCCCCAACCCTGTGGCAGGCAACCATGAATGCAGTGCAGGAACAGCTTGCACACTATTTATGAGAGCCAGAGTGGGCAGAAAGGACTCTATCCTCCAAATATGAGGGTTCTCATCACTCACTGTAGCTCCTGATACTGAGTACAGAAGAAGAGGTGGTGCCTGTGATTATGGTCTCTCTCCACATTGTTGCAAGCCCCTCCCTCTCTCCTGAAATGACTTCCAGGGGACTTGGAAGACTGCTGCTCTATTTATTTCTTGCCCTCATTTTTCTTTTTCAAAATTTTTGGAGCCAGACATTAAAGACTAGGACATTTAAAAGCAACTGTATATGTGGGGAAATTGAGAAAGTCATCATGCATGCCTGGGGAAAAGATCAGGCTCAGAGAAGACCCAAGAAGACCATACATTTACACCTCAGGCTGACCCTTGGGACAAAAATAACCAACAATAAAAAATTAAACAATAATTTAACAGAATTAATTAATCAATTCTAAAAATAACCAACAATCAAAAATTAAACAATAATTTAACAGAATTAATTAATCAATTCTAAAACAAAACAAACAAACAAAACACAGCACACCCTAGAGAAGGGGAAGAATTTCATTTCCAGAGTTATATTATTTATTCAAATCTCCAGTGTTCAACAACAACAAATCACAAGGTATACAGAGAAACAGGGAAGTTTGTTGCATTCAAGGAAAGAAAATATCAATAGAAAGTATCTCTAAAAAAGACCTAATGGGACTATAAGGGAAAAGAGGGAAACCAAGTGGGGAAAAATTAGAGAGGAAGACAAACCATGAGAAACTCTTAACTCTGGGAAACAAGCAAAGGGTTGCAGAAGAGGAAGGTGGTGAGGAGATGAGGCAATTGGGTGAAAGGCCGGTCCTAAGGAGAACACATGATGAGATGAACCCTAGGTGTTATACTATATGTGGTTAAATTGAATTTAAATAAAATATTTTTAAAAGGAACTAATGGTGGATTTATTAGACAAAGACTTTACAATAACTTTCTTAACCCTCAAAGAACTAATAGAACATACAGAAAAAGATGTGAAGAGACAGAGGAGTCAGCAAATGTGAAAATAAAACAATGGAGATGATTTCAACTGAGGAACAGAAAGAATAAAGACCCAAGAAAAGTGAACAGTGCAAGGGACCTGTGTGACACCTTCATGTGGACCAACATATATGCATTGTGGGATTCTCATAAGAGAGAAAGGGGAAAGGAGAATTTTTGGAGAAATAAAGTCTAAACATTTCCTAAATTTGATGAAATATGTGAATAGACACATTCAAGAAGCTCATCTAACTCCAAGTGAGAGACCCGCCTTGAAACATAAAACCAATTTCTTGAAAGCCAAGACAAAAAGATAATCTTGATAGAGCAAGAGAGAAGATTTTTTTTTGTTGTTTTTTATTTATTTATGATAGTCACACAGAGAGAGAGAGAGAGAGAGAGAGAGGCAGAGACACAGGCAGAGGGAGAAGCAGGCTCCATGCACCGGGAGCCCGACGTGGGATTCGATCCCGGGTCTCCAGGATCGCGCCCCAGGCCAAAGGCAGGCGCTAAACCGCTGCGCCACCCAGGGATCCCAAGAGAGAAGATTCTTAACATTACTAATCACCAGGGAAATGCAAATCCAAACTACAACGAGATAATACCTTATATACATTAGGATGGATAATATAAAAAAAAAAAAATCCCAGAACAAAAATTTACAAGTGTTGGCAAAGATATGGAAAAATTGGAACCCATGTGAACCATTGGTGGAAATGTAAAATGGTACAACTTCTGTGATAAAGAGTACAGCAATTCCTCAGAAACTTGGAAATAGAATTACCCTTTGATCAAACAACTCCATTCCTGGATACATATTATTTTTTTTTTTTACTGGATACATATTAAAAAGAACTGAAAGTATGGTCTTGAAGAGATATTTTTACACCCACATTCAGAATGGCAATATTCATAATAGCCTAAACGGGGAAGCACCCCATGTGCCCATCAACAGATGAATGGATAAGGAAACTGTGGTATATACATACAATGGAATATTTTTCAGCTTTTATTTTTCTTAATTTTTATTTATTTACGATAGTCACAGAGAGAGAGAGAGAGAGAGAGAGAGAGAGAAGCAGAGACATAGGCAGAGGGAGAAGCAGGCTCCATGCACCGGGAGCCCGACGGGGGATTCGATCCCGGGTCTCCAGGATCGCGCCCTGGGCCAAAGGCAGGCGCTAAACCGCTGCGCCACCCAGGGTTCCCTGTTTTTCAGCTTTTAAAAGGAAGAAAGTTCTGACATATGCTATAAGAGGATGAACTTTGAGGAATTATTCTATGTGAACAACCCAATCACAAAATACTGTATGGTCTCACCTCTGCGGGTTTCTTAGAGTCGTCAAAATCACAGAGACGGAAAGTAGAATGGTGGTTGCCAAGACTGAGGGATTGGAATGGGGAGCTATTGCTTACTATGTATAGAGGGTCAGTTCTACCAGATGATAAGAATTCTGCAAAGGATAGCAGTGACGATAGCACATCTTTATGAGTGTATATAGTACCACTGAAGTGTATACTTAAAGATGATTAAGATGGTAAATTTTTTTGTTATTTGTATTTTATCATAATAAAGCAAAATGGGGAAAAATCATTTAAAATCTCTGCAACTTGTCCTAAGGGCATTCAACAAATGGGGAAAATATTCAGCCAAGAAAATAGAACAAATCGTGGTAAGAAAAGCAAGAGTCTCTGTTATTAGAGAAATAAACAAAATCGGGAATAAAAGTGGGATATTACTACTGATCTTAAATAAATAAAATAGATTTTAGGATACTGTAAAACAGAAAATGTCAACGAAGTAGGTACCTTAGATGAAATGGAAAATTCCTAAAAAGTTTCAAATTACTGAAACTTACTCAGGAAGAAATAGAAAATCTGAATAGGCCATAAAAATGAAGAGGTTGAGTTAGTAAATTCTATAAACTGTCCATTAAAGGAAAGGCCAGGACTAGATGGAGCTACTTCATTACACTTGTACCAAACATTCAAATAAGACATAAAACTGTTTCTCCACAAACTCTTCCATAAAATAGAAGGAGATGCTTATCAAATCATTTTATGAGGGCGATATTAATCTGATACCAAAACAAACAAAAAAGATAACAAAGAAAACTTCAGACCAAGTTGTAAGTTAGAGTTTTCCCAGGAATGTAACTTGGGTTCAACATCTGCAAATCGATTATGTAAAGCACCATATTAATAGAATAAAGTACAAAACTTACAATCGTTTGAATAGGTGCAGAAATACATTTAAGAAAGTCTAATATCCTTTCATGATACAATACTTAACAAACTAGAAACAGAAGGTATTTTCCTTAATCTGCTAAATGGTATCTAAGAAAAAAAAAAAAAAAAGCTAACATCATTTATAAAGGTGAAAGACTGAACGTTTTCCTCTTAAGATCAGAAACAAGACAAAAACAAATGTCTGCTTTCATTACTATCAACTTTGTCCTGGAAGTTATAGCTAGGGTAATTAGTGAAGAAAAATGAAATGTAAGGCCTCTAAATTGGAAAAGAAATAGAAAGCTATCTGTATATGCAGATTGTGTAAGGAAAATCCTATGAAATCTACTAAAAACACAATTAGAATTAATAATGAATTAAAGCTGCAGGATACAAGATAAGTGTATATATTATATTTATACACATTAAAAAGTATTCCAAAGCTAAAATTAAGAAAAAAACTCAATAACAGTAACATCAATAAGAATAAAATGCTTTTGCACAAATTTAACATTTGGTGTAAAATCTGCATGCTCAAAACTATAAAACACCATTGAAAAAAAGGTAAAAAGTCTTAAATCAATGAAAAGACATCCCATTATCATGGAATGGAAAGCTTAATACTGTTAGAATGATAGCAACACTGTCAAATTTGTCTACATATTCCATGAAATTCCTATAAAAATACCAGGTTTTTTTCTGCAGAAATTGAGAAGTCTGTCCCCAAAATTGTATGATATTGAAAGATACCAAAAATAGTCAAAACAACTTTAAAGAGCAAAATTGGATGATTAACACTTTCTAATTTAAAAAGTTAATAGAAATTTTATGTGATTCAGATAGTGTAGTGCGGGCATAGAGGTCAACAGAATGGAATTAGGAGCAGAAATAAATCTTTACATTTTCACTCATTTTCAACAAGATGTGCAGAGAAAATTTAATAGAGAAAGAACAGTGTTTCAGTAGATTGCTCCAGGGCATATGCAAAGGAATTGTGATTTAGAATTCCTATCTCCCAACATACACAAAAATTAACTCAAAATTTATTATAGGCCTAACAGGAAGAGCAACAACCATAAAATTATTAGAATAAAACATAATACAAGTCTTCATGACCTCAAGTTAAGCTGTAGTTTCTCAGGTACTATGCCAAAAGCTAGAGCAACAAATGAATGAATAGATAAATTATATATCAACAAAATTTAAAAAAAAAGAAAACTTTTAGGCAAAGAACATTATGAAGAAGAGAAAAGATAACTCACAGAGAGGGAGAAAATATTTACAAATCATATGTATGATAAGGGGCTTTAAAAAAAGATTTTATTTATTTATTCATGAGAGACAGAGAGAGAGAGAGAGAGAAGGCAGAGGGAGAAGCAGGCTCCATGCATGGAACCTGATGCGAGATGCGATCCCGGGACTCCAGGATCAGGCCCTGGGCTGAAGGCGGCGCTAAACCACTGAGCCACCGGGCTGCCCTGATAAGGGGCTTTTAAGTAGAAAATATGAAGAACTCCTACAACTCAACAATCAAAACACAGGTAAAAGAATTTTAAACATGGGAATGGATTTGAATAGCCATTTCTCCAAAGAATATGTTTAAATATCCAATCACTACATGAAAATATTTTTATACCATGAGTTATTAAAGATGCAAATAAAAACAATAAAGAGATACAAATTCATTCGGACTGGCTGAGTACTGTCACAGAGCCCCACGATAACAAGCATTGGTGAGGGTGTGGAGGAACTAGAAGACTCATGCGTGGACATTGGGAACATAAAATGGTGCAGCCACTTTGAAAACAGTTGTGCAGTTCCTCAATATGTTAGACACCGTTACCAGATGACCCAGCAATTCCCTTCTCCGTATATCCCCATGAGAAAGAAAAGAAACTTGCACATCACTGTTCATAGCAGCATTATTCATAATAGTCAAAAAGTAGAAACAACCCAAATGTCCAACCACAGATAAATGGCTAAATAAAAGACGGCCTATTCTTTCAGCGACATACGATTTGAAAATAAAAGGAAATAATGTACTAATGCATACTACAACATGGATGAACCTTGAAAAAATTACGCTAAATGAAAGGATTCACAAAAACCCACATATTATATGATTCAATTTCTGCGAAATGTCCAAATTGATAAAGAAAGAAAGTAGATGAGCGGTTGCCTGGGGTTGGGGAGGAGGAAGGGGGAAATGATCGCTAATGGGTATGGGATTTATTTTAGATGGAACAAAAATGTCCTAAAATGAGATTGTGATAATGCTTGCACAGCCTTGTGAATATACTAAAACACTTGTAATGGCATACTGTGGGTGAATTGTGCGCTATGTAGATTATATTTCAATAAAACTATTTTATTTAAATTTTTTTCAATAAAACTGTTTTTAAAAAGTTTTTAGTGGAAAAGCCTGGGTGGCATAGTTAGTTAAGCTTCTGACTCTAGATTTTGGTTCAGGTCAGGATCTCAGGATTGTGAGATTGAGCCCCATGTCCGGCTTCCCACTGGGCCTTGAACCAGCTTGAGATTCTCTCTCTCCCTCTCCTAAAGAGAGCTCTCTCTCTCTCTCTTTCTCTCTCTCTCTCTCCCTCCCTCCCTCTGTCTCTAAAAATAAAGAGTTGAGGTGAGTGGCTGAAAAAGACCATAGATCATTTTTTTCTTATGTTTCAAGTTTTTTATTTAAATTCTAGTTAGTTCATATAGTGGAAAGATCATAGATCATAATGAAAAACAACAGAAAAGCGGTCCATCCTCATTAAAAATAGATTAGTGGAGTTTCATCATTAAGACTAAATTAACCAAATGCAACAGTTTGGATATTCCTTTTTTTTTTTTTTTTTTTTTTTTCAGTTTGGACGTCTCTAACACTTCAACACTCCTTCATCCCTCAAGCTTGACTTAACTCACACACCACTTCTTGCATGAAATCTTTAGTGGCTTTGTCCCTGCAGAAATATTTTTTTTTTCTTCCTGTATTGCTTCAAGCCTGTCTTTTACAGACGCAAAGCATGGCACCACATGCTGAGCTACCTCCCCAACTAGATGGAATCAATCAGGCCATACGTAGTTCTGTTTCACTCTTATACATGATGAACATAGTTTCTCAGGAAATTGTTGTGCAAAAACAGGCAACCAGTGGTTGAAAATATGTGCCCAATCTGCTACAACTGGACAGAATGTATGCTTTGCTTTGTGTATGCAAATGTTCAGTAAAATAAAGTATAGGCCAATATTGACAAATTGGGTGTTCTCACATGCAATCCAGATTTCTGGATTCTTGAAAATTTGCAAAAATTGCGCTTCTGTTCCTGCTTGGTAACTCTCAACTGAATTGTCACTGTTACCTCCAGCTGTCATGACTACACTCCCATCTACACATCCAGTCGTTTATATTTATCTGCATTTTCTGTTTCGTCTATGCACGCACGTGATTATGTGACTTCTATGTTCACCTGTCAAGTATTATTCAGCCTTCAATGGAGAAGAGATGCTGTTTTATTTTATTAAATTGCCTCAGAACTAAGACTGGCATTAGGATGGCCCTTCCCGGAAGGCCTATTATTGGGATAAGTGGATGAGTCATCAAAATATTCATTCCTACTACTATGCCAATATCAAAGCTGTAAGGTGT
Organism: Canis aureus; assembly: GCF_053574225.1. Classification (NCBI taxonomy): domain Eukaryota; kingdom Metazoa; phylum Chordata; class Mammalia; order Carnivora; family Canidae; genus Canis; species Canis aureus. The sequence continues at coordinate 69,100,902 of NC_135612.1, forward strand.
ACCTTGCACCAAATAATTTAGTAAATAATTTACCCTATTTTTGTAACTTAGTAAAATTCCCTGAAGTGTTTCTTTTGTTTGCTCATTTTAATGCTTTTTGGATTCTGCTGGGAAATCCGGAAGATTTTCCACAGGGGGTGGGCTGCCTCTAAGGCCATTCTCCATAAAAAATCCCCATCCTTGAAGCTGACTCATTCCCTTTCTGCCACTCCACTGTGACTCTGCTCACTTGCATGAAGACAGGCAGAAAAAGTGATTCCATTTAGTCTTATGGCTTCAAGTGCTATCTGATGACTTCCCTCACCAATGACTTCTAACTGTGCATCTGCCACCTGGACCTCTGCCCCAAACTTTGGATATCCACTGAACATCTCACACTTGAGCTCTTGATCCTCCTCCTGGAGACCCCTCTCTTAAGTCTTTCCCATCTGGGAAATTCCATTCTAGCTGCTCAGCAAGACCTTCAGAGTCACCTTGACTCCTTCCTTGCTCTTATTCCACACATTCTGTTCCTCAGCAAATCCATTGGCTTTACCCTCAAAATATATCCAGATCTAATTTGTCTCCTACTTTGACTCCACCTCTTGGTCCAAGTCAGCGTTCTCTGTTAGATGAAACAGGGGAAAAGCCTCCACAGTGGCCTTCTTGGTTCCGTCCTTGCCCCACCCCCATTCCCTTCCATTCATTCCCCAAATGGCAACCTTTTGAAATATGTCACATCTGATTCTTCATGTACTGGCTTCCCCTTTCTCTCTAACCATATACCAACAACCTTAAAGTGGGCGTTGAGGTCCTGCATGACCCAAACTTTGTCCCCTCATTAGCCTCTCCCCTGTGATATCCTGCCCTCCACTCTACCCCCAGCCTCCTTGCACTTCATATAAACCATGGAATGTTCTGCATGGCCAGGATCCTGTTCCATGAAAAAGAGGTATATACATGATTTCTAAAGGCTGAAGGAGCCATAAGACCAAAAGGAAAGGCCAACAAGTATAGCTTGACAAGAAATTATTAATTATAACATGTCTTGGGTGCCACAAGACAGGGACATCTCCACAATCCCACCTCCTGTCAGACCTGCTTCTACAGCCAGAGGGACTGGGAGTACAGGCTGGAGGACTCCTGGGAGGAGAATGTTGGAGAATAAGTGTACCCTGGTCCTTATCTCCAGAGCAAATCAAGGGCACTATGCCCAGGGGCATACTTAGGGGTGTGGTTAAACAAAAGGCAAGAATGGCAGTGGGGAGGTTCTGCTCCAGAGGGTTTTGGGTCATGGAAAGGTCATCACAGAGGATTTGTCCAAGATGACGTCAGTATGGTTCACACAGATTCCAACCTCTTCCTTCCCCTGTTGACTCAAATTTCACTTTCCTGCTGAGACGTCATGAATGCCCTCTTTCAAACTGTTCTTCCAGGACTTTTGATTCTCCTTACCTAATTTACTTTGGAGGTTTAGCCAGTTATGGCTATGTTTATATTTTGTAATATATATGCACACAGTATGTGTACATGTGTATACGTATATACATATGCATATATAATTTATGCATATATAATTTAATTTATAATTATAGATATGCAAATATATGAATATTTGTACTTTTTGTGATATTTGTATTTATATTTTTCCTTATATTTAATGCATTGTGTCAGGTATATCTGAATGTATCTTATATATTTTACTCATTCCCATAGTTTAGTACACAATTTATTTATTCACCAGTCCCGGGTCTGTCCCACCCTCCCAGAATATACAAGGGCTTTGTGAAGCAGAAACTTACATTGGTTTTGTATCCTCCTGAATATCCCAAGGCTGAGAAGAGGAGCTGGCATCTAAGAAGGTGCTTGAGAAATTGAATGAGTCCCTTCCGTCCACCCACCACTGACAGAACTGATTGCAGGGGGCCCCAACCTATTTAATGGGCACTCTGGGAAATACAGAGGCCAGAGAGAGAGAGCTACTGCCCTCAGATGATCCCTGCCATGGCCAGGACATAGGTATAGACAGTGCTGGCCCAGCTGTTTGCTCTGGGCCAACTGTTTGCACCGGGCTCTGCTCTGTTTGCTCCTTTTAACCAGCCCATGCTGCACCTGACCCATGGAAGGCCATGCGGCAACCCACCCTATTGGGTGTTCCAGTCCAATCCTTCCAAAAGCACCCATTTTTCTCCCTTCTGTGTTCAGTTATCTGGGAGGTTCTCTAAGGCTAGGCCTGCTTTTGTCACCTCTGCTCCTCACCCTAGTTACCCTCCAGTCAGAGACGCAGTGCTGGTGACCAAAGCCAGATGAGACAGCCTCTCCTTCCTCTTCCGTGAGGGAAAAAGTACATTTCCTTCTTTAAGTAAAGGCACATTCATTTCTTATTAGACACCTGGCAGCTCCCCAAATGCTCCCACACAAGAAGCCTTTTTGCCTCACTCCCTGTCCTCCTTCCACCTTGGGACCCCTGTCAACCTCCTGCCTTTAAAATAACCAACTTGCCTCAGGCACAGGAACTTGAAGTTCACCTGCAGGGTGGAGTTCAGACCTGAAGACGCCCAAGCCACCAAAAAGTATAAAGCAATCCCATATCAGAGCACATTTGCATATTCTCTGGACACATTTGTCACACTGCAGTACGTTTATAGATGAAGGGACTGAGACCTCAGGAAGCAACTGCTAGGGTTGGTGTGTCTGGCTGATGGCAGAGGAGGACAAGAGCCCAGGCTCCTGTGACTGTACAGCCTGTGCCTTTCGTCTCACACCTGTGAACCTGCCATTAGCTTTCTTACAAAAGGACAAAGGCCTTGAGTTGACTAGGTACTCACCCTTTGGAACATTAAAGCTCTTGACCTGGAGAACCACACTACAAGCTCGCAAACCCTCCTGGGGTAGTTCCTGTTATTTGAGAGAGGATGCCGATGAGTAGCACCTTGCAGAAGGAACTCCACGTACATCCTATAGCTCAAAAGGTGCAGAGCAGGAATACAAAGGCAAGTGGGTGGGCTGATTCCAGCGCCCAGCTTCTCTCCGTCCAGAAAGGTTTGTGCACAATGCAACTGACACAGCATCTTTCTGAGCAAAAAGACTAGTTCATCTAATTGTCATCAGAGGCATCATCCTAGATCAAAGGAACCATTTTTCTGGAGAAACAACAACAACAGCAACAACGACTATATCCTAAAATGTATATGTGTGTCCATATCCAGTTTTGCGTTTAAGACACCAAATTAAATACAACTCCAAAGAAATTCTGGGCCAAAACAAGAGTCTATTTGGGGAAAATAATAGAAGTCAGAATTGCTGTGCCTTGAGAAAGATTTTGTCACTAAGCCTGTGTTTGCCTCAGTCAATATGCTCTGTCCATATGAATTTGTGGTTTTAGCAATTCAGGAGTTACCCTAGAATATCCTTTGTCATCTAGACAACCTGTAGACGATATGCTCTGCTATATATTCAGCTCTGCGAATTCTTGTTGATATTTAATTGAATTATGGAGGTTCTACTTTTAACCTTAATGACGATTCCCTTTTGTGATCACTGAGAAGAGATCATCTGGGACCATCCCAGAGAATATGCAGACAGATGCTTCTAAGAACAGTATCCTACAAGGCATCAGCTCTGGGTTTGCCAAAGGGAGAGGATGTTATCAGAAGATCTATTCAAGCAAGTCTTGACTAGAAGAGCCAAGCCAGAATCAGGATAAAAAGACAGACAAAGGCAAACATAAGGAGACAAATAATAACAAAAGAAGAACAAAATTGAAAAAAAATAAATTTTTAAATTTGAAAAAAAAAATTATTTTTTTAAAAAGTTTGAACATTTTCATATGAACAAAATTTGAGTATTAAACATTATGAGGCCGGGGGAAGTAGGCCAAAAGTAGCTAAGAGATAGAGAAAAGGTAACAGGACAGGAAGAAGCAAGAAGGTTCTAAACAGAGGCTGTCCTCTACTGAGGCTCTTTAGGAATTATGCCAGGGGCAGCATTCAGCATGGGAAGCTGAGGTGCTGAAAGGCACCGAGGGGATGTGAGAAGCCTGCACAGTTTGTTTTGGGTGAGGGACTGACACCAGGGAAAACTCAGTTGGTGCCATTTGGAGCAGAAGCCATGTTAGCAACTTCTCTCCAGAGTGACAGAGCTTAGCGTGATCCTGGAGGATAGAAATCGGAAAACCAAAGACAGAGGCACTCAGCAGGGAGAAGGGGGAAGAGAGAGGTGGGTTTTATCTGTCCCCCTGTTCTCCTGTTATCTAGAATCCTGGCTCCCGACCTCTGGAAGGAGCAAAGCCCTCAATGGTCTCAGCCTCTGAGAAACCCCAGCAGCCTCAGCTATGAGGCTGAGCATAGGAGGAAGTCACCTTCCCTGCCCCTGACACAGGAAAGCCTGCTCCAGGTGCAGCCAAACATTCTCCCCCTCCTGGCCTGACAAAGGATAGAAGGAGAGGAACTTGTCATCCTACACAAAGAGGACTCACAATCATTGTAGATAAGGGCTGGAAGTTTATTATTATTATTATTATTATTATTATTATTATTATTATTATTCAGTCGTGTCTCTGACCTCAACAAGCCTCTTCTCAACTTACAACTCCTAAGTTAAAAATTACTGAAAAATGCAATGCCTTCTGCAACTTTATGATTAGCTGAGGGTTCTGCTGACAAGCAACAGAATTGGTTTAAAAAATTTACGAATACTGCTTACCTTACTGACTTAAGAGAACTTAGTGGTTGCAAACACTGCCCCTGCAGGAAAATGACTAAGCTCTAAGTACCCATTCAGGCACACACATGCCCTGGGAAAGTAGCTGCCCTTGTGAGCCCAAGGTCTCTGTAAAGACAGGAAATAATATCTCTATCACAGATCTGTGCTGAAGAGTAAAATATATGATGAGATATATAGGCAAAGTACTTAGCATGGTGTCAGCCATAATAGGCTCCGATTAAATGATAAGAGGTTTTCATATCATAAAATGAACTTTGAAAATATCATTAAAGACACTTTGTTATCACTATTGCTGTTGATGATTATGATGCTTGGCTTGTTTGTCTTCTTTATTCCATTATTGGAATAAAACCATATTCCAGGGCAGGAAAAAAAAAAAAGAAAGATGACAAGATTATACACAGTACTTACTATGAGTCAGAGAGGGCCCACAGTGATGTCACAGCCCAACCAAAGACCCAAACCCATGGGACGAAAAATAAATAAATAAATAAATAAATAAATAAATAAATAAATAAATAAATAAATAAAAATATCAGCATCTTCCTCAAAGGTTGGAAGTCATTTAAATAAGACTGTTCCTAAAGATGAGTATTTGTTTCTTGAGGCTGTAGAAGGTTCATTTACATATCACCCTATATGAAGCGTAATATTTCAAAAAATGAACATAATGTTAACTACTTTTGCTGTCACCTTTCATTTTTAAGTCGTCACACATGTTATGGCCTCCTTTTATAAACCAAGTGAGTCAATTTGGAATATGTCGTGAAAGATAATGCCATGAAAGCTAAATGAAGTCCAAGTTAACCTTCAGCATCAAGGGCAAGCCTTCAGTTCTGCCACAGTGATCCAGCAACAAATTCGGTTCTGAGCTTCCTGGTGGCCAAGGCAAAAATAATACACCATCAGTTCTATGATTCTTATTTCTACAAAGGATAGAGAGAATGGCTAGTGAGTCTTTTACAAAAGCAGTTTTGTACATGGGAGATCCTGGAGGAGACAGGGAATAATTAAACGGACGGTGAAGAAGGTGGCAGTTCTGAAGCATTATTAGTGAACTTGGGGATTCTGCTCCTCTCCGCTGCTCAGTTTTGGCATGTATGAAAATGTTTGGTAAATAAAAGGGACGAACCATGGATATCTGCTTCTTTGCTGCTCCCTAAGGTTGAGATGTACATGCAAATATCAAGAGAGTTGTTCCTTGGTCTTGTAAAAGTCATTATACAACACAATGTGTAAAATGAAGATGCAGCCTAAAAAATAATACAATAAAATATGTGTGGCATGGTAAATTTGACTTGACTCAAAAGGGAGAAAGAAAAGCCCAACAAACAAATGAATAAATACAATAACAACAAAAAGCCTCCATCCCGAGAGAACTGTGGCCATTAGCAGTTACCACTTACTGGCTGCCTGTGCTCTAATCTGAATCTATGCAGGACTCTATGTGGTACATGTTACCTGGATCCTTAGATAACTACTGTCATTAGAGATAAAATCTAAAACATCCATCAGAGGAATACAGTGCAACAGTGAAAACAAATGAACTAGATTTAGACACACCAACACAGACTTTCAAATGGCATCATGTTGAAAAGAAAAAAATAATCTAATTACAGAAAAATAAACATTGTGTGATAACATTTGTAAAAACTTTTAAAATTTCAGCAAGTAGATAATGGATTCAAGGTATAAACATTGGACTGGTAAACTATGTTGCAAATTCATCCTAATAATTGTCTCCTGGGAAGGAGAGGGGCTGATATGGAATGGGAATAGATAGGCAATTAACTTCACCTTCATAGTAACATCATTTTATTAACAACAATGTGTGAAGCTAATTTTATAAAATGTTAATACCTGTTAATTACTAATGGCAGGTGTACAGATGGTTGTTAAATTATTTTCTTTTTGCTTTTGTATATTTCAATTTTTTTTTTTTCCCAAAGAATAGAAGCATAACTGATGAGTTCACATGGAGGACTGCTCTGGGACACTTGTTACCTCAGCTCAGTGAGGCATCCCTGCCACCTGGCACAGAATAAACACTTTTGACCACCCTCAGGTTTGAAGCAGTCCCAGAGGGGGAACCTCATGGCCTAGAGGAGTTTGAGGAGCAATGTGTAAGGGGTAGTCTTCTGAAGCTTTGTCTGACTTCTGCCAGTGAAAAACCCAGAAATATTTCAGGGCCATTTTGAAATGGTCTGGATTCCTGTTGGGACTGCATCATAGACCAAGAATTTTTCTGGAAGTTTCCTTTCGTAGAATAATGGGTAAGGTTTGGCCCAATCCCTGGGCTGGACCTTTCGCAAGAATTCAGTAAATTCTCCAAAGATGTAATTGTTAGAAATATCTATTTCTCTGATTCTGACCTCCAACTACCTTGTAAAGGGAAATATATATGTTGGCAAACTCAAATCATTAGGTTTTCATTCACTTTACTGAAGAAAACTGGGGTTTGGGTGGGGATTCCCATATTTTACATGTAGCTGTGTATCTGCCAACAATTCAGGTGCATTGGCACTTGCCATCTTCTCCCTTGAAAGTTCTACTGTTCGTTGTCAAATTTGTTAACCTGGTTAACTTTTCCTCACTTTTCAAAGCTTATGTGGTCACCTCTAGGAAGTCCCACCCTCTTCTATCCAGTCCCCAGGTTTGGTCCGATGGTCCATAACCCCCAGTGAATGTCTCCTCCTTAGTACTTCTCAGATGACCCTTTTGTTCTCTTGGCAGCAAGTGTGTGAGAGAAAAGAAAATTAAAAAAAAATTAATATTAATGCATGTTTCCAAAATTATTTGACGGTCATACATGCATACATTGACTTTATTATATGATCTTTTAATTTCATGTAGAGTTAAAGGAAACTACATCCCCCAACCTCTTGCATGGATGTAGCTACAGAAGTCCTGGCTTGCTAACTCTTTTGTCTAAGGGAAAAACCCATGACCCCTGTTGTCCAATGGCCATGACTGATGGGCCAAGGGTAGACTAGTGACATAAAGGCAACCCATTCTTATGTTGACCTCTGGTCTATGGTCAGACTTGACACCAAGATAACTCAACACTTTTAATGTCTCAGTATGGTCCATGCACTCGACAAAACACTTGCCATACATGACCTGACATATTCCTCACAACAACACAAAAGGGGCAGAACCATAATTCTCTATGTGACTATGAGAAAACAGAGATTCTCAGAGTTTGGTAACTTGCTTAAGGCCACAAGGTTAATAAATGTTGGAGCTAGAGCTAGATTTTTATCTGAGGACTAAGGGGCTTTAAAGCTAAATTTGTAGGGCCTGGTATGAAAAAAATTAGATTTGACATGAAATTCTTCTCTCGCCAGTGAGGACTTTGGCAACATGAAGAGACCAGAGCCATTATATTGGAGTGAGAAGCTGATTGGATGCCTTCAGTAAAGCCATGTCTAGTGAGGTCACAGAAAATCACGAGAACATAAATATGAAAAAGCAAAGCAACTTCAATGCTAGAGAGATGAGAACTGAAAATGTGCAGAGATAGGCGCCAAGCTGGTAACAAATGAAGAGTAAGAAGATCCATGGGTTTCTCCAGTTGAGGATCCTGGTGCCATTTTGGATGAGTTCTCTGCCTGCACTGGTCTTCATGAGGATCTACCTCTGATTTTATCTGAGATTTCTGTGTCTCTTACTACCCACATATATGCACCATTCCAAAACAAACAAACAAAATCACCTTCAAATAGAACCAAAAGGGTATAGAGAAGGTCATATATCACTACATCTAATACTTTCATGCCCACAAGGAGTCCTCACTATCCCCCTTTTACAATCAAAGAAACTCAGGCCCAGAAAGAGTCACTTGCCCAAAGTCATAATTCAAATATAATTACAACTGACTTTGTAATCTGTTTTTATAGCTCTTAAAATGCTAAGGATGATGTAAATAATCAGATGTTGGGGCCTCCCTGGCTGAGGTAAATATTGCAAGATGAAGATATTAAAATATCTTGCCCCTTACTTGTAATGCAGGTTGGAAACCGAGCAGGGAGAGACCCGAGGTCATTACTGTCAATGGGAGTCTGGTCTATCAAGAGTGAGCAGAGGGACGCCTGGGTGGCTCAGGTTCGTAGTTGACAGTCTGCCTTCAGCTCAGGGCATGATTCCAGGATCCGGGATCGAGTCCCACGTCGGGCTTCCTGCATGGAGCCTGCTTCTACCTCTGCCTGTGTCTCTGTCTCTCTGTGTGTGTCTCTCATGAATGAATAAATAAAATCTTAAAAAAAAAAAAAAGAGTGAGCAGAGCATGTATGCGTAGGCACCTGGTGCACTTGTAAGCATACAGTGTGTATGTCTCTGTGGAAATGTGAGTACATGGCTGGGCCTGGGTGTTTCTGTGGCTGAATGCACGTGTGATGTAGGTATGCACAGATGTGAAGAGTGTGAGGTTTTTATTTTTATTTATTTATTTATTTTTAAGATTTTATTTATTTATTCATGAGAGACACAGAGAGAGAGAGAGAGAGAGAGAGAAGAGAGAGAGGTAGCGACACAGGCAGAGGGAGAAGCAGGCTCCATGTAGGGAGCCCGACATGGGACTCAATCCCAGGTCTCCAGGATCACGCCCTGGGCCAAAGGCAAGCGCTAAACTGCTGAGCCACCCAGGCGTCCCGAGTGTGAGGTTTTTAAATCTATAACGGAAACTTTGGAATTCACAAAAAGAAAATCTATTTTTTAAAAAAATCAAAATTCCCCATCAGTTCGAGATCTGGGCTAAACCCATCTCCCTAGGGATTCGTTTTTATGGAATACATCAACTCTGCATTTGCCAAGATTTCAGCCTAGTTTAGATGCAAGAATCACTTATTTCACTGACCTTGAGCTTTCCAGGGCTTTTAATCTTCTCGCTGAGACGTTCAATTGTAAAGAACTAGAAAAATTTCCAGGGACCCTTTATGAACGTCTCACAGAATGAAATACAGCAGTGCCACTGTCTACACACAGCACTTTCGTGGCTCGCAGAGTACTTTCATTTGTGTCATTTTACTTGACCCACCTAACAAATCTGTGAAGAAGGCAATTTCAAGTTAAGAAACTGAGGCTTAGGGACTTTATGTAATATAGCCAGTGGACATATTGAAGGATATGGGGGTAGAAACATAATTTTCATCCAGGCCTTTTTGCTTCCAGGCCTATGACCTTGAAAACAGACCACCCCCCACACCAAAAAAAAAAAAAAAAAAAATTCTCTTGTTTAACTTAAACCTGTCCAATAAGGCACCCTCTCCTCCATATTTTTCATTAGTTCTTGCCCAAGTTTTATGTGTCTTTTGATCCTGTGTAGCTTTCTTTCCTTCCTGGTGAGAAAGTTTCTCTTTTGCTATGATATCATGGCCTAACGGTGTGCCTTCAGTTTGCATATCAACTCCTTCTGGAGGCTCCTCAGAGCTTTGCCTGGTTTCTGTAAGCCAGGGCAGTATTGCTCAAACTTCAGTAATGTGCAGACTCCATCTGCAAGAAAAACACTCTCATGGACCCCCTAGTGCTGTCTGGATAATTTTATTTTAATGTAATTTAAATATGCATACATATAAACTCATTATAACCACCTTATGCTTACAGCTGTTATATTGGTAGGAACCCTAAAAATAAAAGTCTGCGTGTTCTCTCTTTACCACTTTGGTGTCACTTAATAATTCAATTCTTTCGACATTTGTTTCTGTTCAAATTACTATTAGAAGTTGCGATGCCATTTGGTTCTTATTTGAAATAAATGCATCACTTTCATGTTAAATTCTACTTTGGTTCTTCTCCCACAATTTAGGTACTACTAATGGATGACAACATGATAAAAGCCACATAAACATAGGGAAGGAAATTGCTTGGAGTGTGTCATTTTGAGATAATTCTATGAGTGATCTCGAGCAGATCAAAATTAATTTTGAAAATTATCTTCAAACTTATCATGAAAATATCTTTTCTGGCCCCAAGAGCACAGTGCAGAGTGAAGAAAAGTGTCAGAGGTCTGGTATAGCTGTCTACATGGAGTGGGAATAGGCAAAGAGGGGGTTCTTGAGAACTCTTAGAACTCAAATAAGGCCAAGGACCAGACATTTATAAGGGTTTTTTCAAAAAGAGTTAGTGTACCTGCCCTCTTATTGGTCCATGATCTTTAAGAGTCCAGTGAGACCCCAGGGAAGGATCCAGGGAAGGGGCTTCAGAGTGTGCAGCTAAGCCTTCTGTGCCTTAGTCTCAGGGGAAGGAAGCAATGTTAAATCAGAAAGATCCAGAGGAATAGCTATGATCTGGATGGGACTGCTGGACCCAGGGACTGGGACATGGCCTACTTAGATCTGCCCTGAGGAAAATACAAGCTTAAAGAGGCAGACCTGAATCCCATTCTTGAAGGGCCCAGCTCTCCAGAGGAGAAATCCAGATAAACAAGGGCCCACTTCCAGAAAGATACAGGTGGGGCATCTCAAAATTCTTTTATTTTTTTTTTATTTTATTTAATTAATTTATTTTATTTTTTATTTTTTTTTCAAAATTCTTTTAAAAAGCAGTGGGAACACTGGCAAAAACTACCAAAAATTACTTTTTCAGAGCATGGGCTTTTAACAATCAAAAGAGTGTTTATTCAGGAAAAATGGCAGGACCCTAGTAAGAACAGAGAGCCTGGGAGATTTTATATTGTCCTAATACCACAACCCTCTCCTCAGCTCTTAAAAGTTAGCAGCCTTGCAATGACAGTAGCTGTGAAAACTGCCCCCCTACATACCACCAGAGGGGAGAAGAGCAGGTTTGGACCTTCCCAAAAGCCCTTTCCTGGAGAATGATCACTATTCGATGTCCCTGGAAGCTCGCTGAAAAGATTTGTTCTCAGAGCTCATCTTATTGGACCTGACTCTAAGCTTGCTCGGTGTTAGCAGCCCCACCCACAGGGACTTTGGCAAAAACAATCAGCTACAATCTTCCAACAGCGCGACTGCCCCAGTGGCATTACCAGTTGGTGCTAATAAGAGGCTGACCAAATACTTAAAATCTAGCATCTTAAAGTAACACTTTATATCTTGCTGTTTGGGAGGTTGAAAGTCTGACCCCAGTCTCTTGGGCTAAAATCAAGGTGTAGGCAGAGCTACATTTCTTCTGGAGGCTTTCAGGGACAATCTTTTTCTTGCCTTTTCCTGTTTCTTGAGCCTGTCTATCCTGCTGGGTTGTGGATCCTTCTCTTCATCTTCACGTGCATCATCCCTATATCTCTTTGGCCATTCTCCTATATTCATATCTCCCTCAGACACTCTGCCTCCTTCTTCCACGTATAGGGACCCTTACAACTACCTTGGCCCTTCCTCAATAATTCACAATAATCTTCCTATCTTAAACTCAGCTAATTAGCAAACCTAATTCCATCTGTAATCTTAATTTCCCTTTATCATATGACATAACTTATTTAAAGGTTCTAAGAACTAGGATGTGGATATCTTTGGGGGGGGGGGAGGCATTATTCTTACTACCACACCATATGCTGCAACAATTCCACTTCTAGCTCTAACCAAGATCGTTGAAAACATATGTCCATAAAAAGTGTGTGTATAGGAATGTTCGTAGCAGTCTTATTCATAGCCAAACAACAGAAATCCTCAAATGTCCACCAACTAATGAATGGATCAATTAAAGCAGCATATCCGTACTGTAGAATATTATTGAGCCAAAAAATGAATAAAGTCATTTTATTTGAAGTATAAATAACCTATGGTGTTACATTCATGATATTTGTTATGTGTGCAACATAATGATTCAAAAATTCTGTACGTTACTCCGGGCTCACCACGATAGATATGGTTGCCAAACAATGTTACTACAGTATTTTTGACTATACTCCCTATGCTATAGTTTTCATCCCTATGACTTGTTTACTTTATACCTGAAAGTTTTTATCTCTAAATTCCCTTCACCTATCCACCCATCTCGCCACCACCTTCCTGTCTGGCAACTACCAATTTGTTCTCTGAATTTTAAGAGTCTGTTCTTCTGTTTGTTTGCTCATTTGTTGTTTAGATTCCACGTGAAGAAAAATGATAAGGAATGAAATTTTAATACATGGTATAAACTGGAAGAACCTTGAAAACATTATGCTAATAAAAGAAGCCATACAAGGCACCTGGATGACTCAGTCTATTGAGTGTCTAGCTCTTGGTTTTGGCTCAGGTCATAATCTCAGGGTCCTGGGATGGAGCCTGGCATCAGGCTCCACACTCAGCAGAGAGTCTGCTTGAGGATTTTCTCTCTCCCTCTCCCCGGAGCCTCCCCACCCCCTTCCCAATATAAATAAATCTTTAAATAACAAGCAAAAAAAAGAAGCCATACACACAAGGCCACTTAACTCCATTTACATGAAGTATCAGAATAGGCAAATTCATGGAGACACAAAGTAGATGTGGTAACCAGGGAATGAGGGGAGGGAGGAAATAGGGAGTGACTGCTTGGGGGTATGGGTTTCTTTTAAAGTGTGAGGAAAATATTATGGATTAGTAATGATCAACACATAAATTTAAGAATATATTTAAAATCATTTAATCATACACTCGAAAAAGGTCACTTCATGGTATGTGATTTATGTCTCAAAAAATGTACAAAAATAAGATTAAAAAATCCAGGTACAGATTTAGAACCAAAGCCTTAAATTGGTAGTAAAGAGAATGACCTTCTGTGTGGATTTAAGAGTTGGGTTTCTCAAAGCATTTCTCCCTCAGGAGCATAGAGTTCCCATATAGAAACTCAATATGGGAAAGGTGAAATAGGGACTATCCCTCCCAGTCAGCATCTCATCTGTCCACCAAACTGGTATTGTTACCCTCAGTTTGTAGGAAGAATGGTCAGGCCATTTCCCCATGGCAATACAAGTAACCAACCATGTCTGATGTTTTGAGTCCAGACCTTGGCCCCAAAGCCTAATAAGAGGCTTTTGAGCCTGTGCAAGCAGCACTTCGTACCAGGAATTCACACCAAAACAACAACAGCAACAACATAAGACAGTTTTGCCACTAAAAGACAACCTCTCTCAACCACATATCACTGGCAATATGACCATAATACACATTAATGAAAATGAAAATAATCATGAGCCACTCCACTTTGAATTTAGCCTAAAGTCTTATATTTGGTTCCTGCTTCCATAATTATTATTCTATCTGAAGAGGGTTTCTGAGGGCTCTCAGAGGCCAAGTCAGCACTATACAATGTTCTTGATAACTTTTTCAACATTTCCATTTGTTATCAATTAATATTTATGAGTGTCTAGAAGTTCACATCCTAGTGTTTGAAAAACGCTTTATGAAGTGACTTGTGTGGAAAGCACTGAATGTGTGTGCATGCATACAACTCTTACATCTGAGGTTAATTTCTGAATTTATTTGATTCACATTTCATTAACCTATTGGCAGAATGTTATATAGGTGTGTGACCTGGGTCCTCGAACCCAAGTGTGGAAATATTAATATTCATTTATTATGTGGGTAGGTCACCTAGGTGAAATGATTCTGTATCGTTAGGCTCTAGGAATGACAGCAATAAATTAATAAAACACAGTCTTTCAAGAAAATCCAAAAAAGGCTAAAGTCTTTCGCACCAGCAGTAAAAGTGACTTGCCCATCTAAAGCAAACACATGTTATCAATGCTTTTGGCATTCCACTAAAGCTTCTGGGACATGGACATTCTATAATGATTCTACTTCAAAAGTTGACTCCCACAGTGTACTAAATGATTATCAGTACTCTGGATTGTGCACTCACCATTTTTAACAATATGACAAAGTGAAGCAGTCACCTTAATCCAATAGCCAGAGTCTAGGCCTTGAATGGACTTTCGAGATGATTTATTCACAAGCATTAGGGACATAACTATCATGCAAAATCCAGCATCTTAATTAATTAGTTGGGGTCCAGGAAGGTTTGCACACATGTCTGAGGCCACGTATCTAGTTAAGTGTAGAGCCAGTTTAGAATCTGTCTATAAATGTATTTCCCAAGTACCTCTGAGCACAAGCTGTGTGCTAGAAACTGGGATATTGACTGGATTCTAGGACTCTTGCAGTAACCTGGGGAGGCAGCAGGTGAATCAATATCCACAGTGTGACATGACTGCCTGGGTTCAAATCTCACAAAGTCCACTTACTAGATGGTACTGAGTTTCACAATCCGAATAAAGGGGAAGAACACTATACCTACATCTTAAAATTGTTGAATTAATTGGCATGTCTGTGAAATTCTTAGAGTAGTTACCAGTATACAGTAAGCAATTAATATATCTCAGCTGTCATTAATATCAGTAATGTCATCATCATCATCTTGTGCCATGATAAACTTAAGAACAAGATTTCAAATCAATATTCAGATAAGAGGTTCATAATGCAGCCTGAGAAGCAGAGATAGAGTTATCTTCAGAACAAGGAATATATAACAAGCCAAATAATATTCTCCCCTCCCTCCATTTTTTCAGGTCGTCATCCCTGGAAACTGTAAATGTTGCTTTTTGTGGAAAATGGGGCTTTTTAGATATGATTAAGTTAGGAGATTTAGATGGAGAAACTTGTATATTATCTAAGTATGTTCTAAATATAATCACAAGTATCCTTACTAGTATTATGCTGAGTGAAATGAGTCAATCGGAGAAGGACAAACATTATATGTTCTCATTCATTTGGGGAATATAAATAATAGTGAAAGGGAATAGAAGGTAAGGGAGAAGAAATGGGTAGGAAATATCAGAAAGGGAGACAGAACATAAAGACTCCTAACACTGGGAAACGAACTAGGGGTGGTGGAAGGGGAGGAGGGCAGGGGGTGGGGGTGAATGGGTGACGGGCACTGAGGGGGTACTTGACGGGTTGAGCACTGGGTGTTGTTCTGTATGTTGGCAAATTGAACACCAATAAACAATAAATTTGTTATTAAAAAATAATAAAAAAATAAAATGTAGAGGGAGGGAAAAAAAAGAAAGATAGGGGGATACGTGACACAAAGACACACAGAAGAGAAGATAATGTGTAGCAGGGCAGACAGATATTTGAAGATGCTGGCCTTCAAGACTGAGGTGATGAGGTCAAAAGCTAAGGAATGTGGCTGTCTCTGAAGCTGGAATAGACAAGGAACAGATTCTCCCCTAAAGCCTCGAGAGGGACTATGGCCCTGCTGACATCTTAATGGGCTCACTGACATTGACTTCAGACTTCTGGCCTCCAGAACTGTAAGAGAATAAAGGTGTTCTTTCAAGCCACGAAATGTGTGATGTTTATTATAACAGTCACAAGAAAGTACACAGAAGACTTCCTGGAAGAAGGGATTTTTGAAATGTCTACTACAGGATGAGTAAAAATTAGCTGAGCAAATGGGAGAAGAGAGGTTTGGTACACAAAAGAAATTCTCTGAGGGGGCTCTGAGCTCATAATTTGGCAAGCTGGAGTGAAGATTAGCTCTGGAAGAGAGGCTAATGATGAGCCTAGATGAGAAGTAGAAGAAAAATTATCAAAATCCTCAAAAACTTACCACAAATTTGAAGTTTATTCTAAAGATATGGTGTTTGAACATGCTCATTTAGCAAAAGATGAGGGATTCTAAGCCCAATCCTTCCTGGAGAAGTAAGAAGAGCCCAATGTTTCTCCTTGAGAAGGGAACACAGAACCCCTGTCCTTACCATGGAGCATTGACAGGGATGGGCAGGCTTACTGTCTGTAAGTATATGCCTCACCCAAACTTCTGCCATGGGGGTTGTTTCTTACGAAATGGGGGATGTTGGACACTCAGCAATAAGACCAGCTACAGAAATAACACAGTATCCTGGAAAGAGCTTCTTTCAGAGCCAAGTCTGAGAACAAAATCTATCTTGGCAATGCCAAGTTAATGAGAAACAGCTTTTGGTGCCCAAGTGAAAAGGAAGACCATGAGTCAAGCACATGCAAAAATCACTGATTAGTTAGGAAAAATGAACTGATACTTCCCCCCCCCCCAGGGGTCTATTTTAAACTTAAACAATATATGTGCCCTTTCTAGGTTTTAATTAATTAGTTTATTTATTTATTTATAGATTT
Organism: Canis aureus; assembly: GCF_053574225.1. Taxonomy (NCBI): domain Eukaryota; kingdom Metazoa; phylum Chordata; class Mammalia; order Carnivora; family Canidae; genus Canis; species Canis aureus. The sequence goes on from NC_135612.1 coordinate 69,117,671, forward strand.
AAATTTGATTGAAAAGATGAGACTTATAGCATTAGAAAAAGCACAGGGGATATTGTTGATACTGTTTATAGTTTTCCTATGTGAGGTAGCACCATTGAAAACCCCCCTGTATGTGTCTGTTTATTTTTTTTTAATTTTTATTTATTTATTCATGAGAGACAGAAAGAGAAAGAGAGAGAGAGAGAGAGAGGCAGAGACACAGGCAGAGGGAGAAGGAGGCTCCTTGCAGGGAGCCCGGCATGGGACTCGATCCCGGGTCTCCAGGATCACGCCTTGGACTGCAGGCAGCGCTAAACTGCTGAGCCACCAGGGCTGCCCTGTGTGTTTAAATCCATTCCAAAATCAACATCAAACTTCCAGACATAATCCCATTTAATTTGGGAAGACCTAAGTGTGTTCCCGAAATGAACTTTACTAGACTCGAGGATGTGTTGTCAAAAGCAGGGATAGGTACATACATTCCCACTAAAAATCATGTGATTAGAAGTCAACAGGCAGCCACTTATTCTGTGGTTGGTTGCCTTTGTCAATATCTAGTGTGACTCAGAAGAATCTAAGTCTTGGTTCTAACTCTGTGGGAAGTGAAATAAGGAGAGACCATGTGATCTTTGCCAGTCCCTGCAGGAATGTTTCATGCACATTACCTCTCCCAACCCCGTACTACACTCATTTTATCATTTTATATTGTAGGAATCCAAGCTTAATGAAACTTCCAGTGTCCACAGAAGTATCCGTAGAGCTAGAATCCAAGTTCAGGTATTATCTTTAGGGTCTTAATATTTGAAAAGGAGTGACAGCCCTGGGTTTCTTGGGTTGGAATCTAATGAAAAGGATCTAGGGTTCCAAAAGCATGCCAGGATATATTCTCATCACTTCTCAGAGTGCAATATTTTCCTGAGTTCATAACAAAAGGTTCATCATCCTGTAAAACAGAGGAGCAACACCAGAGGCTTAACATTATTTATTATTTTAATATTTATTAGAAAATATTTAAACGTATACACAAGTAGAATCAATTGTCTGATAAATTTACATATATGCTAGCCATATTCAACAATTTCCAATTATCTTCTATAATTGATTACTCAGTCCTTTAAAAAAAATGTAATAGTGTGGTAAAGTAAATCCAAAGCTCCGTTTGACTCCTATATTCTTTGGCATGTATCTCCAATGAATAGGGGCATAATCTCACAAACTGTAATACCATTATGACACCTAAGAAAATGATCACTAATTGATTGGTATGATCATATACCTAGAGCATAAGTGGATTGCCTGTTTGTTTGATTTTTTTTATACTTTTTTGTTGTTATTGTAAAACATGCACACAAAATACACCTATAAAACCTGAAATCAAAATCTATTCATCACATTTATCTATTAAGGCCCTGCTTTTTTCCCTAAGCTATTGGTTTGTGAGCGATAGGTCAGTTGTACTTTAGAGTGTTCATGTTCTAAGTAATAAAACTTTTCAGTTTATATGTGACTGTTCTGGTTTCTATTCTCCCTACCTCCCAGACAAGAGTTTAATGACACATTTTTTGATTCTCAAGAAAATCCTGGTTTGGGCAATATTATCATCAGATATTCTTTACTTGCCTTTTTGCTTATTGTGGTGATATTTAACTGGTTCCTTTGCTTCCTTTTTTCTATAAATATGTTAGTTCTGGAGCTCTGATTAGATTAGAATTCAACACCTGCTCCTCTTGCTCAGCAAGAGTACCTCATAGGTGGTGCTGTGCCCTTGGTACTGTTCACAGGAATGAGCTGACCCAAGTTCAATATTGTTAAACTTGACCAGTGGGTCCATCAGGTGGTAATCACTGATGCCTTCATTTTAAAGTTCCCCACTCGCCCGTACAGGTTTCTATTTAAGTATAATCATATAGCCATATATGGCAAATAAAAGTTTCTCAGAGAAAAATCCAAGCTAAAATGTGGATGAAATTATAAAGAAAATTAGTATTTGCAAACTATATTAAAATTATTGATTCAGGATGAAATAGTTGGATCAAAGGCTGACGGGGAACTTTATAATGAGGCAATCAGTGATTACCACTTGAAACCACTGGTCAAAAGTAGCAATGCTGAACTTGGCTCATCTCATTATTGTGGTCAATAGAATGGGTACAGCACCAACTGTGAGTTATTCTTGCCAAGGGAAGTTGAATTCTCATCTAACTTTTGAGAAGTTTTCCTATAAAGAGGAAGAGAGGACTCTAATGACTGGAGAAAGGAGTGGACTCAGGAGGGACCCTTTTTTGTTTTATTTTAAGATGGCAGAAACAATATTGTCCTTATCTTGATAAAGTTCCACAATAGAAAGGGAAATTTGAGGAAGAAAGAAGGGGAAACCACCAAGGAGTGATGTCCTTGAGCAGGCACAAAAAGATGGTATCTAGTGCACAAAGGGAAGAATTAGCCACAGAGAGGAACGTGGATAATTTCTCTCTAGAAATTAGCAGGAGTGAAAATAGAGTTCATGAGTATGCATGATGGCAGCTAGGTATAAAAGTTGAGGCAGTTTGTTCAAGAGTTTGTTCAAATGCTCTGAGAGCTTTTATTTTCTCAGGAAAATTAAAAATGAGATCATCAGCCGAATATAAGGAAAAGAATGGAGATGCTGGAGGTATGAGAGAGGAATTGGTATGACTGAATGTCAGATGTATACCTCACTGTCCTTCACATTGTTATGCTCCAATAAACAGTCTGCCAGGGAATAAGTTTTCCCCATCCAATACAAAATGTCTCTATTGGTGGGTCTGTTGCAAAGTGACCTCATAAGTGATTCGTACTGACAATATTCGTGGTCACTTGAGGCCAGAAACTGCCCTGCACCATAATCACAGGATTATGCCCTGACCAGAGTCACAGGATTACATGGTACAGAACTGGAGAATCGGATAAAAAGGATGGTCTATGGCCATGTCCTCAGAGGATGCTGTGAACTGGACAGAAGTCACGGACTATCTACTTCTAACATAGAACCTGTTCTCTTTCTCCTGGACCATCCTACCTCTCTCCTCTGTCTCCTTCTTCCATTCTCAGCCCTTTGATGGTAATGAAGTCAATTTGGGCTGTTTCAAACGAAGCATTCAGCTTCAGTGACAATCACTCATTGATCCATGGCCTCTTGTCTGTAGTGTCAGTGAACTGCAGTGTCTGGGCAGGTGGCTATGTCCTGCCAGCCTCTGAGTTCATGTGAGTTGGCTAATTAGGAAAAATGTTTAATGTACTAAGAATCTCAGGTGGAGCCATGTCCAGTTCTTATTTGGCCTGCAGGTTGGGTGCTGGATCCCCAGGGCTTAGAGTGTGAGCTCTCATGGATCCCAGATCATTGACTTTCCTTTTGTTCCATTTATTTTTGCAAAAGATAAAAGCAAATCATGCATCTTCAGTAATAAATAACACCAGCATATGACCCTGGTTATGAAATTTCCATCTATAATAATTTTGAGAACATGTATTTTGCCTGTTAATCTTTCAGGCAAAAATAATCATCCAAAGATGATTTCAGAAATATGAAAACATACTGGAAATTTCAGAGGGGAACTATATCATGGGTGGAATGGGGACCAGGGAGATGTGGTGGCCTTGTCAAAGGAGGTGGGGGGCTAGAAGATCTGGGGTGTGATTTCATGTAATGAGTAAATGACCTTAGTCAGGCCATGGAGCTTCTGCAAAGGGGGCAATGCTGTCTGCAGATCAGGATAAGAGCATGAACGCCCCCACGGGAACTCATCAGAACTCGTCGAGATAATGCACACGATGAAATCTTTGACATTGTGCAACTTCCCATAAAGAGATTTGCTCTATGGCCCCTATCTAAATTATAATCCTTTCCTGTGGTATCTCTTAGGAAGAAAGAATGGCAGGGAGGGAGGGAGAGAGGGAAAGGGAAGGAGATAATAAATGTGTGTTGTTATGAGCCACTAGATTTATGGTAATTTGTTACAGCGGTAATTAGGAAGCTCATATAGCAATCAAAGATGTCAAGACCAGCGATCTACCCCCAGGATTTCTACAATGCTACAGCTAGAGAAACAAAATGTGTCCCATGCTTAGACTGGCCAAGAAACATGGCCAGGCATCCCCTTGGGTGAGTCATTCCTTGTCACAGAGAAGCAAACTGTATGCAGAGAAACCAACTGAGTGACACATTTGTCAGACCCACAAAGAACTCTGGGGAAGAGATGCCAGACCACGGCTGATTTGGGGGGCACTGAAGAGACAAGGCAGGCAGGGCTGCATGCTGCTACCAAAAACTGAAAGAAGAGGGAAGTAATCCGTTCTTAGCAGTTAGCCAGAATAAGAGAGATAGAGAAAAGAGAAATTATTTTCGTAATACCAAGGAGATTGTGTTCATAGAATCTGGGGATGGATAATAGCAATAACAATGGCTAATCATTGACCCTCACGTGTGCTTGGCTCTGGCTAAAATCTTCATGAGTGTTATAGGGTTAAGTCTGCACCAGCAAATCTTCACACACTCTGTTCCATTAATTCCTTCCAATCACAGAGTGAGGGTGAGCGGAGGGCTGATGAGGCCATTGAGTTAGAGACAAATATGTCCAAAGTGAAACATGCCTAAGAACACTGACACAGGGGTGTCTGAGTGCCTCAATCGGTTGAACATCTGACGGTTGGTTTTGGCTCAGGTCACAATCTCAGGGTCCTGGGATGGAGCCCTACCTCGTTCAGCCAGGAGTCTGCTTCAGATTCTCTCTCTCCCTCTCCCTCTTCCCCTCCCCTTGCTCTCTCGCTCTTTCTCTCTCAAATAAATATATAAATCTCAAAAAACCAAAACAAAAACCCACAAAGACAAACAGAAAAGTTAATCATTCAAAGTTAATTCCTCAAATTGCTTCCCTTTATCAAACCATACATACACACACACACACACACACACACACACACACACAAAGGAGCTTCTGGTTTCCTGGCATGGGCAGGAATGCCTCATCTCTGGTGCCCACTCACATATTTGGTGCCACCTGAACGGCACCTCACTTTCACTCTTGCCACTCTTTTCACTCTTGCTAACAGCTCTGCCCTGAGTTCCACTTCAGACTTCTTTGCTGACTGATACTGTGTATAACCTTCAGAAAGCTAATTAAACCCCATATCTCAATTTCCTTGATTGGCTTAAATAGCAGTTAATTGATCAGAGGTTTCTGGAGATTAAAGAAAACTACCCATTAGTCACAAGGAAAAGGCTCAGTGATTAGTCTGATGACAGGAGGCTTTCTAAATGTAAGGCACGACTTTCTGTCAGCCGCCAACTAGCCTGCTGCCTTGGCAGGCCTGCCCAGTTCTGATCTACCTGGAGGGCCCTAAGTAGGAAGCAGTTGAACAAGGAAGCATCCCCTGTGTGTCATTCAAAAAAGAAGTCTCGATTTTCCTGACTCACTATTTTACCACTGAAATGTGGCCCAAAGGGAATCCATCCTTTTCAGCTAATTTCTTCTTTTTTTTTTCAAAAAGTCCCTTGCTTGCACCATCCCAGAACTTACCCTATTTGTGGGGTAAGCGTGTCACATCACGGGTTATTCTTCCCGGAAAGTCCCCGGATCTCCTAATTCCAAAAGAGCTATGAGAACAGTAAGGCGAGGTTCCAGGATGAGACCCAGAGTTTCTCAAAAAAAACAAAACCGAAACCAAAAATGGGATTAGCAAGAATGTGTCCATCAGTCCAGGGTTAAGAACTCAGCATCATAGAAAGCCCAAGTTTTGAACTGAATAATCTGTCCCCACTTATGTCTCCCTATTTATTCGATGCAGGAGAATGAACGTTATACAAAAACCTACTCCATGCCAGGTCTTGGGCTAAAGATTGTGTTGCTATATTTTATTTTATTTTATTTTATTTTATTTTATTTTATTTTATTTTATTTTATTTTATTTTATTTTATTTATTTTATTTTATTTTATTATTTTATTTTATTTTATGTATTTCATTTTATTTATTTTTTTTATTTATTTCATTTTATGTTGCTACATTTTATTTTAGCTTACTTACTTCTCCCACTTAACTCTCAGTGAGCTTCAAAGTGACTCCATGATCTAAGTGTCGTTATCTCTGTTTTGCATTTGTGAGACTGTGGTTGGGACCAGTTGTGACATTGCTGACAAGAAGCAGATTCTGATACCCTGTCTATGTGTGCTCAAATTCCGGCCCTTTCCATAACAACAGATGACCTCTACGATGTGGTATAAATCTGATATCAAAATTTCCTGGGGCATCAGAAAAGAGGGTACTTCCTTCTCCTGGGGCAGATACCAAGGGAAAAAGCTAAATCATTCTTATAAAGATCTCCAATCATTCTCAGAACAAGCCTAAGATGATAAAGTTATCACTCCCTAATTGTAAACAGAAGGAAGCTGAGTCTCAGAGAAGTTGGGGTCATTTACAGGCAAAAGTGGTTAAGAGCCAATGCTGGGTATTTGCAATACCCCCAAACCCGGTTCTCCTACTTTTACTTTTACCTCACTCTTCATCCATCCAACAGCCAAGACACCCACCTCCATTTGGTTCCATTCCTTTAGCCTTTAGGGTTGTATACTTTGGCATCCATTCCTTGCTTTTGTCTGGTCTTCCTTATATCCAGCTGCATCACTGCAACATTGCAAAATAGTGAAGCATGGTTTCCTGAGTCCTGTGTCATCATCCCTAGCTCCAGGCAGCCCAACATCCAACCCTTAGCCTAAATCAAGGAAGGCTCATGGCATTTTCTTTTTTCATACCACAGAGCATAAAATTTATCTACAAATCCTGGCCACTTTACCTCCACAATGCACCCCTGCACCACCACTTCCAAACATGTCCATGCATGGCCCTCTTTCCAAGTCTCCAGACTCTTTCTTCTTCAAAAATTTCCTTCCTGATCTCCTGTTTTGTTTTTGTTTTTGTTTTTTTCTGGTGTGTTCCCCTCTGGAATTCAATGCCTGTCACTCATCCAATATCCATTTCTTCCCTACTACCACAACCCTAATTTTGTTTTTTGTTTTTTGTTTTTTTTCCTAATTTTGTTTGAAGCAGTAGTGTGTTCATAAGAAGAGAAATCCCCCAAAAGGCCAATCTCCAGTCTTCCTTAGCTGCTAGAGGTAGACATTTGATCTGTTGTGATCAATGAGACAAAAGCTATGGTGTCCTGCTGATTTCCAGGAAAACTTCCCCCTCAAATAGAAGGATCTCCCCCTTTCCTTATTATCCCCTTCCTTTCACGCAGAGGATGAAGAGGGGAAGGGGAGGGATGAGGGGAAGAACAGCCATCTCACTACCGCAAGGATGAGAACTATGTGCTCCACGTGGTCAAATGGAAAGCTAGAAGAGCCTGGGTCCTTCATGGCTTCACAGAGCAATTACTTAAGGTCTGGGCTGCGTAGGAAACAAGTTTGAGTTGCCTTCAGGGTAGAACAAGAGAGAATAAATACAAGACAAGTACCCTGGCTTTGTGGCCCACACATTAAAATGCTTGAATCCTTCACTTTCTGAGATTTGTCTTGTCATTCTGATTTGCTGCCACGATGATCACTTAAACTGGGGATGAGAAAGATTTTAAATTGGCTGTGTGTATTACTAAATTAAAATTATTTGGGGATCCCTAGGTGGCTCAATGTTTTTGCTCCTCCCTTTGGCCCAGGGTGTGATCCTGGAGTCCTGGGATCGAGTCCCACATCAGGCTCCCTGCATGGGGCCTGCTTCTCCCTCTGCCTGTGTCTCTGCCTCTCTCTCTCTCTTTCTCTGTGTGTGTGTGTGTGTGTGTGTGTGTCTCATGAATAAATAAAATTTTAAATAAAGGAATTTTTAAAAAATAAATAATTAAATTATTTGATCTGTCATTATGATGACTTTGTTATCTGTCAACTCTGCTAGGCTGAAGTACATTTCCTAGGACTCCCTTTCCTATGTGTTTCCTAGGGTCAGCTACAAAAAGATTCTTGGGATGTTTTCGAGGGCAGCAGAGATGCAGTCACCATTTTGCTGCTCATACTCATTGTTATCAGCCACCTGACTTCCTCACTGTTATGAAGCAGCAACTGGATCTGCAATTTCTCTGCCTTCCCTTGAATCCCTCTTACAGCATCTCTGTGTTCTAGGTCAGGGGTGTGTTTTGTTCTGAATAAAAGGCCCTGCTTCCTGCAGAACACTCATGTTGCAACCCAGGTCAGAGGAAACAAGAAGAGACCAGGTGTTCAGTCCATCTCTGTGGAGCTCCATGTCATGCTTAAGGGTCCTAGCCTGGCTCACTCAGGACCTTCCCCTTGTGAATGTGTTCCCTGTAAACTTCAAGTCCCAGATCAGATGCAGAGACAACCTTGCAGACACTAGCTACACAACTGTATTAAATTCTCCCTCTCAACCTCTCTCTTACTCCCTTTTTCTCTCTCTCAATATATACTGGCAAGTGGCAAGGCTAGATTCAAGCCTGAGAAGATGGACTCTAAAGACCACAACTTTACTACCTAAAATCAATCTCATTTGAGGTTAACTGATGGAGTCCATCATTCCACTGAGAGCCACATGTTATAACCTTTTCTCAAAAGAACAGTAGGCTTCATAAGTGAAGAAGGAGAGATAGGAGACAGATAACAAAATTCAGTATACATCAAGTGTTCTCTGTGTCCTAAGAACTTCGCTAGTTTATGTGGCAGATACACAATAATTACAACATATTCCCCTTTCTCAAGAGTTTATAATTTAGTGGAGGAAGCTGATCTGGCACCTGCCGAGATGCTGTGTCTTTAACCTGGCCAGCCCCCAAATAATGGAGCTCTAATCCTTTAGCATTGTGCACACAAGGGCACAAATGCCTTTGTCTTGAATCCTCTTTCATTCATGTCTCCTGCTTTATTCCTGTGTTTACCTGGCTCCAGATATTCTTCTTCAATTTTTATCTCTGGCTCCAGGAACCTGACAGTGGATTTGGCAAAACAGTGATGGCCCTCAACAGTCTCCCTTGGGACTAGTTTTGCTCCTCATCTCCAGATCCATTTACCCCTGGTTGGCCTGGGCAACCAATTAGTGTGTCCATGCTCTCATGCTTGTGACCCAGTGGAGGAGAGGTGCTTCCTTAATCTCCACCCTGGCCAGAGAGCTTTGAATTTGTGAATAATGCAAAGGAACAAAGCAAGGAAGAGGTGAGTAAAGCAGCAAGGTGCTACATTCAGACTGATTTCAATGAGCCAACCACGATGTTCCACATTTGAACATCCTGTCTTGAGCCAATTATGAAATGAGACTGTGGGCCAAGAACGAAACCGAGAGTAGATGCTCATGACAGGAGTAATCGGATAAAATTAAGAATCAATTTCAATGGTTAGGATACAATCAAGAAGAGATAAGTCAAATGGCATGCAAGGTACACAAGTACATCATATAGTATGTATATAATAAAGACCTCAAGTTAGAGGAAAGAAGAAAAAGACAAAATACAGCCAAAGGGAGAAGTAAAAGAGAAGAATTCAACACAGAGCATGGCAAGGCTCAGCTTCATTCTGACAGACTGCCTTATTGCCTCTGGACCATTTTTAAAGGATCAGATACACACCTCCAACTTAGGGTGAGTGTCATCTTACACAACCCATAATGTGCCCATCATTCTGTTTGTACTGCCTCTTTTAGACTCTGTGGCAGTGGTTGGTAGGATGGAGAACAGCAGCCCCTTTTCATGGGTCATTGGGCAGGTGGAAGCTGAAAGGTCACTTTGAAGGCCAGCCACAAAGACATGGTAGAGAATTCAAGGGGACAGTATAGTAGAGTTTTTGTATAACCTGCCCTTCAGAACCCTTTCATCCACCCCCAAGTTTTCCATCTCATTGTTCAACATTCTGTTTCCTTGAGAGAGAATGCATTCTCCAGAGAGAGTGGTGTGACGAGGGAGGGGGCTTGTGGACCAGGATACAGGAGCATAGAGTCTACTTTTTTCTATCACCTTTCACCCCTAATTCCCAGGGTGACCTTTGGTAGACCACTTAAATGATCTAGGCTTCCTATTTTTCCCTTTGCAAAGCAGAGAAACTTTAGCCTATGTTACGAGCACCATGAAAGAAAGGGAGATAAGGTTATAAAGGACTTCAGGTATAGTGGGGAGGAAACCACCATGAGAGAAAATATTGCCATGCACACACACAAAATGTAATTTATGGTTAAGCCTGAGAAAGCCAGGTGAAGTTCCCTTGATCTTGTACACAAAGGTACAGATCGGAGTATTCTTGACCCAACTTGAGATCTCTTTCGTTTCTAGATTTAAGTTTTAGCCAAGATGTGATTGAAAAGTGTTTCGATTCAGCCTTGTGTAATAACCCAATCACAAAAACAAGAGAACTGAAATCTCTCCTTCCTTACCTGGGAGTTAAGAAATGTAGAGGTCAGATGGCACCATTAGATCTGAGTTTCCCTTAGCAGAAGGGAAGACACCTATCGTCTCATCATCTCATGTTCATTCTGTCAATAGGCATTTGCTGGACTGCCACAGTGTGGCAGATGCATCAGGAGAGGGAGTACGATGTAGATGCAGAGGGTCTGGGTGCTGAAAGCATAGTCCAGGGACCAGCAGCACCAGTATCACCTGGGAGGTGGTAGAAATGCAGAATCATGGACCTTGCCTTAGACCTGCTGAACTAGAATGTGTATTTTTAACAAGATCCTCTGGTTTGTTTGACTCTAAGCCTATATTTTAAGCCATTGCTTAAATACCCGGAGGCTTGGAGTCAAACAAATCTCAGTGCGCTATTTGGCATTGACTTGTTATATGATCTTGGGAACATCTTCAACTTCGTAAGCCAACTCATCTGAGGAACTAAAGACCATAGTAACCCCTGCCTCTAAAGGTTGTTTTGAGGATTACACAGAGCTTTTCATTATACAATTCCTGGCACAGTCGTGACCTCAATTAATATTTGCTGTTTTATCATTGTTATTGTTACTGTTATTATTATTAAAGCATGGTTCCTACCCTATGTGAGACTAGTAGTCTAGGGGAGGGAAGCACATGTGGACAATTAAATACACCAGTCTATTAAAGACACCATAAAACATTTTGGTTTAGATCTTTCTCACAGAGACCCATGGCCCTTTTCCCTCAAAACATCACCACTCCCCTCCAGGCATTGGACTCAGAGAAGACCCCCAAATTAAAACTACAGTCTGTACTTGCCCCCAAGTACACACAGAATCTCCTGTTGGATGGAAAAATGAGCAAATGTAGCCAGAGAAGTTTCCATATTTATGATCAGTATTTTGTTTTTGTTTCTTCCCATTCTATGTTTGAGAGCCAGTGGTTCTGGCCCTGATAATGCCCTCACACATACTTTAAGCTCACAGATACCCAAAGGGAGCATCCAAGAAGTGAATCCCAAGACAGAGCAGGGTCCAGAGTCTGCAAGACTATCATCAAAGTAGAAGCAGGCCAGAATTAGAAAACCTGGACATGCTTACTTGATGTAGCTGAAGGTGGAGCCAGGACAAGAAGGAATGTCAAGCAAGCTACCACGGGGACAGATCAGAACACAAGGATTTTACAAGGATGAGTTGAGAAAGAATTTAGGAAATAATATATCTCTTGCATTATTTTGCTCCTAAATCATCCTTCATTTTGGCTCTTTGTTTGGTCTCCTTCCTCTCTACCAGATCCCTAAATTTGGGAGTGTCTAGGGTTCCATTTCCAAATCTCTTACCTTCTGTGGCTATGCTCTTTTTTTAGGTGATTTTATGCAGCCTCCTGTCTTTAAATACCATAGAAGATTCTCAATTAGGCATTTCTAGCCCCGATGATTCTGAGTCCCAGGCTCCTGTGCATAACTGCCTACTCAGCATGTCTAGTGAGCAATCTAATGGGATCTAAAACAGCTTGGCCCAGAACAGAGCACATGTTTCCCCACATGACCATGATCTACCAAAATCCCCTCTCCTGAGCCTTCCTCAAAAAAAAAAAAAAAAAAAAAAAGATTTTCATTTATTTATTCATGAGAGACACAGAGACACAGGCAGAGTGAGAAGCAGGCTCCACGCAGGAAGCCTGATGTGGGACTGGATCCTGGAACTCTAGGATCATGCCCTGAACTGAAGGCAGACGTGCTTAACCACCGAGCCATCCAGGTGTCCCCTAAGCCTTCTTATCTCAGGAAATGGCACCAGCATTAATCCAGTTACTGAAGTCCCAAACTAGCGGCAATTCTTGATTTTTTTCCTTGTTCTCTTACCCCTGTCTGGTCTATCAGCAAGCGCTATGAGCGCTTCCTCCAAACACCCTCTAACCCCTGTCATTTTCTTATCACCCTTATCACTGAAACCTGAATCCAGGTGGGCCCCGTCCAGCATCATCACCATCCTGGTGCCCCCTCCTCATGGGTATGCCCTAAAGGCTGCTAACCACACAGAAACCAGAAAGAGTTTTATAATCAGCCAGTATGATCTTCCCTGCATAAAGCCATTCCCTGAGCTCTTCCATGTGCCCTATGAGGCCTTCTGGACTGCGGTGAACTTGTCTCATGAACTTCACCCCATAAACTTCACCCTGTGAACTTCACCCCTGCCTGTCTCATGAACTTCACCCCCAGCCATTTGCTCCCTCACCCCTAAGCTTCAACCACATGTTCTTCTTGCTGTCCCTGGGACAGCGCAATGTGTGCATTCATTTCAGGGCCTTCGTATGTGCTGTTCCTTCCATTGGAACTACTCTGCGTCCCATCTTCACATGACTCTGTCTCAGTGCTCAGGTCCCAATGAAAGAACATCTCAGAGCCTCCCACCCCCAGCTTTAACACACAGGTCAATGCTCTCTTTCTCATAACACTTATCAGGACCTAACATTATCCTCATCATTTGTTTTTGGTCACATTTTTATTTTCTGTTTCTTGCCTAGAATGTATTACCCTTTAATGGTGAAGATGAGGTCTCTCTTGTTTGCATCAATTTCTAGAATATTGTCTTGCATGTAGCAGGTACTTTCTGTACATCTGTTGACCAGTTGATTTCTTTTTTAGTGTGCAGGCTAAGCTTACTGTATTTATGCTATTTTAGATCTTAGAGCAGATGCCTCATGTGGTGGGCTTAAGAGATAACACTTGATGGTAATTAGGGAGCATGATGGCTTCTCTAACAAAAGCTAAATGTATTTTTTGAACCATTTGATGTATGAAGAAAAAGCTTTTTGTTTATATGCCTTAGTTGTTCTTTTCTTTAAAACATCATATATAAAATTTGTTTGTACAAAAAAGGTTGTATCCAAAAATAGATTTAAAAAAAAACATTATTGTGTATTCATCAAAAGAAAGAAACCATGTGTTTCATCTTGCTGGGTGTTTAAGAATTATCTGGTAAGGCCAGAGAATTGGGAGTGAAAATTGTTCTTGGAATAAAAGCAGTGAACTGAAAAATATTAGACCAAGCATTCTCATATTCTATTTCCCAGAGGCGGTGTAGAGAAAGTAACATCTGAAACAATGTATATTGTACTGATGTGGGAATGGAGTGCAAGCTTCCTGCAGGCAATGGCACCTGCCTATTGCTCCCCATAGTTTCATCCCCTGGCTACAGCTGAGGGCTTTGGGAAATAGTAAGAGTCCTGTAAGTACATGTTGAACGAATGAATTAATGTGACCCAATTACAAAGTGTACGGTTGGTGTTGTTAGCATAGAATCATTTATTTCCCAGACCTCCTAAATACCAGGCACTCTGTTAGTGGCTTGTGATAAAGAAAGAAATAACAAAATAGTATTTCATTATGGACAGAAAGCTTCAGGGACTCTTTAAATTTTTTTTTTAATTTTTATTTATTTATGATAGTCACAGAGAGAGAGAGAGAGGCGCAGAGACACAGGCAGAGGGAGAAGCAGGCTCCATACACCGGGAGCCCAATGTGGGATTCGATCCTGGGTCTCCAGGATCGCGCCCTGGGCCAAAGGCAGGCGCCAAACCGCTGCGCCACCCAGGGATCCCCAGGGACTCTTTAGATCTCCCACCTTATAGAAGTTCTGCCTCTGGTGACCTTGGGCCTCAACTCCTTCCCATAAACAAGGAGAGTGCAGGATGAGGAAGCAGTAGTGGCCGCTTGGCATGGATGTGGCTTGGCGTGGATGTTGAGTCTAACCCTGCATCTAGTTCTCTGCATGTGTGATTTACTGTAACCCTATGTAGATACAGAATATATGTTATGTCCTCATTCATATAGCCTTGGAGAGTTTATGATATCTGATATTATGATACAGGATATTGATTATTTGATATTATGATATCAAGCTCAAGGAGTAATAACAAATAATAATAGCAACAACAGTAAAATAATAAACCCAACAATCAAAAGATTAAACATACTTCCCATACCTGGATTGTATAGCAAATTGTTTCTTCACTAAAGAAGCCCTTACAGAGCATTTACTGTTAGAGAAATGGAGGCACTTTCAGCACCATCCTTTTACCTGAATATCCTAATCTCTGAGCCTCTTTTTCTCTTTTACCTGTAAGATGGGGATAATATCCCCAACCTGATACAGCAAAGCAATCATCGCTCAAAGAGAAAATGCACTAAGGGGACAAAGCTGCTCACTCATCTGCCCCACCACTTTATTCCAAGCTCCATGACATGGTTATTGATAAAAGTCAGTGTGTTTATGTAGTCTTTCTCTCAACAAATATTTATGACAGGGGATCCCTGGGTGGCTGGGGATCCCTGGGTGGCTCAGCGGTTTGGCGCCTGCCTTTGGCCCAGGGCGTGATCCTGGAGTCCCGGGATCGAGTCCTACTTCAGGCTCCCTGCATGGAGCCTGCTTCTCCCTCTGCCTGTATCTCTGTCTCTCTTTGTCTCTGTCTCTGTCTCTCTCTGTCTCTCTCTGTCTATCATGAATAAACAAATAAATCTTAAAATAATTTATAACATATACACTGTGTGTCAGGCACTTTTCTAGAGCTGGATATGTAGGGCAAAACTAAACAAAGAAACTCCTTCCCATCATATTACTCATAGCCTAGTGGGACAAATCAGGCAAAAGATATAGTTAATGTATAATGCAATGATAAAGACTGAGAAGACAAATAGAACAGACTGAGGATGGAGGGGGTTTTAGTACCTTAAAACAGGGGACTGAGTGAAGAAGGCTTTTTGTAAGGGGATGACATCTGAGCCAAGACATGAAGTTGGTGGGAGCCATAACTAGGAGGCTGGGGTTCTAGCAAGGAGAAGGCATGTGCAAATGAGCCTAGGTGGGAACAGGCTTGGTGGGCCCCAGGAAGGCTGCTTCTAGACGTGGATGGAAAAAGAAAAGAGAGATAACAAGAAACACTGAAGGGTGTTCTCAGCACTGCCATACATGGGGCTGGTGGACTATGGCAAAGATCTTGCAGTTATTGGGCAGCCCTGGTGGCCCAGTGGTTTAGCACCGCCTTCAGCCGGGTTTGTGATACCGGGGAGGTGGGATTGAGTCCCACGTCAGGCTCTCTGCATGGAGCCAGCTTCTCCCTCTGCCTGTGTTTCTACCTTTCTGTCTCTGTGTCTGTCATAAAAAAATAAATAAAATCTTTAAAAAAAAAAAGGATCTTGCAGTTATTTGTGTATTATTCCCAGTGTAATGGAAACCAATGAAGTGTCACACTGAAAGTAAGTTCATAGATGAGAGCATGAAGCCAAATCAAGTGCTTGGGTAGAGGTTGAATATCAGAGAGCGTGAACTCAGTATCAAAAGCTATTACCTTAAAAAAAGAAAGTAAAATTTTAAAAATAAATGAATAAAAATAAAAAATTGAGGGTACCAAGTGGCCCAGTTAGTTGAGCACCCAACTCTTGATGTTGACTCAGGTCATGATCTCAGGGTCGTGAGATCAAGCCCCACATTAGGCTCTGAGCTCAATAGGGAGTCTGCTTGAGATTCCTTCTCTCCCTCTCCTTCTGCCCCTCCCTCTGGTTACATATGCTCTAGATAAATAAATACATGAATAAATTAATTTTTTTTAAATGTATGGATTAGGATGGACCTGAATGACAAACCCAGACAGCAAAATGGGAGATTCCAAATTCATGGGGTACATCTGAAGATATGTTTTCACGGGGCAGGTATGAATGCTAAGTCTGCAGACCTCTCCAGTGTGGAAAACTAGGACCATGAGGTGTCCCCTAATCAGTCCAGCTGAATGCTGTAGAGATTCCTTTGAGGCAGGTGTCAAGTGGAAGGCCCATCGCTATGGGCCAGGCATTGGGTTCGTGTTTCACAGACACGATTTTATTTGAACCTCACAACAGCCCTGTGGGGTCAGGATTCCAGTTCACACATCACCAGGGAGGATCCTGAGGTGGCCGGAGGGCACAGGACTGGCCCAAGGTCAAAGGAAATCTTGGTTTCCAGACAAGAAAGCCCAGATTCTTCCTACATAGCCTCTGTGTACTTATGAAACTCTTGGGCCCTTGCATCACTCAGGGATGAAACATGCAGAAGAGGGATTTAAAGCCAGTGATAACCAGCCCCCGGTCGACAGGGGCCTTGGCAGTTTAGCCAGCTTTCATTCATTACCCTGCGCTGCCCGTGAGCACGTTCGCACCCTGGCTGCTTTCATTTCCACAGGCATGGCAAGTACAGGATGTGATAAATACCCTGAACGAGGAAACATTTAGCCTAAGCTAACTATTATCGGCAGCATCTATGACGAATGACTTAATATAACCCTGAAAAGCTCCATATGATGACTAATTCGTGGTTAAAGGTAGTTGGAAATTTACTTTGTAAAAAATTACACAGAAGTAACCCGATTAACTTTGAAAGAGAGGAGGGGGGAAGGAAAGCCAACAAAAATACACACATAATGATTTACTCCTCTTTGCAGGGGTAGCAATAAAGATAAGAATTACAACCGCAAGAGCAGTGGGAGCGAGAATGAACATGTTTCACTTTGCATACTGGTTGCAGGAAATGTACCCTCGCAGGTGGCACCAATGGAAAGTTCCGGGCTCCATAAACCCCAGCAAAGCTTACCTTTTTCAGCTGTCATGTCCAGTCTCCTCGATTAACAGACGAAGAAGCGGAGGCATAGGTAGCTATGTCTGATGTGGCATCTGCTGAGTCGGGGTCTTTTTGGCAGGGGGACAGAAATACAGCTTGGGTCCAGCAAGGCCATAAGCTCTGGGGTCCAGCTGGCCCAGGCTTGTTGGCTCCAGTCTGCTTGACCTGGCACAAATCACCTACTCCTGTAAGACTCAGATTCCTCTTCACATGAAGGGTATGGATAATAATGCCAACTTCCTAGGGGGTAGAAAAGGGAAGTGACTTTATTCTGTGCAAAATACCCAGCACCGATGCCTGGCATGCAGTAGGTTCCCCAAAAATCTTCATTACTTCCTGCCTCTGCCGAGGTGCTGTCACCCCCCAGAGAAAGTCACATCAAGCCTTTCCTAGTTCTCTTAGCAACTCTCTACCCCGCCAGAGAAAACTGCAAGATTGACAGTGACCCCACGGGATAAGTGTGGAGAGTGGAGCCATATAATCAGTGTGCATATGATTATTGATATATAAGCTCCAGGATTCTATTCTGAATGTCCTAAAATAAAAGCATTAAGTCTTCACTCCCTTGCTGTTCTTGTTTGGCCGCACTGTTGAATTTGGCTCCGCTTTTGTTAAAGTTCAGTAGTGAGTGGCCTGTCACAAGGCATCATACCCAAGCCATGTTGGAGGATCAGAAAGGTGGGTCAGTGACATCTCCAGCAGGTGTTACCTGGAAAGTGCCCTTCCCCTGGGGTTCCCACTAGCTCTGCAGAGGCACATTCTGCCTCGTAAGGACTTGCTGATACCTCACTCTGAGCCTTTCTGCTTTCTCCACTCTCTTCCCTGGACTCTTAACAATAAAATGCAAACCTGTTCCATGCCTGCAAGAGCCCGAGGTCTGGCTGCAGCCTCCTCACTCTTCTCTCTCTCCCCTGAACACACCCTGCCCTCTTCCACTCAGGGCATCTGTCCACACTGCCACCTCCTCCTTAAACGTCTCCCCCAGAACTATTCCATTCACTGCTCAAATGTCACCCCCTTAGAGGGACCTTCTATGAATATCTCATGCTATGTGTGCCTCCCCCCACCTCTACCTTTATCACAACTGTTGGGGGAGGTCATCAAAAGGACATGACCTCTGGTTGACCCAGGCCCTTGTCCTGTCCTCCCCTGTCCTTTCAGTTGCCTTTCCCACTCCCAGAAGCTGCCCCAAGGACACACCCTTGAAATAAAGATCTGGTGTTGAGACCATCTGCACCGCGTACATGACTGAACATGCGTACATGAACTGAGCTTCTGTAGAAATGTTTAAGATTTGGTGGACGGATGTACAGATCTACTCTTGCTGCCACTGAAGACAAGTTTCCTGTGTAAGTTCCCTTGCTTGCCACACCTGGCACCGACCCACCTGGAGTAGCCTGCCTCTCTCTTTCATTGCTCGTTGCCCTCTCATATAGGGGTCTGGTTTCAGATCATACCCGGGCCAGTCCAGAGGAGGTTGGGAATCAACCACAACCCCTAGATGAGCTCTTAAATACATTTATCAGAGATCTGGGCACATGTCCCTACATTTCCTTGCTTGTTTGTTGCATCCATTATTAAAATGTAAGCTTAGAGGTCACGTTAGTCTCCGAGGGCTGCTATAATGCCTACAAACCAGGTAGCTCAGAACAACAGAAATGGATTTACTGGCAGTTCTGGAGGCCACAAGTCTGAGGGAGGATCCACCCCATGCCGCTCTCAAGCTTCTGGTGTCTGGGGGAGTCCTTGGTGTTCCTGGCTTATAGGTACATCATTCTGATGTCTGCCCCCATCCTCACATGGTCTCCTTCTCTATGTCGGTGTGCCTTTGTCTCAAATATCCCTCTCGCTTCTCTTATAATGACACCGGCCAATGGATTTAGAGCACACTCTATGTCCAGGATGGCCTCATGCTGAGATTTTTTATTTCATTTGCAAAGATTTTATTTCTAAATAACTTCACCTCTTCAGTTCCAGGGGTTAGGACTTGGACATACTTTTTTTGGAGAAGCATAACACAACCCACATTGGAGAGCAAACACCTTCACTTGACTGGGGACCCCCTGAGTCTCCGAGCCCAGGAGAGTGCTTATTCTCTACCAGGATTTCAGCAAATGTGTGTTGGGAAAATGAGCACTGTCACTTCAAAACTTTCCCTCTTGGACCCCAGGTCCTTGCCAGGTGAGAGCTGTAGCTTCCAGGCTTCCTAAGCTTCCCACTGCCTCCCTCTGGCATCTAGAGAGCTCCACGGGAAGCCAGGGTCCCAGCGGGACTCCGTGGCTGTCTCCAGAGCAGCTGCATGGCATGGTGCTGCACATGCTGTTCAATAAGGCAGAACAGGCTCCCTGCTGGGCGCCAGTGTGACAAACATCGGGGCTCTTTCTGACTGCTCAGATGATCTTCCTTCTCACGGGACCATTGGACACGGTGGGTTCATGATTACAAATGCTCCCTCACCTCCACCCTGACCTCACCTATTGGTTTTCTCTCTGCCTTTATTCTTTCTCTCCATCGTGTGGCTCCTTTAGCTCAATCATCAACTTGTCCCCATCCTAAAACTCCTCCCTTGGTAATAACTACCCGAACTACAGGCCAATCCTTGCCTGCTTATATACTCTCATTAAATTTCTATTTTTCCTTCTAAAGACTTAGCACAACAAGAAGCCATGATCAGTGTAGTTTCTTGCACATCTGACTTGTCTAAGCTACAGGAGGGCAGACTTTTGTCCACCCTGTAAGGAGAATGCAGCCCTAGTGTTAATAACTGGAAGGTACTGGGTCTAGGCAACTGTCGACTCAAATATGCGCACCACACTCCTCATCTTAACCTCCACCCCTTCCACTCTCCCACTCTCCAACTTCCCACATCATAGACTCAGCCCACCACTCACTGTAAACTGTTGTCATGGTCTGTATTACCAAATGTGACAATCTTATTCCCCAATATCCAGTTCATAACCTTCAAGTCCTATTTGTATCACCTGCCAAATATTCCTTGACTTCATCCACATCTCTACAACTTCATCATTTCACTCTTATGGTTGGGGTCCTACTGTGCCCGTCTGCTAGGACTGCCACAAGAAATAGCACAGACGGGGTGGCTTAAACAACAGAAATGATTTTCTCACAATTTTGGAGGCTAGAAGCCCAAGATCAAGGTGTTGAGAGGGTTGGTTTCTCTGTTCCTCTTTCCTTGGTTCATTCACGGCCGTCTTCTCCATACACATCTCCGTCCTAATCTCTTCCTATAAGGACACCAGTTGTATAGGATTAAGACCCACTCTAAAAACCCCATTGTAACTTAATTACCTCTCTAAAGACCCTGTCTCCAAATACAGTCACATTACCAGGTCCTGGGAGTTAGGACTTCAGCCTATGAATTGGGGGAGGGGGGGAGGGATAAATTCAGCCCGTAATATTAACCATCTTTCATATTTCGATGGAAACGTCACTTCCCTGGAGAAATTCTCATGAATATTCCAAAAGAGGTCAAACTTACCCAGTATAATCCATGATAGCATTCTATACCATGTATTCACAGCATTTACCATGGCCGTGCTTACGTAATGTGTGTGTGTGTGTGTGTCTGTGTGTGTGTGTGTGATCATCAGTTCATGTCCATCCTTCCATCAGACTGTAAACTCCATGAGAGAAATGGATGGGCCTAGTTTTACACATCATTAACATCTCCAGTGCCCAGAATGTGACACTCTCAACCATTTATTCTCTTATGTCCTTCCTTTTGATTTCTGAGGTACCACCTGCCTTTCCACGAGTTCCTACACCTCAGGCTCCTTCAGAGTTCTTCACTCTCCTCTTGCTTTTGATCCACCTCTTAAATATTGCTTCCTTGAGGTTCTATATTAGTCACTTTCTCTTCTTGCTCAGTGAGCTGCATCTGGGAAATTGTTAACCCTCTCAAATAAGACTTTAGTAAGTGCCCTATTCCACCACTTGACTTTTGCATTCCCATCGCTACTGTGGTTCTGCCTCCTTTAGTCCATTTTTGTATTTCCTACTTCCTACCAGTTATTTCTAGCTTTACCAACTCCTCCAAACCATGTTCAACACAGAAACTATCTTTACCTTTGAATCTACTTCACCTCTATTCTTAGCTGAGTAGATGGCACCAGTACTCAGACAGTAAAATATATCACAGGAGCCCAATATAAATATAAAATATAAAGATAATCCCCAAGTCCAGCTTCTCCCCCACATCTCAGAAACAACCTTGTTGAGTTCTTATAAGTATCCCTTGATTCCCTTTCTTTCCTCCATTCCTTATGCCTTAAGTCAGGGACCCACTCCATCTCCACTGCCACAAGAACATTGACCTCATAAAAATCCTCGTCACTCCTGCTTAAAACCCTCCAATGGTGCCTCATGACAATAGAATATACATTTTTCTGTTTAGTCTGACATACAGGGCTCTCCATGAACTGAGAACCACTCATTTCTCCAGAATGATTTCTTACTAATCTTCCCTAACTTTTTGCATATCCTCATCTACACTAAATTTCTCACTGATCTTTGAATAGGCCAGACTCCTCAATGCCTCTGTGTCTACCAATCCCTACTTCAGAAATGTGTCTGGACAGAAGCTCTCCATTGTCTCCCTTCACTGGGAATAGTCTCAGATACATAAAACTGCCTTGTTAAAGGTCATGCCTTCTTCCAAGGACAGCCTGTATCCAAAACTGATCAACACAATGACATGAAGTCCCAGCTTCCATGCCTCACCTCAAGACATCCCCAGTAAGCCACCCAGCTCCAGAGCTCTCCCTGGGGTCATCTGAAGACTTTGTTGGGGTTTAATCACAGCTCAACTTCTCTCTTTCCAAATACCTGTTTCCTCTCTCTGCCTTCCACAGATAGAGATCCCAAGGGCACTCATGGGAAAAACAAACAAACAAACAAACAAACAATCAAATGAAAAAAAACTCTTGTACATGAATTCCCAAGTCCAAGTCTTCCTCCCAAGGAACAAGTCTGATAGTGGCTCTTGGCAGATGCTGTGCTGTCTGCCTGGATAGTATTCCTGTTCTGTCTTTGCCTGCCAAACTCCTATTCATTCTTCACATCTGATGTTGAACATCATCTAGACACCTCAAAGTGAGCTCCATTATTCTCTGAACTGCTATAGTTCATTTGGGATTTCCTCAATACCAACATATATCACAATGCCTTATAATTATTCTTCAGATATTTTCATCTCCTACTAACCTCTGTGCTCAGCAAGGATACTGTAGTATTTACCTACTGCTTTGCAACAAATTACCAAAAATATAGTGGCTTAAAATGGCACCTATTTATCATCTCATAGTTTGGTAGGTCTGCAGTCCCCGTGAACTCACCCAGGTCCTCTGCTTAGGGTCTTCTAACACTGAAATCAAACCATTAGACAGCCTGGCTCTTAATAGGAGGCTTTGGGGAGAATCTACTTCCATCTCATTGGAGCTGTCCGAATCTAGATGCTTGTGGTGGTAGGACTGAGGTTCCTGTTTCCTTGCTGGCTGTCAGTTCAGTGCTACTCCCTGCACCTAGAAGATGCACAGATGGCTTCCTACAGGGCTCTCTCCACCTTCAAAGCCAACAGTAGTTCACCAGTTCTCATGCTTTGAAACTCTCTTTTACCTCTGTCTTCTTCTGCCACTGACCAGAGAAAGGTCTTTGCTTTTAAGGGTTCGTGTGACTAGATCAGTCATCCCAATATACTACTCCTTTTTTAGAATCAACTTTGCCGTATAATACACAATCACTAATGTGGTATCTCACCTTCACAGGTTCTAAGGATTGAAGCATGGACTCCTGGTGGCTATACCTAAAAATTCTGCCAACTTCAGGTAGAAAGTGAAACTTTCTCACCGATTATGCTTCTCAGAGCTTAGCAGAGCTTCTAATATAAAAGATAATTGATTCAGTGTGCCTGGATGGCTCAGCTGGTTAAGCATCTGACTCTTGATTTTGGCTCAAGTCATGATCTCAGGGTTGGGTGATCAAGCCCTCCATCAGGCTCCACACTGGGCATGGAGTCTGCTTAAGATTCTCTCCATCTCCCTCTGCTCCTCCTGCTCCAAAGCACACACACTCTCTCTCTCTTAAAAAAAAAAAAAAGGCAATTGATGCTTGTATTCATTGTTAAGTTGAGCTGATTTCAGTTTCAATGATTTGGGTGCTATAAAATTATCTATTTTAGTTGTATGCCTGATGAAAGTAATGCCTCAGATAGCAAATTAAACAATAAAACAACAATAAGGAAATGAACTGCAGTCCTTTCGTGGACATTGAGCCATAGGAGGAGAGATTAAAAATGGAAGAGAAATATCACAAAACAGAAAGAAAGAAAAGCCTCCTGAAAAATGAAAGTATCATTTTTGCAGATTTGCACATTTTACAGTTGGGTTCGTCAACTTTCAAAATTAGTAATTATATGAGAGTTATAAGTTACCAAAATTGCTTTACTATGGAAATGCCTTGATTAGATTAATGACAGCAGGTTTCCTACACCTGACTCTGCTCAAACTTCAAATGGAAATCTGGCTGATGCTGAGGAAAGTGATGCACTAGCTTGCCCCTAGAGTGTGCAGTGATGAGTTTGTGGCTTTGATTTGGAGATGAGGTGATTTTCATGCATGTATCTGTGTGTTTATAGAAGTCATAGTGGTGCTTCCAGAGTTTCTGTCTCTCCACACGTAGCACAAGACCTGAATACTTTTTTGTGATGATGGCCTCCTTCCCTTCTGCTGATGGCAGCCTTCGCTTCATTTTGTGCTTAGGCATACAAAGTGATGACAAAGGTGGACAATTGTTTCTGGCTGCAGCTCACCCGAATAAAACTGTTTCAATTGATTCAGAGCGCTGATGTCAGCCAAGACCCTATACTTCTTGACACTGCATTTTTCCCAATGAATAATAAATCACTGTGTTTCCACCAACAGCCTCTCTCCCCTTGCCTTTCTCTCTTCTCCCACCATTAGTCATGCAGGTTTAGCTCACCACCTGTCACTTGGCATGCTTCTGCAAATATTTTTACTCACAGAGAGGTGGATTTGGTTTCATTGAAGTTGGGAAGACACCTGTGCTTACCTGGGTCTGCCACTCACAAGCTGCAGTCCTTTTAAAAGTATTTCCTGGCTGTTGGTTTTTATTATAAATTGCTATTTCTTAGTGCGGATTTTTCAAACATTTCTATCATTAGATCTTGAATTGTAGGTAATTTAAATATGCTTCAGAACAGTATGCATAAGTAGTTAGATATCTAGTGGATAATCTTTAAAAAAGGATTAATGTTAACTAATTAACTTGTATATGATCTATATAACCATAGTTTCCTTCATTTTTTTTTTCAACAAATCTAAGGAGGGGAAATTTTTCATTAAATCATTAAGTAAAAAAATTAGATTCAGGAAAAGCAACCTGCCCAGAACATTCACCAACTAAGTGAAACATTCTGGACTCCAAATAAGAAGGATCTGATTGCAAAGCCCTTGTAATTTTCCTTTAATGTGACACATTTCCTGGTTGATTATCCCGCTGCATTTCACCTATTCATTCAATATTCAAGGAATCCCTACCATGACCCAAACGCTGCACTAGCAGCAGAAGATTTATGCAGGCAAACACACAGCCCTTCTCACAGATGCTGGTGGACCAGCAGAATGAAAGCCAATGTCAGTGAATTATAATGAAGATTTTTGTTTTGTTTGTTTTGTTTTTCAAGTGCTGTAACAGAAGTAAGTCTCAGGGTAGGTTCATTTAGAGCAGCTCTTCCAATGCAGTAGTCACAGCTCATGTACAGCTATCTAAATAATTGAAATTGTTTTATAAATAGAATTAAGAATTCAGTTTCTCAGTTATAAGAGTCATGTTTCAAGGACTAGCCAGTCATGTGTGGCCAATGTCTTTCGAAGTAGACAGTACGGCCTGCAGAACATTCCCATCAGTATACACAGTTCTATGGGACAGTGACAGTCCAGCGGGTCAGACAGGCTTCCCTGAAAGTTGTTCTTGAGCTCAGATTTGAAGATTAAATAGAAGTTTCCAGACAAGTCAGTTGAGGCAGGATATTCTAGGCAGAGGAAACCAGAGGTGCTAAGGCAAAGAGAAGACATGACAACATACAGGTTGCCCAGTGTGCTGCACATAAATTAGAATAATTCTAAGTCTTTAAAGGGTACCCTGGAATGGGGAGCATACATGAATGGACTGAGGTCAGGGACCTCTTCACGGATAACTTTCTGTGATATTGTATGTTTCTGTATGTATAGTATGGAATATGTATGCTGTAGGAGAGAATGTGGATTCTCTCCTATGCACTAGTAGCTTCCAAATTGTTTTTCAGTTACAGACTTTTTTTTTTTTACTTTTCTTTAAAAAAAAAACAAACTCTATTTATTCTCAAGAGACACAGAGAGAGAGGCAAACACATAAGCAGAGAGAGAAGCAGGCTCCCTATGGGGAGCCCAATGTGAGACTCCATCCCAGAACCCCGGGATCACATCCAGAGCTGAAGGCAGACACTCAACCACTGAGCCACCCAGGCATTCCTTTTGTTTACTTTTCAAATGACACTTTATTCAGAATCCTTTTAAAGAACATTGATAGAAATGGAAAAGCTCTGCTTAAAGGTGAGCGGAGAGTTTCCCTCTCAGGTACCCCTGGACTAAGCCACCCTCACTAAATCTTGAAACTCTGCAGAGCTACTGGGGACACCAGAGAGCCACCAGAGAATTTTGAACACAAGCCTAATGATTTATATTGAGAGAGTCACTCCATCCAGTGTGGAGGACTGGCACATGGAAGTAATATGAAAACCAGAATGGATGACTACAAAAGCATGAAAAGAGATGAAGAAAAAGATAGTAAGTGCCATTTTTAACTAGAAGAGAGAGAAAAAAAGATGATATCAGGCCTTGAAGGAATCTGATGTACAAAGAAAGGAAGAAAGAGACCCTCTTTGGCTTTAGTTTTGTCCTTAATTTATTCCCCTTGGCCAATTGGGTGGCTGATGGTATCATTTTTCATGATGTGGAATTCTAAAGGGACATTTTACTTATTGGATGATTGGTTTAAATTCCCTATTCTTCAAAAAATAACAGGATGGGGAGAGTGGTGGTTTACATTTAGGCCTTGAGTTACTGCTCTGTCATTCTGTCAAAGCCAGAGGGAATATCACAAAATCCTTGTATTCACTTCAATGAATAATGTATGTCTTATTTCCTTATTCTTCCCCATAGCAAACACCAATCAGAAGCATCTGAAACAAACAGACCACAGAAACTAGAGTCAAAACCAGCGTTTTGTCAACTGATTAGATAGCAGTTAGTTTAATGTTAACATTAATCAAGGTCTGATTGCTCCATTGTGAGGAGCAAGAACTATGTGCTGAGATTAATATGCAAGATCTGGTTCAGAATGTTTCTGCAGAAACCCCCACGCAGTAATTAAGAAGAACACCAAATGAAGGTTATTGATCCGTTGTGTTATTGAGAAACAACATAATTGATATTTCGGATCTTAATTGTTGGTTCCAAAGTAAAAGAGACAGTTTGTACAGATCATTAGTAACGGAGATTTTTGTTCTTACCATACAAACCAAAACATTGAGTTCAAATGTTACCCTGCTTCAAATAAACATTGATTTAATTGTCAAGAAATCTTTGTGTTTAAAATTATTATCTTTTGACAAGTTTGAGGCAATATACTGTGAGTTTGAAGTCAGATGGTTTTCGCTTGTGAGCTATGTGGAATAAGGTTTGTCATTCAACCTGTCTGGGCCTCAGAATTCCCTTTTGAAATGTGGCATTAATAATGCCCACCTTCCAGATTTGTTGGAAGGGTTCAGAGAGGATGTCAATGTCAGAGAGTCTTATAGCATACTATTTAGGAGCAAAGACATTAGATCCAGACTTCTATGTTTCTTTTTTTTTTCCAGACTGCTATGTTTCAAACACAGCTTTGACACTCATTTGTGCAAACTTAGACACATTAGTTAACCATTCTGTCCCACAATTTTCTCATCTTTAAAGGGGAATAGTAGTAAAAGACATCCCTGACAAGGTTGTTATGAAATTCAATAAATACATAAGAAGTTCTTAGAGGAGGGGCAGGCAGAAGATGAGCCCTATATAACTGTTCGTTGTTTCTATTGTTATAATTTGAAAGTGTTTAGGTCCATAGTTAATTTTTAATAAATATTAAAATTTTATTCCTGCATTCCTTCTACAGGTTGACATTAGAAAATCCAAACTAGCATGCTTTCCTTTGCTCTGTATATATTGTTTCTATACATTTGCACACAGAACTTCCAGAAAACATCCTTGTGCCCAATTTCTAAATATGACTAGACAATACAGAAACACCTAAAATGTAATGGAGATAGTTATAGAGAAATGTGATGGAAACTGTGATGGAGAAAGACTGAGATTAACTAATTGGGAAATAAAGACCCTAAGAATTACAGATAGATGAGATAGAAGATGAGAGTGGGCCCAGCATCAAATGAAAAGGAATTTTAGAAAGGAGTATCATGATGAGAGAGGGGAGGATACTGCTAGAGAAATAATACAGGAAAGTTTCCTGAATTGAAGGAAACATGAATTCTTGAAAAGAAACTGTCCAAATCACAAGACACAACTACACATACACTAGAATAGCTAACATTAGAAAATAAATATATAAAAATGGAAAACACTAAATCTTGGGGAGGATGAAAACCAACTGCTACTCTCATATATTAGTGGTGAGAGAACAAAAAGGTACATTGACTTTGGAAGACAAGTTGGCAGTATTATATAAAATTGGCAGCTATTACTCTATGACCCAAGAATATCACTCCTAGTTACTTATCCAAAAGAAGAGAAAATATATGGCAACATAAAAACCTATAAATAAATGTTCATAGCAGCCTTATTTATATGATATCTAAAAGCAACCCAAATGACCATCAGTTCATTAGCTGATGATTAGATAAACAAATTGTGGTACATCTAAATAATAGACTATTATAGCAACCCAAAGGAACACATTTAAGATATATTCAATAATATGAACCTCTGAAAAGCATTATGCTAAGTTAAAGAAACGAGATATAAAAGCCTATATGCTACCTGATTTCATTTGCATGACATTCTGAAAAAGTCAAAACTATAGTAACAGAAATAAGATCAGTGTTTGCCAGGGGCTAGAGAGGATGGACTTGGGATTAAGAAAGGGTAGGAAGTGCTGAAAATATCCCATATATTGATATTGGTGGTGAATTTATAATGGTATACGATTGTGAAAACATCAAAATATACTTTAAAAGAATGGATAGATTTGTGAATTCCTCTTCAGTAAACCTGAATTTGATAAAAAGAAAGAGGCCTACTGAATGACAAGATAATTTTTTTAAAATTCCCACATTAGTTATGTCTTCAAGAAATTTCAGAAGTGGTATTAGGAAGATGCTAGTGTAGGAAGGCCTGGGCCCTCCTTCCTCCTACAAACATACTAATCCAGCAACCAGTCATAGACAAATCCCCCTTGTGAGAAATAAGAAACTAACTGAAAGGTTCCTGCACCCTGGAAGAAGTGAAACTTTCTCAAGAAGTGAACTCACAGGGCAGCCCGGGTGGCTCAGCGGTTTAGCACCGCCTTCAGCCCAGGGCCTGATCCTGGAGACCCGGGATCGAGTCCCACATCAGACTCCCTGCATGGCGCCTGCATCTCCCTCTGCCTGTGTCTCTGCCTCTCTCTCTCTCTCTCTTTCTCTCTCTCTCTCCCTGTCTCTCATGAATAAATAAATAAAATCTTTAAAAAAAAAAAAAAAGAAGAAGAAGAAGAAGAAGAAGTGAACTGACAGAAGCCAGCAAGGAGGTTAAGGATACCCTCTCAAAAGAGGCCCTGCTCCTGGCACAGCACCATATGATCAGATCTTTCCCTGGGACTGATGGCATGTTAGGTGACAAAACAAATCTTAGCAAATGTAAGAAGACTGAAATTATATCAAGTAATTTTTTCTGACCTCAATGGATTAAAAATAGAAAACAGCAGAAGGAATACTGAAAAATTCACAGATACTGGGGAAATTAAACAGCAAATCCTTGAACAACCATTGAATCAGAGAAGAAATAAAAAGGGAATAGAATATACTTTAAGACCAAGGATAAAAAAAGAAAAAAAAAAAGACCAAGGATAATGAAGACACAAAATACCAAAGTTTATGGAATGCAGCAAAAAGAGTATTCGGAGGGAAGTTCATAGCAGTAAATGCCTACATTAAAAAAAGAAGAAAGATCTCAGGTCACCTGAGTGGCTCAGTCACTTAAGCATCTGACTTTGGTGGCTCAGGTCATGATTTCAGGGTCTTGGGATCAAGTTCTACATTGGGCTCTGCACTCAGCAGGGAGCCTCCCCCTCCCCCTTTGCCTCTCTGCCAGCTCATGCTTGCTTGCTCTCTCTCAAAAAAAAAAAAAAAAAAAAAAAACACAAATAAATTCTTTTAAAAAATGAAATTCAAAAAGAATAAAGATCTCAAGTAAGCTATATAAATTTATATCCAAACAACTGTGAAAAAGAACAAACTAAACCCAAGGTTCACAGGAGAGAAATAACAAGGATTAGAACAGAAACAAATGAAATTTAAAAATTTTAAAACCAACAAAAAAGGAAAAA
This sequence comes from Canis aureus, assembly GCF_053574225.1. Lineage (NCBI taxonomy): Eukaryota > Metazoa > Chordata > Mammalia > Carnivora > Canidae > Canis > Canis aureus. Next base: position 69,147,315 of record NC_135612.1, read on the forward strand.
GAAAAACAACAAAACTAAGTGTTGGTTCTCTGAAAAGATAGGCATCACTGACAAAGCCTTAGCTAGACTAACTAAAAAAGAAGAGAGAATATTCAAATAAACAAAATCAGAAAGAAAAGGAGAGACTCTACCACGGAAGACATGGAAATACAGAGGATCACAGGAAACTATTATGAGCAACTACTGCTTGCCAATGATCTGGAAAACCTAGAAGAAGTGAATTTCCTAGAAACATACAACCTGCTGCAACTAAGTCATGAAGAAATAGAAAGTCTGAACAGACTTATCACTAGTATGGAGAATGAACCCATAACCAAAAGCTCCCAACAAAGAAAACCTCAGGACCCGATGGCTCCTCAGATGAATTCTATCAAACATTTGAAGAACTAATATGAATCCTTCTCAAACTACCCAAAAATCTGAAGTGGATGAATCACTTTTAAAATCATTTTATGGGGCCAGCAGTATCCTGATACCAAAGCCAGATGAAGACACTACAAGAAAAGGAAACTATAGGCCAATAATCTCTGATGAACACAGATGCAAAAATCCTCCATGAAGTACTGGCAAACAGAATCCAGCAGTACACTGAAAGAATCATATCCATGACCAAGTAAAATTTATCACTCAGATGCAAAGGTGTTTCAACATACAAAAATTAATTAATGTGATATTCCACAGTAAGTGGAACAAAGAATAAAAATCACATTATTGTCCCAACAAATACGGAAAAAGCATTTGACAAAATTCAATGTCCTTTCATGAGAAAAACTCTCAACCTAGAAATAGAAGGGAATTACCTCAATGTAATAAAGACCATATATAACAAGCCCACAGCTAATATCACACTCAAAAGCAAATGACCTGAAAGCTTTTCTTCTAGGACCGGAAACAAGGAAAGGATGTCCACCTCCACCACTTCTATTCAGTCAGTACCGTGCTGGAAGTCCTAACTGGAGCAATTAGACAAGAAAAGGAAATAAAGGTACATAGATCAGAAAGGAAGAAGTGAAACTCTCCCTATTTGCAGATGACCTGATCTTATAGATAAAAAACCTAAACTCCATTAAAAAACAAACAAACAATTGGAACTAATGAATTCCGTAAAGTTTCAGGATAAAAAAATCAATGTAGCAAAAATCAATTACATATCTATACACTAACAAGTTATCTGAAAAGAAATTTAGGAAAGCAATCTCATTTACATTAGCATCAAAAAGGGTAAAATATTTAGGAATAAACTGTTAAAGAGGTAAAAGACTTGAATACTGAAAAATAGAAAAGATTGGTAATGGAAATTATTTAATTCCCTTGCTCAAGACACAAACAAATGGAAAAATATCTGTGTCCACAGACTGCAGGACGATATTTTTAAAATGTCCCTATGACCCAAAGTGATCTACAAATTTAGTGCAATCCCTTTCAAAATCCCAATGATATTTTTTCTTTTACAGAAAAAAATAAAATAAAATTCCTAGGGAACCACAAAAGACCACAACTAACTAAACTAATTCTGAAAAAAAAGAACAAAGTCTGAGGCATCACAATTCCTGAATTCAAAAAGTATTACAAAGCTACAGCAATCAAAACATCAAGAAGCTAGAAAAAGAAAAGACATATAGAACAGTGGAACAGAATAGAGAGGCCAAAATAGATCCATGAGTCTATGGCCAACTGACATTTCACAAGGGTGCCAAGAATCTACAAGGGGGAAAGTTAGTCTCTCCAATAAATGAGGCTGGAAAAACTGGATCTACACAGGAGGAAGAATGCAGTTGGACACTTACCTTTCACCATACACAAAAATTAACCAAAAATAGGTTAAAGAACTAAACAAAAAACCTGATATTGTAAAATTCCTGGGAGAAAACATAGGGAGAAAGCTACGTGATGCTGGTTTTGACAATGATTTGTAGGATATGACACCAAAAGCACAGGCAACAAAAACAGAAATAAACAAGTGGGATTAAATCAAAGTAAAACCTGCACTGCAAAGAAACAATGATCAGGGTAAAAAGGAAATCTGTGGAAGGGAAGAAAATATTTTCAAATCATTTTTTTTTTAATGTTTAGAATGCTATTGCAAAATACCACAGACTGAGTAGCTTTTACTTATTTTTTTATAGATTTATTTATTTATCAGAGAAAATGAGATTGTGAGCAGGGGGAGGGACAGAGAGAGAGGGAGAAGGAGAGAAGCAGACTTCCTGCTGAGGGCGGAGCTCGATGCCAGGCTCTATCTCATCACCTTCAGATCAGGACCTGAGCCGAAATCAAGAGTCTGATGCTTAACTGACTGGGCCACCCAGGCACCTCCAGAGCAGCTTTTAAACAACCAAAATTTATTTCTTATAGTTTTACAGGCTAGACATCTGGGGTCAGGGTGCGTATGTGGTCAGATGAGGTCCCTCTGCTAGTTGTAGATTTCTTATTGCATCTTCATTTGGTGGAAGAGGCCAAGGGCTATGTGGAGTCTCTTTTTGAGATCATCAATCCCATTAATGAGGGGTCCACATTCATACACTAAGAATCTCCCAAAGTCTCGACTTCCTAATGCTATCACACTGGGCATTAGGACTTCAACATATGGATGTCTGGGGGAGATCAACAGGCAGACTATGATACAGATATCTGATGAGGAGTTAACATCTGGAATATTTAAGGACTACTTACAATTCAATAGTAAAACAACAAACAAAAACAAAACCCTCTAGTAACCCGATTCTTAAAAAATGAGTTAAGGACATAAATAGACATTTTCCCCAGAAAATACATAGAAATAGCCAACAGATAAGTGAACAAACAAACAAATAAGCAAGCAAACAAAAAATAATGTTCAATGTCACTACTCACCAGAGCAACGCAAAACAAAGCTGCTATGTAATATCTCACACCTGTTAGAATGGCTAGTATTTAAAACAAAAAACAAAAGGACAATTGGTGAGAGTGTGGCAAAATTGGGACCTTGCACATTGTTGTTAGGAATGCAAAATGCTGCGGTCTTTATAGGAAATAGTATAAAGAAGATTCCTTAAAGAATTAAGAATAGAATTATCATATCATGGAGCAATCACACTTTATTCAAAAGCATAAAAATCAGGTTCTTGTAGAGATGTTAGCACTCTTATGTTTATCGCACCACTATTCACGATGGACAAGATCTAGAAACAACTTAAATGTGTGTTTATAGATAAATGGATAAAGAAGTGTAGTATATGCATCCAATGGAATACTATTCAGCTTCCAAAGAAGGAAATACTACAGTATGTGAGAATATAGAAATACATTATGTTCACTGGAAAAAGCCAGATACAGAAAGACAAATACTGCATGATTCCACTTACAGGAGTAAAACGATGTGCAAAATATACAAATTAACTCTGAGAGTGAAATGGTGGTTATCAGGGGCTGCAGAGAGGGGGAAATGGGGAGTTACTATTCAATAGGCATAAAATTTCAGTTAAACAGGATGAACAAGCTCTAGACATACACTGTACAACATTGCAACTCTGATCAACAATAATGTATTCTACACTTAGAGTTTTAGCAACATGACAGATCTCGTGTTAAACGTTCTTACTACAATAAAATATTTTTTTTGAAAAGGAAGCAATTTCAGAACACTAATAACCAAACCATGGGCCACAATCTTAAGGTTCTCTACAAAGGAATAAAGGCCAGAGCATCTTAAGATGCATCAGGGAAACTCAAGACAAAAAAAAAAAAAAGAGAGAGAGAGAGAGAGAGAGAATTTCAAAAGTTATGAAGGAAAAAATACTTTTCCAATCCAGAAGTTTATATGCAGCCAAATCATCTGGATATATGATGAATAAAGTTTATAGCCCTCAAATCCACTCTTAGGAAGTTATTTGAGGATAGACACCAGTGAAAATGAAGGTAGAAACCAAGAGGAGGACATAGCTTCCAGAAAATGGTGAATTTAATCCAAAACAACAGTAAAGGGAAACCCAGAGAATAGGTGCTAGGAAATAATTTCTAGGGAGGAAAGAGTCCAGATTCAATCAGGAAGTTGGAAAGAAGGATCTCGGTGGGAAGGATTAAATGGTGCATGAAGAATGCTTGAAAACAGGGTGGGAAGAGTGGTATCACCAAGATGATGACATAGGCTGCTATCAACTTCATTCTCCTTCACAAGAACACCTCACAACTGTTCATGGACAAGGCACCACTGAGAAAATTCTAGACCTTGGGGGTGAGCCTGAGGAACCCTCCTGTACCTCAGGACATGAAAAAGATTGGTCATAAGATTAAGGCATAATTTTCAAGAACATTTTTTAAAAAGCCAATGAAGTTTGGTGCCTGCCTTTGGCCCAGGGCGCGATCCTGGAGACCTGGGATCGAATCCCACGTCGGGCTCCCGGTGCATGAAGCCTGCTTCTCCCTCTGCCTGTGTCTCTGCCTCTCTCTCTCTCTCTCTCTCTCTGTGACTATCATAAATAAATTTTAAAAAATAAATATAAAAATAAAAATAAAAATAAAAAGCCAATGAAAACTTTTCAGGAAAACAGACAAAAAAACCCTGAGTCCATTAACATAAGCCATATTTGAAGCAAACCTGTAATATTGGACCAAGAGCTCACTAGGCCTCAAAAACATTTAAGCGGATCCCAAGCACACCTCCCATGTTTATCCATACACAATATGGGGGAACAAGGCAAGACTAAAGATTTTTCAATTTAAAGACGTAAATAAAGCATGATGCTGAAATCACATAAAACAAATGCCCAAACTCACTCAAAAACTCACTGAGGAAGGAAATGAAACTTAACAGAATTACATGTCTGTAAAACAAAAATCAAATTGGAGCAATTGCTGTAGGAAATTGATCTGATGTGTGGGAGTTAATGATTTTCTTTTATTATCAAAATGTAAGCAAGGCACATAAAATAAATTCAACAAGAAATTGCATAGAATTAAAACAAGGATTTGGTGGATATAACACAAACTTTGGAAAGCATAAACATTACATGTTTCCCCACTTCCCCCATCATTCAAGTTAAATTGTTTCACAGGCGGAGGTGCTACCTTTCTCCCTGAACCTAGTATGTGGTCTTCTCCAGCCCTTTCTATACCAGCACACAGCACTATATCTTTTGGTGTAACACAGTTTGAGACACTCATCCTAACGTGATCTTCATGCACTGACTTCACTCCCTGCCAGCTGGCACGGATTCTTTGAGTACAGATGCTCCTTTTTCAAAAATCTCTAGCTGAGTCTCAAGGTATCATACTGACCCACTGGGATGAAGATTATTTTAAGACTGGAGGAAGGTTCTTTTTCTCTATAAAAATCTTCAAGAGAGATCTATTCTATTGGAAAATAAAATTTTTATTGAATTAAGTAGCCTTGCTGGTCTATAGTACTTTTCATACGAATCTAGATCATACATATTATGTTCCTCAATTGGCATGAATTATATATACACACACACACACATATACATATAGTAAGTATGTATAAATATATATATATAAATTTTAAAAAATATATATATATAGCTCAATAGTCACCACAGGTAAGGAAAATGATGGTGAAGTTTGCCTGAAATGCCATAATTCACGTAGCCATTGGTCAGTCATGCCAGGATTCATTACTGAGTATCTAGCAGGTGCTAGGCATGGTGCTGCATAATGGTGGTATAACAGTGAGCGGATCATTATGTAGTAGAATTTCTGCTTGGAAAAACACAGTTGGCTGCAGAGTGAATAGATTACAGGGTAGAGTAGCATGTAATAAAAGGAGATTAGATGACTAATTGGCAAATAAAGGAAATGTGTAAAACTCTCAGGACTTGATGCTGGGGAGAGAAAAAAAGGAGATATTAAGGACACCTCCTGGATGTCAAACTTACTACCTGGATGATGTGCTGAAGAGAGCTTCTAGCAACAATCATGCTGGGGTATTGACTGATGAGTATCCTTTTTCAGACAATCCCTGAAAAGCCCCTAGTTAGGTTGGGGTATCGCCACAGGCACTTGACTTATCTCAAGAGTTTGCATGCTCATAAATTCATTCAACTTCAAGACTCACTAATTATACTCTCATATTTTAAGCCTATTATGGAAGAAATTCAAACCACATGGGTGTTTGTCTACAAGCCAGAATTTGCTCAAGATAAGCCAGTAGTAATAACTTAACTTCAGGCCTGGTGGTTCTTGAACATACTTAAACCTTGGGACAGAAGCAGGGAGAAGGTGGCTAATAAACATCTCAGAATTCTTTCCAGATGGAAAACAAAAACTCTCTTTTTCTGATTTCCCCTTAAACTTGTCATTATTTGGCAGAAATAGTCAAAATAAATGCACCATGCTTCAAAGGAGCCAGCACATAAGAGACCAGACAGCAGCAAGATGAATCCACTTGTCTCAGCAGACATATGCTCCGAACACAGATGTTCAGGAAATGAAGGGCAGGCACTTGTGATAATGTATTGCATCATTTCTTTGACCTCAAGATAAAAGCAAACACGAAAAGCAAAATGTGCCACTCACCAGGCTGTAAAAATGAAACCTGCCACACAGTTCTGATCTATGGCACGAATTCTGTCTTTGCCAGAAAGATGGAGTATTCTCGTCAGGATGCCAGCTCTTCCTTGTCTTGCATGTGATTCTTTGTGAAAGAGGGATGAAATCGTGGAATAGAAAAAGAAGGTTTTAAAATCTAATTTAACTTAACTAATACATCAGGCTACCATCACTGAACTATTCTGAAAGGATTTAAAAAAAAAAAAAATAGGCAAGCACTTACCCAGCTTCCAGTGCAACAGACTCTGGATGCATTTCTTTACCACTGCTCACAGCGGCCTTACAAGGAGCCAATTGCAGACTTTGTGCTTTTTTTTTTTTTTTTCTTCTAAGGATTTTATTTATTCATGAGAGAGAAAGAGAAAGAGAGAGAGAAAGAGAGAGAGAGAGAGAGAGGCAGAGACACAGGCAGAGGGAGAAGCAGACTCCATGCAAGGAGCCTGACATGGGACTCAATCCCAGGATTCCAGGATCACGCCCAGGGCCAAAGGCAGTGCTAAACCCCCGAGCCACCCAGGGCTGCCCCAACATTGTGCTTTTTTACAAATTGTAGGTTTGTGGCAACTCTGTACTGAGCAAGCCTACTGGCACTGTTTTCCCACTATCATTTATTTTTTTATTTTTTTATTTTTCTTTTTATTTATTTTTCCCACTATCATTTCTTACTTCATGAATCTGTGTCATTTTTTGGTAATTCTTGCCATATTTCAAGCCCTTTCATTATTTTATTATTGATTATTATTATTATTATTATTATTATTATATTTACAGTGATTTGTGATCAGTGATTTTTCATACTACTATTGTAATTTTTTGAAGGTGCCACAAATCACACTCATATAACACAAGAAATTTTATTAATAAGCGTGTGTGTTCTGAGTGCTCCACTGACCAGCCGTTCTCCATTTCTCTCCATCCCCTCAGGTATCACTATATCCGGAGAACACAACAATATTAAAATTAAGCCAATTAGTAGTCTTACAGTGAACAATAAGTGTTCAAGTGAAGGGAAGAGTCTCACCTCTCTCACCTTAAATCAAAAGCTAGACGGATGCCTCGGTGGCTCAGCCGTTGAGCATCTGCCTTCAACTCAGGGCGTGATCCTGGAGTCCCAGGATTGAGTCCCACGTCAGGCTTCCTGCATGGAGCCTGCTTCTCCCTCTGCCTGAGTCTCTGCTTCTCTGTCTCTCATGAATAAACATTTTTTTTTATTTATTTATGATAGGCACACAGTGAGAGAGAGAGAGGCAGAGACACAGGCAGAGGGAGAAGCAGGCTCCATGCACCGGGAGCCCGATGTGGGATTCGATCCCGGGTCTCCAGGATCGCGCCCTGGGCCAAAGGCAGGCGCCAAACCGCTGCGCCACCCAGGGATCCCTCTCATGAATAAATAAATAAAATCTTTTAAAACAATGAATAAATAAATACATACATAAATAAAAGCTAGAAATAATTAAGCTTAGGGAGAAGACATGTCCAAATTCGAGAAAGGCCCAAAGCTAGACTTCTTGCACCAAACAACTAGCAAAGTTGTGAATGAAAAAGAAAAAATTCTTGAAGGAAACTAAAAGGGCTATTCTAGTGAATACACAAATAAGAAAGCAATACAGGTTCATTGCTGATTTGGAAAAAGTTTTGAATAGAAGATCAAACCAGCCACATCATTCTCTTAAGCCAAAGCCTCACCCAGAGCAAGGCCCTAACCCTCTTTGATTGAGTGAAGTTTGAGGCAGGAGAGAAAGCTGCAGAAGGAAACTTGGAAGCTCACAGAGGTTGGCTCATGAGGTTTTAAGGAAAGAAGCTGTCTCCCTAATATCAAAGTGCAAGGTGAAGCCATAAGTGCTGATGTAGAAACTACAACCAATGATCCAGAAGACCTAGCTAAGATCAGTAATGAAGGTGGCCACGCTAACAACAGATGTTGGATGTAGACAAAATGGCCTTCTGTTGGAAGAAGATACCACCCAAGACTCATAGCTAGAGAGGAGAAGTCAATGCCTGGCTTCAAAGCATCAAAGGACAGCCTGGCCCTCTTGTTAAGGATACTCCTTAGGATAGCACAGCTGATGACTTTAAGTTGAGCCAATGTTCATGTACCATTCCAAAAATCCTAGGGCCCTGAAGAATTATGCTTAATCTGCTCTGCCTGTGCTCTATAAATGAAACCACAAAGCCTGAATGACAGCTCCTCTGCTTATAATGGTTTGTTGGATATTTTAAGCCATTGTTGAAGGCTGTATATCAGGAAAAAAAGATTCCTTTGAAAACATTACTGTTCATTGACAGTGTGCCTGGTGAACCAAGAACTCATGCAGATATACAACCAGGTTAGGGTTTTTTCCATGCCTACCGACACAGATTCCGTTCTGCAGCCCATGGATCAAGGAGTTGTTTTGACTTTCAAGGGTTATTATTTAAGAAATACATTTTGTTAGGTTATAACTTCATAGATAGTGATTCCTTTAATGGACTGGTGAAAAGTGAGCTGCAAACCTTCCAGAAAGTATTAGCCATTCTACATGCCGTTGAGAACGTTCATGGTTCCTAAGAAGAGGCCAAATTTTAAAATGAGCAAGTTTGGAAGAAGTTGATGCTAACCCTCAGAAATGACTTTGAGAGATTCTGAACTTGAGTAGAGGATGCAACTGCAGATGTGGTAGAAATAGCAAGAGAACTGGAATTAGAAGTAGAGCTTGAATTGCTGCAATCCCATGCTAAAACTTAAATAGAACGGGAGTTGCTTCCTTTTTTTAAGATTTTATTTATTTATTTATTTATTTATTTATTTATTTATTTATTTATTTTTATTTGAGAGAGACAGAAAGAGAGCAGGGAGAGGGAGGAGGAACAGAGGGAAAAGGACAAACAGACTCCATGCTGAGCACAGAGCCTGATTCAGGGCCCTATCTCATAACCCTGAGATGATGACCTGAGCTAAAATCCGGAGTCAGGTACTTAAACAACTGAGCCACCCAGGAACCCCAATCAGGATTTGCTTCTCACAGATGAGTGAAAAAATGTCATTGGTTTCTTGTGATGGAACAATTATTGAAAAGACAACAAAGCGTTTAGAATATCACATAATCTTAGTTAATAAAGCAACTGCAGGATTTGGGAGGATTGACTTCACTTTTGAAAGAAGTTTCAGTGTGGCTAAAAATGTATCATATGCTACAGAGAAAGCATCTGGGAAAGGAAGTCAGTTGGTATGGCAAACTTCATTGTCGCCTTATTTTTAGAAATTGCCACAGGCCTCCCCACCTCACTCTAGCAACCATCACCCTGATCAGTCAGCAGCCATCAACATGGAGGCAAGACCGTCCACCAATGAAATGATTATGCCTCAGATGACAGTACTTCAGAGCAAGAAAGTACTTTTTAATTAAGGTCTGTACATTGTTTTAATCCAGAATGCTCTTGCACACTTATTAGACTACACTTAATGTAATATAAACATGACTTTTACATGCTCTGGGAAACTAAAAAGGGATTTTTGCTTTATTGTGGTGGTCTGGAACTGAACCCGCAGTATCTCTGAGGTATGCCTCTATGTTCCCTTGTTTTCTTTTCTTCTTTCAATTTTTAAACTTTTATTTTTATTTGTTTATTTTTTTTTTTAGTAATTTCGATACCCAATACGAAACTCAAACTCACAACCCTGATACCAAGAGTCACATGGTCTACTGACTAAAGCCAGCCAGAAAACACTCTGTATTTTCTCCATTTTCAAATGAGCAAACCAGAGTTTGGCCAGGTTACCTAACTTGTCTAAGGTCACGTGGCTGGGATTTAGCAGGGCCAGAGCCTAAACCTGGATCTAATTCTGAAGTTCACATGGTCCTCTAATTCTGGCTTCTTCTCAGTATGTGATACTGTATAAACACAAAGCTGTAGAGTCATAACACAAATAAATGAAAGAATCAGGATGACACAAGACAGCTTACATTTGGACACTAAGCTATGGGTTACTTAGTATAAAATTACAGGGTTTCAGACATGCAAACAATATAATGAAGCGTGTATATTCTTTGGAGGTAGACGGAGCCATCCTGAATCTCAGCCCTCACTCTACTTGCTGTGTGATCTAGATCAAATGGTGTGACCTCCTTGCTGCAGATTCCTCATCTAAAAAATAGTTTTTCCCATTTCATGAAGTTTTTTAAATTAGATGATGTGAACGAATGATCTGTCAATATGCCTAGTACACAGTATATGCCCCAAAATGTCAACTTCATGTCACCTCAAGTTAAAGACATTATGAGATGGAAAAAAGAGGAATTCATTTGCTAAAGTAGTATCTAACTGGCAACTTGAGAGAGTCCTCATGATAAAATTGTGTATAGACTCACATATATGTATGTACATGTATATACACATATACACACATTTGAGTATTATATTTGGTAGAAAACAAGTTCTTTCAAACCCTATTATCATTATATCTATGAGAGACCTAGTCATCCAGTGGTCTGCTAGGAAAAAAAAAAAAAGTAAATTTCCTATTAGTGTCACCAGCACTATGGACAATGCACACATGTGCACCACCAGCTCAAGCCCCGGGAAGAAGGAGTGCCAATGCACCAATTAGCATTGCAGGCTTCCAATCTTATCTGCCATTCTTTCTGCACAAAAATGACACTCAGAGCATCTGGGTTAAGCTCAGTAGGTTAAGCATCTGCCTTTGGCTCAGGTCATGATCCAAGGATCCTGAGATTGAGCCCTGCATCAGGCTGCTCAGAGGAGAGCCTGCTTCTCCCTCTCCCTCTGCTGTTCCCCCTGCATGTGTTCTCTCTCTCTGTGTCTGTCAAATAAATAAAATATATATATCTAATTTATATATAATTATATATAATTATATATTATGTAATTTTATATATATATATAAATCCAATTTATATATAAAACACAAAACTTGACACTCAAATATAGTTTTGCAGGGTAATGGGTCATGTCATCTCTGGTTAAATAAAAACAATTGCCTAATTAAAAAGTGATAAATTCTAATTCCATTTTTTTAAATACAAAATACACCAAGAAAAAGCCCCCAGGAAATATCTCCTCTTCTTGTTATGGCTGCTTTACATAATTTGTTTACACTGTTACAATTTTATTATAGAGACCCTACCATTTTACTCAGACTTTTTCTTCAACATCGCACAGTAATTTTTAGCACAGTGGTTAAATCTCTGAAAGCAGACCTCCATATCTGTGTCCTTGAGCTGGGCACTTGACTTCTTTAAGGCTCAAGCATTCAAAAATAAACTGCCACCTTACAGGGCTGTGTGAAGACAAAGTGAAAATGATCCATGTAAAACTCTAGCAGAATTCTAGGTAGAAAGTAAGAACTCAATAAAATTATTATATTTTATAAGTAGGAGGACTTTTTTTCCCACTGCAAATGACAAAAAGACAAATTTCAACTGACTTCAGCAAATGGAAGCAAATTTATTTTCAAAATGGAAAGTCCGGATGTAGACACCACGGAGTCTCAATCAATGTGGCATCTCTTGCTCAGAGACAAACTCTTCCCCAAGGGTAGCAGGATAGCTGCAGTGGACCAGGTGAGAGCCCAAACCCTACCCCCACTGCAATTCCAAGATCAGCAGAGAAAGCCTCTTCATATTAGCACCTGCATATATCCCAGGATTCCTTCTGATTGGACCAACCTGAGTCTCTTTGCTTACCCAACACAGGAACTGTTGCTGGGAGAATTTGGTGTTTTGATTGGCTAGTTGTGGTAAGTTAATCAATAGTTGCCCAAAAAAGTCCCATGCCTTGATCCCAGGAACCAATGAATATAACACCTTGCATGGCAAGAAAGACTTTGCAAAGGTGATCAAATTGAGGATCTTGAGATAAAAAGATTATCCTGGACTATCTGGGCCCAGTGTAATCATAGAGATCCTTATAAGAAAGAGGCAGGAGAGTCAGAGATCAGGTAATGTGGCAATGGATTCAGAGATTAAAGAGCACAAGCCAAGAGATGTAGGCATGTTGGACAAGCTGGAAGTAATGAGGACTATACTCTCCACCTAAGGCCTCCGAAAGGAATTAGCCCTGCCTGCTGACACCATGATTTTAACCTCATAAGACCCATTTTGGACTTCGGACTTCATGAACTGTGAACCACTAAGTTTGTGATCATTTATTTACAGCTGTACCAAGACAACCAATACACTAGTCTTCACTCACAATCTTTACCTCCAGAGTGCTCAGATGACATGGATGGAAATGGAAGAGGATGGGGATAGAGGAAGAATAATTTTCCAGAAGGAAAACAGAGATCCTGTTACCAGAAGAGAAGAAGGCAAAAAAGTGTCCAGTGTCTGCGTATCAACATTGGCTTTGTAGCTGCACTGTTCTTTTTGTTTTTTCTTCAAATTCGGCTTAAATAACACTACAATAGCGGAGTACTTTCTTGAGTAGCTTTGCAATAATATACTTACTTCACCTTCTGTACTCGTACATTGGATTCTTGAAATCCAAATCCTGCTCATCCTAGATATGCATGAGGTTTAGATAACAAGATGGAGGTGACTTATATAGCAAGTCACCATGTTGTCTATTCGTATGGATCACGTCACATGAAAGTATTTGATAGCAGCGCCTAGATGGCTCAGTCAGTTAAGTGTCCAACTCTTGATTTTGGCTCAGGTTGTGATCTCAGGGTCTTGAGATCGAGCCCTGTGTTGGGCTCCACACTCAGCATGGAGTTTGCTTGTCCCTCTCCCTCCCCTTCTGCCCCTCCCCCTGCTTCCACTTACTCTCTCTGAAATAAACAAAATCTTAATAAAATATCTGATACTAGTAATGAATGTGGCCAGACAAATGCAAAACAGTTACAGCAACCTAAGTGTTGGGGCTTCTTGCACTAGCAGGCCTGTTCATCTTGAAGACCCCGTTTTCTTCCTTTGAGTCTTGATTTGAGACCCTACAGAATATCAGGAAATGAATGAACAAAGTGAGGTCAGAGCCATCTTCTGGAATCACTCCATAGTCATGGCATTGATTGTAAGGGCATGCAACAACCTCTTTGGGGTACAGAGAGAATGTACATGTGGGGGGTGTGGAGGTTGAAGAGTTCTGAGTTTGGGATGTTGGGACAATACTAAAAAGAGTGAATGGGTGACGGGCACTGGGGGTTATTCTGTATGTTAGTAAATTGAACACCAATAAAAAATTTAAAAAAAAAAAGAAATCTGATTAAGAGATCAGAAGCACTAAATTCCAGGATCAATTTCACCATCATCCAGCTTTCTCTTCTACGTGATATAAAAACAGTATCATTGAATCCAGCACCGGCATGATGGAGGAGGTTTTTAGTGGGAAAATGGGCTGGAAAAAGTATTATCTTTCTGAGAGTAGTAGTGATAGAGATATATATGAAATAATCCAGAAGATTTTTTCAAAATTCCAAATAAAACAATCTCAGAGTTGTCCCTTCCCTCCCCCTCTGCCCATCCTTCCCTAGCAACCCAAATTAATTCTGTTATTCTCCTGTGAGGGCCTTGGATAATATGGCAGAAGTCTTGCAGGTGGTTTTGTTCATCATCATTCCCCAAGGCCACCTCTGCCCCACCTCTGCCCATTAAGAACCAAGGTCTAGACTGTTTAATTTCTTTGTGGTTTTCTGACTATTTTCCATTCTATGCACTGTTTTTCTGGGTGTATGAATTAGGTGGACACTGGAGAAAGTGTGGAATTACTATCATTGCCCTGTGTTCAACCCACTGTTTTTTTCTGGGTCAGAGAACAGACAGGTCTCTATGCCACCAGGCATATCCAGAATGCAGGGCACTATCCCAACCCTGAAGCAGCCTCAGCCTGGCCAGGCCTCATAAGGAAAGTCCTGAGTCCTAGACAAATATGCTGAAGTGAGAAGCCAAATCTGGCTGCTACAATCTGCTGTCTCCCATAGTGACATTCTGGCCACGACAAAATATGGCAGGTTCAGAAACTCAATTTTCCCTGACAATCGAGCATCAGGCCCTGACAAGACAAGCTGCTTCATTATCTGTCTGGGAGGAAGGGACAAACAATTTTGTTGAGTCAGTAATGGTAGAGCGTAGTAGATGTTTTATCCAGGGAAATATTTGTCATCTAGTGCCGTGGTGGACCATTAACAAGTCATTTCTAGGACGGCTCTAAAAATGAAATCATCTTTATTTGATATAGTGTCATTACCACTATTTATTACCCAAACCAAACATTCAGCTCATTGGGAGATTGAGTAAATCAGCAAATGAGAAGACATTAGAAAGCTAACTAGAAAGAATCTCTGCTTTATCAAAGTTATTTTTTTAAATAAAGAATAATTAACCCACAGTGTTATATCAGTTTCAAGTGTACAGTAAAATAATTCTAGAAAGCTAACTAGAAAGAATCTCTGCTTTATCAAAGAAAATTATTTTTTAATAAAGAATAATTAACCCACAGTGCTATATCAGTTTCAAGTGTACAGTAAAATAATTCAATATTACTATGCATTTCTCAGTGCTCATCAAAAGGTGTACCCTTAATCCCCCTTGTCTATCTCACCCTCCCCCCATCTCCAAGTGTCCATCCATAGATGAATGAATAAAGAAGAATTCATATATAAATACAATGGAATATTACTCAGTCATAAATAAGAATGAGATGTTGCCATTTGCAACAATATGGATGGAGCTAGAGAGGATTACACTAAGTGAAATAAGCCAGTCAGAGGAAGACAAATACTATGATTTCACTCACATGTGGAATTTAAGAAACAAAACAAATGAACATAAAAAGCTATTAACTTTTCAAAAGAAGGACAATTTTAAAAATTAGAAGACTGTCATGATTTTTATAAGAAAAAGAGGAATCAAGAGAGCGCTAGTGAGTGGTAACTTCATGTCAGAACCTGTGCTACCTCCTTCACATTCATGGTTTTAGTTACACTTCACAACAATACTTAGGACTGTGTTCATTTTATAGATGAAAATCTTGAGAACCCAAAAGCCAGAACTCATTAAGTAAAATGATTTCCCCAAGTGCTCCTGGTATATGAGTGAGAAGAAGAAACCCTCTTTCTTCCTTTTCTGGTACAACCTCAATATGTCTCTTGGTTTAAACTGCAGTGTTTGCCCTCTCACACCAATCATTCTGTGGCCTTTTCCTGATAGCATTGAGGTAATGGTGTGTCTAGAGCAGAGCCTTAGTCATCACCACAAGACACTGTGCATCTGACTACACGCTTGTCTGGGACTCTTTGACAAGTCATATCTGTGATTCGGGACTTTTGTTTCCCAGTGACAGAAACCTACATCAAATCGATAAAAGATAAAGAGGAACTTGGTTGGCACATATTGGAGCATTTGAACAGAAGCCTAAGTAACCTGATGTGAGGAAAATAGGATCTATTGCTCTTTAAGAAAACTGGAACCTGGGATTCAAGAATGCACAGGATGCACACACACACCCTCTCTCTCTCTCTCTCTACCCATCCTTGTTTCTAAGTACTCTGCATAATCCTCTACTACTACATGCTGGTTTGCTCCATTCAGGAGGAAACATGTCTTCCAACCTCTGGAGAAGGATTGACTAATACTTATTCTTGTCATAGGTTTAGAAATCGGCTCACCTTGTGTTGGGCTCCCACCTTTGGGCCATCATCTAAAGCCAGAGAAATAGCTCTGTATGATCATGGTAGCTCCTATGCCAACAACACGAATGAAGAGGAAAAAATTACTCTCCAGAACAAGGAGGCTACTGAACTGACAATAGCACTGACATCCAGGACACAATGGAGATTTACAGCCAAGAGGCAAGGGAGAAGCTGCTGGGAAGTTAGGTAAACATTTCAATGTCCCAAGAACTCTGTTATGTTTTCAAACTGAAAGTAGGTGGTTGTCAAGACTTCAGAGCATGCACACACTCACTTATTCATTCCTCAGACATTTACTGGTGCTAAAATAGAAGGAAAAAATAAGAATAAGATATGATCCCTACCCTCAGAGTTTACTGCCTGCCGGGGAGAACAGACAAGTATACTAATGATGTCAGTATTGTGAGCAGAGTGTATTAATGAAGGTCCATAGAGGGCAGTGTTTTTCATGCTGTATGCTGAGACCCATTGGCAAGTCATTAAATCAATTTAGTGGGCTGCAGACAGCACTTAAAAAAAAGAAAAGAAAGGAGAAAAAAATTGGCCAGAATATATCAGTGTGCATTGCACAGTAGTAAAGCTGTAAGAATCTGGTGAAACAATTGTGGTTCAGTTGTGTGGGAGGCTGTGTATGTGCAGGTTTGTGTACCAAGTCATGCTGTAAAATCCATTTCTTACTCTAGGTCATTGTCAGAAATGTTTGAAAGATGCTAACGCGATGTGAGTAGGAACCCAGAGAAGAGGCATGTAGATGAGACTAGTAGGAGGTAGAAGAGGAAAAGATTTCTGAAGAAGGGAGCTCTTAATCTGAATCTTGGAGAAAAGGCAGCAATTCAAAGATGGCAAGTGGCTCATGATTCAGGCACAGAGAATTGAGAAGGCTGTGTAGACTAGGAAGTACCTTGGCTGCCCTGTGCAATAGACTAGGTGCTGTGCTGGCTCAGGTGTTACAGTTGGGATCCCTCCAGCTACAGTCCCAGGACTGGGAGCTGCTGGTATAGAATGGGGAGGCAGGCCACAGATGTTTGACAAAAAACAGAAAGTCATGGATGACAATGAGAATGTAGCCCTCTAAAAATTTTGAAATGTCCAAGTTTGCCTCTATTTGGGGAACCAGAGAAAGCTGTGTGAAGGAGGGAGCATTTCTGAATTATCTTTGAATCCTTCAATAGGGTTGGCCCGGGATTAATAGTGTTGGGCTTGTGTGGTTGAGCCTGATGAGTCAGGTGAGGAAGAAAGAGGAGAAGGAGACACTCCAAGAGCATTTCAAAGCCCAAGAGAAGGTGGATACTGTGAATGGTCACACCCCCTGCTCAGTGAAGCTCCTTCAAACCAACTGTAGTAGTAGTTCTTTAAGGGAATCGTAGGTGCCATGCCAAAGAAAATTTCATTCACTTCTCAACACTTTCAAATATGTGCACTGGATGACAGCCACCTCACGTCAGAGTTAAGCACTAAGATTTGTAGTCAGATGCCAGGGTTCAAACCCACTTACTTGCTGTACTTAGTTACCTAATCTTTCTGTGCCTGAGAGTTCTCATGGGTAAAACCATATCTATGGCAGCCAAGGAAGCATGCTGCTCAGACCCTCTTCAAGAAAGAACTGGATCTTCAGCTGAGAGTAGTGTCCTTGCCTATCGGTGGTTACCGGCAGTGCCACTGGGGCCCAAAGCAGAATTTATGCTCAGGCCATACTCTTCTCAGAAGCCCTTAGTCAATGAAAGACCATGGTGGGAACACTGGAGCCTGGCCATATTGTCCAACACGGGACTCTGCTAGAAGGTAAGCTTTGGGGGATCCCTGGATGGCTCAGCAGTTTAGCACCTGCCTTCGGCCTAGGGCATTATCCTGGAGTCCCAGGATCGAGTCCCACATCAGGCTTCCTGTATGAAGCCTGCTTCTCCCTCTGCCTGTGTCTCTGCCTCTCTCTCTCTTTCTCTCTCTCTCTTGCCCTGTCTCTCATGAACAAATAAATAAAATCTTAAAAAAAAAAAAAAAAGAAGGCAAGCTTTGCTTTGGGTTTCCCCACTGGGGCTGACAAGGCTTTGTCAAAGCTGTGTGGTCAGAGGCTCACTTACCTACCAAGCCCTGCTTCCTCCTGACACTTCCCTTTCCAAGGTATCAGATCTACTCTGTGGTCTGAAGACTCTTTTCACCCAGTCCTTCTTCCTTCCCTTTTGTCGTTCATAGGCAAATGCCCAAGAAGCCTCTTGCACTGTCTGAGCATTTATCTATTTCCTTAAGTGGACACAATCCCTCCTTATGGTGCCACCCCGGGTGTCTCAGGCCTTGGATTGCTATTCTTTCTACACTCAGTCCCTAAATAAACCCCCTGAGTTTTAGGACTTTAATGCTGTCTCTGTGTTGAAGACTCTCAAATTTGTGACTCTAGCCCCGAGCAGTCTTCTGAACTCCAGATACTTACATCCAATACCTTTTTAATGCCTCTGCTGGCTTTCCAATAGGAGCCTAAAACTCAATGTGTCCAAGTCCAAACCCTTGATCTTTTCTCCTAAATCTGTCCCTTCTTCAATCTTTCCTGTCCTGCTAAATAGCAATTCTATATTTATAGTTGCTGAGGGCAAACACTTTGATGTCATTCTTGATTTCTCTCATTCTCTCAGAGCCCACATCCAATCCATCAGTAAATCCTGTGGGTTCCACCTAAAAATACATGCTGAACCTGACCAGTTCTCACCATCTGCACAAGGACATCACTGGTTTGAGCCATCATGTCCTCTTCTCTGGATTACTGCAATATCTTCTGTTTTGACTTCCTACTTCTATCTGTGACTCCTTCAATCCAGTCTCAACACAGCAGCCAGAGTACCCTTTTAAAATGCAAACCAAAAAAAAATAAATAAAAAAAAAAAATGCAAACCAGAGCATATCATTTTTATCTCAAAGTCCTCCAAGATTTCCAGTCATCCAGAATAAAGCCTGTATACTCAAAATAATCTCTCAGCCCCCATGTTGCCTGGCCCCTCCTCCACATTTTCCCCCTTGTTTACTCAGTTTTATTTTATCCACATAGACTTCATTACTGACCCCCGAATACTCTAACATATTCCTAGGTGGGATTTTGTATATGCTATCCCCTTTGCCTGGAATATTTTTCCCTCAGATATTTGAATGGTTCTCTCTTTTCTCCTTCATATTTCTGCTCCCCTGTACCTTATGGGGGATGCTATCTCTGGGCTCTGTAGGAAAAATCACATATACTAGCACATACTTTTACCTTCACTGCTGTACTTATTCTAACACTTTTAATATCTAACATAATTGATTTTTGTCTTATTTCTCTCTTCCCCTACATGAGGATATAAGTTCCAGAAGGGCAAAATTTTACACCTTTCCCTCCTACTGTATCCCTAATGCCTATTTCAATGTCTCATATGTGGCAGGAACCCAATAAATGTCTGATGTACAAGCAAATGAATTGGGCTAATAATAGTAGTGTGGACCCCACATGGGGGGCTGTGGTCTCCAATAATTGGTTGTAAATAACCTAGTACAGTGCCTGGAACACAATAAGTGCTCAACAACTATGAGTTTGTGTTAATAATATTAGCAGTTCTTATGTAAGGTAGACACTTAAATGGTAGTGTCCATTCTGAGGACAAAGTTTGACATCAATAATAAAGGTGAGAGCCACAGAATCTATTTGTTCAGATTTCTTAACAGAAAACTTTAGGATAATATATCCCATGCAGGTGAAAATGACTCCCCCATTCTCTTCAGGCAAAGAGTAACTTCATGTTGGAAACATAGATGAACATAGATCTTGAATGTAGGCAGGATATAGGGGTCTTGTAATGTCCTTCTGCTATTATGCCCCAACTAGGCACTCAGACTCCCTAACCTCTGGAAATGTACAATGAGAGAGAAAACATAGAAAAAATAAAAATAAAAAGCAATTCACAATACTACAAATGCAAACTTTGTAAAATGATGGTTAGGTTTCCTAAAGAATGTGATAGGACGTCAAACAAGGAAGAGACCATGGCCATTGGGAAAGACAACGCACAGCAAGCACAATTTGAATTGGATCCTGAAGAATGAGTAGGATTCTATCAAATAAGTAATGGCTGGGTCATCCAACTGGGAGAGAGGGAAGGTGGTGGGATGGAAGGTGAGCAGAGAAGCAGGAGAAACAGCATAAGAAAAGGTTGTAGAAAACTTCAGTTCAATTTGTCTTTCAGGTTTTGGGAGAGACTTTACTAAATCCAACCATCTCTCAACTTGCATCTGCAGACTCACCCATTCACTTAAATGGGGGACTTGGTGATTAAACACCTAGGATTCTGCTTAAACTTTTAGGGTAGAATTTTAAATTAAACCAAAGAAACAAAAAACAATGTTTAAAGAGTAAAGGCATGAATGGTAATAGTCAGCTATTTTGCAGTTAGAGCTATTAAAGTTTGAAGCTCAAGAAATTACATGTTTAAGTGCCTAAGTAGTCTTCAGTTGACTTTTAATTAACCTTTTTTTGCCATTTCTAATCTAGGGAAATTGAAAAATATTTTTATAGTCCAACGAAACTTATTTTGTAAAAGAATTCCATACATTTGAAAGTCACTCATAATCATCTTTGAAAACATGTGATGTTTGCAGCTGAATCAAGCCAGATTGTATTTATTCCTTATCAATTCTGGTTATCTTGGCATTGCTCTCTTATTAATAAGATTCAGACAAAGCCTAGCCTTCCGGTGCAAAAGTGAAAACCCACAATGGTTTAAAAATGATTTTCTCTAATCAGGCTGCATCTCATTAGTTGTGCTTCTTTTCTTTTAGATTCTGATGTTTGCAGAAGCATTTTGTAGGAGCATTATTTAAAACATGTCCTCCCTAGTGTGCACCTGCCTCTTCTTGCAGATTATTCTTCCTCAATCTTTCTGAGTTGAAGATTTGTTTATTCAACTTAATCTAAATCTCAATGAAGAAATTCTTCTTTTCGTCCTTCTCTTTTCAAAATAACACAAGCTAGACTTGCCTAAAAACATTTATAGAGGCCATGCCACTTAGTTTTCATATTGAAAACTAAATGATGGTAACTGCCTCACCTAGCTTCCTTGACACCCCAGATAATGAGGTTTTTATACCTCCTATGATAACTTGTCACTAAAAAGGATTCACTATTATGTCCGTCAGGGTAGGCTAGGTCATGCTGTGATAACAACCAAGTGTTACGGTCATGGGGGCTTGGCAGAAAATAAGTTTTTTCCACACACAGGGTCTAATGTGGTTTGTTCAGAATGCTTTTCCATCTAGTGACTCAGGGATCCAGGCTGTCTTCATATTATAATACAGCTGCATTCGCATGTCATTTCTTTTACTATTTTTTTCATTTCAACTTTTTATTTAAATTCCAGTTTATTAACATCTATAGTGTAATATCGTTTATTTTTAAATTATTTTTATTATATTTTTTCTTATTATTTATTTATTTTTTTAATTCAAACTCAATTTGCCAATGTATATATAGTGCATCACGAGTTTCAGATGTAGTGAACACTACATATTGTATAATATTAATTTCAGGAGTGGAATTTAGTGATTCCTCACTTACATATAACACCTGATGCTCATCACAAGTACTCTCCTTAATCCCACCACCTATTTAACCCATCTCCACCCACCTCCTTCAATCAACCCCCATTTTGTTCTCTGTGGTTAAGAGTCTGTTTTATGGTTTGCCCTCTTTTTTCCCCTCTACGTTCATCTGTTTTGTTACTTAAATTCCACATATGAGTGAAATCATGTGGTATTTGTCTTTCTCTGACTGACTTATTATGCTTAGCATAAAACACTTTAGCTCCATCCATATCTTGCAAAAGCAAGATTTCATTCTTTCTGATGGCTGAGTAATAGTCAATTGCATATATATGTATATGTATATGCATATATATATGCAACTTTATCCATTCATCAGTCGATGGGCATTTGGGATCTTTCCATAATTTGGCTATTGTGAATAATGCTGCTATAAACATTAGGATGTTTATGTCCTGAACATTGTGTCCCTTCAAATCAGTATTATTGTATCCTTTAGGAAAACACTTAGCCATACAAGTGCTAGATTATAGGGTAGTTCTACTTTTAACTTTTTTTTTTTAAGATTTTATTTATTCACTCATGATAGACACACAGAGAGAGAGACAGAGGCAGAGACAGAGGCAGAGGGAGAAGCAGGCTCCATGCAGGGAGCCCGACATGGGACTTGATCCCCAGACTCCAGGATCGCACCCTGGGCCAAAGGCAAGCGCTAAACTGCTGAGCCACCCAGGGATCCCCTACTTTTAACTTTTTGAGGAACTTCCATAGTGTTTTCCAGAGTGACTACATATGTCATTTCTAGGGTCACTTGATCATGGTTAGAGAGGAAAGGAGCACACAGGCTTGTAACTGCCTCAGCCTGGAAGTAACGTATGTCACTCTACTTCTGATTCTTTGGCCAATAAGACTCATGTGACTTCCACTTAACTGCAAGGGAGAGTGCAGAATGAGGGGGGCTGCATGAAATAGTTGGCAAGTAATGTCTCTGCCTCAATTACACGACTGATTTGATGCTGTGCTGAGCCAAGTTCAGAAGAAGCACGTGGGTACCATAGAATTTTCAGCATATTGAAATCATTATCCAGAAGTAATCTGGAGTACAAGTACACGTGTTCTGAAGACAGTATTTGACTTTGACCATTCTCCTAGATACCCTGAGCCTCAGAACATTCATCTGTAAAATGGGGAGAATACCACCATAGGCAGGTTGGGAGGAGTAGACATAGTGATTACAAAACATCTGGAAAAGACCAAATAAGTGTCTAGTTTTAAAAGTAGCAATTATCATTGTATTTTAGTGATAATGATAAAAAAGCAATATTATCACTATGCAAAATAATTAATTAGTTATATTTAATTTGCCAAAAATAATGAAAACAATTTTGAAATATAAGCATCCCTAAGACTCCCTAGCTGAGTTCAGAATCAGTTTTGACCTTACATTTAATTTACTTTTAGCAGAAAATGTAGCATATTATTACCTTTAGAATTTCCCATTTCAGATGGAAAAAAAAATCAAGCTTTTAGAGTAATTGCAAAATTTTTAAAGGGACCTCAGTGAAAGCAGAGAGGGAAGTTTCCATGGCAATATCTGAACGACACAAAGGGAAAGGAAGAAGAGAAGGGGGAGCATTTAATGAGCACTTACATGATGGTAAGTGGTGTGCTTGGCATTTTATATCTGGTATCTGTCTAAAACAAGGGGAAAAGCTATGAGATCAGTATGATGGTCATAGTTTTATGAAAGAACAAACAAAAACCAAAGGTAGAGATAGCTTTCTCAGTCAACCGTTTAAAACATGGCCCGAGTAGGATACAAGCCTACCTTTGCCTGCACCTGGTGCTCAGGCTATCCCAGCACTATTGAGCATTGAATCTTTCCATGTCCTGTGCTGAATATCCCATTTCCCTGGCCTTCTTTCTCTTTGTTCCCAGCCTTTATAGGGGCCTTTCCAGGGTTAGCATACAAAGCTGTCTCCACTCTGACCTCTCACCAGCACACCAGGCTCCTATTTCCTTCTGAAAATAGGATTCCTTAGGTCCATTGCCTTGCCTACTCACGATCCTCCTTGTAAGAAGAAGCCTATGATACCAGATGACAGAGCAGTGGTGTAGCACAGACATCAGTGGCAACCATCCTAGCAAGGATCACTTGGGCAAGAATTATCAATGGCAGCCCAGTCCAATGGAAGCCCAATCCTCTGATAAGGAGCAGAATACTTCCCTGGTCTCAAAGGGTCTCCCTGCAGAGTTTTTAGTAGTTGAAAGGAGACAAACAGTAACTATACAGTAGAGAAAGTAGATGATATATTGTGTGATCAAAATTAATATCAGCAAGGAGGAGCAGATGGCCATCACATGCCTCTGGATGTGACGTGTTGAGAAGGAAACACCATCACATATGATTATTGCTGTCAGAACACATAACCTGCATCTAATCATAGGGGAAACAGCAGACAAACCCACACTGAAGAGTAGTCCACAGCTGGCCAAGATTCTGTGAAATGTCCATCTGAGGAATCTTCCAGATGAAAAGAGACAAAGCATATGTGGCCACTAGCTGGACCGTATCCTGTACCGGAAGAAAGGGCTTTAAGGACGTTATTGAGACAACTGACAAATATGGGATATTGGAAGTTAGATTAGATGAAAGTGTTGTAGCAATGTTACATTTTCCAAATGTAACAATATTGTGGTTAGGAGAATCGTCTTATTCTTAGGAACTACACACTGAAATATTTTGAGTAAAAGGGGGGAATGTATGTAACTTATTTTCAAATGATTCAGAAAAGCAAATAATCATTTTGGAATTTATAATTTACACACAAGCTTGTGTATGTATATGCAGATGTGTGTGCATATATATATGGGGGGAGGGAAAGAGAATGAAAGAGATGAGATGATATGACAAATGTCGCAAAATATTAAAAATTGCTGAATCTGGGAAAAGTATATTGAGAGGAAGAACTATTGCCAGCAATTCAATGAGCTTTAGAAGTTTAAATAAATTGAAGTTTCTATTAATAGCAAGCAATTGCTATGTGCCCATCATTTGCTATAGATTGTCCTAGGCAGGTCCCTAGCATTCCTTCTAAATTTTTCTTAGTGGCTCTGGATGTAGAAATTATGTCTTCATTTTCATGTTTAGACATGAGGAAGTTGAAACAGGCTGCTCGTGGCAGAATGTGCCAAGGTCTTGAATTTGAATTCAGATCGGGTTTATTCCTTTTCACTGCAAGAAGGGACAGTTCATGTGATGTCGGGCAGGAAGAGGTGAGGCTCCAGCTTCCAGCTCACAGCCTATTGGGAGGGTAGAGAAGGAAGATAAAGTAATTAGATTCCTCAGTGTGCTGTGGTAAGTGCTGTTAAATTCTTCCACCCAGTATTTATTGCGTACCTTAACTGTGTGCCAGATGTTCTGCTAAGCTCTCTGGGACCAGAGCTGTGG
Organism: Canis aureus; assembly: GCF_053574225.1. Classification (NCBI taxonomy): domain Eukaryota; kingdom Metazoa; phylum Chordata; class Mammalia; order Carnivora; family Canidae; genus Canis; species Canis aureus. The sequence continues at coordinate 69,172,493 of NC_135612.1, forward strand.
ACAGCAGAGACTCAGGCTCCACCTTCCCAGAATTTCTGTTCCATGGACAGATGGGGCTGACCCTGGTATGCGGGTGCTGGAGGCTCACAGGAGGGGCACCTACTCCACACCAGGAGGTTAAGGCATGTTTCCCAGAGGGTATCCTACTGGTGTCTTAATGGTTTTTCAGAGATAGAAGAACCTAGGAAATCTTGCTCATTCCTGTGTTCTGAAAACCTGGCACATAGGGAATTCACTATTGCTGAATCTAGAAAAAGGATATCCGAGTGTTCTGTATTGTGTGTAGTCTGTACTAGCCCTGATCTCATGAATGAATGGTTGGATGAAGGAATGAGTGTGTGAATTCCCTCATGGGACCGCAAGAAACCCAATGGGATCAGGTCTCTCAGAAATTTACCCTCCCTGTCATCCTTCCAGGTCATCAGAGCAAGCCAGTAGGTTCCAGCAAGCCTGTCCCTCCCTGATCTAGCAGTGAGTGGCCTTGGTGGTGGTGGCAGCGTGGTAATTAACCACAGTCATGGGTGTTCCCACTGTCCTGGCTTCTGTGTTTTGCCTTTAAGATGAGAGGAAATGCTTTATTAAGCAAAGCCATTCAGATCTCTCTTTCCTTCTCTCCCTTTTTGTCTTGATTTGCTGAACACTTTTTTAGGCTCTTGTGTTCACAGAAGAGAACAAAGCCACCTTCTCGAAGCTGTACCCTGGGTTTCGTTTTTGCCAATGCCATCCAAAGCCAGCAGCCCACGTACTTTTGTAGGTCAGAAACAAGTGCCCTCCAGCTTCCTCCAAGACGTCAGAATCAGCTCAGTAACGGAACGGTGTGCTTTCAGTTTTCCTCAGTGCTTTGGCATGATCTCATTTCATTTACAGAGTACACGTACAGAATGTTAGAGGCTCTTGTGGAGAAAATACTTGGGGATTTTTCACACTCCTTTTGGTAAACCTGGGAAGGAGCCTCGGGCCTGCCCCAAGGGGGAGAGGAGGTCTCCAGCTGGCCCACTTCTCTGCCCTTTGCTCAGCCAACCCTGCCAACTGGAGCTGCTTGCTTATTACTGTTCCATACCCTGGAGTTCCAGGAAACATTCCACTTGAAAAATAGATCTCACCACCGGGGGGGGGGTAGAAAAAAAAAGTTTGGAGCTGATCGATCAGCTTAAACACCTTCATAAACAAACTGAGGCTGAGAAAGGGAATCATTTGCCTGAAATCACATAGCTAATTAGTGATAGAGCAAGGAACGAAGTCCTCATCCTGGGTATCATTCCATTTTGTACTCTAGGGCATGAAATTGCTGGATGTGGCAAAAACAATCACAGTGAATGGAAAGACCCAATGATTTGGCCCAAAAGGAGAGAGAAAAAAAAAAAAAGTAATAAATCCCTGAGAGCTGAAGTTTCTGACATGCCCCTCTGTAACTCACCCAACACACACACCCTCTGTGCCTGTGGAATCTGAGTTCCCTGACTCTGGAAGGTTGTAGAAGGTCTGCTGCATGCATCTGTTCCTCCAGGACAGGAATCCTATCAGAAATACCACTTTCCCCTCCAGAAACTGCTCTGGGCACAGTAGCTCACCACCATCTCTCTTGGCTGCTGAATGTTCTCGCAGGTAGGTAATGACTGGCAACATTCACCCCTGTCCTCGATGACTAAGAGATTGAATCTCAGGCGTCACTGAAACCACGGATGGGAATGCTTCCTTTCTAATATAAAGTGACAAGGGTTCATGATTTTCAAGCTGCTCTAAGCTGCCTTGCTGGGGGCATAGAAAGACAATCTGCTTCCAGGTGAGGGACTCCAGTCTCCCCTACAACTTTCAAAAACCGTGGAAGAGAGCAAGTCCCCGAGCTACACAAAGTTCCTTCGAGAAGGCAAATATGGGTCTATTTTAGCTCCTTCCCATAGGGGCACCGTGGGCAGGGAGAGGCTGCCTGTGGGTGTCACTCTGTGCCCTCTGGAGGTGCTGGGCAGGAGCAGGAGGCCAGGGCAGTGACTGCACTGAACCAGCAGCTCCAGGATGGGGATGGGTCTTCGGGCAAACCTCACACCCTTAAATATGCTTCCTCCTCCTATAGAGAAGGTGTCTGACAGCCTCCTTACTTAGAACTTCTTGTAGTTGTTTTCATACTGTCTATCCTTCCTTCCCTGTGACCTCTCCCTCTATCTCTCTCTCTCTCTCCCTGTCTCTCTGTTTTTTTTTCTTTTTTTTTCTTTTTTTTTCCCTCTCTCTCTCTCTTTGTATCTTTCTGTGTATCTGTCTCTGTGTGTGTCTCTCTCTCTCCATCCCTCTGTCTCTCCCCACCCCCGTCTTTCTCTCTCTCTCTCTCTCACCAAAAGATACCACTTTTTCCTGTTCAATCCCTATAGAGAGCACCACTCTTATTTATTTATAAAAGAGTAACAACAGTGAAATTACTGAGAACCATAGAAAGGAGTTAAAAGCTAAAAGCTTGAAGTGTTGATGCTCTGTGAAATTATCCTGATTTGATGGATTCTAGAGCTGGGCATTGCCTTCCTCTGTCATGTGAATAAAATGTTATCTTTTCATTTTAAAGAGATCGTTATATTGGTATCTCTTTGATGACGTATATGGGTTGTTTCCTTTCTGTGAAGATTGAAGGTTCATTTTCGTACTTACAAAGGAAATTAAGGAATATCTATTTAATGTTTGCAGCTCAGGATCTGTACTAATAGTCCTCATTGCTTTTCTGCTCTGACTGCCCGGATGAGCAGAAGATGAACACATATTGTTGTTGTTTGTTATATTGCATGATGGTAATATTGACTAAATAAACAAATGAAATGACCTGTCCAATTTTCCACATGAATCAGAGATTAGAGTTGACCCAAACATCTTACTTTCTTTCTTCTTCTTCTTTTTTTTTTTTTTTTTTTTTTTTTCCAAATCACCTGTCTTGGAATTAACCTGAGTTTGGCTTTCCTCTCTTACACCTGCAGGAACACCTGTGGAATCCGTGAAGTGATCACATTGACTTGTTCCTCTGAGCTTCTTTCTGAACATGTAGAATGGAGCTAATACTACTACTTCAAAGGGTTGGGGGCTGGACTGAACAAGAAAATATGTACTTTAGCATGGTATCTTATATATTTAATAAGCCCTCAATAAGTGTAATGTCCTTTAATTTCCTAGAGCTACTGATATGGTTTATAGTTCAGGCATAGATTTGCAGCTCCTGTTCTATAATGCAGATCATTGAGCTTGGAGAAGCACAATGAACTGATCGAGATCACATAAATGACAGGCATCAGTGGAAAGCCCTAGTTCACAATCAGGGGTGATTTTGCTTCCAGGGGACCTCTGGCAATGTTGGGAGATTTGGGGATGTCACCACAGGGGAATCATACTATTGGCATCCCAGCATGCAGAGGTCAGGGATGCGCTAAACATCCTGCGATGCATAGAACAGCCCCTACAGCAAAGATTTGTCTGCACTAAAATGTTAATAGTGCCAAGGTTGAGCAACCCTGGTTTTCGATCTATGTGTTCTGACACCAAATCAAGAGTTATTTTAATTCACCTTACATGGCCCAAAGTACCTCAAAGCACCTTGTAAAACTAAAGTGCTATTTTTGTTATTTGAAAGGCAGTGTAATATAATAGAAAACTTTAAAGTTTGACATATCTGGGTCTATTCTCAGCTCTACCACTTATTAACATTTAATCTGAATGACCTCAGGCAAAAATTAACTCATCTGAGCCCTGATGTCTCTGTTTGTGAACTGTAACAGGATGCCTCAAAAGTTAGAAAGAATATAAGTGAATGAGCTCAGTGCCAGTACACAGCACAGGTCCCTTCATGGCAGCTAGGACAAAATTATTATATAGTTGACCTATCATTTATGGATCTGGGTGTTGATACACGGGATAAATTTCATTTTTGTCAACAAATATTTATGAATACCTCATATGTGGGAAACACTGAAGGTGCAAAAATGAACCAAATGGAAAGGTTCTTGTCATGATGGAAGCTACATTACAGATGAAGGGAAATGGATGAGATGTAAAGACAGGGAAAGAAATCACAGAGAATTATAGAAGGTGGTCAGGAAGGTCTTCTAGGAGGAGGCAATTGGAGTAGAGATCTGAAGGGGGAGAAGGCACAAGAGTGAAGGGAAAGGAACAACACCCTAGAGGAAAGGACTAACAAATGCAAATCTACCAGGCAAGAGGCATTTGAGAAGGAAAGCAAAGATGTGGGAGCATGGAGCTGCCAGAGGAAGGCAGTAGAACAAGGGTCTTTCACCCTGCAGAGAACCACAGGGAAGAGCATTAGAGGGATAATGAATTGTCGCTTAGCTCCAAATAATGCCCCATTGCAGGTTTCCACCTCCAAGAATGAACCATGAAGTTTATCACCCCAGAATCCTGCCTTGAAAAGAAACCATCAATTGACTTGAGGTCTAATGCCAGATCTCCATAGTGAGGCTTTGTTACAAAGAAACATAATGTTCTGAGTTCCTCTAGGTTCACTGGAGATGGAGAGCCAAGAGGGGCCTACTTTCTAATTACTGAGGTAGACAGAACTCAGGGCATGCTTTAGTGAAGGTTAAAAAAGCATGCCTCTTCGGACTCCAGTAAATTTTAGGGATTTGATCAGTGACAAAAAAGACCAAGCAACTAACATGTCATGGTCCTCATTTATCTCCAGCTTGGGGTTTGGCTCCAGCAAGAGTGAAGGCTTGACATTCAGGAACATTTGGGGGAACCCAGGACATAATGAGAAACTGATGACATCATTCTTCAAGGAAAGCTTGGGAAAGAGGCCAGCCCCCAGGAGAAGTGCTCCATGTGCCCACAGTCTACACAAGCAGAGGTGAAGCTGAACAGAAGTGGAGGGAGAAGGCCAGACAGTTGGCTCCAAGGAGCCGGTGATGGTGTCCAGAAGTTCCCCACTGACATGAGGAGGCGATAGAACATTACTGAGAGCACAGATGGTCTAGCAGATGCTGAGAGTCATTCCCTGAAAGAGGTTGCATCGTGAGAGGACGCTTGTCTCTCAGTAGAAGAGCCAGGATCTGGAACTCCAGTCATGAGGTTCACATACTGACCACTGGGCAGTCTTCAGTTCGGGGAGGGCACCGCACCAGATCAGTCATTGGCTGATTCCAGTGTAGACTCTGGTGGCACGCGCGGATCTGTGAGCCCCTCTTCTCCATGTCCCCCAACGCCATCCTGGTGAAAAATAAGGATATGGGGAAGATAATCCAAAAGACTATTTAACACCAAAAACATTTAGCACTAAGGAAATGCATTATTCCAAAAGGATCACTTCAATTATTAGATAGGATTTAGCTTTCCAAATTGAACTAAATTTAGATATTCTTCCATGGCCCAGTAGAGTAGAAAAACTAAATAAGAACTAAAAATAGAAAGGTATTTTTTTGTTTTTGCATATTTTAAGTGTACTATGAATACATGTGACCCCACAACACACACAAAATAATAAGTAGTTGAGTTGATAGCAATCTAGAACTTTCCCAAATTGAAGTTGAGCAGAAAAACAAAATTATCTGTTTCTCTAAATAAAAGAAGAAAATCAAGCCAACATCAGATAGGAAAAGAGACTATCCTTTTGTAAGAGAGCCAACTTCTCTATGAACCTTGGATATGTTTAATCTTGTCCCTTGTACCTGGTACCTATCTTTTCCTTTTCTTTGTCTTTGGGGCTGCCCCAAACTCTGTCTACTGACCTGTTCATTTCTGATGAGTCAGCTCCCTGCTAGAAAGAGCCTGTCTGTGGTGAGAGCTGCCAATTCTGGACTCAGGGCTTATGGCCAGGGTTGCTAGAGAGAATAGAGGATGCTTACTTACATTTGAATTTCAAATAAACTTTTTTTTTTTTGTAGAAGTATGTCCCAATTTTCCCTACAATACTACAGGCGGCATAATTTTACTTAAAAATATATTGTTTACCTGTTTTAAATGTAATTGGAAACTCTGTATTTGTTAATCTGGCAACCTATTTTGAGCAATAGCAAACCTAGACTCTGATCTTGTGCCAAATCAAAGGGTAAATGGATCCCACCTCACTATCCATCTATACTCTGCCCCAAATTGAGAGACAGGCAGACCTTACCTCTAGTATTTATAGATGCATAAATATGAATGTAAGTATAATTATAGACATAAATATATTTTAAAACAGGTTTTGGGGGCAGAATGGCCTGGAAGTTTAAAAATGCCCAGCTACCCTGGATCTCACCGTGGAAAAGAGGAGTGCCTTCTCTTCATATCAATGTCACTGGACCTCACAAGGATCTCCTGGTAGGTATCATTATGATTATTTTACTAAAGAGGAACTTAGTTTCAAGGGGTAAGGCGACAGTGAATCACAGTAAAAAACAAATTAGATTTAAAGCTTGTAAGACCAAAATTTGAATTTCAACTCTACCCAGATATTACTACCAGAAATACCTTGATATATTTAAGCCTCTAATTGTCATCTTTGGGAAAATAAGACATGGAACACTGGGGAGAGGGAGTGTTTCATTCCTTAATGTACACAAAGTATCAAACGGTACTTAGGGAGATACCCAAAACATGATAGCTACTGGCATTAGTTTCTATGTGGTTAAGTTTCCCAAAGTGACGCCATGACTAAAACCAGGGACCTGGTATGTAGCATGATCATGGGCACGTAGAGATATTTTAAAAAGCTGATTTGAATTCATATCTAGTACTCAGATAACTCCTTCAGGTTAAGCATTTGCCTCCCATATAGCCCTGTTTTGAAATGCAAACCATAATGGAGTATTCTAGTAATACCTTGAATCGTGGACTCTTTTAATGAATTAAATTTATTGAGTGCATTTTCTCATCAACAGCAGACTCGGCCAGGGAAATCTCCTGAGTATGCTATTAACGTTTTCTTATGGGGTGGGCCCAAGCTTTGGGTCACCTCTGAGTAAAGATAGGGGTAGAAAGTATGAGAAGAGAGGGTAGTGACATGAGCAAAGGTAAGGAAGGATGTGGGAAAACCAGGGGCACAAATGGGGATAGCGAAGATCAGTGAGGGACTATAGGAACAATTTTGGTTCAAACCACTTTGGTGGCAAATTATCTTCCCCAACCCCCACCTCTTTAAGAAGTACAGGAATAGCCACAGTATTTCCTAATGAGGCACAAAGGAGTAAAGTTAGTGAAATATATATTTGAGTGAAACTCAGCCTCCTTTTTTACACTGGCATTGACAGCTAGGAGTCCTGGGAGGTGGGAGGGAGAGGGCTGAGTGTGAGCACCACAAATGCACACTGCACATCCCTCTGTCCCAATGACTATTGAAATCACACCTATTTCCAACTCCAAACCACCTCTGGAGCCCTGCTAGGAGGTTTACTTCTGAAGGGGTTTCAGTGTATGTAGAAAATCAAATATATTACCCGCACTTTCTTTAGTGTTCAATGTAATTATAATAAGTATATTAAGTGAATTTTCTCTAAACATTTAAACTTACACAACTAATAAATCAAAAATGTAAGTTTTACTAATCTTCTTACACATTTAGAAGTTAATTACAAATCTTAGTCAAATTCCTATCTCAATAAAAGCATAACCCTAGTGTGCCACATTCCCTTAAGTGCTTCACACACCTTAAAATCGGCATGATATTCACAATAATTATAAAATATTTATATTTATACTAAGCCTATGATAAAATTAGTGATTCTATAGAGTTAGCTAATTTCTCATTTATTTATGTACCACAATATAATTTAATGCATCTTTCTAAGTTACGGTCCCCTACCAAACAAAAACATTATGGTAGACCTGCTGAGATTGGGAAGTTGTCCATGAGTTAATTATTGACCAAAACAAGGGACACGATTGGGACTTCCAAAGTGACTCAAACCCTAGCAGCTATTCCTTACCTAGGTTCCTCTTAGAATCATGATAGACTCACTATGTCAGTAAGAATGTCTCCAGGCATGCCTTTTCCTGCAACCTGATGTCTCTGCACTCTTCCTTCATTACATCTGTGATATGGAATATGTTGTAGCCAAAATTGTATCCTTCATCAAATTCATAATTGTAAGTTCTAACCCCTAGTACCTCATAATATAACTGTATTTGGAAATAAGATCTTAAAGAGGTAAGTACATGAAAATGATTAAGTGATTAAAGTCATAAGGTGGACCTTCATCCAAATGACTGGTATTCTTATAAGAGGAGGAAATTGATCTTGATGGGGCTCAGGGCACATTGCACCAAAATATACAAAAGCGGCATATTGAGTATTTTGAATTAAAGTTACTTGAGAAACAACCAGTGCAAGAAGGATACTCTGACTCTCCTCTCTCTGTCCTCCTGAAAGCAGGAATAAAGCTGCCATGTTCAAGGTCCCTTTCTTGCACCAGGAGGTAGAGAGATATCCTTATCACCAGAAACAAGGAATTCAGGGGCCAGACCCTGCATAAATAAACTCTGCTTAATTTCCTCCCTAATTAGTACTAATTAGTACCTAAGCCTAAGTGCCTTGTCTTGTCAGTTCTACAAATTTATTCTTTCTTTGCCTAAAAGCTATATGAACTGCCTGCTCTGGTCACTTCTTTGGGTCTCATATTTCTATGAAATCCTATAAGTACAAATTAAATTTGCTTTTCTTTTGTTAATCTGTCCTATGCCAATTTAATTATTAGACCAGCCAAAAGAACCAAAAGGAGTAGGGGGAAATTTTCCTCTCTCTGATGGTCTCCAAGGAGTCTTGGTTCTCTTTAGTTTAAGAACCATTTAGGATTGGAGAATGAGATGTGGCTGCCCAGTGTCCTTGCCAGTGCTTTCCACGTGAGTCCTGGGGCACAGGAAGACACTGCCGCTAGACCTCTCTATGGGCAGAAGGGAAAAAAAAAAACTATTTCTAGTCAGGGTCATGAAGTTCACAATTACACTTCTAATTTAACTTTAGGATTAAGAAGTTATTTTAATTTATTTCCACTTCAGTTTGCCTAACTTAGATTTTACCCCATCACCGCAACTGAAATTGTGTCTCCTTTTGTTTTTATTTTCTCTTTATATTTCATTGACCACCATTTGTAATTGCTTTATGGACCCTAAAGAACTCAAAGCACCTCATAAATTGTCTCTATCTTTTTTCAACGGTCAGTATAGAGACAAGGTAAGTCAGTCTCTTATACAGATATTATAAACACCATCCATACAGTACAGGGTCCCATAGGGTCATATTTCCCAAGCCTATGGCCTAATTTTCTAAAGATGCAATTTACAGGCTGAATGACCTTTACTCACTTTCCTGTCCGGATCTCACTTAACTCATCTATAATTCTTTTTTTTTTTTAAAAAAAAGGGGGGAAAAAAGGGGGAAAAGGGGGGGGAGGAAAGGGAAGGGAAGGGAAGAAAAAGGGGGAAAAAACAGATCTCAAATTTTGTGATTTGAGAATGAATTAAGTCTGGGATCGAATCTGCTTCATTAACTAAAAGATCCTGACAGGGTGAATGTGGAGCTGAGACACCCCTGTCCCATAAAACCAAACACTAAATGTCACTCAGCCATTCCTTCCCCATCTGAACCTGAAGATTAAAAGGATTAAACTGTGTGAAAGCATTTTATAAACTTAAACCATGTGTAAATTGTCTGCATTTTTATTATGAATTACCCATCATGAGTTATGTCAGGCATTAAGGTGTTAAGGTGCTCACCTAAGTATCGGCAGCAAGGTCCTCACAAAGTCTGCATATCCTGGATTTCCAATTCAGTGCTCTATCCACCACCAGATTATGCAGCATTTCAAATATGAAAATGAATTCCATGGATGAGAAGCAATCATTCACCCATGGGCCAGGCTCTCATCTTTCCCTGCACACCTGTCAGGAAGAGACCCAGCCAGAAAGGCCCCACTTACCTGAGATAAAGGCCAGTCCACTAAGGACTGTGACGCCAGGCCCTCTGCCCTTAAGTCATGCAGCAGACAGCTGCATTTAGGTTGTAAGTCACGCAGGCCTTCCTGGCCTATTTTATTCATCCCAGTTCCCAGGGATGACACTCCATACTCTGAATTAGAGGCATACCTTTGTTTCCATTTCAGTAGAACCAAAGAAAGAAAGCTCATGATACAGCAGTTTAATTAGAGTATGCAAATCACTATGCTCCCATTTCCCTCCTGTGTGTTCCAGACCTCGCCTTCTTGACAAGAGGAGAACACAGTTCAGGAAAGGGGGAGAATGGAAACAAAGAAGGCAGTTGGCCCTCCTCCACAGCAGTAACAGGTGGTGAAGGATGAAGGACCACAGTCTCACTGCCATGGGTGCTGCCACGTGACATCATTCACATGTTGACCTTGTGAGATGTCTCTTTGGCATGGCTAAAAAGTACAAAGGGTACACTGCAAACAGCACGTGGCTTTTGTAAATTTATTTTTAATAAGTATATGTTACAGTATACTCTTTTATGTACAGTTTTATGAGACCTGGCATAGGCCAGTGTAACCATAACCATAATTGAGATATGGGACAGTGCCATTAACACACAACAGCTGCTTTGTACTCAAACCCTTTGTATTCAGATTCTTCACCTACCCTGTAACCCTGGCGACCGTCATCAGTTCTTCATTCCTATAGCTTTGCCTTTTACCCAATGTCATATAAATGGAAATCTGGTTTTGTTCATTTGCATAATGTGTGATATATTTGAGATTGGTCCCTGTTGTTGTGTGTTCTTGTTTGTGGCCCTGGGGCAGTCTATTGTATGGATACACCAGTGCTTGTTCATCCATTCATCAGTTAATGGACATTTGTGTTGTTTCCAGGTTTGGGTGATTACCAAAGAAACTGCTAAAAATATTTACATACATGTTTCTGTGTGATCTAAGTTTTTACGTCCTTGGATAAAGACATGTAGAAGTAGAATTGCTGAATCGTGGTTTGAGTGCATTTAACTTTGTAAGAAATTGTCAAACTGTTTTCCAAAGTGATTGTACAATTTGCATCTCCATTGGCAATGTATCAGTCTACAACCTCACCAACATTTAGTATTGTCAGGTATTATTATTGTTGTTGTTGTTGTTGTTATAGCAATTCTAGCGAGTATGTAGTGGCATTTTATTCTGGGTTTAATCTGCATTCTCCTTATGACAGATGATGTTGAGCATCTGTTCATGTGCTTACTTGCCATCATTTATTTTCTTTAGTGAAATGTATGTTCAAATCTCTTGTCCAATTTTAAATGAGTTGTTTTCTTATTCCCAAATTCCATAAATAATTTGTAAGCTTACAGTTTTTATTAACTTTTATTAAGTAAAAGCTGAATAGCCAAGATTACTATAAACAAAATTTAAATCACTGATAGCAACAGAAAGTTAGATTTTAAGAAGCCCAAATATTTATAGTTCTAGAACATTGCTTCTAAAAGTTTAGTGTGCAAATGAATCACCTAGAGATCTTGTTAAAAATGGCGATTCTGATTCAGTGGAGTAGCGCTTGAGCCTGAGAATTTGTATTTCTAATAAGCTTGCAGGTGACATTGATGTCAATGATGCCTACATCACATTTTAACTAACACGTATCTATAAGATCTTGGTTCAAATCCTCTTTTCTAACCTCAAAACTGGCCAAAACTCATCATGGAAGTAAATCTTCCTTTACTTTGGGAAGAAAAAGGAACGTGAAATTAATAAAGCTCTCTAGATATACTGCTAAAATTTGAATAGGTATGTCATAGAGTTCATGTGCCAAAGATATGTCCAAGATTATGCTGTCACATTGGTTGATTTTGCTATGTAAGAATAGAGGGATTTCCTCATTGAAGTCACGCCAATAAAGAAACAGTTATATATGTCCCTTATTAGGATAAACTATGTTTTTATCCTCAAAATACTTTGTTGTAGTCATTGTTTGAAGTTACCTTTTTTTAAGTTAAAATTTTTTGTATTTTTCTCCCCATGATATGGAAGCCAGTGGGTTGTTCAACCTAGGACCTTATTTTATTGTCCAAGTCTCTTTGAGGCTGGAATTTCTGTCTCATTAGCTAATTTTAAAAGAATTAGAATCCTACTAGCCTAAAGAATAAAATTATTTATGATTTTGGAAAATGTAAACACTTGTTGTAAAGGTGTTATATATACATTAGTTTGTAACCAAGATAAGCCATTGAGATTCAGGAAGAAAATATTAAAACTTCTATTTTCATTAATTTTTAAATTTAAAAAAAATAAGAAAATTGCATTTCACTGTTGTTGAGTATATCAATTGACACATGGGTCCTCATTCTGTCTTTATGACATAAAGTAGTAGATAAAGAATTCTATTTTGGACATAAGCTTTAAATCTCTGAGAGATATTTTAATGTAAATGTCAAGTAAATAGTCTGGTAGTCACAAGAGAAGGAGGGTTGGATCCATAAACCAACAAGGTTCCTTAATAGAGAGGGAGTGTATAGGGTTGCTTCAGTAACAAAGGAAGGCATTCATGGAAGGGATTTCTAACATTTAGAGTTTCAGTAGAGGAGGAGGAACAATCAAGAAATACTGAGGAAGAGGCAAAGAAGTCAAGAATGGCATGGAGAAGCAAGCAGGCTCCCAGTAGAAAGTGGTATTTCAGAAAATAGGGTGCCTGGGTAGCTTAGTCAGTTAAGCTAAGCATCAGATTCTTAATTTCAGCTCAGGTCATGATCTTGGGGTCATAGGATTGAGCTCCCCACCCCTACTCCATTAGGCTCTGCACTTAGTGCCAATTTTGCTTGGGATTCTTGCCCGCTGCCCTTTCCCTGCTTGTGCACACCATCTCCCTCTAAAATAAAGACAATATTCAAAAAAATAAAAGTAAATAGTAGGCAGAGTTTCAAGAAAGATTGAGTCTGTGCATTATTACTGGAGGGCTTAGTAAAATGAAGGCAGAACATGCCTATTGGATTTGATTACTGGGACCTATGCCACTAGTGATCTCCACAAGAGGGAGGCCATCACTAAAAATCCCATGTGCAAAACGCAAGCACATTTATTGTTGTTGTGAACAGAGTTTTTTTTATTTTGGGTGTAAATAAATACATGAATGCTCTAAGTAAAATTTGGGGGACTTAAAAATTTACAAAAGATGAAAAACAGAAATGTGCTTAAAATTGATTACCAATAACACTATCATCTAAAGGCAATCTTTGTCATAATGTTGTGTGTCTAATTCCTGTGTCTTCTTACTTGGTAGTTTTTTGGTTTTCTAAAAGCTCTTCCATATAATTGAGATTATATATTATGCACTGATTTTTCACTTTACTTTTTAACAAACACATTTTAAATGCTTTGTAAGCATAGCATACCATAAAGTGAACATACCGTACAGATATTCATCCCATTTAGATCGTTTCCAATTTGAAGGCTATTATAAATAAAGCTGAATGAGCATCTTTCGGTAGAAACCTTCCCCCCAAATATTTTGGATAATTTTCTCACAGAGGAATATCCAGGAGGTAATGTTTAGGTTCTATGTTATGAGTACCTTCAAACTCTAAGGAAAGACCTACTTTAGACAAATATTGGTTTGCTGTAGATGAAGAGAAGCACCCCAAATTGACCCCAAAACAATATAAACCCTTGGCAGTTTTAATTAAGCAACTTCCACAAATATAACTTCCCATTTCCTTTTCTTGTGATTTGAAATATTACTTTTCCATCTCTTCCTCCAAAGGTCTAGAACTTCCCTAATACTGAGCAGTAGAACATCACTTCTTGTAAAAAGACAGTAGGGTGAGGGGAGAAAGAGAGAGGAGGGAAGAGAGGAGAGAAGCTAAGACAAGAAAAGAGGTCATTTGCTGCCATTAATTTTAAGAAAGTCTGAGTCTTGTATAAACTTTTTTTAAAGATCTTATTTTATTTATTCACTCATGAGAGACACAGAAAGAGAGGCAGGCAGAGACATAGGCAAAGGGAGAAGCAGGTTCCATGCAGGGAGCCCGACGTGGGACTCGATCCCGGGTCTCCAGGATCACACCCTGGGCCGAAGGCGGACGCTCAACTGCTGAGCCACCCAGGCATCCCATAAACTTTTCTTTTTTTCCAAATATTTGTCTTGTCAGAAGTAGGAAAACTGGTATGTAGACACTTATCAGTTTTAGCTTCTCTCACAACTGACCTCTCCTGTCTGCTATCTGCAGGCTCCCATTTGGGAAACCTCTATTTTCTAGAGTCTTAAGGAGAAGCGCCTGGCTGTCCCTAGAGAAGAAAAAGCAACCACAGCTTTTCTAGTCCTGGCTTGATCATGAGGAGGCTGGGATATAGATTGGGCTCAGCAAATGGACAGTCAATGCTAGGGTTTGGCTCTTGAGGGAGCAATGCCATCATAAGGGTACAGAGGTCTATTTTTATTGCCATGACGGTCTGAGCAGACCAGCCCATGCCTGTGTTTGACCTCTGCTGTAGTCCTTGATGGTCAGCTCTTCCTGATTATTACCCATCTCCACATTTGGTCCTCCTTGTTGTTCTATGAGCCCTAAGAATCCTCCAATAACGCTTTGCCTATGTTGTCATGAGTCAGTCTTTGTTGTTTGTAAGGCAGTCTCTGCTTAGGCCGGATAAGCAGGGTCAGGCCACATGTAGGACTTTGGACTTCATCTTTAGAGCAATAGAAAACCACTATTTTTTGCAACACAGGACTAATTATCTGTGGAGAGAGGATGAGGAGCGTTAAGTAGGAAGAATGGCAGCAAGAACAAAAAGGTATAAGCAGGTGAATACTTGAGGTCTTCAAGGAGCAGAAAGTAGGCTGCTTACCAGGAGCAAGGGCACACTCAACTTCTGTGTCATTCAGAGGCTCTGAATATCAGGGAAGGAACGTCATGTGACTATATGTGTCTGGAAGCGGTTACAAGGACAAATGAAGATTCCTGGAAAGACATTTTATGTAGCTCCTGTGTAGACCCACAGAGCCATGTTTTGTCCAGTTTATGGGGCCAAACAAAATGAATAATTTGATAGTAATCTTTCTTTCTGACAGCTCTCGACCCCCCCCCCCATACTCATCTCTGACATGCTAGACAGAAATAGGCCACACAAGCTTAGAGCCTCCTCTCTCACCTCCGAGAAGAGTTTCCTAAGCTTCACTGATAAGATTCATCTGCAATTGTAGTTAAAAATTTAACCTCCCAGGTTCTTGCTTCAGAAGGTCTGATTCAGGGGGACAGGAGTGGAACCTGAGAATGATTTTTAACATGTTCTGTCATATGGTCCTTGTCACCATGGAAGTTTAAGAAATATCACTGTGAAGTCTCTTACTTGATAAAGGTATGGAATACACACCTAGCAGGGATTTTTCTGATCATCTGTAGTTTCATCTCAAAAAGGAGTGGTTTGAAGGTCCAGAGTAAGCGTTCTTGATTTTTCATACACCAGTATCTCTTGGAGGGCTTCTAAAAATACACATTGTTGTTCCCACCCCCAGAGTTTCTTATTCAGAAGGTCTGGATTGACATCTGAGAATTGGTATATCTAAAAAATTCTTAGGAACAGCTGAAGCTCTTCTGGTCCTGGATTAGATTTTTGAACTACTGACATAGAAGGAACACAACGTCCCCAGGTGCTCAACACATAATTCCTCAAAGGAAACCCCCTCCCAATCAATAAACCCTCAGAACAGAGGATCCTCTGTACAGAATTACAAACCCTGAGGAACCAGAGACCTAGACTTTCTCTCCCACAATATATCAGAAAATAAAGTCTGGAATTGTCAGTGTGGTCAACAAAAATACTTGACTATATAGTTCCAGTTCTAACAAATAGAACAAATAGAAGCGAAGTAGGAGATCGAAGGGAATGGATATCTGTATAGAGGTGATGTTTCTACAGTATAGCCTTGGGAGACCCATGGCAGAGTTAAAGCAAGGAAACTGAGGCAAAACCACCAGGGCCTTGGGACACATCCATACATGCTGGGAGGAGGATAGCCAAGATACAGGGAAGGTTGTGCTGAATGTGGTGCCAGGGTGAGGCCTGGGGAGTGTTGATAGAGCCAGACTGGAGTTTCCCACTCTCCCCTGCCACGTGCCACGCTCTGGTGAGACACAGAGCATCATGCACAGAGTTAGGACCACAGGACCCAAAGGATCTACCTTTAAGAAGGCTTTGGGTAAATGCCAGATAATATAATGTTCTAAGCACTTTTCATGAAAGAACTCTCTTAATATTCACAGTAACCCAGTAAGTAAATACAACAAACATCACCTTTTACAGATTAAGAAACAAGGCAACAGAAAAGCCAAGTATCCTGGTGGAAGTCACAAGGTAAGCACTCAGTGGAGCCACATTTCAAATCCAGATCACTTGACTTCAGAGACTACAGGCCTAACCTCAACATACTGCTATTGCTTCTTAACAGAATGCATATTTCTTGATCATCTGCTACTTTCAAGTCATTATTTTAGCTACTGGGAGTGGGGACTACAGGAGGGTGAAATAAAATAGATAAATACTTTCCCTTGCCTTGAAAAGAGTAAAATCTGGTGGGATGGACAGACTTACTTACAGCAAACCCCGAAACAAGGCAGATTTCAACTATAGGCATCTATGTTTCGTTAAAAGCTACGGGGATACAGAGAAAGAACTGTGGGGCTGGATGGTAAGTTGTGGAGATCCCCAGGATCCTTTAATCTAGGCCCTAAGTGGATTGTAAGCAAAAAAAATAAAAACCAGTCCCTCCAGTGTTGATGCTTGAAAGAGGATATCTTGGAGGAAGTAGCAGCTGATTGTGAGGCTCTGACCTCATTTTTCAGATTCTCCTTTACTTTGCACCCCTCTCTGATTCCTGCTATCACCATCCTGCTGGCTTCAGAGGGTAGTAATCTTTCTCAAACACTGGCCCAGACACAAAAGACCTTTCTATTAACTCCCCACTGTACAGCTGAGGCCAGGCTGAAATTAACAATAATGAAAATCAATAAGCCCTTTACTAAATGCTCAGGCACAGAAACAAGAAAATAAACTGTCCTATAATATCAAAACTCTGTCTAAGAGGACTGCTCTGTCCACACAGAACCCTGGGGGAAGGACATGATCCCTGTGATGTGTGTTCTTCTTAGACCCTGGAATCCTTGAGTTCACAAATGCTATTTTCATCTCTGTCTGATATCTGGACTCCTCAAAGTCTAGACAAGGAGATGGAGGATGACCTTCCCTGGATCTGGTGCCTGCCCTCTTAGGTCCAGCCTTCTATGTTCCAATTCACCTCTTCTCCAAGTAATTGGAAGTAATTGGCTTTTCTTTATGGCCTTTCAAAGAACACCATGGCTACCTTGTCTGAAATCAAGTCGGACACTTGTTAATTAACTGCCTGAATTTGATACAGGTACCTTATCTTCCTGAGTATCTACTTTTCTGTTGGTGAACTTAGCCGTGTGAATTAGTGGTTAACTCAGTCTCCTTTCTGACCTTTCTATAATTCTAGGCCCATTTGTGGGCCTGACTCAAGTTGCTCATCATATATATTTTGCCTCAGGAGTAATAATACAAAAAAAAATTGAACCTGAACCTGAAAGGTCAAGTCTATGAGGAAGGCACATGTGCCTAAGCTCAAAGATCCATTGCTTTTAAAGGACTAGACTAGGTGAGTGGTACCTGGGCTCCTGGGTTCTCTGTACGTATATACATAGTATTGAAGGTACATTAGTGCTAAGGGAATCTAGGGGCTGTTTCCATTTCTGGCAAGCTCAGCCACAGTAAAAATAGTGTGCCTGGTACAAATAAAAGGCTGAGTCATCAACTTCTCCCTCAGGCCCCAGTGTCCAGTCTGTGAGCCATCAGAAATGACTAGCAGGATTCAAGCTATTGCTTTCTTATGATCTACAAACCATTGCCCTGGTCATTCACCAAAGGGCCATTAGCACATGTATGGAAGCAACAGAATTTTAACATGAGGGTGATGATGATGATAATAAGGTTCAAATTCAAAGAGGATAAAGCCCCAGTGGAAATACAAAAAGGCTTGAGGTGACCTTATTGACATTACCATCATCATATTTACTGTGTATTGAAGGCCACACCATTCACTGGAGGCTTTTCACCAGTAAGAGGCCTAGAGTATTGCATGTTTCTACTTCGACAGGAGGTCTGAGAGTGCCAGACCCAGAAGACATAACAGAGCCAAGATGGAAATGCCTCTCAATGAGAGTAAAGGTGAGACCAAACCTGGAAACTCTGCTCCAATGGAGAATCAAAGCTAGGAGACCAAGATGGTAGAAAACAAATATTGAGACCTGGATGCAGAACCAAAAGATGCAGAAGGTAGAAGAGGAGAGCCAGGACCACTGAATGAGATGGATGAGTAGAAGATCATTCTGGGCAAATACTAACAAAAACCAAAACCCAAAACCAAACCAAAACAAACCAAAACAAAACAAAACATAACACAACTCTACTTCTGAAGTTGGATATTAAGAAGGCTTTTTATATCCTAGTGGAATAGTACAGGGGAATCATGAAAGTCTCTATGTCAATCCAGCTCAGAAAAAAGAGACAATGAGCTTGTGTTTTCTGGGTTTCACGGTGAATTGGCTTCCAACTGAATTTGGTTTCCACCACCTAATTGCCTGGTGTATTAGCTACATATTGCTGAGTAACAATGGACAACAAGCTTAACAGCTGGAAACAATACACATTTATTATATCATTGTTTCTGGGGCTCAAGAGTCCAGTCCCGGCTTTTATTGGTTCTCTGCTTCACAGTCTCATCTGGAAGCTACAATCAAGGTATTGGCCAGGGCTGCAGCCTCACTTCAAGGTTTGACTGGGGGAAAAAATCCTCTTCTAGGCTCATGTGATTGTTGGAGGCATTCTGTTTCTTGCAGGCTATAATAGAGGGAAGCTCAGTGTCTTGCTGATTATCAATTTAAAGCTACTCTCATATCCTTGCCATGTGGCTTTCCCCTCAGGGCAGCTCACAACATGCATGGCTCCTTCATAGCCAGAAAGAGAGCATCCTAGCAAGACAATGTTATAATCTCATGTAATATAATTGTGTGCATGCAATCACCTACATCCCATCACCTTTGCCATATTCTAGTGGTTTGAGGCAAGTTAGAAGGCACATCACACTCAAGCAGAAGGAATTATGCAAAGGCTTGAATACTAAGAGATGAAGGTTATGGGAACCAACTTAGCATCTGACATACATAAATAGACCTGCTAGTTGGTGCTGAATCTCAATACTACTCTACTGTTCTCCTTGAGAAATTAAATAAAGATACCACAGTATGTGATGTAGCCTGATATACAGGCTCCTGAACCAGAGTACAGATTTCACTAGGTATGCCAGAGTTGATGGGACAAGGCTGTTTCTCCTACCTTGGCTAGTAACAGAATTTCCATCCCCAAGATTAAAGCCTTCCTTTTCCCAAATAGACGGGAACCATGGACCAGATGAAATGAGGCAGAGAACTTAACAAGGAAAAGTATTAGGAGCTATATTGGGGTTCCCTTAACCTACTGCACGAGTTGAAGCAAATTTTGGTAATAAAGGCCTATGAATAAAGCTTAAGGGATTTGGTTGACTCAGTATGAGTCAGCAGTGTGATGTGGCTGCCAAGAATAGCAAAGGCTGTGTTAGACTCAGTGTAATTAGTCCAGATGGAGGATTAGTCCAGAGATGACCCTTTCTCACTTGCACTGCTGTGGCCACCCATGAAGGCTAGTGCTAATTCTAGATCCCACATTCTAGAAGGAACATGGGTAAATTAGTGTACCTGCCAAGGAGAGTCCCCCAAAGGTTAAGGAGGTTGAAGATAACAACAATGGAAGATAACAACGGGATGATGACTGGGAATATTTAATCTGCAAAGGCAAGCTTGTGAAGCCAATAGGAGCATTGTTTTAAAACACTAGTCTTATGGACAAGATATTGGGCAGGAGGGAGGGTCATATGAGCCCAAGAGATAGAACCAATGTCCATAGTGGAATTACTGGAGAATCAGATGTCTGCTCATAGTTAGAAACATTTCCCACTGGGCAGAGCCGCCGTAACAGAGGACAGATACTTATCACTGGAGATCTTCCTTAGGTCATGCAGTTCTTGAACAAACACTCATTAGTTCCTACTGACTGCCAAGGACCAAACTGTGCAGATGCCCAACAAACAAAATGTATTCCCTATCTTCAAGGACTGTACCTTGAGGACAAGTAAATAATTTCAATGAGAGACTGAAAGTAACCAACAACCCCCAAGCCTCGTACTTTTATTTCTTGCTCATGTCATATGCAGGAGGCCACAGCTCGCTTCCTGTGGCTCTAAGTGCCTTCTTATTCTGGGACTTGGGACAGAAGAACCAAAATGCTGGTGGAAACTTTTGATGCCTTTGAAAACTTGGGCTCCAGTGAGGCTAACTCGCTCATTTTGCCTTGGCAGCAACCAACGTGTCACTACCAAGCCTCGCCACAGGGGTCGCTGTGAGTCACACAAAAATTGGCATGTATGTGCTACAGAGAAAAGGAACCAAATGATGAGCAAAAGTACAAGTTTCCTAGTGTCCTCAGACTCATTCTGTGGGCATTAAGAGGACGAGATTTTGTGGAAGGTGCAACTATTTAGAAGGGCTTCAAGGAAGAGGGGGATCACTCTTGACTGTATTGGGCTAATCCTCCTCTCTTTCTAAAATCTCGCTATGTTCACATTTTTATATGGTGTAATCCATTTCATTTTTTTTAATTGAAATTCAATTAGCCAACATACAGTACATTATTAGTTTCAGATGTAGAGTTCAACAATTTGTCAGTTGTGTATATCACCCAGTGCTCATCACATCTCGTGCCCTCCTTATTTCACTGTGAATATTCAGAAATCAGTTAGCTCTGGTCTGAGCAAGATGGTTTTCTTGCCTGGGAAGAAAAGTGCAAAAACAAACTTTCCACTCGGGGAGTGAACTCTACAGAAATTTAAATGAGGTAAATGAAATTTAACAGTTGAGAAATTACAACTGTGGAGAAGTAGGTTAATCCAGGGACAAAAGAGAGTGAATCAAGAGAAAAATATAAGATGCTGAATTTAATTAAGGGACCTAGAAGGAAGATATTAGTAGCCATTCTCCATGAGGAATAATAAATACTGCATGTCATTTGGGTTGTAAAGGCCTAAATTATGGTCCTCCTCACGCTTCCCTCCTGAAAAAGAAAAGAATTTATTTAATCTATCTATGAAAATTTCACAGATGGAGGGAGCAAAGCAGGCTGATTACAGTGTGTTTATTTGTTTGTTTATAAGAAATTCTTATTGCCTTGGCCACTGGGAGCAAAGCAATTCCCAGTATGGTAGAAGAGAAAAATGGTCCCTTTTATCCTAAGTGTGGCTGGTGAACCAAGGGAAGTTGGATGAAGCAGGAATGGGCGCTTGGCCCAAAATACTTCATTGCTCACATTGCACGTCCTTTAATGTTTAATACATTTTATTTCTGTGTTCGGGAAGGTTTTGTTTTTTTAACCTCCTGGTGCAAAACCATTCTGCTAAAACTTTTTGAATTAACACGCCAAACACCAACTGCAATGTGCAGGGGCTGTGAGATGCTTCTTCAGTAATTTTCAATTTGAAAACTACCTTGTTCTCCTTGGAGGAAAAGCGCAATTTTAATATTTTAAAAACAGTGTGCTGATGGTAGTAAAATTACAGCAGCGTTTCACTTCCAAAGTTACCCTTGGGGTCCTGGGTGGGCACAGCGAGGGGTGGAGGTGGTGAGTGCCAATCCTTCTGGCCACGCAAGACAAAGTCACATAAACAGAAGTGACCACTAAGAAAAGAGGCACATCTGAAATAAGACAAAAGCATTTATTTGGGGTCTCAGAATCACAACTTGGGGAGCAGAGATTTGGGAAGCAACACAAGTCTTGTCCACTAGGGAACAAAAGTCAAGGGTTTTTAAAGGCAAAAAGGAATGCTTGTATACCTTGTTTACAAGGAATTTGGGTTGATGTTGGTGGCAGAAAACTAATCTTGGCTACCTGTTATTGGTTGTTAAGGTTCTCACTCACTAAGTAAAAGGCTATTACTCTGGCAACTTGCAGGTTTTTGTGCACAGTCCCTGGGTTACTTGCAGTTGGGCCCAGTTCAAAAGTTCATGGTTCCATCTATTGAGAACATGCATAAGGCCCATGTCCTTAATGATTCCCTGGTTCCATTTTAAGACCTTGACATAAGTAATTCTATTTTATTTCAACTTTCACAGAAGGAGGAAGGCCTCTTTGGAATTCTGTACCCACAGCCTGTTAACAGTGGTCTTGGAGAATAACAATAATAAACATTCATTGAACACATGCTGTGTGCCACATATGGTTCTAAATTTTTACATAGATTCACTCATATAATCCTGGCAACAGTATCATGTGAGATAGGTATTATTATTCTTCCTATTTTCTAGGTAAGAAAACTGAAGCCCAATAGCTTGCCCCCAAATATGTAAAGATCTTCTCTAAGTCAATAACAAAAAGGTAAACAATCCAGTGGGGGGAAAAATGGACAAAAGACATGAATTGGCACTTCATAAAAGGGGATAGCCAAATGTCATTAAGTGCAGGAAAATGTGATTGATCTCATTTGTCATCACAGAAATCCAAATTAAAACCAGAATGACACACCACTACATGCTCAATTGAATGCCTAAAATTAAATAGACCGATGGTTCAAATGCTGGAGAAGAAACTCACACACTCCTGGTGGGGAAGGAGTCGGCCCAACCTCTTTGGAAAACAGTTTGATGTTAACCACTCAAGTCAAACATTTGCAAGTCCTGCAATAAAGCAATTCCACTCCCAAATGTAGAGCAAATATAAATATTTGCACCTGTGCACCAAAAAAAAAAAAAACAAAAAAAAAAACATGCACAAGAATGCTCACAGAAGCATAATCTGCAAAGTCCTAAATTGGAAACAATCCCAATACCGTCAACAGTAGGATGACTAAGAACATTCAGTATGTGCATACAGTATATGGATGAATCTCAAAAACAACACTGAACAAAGGATTGAAACACAGAATACTGTAGGACTGCATTTAGACAAAGCTCCAAAGTTTGTAACATTAGTTTCCAGTTTTGAAAGTCAGGAATGTTGTGACCTTGGGGGAGGACAGAGGGAATGATGATGAAGAGGAGGCATTGTGGTCTTGTGGAATTACCTCTGTGTTCTTTGCCTTGACCTGACTGGTAAAGGAAAGGCTATCCATATGTCTTAAGCCACTTCTTTATTTCTGATTCAAGAATTGGGCTAGGGCGAGGGTTAACGAGGTGGAAGAACGAGTGAGTGACATAGAAGACAAGTTGTTAGCAAAGAGGGAAACTGAGGAAAAAAGAGACAAACAATTAAAAGACCATGAAGATAGATTAAGGGAAATAAACGACAGCCTGAGAAAGAAAAACCTACGTTTAATTGGGGTTCCCGAGGGCGCCGAAAGGGACAGAGGGCCAGAATATGTATTTGAACAAATTCTAGCTGAAAACTTTCCTAATCTGGGAAGGGAAACAGGCATTCAGATCCAGGAAATAGAGAGATCCCCCCCTAAAATCAATAAAAACCGTTCAACACCTCGACATTTAATAGTGAAGCTTGCAAATTCCAAAGATAAGGAGAAGATCCTTAAAGCAGCAAGAGACAAGAAATCCCTGACTTTTATGGAGAGGAGTATTAGGGTAACAGCAGACCTCTCCACAGAGACCTGGCAGGCCAGAAAGGGCTGGCAGGATATATTCAGGGTCCTAAATGAGAAGAACATGCAACCAAGAATACTTTATCCAGCAAGGCTCTCATTCAAAACGGAAGGAGAGATAAAGAGCTTCCAAGACAGGCAGCAACTAAAAGAATATGTGACCTCCAAACCAGCTCTGCAAGAAATTTTAAGGGGGACTCTTAAAATTCCCCTTTAAGAAGAAGTTCAGTGGAACATTCCACAAAAACAAGGACTGAATAGATATCATGATGACACTAAACTCATATCTCTCAATAGTAACTCTGAATGTGAACGGGCTTAATGACCCCATCAAAAGGCGCAGGGTTTCAGACTAGATAAAAAAGCAGGACCCATCTATTTGCTGTCTACAAGAGACTCATTTTAGACAGAAGGACACCTACAGCCTGAAAATAAAAGGTTGGAGAACCATTTACCATTCGAATGGTCCTCAAAAGAAAGCAGGGGTAGCCATCCTTATATCAGATAAACTAAAATTTACCCCAAAGACTGTAGTGAGAGATGAAGAGGGACACTATATCATACTTAAGGGATCTATTCAACAAGAGGACTTAACAATCCTCAATATATATGCCCCGAATGTGGGAGCTGCCAAATATATCAATCAATTATTAACCAAAGTGAAGAAATACTTAGATAATAATACACTTATACTTGGTGACTTCAATCTAGCTCTTTCTATACTTGATAGGTCTTCTAAGCACAACATCTCCAAAGAAACGAGAGCTTTAAATGATACACTGGACCAGATGGATTTCACAGATATCTACAGAACTTTACATCCAAACTCAACTGAATACACATTCTTCTCAAGCGCACATGGAACTTTCTCCAGAATAGACCACATATTGGGTCACAAATCGGGTCTGAACCGATACCAAAAGATTGGGATTGTCCCCTGCATATTCTCAGACCATAATGCCTTGAAATTAGAACTAAATCACAACAAGAAGTTTGGAAGGATCTCAAACACGTGGAGGTTAAGGACCATCCTGCTAAAAGATAAAAGGGTCAACCAGGAAATTAAGGAAGAATTAAAAAGATTCATGGAAACTAATGAGAATGAAGATACAACCGTTCAAAATCTTTGGGATGCAGCAAAAGCAGTCCTAAGGGGGAAATACATCGCAATACAAGCATCCATTCAAAAACTGGAAAGAACTCAAATACAAAAGCTAACCTTACACATAAAGGAGCTAGAGAAAAAACAGCAAATAGATCCTACACCCAAGAGAAGAAGGGAGTTAATAAAGATTCGAGCAGAACTCAACGAAATCGAGACCAGAAGAACTGTGGAACAGATCAACAGAACCAGGAGTTGGTTCTTTGAAAGAATTAATAAGATAGATAAACCATTAGCCAGCCTTATTAAAAAGAAGAGAGAGAAGACTCAAATTAATAAAATCATGAATGAGAAAGGAGAGATCACTACCAACACCAAGGAAATACAAACGATTTTAAAAACATATTATGAACAGCTATACGCCAATAAATTAGGCAATCTAGAAGAAATGGACGCATTCCTGGAAAGCCACAAACTACCAAAACTGGAACAGGAAGAAATAGAAAACCTGAACAGGCCAATAACCAGGGAGGAAATTGAAGCAGTCATCAAAAACCTCCCAAGACACAAGAGTCCAGGGCCAGATGGCTTCCCAGGGGAATTTTATCAAACGTTTAAAGAAGAAACCATACCTATTCTCCTAAAGCTGTTTGGAAAGATAGAAAGAGATGGAGTACTTCCAAATTCATTCTATGAGGCCAGCATCACCTTAATTCCAAAACCAGACAAAGACTCCACCAAAAAGGAGAATTACAGACCAATATCCCTGATGAACATGGATGCAAAAATTCTCAACAAGATACTGGCCAATAGGATCCAACAGTACATTAAGAAAATTATTCACCATGACCAAGTAGGATTTATCCCTGGGACACAAGGCTGGTTCAACACCCGTAAAACAATCAATGTGATTCATCATATCAGCAAGAGAAAAACCAAGAACCATATGATCCTCTCATTGGATGCAGAGAAAGCATTTGACAAAATACAGCATCCATTCCTGATCAAAACTCTTCAGAGTGTAGGAATAGAGGGAACATTCCTCGACATCTTAAAAGCCATCTATGAAAAGCCCACAGCAAATATCATTCTCAAAGGGGAAGCACTGGGAGCCTTTCCCCTAAGATCAGGAACAAGACAGGGATGTCCACTCTCACCACTGCTGTTCAACATAGTACTGGAAGTCCTAGCCTCAGCAATCAGACAACAAAAAGACATTAAAGGCATTCAAATTGGCAAAGAAGAAGTCAAACTCTCCCTCTTCGCCGATGACATGATACTCTACATAGAAAACCCAAAAGTCTCCACCCCAAGATTGCTAGAACTTATACAGCAATTCGGTAGCATGGCAGGATACAAAATCAATGCCCAGAAGTCAGTGGCATTTCTATACACTAACAATGAGACTGAAGAAAGAGAAATTAAGGAGTCAATCCCATTTACAATTGCACCCAAAAGCATAAGATACCTAGGAATAAACCTAACCAAAGATGTAAAGGATCTATACCCTCAAAACTATAGAACACTTCTGAAAGAAATTGAGGAAGACACAAAGAGATGGAAAAATATTCCATGCTCATGGATTGGCAGAATTAATATAGTGAAAATGTCAATGTTACCCAGGGCAATATACACGTTTAATGCAATCCCTATCAAAATACCATGGACTTTCTTCAGAGAGTTAGAACAAATTATTTTAAGATTTGTGTGGAATCAGAAAAGACCCCGAATAGCCAGGGCAATTTTAAAAAAGAAAACCATATCTGGGGGCATCACAATGCCAGATTTCAGGTTGTACTACAAAGCTGTGGTCATCAAGACAGTGTGGTACTGGCACAAAAACAGACACATAGATCAGTGGAACAGAATAGAGAATCCAGAAATGGACCCTGAACTTTATGGGCAACTAATATTCGATAAAGGAGGAAAGACTATCCATTGGAAGAAAGACAGTCTCTTCAATAAATGGTGCTGGGAAAATTGGACATCCACATGCAGAAGAATGAAACTAGACCACTCTCTTTCACCATACACAAAGATAAACTCAAAATGGATGAAAGATCTAAATGTGAGACAAGATTCCATCAAAATCCTAGAGAAGAACACAGGCAACACCCTTTTTGAACTCGGCCATAGTAACTTCTTGCAAGATACATCCACGAAGGCAAAAGAAACAAAAGCAAAAATGAACTATTGGGACTTCATCAAGATAAGAAGCTTTTGCACAGCAAAGGATACAGTCAACAAAACTCAAAGACAACCTACAGAATGGGAGAAGATATTTGCAAATGACATATCAGATAAAGGGCTAGTTTCCAAGATCTATAAAGAACTTCTTAAACTCAACACCAAAGAAACAAACAATCCAATCATGAAATGGGCAAAAGACATGAACAGAAATCTCACAGAGGAAGACATAGACATGGCCAACATGCATATGAGAAAATGCTCTGCATCACTTGCCATCAGGGAAATACAAATCAAAACCACAATGAGATACCACCTGACACCAGTGAGAATGGGGAAAATTAACAAGGCAGGAAACAACAAATGTTGGAGAGGATGCGGAGAAAAGGGAACCCTCATACACTGTTGGTGGGAATGTGAACTGGTGCAGCCACTCTGGAAAACTGTGTGGAGGTTCCTCAAACAGTTAAAAATATACCTGCCCTACGACCCAGCAATTGCACTATTGGGGATTTACCCCAAAGATACAAATGCAATGAAACGCCGGGACACCTGCACCCCGATGTTTCTAGCAGCAATGGCCACGATAGCCAAACTGTGGAAGGAGCCTCGGTGTCCAACGAAAGATGAATGGATAAAGAAGATGTGGTTTATGTATACAATGGAATATTACTCAGCTATTAGAAATGACAAATACCCACCATTTGCTTCAACGTGGATGGAACTGGAGGGTATTATGCTGAGTGAAGTAAGTCAGTCAGAGAAGGACAAACATTATATGTTCTCATTCATTTGGGGAATATAAATAATAGTCAAAGGGAATATAAGAGAAGGGAGAAGAAATGTGTGGGAAATATCAGAAAGGGAGACAGAACGTAAAGACTGCTAACTCTGGGAAACGAACTAGGGGTGGTAGAAGGGGAGGAGGGCGGGGGGTGGGAGTGAATGGGTGACGGGCACTGGGGGTTATTCTGTATGTTAGTAAATTGAACACCAATAAAAAAAAAAAAAAAGAAAAAAAAAAAAAAAGAATTGGGCTAGGGGCACCTGGGTGGCTCAGTCAGGTAGGCGCCTGATTCTTGATTTCAGCTCAGGTCATGATCTCAGAACTGTGAGATCAAGCCCTGCCTTCAGCTCCACACTGGGCATGAAGCCTGCTTAAGATTCTCTCTCTCTCCCTCTCCTACTGCCCCTCAGAAAACAAATAATAATTCTGCTATAGGTCTACATGCCCTTCTTTAGAATTCCATGCACAATAAAACAAGAATGTTTTTTCCTTCACCAGGAAAATACTGAAGTGTTTATACATTAATTGAATTTTTTAAATCAAACACCTTGTCCCTACTTGTACCTGTTTCTAAGAAACTGGGAATCCAAATGTACAACAACTGTTATGCTTAAAAAAGTTAAACTTAAAAACTCTAAGTACAACAGACTGGCAGTTTCAATTTCATTCTTTATTTCCCTTATCATTTACCCAGTCTTAATCCAGGAATTGCCTTTGGGTGACTAGTGGAATTATTGTCTTGTTTTGTTTTTTCCTTATTTCTAGTTTCCTGTGATTTTCTAAATTAGCTATAATGAACAAATATTACTTTTGCTAAAATAAATGCAAAAGTGTACTTTAAAATGTAGCTGAGGGCAGCCAGGGTGGCTCAGCAGTTTAGCACTGCCTTTGGCCCAGGACGCAATCCTGGAGACTCGGAATCGAGTCCCACGTCAGGCTCCCTGCATGGAACCTGCTTCTCCCTCTGCCTATGTCTCTGACCCTCTCTCTCTGTGTCTCTCATGAATAAATAAATAAAATCTTAAAAATAAAATAAAATAAAATAAAATAAAATGTAGCTGAACCCCTGAATACAGAGAGGTGGAAGTATAAAAGTAATACTGTCTTCTCTTGTGTATCACTCTGTATCTGCAAATGCTTCTTTCACTCCTCACTTTTGCAGTAAACTCAGTAGAGAATTTTGCCTTTTCAAACTCTTCTGTTGAAAGCAAGCCCGTGATTCTGGGACTCCAGCCCAGGTCCCACCTCTTTGTGAAGTTTTCCTTCCTTGACCAGCCAGCTCGAAGCAGAAAGTCTCTAATGGTCAAGTTAAAATGATCTTATTTCTTTGAACACATCAAATATTTTGAAGGTTCGTACATGTTCCTAGGACATAGCAGTATCCATCTCCTGACTGAATGAATGACTTATTAATCAATAAGTGCCTCAGAATTTAATTCCGTGTTTACTTTCTTTATTTTCTATTATAACATGTAATTAGAAAAGTCATGTGGAAGTTACAGGGAGAAAATGTTATAAAACACAACTTTAAGGTGATGTTCCCAGGATCTTAAGAAATAACACATTGCATTTCTTTGACT
This sequence comes from Canis aureus, assembly GCF_053574225.1. Lineage (NCBI taxonomy): Eukaryota > Metazoa > Chordata > Mammalia > Carnivora > Canidae > Canis > Canis aureus. The sequence continues at coordinate 69,201,777 of NC_135612.1, forward strand.
TCAGGATGTTTTCTTTTTACATTTTATATTTATGGAATTGGATGGTCTCAGGATGGATGGCACCTGACTGTTATTGTTGGCCATGCTGCTGTCATGACCCTGACGTCATTGCCTGCTTCCAAACTGGTCTCTGTGGTCTCTGTCTCCTGAAGTTCATGCTTTCCAGTGACCTCAACCTCTTCAGTGTGGGCTGGACCTACTGACTTGCTTCCAACAAATAGAATGTGACAAATGTGGCAATGTGTCACTTCCAAGATTAGGTTATAAAAAGATAATGCCTTCCATTTTAAATGCCTTCTTTTGGTGTCTTACTTGTTCACTACAAGGAAGCCAAATGCCATGTTATGAGCATCCCCATGGAGACACCATGTGGCCAGGAACTGAGGGAGGTTCCTGGAATGGTCAGGGAGGACTGGCCCTCAGTCCAACAGTTGCAAGGAACCGGATCCTTCCAACAGCTAAGTAAGTGAGCGATCCTCAATCACCAAGCCTTCCCATGACTACAGCCCTGACAATCGTACGCCTTGCCTAGAGCCTGAGTTACTCTAAGCCAGAGGATCCAGGTGAGCCATGCTCGGATTCCTGACCTACAGGCACCATGAGATAATAAACGTGTGTTGTGTTAAGGCGTTGACTTTCAAGGTAATTTGTTATGCAGCAGTATATAGTTAATACACTCATCTGCTATCACTTCCACGGAGATATTAGCATTATTTGATGTACATGTGGCAAATATAATTGTTTTTAAATATTTTGAAAAAGATGTACTAACAATTTGCATTGGAATAAAGAGGTAGCAGGTAGGCAACAGAAACAGGGCACTGGGGTAATATGACTTTAGGAAGGCAATGTTCTTATTTGTATGAACGATCAGGAGTTCTACGCTCTCTTACAAAGCAACACCAAGTACTTTATGAGACTGTGTTAGTTGTCTAGGGCCACCCTAATACTGTACCACGAAGTGGGTGGCCTCAACGACAGAGCTGTATTTCCTCATTTTTCTGGATCTTAGAAGCCTAAGATCGAGATGTTGGTAGGGTGGATTTCCTCTGAGGGCATTTCTCCTTAGCTTGTAGATGACTTCCCTCTCCACGTGATTTCACAAAGTTGTCCCTCTGTGCATGTCTATGCCCTAATCTCCTCTTCTTATAAAGACACCAGTCCTTGGATTAGGGCCCATACTAGTGACCTCATTTTCACTTAATTACTTCCATAAAGCCTCTAACTCGAAATAGAGTCACATTCTGAGGTCCTGGGAGTCAGAACTTTGCCTCTTGAATTTTGGCATTGGCACCAGGGAACTCATGACACAATACAAGTAAACATATTAACCTTCTAGGTATTAGGATACAGACATCTTTGGAGGTCATTGTTCTGTCTCTATTTGGGTGCATGATGGAAGAAAAAGTGTGGAGAATTTCTACATGCCCCGCATGAATGGCATGTCCCACCTGTGAGGGGACTAGAGCTGGCCTAATCAGAGGTAGAATAATGTGCTCCGCACAAGAAACAGCTCCTATTCTCAATTATTCCAAAGAAAATAAGCTAGTTGTTTGATTTTCCATGGGGCCCACTTCTTGCTGTGTTTTGCCAGTTCAACATCACTTGCTTTTCAGGTGAATGCAAGTCAGATCAGGCAATATTAACATTCTGGATAATAGCACCATCTGAATTCAGGGACAGAATTAATATTTTCCATATGCAGCCACTCAGAAAACATTGACCTGCTATGTGCTGCACAGTAGCTGTGTCATCTTACCTACATCTCAACGTACTGCATTCTGCATAAGTACCATTACATTTGTTTGTTTTATTTTTTTTTAAGATTTATTTATTTATTCATTGGAAAGAGAGAGAGAGAGAGTTAAGGGGGGAGTTGGGAGAGGGAGAGAGTCCTCAAGCAGGCTCCCTACTGAGTGCAGAGCCCCTACCAGGCTGGATCCCAGAGCCGTGAGATCACGACCTGAGCAGAAACCAAGAGTCTGATGCTTAACCAACTGAGCCACCCAGTCACCCCACATTTGTTTGTTTTATAAAGAAAGAAATGAGTTCAGAGCAGACACACCAATGGACTGGACTGGCAGAGGTTTGTACTCAGCTTTGCCTGAACCCAAAGCTTTGCTCTTTAGAACTGGCCTTCTTTGTGCCCCTGTGATTTTTCAGGCAACAATGAGTTTTAGGGCAGATGTTGTCTGTTCCCAAGAAGAATTGTTCCCTTAAAGGCCCCGTAATCCAGAGGTCATTCAGGTGCTTAGGAAAGGAGATAGGGTTTGCTGTATTTCTTCTTTCTAAGAAAGAAAGGACAGGACATCTGACTTAGTTCCTTTTTGTAATAACAATGGATATGGCTTCAGTGTGTACTATGTGGAAAGTGGTTTACAGTTAACAAGAGAAGAGTGTCTTCATTTCCCCCCCTTTAGTGAGCAAGAAATGGAAGCTAAGTAACTTGGGTGAAATCACAGAGCTAATATTTCAGAACCCCAGCAACATGATTCTGGAACCTGCCCTCTTGGGATTTGTGATATCTACTGAATTCTGGGGAGGTTCATTCACATTCTTTTTCTAAGTATGAATAGGGCTAAAAGACAGACTATGAACACAATAGATTTACAACCACCCCAGGAAAGACCATGGCCGTGGTAATAATTAGAGAACAGGACAGGACATAATGAGCTCTGATTTCTGGCAAGGGGTACATGAATCAGCAGCCAGGAAAGAAAGGAATCAAGGGCATTAATCAGTTTTGGGGTTTTAAACTGGCCTCAGAAATGGCACCCCTCTTCCCTGCCCATGCAACAAAGACTAGGATGAATGAGAGCCCAGTAAGTCTGGTCTCACTGATAGAAGTGAAGCTGGAGAATGTAACCATGTGAGAGCCAAAAGGTCAACACCAGAATGGGACGCACTTACCTGGGGAGGGAGAGACAACCCTAGACCAGAGCAGATCTCTCCAGCTGGGAGGACACCTAAGGAACAGTAAAGCCTAGCAGGTTGGATGCTCTCTGCAAGCAGCTTGCTCCTGAGAGGAAGAAGGGCAGAGCTGATGAAGCATCTACAGGTTTTCTCCCCAAGTTTGCCAGTAAGTAAGTCCATCTGTCTCCCTAGGCAGGTAGAGTGTTCCTGCCAAACACTGCCACTTCTAGAAAGAGGGGAATTCATAAAGGCAGGCCAAGGGTACATAAAGAACAAGAGCTGGGAAGGGCATTAGAGCTATCATAGGATACCCAAGACAAATTCTGATTTCCAACTGCATGACGACTGTGTCCAGCTCACTTCTGATCTCCAGGGCTGGCAGAGAGTCGGAGCTATAGAACTCAGTGATGCTGAAATGAATGAGCAGGGACACCAGTGCTGAGGTTGGAGGCACCACAAGAAATTCAGGGCCCCAAGGTGAGATCAAGTATGCTGGGAGCTGCATCTCCATAGCAGCTTTTGTTTTTAAGGGCTGATTGAATGTGGGGAGAGAAAAACAATTATACTGAGAACTGAGCTTTTTAAGCTTAGCATTTCATTTTGTCAATTAGTTTACTAAATGCAATTATAACAATACCATGAATATTGGATTTAAATACCTTATGGATAGTTAAATTTCTAGAATGTAAGTACATTTTCAAGGCATGAAGAGGAACTCAGATCTCTGCTTCTTCATTCGGAGATAAAATACAAAATACACTGGAGACCTCTTCCTAGTTGCATAAAGCTAACACATGCAGTAAAAAGAAGAAAGAGAAAATTATATCATGAGATGGAAAGAAAGCATAGAAGGACTTGATTTTGACCTGGTTCTAAATCCAGCATTGCTAGCTCTGAGACCCTCAGGAAGTTATTTAACTTCTCTGCATTCATATGAAAAATAGGGATAAAAAGAGAATGCATTCAAATTGCCTAGCCTAAAGCTAATCAGCAAATGCCATGATTTTTATTTACCTCTACATACCTCTTCCTTGTTTCCCATACTGTTTGATGGGTTTTCCTAACTTTGTACAAGTCAGTCAATTTTATAGCAGTTTACAACAAATAGTGCTACAATAGATTGAGATATGCTAAATTGATCACTTAAAATATGAAAGCCTATATATATTTTAATTTAAGAGTTAAATTGTCTGAGCTTCAAAGCATGCTAGGAAATACTACCATCATAAAGGAGGGGCTCTTATGAGTGTCATTGTAAACCTCTTCATAAGCACAGTATTCCAAAAATCTGGGGAAAGAGAACTCTAGCATCTTTCAAGAGATGCTTGCTTTGGCTGGGTTTTAAATCTGGAATCAAAACAAAACTTAGAAAAGAGAAGGCAACCCTGTCAGTTTTTAGGGACAATTGGGCCGTGCTGGAAAACTTCAGGGGGTACTCCCAGGGGAGAGAGCTGCTAAGAAAGGTATGCTGCTTGACGCTGACAGTGGGGAGGATGTGAGAGTATGATAGTCACAGTCCAAATGCTCCCTGGATCTCCCTAGTGTTCAGAGAATCAGGAGCTCGTGAGAATCATCCGACTGAATTGTAATTTTTCTGTTCATGCATGTCTGTGAGCTCCTTCAGGTAAGGGATTAAATTTTATACTTCTCCATAAATATACCTACCACAGGGCTGCTCTATGGGAAGGACATAGCCAGCACCCAGTCGATGTTTCAATTCAATTGGTGAGGCTGGAGAGAAAGGCCAAGATCTTAATTTTTTAATTTTTTTTTTCCTGAGAGTTGAACTTAACAGCGTCCTTGAATAAGGCCAAAAAGAGAAAATCAGCAAGACCTGCTCATCAAAGCATCGGTCAGCTTTGGTCCCAGCAAACCTAAAATCAAAGGGAGTGTCACAATTTCCCACTGCCCTGAAGGCATTCCAGCACGCAGCAGGGCCTGATAATTTGAAAGAGGGGGCCATTTCAGGCTTGCAATATTGCAATTTTTGCAGCACAGATGTGTGTGATTTGGGGCAAGGTTTGACACGGGATCAGAAATAAAAGCAATATGTTATCTAGGACTGTTTATTCAACACAACAAATGGACTGCAGAAAATTGCATTTATCATACCTACTTTATCTGAATCAATTAGGCATTCATTCTATACAATATCGCCATCTGCACAGAGCCAGTCACAGGACCCCAAGGTACTTTCAGGGCCTCTCAAAAATGTTTTAACTTCTTTTAGACCTTTCAAGCCTCAATACATATGGAAATAAATGAGAATAATATATTGGTCTTTATGTCGATGCAGTCATGAAATTTAATTTTTAGTTCATTAATTAATTTTGAAGCCGAGGTCCCACAGAGGTCAAAGTTATAACTCAACCCTGCAACCACACATGCAGAGAATAAATCTAGTGTCATAAAGGGGATAAGCATCCTGTTTTCAAAAAAGCATAACATAATCTACTCATCATAGATGGGTGGATTGTTTTTAAGGATGTAGGTAAAGTTGGGAGCTGGACAGGCTGGGGGAGGGGAGAGGCAGGAGATGGGGGCGGTGAGTCAGAAGGAGTCTTGATCCTACATTTTTTTCTGGATTTGACCCTCATTCTCTCTCTCCCAAGCTGGCTGCTCCAGCTAATTAGCAAATCAAAAGAAATGGAAACAATTCTAGACCTGAGCACAATCAAATTAGCTGGAGTTATTTGAGGATACCATTTTCACACAGCGTAATCATGCTCTCTTTGTTTTGGTCAAATGAGTGAAAATCATCTTTCCAACCCAATGCCCGCCCTCCCCCACCACCTCTTGCCCAGCCAGCTCTCTGGATGGTGGCATTGCATATCTGTTCTCATCAGTTTTGCACACGATCTTTTCTATAAAGACAGGAATGCACAATGTACAATTAGACAACACCTATCAAGCTTCTCATACAACAGGGACTTTTTAAAAATACATCTGACTTTTCAGATGATTCAGCAGTAAGAGCCATTAGTGCACCATCTAAATCAGGACTTGGAAAGTTTATTAAAATTGGATTTTTAACCTGATCCCAATTTCCTCTGCTTATAAAGAATCCCATTGGACTCCTTAATATTCATGCTATTAACCTGAAAGATTCAAACTGTCATTATGAGAGGAAAGACTGTACAAGGTAGGTAGCCCCACAGGCAGGAGTTACAGATAAAATCATAGTGAGCCCAGGCAGGTAGAGGTACTGTGGATCCTGAATATCTTCAGGAGAAGCAGCTCTCTCTTTGTCTCTCTCCTTTTCTCATAAACTCCCTCATCCATGACATATTTGGGGAAAGAAAACAAACAAATAACAAAAGCAAATATAAGCAAACCATTTAATTACAGAGAGCACTGGACTAGGAGTCTAGTTCTTACTAGAATGGTAGCTGCCTTGGATAAATCACCTCTACCCCTAGTGTCCTAATTACTCCCACTCACTCATAACATGACTTTAAACTTCTTGTGCCTAAAATAATAATAATAATAATAATAATAATATAAATATAAATAAACTTCTTGTGCCTTTGTTTTCACAAAATGAGGAAATCATATAGGCACCTGGATGGCTCAGTTGTTTAAGTGTCTGTGTATGTTTGGCTCAGGTCAAGATCCCCAAGTCCTGGGATCAAGCGCTGCATCAGGCTCCCTGCTCAGTGGGAAGTTTACTTCTCCCTCTCTCTCTCTCTCTCCTGCTTCTGCTCTCTCTCTGTTTCACTCATTCTCCCTTTCAAATAAAAAAAATATAATCTTTATTAAAAAGAATAATAATTTCTAAGAGGGTTGGTACAAGGACAAAATGTATATATCCTATAATCCATTTTGCAAGGACCTGGCCCAAAAGCCTTGAATGCAGCCCAGCTGGTATTACTGATTGTTGGTTGAACTCATAGCTCATTTGTTTTTGTTTCCATTTTATTGTCTCAGCCTTCCTCTTCTGCAGAACATAGTTTGTAACTTAACTGATGCCAATGAGTTTCGGTAAAGATGGGTTGTGGGGGTCAGTCTACGTTCTCCTTGAGGTTAGATTCTCTGCTTCTCTAGGGCAGTGCTGGTGTCTTCACTGTCCACCTCTTGCTCAGTACTGGCATAGTGTTGAACACATACTAGGTGCTCAACAAGACTCTGGTATCTTATGATATCAGCAGCATACAGATCATCTATTAAAACCCTCTCATTTTCCACGTGATGACACCGAGTAAGAGAGTCTTAGGCCACATATGTATGAACAGCAGCCATTCTTCAAGTGGACCACCACCATGTCTCCTGTGAGCCTCCATTCATACACTGACAGCTCTGAAATGGAAACACATCTGGCCTAATTCAGCAGTCCTTGGAAATTGTTACAAACTCTTTTTTTTTTTTTTTTTTTAGGAGTATACCATGTTTCAGACACCATGCAAGGCTCTGGGGAGACATCATCTATGGCTCTCATCATGATTGTGCTGCACCCTCAAAGTGTTTCTAATGTAGTGGGGAAGACAAATCTTTAAGCTGATGTTGTCAATACAATATCCGTGTTGTTACAGCAGAGCTGAGTTCTGGTGGCATATAAATGCCCAGTTAGGAAACCTAACTTATGCCCAGAAAAGGTCAGAGGAGGCTGTTGAAGAGAAATGACAAATGTCTTGGCAGAGACATAAAGCTAACTATGGACGAAAGAGCCAAATGATACTTTCTTACTGTCTAAACATAAGAACGTTGATCATTGATCAATGAACATTGCTAAAATTAAAAAAGAAAAATGACAGAAGCTAAAAATGCAGTCCTCAAATTCTTAATCCTTTGCCCCATCTACTTGGAGCTGCTTCCTGCAAGTGAAGCTTAGAGCAGAGACTCAGGGCTGGGGCCTAAGTTCTAGTTTCTTTTCAGGACTCGTAGTAGGGAACTAAGCAGCTCAGTTAACCTGTTTTTGGCTCCCAGCTAACGGAATCACTGCCAGCCTCCCTTTGCATCTGGCAAATGAACAGTGGTCTGTTGCATGGTCTGAGTCCATGCAACAGAAGCACTTTGAACTCTCAAGAAAAAGTAATCACACAAACTTACAACATCAAAGCTGCTCCCTATTTTGAAGAACCCATGATCTGCACTGGGCTTAGCTTCTGGTAGGAGCTTAAGGATACCAGTAATTGGCAAGCGTTTATCTCAGACTACCATTTGACCTGCACAACCTCCTACACGATTTTACGCAGCTTCACAGAATGGGGGGGGGGGGGGGGGTAGTGGTGGGGGAGTAAAATCACTTTTTTTAAGCTAATATAAATTTAAATGCTGAGACTTTTCAAAATGGGGCTTTAATGTGACTTACAAATTCATATATATATATATTCATATATATCTAAAATACACATATCAATATTAGTCTGGCTCAGAGAAGAAGACAGGGTTACAAAAACCCCTAAAAGCTTATTTTCCAACACAAGTCTTGGTCTTGGCTTCCCAGATGCTATTGGTCTTATCAGATAGCCAGAAAATGCTGGTCATTGCTTAGCTTTCTAAAAGGGCAGTAGGTAACAACACATGAGCAAAGGGGTCGACTTCCTATGGCAACCATTCCATAAATGGCAAAGCATTTTTATACCGAGCAAGATTACTGGCAGATTTCTTTTTTAAAAAGTTAAATGACAAAGTCGAATTCTTCCAAATATTTACCTTCCAATGTTTAAGATATGGAAGATCTACTGAAATCTCACCTAAAGTAAATTACTTTGTTTTTCATTTGGCAATTTTTTTTTTTTTCTCTTTCCTTGCTCATTTCCTCCTGTCGGCTGGCCTGCCTAGGAGGGCAGCTTCCTCGGGCTCGGTCGGTAAACGGGGCAGCGGGCAGCGGGCAGCGGGCAGTCGGGCCTCTGTAAGGAGATCCCAACCCCACGCCCCTGGACATCTGAAACCTGAAGTTGAACTACTTGGAGGCTGGTCGAGTTCTCCCCCCCAAAACCTCCAGCTACAGGATCGGGGTGGGGGACACCCCCTGCTTCATTTCAGAGCTGACGTTTGCCACCCTGGGGTCTAGCAAAAACCAGAGGCGAACTCTCCGCGCTCTCCCGGTAAATCCGCATCCACTCCGGGGCGCGAAGCTGAAGGGCAGGGCGTGCTCGGTGGCGAGCCCGAGCCGGGGCGCTCGGGACCCCGCTCCCTGCGCGGGGGGTCCGGGCCGGGCAGCCGTGTGCGCTCCGGGGGCCGCTCCGTTGGCCTCCAGGGCGGCGCAGGGGGCACGCGCGCCTAAGGTGGGCCACCTGCGGGGAAGGAACCGGGCGGTGAGGCCGCACGGGCAGGGGCGCAGACCGGGGACCGCGCGGGGCCGGGGAGCGCGGGGGCGGGGGCGGCGGGGCTGGCGCACGGGCCTCGCCTTCCCCAGCAGGGGGTCCGCAGGGGACCCGACCTCCCAGCCTCGCCGCCCAGGCGTCCCCCAGCCCACAACCGGCCCCACGCTCCCGGCCGCGCGGGTCCCCGCCCCCGGAGCAGCGGCGCCGCGGGGCGGGCGGGCCGGGATGCGCTCGTCCGCTACCTGTCGGCGGGAGGCGAGCACCGGGCGCCCGCACGCCGCGCCGGCGGGACTCGGGGCCGCAGCGGAGCGCGCCGGGCAGCAGTGGGCGCTCGCGATCCTCCGCTGCCCTGCGCGCTCTCCCTCAGGGCCCGGCCTCCTCCGTCCCCTCCTCCTGCTCCTGCTCCTCCTCCCGCTCCTCCCCTCGGCGGGACTGCTCGCCTAGCCTCCCGCCTGCACAGTCCCCGGCGCGCCGGCAGCCACCAGACGCCGCCACCGCCGGGTCTCCGCGGGTGCCCGCGCCCCTGCCTCGGCCGGCCGTCCCGAGGCGCCCCGAAGCTCGTCCGCCGGCCGCCGGTGCTCCGCGGCCCTGCCCATGGCTCAGCCCGAGAGCCGACTTCGGGCGCCGGACCGGCTCGACAGCGGCGCGGCTCAGGTGAGTGCAGCGCGCTTGGGGCGGGGGCCAGCCAGCCTGGGGAGTGGCAAGACGGGGGGGGGCGGGGGGCCCTCACCTGGCGTCTGGGACTTGGAGCGAGCGCAGAGCCCAAGGTGAGTCGGGGCTGGAGCAAGTGGAGTGGATGTTGGGGGAACGAGGAAGGAGAGACCCGGGGTTTCCCATCCTTCTCACCTTCTGCTTGCCTAATAAGCTCTGCAAATCTTGAGGGACTGTTTTCTGTTTTTTCTTTCTTTCTTTTTTCTTTCTTTCTTTTTTTTTTTTTTTTTAATGGACAGACATTCGGGTCTGTGACTTTGTGCATTGGATCCTCTCCCAGCCGGGTCAGGGGGCTCGCTGGTGCCCGCCGCATCTCCCCAGGACGGTGCAGGGCAGCCGGAGCGCCGCGCGCAGCAGAGCCCGGGTACCGCTCCGGCTGGGAACCGGGGCCAGGGATACAGTCAGCAAAAGTCAGTGAGTCGAGAGAGCATCCCGGGGGGGGAAACCGAGGTCTGCTTTGCCTTTGCATTTGGCCAGAGTGGAGGAGAAGGTGGGACACCTCCCGAGGGGCGGGGATGCTCGGGAGGAGAGAGATGAAGGCTACGGGCAGTAGGTCGCCTCTTTTCCGAATGGCAGTTCTACACCGTCCTGCTTTTCATTTTACTTTTTACCTATTGTTTTTTTCCCCTGCGTCTTTCTATTTGGAGCACCTTGGGTGGTGGCGGCAGGTGAGGGTCGGGGGAGGCGTGGCGCCCACCCGCGGAGCGAGCGAGTCGACCCCTCTCGGCCCCAGCGGCGCACTCGCACGCCTGCCGTCTCCAGGTGCGCTCTCCCAGCCGGACGCGGACCGCGCGCTGCTCCCCCTTCTGGCCCCAGCCTGTCCCGGGAGCCGGAGGGCCGGCTTCCAGAGCCGGGGAATAGGATGGAGAAGCGGGGATGCAGGACGCGGGTGCGGGGTGCGCTGGGCTCGGCGGTTGAGTGCCGGCGCTCTGCGCCTCCCAAGTCACCTCCTCCGCCGCCGGGCGCCCGCGCTTCCCCGCGCACCCAGGCCGCTGGCTCGCGAGCGGGGCCGCATCCCTCCTCCACCCTCCACCGTGCAGGACCAGACGTTGCCTCGCGGTGCCTCGCCTCGCGCGCGTCTCGCTCCTCCCCCAGCATTATCCGAGGGCTATTTTTATCCACTACTTGCGAGAAGATGCTTTGGGGAGATTCTGGGGAGGCGACTCCAAATCCACTCTCTTCGCGCTGCGCTCCCAGCAGCGGCACCCTGCTAGCTGGGAGCAGCTGCAAGGAATGACCAAGGGATTGCGGGTGGAGTGTACCGGGTCCTCCTCCCTCGGTCAGCGCTCTCGAAACCCGGCACCGCCCTCGGCTGCGCCGCCCGCCGCTCGCCTGGGCAGCCGGTCCCCCGAGGGGTCCCTAGTGTCCCGGGCTCTTTCCTTGGCCGGCTTCTATGGCTGCAGCCCGGGCGCACGCAGGATCCTTTGGGTCCCAACTCGTGCGTTCTCGCTCTGCAGCCCAATCGCACTTTAAAAGATTGAAATGCAATGATCAGCTTCCACTCAAGGGTTAATTCCAGGAATTCCGTCTTAAAAAGGAGCGGGGTGGGGGGAGGGGGAACTTAACCTAACTTCTGCCTGCCTGTATTTCTAAAGCCCGTCCTTTGGCGCTTGGAATTATTCTTGCTTTCGGCGTTTTCAGTAAAGATTGGGTGCAGTTAGAGTAAGTCTGACCTCGAATAAGCCTGACCTCGTGAAATTCCAGGAGGTGGACGCTTCGGCTGCAAATCCGCATCCCCGTGTTACCCTTTTTTATTTCCAGGGCTTACGTTCTTTTATTCCCATAAAATTGAAGAAGGAACGTGTTCAAATGGACCATTGTGTTACATAAGGTTTTCTCCAGCGCTGGGAAGAAAAAGATCAGTTTCTTAAGGAGCCTTTCCGGGCTTCCGTGGGTCCCTCTAACTCTCAGCCGAGTGTGTGTGTGTGGGGGGTGGGGGGGGATCAACAACTTCGTGACTGCGCACTCACTCCTAAGTCCCAGGAGTTAATTAGGACAGTAGCATTGAGTGAGGGTTGGTGAGGCAGCCTGGTGTAGGATGCACTGCAGCTTTAAGATGGGAATTTTTTTTTTTTTTTCCTTTGGGAAACTGGTGAGAAAGTGGTACGTTAAACTTGGATTTGAGATCTGGAAAAGCCCAGGGGTTTTAGTTCTGTCATTGGGAACCCTGGTATGAAGCGATGAATCCTCCAGCTTAAAGAGGTGCTTTGCACAGCGTAGATGTTCAGAACCCTTTCCTGGGACTCCACAAGACAGTAGAGGCTTGTGCTTTTGTTGTCAAAAGAGGAAACTCCTTTGCTGGAAAGGCCTTGAAAGAACTCTTTGAAGGGAAAGCAATGTGGAAGCTTTTCTTACCTGGAATCACCGTTTGGTGGTGACTGGAGGGGCTGGAAACATGGACTGCTTTTCCCTCTGCCAGGGCATCTACCCAGGGTAGCACATACCCACCGTGAGTACTGAGTCTGTTCTCTCTGTTGAGGCTAGAGATTGGGGAGAGCAACACTAAAATATATTGATGTCCTGATGGAGATGATGGAGAAGTCCTGATGAGTCAGGGCTCAGACAGCAGGTTGCAGGGCTTGTCTCCAAGCTAGAGTCCTTGTTCAGAGAGACAGTCTTAGTCTTGGAGGGGGTGAAGGTGAAGCTGGGGAGTGGTAATGTTCTAGCTGCTATGTAGGAAATGCAGGAACTTTTCAGGGGGTCATTGAGTTGTTTCCCACAGCTTTGATCTATCTTCCTTCAACTCCACCAATGACCCAGTGTTTCCCTCTGAAACTGCCCTAAGTGGGGAGGCTGGCGAGCCTGCTAGCTGGATTTGGAGCCAGCTTCTTGCCCTAGACCCGAAGCAAATTATCTTTCCCTCTCTCAGGGAGAAGATCTCTCAAGATTCTTCCTCTGAAAAATAGACTGAAAGGTTATTATGAGAAAGTGAGAAAATGTATGTGAAGAGCATTTCGGCAATTCTAAAACCCTGGTGGAAAATGTTCAGGGCTACTTAACGTGCTTTTCCTATTGGTCTATTTTAATGTTAATTTTAATTACAATTTGTGTATGTCTGCGTGAATCGCATATGCTCAACTTTAAATGGAGAGGATTTCATATAATGGGCCAGTATCTCCTTGTGATCACCTGAAATCCATTAGTGCCAGGCCTCAGTGCTTCTCAGAATGGTTAGTTTCCTGTTTTCAGAATCAGAGTTAAATTTTTTTAGAGTTTTTTTTTTTCTTTTTAACTTCATGGATTTTATATGTCCTAAGTCATATCTATATATCTATATCTATATAACTATATCTATATGGAGGAAGGGCCTTGATGCTGATTAATCAGAAACGGAAGATAGTTGCAGATGAGCGTATCAGTTGGGGAAAAGTGATACATGATCAGTTCCAGGAGATGACCTGAATCTCCCTTGTCTAAAACTGTCATCAGCATAAAGCACAGGCTCTCATTTTCGGTGGTCCAGATTTGCCCCCAAGACCTAGCTAAGTGCCTAGCCACTTAATAAAGGCTCCATAAGTATTTTTTGAAATGAGTGAATGAATGCTTGAATGGAATCTTCACAGCAACCCTGTGCTGTGCATGGGCAGATGGCATGATTTCTATTTTAAAGATCTGGAATCTGCAGATCAGAAGGAAAGTTAACTGATTCTCTGAAGGTACAAAGGATTCCAGATTGGAGTTCTGGTCTGTCTGTTCTTGTTCTGCTCCGCTGCACTGTTTGCATTGCCTATCCCTCCCCTCATTACCTAAAGTCCTCCTCATCTGTAGTGGACTTCAGCGTGTTGGTAGGTGCTCATGGAGGGACTTTTCAAGAAAGCTCATGGAGCTTTCTCTCTCTCCTTATTGTCTCCCCGGGCCCTGAGCCGAGGTCCGTAGGATGATCTCACCTGGGACCTGGCATCTTGAGGGACTAGCTAAAGGACACAAGGACAGCTAAGTGTTCATTTACCACCCAGAGTCGTGAATCAAGTGGCGTCAGCAGCAGCATGAATATCTCAGGATTTCCCCGGGGTGCTGTTCCCATGGCATGATCCTGACATGTTCCCTGACACTAACTAAGGTTCCCTTCATTCCTTCTCTTTTAACAAGCCTGGCTTTTCAACTTCTAATCAATTCCTAGAGGTAATCCTTAGTCTTCAAGTAAATTCCTTTTTCTCTTTGAGTTAGCCAGCATTGTAGCCAGCTGATGGACAGCCTCTCCCGATCCATCTTCAGGCCTGCCTCCGGCATGAAGCTTTCTCAGCCTCCTCTACCCACAGGGAATTAAGCTCATAGCATTTTCAGGCCATTAGAATAATATTTACCGGGCCATAGTTTGTCAATAGTTATGTGGTACCACCAGAGTTCTAGAAAAATGAATACATTATTCTTCCGAGGAATGGCTTGAACATAACAGAAATAGATCCCAGTGGCATCTTTACTTTTTTTCTCCATGTTGCCTGCTTTTTGGTAACTTTCCAGCAGGGGTCGCACACCGAAATGCATTCGGAGGCCAGGCCTGTCACAGCCTGAGTGAAAGGGGCCTCAGGACCTGGGCCTGGGCCAGAAGTGTGGCCACTGGAGCTCAGATCCAACCTAGGGTTGCCAGTTGGACCTCCCGCCAAGCCCTGCCACATTTTATTTTCCTTTTTTTTTTTTTCCTCCTAAATGGGCTGTAAGTTCACAATTTTAGATAGAACCTACTGAGTTTTAAGTGCCAGCAGCTAAGTCAATATTTTAAAGTAATATGTGGGCCAAGCAGAACTCTTCAGTAGGTAGGCCTTATATCTGTCCCACAGGCCTCCGGTATATGGCCTCTGGTTTCTGGGGTTAGAAGAGAAATTGGTGGGAATATGAGACTCAGTAATATTAGTTACCTGGAATGTTGGGGCAATGGTGTATAGGGTGTGCTGTGTAGATGGCAATCCAGTGAGTTGACCTTTGTGTTTATGGAGTGTTTGCTTGTGTTGTTTCTGTCCCCTGTTTTAGGAGGCAGTTACAACGATCACATTTAGTAGACCTTTAACATGTGCGTACTGAGTTCCGACCATGGACCAAGGATCCTGCTACTCGCCGGTCATCAGTAGGGGATAACAGATGGAAATCCTTGCCCTTGTACTTGCCTTCTAGAGGACGGGACAGACAAAAGCAAAATAAAGAAGTATGATCTGTCCTACATTAGGTAGTGATGTGCTAAGAGTAAATCAGGGGAAGATCCATCTGAGAATCCAGGGTACCTCAGGCGGGTAGCCAGGGATCTCAGTTCAGTCTCTGACTCAACATATTCAAAGCACAATGTCATTGTCTGACATGAAAGATTTCTGCGTGTTGGAGGTTGAACCCTTGATTATATTCTCGGAGTTGCTATTGTGGGTAAACTCCTGATAGCAGACTGTTCTCTTAATTTTAATGAAATTGACTACTGAGCCCATTTATTGAGTGTCCACCTTGTGCCAGACACTGGATTAAGTGCTGGAATACATTCATGAATGAAACCCATCAAGGACCAGTCCTCAAGGAAATTGTAGACCAGCATGGAAGACATTAATAAATGATGACAACAGAGTAGGTAACTAAGGTGAGCAAGTAGCGTAGGAAGGCTGTCTTTACTGCTGAGTTTGTGATATTCGGCACCTTCTTTTTGTTTTTTTTGGACTATATTTATTGGGATGCCTGGGTGGCTCAGCGGTTGAGCGTTCTGTCTGCCCTCGGCTAAGGGCTCAGGGCATGATCCAGGAGTTCCCAGATCAGGATCCAGTCCCATATCGGGCTCCCCGCAGGGAGCCTGCTTCTCCCTCTGCCTATGTCTCTCTGCCCTTCTCTCAGTGTGTCTCTCATGAAATGACTGTATTTATTTATTCATGAGAATATTTTATTTCATTTATTCATGAAGTATTTTAAAAATTGGTTCTATGTGTGAACCGTACTTATGCCCTTTGAAACCCTGATACACCCTCCCCCAAACTGCCCCAGGCTTTTGGATATTGACTGTCGTCACCATGGTGGCAGTTATGCAGGAAAAAAAAAATAGGTTTTCTCCTTATAGGGAATTTACAGTATGGCAGTCATATAAATTAGCATGTTTTTGCATACAGGTGGGGTGGTAAAGGCCCTGTGCTTGGGCCTCTGCTTGTGGACAGACCTTTCCTGGAGAACACCTCCCTCCAATCACTGTGTTTATTTCTTTCATTGCAATACTTTGTCTCATAGCAGGATTTGTGGCAGTAATGTTTATCTTGCTACTTGTTCCTTCCTCGGCTGACTTGCTTACCCTCTCTGACTCTCCATCAGAATCCCTGCCCCAGGGGAGCAGACATCTGGACCAGCACCAGTGTTTCTCCCACCAGCTTCTAGAACAGTATGCCTCCTTCCAAGTGGTTACTCAGAAAAGAAACAACAGGCAACGTTTCTTTCTGGGGGAACTAGGGAAGGTTTCATGAGGGAAGAAATATTTAAGGAAAGAGAGAGGCATGGAGAGAAGAGCCAAAAAAGGATGATAAAACAGAGTCAACATTTGTATAGACCCCCCCCCACAAACCCTCACTGAGGCCTCATTGGTCCCCATTAGGGATTCCCTGTGTGGTCAATCCAGGTGAATAACTGGCATCTTTACACCCCCCTCCCACTTCGCTGAACAGATCCTGGCTGTGCAAAAGCACTCTGGCATGCAAAGAATGAAAGAGATTTTAAAAGAATTTTTAAAAAATGGGGGAAAAAGAAGAGAAAAGAATGAAACATCTAATAATTCCTTATTTCTGTTTAGTGTGATAAGTCTGGGCAACTTTTCTCAGATCCTCAGGAGGAGGACGGACGGGAGACCCCAGATCCACAGCCGCGATTCTCCTCCACCTGCAGTGAGCAGATGGCTCAAGGTGGAACTCCTTAAGTCCCTGGAGGACCAGAGGAGCCCGTATTTTTATATAAACGAAGAAATATATTTAGATTTAAAACATTCGCATCTCCTTTCATTCGTGGAGAACTTCCATTTCAGCATTTTCCGAGATGCATTTTGTGTCTTGTTGAATTTCCCCTAGAATTCCTGCCGATTAGGTACACCCTGCAGTAAGCTGTTTTATGTAAATGTCTCCACTCCTTAGTTTAGTAAATCAGAGTCCTGTATCAGCAGTTAAATACAGCAGGAGAAAGGTGATTGCAGATGCAGCTGAAATGAAAAGCATGCTCGCCTCGCTGTGCTCAGAAAAATAAATACTCGAGTGGCGAGGAGCGAACGCGGGCTGGCTGCCTCCTCCAGAAAACTCGCTGGCACTTTATTTAAATTACGTCTTACACCAGATTTTTTTTTCCCCCCAGTGTCCTGGATAGGAAGGAGGGAGAAGGTGACAGGGACAGATTTCTGGGATTAGATTTTGGAGTTCTCCCTGTGGTGGGGAGAGCAAGGCTTTTGAAGTCACATCTGTTTGAATTTGTCATCTCGCCCTTACGGACTATGTCATCCTGAGATATAGACAATTTTCTGGGCTTCAGTTTTGTCGTCGTTCTAATGAGAATGATAGGAGAGTGCCAATATGCAACGCTTAGCCTAATGCTCAAGAACACGTATGTTCTTGTGTGGCATTGCCAGGTTTTACAACTAAAAATACAGGACATCCAGTTAAATTTGAACTTCAGAGAACCGACATGTAATGTTTTAGCACAGGTGTATCCCAGATTCTAAATATTAAGGGATTATTCCTTGTTGTATGAAATTCAAATCTAACTGAAGGCCCTGCATTTTATTTTTTTATTTAAACATTCCTATTCTTGTGGCGACGGTTCTGAGTGATTACTTTGGTGAAAGTCCTGGAACTTTAGGAAGCTGGAACAGGGAGGGCACAGTAATCTTGATGGTGATGTCATCTTGACCTTGGACCAGGGTGTGGTCCAAGGAGAAAAAGGAAGGGTTGTTTTCTCTGGTGAGCTAAGCAACTGATCAAAGCAAGGCAAAAGCTTATTTGTTTGCTCAAAGAAGCAAAAGAACTGTGAGTCCAATGAGGTCTCACAGTGCACTTCGTAAGTGAGACAGATTCTCTCCCAAGGGGTGACAGTGTGCGCCGGATTATTCCCAACACCCTCTGGAAGACAGTCTTTCCACCCCATGAGGTCACCAGGGTAGCGTCTAGTCCACCAATGCAGTGCCTTATTCCACACAAATACTGCTCCGAGCACGTTCCTGTAGGGCTGGGATTGCAACGACGAGGCCCACACAAGGGCTCCATTGAGGCCACTGAAGGAAACTTTGTGCTTTGAAAACCCACACCTGCAAACGCTCCCTCATCCGCTGAATCCAAAGCTAATAAAACTGTTCCGGGGCATTCCAGACTTGCTCCTCCAAGTAGATGACCTCAGGTGATAAATTGAGTCAGAGAGCTCCCCTAAGACCACTGGAGTAGGTTGTTCTGAGGATGGCAGTGAAAATGTTGCGTTTCCATTTTAGGTAATAACCTGGTGGGGAACTAAATTAACAAGGCTTCTGTTGCATGTGGACTTTCCAAAGCAGTTTTAGGCTTTCTTAGGTACTGAGATATTGCTCATGCCCAGATCATTAGTTTCTGTTGCAGAGAACATTACTAAATCCGCATTTAACCCGAGATGCTCACTAGCCATGTGCTTCTGCGCAGCCTGGACCAGAAAGGGGGCAAAATGACACAACAGTTAGCACACAGGCTTCTGCAACTTGAGATCTGGTTAGAATCCACTTTGCCGCTTCTCAGCCACACCGCAGGGGGCGAATTACTTCTCATCGCTAATAAGCCTCCATCTCCACATCTGCAAAATGGGCATAAATTTAAATTGTTGCAGATGATCGTTTAGTGCACATTAAACCAAATGAGTATGGCAAGCATTGCCACAGTGCCTGAATCATGGTTAACATAAAAAGAAAGGCCGTTATTGGGATGTCAGAAGCCAGCCGTAAGCTCTAGATTGCACAGGGTCACGTCAGAGACCAGGATTGATCTCACGCATCATATTCATGGGAGGGCATCTGAGACTTTTGCTCTTTATTTCTCTAAACTTAATTTGTATAATTTAAGCAACACTTATTTCATTTTCTGAGCCAAGAGGTGAAAAACAGGCATGGAGAGAAGGTATAGAAGGGGCTGTTAGGGCAAGTGTGGTAGAGAGAGGAGGGGGATCCCAAGAAAGAGAGAAGGGAAGAAAAGGAACTGGACAAGCCAGGGCAGGGAAACTATTTAAAAAAAAACAAAAACAAAAACAAAAACCATAGAGACTTTTAACACTGGGAAACACACTGAGGCTCACTGGAGGGGAGGTGGGTAAGGGATGGAGTAAACTGGGTGATGGACGTTAAGGAGGGCACGTGATGGGATGAGCATTGGGTGTTATACGCAACTGCTGAATCACTGAACACTACATCTAAAACTAAATATGTACTTTATCTGGGGTAATTGAATTTAAATAAAAAAATAATAATAACCAGAAGAGTTCGAAGAACAGGGAAGGCCAGGACGTGTTGTAAAGAGGCAGTCTTCAGGAGACTTGGTCTAAATCCCCATGGTGTCATTTAAGTACATGCCATCTCCCCACCCTTCCCCAGGGCTTCTCAGGACCCCAACTGAATGCCCATGCCCTTGAGGGAAGGACACAAAGCTGTCTTGGTGAGATGCTGGGCGAGAACAAGGAATGGGATATAAAAAGTGAAGCTCAGGCCTCCCTCCCATTCTGTGACAGCACAAAGTCACAGATAAAGACAAAAGACAAAGGGACCCAGTGCCATCTTGTGGAGGGACTGGCCATGGTGCCTTTCATGGTCCTCTCAACTGCAAGGGGGTTTGTTGCTCTTGGTTTGGTTTTAAATCTGCATTTGTTAAGCATCAGCTCTTCTAAAGAGGGTTTCAGGGCGGTGTCTCTCCTGCCCTGTTACTCCCCGTGAAGTGGTTTCATGCTTTTGATCTCTAAGCCCTGTCTGCACACAGCATAGGAACCGACCATTTCCATGGGGATGGGCCCATCCTCCTCAGTCTTTCTCAAGGGGAGAGCATCCTCTGGAGATCGTGGTGACTCTGGCCACAAGAGGATCCCCCTTGCTCCAGAAGGGAGCTTATTATATGACTTTGGAGGAATGATTTTGTTTTTGCAAACCTTAGTTGCCTTACCTGTTCACTGGATTTGTACTTCCTCACGGGCTTTTGTGGTGAGAATCACATGATGTAATACATGGAAAACACCTGTTTGAGCTAGTACAGACTAAACGTCCATAATGCAGTAGTTCATAGCACCTGTTACCTTTTTGTGCTGGTAAGGCTGATTTTATTTGAAAAGCAAGGAGGTCCTTGAGGATCTAGCTGTGTATCCCTTTCCAGCCTGCTTCCTCCTCCTGGCTGATCCCCCTCCAAGGAGTGAGAGGGCCGTGGTGTTCCCAGGTGGCAGTGGCCCCTCTCATCATCCTGCTCTAACTTAGGAAGTGAGCAAGGTGGGGGGAACTCTCTCCTTTTAATCGGGAAAGGAAATCTTTCTGAAAAGCCTGTGCAAGATTCCCGCATAGGGGGACGGCTGGGTGGCTCAGTCAAGCACCTGCCTTCTGCTAAGGTCCTAATCTCAGGGTTCTGGGATCAAGCACCAGCTTGGGCTCCTTGCTCAGTGGGGAGCCTGCTTCTCCCTCTCCCTCTGCCCCTACCCACATGTCCCTCCATGCTTGTGCACTCTCTCTCAAATAAATAAATACAATCTTAAAAAAAAAAAAAAAAACCCAGTAGGTTCCATTTACCAAAAATTTGCTCACAAGCCCACAGGTCAGAATTACAGAAGAGGAAATAGAGGTACACAGTCATTTGAAATGGTAGAAGAGAGCAATTAATTGAATACAGTAACCCCGAAATGGTCTCTCTTGCCTTTGAGCAACTATTACACTCCTGTTCGTACCTTGCAGTCCTTGCAGCAGACGATTGGTCCTGCTCAGTTTCATGACTGAGCTGTCTTCAGCTGAAATACAAATCTTCTATTCTTCTCCTTTCACTTTGATTTTCTTTCCCAGCTTTGTAACTTTTACTATCTTTTGCAATCTGCAGTAGTTCTCTACGTTAATCCCTCCCCATGACCCAAGCAAATTTTGCAAAACCTCATCAGGTCCCTGCCCTAACCCCTGATGTTTAGAACCTAATGTCCTGGATCCCCATGACTTAGGGCATTAGCATTTCAGTGCAGGACCCTTAAACACAGGGAGAGATGTGGGGCTAGCCACGTTGATTCATGGCAGCATCGCCTGGGGCAAGGTAATAATCTCTAAACTTCACGTAGTCTTCATGACTTTTAATTATGCATTTTTATACACTTACCTATTTAATGTTTAATCTGTTTCAGTAGATTAAATTGTAGGAGGCTGGAGATGTTGTCCAGAGCCCCCAAAGCTGGATCAAACCTGAACCTGCCTGGCAGACAGTTGGCATCCAAGAAATGATTAAGGATACCCTGTGTTTCGGAGTTGTGGGGATGAAATGTGGTGATTCCTACAGAGTATTTAATGTGCTCAGTGGATGATCAAAGAAGGCTTAGCTTTCCTTTTGTTGTTTTGTTTTTTATAATAAAAGTAGTACAAATTCACCTCCTGCAGCATGGCACTCCGGTTCCCATCTTTCAAGCCTCTCCCTTGCTGTTACCTGTTTTACAGGACACCTCACCTTCAGACCACAGCACAGCCACCCCGAGTCCCCTCAATCAGTCAGGATTGTGGACATTCCACCCTGTGTGGTGGGAGTTGTTCCTTCTGTCGTTCTCCCCAGGCTCAGACTATCATTCTCTCAGGCTTGTCTAGGGTGTTGTCCCGATCCACTGCCCCCACTGCGTGATGAATATGCTCCTGGTAGCCCTGTGGACCACCCTAGAGTTGTGCTCTGTTTGAAGGTCAGCATGGCCGTGTGACTTGCTGTGCACAAAGTGAAGTGATGTGTGTCACATCTGGCCCAGAGCTTTGAGAGCCGGCTCATGCCTTGTGCATTTGCTTTTCCCCTCTGACTCGGTGACATGCGCTATTTGAGACAGCAGGTGCTCTGTCTTTCTAGGTCTCTGCGAGACTTCACTGAGCAGAGGCCTGCCACCAACCCACATGCGACAAACAGCTAAGGGAGGAAGTGCTGCTTGAGGAGGGGGTGTTTATCTCGCTTAGCCTAGCGTGGCCTGACTGGGGCCCTGCCTTTTCAGTCGTCCTGGAGCGTGCCTTCCCACACAGGTGACACTGGTGTAATTACTTGCCGGCCCAGCTGCATCCCTCAGGAAAAAGCTTCCCCGGAGGGCAGGACACACCACTGCTTCTAGAGCTGTGCACCCCCTCATGCCGGGTCTGGGATGTCGGTGCAGGATTGCTGAGGGATAGGGGGACCTTCATGGTGAGAAGGGGTGGGAGGGTCTCCTCCGGTGGTGGGGTTGGGAAGTTAAAGTGCCATTATGAGAAATAGAAATAGTTTCTGAGACGAGGCTGGTGTTGCACTTCCTTTCTCTGGAGCTTAGATGGGTGACTATTCTATGTCCCCCACCAGGGAATTAGGGTGTCCGAGAAAATGTTTGCTGGGTAGAGTCACTGCTACCCAGGACCCTGCCTATCTCAGCCATGACCCCAGCACATCCCAGCAGGACCCCAGCCTCATCCAATCCTGTTCCAGGGACATCTTTACACCTTCAGTCTTGATGCTCGGGCCTGCCTTGCAGGCTTATGATCACCAGCCACTCATCCTTCACCACACAGATTCCTGAAGAAGCAGCAGAAGGGCTGTGGGTTGGCATCGAGCCGCTTGTTAGGATCCTGGTTACACAGGCCACAGGACCTGCTGATTTCAACTCTCCCATGTGTTCACAAGTGCCTTCACCTGCTGCCTTTTCTCACTTGAGTAGTGCTTTATGGTCCTCTGCTAAAGATGGCACAAAGGCTAATTATCTCATAATCGTTGTCCTTTAAAAACATTACATTAAGGGCCACTTTATGCTTTGAATTCTGGCTTTTTCTAATCATTTGCATCTCTCTGCATAGCTATCTACACAACAGAATTTTCTGCTTTCACCGAAGAATGCTCTTTTTCTGATTTGCCAATTGGTGGAATGTTGTTCTTTCTTATGACAATTATTTATTTAAGCAGACTAGTTGTTATAAAACCTAAATTATGGCTATTAGTGTCCTTCTGTTCTTCTCTTCAAGCCAAGGTCATCAAGCTACTGCTGATTGAGCAAATATTATTGAGGTCCTATGTATTAAGGATCGACCTATCCTTTGTCAGATGGGCTAAGGGTTTTTTTTTTTTTTTTTCCTATAATACCTTATTTAATTCTTATAGCCACTCAGGATGATAGAAAAAGCATTCCCTTTCTTTGGTGGGGGCCCAGAGAGGAAAATGACTTCTCCATGGGCGAATAACTAAGACAATCCCAGTAGATCTGAACTCACTTGCTTAGATCTTTTGTCACCATTCTCTCATTTCCGTATGTCCTTGTTCATAGGCTTTATGTCAGATTTTGATTAAAAGCATTGAACTTGATTTTTGTCCAACCACCAGACCTCAGAATGTTACTCAGGGGTCTCTTCCATGAAGCATGTCCCAAACTACCCTCTTCTTGGCTAATTTTGAAGTTGCTAAAATAGTGTCTATTTCATAACCTCATTGAGTTAGAAGTATTTGTTTCCATATCTCTCCTCCTAGACAGTGGGACCCCTGGGGGCTGAGAGGGGACCCATCTTCTTCCGGTGTCCCTGGTCAATGCTAGGGAGAGGGCCAGCATTCAGGAGGCCTGAGGTCTGTGTCCTGGGCCTAGACTCCTGGGCAGTGTCTGGGGAAAGGAAGAAGGAAGATAGTATTCATAAGAGGAAGTCCCCTTGAAATCCAGTTTTCTAATCCATTTTGGTAACTCACATTATTCAATGTCTTTGTCTCTGTGACTCTAAGCATTTGAAGATGAATTATGGAAAGCCAAAACCAGAAATCTCAGTATGATCCTCAAAGCCTCATTTAATTGGAACCATTTTTCCTTGTCAATCCTACTCCTTTCCCATGACATATTGGACACTAATGAGCCTGCTGGTTTAGGATTGGTACCAATCTGGAGACAAGACCCTCCTGCATGTTCAGACCAGTTGGTGGGGGGGATGAAAGTGGTTGTCAAGGTTAAAAGGCAATGTAGCCTCAGTCACTTTTGTTCTTTTGGCACCCCTGGAAACTCATTGTCTTAGAAACATCCTATGGGCTGGCAGATTGCAGGGCCTCAACATTCGTGTTGGCTTCATTAATGTGTTAATGGCCTTGAGGGATGTTAGAGATCAGGAAGTCTTGAAAACTCAGTTCATCATTGGAGCTGTCACATAGGTGCATACACACATGCCTATAAACATGAACACAGGGATCCCTGTGTGGCGCAGCGGTTTGGCGCCTGCCTTTGGCCCAGGGCGCGATCCTGGAGACCCAGGATCAAATCCCACGTCAGGCTCCCGGTGCATGGAGCCTGCTTCTCCCTCTGCCTGTGTCTCTGCCTCTCTCTCTCTCACTGTGTGCCTATCATAAATAAATAAAAATTTAAAAAAAAAAAAAAAAAAACATGAACACATAAGTACTCGCAATCACACGTGCACACTCATACAGATTTTGGCCAATAGATTCCTTTTGGGAGGGATTGGCTGGGGTCCCTCATGAGAGAACCCTACTAGGGTCCCTGCAAACTCAACTGACATAGCTCCAAGAAGGAGTAATATAGAAAATCCCACGCAGACTCCTGTTTCTCCTTCACTCCCTCCCCAGCTAATAATGCCTTTGTTTTTTCCTTCTGGTTCACCAGGAGTTGGAGAAAGAAGTGCAGTCAATGGAACATGGTAATGCATTCTCACATCATTTTTCATTGATCTTGAAACACAAAAATAAACTATTTCTAAATGTCAGTCTGCTACAATTCTTTTTAAAATTATTCTATTTATTTATTCATGAGAGACACACAGAGAGAGGCAGAGACACAGGCAGAGGGAGAAGCAGGCTCCCTGTGGGGAGACTTGATCCC
The DNA here is from genome assembly GCF_053574225.1 of Canis aureus. NCBI lineage: Eukaryota > Metazoa > Chordata > Mammalia > Carnivora > Canidae > Canis > Canis aureus. Next base: position 69,226,631 of record NC_135612.1, read on the forward strand.
TAGACCCCGGGATCACGACCTGAGCCACAGGCAGATGCTCAACCAGTGAGCTACCCAGGTGTCCCTGCTATAGTTCTTATCTCATGACACATGAATGTGGCCAGAAGGTTTTAAGTGTGATGCATGTATGGACATTATTCTGTTGACTGTGAGTCTTTCTGCCCTGCTAACAAGCAGCCTGGCAGGAGCTCCCTTACAGACCTAACCCCAATGCATTTGCCACACTCTTTGTGCGCCCTTCCCCCCAGTTTCCACCTGACCCCTGCAGTGTTGCATGAGGCATTTGAGGGAAGGGACAGGATGTCAGTTTTGTCTCCAATTCCAGTGCCTGGTACATAGCAAGTCTATTTAGATCTTGGCTCTGATTTATGGGTATCCTGGATGGACAGATGCTTTGGTTTTCTCAGCATGCTAATATTCTTCAGAGGTTTCTTCTTCCTTTATTTAGAGAGATTCTGAGTATTCTATGTGGTAAGAACCAAGTAGCTGGACTCCTGTGGCAGGCTCTCATCCCTCTTCTGTTGTCCTAAGCAATTCTGCTCACTCCCAAACTTACATATCTCACTCTAAGCAAGAAAAAACCCTGGGGTAAACTCACTCCATACAGCTGGGAAGGTTTTTAAGTTGACCCTTTAGGGTACAGTAAAGGGAAATCTTAGCACACTACACGCAACCCCTCTGCCCCAACCCCAGGCTGAAGGGCTTCTTATAATTGTATATTTTATTGTCACTGAGAAACATCCCATATAATGCTAGTCATCTTGTTTGGTTCCAGTAATGGCCAAGCATCCTTCATAGATTATCCCCAAATCTAATTAACCCACCTTTTAATCAGGTCTTAAGTTCAATTAATATTCATTGAAGGAACACTGAATATGATCTGAATAGAACCAAAGAAGCAGGTGCAGTTAGGGAGATCCTACTCAGGGGAACCGTCTTTTCCTGCTAGAAGCTCTATTGTTTCCCATTATTCAAAAGACCTCAGCAGTGTAGAAATTTAATATATGTTGCCACCTTTAACCTTTGAAGTGTTAGACTGATGCCAGCACAAGTGATGAAACTATATGGTTTACTTTCATAGTAATCATTTTGTTTGGAGTTTTGCATAATAGTGTCTTGCCATGACAAACAGTTTTGTTTCTTGATTCTCTAAAGCCCTCACATTTTAGGTAGATACAAGAGGGCAGAGGATCTTCGAATTTATGACCTGAGTGTTTCCTGCTGTAAACAAGACTTACAGTAATTCTGCGTCCTTACCAAGGTCACACAGAAATCAGGGAAGAACTTGGGGCAGAACCTTACCTCCAGAAGCCACAGCTCAGCATCCTGTTCACTTGTGTGTATAATGGGCTCTTTTTTTTTTTTTAAGATTTTATTTATTTATTCATGAGAGACATAGAGAGAGAGAGAGGCAGAGACATAGGCAGAGAGAGAAGCAGGCTCCCCGTAAGGAGCCCGATGTGGGTGGGACTCGATCCCAGAACCCTGGGATCACGCCCTGAGCCAAAAGCAGATGCTCAATCACTGAGCCACACAGGTGCCCCTAATTGGCCCTTTCAAGCAAAGAAGACTTTGCAGAGATGCATTTTATGTGCCCGGAATGATCTGTGCGAGCGATATTGACTGCCTGAGTAGGACCTTTCTCAGCGAGAATGTTGGAAGCCGGAGATCAGTGGCAATGATGACGTTTGGCGAGGGTTTTCTTATTAGCGCTTCATGTGTTAAGTTCCATTTAATCTTCATGACGATCTACAAGGTTGACGCTGTTACCAGCCCTACATTTCAGGTGACAGAACGAGGCCCACAGAGTCACATAACTTGCTCTTGATCTCCAAGGGGGAGAAAGGGATGAACCAGAATTCAAACCCACCCCCTTAACCACCAGCCTCCCCCATCTGAGCTCTTATAATTCATCATGATTCCCGAATGTCTTCCCCTAATGCCAGGTTGTTTCAAATACTTTGTCATAAGAAGTGAATAATATTTTAAAAGTACAAAATGCAAATCATTTTGCATCAACATTCAGAAAGAATAAGTGAGCGGGCTGGTGATGCTTTAACTTCACATGTAGTATGATAGTTAATCTGACGATACTGAAACAAGGTGACAAGAGATCCCGGAGAAGGTTGTGTCAAGTGTGAGGTCTAGGTGTGCTTCTGGGTAGATTACACAGCCCTTCAGGAGCGAGATAATAAGACAGGTCCTCCCTGGTCAAGTAAACCCTGTATAGAGAAAGTAAAGCTCCAGTCAGAGGCAGATAAGACACTCATTTTGTAGAACTTGGAGCTTCTGAATAAAGGAATATTCAAGTTGATTGATGTTTTTCACGTTTGTCAAGTGAGGGATAGAAAGACATCATAGTCGCATGTGCATGTGTGTGTGCAGTAGAGGAAAAAAAAAAACAAAACCTGTGCTGTTGTTTTATTCAGGGCCATCACGTGAACAGCAGCTATTTAATTCAGGACGGGATGAAACACGGGTGATACAAAATCAAAACCAGCGATGGCAGCCCGCTTTAATTGTCCCTATGTGCCATTTCCCCTCAGCTCTTCACAGGCAAGGCACGCTTCTTCCTCACTGATCCGCTGGTGCGTTTCACGGTGCCTGTCAATGCCAAGTGCTCACTTCAGTGTCTGTTTTTAAATGATCGTGTTAAACCAAGAACAGGCATAACTCAAAAGGAAAGACAAAATCTTGGGCCAAACATGAGCAGCGGTTTCCAAGATTTTCCCTTCACTCTCCCCAACTTGGAGCGCGTAAGTGATGTCACTGAGAGTTAGGCTCAGGACCTGGCGCTTCCTTCCATGGCTCTTTTCCCTCCTGTCTTTCTAAATCCCTGAGCCCGAAGCATCTCCAGATGCCACACCTGCAGGCTGGGGCAGCTTTACACCTGCCACTGTGTCCCACAGACCGTACCTCCCAACCAGCCCCAGCGTAGGAGCAGACCCCAAGTCTCCTCCCAGATGATGCCAGGACATCCGTTGTCCTCTCCAAGGGATCATATAGGGGCTTCCCTGCTCTTCCTCCATCCATCTCAGTGTCACCTCCGGGCTGTCTCATAGCTGTGGCCAGATCTATGGTCACACTGACCATGGTGAGGACTCTCCTTCTGTGTGTGTCTTCTACTTTACAGGGTGCTCTGAGGACAACGGCTGGATCGTTTCTATATCCCCCATAACTGAGAACAATTTTAGAAACATTGTGGGTGCCTTGAAAAAACAATCACCTCTGGGCAGAGTCTGGACCTCAGGCATCATCAGTGTGCAGGCTTACCTGTCAGTCTTTTTTTCCCCACCTTCACCTTATGTGGCAACTAATACCTGTCTGTGATACTCATGAAAATCAGGAGTTTTCACATAAATATCCATAGCTGGATCTTGAAAACTTCAAAGATCAGGCGCTGGTCCTTGGTCTCCAACATCTGGGCAGTTGACAGAAGCTGGGTCCTTAAGGCAGATCCATGCTTGCTGCAGTCCCCACCAGCCAGCCAACTTTGTCCCCAGATATCACCTGTTACCCCAAGAAATACGCAGCAGTCCCAGGGAAACCTCTTGTCTTTGCTTTTCCCTGTTAAGGGCTGTGGATTATTTGGCCTGGGCAGCTGTAATGAATACCATTGACGACGTGGCTAAAACAACATACATCCCCCCCCCCCCACCATCACCACCCGCCAAGCCCCCCCAGTTGTGGTGGTGTCTGGGAAGTCTGAGATCAAGATGCCCTCAGACTCCGCTCCTGCTGAGAGCTCTCTTCCTGGCTTGCAGGCAGTGTCCTCGCATGGCAGAGAGAACACCCTGGTCCCTCTTCTTATCCCATCACTAATCCCGTTGTGAGTCCTTCCCTTATGACCTCATCTAAACCTAGTTATCTCCTGGAATCCCTGCCTCCAAATACCATCCCATTGTGGATTAAGACTTCAACATATGAATTTTGAAGGAACACAGACACTCAGTCCATACAAACTGGCTTAAGAAATGAGGTAAATCCCCCCTCCACTTTGCGTCTAGGGGAAGAATTTCCTTTGTTTGCTCACATTTATTTCCAGCCCCAGATTATCCTAATGTCCTCTGCCCTAACACAAGAGATGCACAGATTTCCATGTGTCTCGTGTCTGCTGGGGTGGGAAACAGGAGACCTGGATTTCCAAGTTGGTTTAGCCTCTGCACTCTTGACCTTGAGGTTCCCATGCTCCTTCTACCTTACCCATCCTGCAGGGATAAGGACCAGACAAGATGATGGCACATGGCCCTTGGGCTTCTGATACCCTGTGTGTCTTTGCTGGCTATTTCTGGGGGACATGCTAGGGATTTGTGGCTGCTCATCACCTGTTGGGGGTGGGGGGCGGTGATGACTCTCTGGGCTCAGAAGCTCCTACAGTCACATGACCCCTGTTGGGGGTGGGGGTGAGCCCACCTGGAGCAGAGACTGAAGCTGCACACCCCCAGGTACGTCAAGGCAGTGGGCCTCCCTGCCTTCTGCCTACCAGCACGGCCCCTTTCCACTCAGCTGCGCCGAGTAATAAGAGAGGCCCCGTCCGCCCTCCTGTCACAGAGCTGCGCCATGTACTGCCTGTGCCAGCGTGTTTCTGCTTCTAATGAAGGATTTATTTAGGTCACTGCTGCCTTCTGTGCACAGCCAGGCAGATTAAACACGTTGAGCAGCTCCTCCTCCTCTTCTCTCGCTGGGGCCTCACCGCTGCACACACCTGGCCACTCCTCGCTCGTGCAGGTGCAGGGGGTGTTGAGGGAGGACCCACTGCATGGCCCCTTCCCAGACAGACAGCCAGGAACCTTTCTGCATGTCACTGTCCTCTCTTCCTTGAGCTCCTCTTTGGTTGAGTCACTGCAGTACTTTGGATCATGAACAAATGTGTTTGACTAATTATCATCCCCAGATCCCATTTATACCCCACAGCCTTTCTTTTTTTTTTTTTTTTTTTTTTTTAGGGACAAAAATAGCTACCATGATTTGAGGGCTTGCCATGGGCCAGGCAATATGGCAATATCTTCAGCATCCACATAGAGCGTTTTAGTTAATCCTTGCAATTAGTATATAGAGCCAGTGCATTGGATCTAAGGCTCCAAGTTTCAATGCTGTCTTGTGGATTTGAAATTATAGAGCTGTGGTTTGAACCAGCGTTTTTGGCTCTAAATCCTCTGTTAATTTCAGCATGTTCCCTCTAACCCCCTCTGCAGCTAATTCCACCTCTGTAGCCAGGCTGGTCCCTCTCTATTTTGTCTACCATGAATAGTTTCCAGTCCTGGAATTAAAAACAAACTGCCCCAACAATAGGAAGAAACAAAAACCAAAGGAACATTGGCCGTCCCCGGCCCAAGGCCATGGCGAATAGTATCTGAACCTGAATGGGCCCCGGGCATTTGGAACTCATGGGGTCCTTACCATTCTAAGGGCTTAGGGTGGCCAGGCCAGCTCCCCCAGGGAGCTTGTTAGAAATACAGACTCTTGGGCCTCTCTCCAGACCTCCTGGATCAGAATCTGCATTTTGAGCTATATCTCCAGGGGACCGGTGTGCACGTCTGAGTTTGAAAAGCACTGTGCTAGGCAATTACAATGGGGCATCCCGAGCTCCTGGGAAGGACACTGTACTCACCCCCTACCAGCAACTATTCATTCAGGTCCTTTGGCCCTAATCTTTCATCTCCTTGGAGAAGAATCTTATGTGAACTGGCTTCAGACTTCCTATGGGACACGTTGCATTTTTCATCCTCATGGTTTTGTGGAGTTCTCAGAGGCTCAGAAACAAGACTGTGATAGAAATATTGTGGCCCCAAATCCCTGTCACGCCGTGCTGCCCTCCCTGGCTTGCCCAGATACCTTCTTCCTTCAGTTCTCCAGAGTTCTGTTCGTTATCCAGGTAGGCTTTTATAAATAGGGAGAACTCCCAGCGCTGCTGTGGACACCAGGCAGCATAGTAAGGCTGGAGGAAACAGCGTTCGAAAAGTCCTCTTCGTTCTCAAGGGGAAAATGGACCAATTACACCTCCTTTCCCCAGACAGTCGATGTGACCCAGGGAAACTTATTTACATTATGTGGACTGACCTTGGGTCTTTTCTGCCCTGAACCCTTTCCACCCCATGTGAGGTAGGCCTCACAGCAATTACCATAAGTAAATCCAAACAAAAGCGGGTGTCAACATTTGTTGAAGAGTGTCATGTGCAGGCAATTTCAAGAAAATAAATATTTATGTAAGTCTTGAGATATCACTGTCCTTTCATAGACTGACAGGCACAAGCTGAATCTATTTCCTCCTTCTTGGTTTCCAAGCTGACCTGCCAAGGATGGAAATTTGACACCACCACGCTGTGCTCTTCAGTAGTTGTTTAAAGGTGAAAGTGAAGATGTTTTTGACTCCTAAAGTTGAACAAAAAAACTTACTCTGTTGATTGCTCAGAAGTTTGGTTGGGTATGGAAACGGCAGTTCTGTTGTTCTTACTGAGGTTTCAGTACATTCCAGAAAATTAAATCACTCAGCACCCTTGGATGCTTGTTCTTGTCTGGCAGTATAATCTCTCTCATCCTTTCTACTCTTCTCATCTTCGTGGATAAGCTCTCCCCTCTGTCTGGAATGCATTTCCCCTGCTGCCCACAGGGAGATACCACCACTCAAAGGAAAAGAAGCACAGCAGGCTTTAGAGATGGCCCATGGAATGTTCGTTCTCTCACTTCCTAGGTCTGTGACCTTGGGAAGGTCGTTGAACTTTAATAGCTTGATCGAATATCTGTCATGGGGAGAAAGGCAGGCCATTCACATTTGTTGAATGCCTGCTGTGTGCCAAGCCCTGTGCTATATATTTGGCAAGGGTAAATGTCCTTACCAACTTAATGCCAACTTAATGTTGATGGCCTCCATATGGAAGTAGGTTTTGCCCATTTTACAGAGGGGTATTTTGAGCCCTTCTCAAAAGGGCTGCCGTTCAGACAAGGAAGACACTTACCTGAGTTCAGAGAGCTATAAGGATACCATCCTGAATCTGCCCAATTGCAAAAGCTCTTTTTTTTTTTCCCCACTACTGCACATTACCTTTTTGTTGCTTTAAAAAAGGAAGATAAAATGAGAATAACCACCTCCTAGTTTTGTTGCGAGTATTAGAATTCTGAGTTCATTTGTGTACTCATGCTCACTGCCTGGAACACCCTGAGCACCCAGTTAGTAATCTCTTCCTTTCCAACCCTTTCATTATATCCCTTATGGGACTTGTGGTTGAGCATTTTGAGCCTCCTTGCCATCCAAGAGGAGCTACTGGTCTGTGCCAGCTGTGCCACTAGTATTTGTTGAGGGGCTGGAAAGGTGTCCATAGACAGAGGGATTATAGGCAGCACTATTTCTGATGCATTAAATTTACCTCTCGTGGAATATTCTAGTTATTTCTCTTTATCCATGAATGTGTTGCAGTGGTGGGACTGAGGGAATATATTGTAGTTAATTACATTTGAAATCTAGGTCATGATGTGAATTATGTAATAAGAAGACTTAAGGAGAAAATTAAAATATTTTGAAGGGTTATTTCACTGCTTCCCCTCCTTTTTTAATTAAAATATTTTCTAGACTCTCAGGTGATCTTGTCCAGTCACCATTAGAAATCTTGAGACCCTCTTTCAACATCTGGTTTCTGCCTGACTCTCTCGGGATGAAGAAGTAACTACCATCTGATACAGCCTTTTTCATAGACAAACTGTTCAGAATGTCCTTCTATTGAATTAAGAGCCTTTCTCAGTACCTTGGGCCATTTGCTTAACCTTCTGCTACATCAACGTGTTCATTCAGCAAATAGGATCGCTAGCACCCACTGTGCACAAAAATCATACCAGGCCCCAGGGGATGCAGCAGAGAGGAGTCAGGACACCATTTGGGAGGTTCTGATATTGGCATTGCAAACAAGCAAATATAGTTCTGGATAGTACATGAGGAATATAAAACAGGATGATGGGAAAGAATATGGTTAAAAGAGAGCAGGTGGGCCCGTGTTGTAGGGAAAGCCAGTGTTTGAAATAAAATCTGAATGACAAGAAAGAGCCAGGCCCAGAAAGCCTAAGCCTCAGGATGCTTAGAAGAGAGGGAGCAGCAAATAAATGCCGGAGCCCAGAGCTGGGAGGTGTTCAAAGGAACAGAAAGGTCAGTGGGGTGGGAGCTTGGCTTGAAGAAGCAGATTGAGGCCAGAGGGATAGGCAGCTCCCATCCTGGGGGATCCCTGGGCCTGGAAAGGAATTTGGATTTAATTTCGAGTGCAAGGGAACCTCCATCTGAAAAATCCTGTGGGCTGTCCCTGTGTCACCCATGCCTGGCATGCAGTGAACACCTGCGTGGTAGGGCCCAAGGAAGCCTAATGTTACTGATGGGGAAGACTTGCCTTTTTACATTTTTGCAAATCAGAGCTTGGCTTATCACTGCAGGACCAAGAAAACAGCATCTTTGATAAAGGGGAGTGAACGGAGAGGGGGCTAGATCTCTCTTTGGAACCTTTTAATCCATCTACAAAGGGAAGAGGAGGGTTTGTTTTGCTCATCCTTCCAAGAAACCCTGTCCCTCATCAAAAGATCGTTACCAGGTATGAATGTTTGACAGGACCAGAGAAGCATATCGTCAGGCCCAGCAACTACATGTACCCTTACTCCAGGCATCACCAAGGAGTGAAAGGGGCAGCGACATCCCTGACTTTGTCTGCTCAGGTGGAGTTTCCTAGCTCAGCCTCTACCTTTCTGGACAAGGCCCTGAATGTCTCTGAGCCTCACTTTCTTGCAGGGAGATCAGTTCTGTTCAAGACTTGGCAGTGAGCATCACAGGGGCCCAGTGTGCGAAGTTGCCAGCCTAGTGTCTGCTCAGTAACAAGTGCTGCAGATGGGAGCTGCCATCATTGCTTTTGGCAAAGCAGGAGGCCTGGGCTCCAGGTACAGTTGAGCATTCTTTCACTGCCTGTGCCAGCTCAGGGCTTCAAACTTCCAGAAGGTTCCATTTGTTCAATATTACCTGGTTCGCTCCTGGAGAGAGGATGATCAGTTTCTCCTTATCCTGCCTACAATTTCAACTTGGCTTCCTCCTACTTTGTGAGTGGGGTGAAGGGATCTGACTATTCAGAGAGCACTTTCTCCACTTAAATTAAGAATTGCAACTCTGCTGAACTCTGTGTACCCCTGCACTCCCATTTCAGCTGCAACCAGCCACATATGGCCTGAGATGCGCTGTAGGAGTAAATGGATACGCACTGGATTCTGGGGACGTGGTGGAAAAAAAAATAAAAGCAAAACATCTTCTTAATTTCATATAGGGATTATGTGTTGATGAGATACTGTTTTGGATGTTTGGGTTAAGATAAAAGTATTTCTTTTTCTTAATGTGACTCCTGGGTCATTTGAACACTTATAATAAAAGCTATAATAATCAATGCTTTGTCACAGGGCGAGAGATGGCTAAGTGTCAGACACTGAAATAAATGGTGGTTACTGCCACCTTTAGGAGGGGTGACTGTGGCCTTCATGAGCATCTCTTGATTGCCTAGAAATGCTGGGATTTTTCTGGGAATGTAGTAAAACTCCATGTTGTACTTTTATTTATATAACTCACCAGCTGCATGACTATTATGGGGCAAGGGCTGTGCTTGGTGTTACGGAGAGGAGAAAGTATTGGCAAAAATGGAAAGTTAATCTTATAACTCAGTTAAAATGTCAGATAGGTAGCATAAGTTCCATAAATTTTGATATTTGTCTGATAAATGAAAAAAGTGCCTATGTGGCTCACATTAATATTTCTATTGATGAATGCCTCTAGATACAGGTCACCTCAGTCCAGTCTCAAGGAAACCATTTGAGGTGGTGCACTTGTTACCATTATACAGGTAAGAAAACTGAAACCAAGAAGGGTCGAGTTGCTTTGACCAGAGGCAGGATTTCTGACCCCACAGCCTGGCAAATCCCTGTTGCCTTCCCTCCTGAATAGAACAAACAAATGAATCTGACCCTGTGCTATTCTGAAGTCCCTACCCTTTGTGTGAGCGGATTCCAGACTCGCTGGTCTGGGACTGTCATGGCTCGCTAGGTTTTTGAGGGCCTGCCTTCTTTAGGACCCCCAAAACATTGTCCTCATTTCCTGTGAAGGCCCCATGCTAGGGAAACAGCAGTAATGGCAGACAGATGAGGACAGAACTGGAATTTCAGAGCCACAGGGTTTAGGCCTAGATTTTCTATGTGACCTTAGGCAAGCTATCTCGGGCCTGGTGGCCACGGCTCTCACGTGCACTCGTGTCAGGATCCGTATGGCCATGGTGTCCTGGCTCACGGGCTCACCTGAGCCTGAGAGTCATCTCTTTCCTGAGAGTGTTAGTAAAAGGCCCAGAAATTTTGGCTGTGTCAAAAGTTCAAATTACCAGATTACCATGGGAGGAAGTTGGCTGGCAGTGACCACTATGTGTGCATAATATGTATTTTATAGATAGATAGATATCTGTATATGTGTGTATATATACATATGCATGTTTTATATGTATATATATAAAACTTAGCTAAAGTTCCATACATATACATGCTATACATATGTATATATACGTATATTTATATATATATAGCTCATACATATACATGCTTCTCTCTCTCTCTCTCTCTCTCTCTATATATATATATATATATATATATATATGGTATGTGTGTATGAGACTTTAGCTAAGGTTTTTTTTTTTTTTTTCTATATACCTCAAATAGTTTTGGAATGTAGAAGGCTTTAGACATAAGTAAATACATCTTTAGAAAGTATTAAAGAGAAGTGAGGAGCATTTAAACTACTAATTGCCTGTGTGTTTTTTTTGGTGTTGTTTTTTGTAAAAAAGTATATATATATTTAGGTTCTTTTCTGCTGTCTGTTGATAATTCCCCTTTAGGGGGAAAAAAAAAAAAGCTCAGATGTGCGCTATACCAAGCAGGATGCCTCATAATAGAGAAGCATGAATAGTTAGAGCAGCTGAATTTCAGATCTGGCCTCTGACTGTGTCATAGGTATTGAAGGATTGGGATCTGTGATTGCTTCTTGAGTCTGGAATCAGAGCTATGAGATGGGATCAGCAATAGCCATCACTAAGAGCAGTGTGATCCAGGGGTACCTGGGTGGCTCAGTCAGTTAAGCATCCAACTCTTGATTTCATCTCAGGTCATGATCTCAGGGTCATGAGATCGAGCCTCCACTTAGTATGGAGCCTGCTTAAGATTCTTTCTCCCTCTCCCTCTGCCTCCCTCACCTCTGTCACTCTCCTCCTTTCTAAAAAGAAGGAAGAAGAAGAAGAAGAAGAAGAAGAAGAAGAAGAAGAAGAAGAAAACAACGATGTAGTATAAAGTAGTCATTCTCTCCTGCACTTCACCCACCTTACTCCTTGCACATGTGCACACACCCATACAGGAGCATACACACATGCACAAACATACACAAGCATGCATTTGCGCAGGTGTACGTACACACCCCAAATATGTAAAAGGAATCACAGTGGCATCCATTTGCCTTTATAGGTCGAACCCACACTGAGAAAGAAATGAAATTTTACTAAAACATACTAAAGCATTCAAGTGAGTAAGGAAGAGTTCTATGAAATTGAGCTTGTTCAATCAGTAGAAAACTTTGGACCACAGCTGATCGGTCATCCATCCTTAAACATTTTTTTCTCTTTTTCTATGTATTTTTCCTAAATAGTTATATTAGCTGCTTGTGCAAGTCGCTTTTCCAGTATTCTGTAATTCTCTAAAAAATTCCAGTTTTTAGTTGCCTTTTTGGGTTAATACATTTTAATATACATTTTTTCAAAGCAGCTAATACAGTTGATATCTGAGGGAGGTAGAGCAATTGGTTTGATTATAAAAAATGGAAAACCACAAAAATTTATTTATGCATTCTGGACAAGTTTAAACTAATATAGTGAATTTTAAACCTTGCATAAAGAAGACGATGGGCGCTCTTGATGGAGAACATTTTTGCTGGCTCTATCAAGCCCCCTGTTCCCAAGGCAGCCTGTCACTAACTCTTCCCTAACTGTGCTCGGACAGAGATGACTTATAAGTACTTTCAATGTCCTCTTTCCAGGAGACGGTCAAACACTTCTTGATGATTGTAGTTGTTAATCAGTTCCCTGAAATGTGGGCGTGACTCCTCTGTCTTTGGGAACCCCCTGCCATCTGGCCCAGCAGTGGCTGTGTCCTTGTGGGACTTTGATGACTAAATGTTATAAATTTCAGGTTGGTAAAGAAGAGAAGATATAAAGGAGGCAGTTTGTGGAAAGAGCTCTGCATTCAGAGTTTTGGATTTGGGTATGAATTCTGAAGTGGACTAAATCTGTGTGTCCATAGGCAAGACTTCTATCCATAGCTGTCCTGCTTCCTACCTTGCTCTATAGGGTCACAGCGCCAATCAGCTGAGCAGACTTCATGAGTGGTGCAGCTTTGCACATGGGAAAGCCACCTCACCTGTTTGTCCTTCTAGGCTCACTTCAAACATTTTCTCTACCATGAAGCCACCCCAAGTTGTTTTAGGCAAAATGAGGGAATGTGTGCCCTCATACTACCCCACCTAAAGTATAATCACAGCAGATATAGCACAGATGCCTACAGTCAGGTTATATCAAAGAACCTTTGCCACAATTATTCTGCAATACCGACCACCCCCAAACTCAGTGGCTTACAGCCACAACGGAGCCAGGATGGCTGTGTTGCACACCGTGGCTTGTGTGGTGCTCTGCCGTACGTGTCTCTCCTCTTCCTATGGAGCCAGGGCACATCTTGCTCACGGTCAAGGTAGAAGTGCAAGAGGGCAAATGCAAACACGCAAAGCTTCTCGAGGCCTAGGCTGGGGACTGGCACGTTGTCATTCCCACTCCCAGGCCTTTGGCCAAACCCAAATCAAATTGCTGGGGAGCACACTCCCCCCACAGTGCAGCCGAAACGAGAATTGGATGCACGGAGGAGTAAAGAATGGGGACTAATCATTACAGAATGATCAGTCCTGTTAGATCAGGAGCCCCTGGTGGGAGGTGGGCAGGAACAATGTCTGCTTCCCCATCACCAGCTCCTCTGCCTGGGGCTGGCAGGTAGTAGATATTTCCGTGATGTTTGCTGAGGTCCAAAAGACCTCTCCGACCCTTTCCTTTACAGCAGAGGTTGGCAAACTGACCGGCAGGGCCAATCTGCCCGGTTTTTTGTTTTGTGCAGAGAGCTGGATAGATATAATCGTTGGGGAAAAAAAATAAAAAATCCAAAGAAAATAGTATTTGATGTTGCATGAAAATGATATGAAATTCCGAGTGCAGCATCCATAAATATTAAGTTTTAGTGGAACACAACCACCCCCATTCCTCTGTGCACTGGGGCCACCTGAGCAAAAGGGCACATCCCGGGAGTTGCCATAGAGAGCTCTGCAAAGCCCGAAACCTTTCCTGAGCGGCCCTGGGCCCTGTACAGAGTGACAAAGCGAGGGAGCCCCAGGGAGGGGACTGCCCTCCCTGCCCCCCCTGCCCTCCCTGCCCTCCCTGCCCGGGACTCCGGGACTCCGGGGTTGTCGGCTCCACCAGGCCCGCTGTGGGGTGTACCGGGGGCTAACATCTCTCCCCCTTTGTTTCCTAGTAACCGGCGGCCCGCGCCCCCCATGTGTCCCTGAGCGGGAGGCAGCGAAGCCACCATGGTGTCCCGCACGGCCGCGCTGCTCCTGGGCGCCGTGCTGCTGGCCGCCCAGCTCCCGCTGGTGCCTTCGCGCCCCGCGGCGCCGGGGGCCGAGCCGGGCAGAGCCGCCACCCTCCAGGGCGAGGGCCGGGACGGCGCGGCCCCCAACGGCTCGGCCCAGCAGCTGCCGCAGACCATCATCATCGGGGTGCGCAAGGGCGGCACGCGCGCGCTGCTGGAGATGCTCAGCCTGCACCCCGACGTGGCCGCCGCCGAGAACGAGGTCCACTTCTTCGACTGGGAGGAGCACTACAGCCAGGGCCTGGGCTGGTACCTGGGCCAGATGCCCTTCTCGTCCCCGCACCAGCTCACGGTGGAGAAGACCCCCGCGTACTTCACGTCGCCCAAAGTGCCTGAGCGCGTCCACAGCATGAACCCGGGCATCCGGCTGCTGCTCATCCTGCGGGACCCGTCCGAGCGCGTGCTGTCCGACTACACCCAAGTGTTCTACAACCACGTGCAGAAGCGCAAGCCCTACCCGTCCATCGAGGAGTTCCTGGTGCGCGACGGCCGGCTCAACGTGGGCTACAAGGCGCTCAACCGCAGCCTCTACCACGTGCACCTGCAGAACTGGCTGCGCTTCTTCCCGCTGCGCCGCATCCACATCGTCGACGGCGACCGCCTCATCAGGGACCCTTTCCCCGAGATCCAGAAGGTCGAGAGGTTCCTGAAGCTGTCACCGCAGATCAACGCCTCGAACTTCTACTTCAACAAAACCAAGGGCTTTTACTGCCTGCGGGACGGCGGCCGGGACCGCTGCTTGCACGAGTCCAAAGGCCGGGCGCACCCCCAAGTCGACCCCAAACTCCTCAATAAACTGCACGAATATTTTCACGAGCCAAATAGGAAATTCTTCGAGCTTGTGGGCAGGACATTTGACTGGCACTGATTTGCAATAAGCTAGGCTCGGAACCTTTCCTATTGTAAGTTCTGGTGTACATCTAGGGGAGAAAAACAACAACAACAACAACAAAGAATTTTAAAAGGGCATTTAAGCTATAATTTATTTGTAAAATCCATAAATTACTTCTGTACAGTATTAGATTCACAATTGCCATATATACTAGTTATATTTTTCTACTTGGTAAATCGAGGGCATTTTGTATTGTTTTTCATGGTTGTTAACATTGTGTAATATGTCTCTCTATGAAGGAACTAAAATATTTCACTTCAAAAAAAAAAAAAAAAGTCCTGGAGACCCTGTCTTTTTTGAATATAATTAACTGGCCCCTGACTCAAAATAGCCATCTGTGTTGTACTCATTGCAGAATCTATATTCTCTTGTTACTTTAAAAAGAAATGTTTTTTTTTTTCTCCATGGCTATTATGCTTCTCTCTCGCCCTCTCCTTTCTTCATTGTTCATTTTAATTTTTAATGTTTCTCTGTGGTCATCAGATTTATTTTTTACTCGCATTGTGAGATTTGTCTTCACCGAGATCCCCTATTATTGTAGAGGTGGCAGGTTCACCCATTCCCGACTTCAGCGGGTCCCTGAGCATGGATTTTTTTAACCCCCTCAGAGTGGACCGAGCAATATTAAGACTGGAGAAATAGTCAATACTAACAAGAAGCTCCCTTGTCACACATCTTTGCCTCAAAGCGTGCTTGCGTACATTTCCGATCTCAGCAATGGGCAAAATCTAAAATAAAGGGGATTGAAGCACTGGCCTTCAGAATGGTCTTGGGGCTGTGTACTTTGCCCCAGGTGGCAGCGGGTCTCTGGAAACCCACTTTGAAAAGAGAAATTGCAAACTGGGTGTGTCCCCATCTTGCAGGTTCTGTGGAAAGCCGACTCATGGTGTAGACTTTTGCTTAGGTTGGGAGTTTGTTCATCTATTTCCTGAAAGATCGATATCCATTTATAGACACATATTACATATGCACTGAGACATAAATATGTGTGTGTTTTAAAATCAACTCTGAATTTGTAGTCCGGAAATGGAAAGGAAATTTAAACTCCCAAGGGTCAAAACTGCAAAGAGAAAAGCACAAAGTGGAGGTAGCGCCTAAGGAAGCCCTTGTACCTGCACTGGGGGGAGAGAGGCCTGATTTCAGTTTCATTTCTGCACCTGAACAGCTGACCACTTTGTTGGAGGTGGGCCCGCAAGCCCCCTGAGTCGTGGTTTTCTCATACGTTCTTACTCAGTTGGCCTTTTACAGAATTAAATAGACTGGATGTTTTGTTTTGGTTTTTTTTCATATTATGAAAGCAAAACATAATCATTATGTAAAACAAAACAAGAAATACAAAATAGCCAAAGAAACCCGTTTCCTAACAAGAGTTTATCTTTAAGGCAGAGGAGTGAAATGGACATTATATACAACTCATTGAAAATGCCCCCAAACAATCCTGGGAAGTAGGAATTATTATGGCGAGTTCAAGGAGGAAGAAATAGGCATGGAGAGGATAAGGAGCTTGCCAAGGTCACACTGACTCCAAGCCAAGGCTCGGAGTCCACTCAGAGCCAAAGTACAGATTTGTGGTGTTTTGGTTTTATCCTACCCTACTCTTTCTGAACTCAAAAGGAAAGGCCCAGACTCAGAGACAATTCTTCCTGACTTAACCTGACATTCCTTCCCTGGTGCCAAACATCTCCCACCTCAAGAGGTGTGACTGAGCCCAAGGAGAGGGGCAAGAAAGAGCTTGCGCTTTTCTCAGCGGTGCGATCAGGGAAGTGAGTCACCTTAGAGGCAGCAGCTGCAGCCTGACCTGACCTTGCTGTGGCCGAGGCCCCACCCCTGGCCATACAAAGACAGCAGGAAGAACGCCTCCCTCCTCTGAAATCTTTAAGGTTGTCCTTACACAACCAGACCCCCCCCAGGGGGGTGTGGCCACAACATTTCTAACAGGCTTCCCATTGACATGGCACTTTGTAATCTGGAGAATGCTTCCCTCGCAGTGCACCGTTGGATCTTGCTTTATCACACCCATGAAGAGCTTAAAGTGAGTTTCCAAGATTGCCCAGGAATTTGGTGTGGAGACTCCAGTGTGAGTTTTCAGTTTCCAAAGCATCTTTTTTGCAAAATACCTATGGGGGTCTGTGCCCCAGTGGGGATGCTATGCTTGAAGCATGCATGCAGTGAGGGCATCAGAGATGCTGGGCAGGCATGGAGGAAGGAAGGACCCAGCACTGGGACATGATCTAGTGGCTCAGGCTAGCACAGTTCCTGGTAGGGGTGGTCCAGTGTAAAAAATGATAAAGTGGGTATAAAGTCAATAATTGTAGATTTGGGGTGCGGGATCCTGACTGAGGATGTGTTCATGGAGTTCTACATGGACGAAGAGGTCAGGAGTCCTAGCGGTTCTCTGTTACTCCCTTTATGGCAAAAGTCCAGCCAGTCTTTCAGAAGATACAAGGACTTGTACTCCAGTAGCCCAGGCATTTTGATCTCATCTGAGCACTTCCAAATTCAGAGAAGGCCCCACATTGGACCTGGGCTTGCCTTCCTAGGGGCACAAATGCAGTGACTCTGGAGCCAGATGGGCTCCTGATCCCTCTCCAAATGCCGAATCAATTCTATTAACAGAGATGCCAGCTACAGGGAGTGAAGTTCCTGCCCCGATCCGCCCAGGCCCAGGGGCAGCCTGGGAACCACCAGGTGGGGCGTTCCAAAGAGGCAGCTGGGAGCAGCTGAGAGCAAAGCCTCAGCTATTGTATTTGATGCTTCCGAGGTGGGACAGCCCCTTCCTGCCCCCTCCGTCCAGTAATCAGGTAGTGCTGAAATCCCATTGCCACTATTTAGTTATCAGCTCTCAACCTAAAAATGTGCTAGTTTAGCAAAAATGTCCATGTGCCTCTGAGCACAGGGAGGCTTGTTCTTTCAATCCTGGAGACTATTACTCAACTGAAGGGAGATGTAGGGCAGAGGAGTCCCATGCGCAGGGTAGGGTGACTGCTACTCAAAGAGGTGGGATCCAAGATCACCACCGAGAGTTAAAGTGTTCACTCTATGTCTTTTTTCCTTTGAGCCCTACTGTGTGCTTAGCATGGTGTTAAGCCCTCAGGAGTGAAAAACAAAACACAATAGGCACTAAGAGTCACTAATTCTTCTGGGTTTAAATAAAATGCTTGGAGAGGCTAGGAAGGCAAGAGAATGACGCTAACTGCCCTTGGACTGGCCAGACACTATGTTCTGTACTTTCTCGGGTCATTTGGGAACGTCGCTGGGAGGAGTCAGCTATCCCCAGCACAGAGACAAGGAAGCAGATGTAAGAAATGGACCTACCCTCATTGTTGGAGAAATAAGAGAGGGATATCACTCGCTCCAGGGTGGTAGTTGTTCCTGAGATGGGGAATGTGGCATTGAGAGTCCTAAACAGAAGGTGAAAGATGGCAGAGGCATCTCTCAAAATGTCACTACTCAGGAGTAGGAAGAGAAGAAGGATCTTCCCAAAGGGCATGATCATTAACACCCGGGCCACAGGGAAGCTTCTTGGAGGAATTGCCATGATGCTGGGGAATGGAAGGAGGAGGATGTAACCAAAGCAAGGGCATTCCGGACAAGGGCCCTGAGGAATCAAGACAGTGGTGATGACGGAGTTGGGGGAAGGAGAAAGGGGATGCGGGCAACACATTGGGAACTCACTATGCATCACTTTGTGGCCTTGACATCTGCTTTCCAAGTGGTGGAAGTTTTCTTAGCAAGCACCCGTGTATCTCTGTCTCTTGCACAGGCATATCTTCACAGAAAAATAACTATCATTTCTTGCACACCCCACTATTTGCTTAGTGTTTTAAATATGTTGCTTCTAATCCACAGAACAATTATGAGAAGTAGGAAATGCCATGATATTGATTTTACAGAGGAAGAAACTCAAACTCAGACCACAAAGGGCTTGCCCAGGATGCCAGAGCCGGTGATCTGTTAAAACTGGAACTTAGTCTCCGATATCCTTGCTCTGCCACTTTGTGATCCGTGCAATCTTGGCTGAGGGGAGGGAGAAGCAGAGCATAAACATCTGTCTATTACTCAGCACAGAGCATGTAAGAGAAATGATGGGCACCCAGGATGTGACAGTGCACAGATAGGTTATACCAGAAGGTCTTCAAGCAGGAGTGGCTGGGGACTTGATCATGTGCCTGTTATAGGCACATGATGAAGCAGGCTCCTTCCTGGCAGACATTTATTTAGGAAGCCTGTACTTGGACTCACAAAGGACAGCAGGGTGGAGCTCTCCAAATGGCAAACAAGGAGTGAGGACCACGGCTACAAACACTCAGCAGAACTTCGAGCTGCTTGGCTGAAATATCTAGATGTAGGAAAATGGCCTTAGTTCTACAGTTCATGCTCATATCAAGATATTTACTCCCTTTCCTCCAAATTCCCGTTAGGTCACCTGAGAGAAAAAGCATTTAGAGCCAGGAGTCCTGGGTGTGTATCCCACCTTTGTCAATTACTGGGCATGTGGTCTTGGGTTCAAATTCTCAGAACCTCAACATCTTTCTCAATATAAGTGGGCTGATTCCGTTTTGGGGGGAATTCAATGAGATAAAATAGGTAAAAAAAAAAAAAAAAAACCCTCTAAAAAAAACCCTCTAAACTCTATGGGGATATGTATGGGTTAGTGGTTAAAAGCATTTCGGATTTTAGGAAACAAACCAAAACTGCTTTTGAACCAGTCTACAGACCCCCACTGCCTTTGTCTCCCTGTCCACTTCCAGCTATGGGGCTGTACCTACTCTTGTTAGTACCCCAACCAGATCCCATTCTTAGTAAGTGTCCCACCTCCAGCTGCCAAAAGAGTTGGTGCTCAGGGCTTCTGGAGGATTCCCCTGAAGGAGCTGCCTTACCTGGAGGTGCTTGGGGACTTGAGCTCACTCAGTTTTCCTGCTTTCTTGGGGGTTGCCTGTGACTATGATTAATGCACATGGGAAGGCTTGTCAAATAGGATTGAGGGATAGCAGTCTAGCCTGCTGGTCCTGCGGTGGAATGACCTCTGTGCAATTCATGCTCCAGAACACCAAGCAGTATCAGGCCAATGCCAGACTTCTCCTGAAACCACACTTTGCTTAGCTTCTTTCCCTAGTTTGTCCTGTGTCCTTCATCGCCTTACCCATTTCTTTCATAATCCCATTCTCAGTAGATGACTTGCCCAGGAAGACAGGGAGCCTCATCCCAGGCTTTGCTTCTAGGGCATCCAATCTAAGATAGGTAACTTACAGAAATGTTTTAGTCTCTGTACTTCATGTGGATAATATGACCAACCCACCAGATAATTATAATTCTTTCAGTTAAATAAGAGACCAGAGGGACTGAATCTGTGTTATTGGCTGATACACAAAAAATGCTGAATATAATAGTCAATACAATTGTTACGAAGTAATAGTTTCTTTTTTTGGCTTATCAGACTATCAAAATAGTGTTAATGCATCAATAACAAACAAATTCCACCTTCCTAAAGACTTCCTTGTTCTCATAAATATGAAGGCACTGTTCCATCTTATTTATATTATAGAGGATTGTTATCTCTACTGTTCATCAAATAGTTTATGTGGATCTTTTGTATAGATAGTTCTTCCTCTTGATTGAAAAACCTTGGCACCTAACACAGTGCCTGGCATGGAGTAGGTAAGAAATACTTGTTTGTGGATGGAATCATAACTCCAGTCCAGGAGTCAATCTGATGTGAAAACACCCACTACCATGTCCCAGTTTTGTGGTCTGGCTGGCCTCCTGGGAATACCTTCTCTAGCACTTCACAATATACTGCCTCATTTAAACCTTACAAATCTCTGAGCAAATAATCAATCCAAACTCTATGTTTTTGCTGACCAGATCCCCAGCAAATAGGGCACTGCAAATGTTTACAGACTAAATGACTCATGGAGGTGCCCAGGCTCTTCCGCTATGCCATAGTGCCCAATGAATCCTGAATATTACACTAATAGAGAATCTAGTATTCTCCAAGACAGACCGTTACATCACCAAACTGGGATTTTAAAATTCACACTTCCTGTACCAAACTTCTCTTCCTTAGCTTCCTCCCATGGATACAAGGTCTACAACAGGGTGTCATAAAGAACAAGCCTCATACCAATTTCTCGTGTTGGCACACTGGAAAGAAAGAGCACTAACCTTGGATTCTAAAGACCTGAACTTAGGGATTTGGCTCAGCCTTTTCCATAACTATGTGATATTGGGTGTTTTCCTTAACTTCTCTGAATTCCAGGTACTTATTTGTAAAATAGGATAAATGATGATGACTTCTTTGTAGAGATTCTATGAGTATTACACAGCTAGTGGACAAGTGTAAATAGTGAAAATAAAAGAGATCCTAATTCTATACTCTTCTAATATTGAAAAGTAACTCAGATCTCAAGATTGGTATCATCCCCTGTAGAGGGTAAGATAATAGGTGAGTGTTTACCAAAAGCTAGGTAGGTATTATCTCATTTAATCTTCACATCAGCCTATGAGCTGGGGACTACTATTAACCTTTTATGGCTGGGCAGTCCGAGGCACAGAGATATTAAATGTCACACAGCTAGTAAATGGTAGAGCCAGATTTTTTCCTTGAGTAGTCTATCTTCATAGCTAGCATATTTCACTTCCAGGCTACTTTCTCTTTTAATGCAAGAGACTTTCTTCAAAATATCTGCTCATGGAAAGAGCTAGAGCATGAAGAAGACAAAACTAGAGATCAGGAACCTAAGACAAATACCAGCAAAACATAGTAGGTGGAATTCACGAATGGCTGGCTGTGCTCCTGGCCCTTATTAAACATATTCTATGTGGTTCTCACCCCTTGAAAATTCACAGGACTTGCAAATAAGTTGGGATATCTACTCTCTTAATTAGGTTACTTCATATGGCAAAGACAATGGGGTGTGACTGTATATGATATAGGAGACTAACTTAGTGGACTGGAGAGAAAGTCTCCCACTGGCTTTGAAGAAGTCACCTATACCATGTTGTGAGAGGCATAGAAGGGGGTCGGGGGGTCAGTGTGCCAAGGGACTGTAGGGGCCAGTAATGCTGAGAGTGCTCTATTGTCCCATCCACCTGCCCCTCCAACCAACATTGAGCCAAAAAAAAAAAAAAAAAAACAGGGATCCCTGTGTGGCGCAGCAGTTTAGCGCCTGCCTTTGGCCCAGGGCGCGATCCTGGAGGCCCGGGATCGAATGCCACGTCGGGCTCCCGGTGCATGGAGCCTGCTTCTCCCTCTGCCTATGTCTCTGCCTCTCTCTCTCTCACTGTGTGGCTATCATAAATAAATAAAATTAAATTAAATTAAAAATTAAAAAAACAAAAACAAAACAAACAAACAAAAAAACCCAAAGCCCTTAGCCTCACCTTTGCAAAGAACTTCATATTCCAACAACCTGTGAGCTTGGAGGAGGGCCCCAAGCTCCAGATGACAAAGCAGCCTGGGCTGAAGCATTTAGGAGCTGCCTGGTGAGAAGGAAGCAAAGCTAGCTACAACTTGTTCAAACTCCTGCCCCATGGAAACCGAGATGCTAAGTGTATGTTGGTTTACCCTGCTAAGTTTGTAGCTATTTGTTATGTGTACATAACTAATACAAAAGCAAGTCATGATGCCACTCATCATGGCTTAAGCTCACTTTTTCTTTTCATTTTTTTTTATTACATAACAATTTTTTTTTCTGTAGTTCTATTGCTCCTTATAAACACGATCAGTGATTTTGACAAGCATTAGGATGTCTCTCATTTTGATTCATAGTTCATTATTCCATAGGATAATTTACAATAATTTCACAACTTTTCCACAAAGAAATATTCATGTTGGTTTCAATCTTTTGTTATTGTAACATTTCTTCAGTAGATACGCCTGTATATTTATCTTGGAGTATATTAGCTACATAATTGTCATTAGAATTGATTTCAAAAATTTGTAATGCTGATGCAAATCATATATATATATATATTTAATATTTGATAAGAAGTTAAAATTTATGGTTCCAAAATTGATTACCAATTTATACTCTCACCAACAAAGTATGAGGTTTCCTATTTCAGGAGACCATTTCAGTGAATAAAATCAAACTTAATATCTTCCAATTTTATAATTGAGAAATAATTTCATTGCAGAGTTGCATTCCACTTATTAGTGACATTTCCCAGATATATATATTGATTTTTAGATATATTATTTGCAGACCTCAGGACTTAAGAATATGACCTTATATGGAAAAGGGGTGCTGCAGATGTAGTTAGCAAAGATGCAGTGATGAAGGGGGTGCGGTGGCCTCCTAATTCCATTGATTCCTGTGCTTGTAACATGACAGTCAGATGGAGACAAGGAAGGAAAAAGGGCTGCAAAAGGGAAACCTCCCAAAATTGTCCTCAAATTTCTTATAGTTATGGAGAAGCAAGAGGGATTCCTCAGTAGGTTCCAGATAGAACATGGCCAGTCCCTATAAACTTTGGAACTGTGTATGAACAGCAGAAAAGCATTTTTATTGTTTTAAGCCACCTAGTTTGTGGTACTTTGTTATGGCAGCCCTAGAAGCTCACTTTTTCTATGATTTCTCTTGAAAACAAACACAACGCAAGGTTGTTACCCAAGGAATGCGTGTCAATTGTATGACAACCAGATCCTTCAAGTAAGACTGTTCAGAGAACATCATTATCAACATTTTGGTATGTTGTAATGGCTCCACATTTTTCCAACTCATGAGTATGTGTGTATCTGTGTACGTATATTAAAATTAAGTTATGTCTTTTTGATAATTCACCCAAAAACTGGAGGAAAAAAGAAAACCAGTTGATATCTGTTGATGCAGCTCAAAGTGATCTTAGAAGTCAGTTAAGCCAAACTTCCCGTTTTATGGATGAAAAATGTGAGGGTATGGAGAAGTAGTCAGTGGTCACACTCACATAGTTAATAGCAGAAACCAGATGGTCACTCAGAACAACTTCCTGGTACCTGTTCAATTGCTTATCTAACTCCCCACCTGACAGTTTGCACCCTAAGTGGAAGATAGTGCCTCACACGGTCATTTGCATAAAGCAGATATCTAGTTGATAGTGGTCCAGGGAAGTTACATTCCTCATTTAGTCATGTGTTTGTTGTGGTGGGAAAAGCAATAAAAACTAAGCAGACCTGGTGTTCCAGTCACCTACAGATGTGCAAAAAACCACTCTAAAATGTAGTGGTTTGATGCAACAATCGATTATCTCTTCAGGTTCTGGGGGTATTCTGGGAACAGACTCTAGGTCTCGCTCAGGTGCTCACCTAGAGTCAGGTAGTAGCTAGGACTGACATTGTCTGAAGTCTGGCCTGGGCTGTACATCCAAAGGCTTCTTTCACTGCATGTATGATGTCTCAATTGGAATGACTGCAACACATGAGGCTGCCTGGGTACCACTGTTTCTCTTTCTCCATGTGGCCACCTTGGACTTCCTTGCAGCATAGCAGACTTAGGGGCATTGGTGGGACTTCTTGCATGGCAACCAGCTGTCCCAAGAGTAGGTGTTCCAAAAGACCAAAGCCAAAGTTGCAAGGGTAACATATCAAACTACTTCCACATTCTACTGTTTCAATAGGGCCAGCCCAGATTCAGTATGATAAAGGACTACATAAGGAGCTGAATAATAGGGGGTGTGGTTTTTGGGGGGCCCTCTTTGGAGACTAGTTACCATACTTGGCTGTTCCTTGACAATGAAATGGACAGAACACCTACCTAATGGATCTCTGGTCATACTTAAAAGGGAGATTAATATAGGTATGAGCTTTCATGAACCTTAGAGTCCATTATACTAATGTAAGGTGTCATTATTGTAAGTCCTTGGGCCTGCTATATAATTTCAACTATTTTGACCTAAGGCATTTGACTATTTTCAGCCCAATCTTTTGATCATATGTGATGGCGATTAAGTGATTTTGCATAAATCATTCATTCCATAAGTAGGATGCCGACATGCACACTGTTTTGCTTTCACTCTTTTTTTGACATAGCCCAACCAAACCATCTAAGGAAAAAAGATCTGCTCAGAACAAACAGTAAACTGGGGTCAGTGTGGAAATTTTTGTCTTTTGTGGGTACAAACCCTGGCAGACCTAGAGGACCTCTTGGATAATTTGTCACACATGAGAGAATGTTGCTGAGACATTTAACACTGCATGTTAAAAGCTGTACACAGTATTTAAAAAAGAATGCATGGTAGACTCCATTTCCACTTTTCTTAATTTGGAAGTTCTATCTTTAGCAGCAATTTGCATTTTCCACACAATTAAAGACTGTACCTAGTTCTGATTTGCACTTCAAGTATCCAATTCAGCTGCGATTTACATTTTTTCCCCCTCTATTTGTCTGTTTATCTGCTTCCCAGTAAGAATACTGGGTTTCTAAATCTTGCTATAATCACATGTAATGTGGGTGACTCTGGACAAATGTGATAAACCATTGCAGAGGGTCAGTTTGCTAGTATATTAAATGGGAATAAGATTTTATTTAAGGAATTACTGTACATCTTTTTTTTAAAGATTTTATTTATTTATTCATGAGAGACAGAGAGAGAGAGAGAGAGGCAGAGACCCAGGCAGAGGGAGAAGCAGGCTCCATGCAGGGAGCCCAATGTGGGACTCAATCCCGCGATCCCGGGTCTCCAGGATCAGGCCCTGGGCTGAAGGCAGTGCTAAACCACTGAGCCACCCAGGGGTCCCAGGAATTACTGTACATCTTAAAGGCTATGAGCACATCTAGGGACAGAGTAGGCATCTGATACATGTGCATCTATTGTTCTTTTAATTCACCCTTTGTGGGCCTGTCCAATGGATCCGTGAATAGAACTAACTGCTGGTAATAGAATCATCCTTCAGCTATTACCTTCCAACGTGAACACCAAAACCGACACATCTGAAGGCAGTGAGGTTTTCTGTGCCTCTAAACAGTTTATTTGCCACAGGCAAATAAACACAATGTTTGAGACAATTACCCAGATAATAAAGGTCTGTTCTTTTCCTGAAATATTCAAATAATGAAGAAGAAAAGTTTGAACACTCTTTGTTTCTTTCTTCTCTATATATAACAGATGCATTTACAAAACAGTTGCATTCTCTTCCACAGGTCCCTGGGTGTGGCTACCCGTTATCCTTGAAAAGAGTTCCTTGATCCTCCTTTTATCTTGTGTTCTAGACTTTAGACCCTTCAGAGATCAAGTGACTGCATCTTGGGGGCACATCAGAGCTCTGTCTAAAGCTCTGTGGGAAGCTGAATAATGGCCCCTAAAGATGTCCACACCCTAATCCCCCAGAACCTGTGAATATATATATATACCATAAAAGGAGAATACAAATCCAATCTTAGGCTGCATTTAATTGCAAGCAACCCAACTATGTTATTGATTCATTAGCAGCATATGCAGAAGGATTTCTATAAAAGTGCTAACTCTATGCGTCATCATTGCATGACAATTCCAGTGATTTCCAATCACTGCATTATTTGACAGTTTATATATGGGAAATAAACATTATACTTAATATGAAGCAGACCTAATTACACCCACTTTTCATGTGTCTAACTTCTGGCTTCGTTTCAAACCAAACAAATCATTCATAGTCATCATCTGAGCTACTGTACACAGTTTTCAAGTTCTCCCATCCTGAGAAGGACACTATTGACTGTCCAGATGATGCTGTTCCCAAGCTACTGGGAAGTGTTTAGCATCAGTCTAATCTTTCCAGGGTGAAAATTAACCCATGGCCTTGTCAATTCTGTTTGATACAAATTCACCATCGCAGGTTGAGGTTAGCTAACCAAATTGTTTGAAATAAATGCTAAAAAGATGAGGTTCTTGATAAACAAAGGCAGATAATATGCTTAACCTCTATTAAAAGTAACTGAAAAAAGAAGAAAAAAAGTAACTGAAAGAACAAATTAAGGGTGGGAGGCACATTGAAATACTAGGTTTTTTGTTTGTTTGTTTTATTTTGTATTTATCCATCAGTCATATGGGCAAAGTGATTGAGTGGGTATCATTATTTCTCATATGCCAACTTCCTAGATATTGAGTGGGGAAAAAGTTATAGAACTAGAAATAAGACTGCTCTACATTTAACTTCATAGAGAGCTAATTGTGCAGATATGCATAGTCTGATAGAGAATTTGACACATTAGAGTTTACAGTTTGATTTCTATAACAGTTCAGTAATTTAAAAGAAGCCCCAAGCAGGGGAGCATTTCTCCTAAGAAGGGTTTCTAGGTATAAAGTGTTCAAGGGATTTGGGGCTGCTTGAGGAAAATGATTGTTTATTGAGTGGCACTTGGACACGGTTGCTTGGGGGGAGTCCACACAACACAAGCAAAGGGATTATCATTCAGAAGAGGAGGAGGACAGAAAACTTTGGGGGAGAGGGGGATCTGAACGGGACTTAGAAGCCTAAAAGATGTCACTCAGCAGCATGGCCAGGAGTCTCTGAGTCAGAGAACTCTGAAGGGCAACAGCTATCTGGGGACTTGTAACTACAAGTCTGTCTCTTATCAAGGGCTAACAGTTGCTGGGTGAGGCTTTCCGGGGCACACAAAGCAGGCAGTGTCCAGTTGGCTAAAAATCTGCTTGTTTGGGTTATGTTAAAAATAACTGGATATGTAAGAATTTGAGTTAGGGGTCAGCGGGCTTTTGGACTAATGAGTCTCAGCCTGCCATGAAGATGTAAACATTGTAGATGCCAAAGCACACAGGCTATCTTTGGGCCATTTTTTATAACAATAAGGTCCCAGAATGTCTGCCTTGCTGACAAGTGGGCTTCCGTTAACCCAGAAGATCCAGCAAGCATTTGTTTGTACCCATTTCCTATTGACACTAACAAAAATTACCATAATCTTAACTAATGACCTAAGACAATGCACATTTATTATCTAGCATTTCTGGAACATGGAAGAGTCCAAAGTCCATCTCAGTGAGCTAAAGTCCAAGTATGGGGAAGGAGTTGTCCCTTTTGGAAATTCTAGGGGACAATCTTTTTTAATGTCTTTTACAGCTTCTGGAGGCTGTTCTCATTCCTTGGCCAGTGGCTCCCCATTACTGCTCTTCTTCAGACACCTGCTTCCTTCTTATAAGGGCCTTTATGATTACATTGGGCTCACCCAGATAACCCAGAATAATCTCTCTACCTCAAAATTCTTACCTTGATCCCATCAGCCAACTCTCTGTGCCATGTAAGATGCCATATTCACAGGTTCTGGGGGATTAGGGTGTGGACATCTTCAGGGGCCATTATTCAGCTTCCCACAGAGCTTTAGACAGAGCTCTGATGTGCCCCCAAGATGCAGTCATTTGATCTCTGAAGGGTCTAAAGTCTAGAACACAAGATAAAAGGAGGATCAAGGAACTCTTTTCAAGGATAACGGGTAGCCACACCCAGGGACCTGTGGAAGAGAATGCAACTGTTTTGTAAATGGAAAGGTGAGGATAGAATTCATGGTTTGAAGGAGTTCTTCCAGCTTGGGGCTTCTTTCTGATTCTCAGCCTTGGGGCAGGTTGAGAGATGGGAGCTGATAAAGTCAGGCTAGTGTTCAGTTCACTCAGTCTCTTTCCTTCCCAGACCATCCCATCCTGTCTTCTCTTTTCAGTGTGGATCTTTCTATCTGTACCCTGAAATCCTGCTGTATGTCCTTCATCTGGACATTCTTTCAACACATTGCATGAGGCTTCTGATGTACGAAAAATGGAGACAAATGGCTCAGACAGTCTCTGTCCTGAAGGAGCCCACATCCCAGAGGAGGAGACAGAGATGAGAGGAAGACCACAGTTCACTTGTAAGCCCTGCTGGAGTGGTGGACGGAAGACAGGGTCCAAAGGGGGCATGATAGTCACCTGGCTTGGGGAAGGTATCACAGGACAGGGGATATTTGATCCAAGACTTGACAGATGGTCCTGAGTTTGCCTCCATGCCACCAGTGGGCACAGCCCCCATTCTTCAGTAGATTCCTGAAGGTTGTCTTAAATTCCATCTCTGCTCCTCCATCAGTGTCTTAATGATGACTTATACATACAAGGCAACAGGGAGCTTTTTAAAAAGTTGAACTAAGTGGGTACCTTGGTCACTCTGTCAGTTAAGCATCTGCCTTGGGTTCAGGTCATGATCCCAGGATCCTGGGATTGAGCCCCACATCGGGCTCCCTGCTCAGTGGAAAGTCTACTTATCCCTCTCCTCCCTGCTCATGCTCTCTCTCACTATCTCTGTCTCAAATAAATAAATAAATAAAATCTTAAAAAAAAAAAAAAAACTTAACTAAGAAGATTCCACTTCCAACAGATTCTGAGTCACACTGAGGGGCTTGGGCTTTGGGAATCTGATTTTTCTCTCTCTCTTTTTTTAAGAGCCACAGTTATTCTGATATACACAGAGTGATTCAATGGTCATTCTGTGATTTGGATCAGAGGAGGGATACCTGAGAGTGTCTCTTTGCTTGATGGAGTTGAGGCAGTGCTCCATGATGGTGGAATCACAGTGTGAGTCAGGGTGCTGGATTCGAATCTCTGTGTCCACAATTGTGTGTTTCCTGTTCATTCCTGAATCTTCCAGGCCTACCACAGTGCCTGGTTTATGCTATCTCTATTTAATGAATGAATAAATGAATCATCTGTCATATAGAAACTGACACCAGAGAGAACAGGAAGGCAAACTTTGAAGATCAGCAAAAGAAAGACAACTTGGGCAATGGAGAGCATCTCATGTTTCACCCTCATTATTCCCTGCAATCTGTGCATTGTCCTTGTGGTCAGCTATAGAAAGTGAGGCAGAGACAGCCAATAACTTCCCCAAGGACAGATAGACAGAGACAGAGTTGGAATTCTAATCCAGGTCTATTTGACCACCAGCTCCATGCTTTGGCTATCGCACCTGTTCAGAATGGCATACACTTGGGGTGCCTGGATGACTTAGTCAGTTAAGCATCCAACTCTTCATTTTAGGCCAAGTCATGATCTCAGAGCTGTGAAATCAAGCCTCATGTCGGGCTTTGCACTAGGCAAGGAGCCAGCTTAAGATTCTTTCTCTTATCAGTGAGGGTGACAAAACATGAGAGACACCTGACTCTGGGAAATGAACAAGGGTTCATGGAAGGGGAGGTGGGCGGGGGGTTGGGGTGACTGGGTGATGGGCACTGAGGGGGGCACTTGGTGGGATGAGCACTGGGTGTTATGCTCTATGTTGGCAAATTGAACTCCAATAATTTTTTTTAAAAGATTCTCTTCTTCTCCCTTTGCTCCTCCCCAACCTCACTTAAAAAAAAAAAAAAAATGAGGAGCACAGATGTACTGATTGGTGAGTGGAAGAAATAGTGAAATAGGGAAGGGCTGACAAAGGCCTCAGTCATAGGCAAAGTCTCTGTGCTGTGAGCACTGCCCATATCCTCCATGCAAAATTGATAGATGCTGGGATTTCTAAACAGTTAGGGTTTAGATACCTGAAGAGGTAAGTCATTTCAGGATTTATGAAAGAAAGAGGAGAGGAAGGAAAAGAAAAATGGGAAGGGGGGAGGAGGGGGAGGGGGAAGGAGGTGGAGGAGGGGGAGAGGGAAGGGAGAGATCAGGAGGGAAGGAGGAAGAAAAAAGACAGTAACCAAGTGGGGCACTTAATTGACTTTTTGTTCACATCAGTATTTCATCCTTGGCCAGCAATTATGCACTTGGAGTTGTTTACCATCCTGCAGGGATTTCTCAATAGTTCCCTGTGAAGGATTCCTCCGTGCTCCTCAGCGGAGAGCCAAGACTCCTCCCAGCTGGGAGGCTCCCTCTCTTTGCCTGCAGTCCCCCTGAACCCTTTCCAGAACCTGCTTCTCTGGCGGGCAGCCAGGGGCTCCAACAAACACTGTTTTCTCAGCACAGAGACCAGGTACCTTTGTACAGACGGGCGGCTGAATCTCTGGAGCAAATCCAGGAGAGATACTCATCCGAGCTGGTGTTTCTCTAGACAACACAGGGCTGTGTCCAGTTGGCTGAGAATCTGCTGGATTTCAGAGTGCGGCACCAAGTTTTAGTTCATCTATTCATTGGCTCTGTGATTTGAGACAAATACCTCCACCTCTCTGAGGCTCAGATTTCCTTCTCTGAAAAAGGTCATACAGCTAGAGTTCTTTAAGATCTTGGCATGTTCTAGAACACTGTGACCTCTCTAGAGTGAGAACAAGAGGGGAGTTTGGTCTGTTCCCTCCCCTGTCTATTCTTTCGCTCCCTTCCTCCCTTCCTGTTCCTTTCTCCCTCTTTTTTCTTTCTTTCTTTTTTTTTTTCTTTCTGTCATGTGCCAAGATTCTAAGTTAACAGGCTGCTTTAGCTGAAATTAGTACCTTAGATTTTTTTTTTTTTTTTAATCATCCTGGGTAGGAGCCAGAGAAATGATCTCTGAGAAGCTGTGACCATGTTGTGATGCTCTTCGACGAGGTAACTGGAGGATGCCTTCGCAGCCGCTCCCTCTGTCCTGAGAGCCATCTATACACAAATCTTGTTCTCAAAAAGTCACTCCTGCCATCCAGGAGGTTTAAGTGGGGGCATTCAGCAGTGATTTGAGAGTGCAAGCCATTTTTCACTTCACACGAGACCTTGATCAGTCATTCTCTAGTGGGGGAGGCTAAGTCTTCTCTGTCTTGGTCTCCAGGGAAGCCTGGCCAGGACCAGCAAGAGGGTATGGATGTAAGCTGTGTGCAAACTACACTGTATCACTGGGGAAAGGGAGATGGTGCTTGAAAGTCTGTTTTCAGAGATTTTCATGCAGGAAAGGAGACATGGAGAAGAGCAGCCCAAGGAACTGGTTTCATGAGAGATTCTGTGGCATTGGGGGAAGATAAGGGCTTCTTTGGGGCCTAGCAAAATATAGCTCCCGGTGCATCTTCCAGTCCCTATTTTCCCTTGCCATATTGACAGCAGGGACAAGTGGCATGGAGACTGCAGGGCTGAAGTCCCTGGGTGCTCTGAGGATTTTGTGTGAGCTAGAAACAATTTTTTGCTTCCAAAGTAATCTTTGAGATTCAGGGGCGCTGCTATTGTAGAAACCTTAAGTTGTATGATACAACCTGAGTTTAAGCAGACAGACAACCCACAAGGCAGTGACGGTGGGCTGTTCACTGTGAGCAGGTGAGAGGCTCCTGTTGGGGGTGGAAGAGAGAATTGGAAGATGTTGGTGAGAGGAGCTGAGTCGTGCAATCAAGCTATAGGGTTTGATGAACAAAACGTAAATATCATCTTGCTTGGACACAGAGTACATGTCTGTGGTGAACCTTTACATTGTGAACCTTTACATTGACTCCTTGGAGGTGAGGAAATTGAAGCTGGGGTTTGAGCCCAGGGCCACCTCCCACGACAGCAAATTCTCCCTATCACACAACACTGAACCTGTCCTCCATTTTTCTCTGCTCCGCTCCCTGCGCCTGCATGTGCATCATTTTAATATATGCATTTAATATATGCATAATCATAGCACATTATGTATCTCACTATCACTACATTAGAGGCAAGGGACCTTTCCTGCCAAAGACCCTAACATATTCATGGCATACGAAGCAAAAGTTAATATTTGGAATACCTCAAGCTTAGGTCCTCTTCCTATGAGAAATACTTGGAGTTGAAAACCCTTGAGCTCTTGTTTCAAAGCCATGGAGCTAGTAGAATTGAGAGGGTTTCAAATGTGGAGGAATTTGTTTTTCCTTGGCAATCTCATCACTCAAACAACCTCTAGTTTTTAAATGCTACACTTCTGTGATGTACTCTAGACTGTCATTAATAAACATGAACTTTTTAAAAAGATTTATTTATTTATTAGAGAGAGAGAGAGAGAGAGTGCTAGTATGAGTGAGGGGAGGAGACAGAGGGAAAAAATCTTCAAGCAGACTCTGTGCTGAGTGCAGAGCCAGACCTGATGTGGGGCTGGATCCCAGGACCCTGAGATCATGATCTGAGCTGAAACCAAGAGCAGGACACTGAACTGACTGAGCCACCCAGGAGCCCCCATGAGTAGGTTTTTGAGGTTTACATAAATGTCAGTAAAGAGGGGATGGGAACAGATAGCAGAAAGCAGAAAGCAGAAAACAATTGAATGTGTCAGGAGCTCCAATTCCATGGCTGGCTGCCAACTGCATGGTGTTCACCTTACCTGTGCTGTCTGTGATCTTCACAGGGGATCCACTCCCTGCTTGCATACCTTGCTGGCTGACCATTGATGGAAAGGAAGTTTGCTTTTTGTTTTTGTTGTTGTTGTTGTTGTTGTTGTTTGTTTGTTTGTTTCTGAATTCAGCATTCAAGGTCTTTTGCAAGTTTGGCCTGACTTTACTCTCCTGTCTTCTTTCTCTACACCTCCATGTAACTTAGCCACATTTCAAGCCACGAGAGTGCCAGACACACTATCTGGGAATCCCCAACAGACCGTAAGTTTTCACATCTCTATTTCATTTTTACTAGAAATATTTTCCTCTTCTTGCTGCAGTGATCTATGTGACTTTCAGAGTCCAGCTGAGATACACCTTGTGGATTTAACTTCATAGATAGAAAGATAGCATCTTCACATCTCCCAAGTAGATTTTAAGTGTCAGCCTGAGTCTTACCATTCCATTCCATGTCCTGGTCACTTTTGGCCAGAGTCCCCAACCAGGCAAAACCCAGCACTCTACCTGTGTCACCTTGTTTTTCTTTTACCTCACATGGCACTGACCTCATAGCAGGTGATCAACACATGTTTCTTGAAAGAATATCTGAATAGCTAATAGAGAGTGGCTAAATAATGTTGTTCCTCTACCTGCCAACATTTAATATTTCTTTCTCCACATCTGGTAGAGGATTTGCTATGGAATCCAGTGGTGCCAAGGACAGGACAGAGGGAGCCATTTGCCCTGGGTGCCGTCACTGATGGGCACATTGTCTGTACAGAGTTTAAAAACAATAGTGAAAGAGCCCAGATGTCCATCGACAGATGAATGGATAAAGAAGATGTGGTTTATATATATATGATGGAATACTACTCAGACATCAGAAAGGATGAAATCTTGCCATTTGCAACGACGTGGATGGCACTAGAGGGTATTATGCTGAGTGAGGTAAGAATCAAAGAAAAGCAATTATCCTATGATCTCACTAATGTGGAATTTAAGAAACAAAAGAGTGGAGCATAGAGGAAGGGAGAGGAAAATAAAACAAGACATAATCAGGGAGGGAGACAAACCCTAAGAGACTCTTAACTCTAGGGAACAAACTGAGGGTTGCTGGAGGGGTGAGGGGTGGGGGATGGGGTGACTGGGGGATGGGCATGAAGGAGGGCATGTGATGTAATGAGCACTGGGTGTTGTATACAACTGATGAAGCACTGAGCTCTACCTCTGAAATTAATAATGCAGTAAATGTAAATTAATTGAATTTAAATTAAAAAAATAGTGAAAGCAAGTAAAAATAGGTCTGGTTTTTATCACTAGCCTATATTGGCAAAGCTAACCCCCATCAGTGATAACATATTCCCCCATAGAGACCCCTCTCAGCCCCTCCCCCACTTGATAGGCCACCGCCCAGATCGCTCCTAATTTACTCCCTGGCAGAGTGCTGCACTCCTGTGCCCTGTTTTGGCAGGGCTTTCTCCTTTTTCTCCCTGCAGGCTCAGGGTGTGATCCTGGTGTGATCCTCAGTTCATCCATCAGTTCATTCTTTTTCTCATTTGACATGTATTTATCCAGTTACTAGGACATGAGAGGTATTGGGGTATTGGTGCACAAAGATGAACAGGAAGGAGGCAGTCCAGGTCTTTTGGAGCTTGAGTTCTAGTTGGGAGCACAGAAGATAAAATGTCCGTAGCGTGCATGCACACACCATTTTAGGGCTGACTGCTGTGCTGAGGATAGAATTCCAGGATGATGTGATCACAGTGGAGGAGAGGTGCCTTTAGATAGGGTTATCCATGCCAGTGACCGCGTCTGGGGCCAAGTAAGATGTGGGTTGAGGTCTGAGTGCTGAGAAGAAGCCAGAGACTTCTGAAAAGTTCCGAGGATGGAAAAGGTGCTGTAGGACAACCCATACGAAGCACCTGAAAGAGGTCGGGGACTTCATTTGTCTGCTGGCTTCTAAACCCCAATCTCAGGTCCATCTCTTAGCTCAGCTTTATTCTGCACACACTCCCGAACTTTTGTCTGGGTGCAGAGCAAAGACTGGCAAAGAAACAGAATGTGCTCTGTCCCAGTGCCATTTCTCTGCGGCTGGTACTTGGTGGTAGAACTGAGCATAGGAGCACAGACAGAGGGTTTAGTGTCTCCCTCCTCAAGCATCGTCTCCAGTTCTCCATCATAAGGCCCAGATGAACAAAGGATGGAGGTTCAAAAGCTCCCCATCACATCTGGAATTGTGGCTCATAGATTTTGAATCCATTCAATCACAGAACCCTCTGACATTATCTCATGTAACATCTTGATTCAGCAGATAAAACAAGTAAAGCCCAGAGAGGTTGAGTTACTTCCTTGAGTTAACAAATACATTATACTTCCTAAAGCAGCAATCAAATGCTGAATGGTGTGAATGGTACTTCATGCCGACTGCCTCTTCTCAAGAGTTCTAGGTGTTAGAGAAAAGAAAATGAGGTGAGGGGACTTAATTAGGTGGCTTTTAAAGAGAGTTTAAGAGGAAAATCTCTCTCTTTTCTGTATTTCATGTTCTCAAGATGTTTATGCCTTTTAAAAATACACAAGCCAACTTTTCGTAGGCACTTTGAGGGGCCATTAGTCATGTAGGTTAGATTTTGCTTGAATATTTTGGAAGCATCAGACCCATCTACATCATATCTGGCACAGTGGCCTACACTTCAAAACGTGATAATTTGAGCCTTTGGGTCAGTAACCCTGTGTGTAACTGGTTCAGCATCAGCCCAAACCACAAACCACACCAGAGAGAGTGAAGTCAGAACATCAGGCGTACGTGTACCAATAACCACCAACCTGCTGCAAGCTAAATGTTCTCCTTCTGTGGCTCCATGCTGTCACTTCAATTTGAGAAGTGGGAAACTGAGACGCCTGGGTGGCTCAGCGGTTGGGCGTCTGCCTTTGGCTCAGGGTGTGATCCTGGGGTCCTGGGATGGGGCTTCACATCGGGCTCCTTGAGGAGCCTGCTTCTCTCTCTGCCTCTGTCCCCGTCTCTCTCTCTCTCTCTCTCTCTCTCTCTCATGAATAAATAAATAAAATCTTTTTTTTAACCTACGAGGTTAAAAACCTTGAGGCCAAACCTACGAGGAGAGTAGGGACACTTGTCATCAAGGCCTGTAGTTCTAGGAACAGGAGGTAAAAAATGTATGCTCCCAAAAGGTAAAATAATTACTATGCAAAAATACATATAATTGCTCAGATACTCTGGGAATATTTTTAAGTTAATTATAATAAAAGCAAATGGGGATCCCTGGGTGGCTCAGCGGTTTAGCGCCTGCCTTTGGCCCAGAGTGTGATCCTGGAGTCCGGGGATCGAGTCCCACGTTGGGCTCCCTGCATGGAGTCTGCTTCTCCCTCTGTCTGTATCTCTGCCTCTCTCTTTCTTTGTGTGTCTCTCATGAATAAATAAATAAAACCTTAAAAAAAAAAAACAAATGACTATTCCACCTATATAATTATTAGATACTTAAATATATGTGTATATGTATATATGATTTATATGTATGTAATGTTTAACACTGTTATGGAACTCTTATAAATTAAGACATGCTCAGGCAGCTGGGGTGGCTCAGTGGTTTAGCGCCGCCTTCAGCCCAGGGTGTGATCCTGGAGACACCGGATCGAGTCCCACGTCGGGCTCCCTGGAGTCTGCTTCTCCCTCTGCCTGGGTCTCTGCCTCTCTCTCTCTCTCTCTCTCTCTCTCTCTCTCTCTCTGTGTCTCTCATGAATAAATAAACAAAATCTTTTTTAAAAAATTAAGACATGCTCATATAATCAAGTTCAAATGGTATAAACATTCTGGAAAGCAATTGAACAATAGGTATTAAGGTCCTTAACAATGAGTAGTCTTTTGCTGCCTAATTCTGCTGTAATGAATCTCTCTCCTGTTTTAAAAAGATTTATTTTATTGAGAGAGAGAGAGCCCACACAGGGGTGGGGGAGGGGCAGAGGGACAGGGAGAGAAACTCCAGGCAGACTCCTTCCTGATGGCAGAGCCTGTCGTCGGGCTTGATCCCATGACCCCAAGATCATGACCCGAGCCGAAACCAAGACGCAGATGCTCAACTGACTGCACAACTCAGGTCCCCCTCAATGAATCCCTTTTAAGGAAATAATACTCAAAACCAAGACTTATGAGCAAAGACAGCATTAAAGCAATATTATAATAGTGATACTGAAAGCAACCAGACTATCTATTAAGACATATATATGCTATATATTTATATATATAATAAAAATGTTATTGATCATAAAATATACAAAATGAGAGATCTTGCTTGAATAGTTTATGAACAGCAGCCCATCTGGCATGCAGTCTGGCACAAATCCTGCCCTGGAGAAGACAGTCTCTAACTGTTAATATTCCAAGCCTTGGGGTCAGTAATAGTTTGTATAACTGATTCAGCATTAGCCAAGACCACAAACAAGGCCAGAAAGGCTAGAATTAGAGCACTAGCAGGGTTTTCATTGATGACTGCATCTTCCTGGCTGAGATATGGTTGTGCAGAAATTCTTACACAGTCCACAGTGCTAGAGGTGGATGATTGAATTTTTTGGTAGCCAGGATTAATTCTGAAAAAGAAAAAAAAATAATAATTCTGAAAAACAATAGAAAAACAAAGAAAGAATAACAAAGGACAACAATGGAACATCTTCCAAAGACATTCACCGTAACTTTGTTTCTAATAGTTACAGCTTATGAACATATCAAATAAGAGCAATCTACATATCAAATCACAGGATCTGCTTACATGTGGCAGAGACATCACATGGTGTATCATGTCATGGAGGATTTTTCAGAAAGCTACATAAAAACACGGGGAAATGCTTATAATGTTAACTGGAAGATGCAGATGCAAGTGAATATATAACCGCAATAAGTAAAAACAAAAATACTTTTCTGTACCCTAAGAAGATTATAAGTCACTTAGAAAACTGGTAACTAGCTGATATGCATGTGGGAGGTGGTTTGCAGATTTCTACCTTTCTTTCCTTTTCTCTACTTTCTCCTTTTTCCCACCCCCCCACCCCCCCACCATGGCTTTCTTACTGGTCATTTAATGAAAAATTTAATAACATTAAAGATGTATTATTCATCTTCAGAGGAAGCCTGAGCACAGTCAATTGAGGACAAATTAAAGGCTATCATGCTTCCTACGACCCACTCAGGGAGGGTGTGTAGCCTCACAAAGGTACACACGCGGAGAATGTATTTTCTCAAGAAGTGGTGAGGACAGAAAACATAAGTAGGTTGTTAAAAGATCTGGATGATTTTTTTGAATGGAAGGCATACAAAGGATGTTGAGCCCAGCAGCATATTTAGGGGAAACACTTTAGTGTGAATTTGATTTTTTGCAAAATGTCTCTCAAAATATTAGTCAGAAAAGCTTCAGTGTGAAAGTGGCAGTGTCCAGATTTTTAGGTCTCCATTAAGATCTAGTACATGTAGACTTGAAGAGCTACTGTTCGGAAAGGTAGCTGAGACCCTTTTGTCTACGGCAAGGGATGGAACAAAGGGTCCATCACCTGGATAAAGAAGAACTTTCTATTAGTTAGGAACAGTGTGTGGCAGTCAGGGTACCAGTAAGAGACAGATAGAAGACTTAAGTTGGGATAACTTGAGCTGGGCTTATCTATGAAACTAACTACAAAGGTATGGATGGCCTGTGGGGAAAACCTAAAGAACAATGTGATAACTTGGACCAATAAGAAGGATAGGATAAGACAATTATAAGTATCCACATCTTGAGAGGAGCAGTGACTTCCATCAGGTACCCGTCTGTCCTATAGGCACTTAGGGCAGCACTCAATGAAGCAAGCAACCTGACTTCTCTCCTCCCGCCTACCAATATTCTGCTGGATGTTGCCTAAATATATTGGCTAAATCCAACAAGAAGCAGGAATAAATTCCATAGAGATCAGCCTCATGGAGAGAAACATTGGGTAGAGAAGGAGGAGTCAATCTAGAGCCAGACAGAGGGTAGACTAAACACAGTCCAAGAAAGGAAAGGCTAACCTCGTGAAACACTTTGTTTTTCATCATTGCTGCTTGTGAAGAGAGGCCGAAGGACCATTTCTTTGGGAAATCTAAGCAAAGTGTGGTGTTTGGACCAGATGACTTAGAATTTTCCATTTAATTCTGATACTTTGTAATTCTAAGGCACCTCAACTGAACTAGAAGCACATAAATAACCAATACAAGTGCAATTGCTTATTATGGTCACTAGCCTCAAGTCAGGAAAATTGAGTTATTTTTCCCTTTTATAGAGCAATAACCTTTTCTAGCATCCATGATGACTTTCCTTAGAAGATTTTTGCAAAGCAATAAAACCAATGGTATATTTAATTGAAGTGTAAAGTGATGTTGATGATCAACAGGCCCAACCTGGGATGAATATGTAATTAGAGTTCTTTAAGTGTCACCCAAAGTCCACTGTGTATGATAAGTACATATTAATAAGAACTAACATATATTAGGTGCTCACCATGTTCCAGGCACTGAGCCATTCACTTTATATTAACTCATTTGATCCTGCCAGTAGTCTTTTGAGCTATGTACTATTGTTGGTTTCTCCTTCTCTATGCACAAAGCAGCCAGGGAAAGGTACTGCTCAGTTACCTCATTCTAGGACGTGCAATTTGCTCATAGTCCCAGCTGCTGACCCCCCTGAATCCACTACCATGTCTGATAAAACCACACTTCCCTTGGGCTACTTCCAACCCAAAGACCAGGAATGAAGGGTATTCCACTTCCATTCCAATGAGATGCAAAACTCCTCCAAAGGGTCACTGGCCCAAGAGTACCTTTTAGCTGAGCCAAACTTTCCCTGAAACTGTTACAAAGATCCTTCCTCTCTTCTTCCTTCTCTTTTCTCATCTTTCACAGATATCAGACCCCACAGAAATCTGCAGGTTCTCCTTACTTTCTCCTACTCCCTCCCTGTTATAGATTGAACTGGGACTCCCTCCACAATTCATATGTTGAATTGTAATGTGACTACATCTGGAAATAGGATCTTTAGGAGGCAATTATGATTTAATGCAGCCGTAAGGGTGGACTCCTTAATCCAATAGGACTGTCCTTTTATGAAGAGGGAGGAAGAAGGAGAAGGAGAAGGAGAAGGAGAAGGAGAAGGAGAAGGAGAAGAAGAAAGAAGAAGAAGAAGAAGAAGACAGAGGAGGAGGAGGAGGAGGAGGAGGAAGAAGAAGAAGAAGAAGAAGAAGAAGAAGAAGAAGAAGAAGAAGAAGAAGAAGAAAAGAAGAAGAAGAAGAAATTAAAATGATATAATTAAAAAATAATATGGAAGAGGAGGAGGCAGGGAAGAGAGAGATCACATTTCTCTCTCTGCCATGTAACTACATGGCAAGAAGGAGATCATCTGAGAGCCAAAAAGGGTGTTTCCACCAGAAACCTGAATGCACAGCACATT
Source organism: Canis aureus (assembly GCF_053574225.1). NCBI lineage: Eukaryota > Metazoa > Chordata > Mammalia > Carnivora > Canidae > Canis > Canis aureus. The sequence goes on from NC_135612.1 coordinate 69,266,833, forward strand.
GATCTTGGATGTAGAAGTCTCCAGAAATTGTAAGAAAATAGATTTCTATTGCCTAAGTCATCCAGTGTGTGGTAGTTTATTATGGCAACCCCAGGCTGACACTAATACACTCCCTCAATAAATGTCTTCACACGTCGAACACCACATTGGCACCAGGTTCTCAGTGGATCCAAACAAGCACAGGCACCACCAGGAGTTTCAGGGGCTTGCCTAAGTTCATAGACCCTGGGTTTGGCAAAGCTGGGCCTCAACCCCAGGCAGTTGGACTCAAGGCTCTACCTGCTTGCTCACTGGGCTACCCCACCTTGAATCAGTGATTGGCTTGACTTGCCTCGGGGCACTTTCCGGGGAACAAGTTCTATCCTCTTTTAGCCAAAGCATTTCTGCCCTTACCTATTTTGTCTGACTTGAAGGCAGACACTCATCTCATCCTATCCGAGACTTCTTCACTCCAGCAAACATCTCTAGTACTTTCTATCATTCTTTGTGAGGACACAGGCCTCAGATGCCTCCTCAGTCCCCCTCCTGCTCTCCAGTGGCAAGTTAGACAGAATTGAGTGTAAATGGGCTCCAAAGTTCCCAGCTGTGAAATCTCAGACACACTGACCATCGTGAAGCTTTGTTTAATTATATGGAAAAAAAAAATGAGACTATCCATTCCTAACTCCTGGATCACTTGGAGGATTGAGTTAACATTTAAGGACCTAGGACATCAGCTAATATATAAAGCCATCTATAAACAATAGATCTGGGCAGCCCTGGTGGCCCAGTGGTTTAGAGCTGCCTTCAGCCCAGGGTGTGATCCTGGAGACCCAGGATCGAGTCCCACATCAGGCTCCCTACATGAAGCCTGCTTCTCCCTCTACCTGTGTCTCTGCCTCTCTCTCTCTCTCTTTCTCTCTGTGTGTGTCTCTCATGAATAAATAAAATTAAAAAAAAAAATATATATATATAAACAATAGATCCCACCCCAATTTGGACCCATCTTTTGATTTATTTGAACTGGTGGCTGGTAAATCTGTTACCCAAAAGTGCATAAAATATTTTCAGTTGAGATGATGGCCTTTTCTACTCCTCTCTCATGCTGAGATTTCCAATAGACAAACTCAGGACATTCTATTCAGCAGCTCTGCCTAGTGTTGACATTTCCCCTTATGTTCCTGTGAACCGAAAAGAAACATGGTTATTTCCTAGCTTGGTCATCTCATTCCCAGAATTTCCCATGAACTTGGTAATCAAGCCCTGACGAGTGCCTGAGTTAATGCACAGCCTATGTGAGAAGTGGCTTGTTCTGGGAATGTGGGGGTGGAGGGAGAATGACTTCCTTAACTATTTCTCACTACTATCTAATCTTCCATGAAGCACATACAGCTTTCCACCATTTCTAATCATTCTTTATCTGAACCCATGTTGAAAAGTTGAAAACCAGTTGTTTAGGAACACCCAGGTGGCTCAGTGGTTGAGCATCTGCCTTTGGCTCTGGTCATGATCCTGGGGTGCTGGGATCAAGTCCCACATGAGGTTACCCACAGGAACCCTGCTTCTGTCTCTACCTATGTCTCTGTCTCTCTCTGTGTGTCTTTCATGAATAAATAAATAAATAAAATCTAAAACAAACAAATAAACAAACCCAAACAGTTATTTAAGCTATTTTTAAAATCAAAAATAAGAAGTAATGTGCTGTCCTGAGAATCAAGTGACCTTCAGAGTAACATAGGTGAGAATTTCGTCTGCTGCTAAGGAGCTGATTTAGATGATTTCCTTAACTTTTCTGTGTTTGTTTTCTGCAACTAGAGAAGAAGAATGATCTTCCTTTTCCTGAGACCTCTTGTGCGGCTGAAATGGGGTTAGGAACCTAAACTACCTCGGTGCCAGCCTGCAGAGGCACTCGTGTGAATGGTCATCGGTGCTGTGCATGCGTGAGCCCAATATTTTCGTGACTCTGGCACCCACACCACCTCTTCGCCTTTCAAGATGTTAGTTATTCAAAGCTCTTCAGGGTTTTTGAGAGCTTCCAATAGACAATTTCCACTGTTTTATTTCTAAGAAAGTCTAGGTTGTCTTGTTAGAAGTTGGAAGTTCCACTTATGATTAATATCATCAGTAGACACTGTTAGAGGTTTTTGTTCATTTGTTTGCTTATTTCAAGTAAAAAGAATTGTTAATTCTCTCCAATAAATGTGGGCTTTGTTGAGAAATCAAATTTTAGTTCTCACATAATATTCTTTTGGCTGTGTTTATTTCCTTGCTTCACTGATCTTTAAACTGATCTTTTGGAATTTACGAGAACACCTGGAAAGCCCCATTGGATTGTCCCTTGGTTATTACCTGTATTGCCAAATACCTGTGGCAGTTACTGTTTCCTGTCACTCACTATATGTTCTGAATGAATGACACTATTTTCTGAAGTACAATGCACTTCATCTAATTCTTTTTTTTTATAAGATTTTATTTATTTATTTATTCATGAGACACACACACACACACAGAGGGAGAAGCAGGCTCCATGCAGGGAGCTTGATGCGGGACCCGATCCCAGGTCTCCAGGATCAGGCCCTGGGCTGAAGATGGTGCTAAACCACTGAGCCACCCGGGCTGCCCATAATTCTTTTTTTTTTTTTTTAAATCCAATTATTTCTCAAAAGTGATCTTCTTGAATATGTCATCATGTCTAAAAATCGTTATTTTAGTTTTTTTTTTTTCTTTCTCTAGATCACTCTTCACGTGTCTCTTTTAATGACAAGTTCTGATGTTGGCATGCATGTGTATGTGCTTGTAAGGCATCATTATTCCTTCATAAGACCAAGCTTCCAGATGCTTTTGGCCGTTGAGTAGATCATGATCAGATGTGCCCTTGACTGGGGTGCAAGGGCTCTGTGATATGTTATAATGGGTGCCTTTTATGTACCATAAGTTTGTGCTGATGGTTCTTCTACATACTGTAATATGACAGCTCAAACTTCTTTTCCGCATGTGTCATCCACTGAAAAATAAACTGAAAAATAAATAAAATATTTATTTTAGGCCCCTGAGAAGAATCTGTAAGTGCCAATTCCTGCCTTTGCCTTTCTGACATCCTAGCTTCTGAGTGGACTAGGACATCCATCTAGAACAAGACACGTCCTGTGTCTGCACTATTTTTGCTCAAGGCAGGACAGGTGTCAGCAGCCTCAGCCCCTGACTCCAGCAGGAGTCTAGAGAAGTGGTAGTGATCCTGGAATTCTGCTTCTATCACTTGTTAGCTCTTTGAACTTGGACAAGTTAGCGCATCACCAGTAAAATGAGAACAGTACCTATTTCAAAGGCTTACTTTGAGGACAAACTGTGGTTCTGTTACACGTAAAGTTCCTGACACATAATAAACCTCAGTAAATGTAACTTATCATCATTATTATCTTTCCTCTCCTTCCAGGTGGCCCCTGTTATTACGCTGAAACCCATCTACTCTGTTCCAAGCCTGCCCTCATTTTTGTGCAAAGAATTATGATTGACACATGGGGGTCAGACTTCATGGGGCCATGCTGAACCTCATCACTTCTTGGTGACTTTAAAAATTTATCTCATCTGCAACTTACTTTCTTAGGTGTAAAAGAGGTGTCATATCACCATTAGTGGTGCTATTAGTGGTGCTGTAAAGATTACATGAGCTAATTTTGTTGTGTTTAATAAAATTCCTAGGTACCATTGGTACTCAATTTTTTTTTTTTTTTATGAAAATTAGTGCCAAACTGAGCACACATAGGTAAAAGTTTTGAACCAACAGAATATTGGATCTGATCTTTTAAGAATCCCTCCCTTGTGGTCACATGCTGGGGATCACTCTTGCTTGCCTGCAGCAGTCAACCTGCATTCTCTAGCATTGTATTAGGTTTTGGTTTTGGTTTTGGTTTTTATAGGCCACTGTTCTAAGAAACAGAGCCCTCACTTTTCTTCGGAGCCTGGGAGTACAGAACAGATATCACAATCTCTGTTCTTATTGCTTTCCATAGAACATCACAATTCACATAGGGGCACTAAATGCATTAACATGTGGAAAAGTGAAACTCTGCTAAATAAATATTCATAAAGCACAATTTGCCAAATGAATATCTGTGCTAAGTGAACATGCATAAAATAAAACCTCATTGAACAGGTACAGAATTTAACCAAGTTATAAAATTCATTATCCAGTGAGTACACTCATCCATTAACAAGTTAATCAGCTTTCCCTGCTTTAAAAATGAATTCATAACCAAAATGGCTTATTATACTGATCTTTCCTCATTGAAGACTATTAATATAGGAACATCGAATGTGGAGGGAAAGAAGGTAGCTAGCATTTATTTTTCCTTTTGGTTTTAATTGGTTTAGTGACAAACTGATGCTTCAGTGAAAACCCTATGTCAGTTGAACGGTAAGGAAAAGATACAACATGTTTTAGTTTTGCTGGTTTTTGTCTGTTTTTGACATTTCCTAAATGCCAATGAGCATGTCTCATTTAATTTTTTAAAGAATTTATTTATTTATTTAGAAAGAGAGAGAGAGCAATCACATGGATGCATGAACCGGGACAGGCAGAGGAAGAGGGAGAGAAAGAATCTCAAGCCGACTCCCTGCTGAGCAGAGACCAGGGCAGAGCTTGATCTCATGACCCTGAGATCATGACCTGAACTGAAACCAACAGTTGGATGCTCAACTGACTGGGCCACTCAGGTTCCCCTCTCATTTAATTCTCCCCCCTGGTGGGGGTAGGAACCATTAACCATTTTAACTGGCTTATTCAAGGTTATGTGGCACAAGTCCATCTCAGAGCAGGGACTGGACCAAGGGCTGTCTTACTGGAAGCCTGGACTCCCTTTATTTAACACCCTGCCAAGCCGCCATCCTAACTAGGAACAGCCCTAACTGGTAGGTGTTAGACAAACTCTAGGAACAAATCTCTCTTATACGTGTTTGACTAAGTTCACAGACTTGCTGCTCAAACCTGCAGTCTTAGGATAGTGTTCTTGGTAATTTTACTCTTGTCAACTCAGAGCACTGATTTGAACGCAGCTTCCTCACACTGGAATTTCTTTGGGTTAAAGTGAAGGGGAACACAGAGGTCCTCTTCCTTAACACGAGCTAGAAATCAATCAGGTTCATCTTGTTGAAGAGCAACAATGCAAGCATTTAAGGAATGTCAAGGTGATTCAGGTCATAGGAATTCAGAGCTTGGTATCCACCACATGTTCACTACCCTCATCTCATAAACAAGGAAATTGAAACTGTCTCTTTTATTGGCCAATTTGAGAAGCTTGGAAGTAAGAATAAATACTTCAATGGTGTTTTAAGCTGAAGCCATAATCATGATTATAGGATGAAGTGTGACTCCTAGAATTCGTGTGTTGACGTCTTAATATCCAAGATCTCAGAATGTGACCTTATTTGGAGACAGGGTCTTTATAGAGGAAACCAGATTAAAGTGAGATCATTAGGTGACCCTAACCCAATGTGACTGGTGTCCTTATAAAAAGCGAATTTTTTGACCCAGAGACATATAGAGGGCAGAGGTCGTGAAGATACAAAGGCAGAAGATGCTGGATGAGCCTGACCAGGCTGCCATAACAAAGTACCACCGACTGGGGGTGAAGGTGTAAACAACAGTAGTTTGCTCACAGTCCTAGAGGCAAGAAGTCTGGGGTCAAAATATCAGCAGGGGGGTTTGTCTGAGGCCACTCTCCAGTCTCATAGTTGGCTGTCTTCTTCCTGTGTCTTCACATGGTCTTCCCTTTGTTCTAGTCTCCTCTTTACAAACTGTTGAATCAGGGTCTACCCATATGACCCCAAGGTAAGTTAATTACCTCCCTAAGACCTTATCTCCAAATAGGAAGATAAAGAGGTCCTGGGGATCAGGGCTTCAACATTTGAAATTTAGAATACATGATTGACCCCGAACAACAGTCAGTCATCTCCAAGCCAAAGAGAGAGGCCTGTGGTAGATACCTCCCTCTTGTTCAACAGAGGAATTTGACCCTGTCCTTGGATTTCTCACCTCTAAAACTATGAGAAAATAAATGTTGGTTGCTTAAACCATGGAATTTGTGTTACTTTGTTACTGCAGCCATCAAAACACCAACACAACAATGTTTTCCTGCAAGTGTCTGGATGGAGTCTTTGGTCTCCATGTGCAAAGGTATAGAAATTAAGTTGAGTCAAAAAAAAATGAGGTTGCCTATGTTTGCACCCAAGTGTGTGTCTTGTGAAAAATTGTCCCTGCCTCCTACTGTTTAATCTCTCTTCAAGTCACTCCATTGGGTTTTGAATATTTTATAAATGCCCCAATAATGTGGTAGAAAATAACATACATCATTTGGGTGTAGTAAGTATCCCAGACAAAATTAGTGGGGATTCCAGATTTACAAAAAAAAAAAAAAAAAAAGCTTAAAAAATTTAAATGTTAGAATAAGTGAAAGCACTTTAAAACAGAACACTTTTTCTCCTCCCCTAAACATGCTTCTCAAAAGACAATGCAGCACCTTCTTCCCTCAATCTGTACCACCTCTTGTCAACCCTTCACATCTTAGCCTGAAGCATAGCAATGTTGCCCTGCACGCGGGACCTAGTTTCTCCCTGCTAAATCCTGACAATATCTGCACTCTTTAATATGTGTTATGGGTTGAATTGCTGTGTCCCCTCAAATCCTGTTGTTGAATCCTCACCCCCAGTTCCTCAGAATGTAAGCCGCACCTAGTTAGGCCGGTGTCCTGATAAAGAGGGAACATTTGGAGTTGGAAAACCTATAGTAAAGACCATGTGAGGAGACATAGGGAGGAGAATGACATCTATAAGCCAGGGAGAGAGGCCTGGGGCACATCCATCCCTCACAGCCTCAGGTGGAACCTACCCTCGACAACCAATTTCTATTGTTTAAGCCACTTAGTTGGTGGTGCTTTGTTACAATGGCCCTGGCAAATTGGCACAGAAGGACTCAAGGATCTTGTCCCATTCTGCTCTTACCTGCCCTAATCCAGTCTCCCGTTCTTCTGCCAAAGTGCCAGTTTTATCCCCTGCGGACATTGTCCTCTACCTCTGACCTCCAGCCACTCCTGGCATAGTGCTTGTCCTAGAGCAGGTTTTTCATAAATACTTATGGAGTGGATTTCACTTGCAAAGAGCACAGATTGGATCAAGGAATCTTAAGAAACTCAAGGAAAGGTCTACTGGTCTCGCCTAGGTCACACCTCAAGATGAAGGGTTGCACAGAAGTTGGTTCTGCATCCTAAAAGCAGTGGTTAACATGGTCTTTGCTGTTTTGTTTTACATTTGCTTTTGGTTCGTGATAACTCTTCTGATGGGAAATGTCTGTAAAAGATGATTATAGGGATTATGTTTTATTTCCAAATACCATGGTGGACTGTAGTTGATTTCCTTTCTGGCATCTTGGAGACGTTGAGGCCTGAGAATTTCCGGGTTTTAGGTTACCACAACTTACGTTCTCTTACCCTGATTCCCTGATGGCTATGCCTGAGTCATATCGTAGGTAGGATAAAGTTGTACAAAGCTTATCTCCCTGAGTCTCAGGAAATTACACTGTTTGAAGTGATTGCATTTTTTTGGAATTGGTAAAACTTGGCTCATCTGAGTTCTGACATTTAGAATGATGAACTTCTTGATGATTCTTTTGCAGCAATAAAGCATATTTTCCCATGTTGTAAGGTAGGATGATTCTTTTCTGAAAAAATTGTTTTCATATTTGTATCTTGGGGGATCATCATATATACCCTTATGCTACACTGAAATGCAGTGGTACCCTATGGCTCTACAGAGGTACATAACCTTGAAGAGATTAGAGGTAAAGAACCGTGATTTTTCTGGGTGACTATTCTTTTGGAGCTCTGATTTCTTCTTGGAGGTAGCTTGTGTTAGTGGAGAGATCACACATGTTGGCATAAACATTTGAAGTCAGTGGAGTTTTGTTAGATAGGAATGTTCTACTGTAACTGCAAATCATAAACACAGTGCTGGCTTGTGATTCTCAGCCTACTTGTAGGTGGGTGCTGAGCACAGTGCTTCAAGATAGACGTAGGATTGAATCACACTGTTTCACTTTGCTAGGGCTGCCATGCCAAAGCACTACAAACCGAGTGGCTTGAACAACAGAAATTTATTGTCTCACTGCTCTTGGATGGCAGAAATCCAAGATCAAGTTGCTAGCATGATTGCTTCCCCCTGATGACTGCATGAAAGAATCTGTTCCACACCCTGCTCCTGGTTTCTGGGGCTTTATTGGCAATCTTTGGAGTTCCTTGGCTTATAGAAGCATCATCCTGATCTCTGCCTTCATCTTCACACGATGTTCTCTCTGTGTGCATACTTGCCTCCAAATTTCCTCTTCATATAAGGACACCAGTCGTACAGGCTTAGAGCACACTCCAATGACTTCTTTTTAACTTAATTGCCTCTGTAAAGACCCTCTCTCCAAATATAGTCACATCTGAGATACTGGGCGTTAGGACTTGCACGCAGGGATTTTTGGGGAAGGAACACAATTCAACTTTTAACATCTGGCATTACAGTGACTAGCTCCATTGCTGAGAAAGTCCCTTGACCTTTCTTGCATCTCAGTTGCCTCATGTGTGAGAGGACGCGAGTTCTACATACCTCCCAGAAGGATGTGAGTATTTCAAATGTAATACAGAAAAGCTTTTCGTGACTGCCTCTATGCTACTTGTGGTTCCAGGCCAGGATGATGACACCATGACATAGTAGGGCATGCACGTCAGACCACGGGGACGTTGTCACGGAGCCTGTATTTCTAATTATAATAAGGGAAGTGAACAACTTTTGGTAAGTGCCTATTAAGTTCCAGGGTGGCACTAGCTGAACTTGTGGGGAGCTCAGGCTGCTCTGGGTCTGTCTACAAAGGACTGAGTTGATTGGGCTGCAAGCAGCTACCTGCTTACACTGGACATATTCCTTCTCTTGACTGGACTGTGAGGAGGAAGAAAGTGCATTGCAGTGTCATAGCGACAGTCCCAGTCCCAAACTATGGGTCGAACTTAGGAATGGAAGAATCTTAAGCAGAAGCTAAAAGAGCCCTTCTCTGGAATCATGCTAGGGTCCTGAGGTTTGCACCAACCCCCCCGGGACACCCAAGGGTTTGTAGGTTTGAGGCATCCTGGAAGGTGTCTCTCTAGCAGGGCAGCATTAACTTGAAAGGACAGTAAGGATGGGTGCCCTGAGTGTGGTGTGGATGCCTCGGGACACACACCTGAAAGCGTGGGCATGGATTCTCTCACTCCTCATGTCAGCAACTCACTTACAAGCACTTTATGAGGGAGGCTGCTCAGAAAATTCCAGAAATCATAGTGGGATGGAGGTGTCTTCTGAAAGGGACTGAGGTCAGGGGATTATGCTGGAAAGTGGTGTCAGTAATGCTTATGGGAGTGTATCTGCATCCAAAGCTGAGAAGACTGGAGGGATTTCACTTTTCTCACCTAATGTCAACGTCACAAGATCCCATGAGGCAGTCATTATTTCCCATTCTAAAAATGGGGACATCGAAATATCTCCAGAGAGGCTCTTTGCCCAAATATTTCCCAGATGATCGCTGTATCTCCTGCATGGTCTAGACCACATGTACCCACTACTTATCCTGGCTTGTGCTCAGTTATTTTCTTTCAACCACTTCTATTGTGCTTAGAGCTGTTTTGAGAAAACAATATATATGAAATCAAGAGCCCACTATGATAATATGGCTTTAAAAAGACACATCAAAAAAAAAATAAAAATAAAAAGACACATCAAAATAAATGTATAGTTATTAAAAATTAAAATCCTTGCCCAGCAATTCCACTCTTAGGTATATACCTAAGAAAATGCAAATATATATCCACAGAGAATCATGCATATGAGTGTTCAGGGCAGCATTTTTCATAGTAGCCCCCAAATGGAAACAACTCAAACGACCATCAATGCATAAGTGAATCAATAAAAGGTAACGTGTAAAAGGAAAAGTTTATTAATCCACAATAAGAAATCTGGGGTACCTGGGTGGCTCAGTCCACTAAATGTCTGACTCTGACTGTTGGTTTTGGCTCAGGTCATGATCTCAGGGTCCTGAGATTGAGCCCTGTATCAGGTTCAGCACCAACTCTGCATGAGATTCTCTCTCTCCCTCAGCCCTCCTCCTGCTCATACTCTCTCTGTCTCTAAAATAAATAAGTATATAAAATCTTTAAAAAAAAAATTAGCAGTACTGATTCCACAATGTGGGTGGGCCTTAAAACACTATGTTAGGTAAAAGGTCTCATATTGTATGGTTCCTTTTATTTTTTTATTTTTTATTTTTTTAATTTTTATTTATTTATGATAGTCACAGAGAGAGAGAGAGAGAGAGAGGCAGAGACATAGGCAGAGGGAGAAGCAGGCTCCATGCACCGGGAGCCCGATGTGGGATTCGATCCCGGGTCTCCAGGATCGCGCCCTAGGCCAAAGGCAGGCGCCAAACCGCTGAGCCACCCAGGGATCCCATATGGTTCCTTTTACATGAATTATCCGGAACAGGCAAATCCATGGAGATAGCAGATTTGAATTTACCAAGGGACAGGAGGAATGAGGAAAGATGTAGTGTGGACAAGGAATTTTTATGGGATTATGACAAAGTTTTGAAACTGGACAGAGATGGTGATCGCACCAAATTATGAATACACTATGCCTGAATTGTTCACTGTACCATGGTTAACAGTATGTCATGTGAACTTTGGATCAGTTAAAAAATCACCATTGATGTGTCATAAAATTGCCGTGTGTATTCACAGAGGCATTAACCACATACTTTGGGGAACACGGGCTTCAGGTCCCTTGCCCTGAAGACAAGGCCACGGTGGTTCCAAACTTTTATTTTTGGCTCCTAAACTCTGCCCTACTTTGCACGATGTGGCCACAGGGTCGGAAATGGACTTCCCCTGCTTTTACTTCAGCGGAACATTCTCAGACAGCGAGCTGTGCAATTGCACAGGATAGGAGATGGCAGGGGCAAGAGGGCAACAAAGAAAGAATGGGTGCCAGACTGGGGAACCTTGCCCCCAGTCAGATCTGCACGCGGAGCCCCCTCTGTGGTTGTCGCCTCGGCTGACCCTGTCACTTTCAGGTGCAGAAGGACCGTTGTCAGGCAGTTTGGAGGCAAGAAGGAAAGCCTGTGGCCCTGTCCTATCTGGCTTGTCAGGCTGCCAGACTGCTGGAATCACTCTGGACACACACTGACAAGCCTTGTAATTCCAAGGGCTGCGGGCTGCTGGGGGTGGGGCGCAGAACTGCAGTTTTAGCAAAAGATCCCATCACCTCGTGCCCCAAACTATTACATGTCTTTGCTTTATAGTAAAACTTTTCCAAAGGGTTTCTCAGCCCGTCCAGCTCTATTTCTTCCTGTCTCCCCCATTCCTCAGCCTGTCCCCAGAGTCTGTCCCCAGCCATGCAGATGTTGTCTGCATTCTGGCATTGACCTTGAAAGGTGCCTTGTGGGAAGACCCCGTAGAGCACTCTTCAACCTTATCCCCACACCCCCTTGTTTGCAATGCTCCCCTTCTTAGTGCCCATAATACCTGTCTCCTGAGGCTTGTCTCCCCCTCTGTCTCCTCCACTGGACTCCAAGCAAAGCGAAGCAGGGAAGATGCTGGCTTCTTTCTGAATCCAAGTGCCCAGCAGTGCCTGAATCCTTCCCCTGGGAGATGGAACTAATGATTGTCTCAGTTCTTCCAGGTGGAAGATCTGGATTCCATTCTCCAAGATGCAAAACACTTTGAAACAGAAGCAGTGGACTGTGTCATGCTTTAAATTCCCCTGGATAGCATCCAAACTCTGAAAATTTTAGTTGGAAATCTTCAAATGCTCCATGAAAGGCTTGCCCTGACTGAATCTCCTGCGTAAGAAGGAAGTAGGTGTCTTCGGTTCTGGAAGCACCAAGACGGAGAGCCACCTGGGAATCAGACGGAATGGGGTTTAATTTCAGCTCCATCACATAGTAGATTGGTGACCTGGAGTGACCAGAGCCCTGGTTTCCACATCTGTAAATCAGTGAAAACAACACTCACATAGTAAATACTGACATAATACGCACCTGCCATGATTAAGCTAAATCAAATGAGGTTATGTGCAGCCACTTTTGCTATGATGTGATATGCACTATCATGCAATAAAAAACCCTGGGCTCAAAGGAAAAATGGAATTGTTGGCACAGCACTCAAAAACCTCATCACTGACACATTTTAACCAGAAAGATAGGAACTTAATAAAAACTATTGCAGAGTTTTACATGCAATAAGGGGATAAGGAATAAATATTTCAATAAATATGGCCCTTGACCTTGAAAAAACTCAGAGTTTGGAGCTTGTGAGTGATTGAAAAGTATATAAAATTGGGTGGACAGTTGTTACCCGGGATGTGGATAGGAGATTATGACTCATGGCCCATGCGAGGGCCCCGGGGGCTGGTAGGTGTCTGAGGTGTTTGATATCGTGTATCCCCACATGGCCCCTTTCATGTGGATGCAGTTTTCTTTGTTTATCTAGCATTTCTTATGGACAAAATTCCACAAAGCAAACACAAAATGTGTGTTATGCTCAAATTGCTCCCTAGTACCTCAGTTATGCTGGGAAACATTTGTGTTACAAAAATAAGCCTTGTATCAGAGCTGGCTGTAAGTAAAGTACTAGTAGGTGTCCCTGGCCTGCAGTAAACATTCATTAAATTATTTGTTTTTCCTTTCTTTTTCACCCTCTCTTCCCCCACAAAATCTGATATTTTTGAGGTATATTTATACCCCCACAGACTGGAATCCATCAGCCAATCAATAAATATTGTTGAATGGTTAGAGCAGGATGGGCCACAGCATTTGGGGAAAGGCTGCTGTGTTTGACAGGGACTCAATGACAAGGGACAATAAAGGAATCCTGATATGTGAGGGCCCCAGAGTTAGTGCAAGGCCAGACCCAGCTCACCCTGTGCTGGACCAACCTTGTGTATTGACCTCACTGGGAACTGGGCTGGCAGGTGGAGGGGCGACTATTTCTCACAGTGGGAAATGGAGGATTTCAGAAGTAAGAATTGGCCATGCCGTAGCTCTCGCCTGGGCTAAAGAAGGAGTCTTAGCGAGGTGATAGAGTCATGAATCTGGTAAGTGACAGTCAGGACTTGATCTGAGGAAGAATTGGCTGCAAGCCCAAGCTTCTTCCTTCCTATCACTCTTTATTTATCCATGCCTGCAGCAGAACCGGCCAAGTCTACAAGGTGCTACCATGGTAGAGTAAACTTTCTACCTGGCCTTCCACCAGTCATCCCATCTGATCCTCAACACCCTCATATCATGTAAGATCGTTATCCTCCTTTTGCAGATGAGAAAAACAAGCTCAGAGAAGGAAAGTGACTTGCTCAAGGACACACGTGAGGGTGTGGAGAGCCGGCTGCGTTCTCCTGCGGAACAGGGTGAGGATAGAGCTGGCTGCCTCTCCTTCAGGGCAGGGGAGGATGGATAAGGGATGGATAATGAACATCAAGTGCCGTCTGCTTTTGGCGGAGGGCACTAACTGTATCAGCACAGAACATCATTCTGCTCTTGCCCTAATAGAAGCATAAATATGGCCCTTCTCTGCAATGAGCAATTTTCTTGGCTCTGCTGACACAATGGGAAATATCCTCGGTGAGAAAATTAAATATTGGTGTCTCAGGACTATTAGAGAAACAAATGGCATCACACCCTTCCTCCTCCCGCTGCATCCCCATCTCTCAGGCTGGCATAAAGCCCTGCACAGGGGCCTCGTATCCCAGCTACCAAAGCAGAGATTTTTGAGATGTCTGGAGCTTGGTGTTGGAAGGTAATTCATTCATTTACCATTTTCACACACTTCTATTGGAATCAGCATGAGGTTTTACCAGCGATTCGCATGTGTGAGCTCCAATCTGGGTTCTGCATCTGAGCAGCTGTAAACTTGAGCAGGCTACTTATTCTCTGAGCTCTGGGTTCCTCTGGACTTGTTTCTTCATCTATAAATTGGAGACCACCATCATCACTATAAGCATCATCATGGATATACCTCCTTTACTGGATTGTTTCGAGAACGAACTGTGTTAACCTCCCAAGTCTAGAAAATAGCCCGCATATGCTCAAGAATGTGATTTTCTTTTCCTTCCCAGGGGGATCTCAGAGCCTGTGCTTAGAAGGCAGAGCCCTGTCCTCATGGAGTTCTTTGTCTGGCAGGCTCAGGGACCCATGTGCCTGTCTTCCAGCCTGCATCTCAGAGAATAATCAACTTCTGGAATGGAAAGAGCCCTTAATTTTAAAAGTCTGTTTTGCAACCACCATAGGAAAGTGTTTATAAATTTAGCATCTAAGTACTGAAAAAAATACAATGACAAAAGACTGCCATAAATTAATAACAATTTAAAATGCATCTGGATTTTATTCCACAAAACATCGTTACTATGCATTTGAAGAAAAGTATTGGAACTTATAAGGGCTGGGAATTCTATTTGAGGTGGAGACAAACCACGGGTTTGAGAGTTCAGAAGCATGCTATACCTTCATCCCCCTGGCCTACAGACTGAGAATTATGCCACAAAAGCAGTCCTGGAGAGACACCTGCCTCCCTTGCCTTTGAAGAAAAAACACAGTGACTGAAAAATTCTGTGATGAGGAGACAAGACCCCAAGAGAAATGAAGTGTCCAAAGCTGTAAGGTGACACCCAGTGAGAAGACAGTAAATCCAGGGCCTCCATAACATGCACAGAATGTTCGCAGGCAATTTAGGGATGGAGGGTGGAGGTGCTCCCCAAATATATCATTATGCGTCAATCACACAGATGGGAAAGCAATAAATACAGAAACTAATGCACTCTGATAAGATCACCAGAAAATTAAGCAGCCATTCTAAAGTGACTGTGACATACACTTCTCTGTTGGGGGAGGAGAAAAACATGGTGGCAATACATTTGACACCACATTTGTTAATTTTTGCTTCTGGTTTGGCTCAAGATGTACATATTTGGCAAAGTCTGACAACAGAAGTTCTGTTGAAGTAGAAAGCTGAGCTTTTGAGGGTAGGAGTATAAAATTCATCTGAACATAATTGTTTAGTTTTCGCTCTGGACTGATGCTCACAAGCATGCATGGGCACAAAAAGAAGTACCTGATGTGGTTTCTGGTAAAGATGGTGGTAAAGATTCAATGTTCCAGGTGTGGGCTCGTGCCATATATCAAAAGATCCCTTGCAAATGTTAGACCCTACATATTGAAGGCATCACTGTCACTTCAAGCTATAGTCTCCTTTGGATACAAGAATAGCCTCCTAATTGGTCTCACAACCTTCACTTCGCCTCCCCTTGCCCCCAACCCCACTGTCATCATCCATCATCTTTGCAACAGCCAGAGGGAGCTCTTAGACTTTCTCATCAGGTCGCAGACTCCCCTGCTGGCCTGGCTGCAAAGCCCTCTCTATTTGGGATAATCGGGGTCCCCACTTTCTCTCTGACTTTGACTTGGACCTCTACCTCTCTTGCTCACTGGTTTTTCTTCTTTGCTTCAAACATGCCAACCTTGGGCATCCTTCTTATCATTTGGATATCAGCTTCAGAATCACTTCTGCTCAAAGGCTTTTTGTCTAACCAACAGATGCTCATACAGATCATCTTCTTGTCATTCCTCTTTATTTCATAGTCATTCTAGCAATGGTCTCTATCTGAACTTTTTCTGTTTATTTATTTGCTAATTTATATATTGTCTGTGGATACCCTACTACAAAGCAGGCTCTGTGAGAACCAGGAAGGACCTGGTCTGTCTTGTTCATACTATGTCCCCAGTGCCTGGAATGTAGATGGTGTGTGATAAACTTTTGCTGAATGAATGAGTGAATGAGTGAAATAACTTAGTAGAGCCACAAGGCTTTGGAATGGTCTGGGGAAATCTGCAAAGCTTTTATGAAGAAGAGAAGTTTGAAGGCCCATGGAAATATGAATGGTTAACTAAGTAAAATGTGTTCAGCTCCTGCAACTGAGTCATTTAACATTTGCTATACCACTTGGTCTGTCACAGCTGCTGCAGGAGGAGGTGGGCAGGTCATGCACTATATCCATATGTCCACTCCAGATTGCATCCTTACAATCCCAAGATTATCAACCTAAGTCAACAACATGAGGCTGAGAGAAAAGTGTTGAGAGGGAAATGGGGCCTTTCTTCACAATGGGTTGGCTCCCAGGAGTTCACAAAGTGTTTCCACACCCAAATCAGTCTCTGCAACAGCTTTCAGACGTGGTGACTCTCTGCAGTCGTCAGGTGAGCACGGCATTCAGGCAAACACAGAGGGTCTGGAGCTAGAACAGGGTGCTTAGGTCACATTCCAGCTACTTGTGTTATGACTTTGGGAATGTAATTAAATGACTTTGCCTCTCAGTTGACTCTTATGTAAATGGATAGGTATATAATAATTTCATAGAGCAGAGGAGGAGATTCAGTAAATCAACCCACATAAGGTGGTTAGCATGGTGCCTGGCACATGGAAAGTATACAATTCAAATTAATTATATTATTATAATAATTTTTGTACTAAACCAAGGCTCAGAAAGTAACTTGACTTCCTTAAGATCATATAGTAAAGCAAGTGGCAGAAGCAGGAGTCAAATTCAGATCTGGAAGACTCTAAAGCTGAGTGTTGCCACTGAGCCACATGGCTGCTCTTCTCCTAGGGACTCAGTCACTAACAGCCAATTCTGTATAATTTATATACTTGTACCATGCCTTGACATTTTAATACATGCATATTCATTTTTCTCAATGGTGCAGTAGGCACCCAGAAGGCACATTGCAGGAATTTCTGATCGGTGCTCAAACACATCTTGTCAATTCATAAACTTTGACTTAAACTATGTCTGAAACCATTTATTCTTTTTATTGTCCTGATGATTCCAAAAGTGAATATGCCTCTAAACCAACATTCTTGGTGTCCGTATGTTATACATTGCCTGATTTTAGTCTTTCAGGGTTTTTTGTTCCGTACTGAATAGATCAGTCAATCAAAATAAGTGTCCAGTGTGCTCTTAGCCATTAGGTAAAAGCATCACTATCATTTGATTGTCTAGAAGAGTAACTTGTATAGCAACACAGATCAGCCCTTGCCTTGAGAGTGCTTATAATAATGAACCTGAGTTGAGCACACAGTTGTGCAGCAAACATTAAAATGCACTTAAGAGACAGGAATGGCTCCACCCTCAAAACCTAGAGTTTCTTGAGGAAATGGGTATCCATGAAATAATCACAAGATGGTGTGGTAAGTCTCACAGTAAAGGGAAGAGTAGAAAAATCCCACAGTTAGTAATGCTCAGAGCAGGCACCTGGAGAGGCTAGGGGAGAGGAAACGAGCCAGGGATAGCCTCAGGGGTGGGCTCTCTGAAGAAGCTAATGTCTGAATTGAATTTTGTAACATTCATAAAATTACACCATCTAATGAAGGTGGAAAGGCTATTCTGTAGCTAGAGGTGGAAGGTATTCATAATCAGTTTTGAATGGCTGGACCATGAAGTGTCAGAATGAGTCTCTGAGCACTCTCTAGACCATGCTAGGGAACTGGAACATTCCCCTGCAGGTATAGCAGAATTCCATGATCAACGAACGGTAAAGCAAGGCAGAGACACAACAATAGCGACATTTATTCATACTTTACTATGAGCCAACACACAAATTTATTATCGTATAGTTCTGGAGGTCAGAAGTTTCAAATCGATTGGCAGAGCTGGTTCTTCCTGGAGGCTCTAGGTAAGAGTCCATATCCCAGTCTTTCCAGCATCTAGGGGCTGCCTGCATCCCTTGTCTCATAATCATACACCATCCCAGCATCCACCTCCATGATCACTTCTCCTTTTTTAACTTGGACCCTCTGCCCCTATCTTATAAGGATATTTATGATATCTTGGGCCCTCCTGGATAATCCAAAAACTATTCACATCTCAAAATTTTTAAAGGTTTGTGTTGTTTTAAGCCACTAAGTTTGTGGTAATTTGTTACAGCAGCAATAGGAAGCTAATACATGGAACCAGATATTAAAGATTGTCTTTATTTTACTGATGAAGAAACAATCTCGGAGGGGTTAATTTGCCCAAGGTCACAATGTTAAAAAATAAGGTAGAATTTGTGTAACAAACATTATAAATCCACTCTCCAGTACTGCTTATTTCTGCATGAACCCACAATTCTCTTGAGTGAATTGAATGGAGGTTCGTTCTTGTCAGTTTCTTCCTCTCCTCGTTCTTTATGAAGCAAGCTTTATGCGGTACTCATGCCCACCAATATGTCATTCTTTACAAAATAAATGAGAACGGAGAGATCTTTTACTCCTGCCAAAAAACCTAAAAGAGAGGAGGAAA
This sequence comes from Canis aureus, assembly GCF_053574225.1. NCBI lineage: Eukaryota > Metazoa > Chordata > Mammalia > Carnivora > Canidae > Canis > Canis aureus. Next base: position 69,285,199 of record NC_135612.1, read on the forward strand.
AACACGGGTTATTAACATCTCAATGAGATTAGAAAATCTGAGTTTAAAAATTAGATTGGGTGATAAAAAGCACATTCTTCATAAATATTTAACCTCCATCAGCATGACTGTAATTAGAGAGCTGAGCAGAGCTCACTGCTGGCAATGGGCTGCCCCCATCTTGAGAGGGAAGGCCTCTTTTGCAGCTTTATCATCCCTCTTTGAGAAATAAATGATTGGAGTCCAGGAAAATGAAATACTGCATCAGCTACCAACATTTTATATGAAATATCCCCCAAAATGATGCTTTTTAAATTGTTGAACTCCCAGCAAATCTGCCTTCTATTTTAAGGCTATAATGGACCTGAAAGCTATCTATAGTCATCTCAAACATTTCTCCCATTTCATTCTTCTATATTCCTCTGCAGTGGATTGATTTCAATAATGGTCCCAATTTGTTCAAGTCTCTTGAATGCATACCCCACAGTAATGCCCTTTGACATTGACTCTGACTCCAGGCTTAGCCATTAGCTTGCTTTGGTCAAAAAGTGGTAACAAACATGAGGGAAGACTTGAAAAGCACTTGCACAATAGGAGTTGCCCTCTTCCTACTCTTAGAATTTTGAATGTGACAAGCTTGGACAAGCCTATTAGATGATAAAAAGCATGTCGTCTGGTTGCCTTGTCACCCTAGATGGGAGACAGCCAACTGGCACATATGAAATTTGGCCATCTTACACTATCAAGCCCCAGAAAACTACCAGCTGGCTGCTGACCATGAGACCGGCTCAGCCTAGCACAATCATCTGGCTGAACCCAGCCTAAATTGCCAATCTGCAGAATCAGAAAATAAAACAAAACATTGTTTTAAGTCACTAACTTTTAGATTGGTTTGTTATACAGAAAAGCAAATCTAATATACTCATCTGCATTCAAGCATACTCTTGCATCTTCACTGTTAAAATAAGCACAATAAAATAATACAAGGAAAAGGAAACACAAAGCTCATTCTTGCAAGGCAGCTACTTTACAGCAACTAATCTACACCACTGAAGGGGACAGCACCATTGGTGGTCACTAGGTATTTCTATCATCTTCCCTACCTACTTTCTCAGCCCAACTTCACTTTTATAGCACATTTCTTAAAAAGGCTGCCTACTTACACTATACTATTTCTTTAATTCCCACTCTCAATTTACTCCAGTGTGATCTCCAACCCCACTACTTCACTGAAATTGTTTTTATTGAGGTATTTGTTAGGACTCTATCATTTTGTGACAACCAACAGAACCCCAAATTGAATAAACTCACAAGATGAAAGGGAAAGTTATAATTAGGATATAGAGTATCTCATAGAACCCACAAATGGAATCCAACACCACCTCAGCTGCCAATGGAAAGATCTCTTGTTCTCTGTGAGTTCCACCTTTGGGACTCTTCTCTTGTTTGCGTTTTTCTTCTCTGTTGCTGCAAACAGATAGTGTCTATTTGTGAGCCTGTAACACAGAAGAAATGGTGGCAGTTTACTGTCTCTGGGTTGCATCACTTTGGTTCAAGACAACAGCTAGGCCTGTCATCCCCCAGATGGATTCCACATTCCCAAGGACCTTTTCAATTAGCCCAACTTGAGTGAGGCACTGACCAGTTGTGCCTGGTCACCAGGGTTTGGTGTCATACTGCGTCACCATGCAGAATCTCTCATGACAACCACATAGATAGAATGGATAGAGGGAGGTGCAGATCTCAGAACAGGAGAAGATCCAGAAATGTGGTGGATACTAGGCAGACAAAGCTATGAGTGTCCATTATAATTCATCTCTTGGTTTCCAGTCACATATTCTTTTCACACATACAATTTTAAAACTTCTTCACTCAAAATGTACAAAAACCTTCCTACCATGAGTTTTGATAGCAACTCTCAGAGTTGCAGTTTTATTCTTTTTTATATAACTAAATAATTAATGTCTGTCTGCCCCACTTGTTTATATATGCATGAAGGCAGGTACTAACTTGTTGCAGGGAGTTTGGCCCATGATAGGAACCCAAAACAATATTTATGAATGACTGAGTGAGCACCAAGTAATTTTTAGGTTTGGCATCTAGAAATAATATTGTGGGTGACTGTTTTCTGATCCACAGTGTGTGTGTGTGTGTGTGTGTGTGTGTGTGTGAGGTGAGCAAAGTAAGACATCACTGAATTCACATGGCTAATATATGGTAAAACCTGGACTTCCATATGTATACTTTTGATTTCAGAATCCACATATTTTAACTATTTTCTTCTATAGATTTTCCAAACATACTGATACACAATAATGGAGGAGACACAGGATAATGACAATAAACTTCACCAAGAAAAACAAGAAGGAAAGTTATAGTTTATGCTGATTATTGATCCAGAGTATAAACCACATTCTGTGTGACAAATATAGTGAGATCAATGGCAGAATAAATGGAGCTCATGGAGATGAATTTTCTGAATCATGTCTTTGATTAGGGAATGAGATTCAAGTTCTGCTATATGGCTGTACCCAATTCTGTGCACTGGGAGATTTCCTTTATATATAAGCCTTCAGGTTTTGATGCCAGAAGTCTTTATCATCCACTGTAGAACATTGCCCTTACTTTGAGCCACATTTTCATTGATTAGAAAGCAGATGTTAAAACTTTAGTCTCCAAAATGAGAGGCATAGCAGAAGTTCTTTGGGAGAGAAATGCAGGTTCTGATTGTCTTAAGTCATCTGATGCCTCCCAGATATCCCAAATTCATATTCTTATTATCATACACGATGTCCTGAGATCTCAGATCTCTACTTAGGAGTAGAAAATCCTTTCATTAGTAAAGGTATTTTCTTGTCCTCATATTCAATTTTTTGCTTTAACTTAAAACAGCTTAAATTGGAGAATATTCTCTTATTGTATCTTACAGGATGCTATCAATAACTGCACACAATAACTTTATGATGACCTGATAAAATACTTTTAAGCTTTAGTTTCAATACATATATCCAAGATCCCAAATCAACAGATAATAGTTTATAATATTAAATTAGTACAACAACAAATATGACAAGCCTCCTAGTCCAGAATGAATACTTTATCATTCTTCCTCCTACCCATGACCCTACCAATTCTGGCCCCTGCTACTTATAATACTACTTGTGGTAAATGTATGATATAGTGGTTTAGACCATGAAGTTTAGACTCCAGAGTACATGTGTTAAATCCTAGTTCCACTACTCACTAACTGCATGACATTAGGCAAATGATTTGACCTTTATGTATGTACCTCAGTTTCCCTATGTTATGAAGTTACTAATAGGGTTAATTTGAGCATTTAAGATTAAACAGTGTGTCACATTTTCATAATATATGTTAACTATCATAGCATAAAATCATTTATTTGTCAAAATATTCTTAGAAATTAAAAAATCAAACTTGAACTAGCTGAGGCATATAGAAAGGTTTATTATAATGTTATAGGTTTATGGAAACTAAGGCCAGAATGAAGCTAGAACATGGGATAAGTGGGACCCACAAACTCACACACCATTATACATTTTTCTTGCTGCAGAAAGGCTTTCCCATTTTATGGCTTGAAAGAAGCCAAATGGCCACAGTCAACTTTCTTGGTTAACTTCTCCTCAGTGTAAGATAGCAGCCAAGCTTGGCTTGAATACTAATTAAATACCATTTGCTAGCTACATAGTCTTATGGGTATTGTTTAGGCTAGGTACTTACCCTTGACTCAAACAACTGTGGCCAGAAGTCAAGATGGAGTTATACCAGTGGTCATCTTCCAGCGTAACCATGTAGATTGAGTAGGGAAAGAAGGAGATTTTTCACAAAGGAGCAGAGGTATAGAGAACAGTGTCCAATAAAGAGGAAAAGAACAGTAGCTTTCTACCCCAGACTCAGATAATATGTGGTGAAATCTAAGAAATAGTTTTCAGTATTCCTTTTAATTGATTTCTCAATAGTGACACAATTAACCAAGTTCCCTTGAAATACTATGTTTATTTGGAGGCTGTGATGTACTTCTTCCTCTCCTTTTTTTTTTTTTTTAAGTTTTTCATTATCCTTTCTATGCCTGTGTTCTATGTATCCTTCTCCACCATCCCACATTTGAATGCTGATGTTTCTCAATTTTTTTTTCCTGTAAGTACTTTTGTCTTTGTTTTTTTTTTTTTTTTAATTTCTAGGCAATCTCATTCACCACCAGTTTCAAAAGTCATCCATATGCTAATGACTCCAGATTTATACCTGCTCTTCAATTTTCTCAGAAGCATTGTAACCTAAACATGTCCAAGAACTCCAGGTTCCCCTTTTGAACTTGTTCTTGATCCATTATTCTACCACTTGGTGTTTTATGTATAGTCTCTCCAGAAATAGGCAGAACAGCATACTTGACTGCACTGAGACTTCTATTTTATTGAAAGCACCATTTACAGCAATTCTAGAAGCTGAAAGGGAATTCCTGAATTCAAAGTAATAATTTAGTGGAAAAGATTGCATCAAATGTCAAAGAGGTAGTTCATTTAAGGTCATTAATGTAGATTTGTGTCTCCAAAGCTGAGATGTTACCTGATAGCGTAAGTAAATATAAGAGTTGTGAAGCTTAGTCATTTATAGATTGTAAGTTTTGAAAAGTCTTACATAAATGAATATGACTGTGTGATATTCAGGGATGCTAGGAGATATAAACTACATGATTAAGAAAGTTGCAGAACTGGGATTTTAAGCCCTGTTCATCCAGCTTTAAGGGAGATATAAGAAAAAAAAGTGATGGGGTTTCAGAGAAAGGAAGTTCACAAGAATGTCTAAGCCATAATTGAGAAACTTCTCTAATCCCTGAGCCCAGAAAAGGGTGTGGCCTTTAATAGCAGCTAAATCCTTGTGTATTGACTGAATAGGGAGCCACTACATCCTGGAAGTCCCTGAAATCCATCATAGCAGCACAGGGGTGCCAATGAGTCTAGGAAAGGGGGGTCCTGCAGACAGCATTCAGACTGGTACTTGAGGGGAAAAGAGATTAATCACCACTTTGGGGTACGTCTCTTTCTGTGACTGAGTTTTTGATTTACTGAAAACATAAAGGAAACTATTTTTGGATAGGAAACACTAACACATTTTCTAAAAGTGTGTACTTTTATTGTAGAAAAATAGATATGTGATTATTGGGGCAAAATGAATTTGTATTAGGGAAGATGAATTTTAGCATTTAAATGACATTATTTGAATCCTGAGATGATACATTTGGAAGGTAGCCTAGAAATAATCCAACTCCAACCCCTTATCTTGCATTTGTGGATACAGTCAAGGGAAGTGAGGCATGGGACAAGTCTGTGTGCAGAGAGAATTGTGGTGCCACCTTAGACCTCAAGAATTAATGCACAGACTTTCCTCTTCTATCAGCTTATTAGAGCAAGTGATATAGGTTAGTTACATCTGAAATGTCTAGAAAAGGAGTCCATCCTAAAAATAATCATGTGTCCTTTAATTTTGCTTATTTTCCTATAAGATAGAATAACTGATAATTAATGCATGTTCATTAATACAACTTAGGAAATATAAAAATATGATACCAAAGATGTCAATGTAATGGCAATAATAAATAATAATAAATACTCTGCAGTTCCTTTTTTGTTTGGTAGTTTGTGACCATCAAATTCCCACTGTTATGTGTGTTAATTTATGAAAATAATTTTGGGGGGAAACTTTAAAAAATAATAACTCATCTCTAGTGCTATCACGTAAAGATAGTCATTATTATTATTTGGGTGTGTATTGTTTCTCCTAAAGATGTAAGTCCAAAAGCATAAGTTAAGAATGTTGGCTCTCCCTTGAGGGAAATCTCAGCCTCCTGCCTAGAAACTGTTGACTTTGGCTGTGTATTCTGATGTCTGTATGGTGGTTTCTTCATCTGTGATGCCAAGGTACTAACGGGGTTATGAGGATTTAATTGTGAAGCATTAGTACATTCCAGGGACAAAGCATGTTGAGTTTTTTCAGCTATTGTTATTTTAATATATGTTTTACAATCTATACTTGAAAAATACAGTATATGTTAATATCCATAATATGTCTTAATATGCACGTGTCTAATATCTATAAGCAATTGCATGTTCTACTTCAAGTTGTAATTTATGAGAAGAAATTTTCGTGATATAACATTCACATTCAAATATCATTTTTAGGGATGCCTGGGTGGCTCAGGGATTGAGTGTCTGCCTTCAGCTCAAGGTGTGATCCTGGGGTCCCAGGATTGAGTCCCATATCGGACGTCCCTCGAGAAGGCTGCTTATCCCTCTACTTATTTCTCTGCCTCCCTCTGTGTGTCTCTCATGAATAAATAAAATAAAAAATATACATCATTTTTGTAGGTAAAAATAAAAACATATAAGTAATCAACACTCTGTTGACATTTAAGGTCTTTCAAAATTTTTGCAATTACAAATAATGCTGTGATGAATATGTTTATATATACTGCCTTTTTCAGAAATATACTTTTTCAGTATACATACTGTTCCATTTCAGAAATGGAACTATCATGTCAAATATTATAGATATTTATAAAGCTTATGATGCATATTGCTAGATTGCTCTCCCAAGGGGTTACAACAATTTACACAAAAATTAGCAATGCATTAGATTTTTTTCATCTTTTAGTACCCTTGAAAGCATTCCATACTGACATTTAAAAAAAAAAACAACTTTGCAAATTTGATATTTAAGCAAAGAGGTTTCATTGTGATGATTTCAATTTTGTATGACTTTGATGACTGGTGTGTTTGAACATCTTCATATTGCTTTTTAAACAAATGCATTCCCATCTCTATGGAAGAGAGATGATTTTCTCATTTATAGACATCCAAGCATTTTTCTTATTGATTTATTTGAGCTATCTGTTCAATATTGATAATAACCCTTTACCATGTTTGCTACAAATATGATTTCTCAGTAATAAATCTACATGATCTCTTTCTATACCCTTGGTTTCTTTGTTTATTAGTTTGTTTTAATTTATATTTGCACTGATTTGAATGTTCTGATAAATTTATGTACTGAATGCAAAATTGTTAAAATTTAGGAATTGTATTTCTGGATATATATTTTTTGTTCATCAGTTTGTTTTGGCCTAGGTCAGAATCATACCATTTTGTTTTTTATAATTCTATAGTATTTTAATATCTCATAAAATATTGTTTCTCTCACAATGGATTTCTGATTCAAAACAATTTTCTGCTATTTTTACATACTTTTTTTAACAAGATAAATTTGGATTAATCTTTCCTAGTGGAAAGTGGACAATCTGTTGTGATTTTGATGGAAATTACATTTCCCTTTAAATCTATTTGAAAATAAATAATAGTTTAGAGTCTTTAGTCCTCTGATCCAGAAATATGATCTATATGTTGATGACTCAAGTATTATTTTATATTTTTCAATAATATTTTTTAGTTTTACACAAGTAGCCCTGCATATTTCTTATTGAAATTATTTCTGAGTAAGTATTTTATTCCTCTGGCTATGGTTAATGGGATATTTTCTGATTACATATTTTTAAATCTAGTTTTTGCTGTATATATGTCTACTGTTTGGTTTACTGAGCTTTCATTGACCCCAGCAGTTCTTTGGGTGGTGCCTTTCATAAAAAGTGCCTATATCTTTTGCTGTACAGCAAATTTTCCCCAATCTGAATGGTTTTAGACAACAACTTTCATTATCTCACATTTTCTGTGGATCAAGTGTCTACATGCAGCTCAGCTGGGTCTTCGGGTTCAGGATCCCTCAGAGGCTTTAATCGAGACAGGACAACCTGTGTCATCTCAAGGTTTGATGGGGGATGAAAGTCTCAGAAGCTCACTTGCTCAGCTTTTGGCAAGATTTAGTTCTTTGTGGGTGGTTGGGCTGAAGGCCTCAGTTAACATGCTGGTTGTTGACTAGTGGCCACTCTCAGTTTATTGCAACCTAGTTTTCTCCATAGGCAGCTTGCTTCCTAAGAACTAGAAGAGCCAGATAGACAGAGAGGGCAAGGGGGGGAGGGGGATGCCACCAAGATGAAAGTCAAAATTTTTATAACTTTTTCTAGGAAGTGACATCCCATCATTCTTGACATATTCTATTGGTTAGAAGTGAGTCACTGGGTCAGGTCCTACCCACACTTAAGGGGAGGGGATGACACATGTAGTGAAAACCAGGAGGGTGGGAACCATTGAGAGTCAATTAAGAAACTGCCTACTATAGTACCTTTTGAATGATTTAATAAAAGAATAAACCCAACCATAATTTTAATTCTGATTAATCTGCTACATTTACGGCTGGATGATCAAAACAATAGTTCACTTTCTCCGTAAAACTCATAAAGATTGGGCATCTCCATATAGGAAGTCCACAGCTGTTGTTGAAACCTTAGAGGCTGTTCTTGCAGAGCTTCTAGCTGGGCTGACCACAATGTACTCAGACCATGCCAAATCCAGAGGATGGCCAGCATTCAAGTTATCATAGTGGGCCAGGACACTATTCTATATTGTTCCCTCACCCAATCTTACACAGGGAAAAAGGAGTTTAGGGTACATAGTTGAAGAATTATGCATAACATTGCAGCGTATATAAAGTGGAAATGGTGTTTCCCCCCACCTCCAATCCCCAAACCAGAGCTGGATTGTACTTTATTAGTGAAGAATTAAGTTGCTGTCTCTTTCATTTCTTTTGAAATAGAGAATCGAAAGTTCAAGGGGTCTCTCCAGTGTTCAGAAGTTTGCAATCCAGGACTCTATAAGCACTACACGAAATGATACTAATCTCTTAAGGGAGTTCTTTGAAACTGAGTGCTTTATTCCATCTTCAAGGAGAAAGAAATGGAGTCAATGATTCCCTCTTGCAATAATAGATACTTTCTCCTGAACTCAGTTGAAAGGAGAAAATGAAAGAAGTGTTAAGTGAGAATTGACAGTGCTCACACTGGACTGCCCAAGTAGGGTGATAATGAGCTGCAGAGTCTTAAAAATGTCTCTCCTTATTATCATATTCATACCGTCATGGTGCATATTTCCTGAATCAAACACAGACACCTCACCCCAGACTTTTCCTTTTCTCTTGAAAACTAGGTGGTTGAGTTTAGGGATAATGAGAGTGACTTAAATTGAGTAAGAAAAGAGGGTGCGATGGAAGGAATACACTGGGAGTGTGGCCTCTGGACCTCGGTTTGCATCCAGCTTCTCTGCTCTAAGCTCATTGTCTCTGAAACGTTGGACAACTTTGTCTGGAATATATACCCATAGACTGAGATGGTAACGCATTTCTCAGAATTCATTCATTCAATAATTCTTTCCAGACGTTTACTGAGAACCTATTATGTTCTAGGTATTATTCTTCTTTCTGGAAATATGGCAGTAAACCACCCAGTATCTTAGTTAAGAATGTAAGTAGACAGATGCATACATGGATTCAGTAGCAATATGTGACAAATTAGGCTAATGTGATAATACAGATGGTCAGGCAAAGTTTTTCTGAAGAACAAAATTATGTAAGGTGATGAACATGGTGCTTAGCGCATAGTAGGTGCTCAAAAATGCAAATTTCAGTTTGTCCCTAGAATCATTATGCTATCAGCTAAAGGATAGCATATGAGAAGCATTAGATATCCCACTGATATTATTTTATATTTTGTAAAACTCTGAAAACCTTAGAAGCAGCCTTGGAGTAGCCTAGCCTCTTTTACTTTATAAATGGGGAAACTGAGGCCAGGAGAAGGGAACTTACTGAGCTCAGGTAACAGAATTTGATTTTAGTCCAGAAGATGTAGCCCATAGAGTCAAATGGGTTTTGTATTGATGCATCAGCCTCTGCTCTGGGCAGCTTGAAGATATTAAAGTCCTGGCATCTGTGAGATTGGCTTTTCCCAGTTCTGGAACCAAAGAAACCCTGGCCTGGAGTCTCCTCACTTCTGGCTGAGGACTTCCACAGCCTGTCTATCTCCAGCCCAGGGCATTAGGGGAGCAGCCATGGGGGTGAGTATGTTGGAGAAATACATTAGAGACAGTGGAGAGAAGCATGAGAGGTCCTCCTGTCACAGTCCTGTCCCTTTTCATCCACTCTGTCCACCAAGCCAACAACAGACCTGACCCATTGCTCACCTGCCCACCTACTGGCTCCTCTTCATCAGAACAAAGCCAGATTCTTTCTGCAAAGAGGTGACTCATGGTCTGGCACCCTCTCCACTTCTCTTGGCACAATTTGGGAAACCAAGCTGGCTGCCATTTCAGGAGCATATCATGTTCCCTATGCCTTTTGCACTTGTTCTAGTCTATGGCTACAATATCCCCTTTTTTCCCCAATTCCTCCAAAAAATGCCTGTTCATCTTTTGACACTTGGCTGTGGAATCACCACCTTTGGTCAGCCCACAGTACTCCCACTGCCTGGCTGGAGCTTACCACCATGATGATTGCTATCCTTTCCCTCCCAGTCCTATCACAGTGCCTGCTGCCACACACCCCTGCACCAACTTTTGTCTCTTTCCTGGTCTGTCTCTTCCAATAGACCATAATTAGTTCCCCGGCAGGGATGGTGTCCAGTTTACTATGGAATCCCAAGAGCCCTACCCTATGCTTGGCATAGAGTGAGGCACCAATGAAATATTTGTTGAATAAACCAAAGGATGGATGATTGGTTGGTAGCTACAGCCATCATTAGGTCTGGTCACTGCCCAGAGGAGTCAAGGCAGAGCATGATCGTTTTCTGTAGGACGAGACCTTGTATTGTATTGTTTTCTCTAGGATGAGACCTTGATCCATGGACCTCTAGCCAAAATCATGTTGGATTTCTTTGATCTGAAATGTTTGACCCTGTCTTAGTCTCTCAGGGCTGCCATAACTGAGTCTATTCCTTCTTAGGGGGACACCTAGGCATGACCTACCCCTTGTCTAGTTCTTTCACTGATCCTTTCTATATTCATTTGCTAGAGCTGCCATAACAAAGTACCACAAAACTGGGTGACTTAACCAAAAGAGCTTTATTATCTCATGGTTCTGGAGGCTAGAAGTCCAAGATCAAGGTGTTGGAAGGTTTGGTTCCTTCTGAGGGCTCTGAGGAAAAGATCTGCCATAGGATTATCTGCCCTCTGTACCTGTCTATGTCTGAACTTGCCCTTTTGCATTGGATTATGGGCCCACTCTACCCCAGTATTACATCTGCAAGGACTCTATTTCCAAAACATATCACAATCTGTGGTAGTGGAGGTTAGGACTTGAGCATATAAATTTTGGAAGGGATAAACTATAACAGAGTCTGTAGCAGGTTAAGTAACATTCCTCCAAAATTCATGTTTAGCCAGAATCTCAGAATCTGGACTTAGGTGGAAATAGTGTTTATGCAGATGTAATGAGTTAAGAATTGCTTAACAGTCACTTTCTGTTCTTTAGCCTACAGTTTGTGAGGTTTTGTTACAGCAGCCTGAAGAAATTGTTACAGACTCTAACAAGGGCCTGCATCTTAAATGAGAGAAGTCCAACACAGATTTTGCCAGAGTTCCACAGAACAGGATCTAAGTCCTAGAGAAAGAGAACATAGGAATCAGGTTCCATGGTCAGGGTTCGCAGACGGAGTATCAAACCCAAGAGGAGGATAGTGTGGCTCTGGTGTCAAAGCATTGTGCTCATATCCTAACTCTATTACAGAGTGGATGCACCTGAGAAAATGACTGAACCCCTCAAGGAGTTTGATTCGATACCAAGTGAGGACAGCAACTTCTGCTATGACCAGAGTGAGGAATAAGAGAGATAATGTGGGGGCACCTGGGTGGCTCAGTCAGTTAGGCATATGACTCCTGGTTTCAGCTCAGGTCATGATCTCAGGGTTGCGAGATCAAGCCCCTCGTTGGACTCCACTCTCAGTGCAGAGCTTGAGATTCTCTCCTTCTCCCTCTCCCTCTGCCTCTCCTCCTCCTTGCATGCACATGTGTGCATGTGTGCATTTGCACACTCTCTCTCAAATAAGTAAATAAAAAAAGTCTTAAAAAAGCAAAAGAGATAATGTGTGACAAGTGTTTAGCAAGCATATGGTCAAAGTAATAGGGATAGACAGGAAACCAGAAACCTGTTCAAAGTAGCCTGGCCATGGTGGAGATGTTTATATAGTGTCTGCAGCGTGATGGCCACATGGGCCTCCAGCACCACAGAAAGAAGGACCCTGGGCTCTCTCCAGGCCCCAGGAGGGTGAGGAAGGAGCTCTTTATACCAGCAAGTGGGTCAAGCTCTTCTAACTGTGTGGGGTGGCTGGGTATGGGCCAAATCTTCAAGAAGCTGTCATACTTTCTGCTTCTGGGGAAGGCGGGAGAGGTGCCAACACTCTCTTTACTGAGCTCTCCACCCTCTACCAAACAGCAGAAGAGCAAACAATCCTCCTCTTGCAAAACCTAAAACAATCCTTTTGTCAGATTAACGGCCCTTCTTCTCTTTGTTTACTTGCATGTGTCCTAAACTCCCAGGATGCTCTGTTTCCATGCACATTGTTTAACCAAGAGAGAAGCAGCCTCCATAGCAATGATTGGCCTGGGGTTGAGGCCCTTTGTCAGAAACACTTTGTCTTAGGCCTGATGGGGTCTGATTTCATCATTTCTATGTAAATGAACCTCCTCTGGCTACTGAGCCATGAAGTAGTCAGAGGATTTCCCAGGAAACCTTTTTTAATAAGAAAAGTGCTAATTTGTTTATTTTACCTCATTATGTCTTAACCCCTCTCCTTCCCTCTTTCTGGTCTCTCATTTCCCTGGAATTCTCTTTAACACCACTTTGGTCCTGCTCTACTAAGGCTTCAGGGAATATAGGAAATTACTAGACAGGGTAAGGTTTGGCACCAGATTTTACTATTTGACAAATTTAGCTAACCACAAATCCCCCACCCAGTGCGTGATAAACAACTTGAAATTCCTTCCACACTCAATAGCCTTTGCCACCACCACAGACAAGCTCTTCCAGGCAAGATGGCGAGAAGTGTCATGAGGCTGCTCACTCACCCCTGGAAAAAATGATCCGAATGAGAAACTCATCCCAGGGAAGTCAGGCGGCTCTCTCAAGGCCCTGAAGTCAGAGTCAAAACAACTTCACCTCTATCCACCATGTGCCCTTAGGCCTGCCATTCTCAACTGGGGGCACTGACAGAAAATGGGAAGAATTACCATTCCAGGCTGGTAGCCTACCTGCAGAAGGGAGTCTCTCTGCCTCTACAGCTGAATAATGGAGCCCAGGCGCCGGATGCACCTGAGACCCACTGGTTTCAATCCAGGGAAATGGGCGGTGCTAACTTGTCATGCCAATAATAGTCACAATATGCTACACTTTGCACATTTACATATCAAGGATCATAGCGTGTTGGTGACTACAAAGTGTTTTGCAAATGTGTTCAGCAGGGTCAATATTACCATGACCATTTATAGACAGGGGACTGAACTTGCCCATGATTACATGGCTGTGTTGGTCAGGATCATCCTGGGTCCATGTGACTTGGAAACCTCTGATCCTCCAGCCACCGTTCCATCAGAAGGCAGTGGAGGAGAGCGCTAATGAACTCAGATCGGGGCAGGTAGCAGTGGCCTTTGAATACCTCCCTCCGAGCCCTTCCATAGGACACTGGCCAGCCATCAGTTATTTTTGTCAGGATCCTTATCTATGAAATGGGAGTTCATTCGTTCCAGCTTCCTACAGACATTTAGTGAGTGACTACTTGGACCGGGTGTTAGAGACACAGGAAAAGCACAACAGACTCCAGCTCCTGAACTCTGGCTCCTGGGAGTTGGAGGAAGGTGGAAAATAAGCAATCCTTAAGTAAAGGAGGCTGTGCATCACTTGGCTATTGGGGCTGTGTGAAAGGTAAGGCAGGGAAGGGAGATCGGAGATGCAGGGCAGGGAGAAAGCCGGGGTGCAGTCTTGTAGACAGTGTCTAGGGAAGGCCTCAACCAGAGGCTGGCATCTGAGCAAGAGGGGGAACCGAAGTAAATACCTAGGCAGTTGTAGGAACAGCATTCCATGCAGAGGGAATGGCAAATGCTCTGAAGCATACCTGGCAGATTTGAGGAGATCAGGGGAGGCCTATGTGGTGGGGCAGAGGGGCTATAGTCAGAGACAGGAGGGAGATGGTCAGAGCTGCCATGGCCGATTTCACTCTACGAGGAGGAATCACTGGGGGCTCTGAAAGAGTGACTGGTGGGATGTGACTTATATTTTCAAAGTATCATTCTGGATTTTAGGTGGAGAAAGGATTATAGGGTAGCAAGCTCAGAAGCATGGAGGTTACAGCTGCGAGCCAAGCAAGAGATGATAGTGGGTTGCATGCAGGTGAGGTGATGGCTGGGGAGCAGTGAGTGGTGGTCAAACTCTGGATATAACAAGATATTAATTGAATGGACTTTACAAGGCTGTGGTACAAAGAGTAAATGAGTTGACACAGATAAAACATTTCCAATAATATCCCAAGTAAGTGTTAATTGTGTTTCTCCTTGATAGAAACACTATTCTTGGTGACAGCACACTAGGAAATTATTATATTATAAGGTTTGTCCTTCCTCCTTCCCTCTCCCTTCCTGCTTTCTTCCCTTCCTCCATGAATTCACGTGTTCCTTCAAGCCTGATATTTGTAAGGATTAGACATGTGGGGTCTGGAGTCCTACAGACTTGGATTTAAGGCCTGGGTATGCTATTTAACAGCTGCACTGTCTTGAGTAAGACTAAGATTTTCAACTTCTCTTCTTAGTCCTTTCATCCCTAAAGTGGGCAGAGCAATGGTACCTACCACAGGGGATTTATTTGAAGATTGAACTGATCTGTATAAAACCCTTAGTCTAGTGCTTCATGTTGTAAATTCTCAATAAGAGCTGTTTTTTTAATCATTGTATTGTATTATTGAATTTGAGTTAGCAGCTCCTAAGTTTTATGCTATATGTAGAAGGTGTGACACTATATTTAACACATCAGTCCTCTAATGGCTCATATACAGAGAGAGCAGCCCAGAGAAGCAGTACAGAGTAGGAACAGAGAAGTCATACAAAGACCTGCATAGCAGAAGAAAATATGGCGTGCTCCAGGGTATTACCCAGTGGTACCTAATCCAGCCTATGAATTCAAGGAAGGCTTCCTGGAGGAAGTGATGTTTAAATTCAACCCTGAGGGATCAACAGAAGTTAGGCAAGTTAGGAATTGGGAAAGGGTTCTTCACAACATTTAGGCAAAGGAAACAACATGAGCAAAACTCCTGAGGCAGGATAAGGCATGATCCAGTCAGAAATGGTAAGTTGTCTGAGAGATCAGTAGAGAAGCCCTCTGTCAGTCAGGTGTTTATCAAACTGATGCAGTAAATGAAATATTCAGAAATTGTGAAATTGTATCTCTTCTTTCACTCACAATTATTCTGTTTGGTAGAATGGAGTTTCAAAAGGAATTCATGATTGTAGCACCTGTCTTAGTAAATGTCCAAATAATGATGTCAATTAGGAGAAAATAAAACTTTTTTGATCCACCACCCTCTCCCCAAGACAGCTTCTCCTCCTATGTCTCATTGCCAGTCCCCACCACCATTTTGCTAATAGCTTCAGCACCATCCTGCAGTGAAAGCAGGTCTGTTTTCCAGCTTTTTCTCCTCTATCTCTCTTTATGCCACTAGGACACACACACACACACACACACACACACACACACACACACAGAGGCACATTTCTTCATTTAACTGGACATAGAACTGTGTCACTTCTACCTCCATAATGTCTCCTACCTTCTCCCTGTCTTTCTAACCTCACTGCCATGATCCATGGCTGTGACGTCACTCACCTAGAGGGCTGCAAATGCCCAACTCATCTTCTGGCCCCTTCTGCTCCTCAGACAGGCCAGTGACTAGAAGACTATTGCTATCAGATTCATCTTATATCAGGGTTCAGCAAACTTTCTCTGTAGAGGGTCAGATAGTAAATATCTTACGTTTTATGGCCCATAGGTTCTGTATTGCATCAACTCAACACTGCCGCTGTAGCCAGAGACAAGCTAGGAATGAATGGGTGTGGCTGTGCGCCAGTAACACTTTATTTACTAGGTCAGGCAGAGGCCAGATTTGACCTTGCCCTACAGCAAAACTTAGCATCACCCCACAACTGCTTCCCGTGCCTTCCAAAGTAATGTCTCTGGCCTGAAGTTAAACACACTTAATACCTCTTCTCATCTACTACTTCAATCACTTTTCTTCTGGATGGCTCCCCACCCACACCGCCACCACTCCCCACCTGTCACTTCCTCTCCCCATAAGGCTCTACCTTCCTGTGCCCCTAAATACTCTCTATCTTCTGAACATGCTCCATGTTCTAATTTGGGTCCTCCAAAATTGGCTTATTAAAATCTTGCGGATCTCTCAAGGCCATCTCTGTCCCTGGTTCCAACTCCCAGGGGTCTTTGTCACCACTGGAGTTCATCCTAGAGAGCCAGAATAAAGTGTTGGGCATTAGAGTTCCTCTTGGTTAGCCTCTGTGGGAAAGGAAGTTCTGTCACCTTAAATGGGATGCCAAGATCCCTTCCTCTTGCCTGAAAATTCTTTGTCACTCTTCCCATTGAGAATCAAGGTCTTTGACCCTCCCTTTTGAATCTGGACAGGCTCTGGGACTACTATAACCATAGAATATGGCAAAAGTGAGTCTGTGTCAGTGTCCAGGCCCAGGCTTAAAAGACTGACATCTTTTACTTTCTGCCTGCTGGAACATGGCTTCTGGGAGCCCTAAGCAGCCATATCCAACTCTTACTACTCTGAGACTATCCACTATCATACTGCAGGTGCCAGATGTTGGCATTCACGTCAACAGTATTAGATGAACTCAGTCATGCCTATCTAGGCACCAGATATGTGGGTAAAGTCATCTTGAACCCCCCCACACTAACCCAGCCAAATATGACTTCCATTAGCACCACATGAAACAGAAGAATTATCTGACCAAACGCAACCCAAATTCCTCACTCACAAACCATGAGTTTTAAAAAAATGGTTGTTTTTTTAAGGCATTGTATTTTAGGTTAGTCTGTAACATAGCAATAAATCAGCAGGACATAAGCTTCTAGATTAGCTACACTGTTCTCTTCAACTCTTTTCCAAGTCAAAGGGCTTTTCACATTCCCATTTATTTTGAAGTTTCTTTTTTTCCTGCCTGAAATTCTCTTCCATTGTTATGATCTCCTTATATTCTTCACTTTTTTCCTACTAGAATTTTTATTTCATCTTTTGTGCACCCATGTAGAATATTACTTCCTCTGTGAAGCTTTTCAGATTTTTCCAGCAGTTATTCACTAATTCTTTGACACTCTTCCAGTTCACAGTTTTAAATTCATCATGGTGGCGATCGCCATGTTTTCTGAATTTTCTTTTAATGTGGTTGCCTTCCCCAGTGGGTTGTGATCTACTCAGAGGCAGAAACCATGCCTTATTCATCTACACAGCATGGTTCTTGGAGTGGTTGCTGACAATTAGTAGCCACTTAATAAATATTTATTGAATGAGTGAATACAAGAGCTGAAATTTGCATTCTGGTAGTTGACATGTGGATTAAAAATGTTGAAGGAGACTTGCTCATTTACCGACAAATCTAATTCAAACTTTCCCTTTCCTCATTCCAGAGGAAAAGATGAATAAGCATAACTTAATTCTAACATATAATGTATGTTAGGAATGGAAATTGAGGCCAAGCTGTGCTGTGATAACAAGTAAACCCTAAATCTCAATGGTTTAAGATGGTGAAGTTTTTTCCTCACTCATGTCATAGTCCAATGCAGATTAGGCAGTTTTCCTAATTCAGCTTTTTGAGCTTCTATCTTATAATTCTGCCAATATTGGAGTTATTTCCTTCTAGGCAAGCAGATAGGAGAAAGGAACTCTGGAGAGCAACTACCACTTTTAATTGCTTGAGACAGAGTGACACATAACTTTTGCTCACATTTCAATTGGCAGGCACCTAGCAACATGGTATTCACCTAAATACAAAGAGGAATGGGAAATGTAGTCTTTCTGTGAAGTTGGAAGATGAAAGGGTATGGCAAATGCATCTTATCTCTCTTAAAGAGACTGTATTAATTTTTGGGAATCAACAAACAGTGTCATAATCTAATGGCTCAAAACAATTATTCACTTTTATCTTATAGTTGTTGTGAGTCAGCTGAGTACTCCTTCAGGTCTCAGATGTAATGGCTGGGATTCGATGGTCTAGAACAGTAGTTTTTAACTGGAGATGACTTACACCCACCACCACCACTATCACCAGAAGACACCTGGCAATGTCTGGACATATTTTTAGTTGTCATTACCCATTAGTGGATACAGGCCAGAAATGCTGCGAAACATCCTATAATACATAAGACAAAGCCCTGCAATAAAGAATCATCTGGCCCAAAATGTGCATAGCAGGGAGGTTGAGAAACCTTTAGGTAGTGTGATCTAATTCAGAGGTCTTGGGCAGTTCAATGTAAGGTCTCAGCTGGGATGGCTTAACTCTCCTCCATGTGACCTTCCATTTTCCAGGAAAGTGGCAAAAGCTTCTTTCTATGGCAGGTCTCAGGGTTTAGAGCAGCAGAAGAGAACAAGTTCCAATATGCAAGCATTTTAAAGCCACTGTCTGGTCTGTTTGTTAATGTCTCATTGGCCAGAGCATTTTATCTCTTGAGGGGAAGAGCTGGAAATGTGGCCATTTTGCTATTCAAAACAAAGATCTTGAGTGAAATTTGAGTTTTGTCTCTAGTCCATACTCCAAAACTCTGTTTAACAAATATTTGTGAAAATTCAATGCATTACAACAGTGTATATTTATGACTTCCTCTTTCCTGAGTTCCTCAGAACATTCATAGTGATTTGTGATGTTCAGAGTGTGGGTCCCAGTGTCAAATTTCCTGGATTGAAATCCCAGGTCCACAGCTTCCTGCTGAACATAGTGCAAGTAGCATAACTTCTCTGTACTTCTGTTTCCTCATCTGTAAATTAGGAATAATTACCAAAGTAACTCCTGATAGGGGTTTTGAGAAGATACAACTAAATAATACATGTAAAATGACTATGCACTCTCTAGAATATAGTAAGAGCTCAATAAATAGAACTTAATTACTGGGAGACAGTGCTTTTTGTTTTGTTTTGTTTTTTTATTTTTTTATTTTATTTTTTGTTTTGTTTGTTTTGTTTTGACTTGGGAAGGAGACACACATGGATTCTAAGTCTTTGTTAAGGTGACATGACTTTGTTTTTTTCTTTCCTCCTGCTTTTTCTTAGGTCACAGATGGAGAGGTAGCAATGACAACTCATTATTGCTAGCTTCTGATAATTTGAGTGCTGGGCCAGCACAATGATTCTCATTCAAGTCCTTGGTGATTTGGAGAAGTGAAGTCTAAAAGGAACGTATGGGCACCATCAACCATCTGAAAGCCAGCCAAGTGGAGGGGGATTAGATGTGTGCACTGTCACTTTGGAGGAGAGAAAAGATCTATCTTTTGGATGGAAGTTACAGGGAGTCTGAATTATACTGAATATAGGGAAAAACAATTTACTGAACCTAAGAGAAAACAATCCCAGAGTGTCAAATGATGGGTTGTTCTTGTGTCTTAAGCTGGTTCCTCAGAAACATGATGATTGGTGTGAAAGTGAAATAGAGAAGTGGGGAGTAGGACAGGATGGAAAGGAGACCAAGGAAGTATATGATATCAAGTGTGGGATACCAACCTTTGGATGGTGAATTTGGCTCACCTTCACAGGGAAGCCAGAAATAATGAAGATCACATCCCAGGGGTCCTGAATTGGGGCCAGAGAGCTGGAGTGTTTATACTTCTACATTCAACTTGGTTATGCCCTGATCATGGCATTCATTCCCAGACACTTCTGGCTCTTTGGACTTTTGTGCTTCTTGGCAATGAGAGTGCTTATGTCTGAAGGTGCCCTCCAATTGCTGCTGTTGGGAGCGAAGGCACACTGGAAGCTGGTGAACACAAACATGGTAAAAGGGATCCAAAGGAATATGGCGGAGCACTGACATCTTCTGTTAAGCTTTGTCTATAGGGATAGTCCATTTCTGAGAAGGTCCAAGCAGAGATGACAACTAAAGATATGGCCTCTCCACACATATTTTTGACTCTGAGAGTCACTTAACAAAGGCTTTCTTGGGATCCTTGGGTGGCGCAGAGGTTTAGCGCCTGCCTTTGGCCCAGGAAGCGATCCTGGAGACCCGGGATCGAATCCCACGTCAGGCTCCCAGTGCATGGAGCCTGCTTCTCCCTCTGCCTGTGTCTCTGCCTCTCTCTCTCTCACTGTGTGCCTATCATAAAAAAAAAAAAAAAAAGGCTTTCTTTAGAATAAAACATTACTATTGCTTGGCTGTATTTGGCCACCTCCAAAAAGAACATGCTTGGAAAAAACCTTCTTCCAAATACCTGAGCCTGGTCACCAATTGATGTATGTTAACCAGGCCTTCTCTGTGGTTATTCAGTGGATTCTGGTTTCAGATAGACTTGGTTTCTTATCCCTGTTCTCTAGCACAGTTTGTAATATACCCCTTTATATGGAAAATGAGATAATGCCAAATAGAGCATAGAAAAACAAAAGATCAAAACTTAGTATCTTCTGTTTCCTAGCTACAGGACCCTGAGAAATTACTTATGCTCTCTGTACTTCAGGCAATACTCTCTGCCACAGAACATGAATTTAGGCTACATAGACGTAAGGTCCCTCTGGTTACAGCTGCCTGTGATTCAAGGAGGCAAAGATGGGAAGAAGTAGGGCCTGGAAGTTTAAATGTAGTGACATCTATAGAGATGACCTTACTCCAGAGGCAGAGAAACTTCGTTGCTCACAGGTGGAAGTGACAAACCATAACCTGCCTAGAATGGCGTTTATATTATTTGGTTGATGGCTGGATTTAGAATTTGTTTGTTTCTCTTTAAGATTCTTTCCAATCCTGAGGTTTGGAAATCTGGAAATGATGAACAAAACCATAATGCTAACGAGGGTTACCTGAGAGGTGCTGAGTTTGTGAGGGAGGAAAAGCAGCCATGAATCAGGTAAAATATTGTGCAGTGAGCTGATCTTCCCATCAATGCTGGGAGGTTATAGTGCCACAACTGAATAGCTCTTTGAAATACTTTACTAAATTACTCTGTTGGGTACCCCTTATTAAGCAATCTGCTTCAGAAAGTTCTTTTTTTTTCCCCCCATGGCTGGCAAAGTCTTACAATTTCATTATGCTGGGGGGCTTGGTACTGTCTCTTTTGAGAGATTTGTCTGCCTGGCAAGTGGCCCGAATTACCTTCCTTGTTGGGCCTTGATAAGTGTCTCTGAACGAAGGGAAAACAATTTGTACAACTCTTCCCGTCAATTGGAAGCTGAACTGTGGGACTGAACAAAGCTTCCCTCCATCCCACAGTGCCAATTTACCCTTATCAAGTGCAACAGAGAAAATGTGGCGGTGCGTTACTGTGAGAATAGTAAAGCACTCCCAACAAAATGAGAAAACAGTTATTGGACCAGTTTTATCAACCCAGAGCTAGCTCTGCAGCAATTTTCATACAATTACGCTGTGTTAGAATCGCCTCACCATATGGCTGGGCATTGATCATTTTGCTGTGATGTTAATTTAATATGTAGTGTGGATGTTTTCTTGTTTTGTTAATAAAATTTTTATTTTGGTATTCTGATTCTATCATAGAATGTATGAGTATTGACAGTTTTTTTTTTAAATGTTGATATTTATAAAATAAAAATCTCTTTCACAAACTCCACACTATTTGAACTTCCATAAGAAACCTAGAGAGGCTCAGGCTACCATTGTTGAGTCCCAGAGACAGAAAGGATGTCTGTGTTAAGAAGTTCCTAATTTGCCCTAAGGTCAAACCAGTGGTAACTGTCATGTCAATATCCAGTCCAGATTTTTCCAGCAAGACACCCTTTCCATGCTGGAACACTGACCTTCCTTTAATAGAATTGCTTTATAGGGATCTCTTTAGGACATGTCCAAGAGCTCTCCCAATCTACTGGAGAAAGGAGGTGTAATCATGAGTGGACATCTGTCCCTGATGTGAGATCTGGGAAATCATGTACCCTGGAGGCCAGAGGCCAGCTCAGACAGATAAGAGAAAGTTACCAATGTAATATAAAGGGGTCATAGAAAAGACTGGAGAGGACCACTGAGAAGCTTTAGTTTTGAAATTGTGTTTCTCAGATCTGCTAAGATTGTGTGAAGGCCTCTCAGAGCCCAATAAGGGACTTCTGTGTTTCTATTTTCTGCTTCAGCCAAAGCTGTCCCATTGTCCCCTGGTTTTAAATATAGGGATTTCACAAACAGTTCCCTTTGGAAAGAAGGTCCACTATGGGACAAAATGTGTGAAAAGTTTGATCTAATCCAGTGCCCTCTCTTTCTGGAGGTGATAAAAACCAGCTTTAGAGGGGGGAAAAATCTACATCCTATAGGAACCACAGCTACATTCCATCTCCTAACTTTCTATTCTGCACACCTTTGTTGGCAAGGTCAATGGATTAAAACAAAGACCCAAAATCTCACTAGTGTTAATGTCTAGGCTTACATTAGCCCTATGCTGTAGACTGCATTTGTAGGTTGGGGGTATAGGGTAGTTGGGAAATCCATATATTAGAGAAAAGCAGAAAGTCTAAATTGCTGGGGAGGGATGTTTAAGTGCTTGTTAACTTTCTAAGGACTTTTTCTTCACTAATATTTTATTATTAATTCAATTAAAATTATTATTCATGGTTAATTTCCATGGCTTCTGTCCATTCCTGCCATCCAGCATCACCTCTTAAGTAGTTTTTCTCTTCTACTTCGCCTACATCAAATTAATCTTATACACAATCATTAAAAAATACCTTTCTAGGATGCACATCTGACCACGTTACTTTCCTATTTGGAACCCGTTTTTTTCTTGGACATGATGACATCCTAACATCTTAGTTGTATTACAGAATGTCTTTCCCTCTCATATATGCACTATTACTTCTCTGGCTTCATTCCCCACTGCTAATCCCATTGTTCCACACATTCCAAGCACAGCCATCTATTTTTCCACCACACACTCATCACTACTTCACACATGGACTCCCAGGCACATGCAGTTCCTCTTATGTAAAATACCCTAATGGCCCTTCTATACCTGGAAAACTTACACTTTAAGATTTATACTAAGGGTTGCCTATATCATGGGAACTCTTTGGGTTTTGTTTTGCCTATACTTATATATGTTGGATAGATATTCTCTAACACATCCGTATGTAACAATTGTTAAACTCCAGTAAAATCTGTACCTTTGACTATATCTCCTATTTGTGAACATTTCCAGGACAAGGGCTACATTTATACTTCCTTAAACCTCATAACACCTAACACAGGACTCGGTGGATAATAGGTGCTTAATAAACATCTGGTGGTCTTAAATGACTCTATTTCTTTTTCTTAATTAATGTATACTGTATTATTCGTTTCAGAGGTAGAATTCAGTGATTCATCAGTTGCATATAACACCCAGTGCTCATTACTTCAAATGCCCTCATTCCTTAATGCCAATTACCCAGTTACCCCATTCTCCCTCCGTCCTCCCTCCAACAACTCTCAGTTTGTTTCCTATGGTTAAGAGTCTTTTATGGTTTGCCTCGGTTTCTGTTTTCATCTTATTTTATTTTTGCTTCCCTTCCCCTAAGTTCATCTGTTTTGTTTCTTAAATTCCACATATAAGAAATCATATGGTATTTGTCTTTCTCTGACTGACTTATTTCTTTTAGTATAATACTTTCTAGTTCTATCCACTTCATTGCAAATGGCAATATTTCAGTCTTTTTGATGGCTAAATAATATTCCTCTTTGTGTGTGTGTATGTGTGTGTGTGTGTGTGTGTGTTTGTGTGTACCACATCTTCTTTATCCATTCATCGTTGATGGACATCTGGACTCTTCCCATAGTTTGGCTGTTGTGGACATTGCTGCTATAAATATTGGGTGCAGGTGCCCCTTCAAATCACTTTGTTTTTATCTTTTGGATAAATACCTAGGAGTACAATGGCTGGATCATATGGTAGCTCTATTTTTACTTCTATTTCTGATCCCATGTTATTTGTCGAGTCTCTTTGAAGGAAATAAAACCTGTAGTACAACTAAGATGTTAGGATGCTCAATGACTTAATATGCAAATGTGATTTGTGAAATGAGAAAAAAAGGATGCCATTTGTTACATCCTCTAAACTTACTTGTCCAGAGAAACTTTTTTTTTTTTACCCCCAGAAACATCTTTTAGCATTAATATTCTGTAGAATATACTCGGAGGATATTGTCATAGTCCAGGGCTAATTATCTCACTCTGTTGTGGAAATACATACTAATCAATATGCTATACTCTACCAATTTATAGAAATGACATTTCCTGGACTGTATTTAGGAGTCTTTGAGGAGCTGTAAATCCCTCTTCTTCTTTTCCCTCTTCTTAGTAAGTGTGAATCGTGATTTCCCCAGTGACCATCCCTCAGGTGGAATTTCTCTCTCTCCATTCAACTTTGGGCCTAATTAAATGTCTGCCATGGTTTTAACAGATTCTACTTAGGAGGTGAGCACTAGTTCTTCTTGAGAAGAGTTGTTTCAGCAAATATAAACGAGCTAGGAGAACAAAAGCAAGAGTTGTGTACAGAGGCACAACACAGTGCATTTACATGACATTTCTACGTTAATGATTGGTTCAGATCCATTCATCATGTGTTTATTGAGTGCTTGCTTGATTTTAGATTCCAGGCTAGGCTTTTTTGATACCAGGATAAATAAGAGCAGATCTTAACCTAGGGCAGCTCAAATTTTAGTGGAAGAGACAGACATATCAGCAGACAATTTCTGAATGTGAGAAATACCTTAGTAGAAGAAAGCAAATGACAAAGAGACTGGGATGATTTACTCTGGGGGATGTTGTAGAAAACAGTCTCCAGAGCAAGCAACACTTGCAGTTTTTGCTGAAAAGTAAGTGTTTTCTCTAAAGATAAGAAAGGATGTTTTTCTTTAATGCATGAGACAGGAGGAAAAAAGGATCAAGGACAAAATCCTGGGTTAGGCTAACAATTAAGTGGCCAGCATCAGAAGTGAATCCAGGCAAGGGAACTGAGAAGGAATATTTAGAAAATTGAGAGGAATATTAGGGAGGAAGATGTCCAGATAGACAAGTTAAGAGAAAGTTCTACGAAGAAAAAAAGGGTCAAAAAGCACCAAATGCTGCTGCAGAAAATCCAACAGTCAAAATCATTGGTTTAAGGTTAATATATTCAATCTTGGGCTTGAATACTTTGGGGCTTCCAAAGACAACAATTTGGACTTCCATCAACTTTTTCCACAGTAGGCATCACTCAATGAAAACCTTAAATGTACTTATGATAACACAGTATAGACAATTGTTACTGAATAAAAGCAAACTTTAGTTAACAAAAATATTTTAAAAACCTGAGGATGAGGATAAAGGATGGAGGGAAGTTTTAAAAAGCCTTGGTGGGAACTGGGAATATAGAGACCTGATATTTTTATCCTGGATTCTACCTTTCAGCAACAGTATGGATTTAGGGAAATCATTTCATTCTCTGGACCTGAATTACCTGTACAGTGAGGAGACTTAACTAGAAGGGTCTCAAAGGTTCTTCCAGACAAGCAGAAGTCCTTATCATGCTTATGTTGAATGACAGAGATTTCATGCTTCCATGTCATACCACAACTTCCAATGTACCCTTTTTCCTCCATCATATTTTAAAGAAGAAGTAGAATTTCAGACAGATTGGAGATTTCCTTGGACAAAACTGAACCTAGAGGAACCTAACTAGTCAACGACTGGAGAAGGGAGAGGAAGCAGGACCATTTTTCCTCCCTTATTTACACAGAGGAAGAATCCTGACTCTTGCATGATTCCCTGTGTGACCTGGAGCAAATTTCTTCAATTCCGTGTTTTAGTTATCTATTGCTGCATAACAGATTTTTACTCCAAAATGTTGTGACTTAGCCCTGGGTGGGGTTTAGAGCCCTTAGGTTTAGAGCCTGCCTTTGGCCCAGGGAGCGATCCTGGAGTCCCGGGATCGAGTCCCACGTCAGGCTCCCAGCATGGAGCCTGCTTCTCCCTCCTCCTGTGTCTCTGCCTCTCTCTCTCTCTCTCTCTCTCTCTCTCTCTCTCTATGTCTATCATAAATAAATAAATCTTAAAAAAGAAAAGACTCTTTAAAAAAATGTTGTGACTTAAAACTATAGATGGGTATTTTCCCTTACTGGTTCTGCAGGTCAGGAATTTAGGATAAGCTTGGTGGCTAGTTCTGGCTCAGGTTTTCCCTAAGGTTGTCAGATGTTGGCCAGGGCTGCAGATGACTTGACTGAGGTGGTGATTCACTTCCAAGCAACTTTCTCACATGGCTGCCAAGTTGGTGTTGACTACTGGAGAGGTTTTAGGTCTTTTCCACGTGGGTCTCCCCACAGAAGTGCTTGAGTTTGTCCTTAGTACATAATGCCTAGCTTTCCTCAGAATGAGCAATTCAAGCAATTCAGGCTGAGTCTTTTAGGACCTAGCCCCAGAAGTCATGTGCTGTTATTTATGCTCTATTCCACTGGTCATACAAGTCAGGGCTGATTTGATGTGGGAGGGGACTATACGGGGCAGAAGCATCAACAGGAAGCATCACTGATGGTCGTGGTCACCTTAGAAACTCACTATGGCACCCTTGCCGACATCATTGTCTCACGGCACAGAGCAGGTGCCCCTTACTTATTCTCATGCATATGGTGCAGGATATGCCAACTCAGGAAATGTTAGTGCTCTCTGCTTCTGATTCTCTTATTTATTTATTTATTTATTTATTTATTATTAATTGATTAATTAATTAATTTCAGAGAGAGATAGCAAGAGAGAGCATGAGTGGGGTGGAAGGGTACAAGGAGAGGGAGAAGTAAGCTCCCCACTAAGCAATGAGCCCAGTGCGGGGCTGGAGCCCAATGCAGGGCTCAATCCCTGGACTCTGGTATCATGAACTGAGCCAAAGGCAGATGCTTAACCACTAAGCCACCCAGGTGCCCTGATTCTCTCTTTCAAAATAGAATTGAATACATTGGATTATGAGGAATTGAAGAGACTTTTCTGAGAACAGATCCTTTCTGGCTGCTGAATGGCTTCATGGAGAAGGTCACATTTGAACTGAGGTTTTGGGAGTATGTAGAGTTTTAACAGTCAGGAAAGATGGGGTTGGAGTGAGATGGTGGGGAAGGTCATTCTAAACAAGGCCTGGCATGGACAGAGACTCAGAGGTAACCAGATAAAAGGATAAGTTTGGGAAGTAGAATTGTTCTGGAATGTAAGATGTGTGAGCATTTGTTTCTTTATAAAGCAGGTCACACCAGGCCACAGAGGAAACAGGAGGATGAGGTTAGAATTTGAGTTTAAGATCCTACTGTCAGGTTCTCAAACCCCAAACACCAAAGGCAGGATTAAAGACAGAATTTGGGGCAGCCTGGGTGGCTCAGTGGTTTAGTGCCACCTTTAGTCCAGGGCCTGATCCTGGGGACCCAGGATGGAGTCCCAAGTTGGGCTCCCTGCAAGGAGCCTGCTTCTCCCTCTGCCTCTCGCTCTCGCTCTTTCTGTGTCTCATGAATAAGTAAGTAAGTAAGTAAATAAATAAATAAATAAATAAAATCATTTAAAAAAGACAGAATTTGTTTTCTGAGCTGATATTCCTCTTTAGAGGTGGTATGTGTAGTAAATGGGGTTTCCCAGCTTTTAGTCATTTTTAGGAGGATTCTATAAATTTTCTCATAAATATGGGTGTGGCAGGCAGCCACTAAGGTGTTCTATGATCACCCCCGCCTCTTGGCAACTCTCTTCTTGTATGTGGGCTGAAACTAATGAGCAGCCCCTAAAGAAGAGAATGTGTTGCCATCCCATGAGATACCCTATGGGGAAGCCCAAGTGGTGAGGAACTGGTCTTTGGCCAACCAACTGCTGTGTGAAAGACATTGGAAGCTAAGCCTGTCCCAGTGGAACCTTGAGAAGACAGTGGTCCCTCCCAGTGGATGCCTTGATTTCAGGCCTGTAAGACACTCTGAACACAGGCATCCTCTGAGCCATATCCAGATTCCTGACCCATGGAAGCTGTGGGGTAAAAATGCTCATTGTTTCAAGCTGTTGAATTTTGGGATAAGTTGTGATACAGCAGTTGATAGCTAATACATATGTATTATCCATCCAATGACCTACTTGGAACATGTCTTCAAATCAACTTACCTTTTTATATAAATAGATTTATTTAAAAGGAAAACATATATTGCAAGTGTAAGAGGTGGTATCAATTTCCAGAAATAGAAGGTTAAAAAAGTAATCCCATTTTCCATATGCTTTGAGGAAGACTAGCTAACTGAAAGAATAGGATATGTCAGGCCCTGATTTGAATTCCATGTTCATTTCCTGCTAGCTGTATGACATTAGAAATGTTCCCTTTTGCTCTAAGGTTTAGTTCCTTCATCTATGTAAGAGGAAATTTATCTTTATCTTTTAAAAAAAAATTTTGGGATCCCTGGGTGGCGCAGCGGTTTAGCGCCTGTCTTTGGCCCAGGGCGCGATCCTGGAGACCCGGGATCGAATCCCACATCGGGCTCCCGGTGCATGGAGCCTGCTCCTCCCTCTGCCTGTGTCTCTACCTCTCTCTCTCTCTGTGTGTGTGACTATCATAAATAAATAAAAAATTAA
The DNA here is from genome assembly GCF_053574225.1 of Canis aureus. Lineage (NCBI taxonomy): Eukaryota > Metazoa > Chordata > Mammalia > Carnivora > Canidae > Canis > Canis aureus. Next base: position 69,313,914 of record NC_135612.1, read on the forward strand.
AAAAAAATGTTGAGGATGAAAGAGACAGTTCTCAATTATGCACCCAATTATGATGATGTTGATGTTGATGGTGAAGATCATAATGGCCATTATTTATAAAAATCCCTAGCCATGCAGCAAGCACTGTGTTAAATGATTTCATATTGCTCTCAAACCTTATGACATGCTCATAGACATTTTGTCATCCAACAAACTCATCTGTAGAGGTTTAACACCTTGTTTGAGACGTCACAATTAGTATAATGGTAGAATAAGAACTGAAGTGTAAATTATTTTCATTACTAAGTTCTTCCTCTCCACCACGATAGACTGCAGACTACACAGAGCTAAAAAATATGCAGCCAATGTCGATTCCCTCCTCTTGCTTAAGAATCAAACTTCAATTTTCCATATCCTACTTAAAATAACATCGAGTCTTGTTTTTCTCAGCCAGATTCAGCTCTGTCTTTCAGATCACTCCCTGTTTTCTCATGGAGCAGTGGTCACGATCCCATTTGTCTAGGTTCACAGCAGCTCGTCAAACATCACCCAGGGTCAATTGGAGCTGCCTGTAGTAATGACAAAATCCATGCCTTCAATTTCTTAATTAACTAAATACAATGAAGTCTGTAAATTGATCAAAGTAGGGTCTCATATGGAATTAATTAGAAAATTGTGGGGCGTACTTGGTGATTCATTCCCACTTGATAAACCTTACTGGGAATTTTATGGATGATCCAAATTAAACCCAGCTGTATTATAAAAAATTCATTTAGAATGTGATAACCACTTCAGCCTTTTTTCTGATTGGAAGCATAGCACACAGCATCCCAGCCTCAGGGTGCTGTGTGAAGAAGCCTCTCTCTGACATTCTGGGGTAACGAAACTGTGAGAAATGTCCAATGGCAGTACCATGTATGGGCTGGTAGGGAGCTTTTATAAACTCTTAGCACCCTTTCTGGGTAGAGGCCTCCAAACATTACTATTGACACTATCACTTTATGTAAGCAGTGCCATCCATCCCCCCATCTTATGGGAAACTAAATAAAAGCATTCTTAGAAGACTTTGAAATGTTTTTGGCCTGCTACAGACAGATATGCAAAACCAGAATGCTTAATATGGCTCCAAGAAAAGTTCCACAGTTTCTCTGACCCCGTTTCCACATATATGGAAATTCTGAGACCACCACTCCATTTAAGCCAAGCATGCATTGGTTACATTCATAAAAAGAATCTATACTCAGCTGTCTGGTCCAGAGCACTGAACCTGGTCCTCGTGGAAGACCAGTGGATAAGGCACCTGTCTTTACCTTCAAGGAGCACTTCAAGGAGCATACCGGTGAGTGGAGAATACGGATGTAGATGGGCAATTTCAGACAAATGAGTTTGATATTAGTATGTGGAATGGTAGCAGCATATGGACAAGTGTGACTATTTCTACCCATGTGGCCTTCTACCCAAGCTCTACTTGAGGTGCTAACTCTTGAGCTGAGCAATGAAAGAGAATACACTGTCATCAGGTAAAGTTGAGGGAGCAGCATGAACCTGGAGGACACATCCAGTGCATGAGCGGGACTGTGAGTGGTCCAAGATGGGCAGAACATTGTATTTGTCTGGGTCCTGACACATTGGAGGTGACAATCTTCCTATAATAGCATTTCCGTTGTGTTGGTTCAGCTAGAACCTTTGTGAGAGTGAATTAAAAATGCAACTAGTATAAAAAATGCAATTAGCTCTTTTACATTGTGTTCATATATGCAAATTAGAGAGGAAACTTGATATAATTATGTAGGAAATTGAGGTTAATAAATACCAGTTTGGGCTATAATTATCTGTACATTCCTGGACAAGGGTGGGTTAGAGCCTGCATTAACAGAGTAAGAGGAAGGAAGCCCTGTGTATCAGACGCTGGGCTATGTGTTTTCCACCAAATTTATGCCTGACTCCTCTGACCATCATGTTGAAAAAGCCCTCTTATCCCCAGTTTACAGATGGTTAAGTCAAAACCCAGAAAGTCAAATCATTTGTTGAAATTGGCATGGCCAGTGCCTGACAAACCTGGATGGCACCTGACTTGATTTGACTTTAAAATTCATGCTCTTTCCTTTTCTCCCACTTTATTCTAATATTATTTGAGGTTTTTCATGCTTTCAAGTTGTACTGGATAGCTCGATGCAAACTAACATCTGAAAATTTGTTGATTTTTGTTGTCTCAAAATACTTAATATGACTGTCAATTAATGAAGTTATAGCTTGTACAACTTGTAACACTATTTGATTTTCACAATCCTAGCTTTTTAGTTTAGAAACAAATAATTAATTTGAGGCATGAAACTTAGCCCGCTCATTTTTATCCTTCAAAATTGGAAACCACCAAAATGTATAATAGGGAAAGTTGAGTAAATTATGCTATACTACTATTATGGAGTATTAAGCAGCAAATGAAAATGTTGTGTTCAATGACTATAAAACATACCAAAAAATGAAACAATTTTCTCTGAATGCATTTAAAACATTTTATATAGTAGGCAAGTATTTTAATAGAAAATTATACTTTATTGTTACTTTTAATTGAGCAGACATAATACAAAGACACCATCATTAGATTTTATATAGATTTTATATAGATTTTATATTCCACCATCATTTGAAATTGGGCCATTTTGCTTTAAGAACAAAGTACAATAAATATCTCTAAATAATAATATGAGTGCATGATTAATTGGCCATCTGATTTATACAGGCAAGGTGAATCAGTTCCAGGATATTTGTAGTAAGAACAACAAAGCAGACATCGGAATGGGTCCCAAAGCCAGCAATTACTCCAAGACACCTCTTATTTTCAGACACAGTTTCTGAATTTACTTTTGTCACTTTTTCTTTGCCCTTTTTGGTTAATCTTTTTTTTGCACAGACTTGTGCTGTGCCCCATCTGCTATGATTCACCCTGTTCTAATTATACAGTAGGCATCCTGTCTCTATGAACCAGAATTTTATCAGGTTTTTTATATATACATATATATAATTAATCAGGGCTTCCCAGGTGAAAGAGGCAAATGCAACATTTTTTAAAAAGACATTATTGCTGGAAGTAATTCTCACAGGTCTGGAAGCACCTGATATTCGTGGTGATTTGGGTCAGACGGGAAACTCGTGTACATTAAGTATCTCCATTTCCTGGAAGGCTGCTTGATGCAGGGCAAGACTCACAGCCCTAGGAGCAGGACTCCTGACATCTTGCCACAGTCTGCCTTTTACTAACTGTGACACTTGAGTATGTCACTTAACCCCTTGACTCAACTTTCTCTTCTTTTAAGATAGCACAAAATCTCTGATCTTCCCTCCGGGTCCGATCCTGATCGCTCCTTCTTAACTGAATCGCTTTTTCCTTAGATTCAATAGAACCACTTATCTATTCAACGGGTATTATTGGAGCACCTATTTATAGGCGACCCAAGGTTTGGAGATACGGAATCCAACTATAGTTCTGCTACTCGATAACTAGGTCAGGCCTGACAATTCATATCTATGTTTCTACTTTCTTAGTGAATATTTATGTCACATCTACTAGGTGTCAGGCACTGTTCAAAGCACTCTACAAGCGTTAACTTGTATTCTCCATTTTACAAATAAGGAAACTGGGGCACAGGAAGTTTCAGTAACTGAATACTGTGGATCAAGTCATGTCTTCCCAAATTCATATACTGAGGCCCAAATCCCAGGACCTCAGAATGTGACTGTACTCAAATGTAGAGCCTTTAATGCAGTGATGAACTTTAAACAGAGCTGTTCAGATGGGTACCTTTACAAGAACAGGAGATCTGGATGCACAAGGAGATGCCATGTGTTCATGCAAACAGAGAAAATACCTTGGAGGACGAAGGGACAAAGTGGCCAACGAGAGGAAACCAAGCCTGCCCACACCTTGATCTTGGACTTCCAATCTCTAGAACTGTGAGAAAATACATTTCTGTTGTTTAAGGTGCTGGGCAGTGGTGTTTTGCCATAGCTGCCCACAGACTGACACGCCTACCCAAAGTCATGGAATTGATAAGAGCTGGAGATTGGATCCAGAGTCTGTGAACATAAACACAATGCTCTGCTGTATCTCAGAGATATGAATATGCCTTCCCATATTACCAAATATGAGTAGAAAAAGCCTACTGTTCGGAATGAAGTACATCCAGGTACTAGTTAATCCCGGCCTGGAGAGTCATTAGCTATGTGACCTTGGTTAGGGAACAGAAACTCTCTGATCTTCAGGGGTCTCATCTGTAATGCTAAGGTGATAATACCCACCTCACTGAACTGTTAGGTGGGATAGAATGCGCAGTGCTGTGTAAAGCACCTCCTAGGGTATGCGAAACAGACAGAAGATTTAAATGTCACTTTCCTTCCTTTCCACAAGGTAATGAATGCAGAGTAGCAGAGATGTCAAAATTGCAGGGGAATGTCCACAGAAAGCATTAGTAATAATACCTAGCTTGTATGGCATGCCTTCTACCTGCCAGGCAGTGTGCATATACCTCTGCTTCCTAAGAAGTAGCCCATGGAGATTTTTTATAATTCCTCCTCCTTTTAAAGATCAAAAAAACGGAAGCTCAGAGAGTTTCAATAACACACTAAGGTCATAGAAAGTACCCAATAGAGGGAGGAGTTGCCCATGGTGGTTCCTATGCCAAAGCCTGAATTCTTGCAGCCTTCATGCTTCCTGTTAGACTCCTTGTTAATGACTTCCTAACAAACCCATAAGCTTCTAGAGGTCAGGAATTATATTTATTTTGTGTGACTCCCATTCTAACCAGTATTAGAATTCACTTTGAATTCATATTCCATGAACAAATAAGCATAAGCATATCACAGGTGTACCTACCTCTGATCCTGCTGGGTTCCTCGGAGATGATGGGTGAAGCTCAGGGACCTGGGCTGACTGTTGGATTCTGTTGGACCTTCTGGAATAGCTGTGGCTCCCATCACACCAAGTGTAAGGATACACACACATTACTATCCAGCAGGCTGCTCACCCAGCCAACAGGGGCCCTTCTGTGGCTCCGAACAACTCCACCACATTCACAGTCACACTGTCCCTGAGCTCCCCTGACTGTTAGGTCCTCTAGTGGGCAAGAGAATATGAAACTTCCTGACTCTTCCTGCCCCCAAATCTTAACTCTTACTTTTTAACATTCAGGGCCTCTGGCCTCCCACCAGATCAATATACCATGATCTCTCACAGAAAATCACTTCAAAATGATGCGCCCTTGGCAAGGCAAGAGCTGGTCAGATTCTCTGCAGATCAATGGCTGCACTCTCAGGAGAGCGGGGTGTGCTGTTTCCTTATTACAGTTCGAGGATTGCACTTAACCTTACAACAAGGGTGCCCTTGAATGCTTAAGTAGGTGGCTTTTGATCTGGGTCCTGAAAAGTAAGTAAGAACTTTGCAAGAAGGGACAGGAAGGCTGGGAATTGAAGAAAGAAAGGCCACCATGTGCAAAAACATGTAGGGGAGAGTCTAACAAACAAAAGCAAAGCTGGTGATTCACTGAGCACCTACTTTATGCAGGTACTCTGGAGGGAGGTCTAAATCCTCCCCAAACTACTGGACAGTGACCACTTTTATCTCCATTTTATAAAAAGAAAATCTGAGGCTCAGGGAGGTCATGTAACCTTCTCAAAATAACATAACTGGTCATCGACAGAGAGTTTGAATGGCAAATTGGCTGATCCAAAGCCCACTCTTTCTAGAAAGACAAGAGGCTGTCCTATTTAGCCCCCAGACTCCAGTCTCAGATACTTGCTTATGGGAATGGAATTAGTTGGTTGGTTTGTTCATTTGTTTTTCAAGTGGTGGTCTTGGAACTTGATAAGTAGCATGGCCAGGGGTTCCACGTGGGGAACCCCTTCCAGAGAGGCTTCATGCCAGGAGGAGCTGTGGCACCTCTGTTCTCTGTCTGTGGTATTGGAGAAGGTAACTACTTTTATGAGGATCAGAGGGGAGAATTTCAGACTTTGAGATGGAATTTTAGGACAAGACACCACAACAAATATCTTCACATGCGTGGCAACTAGATTCCCATTTAGTTGGAATTTATTCTCTCAGTTATGTATCCTTGACTCACCAAATATGTACTAGTCCCTGGGCACCAAGCATGTGCTAGTCACTGGGGCACCAAGTGGGCAGGTTGTCTCCTGCTCTGCCCCCAGAGGACTCGCTCTCAAGTCTAGGGTGGGCAGGGCAGGCGGGCAAATGAGTGCCCAGAAGTGAGAAGCCTGAAACTGCTAGAAAAAGCAGTGAGTGATGCTGTCTTAAGTGGAGTTGCCGCGGGGAGGGGTCCCACAGTGCGTTGGATCCACAGGTTCCTGGAAGGACAGAGGGCTGCTTGCCATCTGGTTTCAGAGCTGCCACAAGATCCGGACAACAGCCTGAGGACCTGGAAATAGGTGCGAGGCGAGTGAGGGTGGTCTAGTCTGGGTACTTGAGAATAAAAGGTCACCCAGACGATGCATTCCTGTCTCATGGGCCATCTTGTGCTTGTCTTTGAAGAAATTGGCTTCTCATGAATGAGAAAGTTCAAACTTGCCAGACATGTAATCCATCTGCTAAGGTGTCAGTTCAGGTAAGATGTTGGGGATTCAAAGAGACTCTATTTGATGCGGCTCCTCAAAATCACCTCCTGCTCCTGTTAAAGCGATTTTTATTGAACATTTACTAGGGGATGCAGGCATATGCAAAGGTCCTCATACACAGGAGTCCCCTTGAGAATGTATATTCCATAGGTATGGATTTGTACTCTCTTCCAAATTACTGCCTCAGTTTCTCTGACCCTCTTTGCTTCTGATTATCTTCCCCAATCTGCCCAATCTCTCTGTCTCTCTGTCTCTGTCTCTCTCTCACACACACTGTCACACACACACGTCCACCTGATTGTCTTGCCTCCTTTGTTCCTGCCTCCCTCTGTCCGCCTGCTTCCATACTTTCTTTGCCATTATTTGTAAGCGCAGCGTGGCAGTGCCCTGGAACCAATTTCCTGCAGCTGTAAAGCTCCCTGTGCCAGTCACTGATCACAATCTGTCCCAGATCATGGCAAGTCAGGAGCAATCCTTTACATGTGCACAGGGATTTATAGTTTTCAAGGGAGTTCTGAATTTTTCATCAATTTTCTCTGTTAATTCATGCCACAGCTCTGGAAGGGAGAGATTCAATAACCCGCCTGTGTTTACTAAGGACCCACCAGGCATGGACATAAGGAGTGAGTTAGAAGTGCTGAAGAGCCAGCTGGAAACCTGTTAAAAAGTCCAGTTCCCACGGTCCCCCACAGAGATTCTGATTTAGGAGAGACCAGGAATCTGCATTTAAAAACTCTTTAGGGGATTCTGATGATGGAGTCCTAACTTAGAGAAAAGTGGTCTGGGTGCTTCTCCAACTTTGAGGTGTACAAGATCATCTGGGGATCTTGATATAAGGCCATTTCTTATTTAGCAGGTTTGGGGTGGGGCCTGAGATTCTACATTTCTTTTTTTTTTTAAGATTTTATTTATTTATATATTTATGAGAGAGAGAGAGAGGCAGAGACACAGGCAGAGGGAGAAGCAGGCTTCATGCGGGGAGCCCGACGTGGGACTCGATCCCGGGACTCCAGGATAACGCCCCAGGCTGAAGGCAGGCACCAAACCGCTGAGCCACCCAGGGATCCCCAGATTCTACATTTCTAACAAGCTGGTGCTCAGGATGCTCTGGCCGGGGCCACACTGGGTGTAGCAGGAGTCTAATAGCTATTATTCTCTGTTTCTCCCCCAGATCTGGAAATCATAGCAGTAAGGCCACTTCCACAAATTCGTAGAACTAGTAAGTGGTAGATCTGGACTCGCAGCCATCATCCTATTGTTGTTTTAATACTTTGCCCAGAGACTCCCAATGGGAGGACTAGGAAATGATGAGATCACGTGAGAAGCACATGAGAGGATGGAAGCAGGACATTGAATTTTGCAGGCTTTGGGACAGTCTTGCTCATGCTTCTGACTGGACCAGCCAGCCCAGCTGCCAGCCGGGCTCCCACCACTGCCTGGCATTCCCCAGGGCTGGTCACCACTCTCCTCAGGGAGCCCAGGGCCATAGGAAGATAATGGCTGATGGGATCCCATAGGCCTGAGTTAAAATTTGGCTTTGCCAGTTCCCATCGTATAGGTATGGTATTGATGTTACTTACCAATGAGGACATTTCAGTTCATTTCCCTGAGCCTCATGAAGTTTCTTTTTCATAAAGCAAAGGTCATCTTCTGCCTCCCAGAAAACCATAAACATAATACAGGGCCCTGATATAGTAGGGTAGGTGGAACTCTGAGGTCTTCCTGATGTGGGCAAGGTGACAGCAGGGGTTGATGCCCAAGATGGTAGCAGAGTCACGACCCTAACTCAGACCCTCTGACCCGACTCTTCTGCTCTTCTCTGTTTTGTGCAGTCCCTGGTATTGGTGAGCTCTTGAAGGGCAGCGACTGTGGGGATTACATGTCGTAAAAGCACTTATGAAGGTAGCTGGCCTACGGAACAGGGCAGCATCATCGCCACTGCCCTTGCTGTGATGCACTTGCATTTCCTACAGGTGCCTGGAACACAACAGAATCCTGTTGTTGGAGGACACGTGGTAGCCATGGAACCTAATCAGGTGACACTGAATGACTTCAGGACCTATTTCCACTTAATTCTGGGCACCGGATGAATTGTCCTTGGGAATACATATGACTATTTAGACATCTGACTCTTACAGTCTTGAATGGCCTCTTTTCGGATGTCCTGGAAACTTGCTTCTTTGTGTTCACATCTTTTGCTATCAGTGCTTCTCACTGCCAGACAGCCCTGCCTGGAGTTTGACCTTCCTTCAGACTGTAAATCTCCTGCTCCCGGTGGGCCGTCTCCTTCCTCCGGCCCCTCTCCAGGCAGAGATGCTGCCCTGCTGTCCACTCTTACCTGAAATGCACCTACAATACAACTCTTCAGACACGGAAGATAACGGAAGCTAAATAGGGGTTACTATTCATTCTCCTATGATCTAACGTCTTCCTATTGTGTAGGGTCATTCCAGGCACCTCAAAGCTGTCAGGTTTTTCTGCTGCAAAATAGGAATGATCACATCAGTCCAGTAGGAAATAATGATGGTCAAGCAGCTTGATCACTTGATAATCAGTCTCTGTGCTCAACTCCATGGGGGTTCTCTCCTTGAAGCCAGGGAGACAGGTCTTATTAATATACTCATTACAGATGGGAAACTGAGGCATTAGAAATAAAGTAACTTGCCCAAGATGACAGCAGGGCTACACGCCTGTTGGCAGTTACCTTCACTGGTATTCCTCAGGCAATCAGTCTCATTGCTCTTAGAACAAAAACAAAATCCCAGCTCCTTAGTGGGCGTTCTGTGTGACCCAGCCTGTGCGCATCTGTGCGGCTCTCACTCTTGATATATCTCCCCGGTGCTTGGGATGTGATATTCCCATGGAACTCTAGGCAGATATTTCCTCTCCCTGCCTTCTCACCTCCCACCTGGTGACTCATCTCTTAGGGACTCTGCTCTGGGACCACAGCAGCTTGGTTAACCTTTCCAGGGAAGCCTTCAGTATGGTGCCCATGCAGGAAATTCCACCTCAACAGATACAGTGCTCCTGACCATGGCTTCTTTCCCATTTCCTTATCTGCCTTCCACTTCATAATGAGCTTCCTGAAGGCTATTTTGTTTCTCATTTTATCCCTAGCGCCTAGCAAACTGCTTGACCCTAATAGTCATTTCCTAAATAGCTGAATAAATGAAACTGCTGTGGCTTCCCCACCTTGACCCTGGCACTAGACTCTGAGCTTAGACATCTCCGGAGTCATGTGACATGCTGATACCATTCACGTTATGTTTACATGTGTTATTTTTCTGAAGCCCAGAAACCCTATTCATCTTGTTTCTTCCCACGATGTCACAAAATGGTGTTCAATGAATAAATCCTTATAATTGAGTCAGAGAATATAAAATTTAAATCATTCATGATCATTGAGTATAAATACCTCTCTTCACAGATGAAGGACATACGCTTATCGAGTTAATGAATTTGCTTATAAAGCTCAGGTACACGTGGCACCTGAGTGGTTTAGCTGGGTAAGTGTTTGCCTCAGGGTCCTGGGATACAACCCTGCATTAGGCTTCCTGCTCGGAGGGGAGTCTGCTTCTCCTTCTCTCTCTGTTCCTCTTGCTCTCTTTCAAATAAATAAATAAAATCTTTTAAAAAAATTTTAAAAAGCATAGGTACAAGGAGGAAGAGAGTTAACAATGTCACAGACTTTGCTGTCACACTTATCTGGGTTGGAATTCTGACTCCATCACTAATTAGTTTTATAACTTTGTATCATTTCTTTAATTTCATTGAATCTCAATGTTCTCATCTTGAAAAGTGGGCTCCTAAGAAGTAACTCATCGGGATGCTGGAGTAATTATATATTAAACACATCAATTGAGAAGCTGCTTCTGAAAGTCCCTGGAACTGGCTGCATAGGGCAGGCTTAATCCTCATCAACCCAGAGAGCTTCATTTCCCTGCTCTGCCCCTCACTAACTGGGTGATCTTGAGCAACCTACTTAACCTCTTGGTGTCTCAGCTTTCTCATCTGCAAAATGGGGATGATCATAATTATACCTACTTCATTTGATTATTATGAAAACAAAAGTTCTAGTTACTAAAAGCATCTCCCACCCAGGAAAAAGTAACTACAAGACTTACCCTATTGGAACACTGAGCAGATGCTGGCTGTGAAGGCAGAGGCTTAGGGATAATTTTAGACACAGGTCTTACCATTTGTGTTCTTTGATCACTGAGCATGGGACTTACTGTGAATGGTGTGGCCACCTCAGTGACTGGCCTCTCTCAGGAGAAGTCACATCATTTTTCTACCTGACACACTGTGTATGAGTCAGGGAGACAAGATGCGACAGATGTGTTCTCGCTGAGAAACCAACCCAGAAAGAGTCATACTGCATGGCCAGGAGTGAGAAGATAGTTTGCTATTTTGTGTGTGTGATTGTTATTGCCATGTCTGTTTCTAACTCAGCGTGAGGGGAAATATTCATAGAGGAACCCTTGTGGATCTTGGGAGATTGACCATGTGGAGTCAGTGATGCGGGCCAGGGAGTAATAGAGCCTTTACAACTGCTTCCTCCATGTTGCTCGGCAGGATGCCTCCATCAGGACCAGATGCACAGGGACCCCAGGGAGTCCTAAGTGCCCATCAACTTTCCCAGCCATTCTTTGTCTTCTTGGGAGCCTTCTTTGTGTATCCATGTAGTCACATTTTGATTCATTCAACAAACACTTATTGGTCACTGCTGCATGCCAGGCACTGGGCTGCCATAGTGCTAAACAACAAGAGCCATCACATCAGGGTACATACAACCTATAGGATTAGAAAATTTCAGAGCTGTATAGGAAGGGCAATTATAACTGCAGAGAAGACTGGGGATGCTTGGGTAAGCATGGACTCAGCCTGGGCAATCATCTGAGAAAGGCTTCTTGGGGAAGGTGGAATAGGATGGGATTTGGTACCACTCAAGACACCAATATCACAACATGGCAGAAGGCTTGGACATTACCTACCTCAACTTCCCCATCGAATGGATGGAGGCACAGAGGATGCCAGAGGAGAGAGTCCACTGCATGGCTGCAGTATAGAGGCTCTGAGCACTTAGGGTATCCAAAAGTCACCATCTGAATTACTGGCAAATGACCACAAATACCAGGGACACTTACATGGATGTTGTTTTGCTCTGATGTAAACGTGGTTCATATGTGGTTAAGCAGAAGTAAGGCACTTTTGAGGGTGCAAAGGGACACATTAATTATGAGGAGACAACAGGCAACAAACAGGCCTGTCTTCAAAGGAAGGCATGGAGAGGCAGGAGGCAGGCAAACTCAAGTCCAAAAGCATATTTTCACCCACTGCATGTGACCTTGGAGGGTTGGACTGTGTGACTCTCAGGGGAATGTAATGCGTAAAAGCATGTGCACTATTGTCATCAGATGTCCTAGGTTTAAAGTTGCCAGATGTAGTGGAGAAAAATACAGGGCAGTCCAAAATATGCAAAGAACTCTAACAATTCAACCATCAGAGAACAATCCTATTAAAAAAGTGCATCAAAAACTTGAACAGACACCATGTCAAAGAACATAGATAGCTAGAAAATAAGCATTCAAAACATGGTCCACATCTTACATCATTAGGGAAATGTAAGTTAAAACAACAATGAGATACCACTGCACACTTAAAGTGGCTAAAATCTGAAATATCAACAATATCAAATGCTGTTAAGTGTGTTGAACAACAAGAGTTTCATTCATTGCTGGTGAGAACACAAAGTAGTACAGCCACCTTGGTAGACTGTGGCAATTTTTTTTACAAAGCTAAGCATCTTACAAATATGATCTGACAATCATGTTCCTTAGTGTTTACCCAAACAGTTGAAAACTTAGGTCCACATGAAAACTTTATTCGTAATTGACAAAACTTGAAAGCTGCCATGACATCCTTCAGTAGGTGAATGGATAAAGTGTGTTTCATCCAGACAATGGGATGTTATTCAGTGCTAAAAAGAGGTAAGCTATCAAGGCATGAGGGATGTGAAGGAAGCTTGAATGCAGATGCCTAAGTGAAATAAGCTAATCTGAGAAGACTACATACTCTATGATTCTAACTATATGGCATTCTGGAAATAGAAAAACTATGGGGACAGTTAAAAGATTGCCAGTTGCCAGGAGGAGGTATAAATAGTCAGAGCACAGGTTTTTAGGGCACTGGAAATACCCTGTTTGCTACCATGATGATGGATAAACTTGTCATGCATTTATCCAAACCCATAGAAGCCACAGCCAAGAACAAAACATGATGTAAATTCAGTTTTGTATTCTCTCACTCTGATCTTTTTCTTCAAATTTTGTGATGGCCTAATAAAACTTGTAACATGTAGTTGTGCATCTCACTACTTTTGTTTTTCTTACTATTTCTTGAGGGCGTAATTTAGGAGTGAGTCACTGCCCCACACATGCAGGCTTGTCTCATATAGCCTAATCATCTTCCCCCAACCCTGTTTAATTGATACTATTCATTCCATCTTGCAGATGAGAACACAGGTTCAAGGAGATAAAAGTTACACAGCTGGAACATGGCAGAGCTAGTTATCAAATGCCATCTAGCCTAACTCCATACTTTCCCATGGCATCATGTGCCAGCACCCCAAGTCCAGAGGTAAATGAGAATTGTCTTGAAATAAATCAACAGAGTGTGTGATGTTATCCACAGCTACTTTATCCTTCATGGCCCTGCCCAAATATCCACTCTCTAGACTCACCTTCATGAGGCCTTCTAGATGCCCATCTGTCTAGAACGGCATTGGCCTTCAGAATTCACTGAAAGCATGCAATTGTGGATTTAATTAGATTATCTATATTTTAATTCATTTTTTTCTCAGTTTTATATTACCAATAATATTTTTAGTATTTCTGGGACCAAGCCCATGTCACACAACCCCAGATCGCATTTTCCTCTATTCTAATCCCAAATCATAAATTCAGGCCATAGGGAAGAGATTTTGTATATCAGGGGAACTCCTTGTCTAATGTCTTCAATTTATAAATGAGGATGCTGAGACTCAAAGAGATTAAGTAATTCAAGCAGGGCCACTCAGCTAGCTCATTCATTCATAGGCATTATTCATTCAGTATCTATTTTATGCCAAGTACAATGGGAAGGAAATAGGCAAAATGAGAATAAATAAGGAACTAAACATGATAATTTCCCAGAGTGACAATCACTATGTTGGAACAAAGCACAACAGAGGATGTGACAGAGAGCAGGGGATGCTGAGTTGTGTAGAGTGGTCAGAGATACCACACTGAAAGAAGTGATTGCACAGAGACCAGAATGAGAAAATGATGTGGAGTTCTGGGGGGAAAGCATTTCAAGCCACAAATGGAAAGATCTGTGGTGTCGAATAATGCCATTGTGTTCAAGGAGTAGAAGGAAGACAATAATTCTGGAGGTAAAGAGCTTACAGTCCAATGACAATATAAGGAGAAAGCATTTGAGGGTTTTAGCAGGGGAGCCAAAAGGTTCTAATTTACATTTGCAACAGTCCTCTGGCTGCTATGTGAAAAATGAGTTGGAAAGAAGCAAGAATGAAACATAGATCAATTAGGAAAGCATTTCATTATTCTTTTCTAACAGCTTTATTGAGGTATAATCAATATACACAAAATTGCACATACTTAATGGACATAATTTGATTAATTTGGACGTATGCATACATCAGCAAAATTATCACTGCAATACCCAGGTAGTAGACATATCCATCACCTCCAAAAACTTTCTTGTGGTCCTTTTGTGTGTGTGTGCATGTGTGTGTGGTAAGAAAACTTAACATGAGATTTACTCACTTAATAAAGTTCTAAGTGTACTACTGGTAACAATAAACACTATGCTGGACAGTGGATCTCTAGAACTTATGCATCTTGCATAATTGAAACTTCATGCTAATTGAACAATTTCCCATCATCCCAGCAGCATAACCTCCCTACTCCCACCCCAGCCCTGGTCATCACCATTCTGTTCTCTGCTTCTGTGAATTTCACTCTTGCAGCTTAACTTATGTAAGTGGAATCAGGCAGTATTTGTTCTTCGGTGACAAGCTTATTTTACTTAGTACATTTTCCCCCAAGTCTATCCATGTTACCACAAAGACAAGATTCCCTTCCTTTTTAAGAAGAAAGTTTTATTTTGTTGAGGTAAATTTCTTCTATATCTACCTTGTTGAGGGTTTTTTTTTTTTAAAATCATAAACATTTGCTGAATTGTGTCAAATGCTTTTTCTGTATCTACTGAATATCATGTGGCTTTCTTCTTTTATGTTGTTAATGTGGTATATGACATGCATTGATTTTCATATATGGAAACATCCTTCTATCCCAGGGAGGTTTCCACTTGGTCATGGTGTATATTCCTTTCACTGTGGTGTTGAATTTGATATCCTAGTATTTCGTTGAGGATTTCTGCATTTATGTTCCACAGGGATGTCGGCCTCTAGTTCTCTTTTTGTGTGATGTCTTTGTCTGGCCTTAGTATCAGGATCAAGCTGACCTCATCAAACACATTTGGAAGGGTTCCTCTTTATTCAGTTTTTGGCAAGAGTTTAGGAAGGATTGGTTCAATCTCCTTACTCATTATGGATCTGTTCAATTCTTTTCTTTCCTTATGATTCATTCTTGGTATGTTATTTGCTTCTAGAAATATTTCAATTTCTTCTAGGTTGTCCCATTTGTTGGCACCTAATTGTTCATAGCAGTATCTTGTGATCCTTTGTATGTCTGTAGCATCAGTTGTAGTGTCTCCTCTTTCGTTTCAGATTTTATTTAATTGAGTTAAAAGAACCGGGTTTGAAATTTCATTCTTTGGATGCCTCGACATTCTCTGTCACCTTTCCCGCATTTCTTACTGCTGTCTGCCCTGGTTTGCCTTTTATCTTAAAATATCTGTCTATAAAGCTATTCACCAGGGATATTGCATTTTACCACAGAGATGACCCTGGGTAAGTAAGAAGGTGAGATGACCCTCTTCAGGTCTATGTGCTGGATCAGATTTGGGATGCATTTCTGAATGAAAGGTAGCCTCTGAGGTGTTATTGTGCACAGTGTTCATTCCTGGAAAACTGCTGTTCTCAGAGCACATAGGCTACACCCTAGTATGCCATCTTTCCAAAACAAATCAAAGCAAAACAAAGAGACAGGGGAGAGCAAGGAAGTTCCCAGGGGCACATTGCTCCAGGCTCCCACTCCTTAGTATCCTTCTGGCACAGTATTTAAACACTGGCCAGACAATGAATTTGTTTGAAGAATGACCAGTGGCCACAGTGTCCCTATGCATATTACCCATGAATATACCCCTCTCACTTTCCAAGCATATGTTAATTATTTCCCTATATTCTTCTGGCATCTGCTGTGTTGAAGAGTGAACAAGTGTGCCTGCAGTGGGAGGGGCCTCAGCTGCCAGTAGATATTTGCACTCCAGGCAGAGGTTCTAGCTGACTCCAAGGAGAGAATATCAGCTAATATTATCATGTTATTGAGAAACGTATTTTTTATAGTCTCCTGGTCTGCATTCTTTTGCTTTATCTTGATGTTAATTTTGAGTTTACTGAACTCACAACTGAGTACAGTGAGGGCAGGGACTCTAGTATTTGGGGCCAAGAAAATGATCCTGAAGAGAGATGGGGGAAATGTATAGGTCTCTGATTTCTTGGCACCAGAGATCTTGGAGTCAGGAAGAGGCCTCCAAAAATGCAAAGGAAGTTTGTAGTCAGAATGGCATATCAGGAGGAAAAAAATAAAATAAAAGCAGGGGGAGAAAATTAAAACCCAGATAAGGAAATGAGATGACAAAGAGAAGGCAATTCTACTCAAAGCAACTTACTTAGTCCACACAATGGCTCAGCAAGGATATATCCCTTGTCCTAGTCCTGCAACAGAGACAAGGGACTCTCTGAGATATGAAATTATCTGGTTTATTAATGCAAACAGCGAGGTCCAAGGGCATGTTTTGAACTCAGGTATTCCTGTGATGTGCCCTGCCCTAAGAAGGGGTTATGATATAAAAGGAATGTGCAGGAATAGAAAGCAATGAGCTCCATGTGTAGGTCACACAGGTAGGGGAGACTCTCCCTGGAACCTGTCCTTTCAGAATAGACAAGCAGATTGGTCAGTGGATGAAGGACCCTGAAGCCTTTGGTTTTTCCTTGCCTGCACAAGTAGTTGAGGTTTAGCAAGGTTTTCTGGGACACCTGGGAATCTTTAATTTGTGGTTGTCCAGATACTTCTGGGTGACTGAGTAATCATTTTCTATTTCTCTGAACTCTCTGATTTCTTATAGTAATATTTTCCAAATCCTTCCTGATAGGAACTGAATTAATCAAGACTCCGCTGATCACAAGTTACAGAAGCTCATCTGAAGCAAAAACTAGGGATTTTATTTGCTCATAAAATAGAAAAGTCCAGGAAGTTGACCGAGCTTCACATATAACTGGATCCAGGTATGCAATGTTGTCATTTAGATGCAACCATTTTCTTCCTCTCTAGACACGTGTTCCTAAACACTAGATTCCTTCTCAGGTGGACCATTTTTTAAAAGATCAATCTATTTATTTAAGAGAGAGAGAGAGGTGGGAGGGGCAGAGAAAGAGGAGAGAGAGTCTCAAGTAGACTCTACACTCCATGCAGAACTCCAACCTGGACTCAATCTTACCCATGAGATCATGACCTGAGCCAAAACCAAGAGTCAGCCACTCAACTTCCTGAGTCACCTAGGCACCTCTCAGGTTGACCATTTTAAAGCATATCATGGCTTATTTGTCTCCAGGTTTGCCTTCTCAGTAAACCTGTCAAAAAGAATATGTTGCTCCTCAATAAATTCTGGAAAGTCTCTGATTTGCATAGCTTCTAGTAGCCCATTGTTGTTACTATAATCAATAAGGCAGAGGGATCAAGGGATAGGACATACCGATTGGCCAGGCTTGAAGCACAAGCCCTCATCCAACTCTGAGCCCATACCTGGACTACAAGCCTGCTCCTCAGTCACATGACCATTCCAAGAGTACAAATGCATGCATGGATCTCAAGCCCACTTGG
This sequence comes from Canis aureus, assembly GCF_053574225.1. NCBI lineage: Eukaryota > Metazoa > Chordata > Mammalia > Carnivora > Canidae > Canis > Canis aureus. The sequence continues at coordinate 69,331,583 of NC_135612.1, forward strand.
AGCACAAGCCCACACCTAGACCATGAGCCCTTGGACATGGAGAGGGATTAGATAGATCTCTTGCCCCTGAATTGATGGCACGTGGAAAGGTGGGAGAGATAGCTTGATGAAAGTCAGGTGCTGATGTCAGACGATAGTGGAAAGGATTCTGGAAAGAAGTACCAAAACATACATACATACATAAATAAATAAATAAATAAATAAATAAATAAATAAATCACCAAAAAACAAAAACAAACCAGAGAGAGAGAGAGAGAGAAACATGAACAGATACAATTGATGCCCTTTGTAGGAAGTACATTATCTAAACCTGCATTGAGCCTTTTCTAAATCTTTGCTATTGAAAGAGCAGTCTGGGAACCAGCAGCTGCCAGGTCATCTGGGAGTTTGTTATAAACGCAGAATCTCACGCCTCACCACTGGATCAGAATCTGCATTTTAACAAGATCCCTCTGAGAGCTGTGTGCACATTCAAGTTCGAGGAGCACTAATCTGAACTTTGTCAATCATTATTTTATCGATAAGCAAGTATTCCTCAGGAGGAAGGGAAAAAAGCAGTTTGGAAATCAGGAGACCTTGACAGTAGAATCCAGGCTCTGTTACTAAGCTCGGGAACTCTGGGCTGGTTACTTTTGCTTTTACATCCTTTGTTTTTGTTTTTTTCATCAGGAACATGAAGGACTTGGGCTAGCAAAGCGCCAACCTTTTGCCAGTTTCTGACCTTTCAAAATTTTAGACTTGCTAAGTTTCAAAAGGGCAGGTAATTTGGAGGTTATAAAAACCGTAATAAAGGGCTTTCCGCAGCTGTCAAAGAGGAAAGAAATTTCAGAGGTGATCTTTGGAACACAGAAATGCAGATTTTCCAGTTTCAAAACCAAGCAGGATCTACACTAGTGAGTTTAAACTACGGGTCCAAAGAACCACAGAATTCCAAGGAGGCCATATGAAAGATTGAGAATCCTCAGTTAGACCCTGCTGATCAAGGAGAAGGTCTACAGAAACACAGAGAAGAGGGAGCAGGTAGCATCTACTATAAGAATCCAGACATCCATCCTGGAGGAGACAAGGCACCAATTATGCCCTAAAATCAATGTAGGACTGGGTTCTGGGAAGCCTAGAGAAAGCTTTGAAAAGTTCAAGCCTACCTCTCCTCACTGCATTAATTGCTTTTCAGAATATAAAAGAAATTAAATAACAACAGCGCCAATTAAATAATAGCAGCTTCCACTTCCTGTGGCAATTAGTGAGATAGATCGCATGTAATTAATCCAAAGTCCCCAGAAGCTACTTCCACCCTTTGGAAATCAGCTCTCAGCTGTTCGCTTTTCAATGGAACACTGAGGATTTCTAGGTGCCTTTTATGTTCAGTGTGTTATTAATATCCTCAATCCCTCTATGTAAACATTAATTGCTTGCCTGGCAGCTCATACTTGAATCTGAATACTTGGTCTATTGAAACCAAATCCATCATCACGCTTTGCTGGTAACTGACCTCACCGGTGGGGCTTTCATGGGATCCTCCGTGAAGGTGATACACACTCCCCATCTCATCCGGAATACTGGTCAAAACCACATTGCCCTCCAGAAGAAAAATACATTTTATTATTTTTATTATTTTTATTTTTTAATTTTTTTGAAAAATACATTTTTAAAACAGAAAGTAGACAAAAAAGCAGAGCTCTATCCTACTTGTGGGTGCTGCTTGTTTGTGAACAAGCATCCCGGGGAGCAAATTAAAGAGCTAATGACTTTGGTAAAACTCGCTTGAAATGGCAATATGGAAGTGGAAAACCACTAATAGCTTTGCCCTGCTTTTATTAGAGGAGCTGAGGACAAGACCAAGGAGGGAGTCAGTCGGAGTGCTCCTTTCCTGGCTGGGTAGAGAGCACTGAGCTCTACGAAGAAAAGTGACCCTTTAGGGGTTCAGGGAAATCTTCCCTGGATGAGCTAACTTTGTACTCCACCTTTGCCCCTTGCTGCAACACCCTGCTCTTCTGAGTGTCTGTTGTCTTCTCCAGTTCACTCTGGCATCCTTCAAGGGACCAAAGGGGTGGAACACACCAATCAAAGAAATTCAAATCTAGGTAATATATGCATATTTTTAATAAAAGAACTATGTACAAAGGTGTTGGCAGGGTTCAGGAAGGACACAGTCAGAAACGGCAGTATCCTGGAACTGGCAGGAATGGGAATGAACAATCACCCCATGAGACTGGAAAGTGCAAGAGGATGAGGAAAGGGCCTAGGGTAGTTGGAAAGAGGAGCTCAGGAGAGGACCCCCAGCCAAGAGCTGTGGCCTTGGAAGAGAGATGAAGGCAATGCTTGTAAGCTATTGCAGGCAAGGCTCTCGGGCAATGAGCACCCTGCTTCACACTCCCTCCCACTGTATGGAATTCAGTACTTTCTATTAGATAAAACCAACTGGAAGACAAACAGCATGAACCCAGCAATGCCATGGTCAGCCCTCCAGGAGGCAGGACCCAAAGGAAAATAGGAGATAAGGTCTCTTGGGTGGCGCAGTCGGTTAAGCATCATGCACTCTTGGTTTTGGCCCAGATCTTGATTTCAGCGTTCTGAGATCATGACCCTAATCAGGCTCTTCATTCAGCACAGAGTCTGCTTGAGATTCTTTCTCCCTCTGCTGTTCCCACTCATTCTAAATAAATAAATAAATAAATAAATAAATAAATAAATAAATAAATAAAAATCTTTAGAAAGAAAAAAGAAGAAACTAGGAGACTGTCATTATTGAGAAGGTCAAATGGAAGATATTCAACACAGTGGGCTAATGGGTATTCAAACCTACCAAATCCCAAACTGAACTCTAGAGTTCCCTACTTTCCCCAAACTTTCACCTCTCCATCTTCCCTGTCATAAGAAGGGCACCACCTGCCACCCAGCAAGCCCAAGCCTCAAACCCAGCTCCTGGGTTGAACCTCAGCCCTGACTAGCATTCTCCCTCAGGGACGTATAGTTTGATTTGCAAAACATACTTATATCATCCCCATCTCCACTCTTTCCACTCTGGACCAGCCACCATCTCTCTTGTGAATTATTGCAGTTGTCTCCTGGTTGGTTTCCCTGCTTTTGCATCTTCTCTAAAATCTATTAGTGACATCTGGAATGAAGTCCAAACTCCTTGTGTGTCTTTGTAGAGGTCTCGGTTCTGGCCTGGTCCCTATGCATCTTTCCACCATTATTTCTGACCACTTGTCACCTCAGCCACTCAGTCCTGGCTATACTGGCCTTGCCCTGCCTTCCATGAAGGTTCAGTTTATTTCTGCATCAGGATCTTCTCATCAGTTATTCCTTTGCTTGCAAAGTCCTTTCTGGAAACACACTCTCTGCTCCTCTTGGTCTTTGAATATCAGTTAAAGGTCACCCTCTCAGACATACTTTCAGGCCCGCTAGCTAAAGTCATCCCTGAGTCACTGTGCCATGTCACACCGTTCCAGTTTCTTGTATATTCACTCATTCCTTTGTTGTTGTTGTTGTTTAATTGGTTCTCAGGATAATACAAGGCCTTGGAGGTCAATGGTCCTTTCTCTCTTGCTGGTCTAGGAGAATTACAAGGACTCGGAAAGGTATTTCTGGTTGAATCTTTGGGAACAGTGAACATCAAACTATTTTTCAAAAATATCCAGAATACAAGTGAAGGAGAGAAAAAAGAAGAAGCCTCTTGACTTTTGGATACAGATGATCTGAATATAAATCTGAGCTCTAGCACTTAGAGCTCTGAGAAACTGTGGGGTAATTACTATGTTTTTGTGACTCAGCCTTTTCAACTATTAAATGGGGATCAGCAAACATAAACCTCAAAACTAAGAGCTGAAATATTACATATTTCTTAGGGCTTTGAGAGTATTAAATTGGAAAATGCATATAAAGTACCCAGCAAATTGCATGACAAGGAGGTTAGACTCTATCAATATTAGCTCTACTTTTATTTGAAACAAAAATTGTTGGTGTTGTTAGGGTAGAGAGACAAAAAAAAATTACAAAGAGAAACTGTATATTTCAATTTACTTGACAAGTAAATATTATTCAGGATATGCCTGTTTACTTACCATTACAGAACACATACAAAACAGATGTTCACTTGTTGCAAATGAAAGAATGAATGAACAGGTGAGTAATATAATACTGTGATAATGTAATAGAATGGAAAGAAAGTTTGTAATCCAACCAAAGTAATGTGTTCAGTCAAAAAAAAAGTTTATTGATCACTAACTATGTGCCAATCATTGTTCTAGGTAATGATGGGATAGCAGTGAACAAAACAAATGCCTTCATGAAGCTCATATTAAGAAAAATAATTGAGAAGAAGAAGATAGGGTGTGTTGGAGGGTTTTAATATGTATGTATGTATGTATTTATTTATTTATTTGGTTTGTTTATTTGAAAGATTTATTTATCTACTTGAAAGACAGAGAGCATATGAGCAGAGGGGCGGAGAAACAGACTCCCTACTGAGCATGGAGCCTGATGCCTGGCATGATCCCAGGACCCTGAGATCATGACCTGAGCTGAAGTCAAGGGTTGGACACTCAACAGACTGAGCCACCCCTGTGCACCTGGAAGGATGTAATTTTAAATAGGGTTGGCATGGAAGGCATCATTAAGAGGAGATTTTAGAAAGTGAGGGAGCCAGCTGGGGAAGTATATGGGGAGCAGTGTTCCTGAAGAGATGAAGAATATATGCAAAGACCTGAGATCAGAGTGTGCAGATAAAAGCCTGCTTAGGTGGGTCAGGGTGGCAGGTAAGATTGTGGTAGGGAATGAGCGCAGAGAGGTAAATGCGGGCAGAGTGGGTAAAACCTCCACAGGGCCACAAGACTTCTGGCTTCTACTGTGGGCAAGGAGTAAACCCATGGGGTGGGTGACTAGTGGAATGCTGGAATTGAACACCTTTTGCAGGACCACTCCAATTGTTCTGATGAAAATCAACCAAGGGGGTGACAGAGTGTGAACAGAAACATAAGTTAGGAAGATTTGGACCAGGATGGGAGAAAGGGCAGTAGGAAAAAGTGGTCACATTCATAATTTGCTGGCAGATAGGCTGTGATTACAAGAGGTAAGTCTAAGAAGACATAGGGGTGAAGATGCACATTTAGTTTAGTGTCCATCTTCATGATCTCTCATTTAGTGATGAGCCAACATTCACTTTTCCTCTCAAAGATTTTATCTTTGGACTTGGTTGCTATAAAATTTTGTGAAACTTATCCTTCAATAGAGAGTCAGAATGAATATAACATGACTCCAAGTAATCTTGGTCTAGCATGCCTGGACTGGATAGCAGTATTTCTCAAAGTTTATTTCTTGTAAAATTCTTCTCCATGAAATGTTAATGAATGTTATGAAAAAAAAAAGTCAAATAAGTTTAGTAAGGACAAAACTAAATAATGACTTTGCTACCATAATGACTTTGCTACCAGATTGATCAGAGCCTCTAACATATAACAATGCATTGTGCATCTTCAAGGTCACAGTATTATCACTATTATGGGCTAAGTTGTGTTTTCCTTCCCCTTCCCCCCAAATCTATATGTTGAAATCCTAATCTCCAGTCCCTCAGAATGTAGCTGTATTTGAAGACAGCCTCTTTAAAGAAGCGATTAAGTTAAAATGAGGTCATATGGATGAGTCCTAATCCAATCTGACTGGTGTCCTTATAAGAAGAGTAGATTAGGACACAGACAAACAGAGGGAAGACCATATGAGGACTCAGGGAGAAGATGGCCATCAATAAACCAAGGAGAGAAGTTGCAGAAGAAACCAACTCTGCTGACACCTTGATCTCTGACTTCTAACTTCCAAAACTGTGAGAACATAAACGTCTCTTGTTCAAACCACCCAGTCTGTGGTATTTGGTTAAGGCAGCCTTAGCAAACTAAAACTAAAACTAAAACTAAAACTAAAACTAAAACTTCTCTGTTCCTGTTAGAGAATTTCCCTAAGGTTGTACAAGGCTCAATGCTTTGGCACTAGGACCACTCAGGAAGTATCCGGGACAATAGGCAGGTGACTGATTGGAAAGAAAGTCCCTGAAAAATATCAGAAGTGACTCTCCAATAATTTAAGGTAAAAGAATCAAACAAACAAAAAAAAATTCAAGAAGCAGAAAATGAGAGCATATTAATGGAGGAGGGGATAAAATTTCACATAAAATGTACACTATGTGTCTTATTTACTTACTTTGGGAACGATATGATGAGGATTTCAAACTAAGTTAAGGAGCATCCCAGCCAAGGGTGCACAATGAATTCTGATAACCAGAGAGGATGCTACACTGTAATCTGACTTGTGGCATTCGTTCACTATTTAGCCACTAAGATTAGGATGAAAGACTGATTGGAATTTGAAAGAAATAGAGAATTACAGAATCCATTTTCATTTTGAAATCTAGCACTTAATGTGCTTATGATACTCTGCCCTTTTAACTGCATTTTATTTTCTTTTGAGATAGGACTGCTAACAAAGTTCAGAAAAGGTGTGCATACATATATGTGTGTAGGGGGTGATGAGTAATATGCCACCGAAATCTATGTCCCATAAAAATATTGATGAGAGAAGTTGCAGAAGGAAGCCCCAATATGTGTGTTACTTGGAGAAAAATTATATATAAATGAATTTTCTCTTTAAGAACTCTTTAAGAGTTTTTCATAATTTACCAAGAGAAGGAATTAAACATTCTTCCTAAAGTGCTTTAAAAAAGTGGAATGGCCCTCAGAGATAATTAATTTCTTCCCTGTAGACTTGTCCTCAACACCTGACGAGGTGTTACAAAAAGAAATTTCATGTCTTATCCCAGCACTTGCAGATGGTATCATTAATGACCAGACTAATCACAGAATGAATCACAGGAAAGAAATGAATACAGAACTACTAGGGGGTTTCTAGGAAGAATCAGATGTTTAAAATTGCATGTATTAAGTTCTTTTCAAGCAAACTTGAAGTTAGTTGGAGAGACAGTAGCTGAAAGAACATAGCTCACTAGTTAGAGAATTTTAATATAATGTTAATCTGGGTGACCCTTACCTCTGAGCATACATTAGGTAGCTATATGTAGATAGGGATGTTAGGAAATCTTGACCAGATATCTCATACATTACATGCTTATGATATAAGTCTTACTGCCTTTTCTCATACCTAATGAAGAAAACTCATGAGTGTTAAACTCCCCTCTTCTCACCCATCTGTAGGACTTACCTTTGATATATTCTAGGAAATTCTATATATAGTTCTCTATATTATTCATTTTGGCCTTAGGATAATAAATGAAGTAACTTTGGAACTTTCAGGAAGCTTCAGAAATAAACTCTCGTTTATAAAAGAAGGATATTAAGACTTTTCCTGAAGTGTTCTTATAAATTTGGAGGAAATGTATAAAAAATCATAATACACCATCATCAAGAATTATTATAATCTGGGGATCTCTGGGTGGCTCAGTGGTTTAGCACCTGCCTTCTGCCCAGGGCATAATCCTGGAGTTCCAGGATCAAGTCCCACTTGCACATACATGAGTAAGGATCTAGCAACTGGGACAAAAGGCTGACTCTCTTTAGGAGGAGACTGAAAAGGTGCGAAAGTGTAACCTTCCCTTGGCCACCATGATTGGTCCTTGGAGTATATTTTCATGATAACTCTGGAGAGTAGGAGAATGAAGAAGAATATAATAATTGATATTCATTTATTTATTTTGAAAAAGCAGCTTTTATGATGTGAAGCAGAAGGTTCTTGCACTTACTCTACAGTTTAATATGACTTATGTTTCTTTCATGTGAGAAACATGGACACTTCATACTACAGTGCGTAGGATTTCCCAAGACATTAATGTGCCCTTGGATCTCACCACAGGGTAAGTGCAAGAACTTTCTGCTTTAAGATAAAAGTAAACAAAGTGCCTTCCTTTCATGCTAAGTCCCTGGCTAGAACCAGCAGTAACAAACAGAATTATTAAAATTGGCCCTAGTCCACTTTTGTCCTATGTTCCTCAGCAGAAGGAAACTGGGAGATAGAAGAGGCATATTCCCTTTGTGGAGTCTGCTAAAAACAATTAACCTGTGTGTGTGTGTGGGGGGGGGGGTTGGGGTGGGGTTAGGGTTGCAGCTGACAGCACAAATCATGCATTGTACAACTTCTGGGAGCACCATTCACCATTGTCATCATTGTTGATGTGTACAGTTATAATGCATGTTTTAAGTAGATTGAAATAAAATGACTTGAGAAACCAATTCTTTTGTCTAATTGGCACAAAGTTGCCATATTGACTACTTTGAAGCCTGAGTGAGGAGAAAAATCTTCCCAAAGTCAGCTAAAGGGACACAAATTAGAAAGAAGTGGCCAAGCACCTTTAGGGATGAGTTCCCATAAAGTACAAGGGCAAGCCCAGAGAAGGTGCTACTTGTTCTGGTGTCTCTGAGTAGAAAGATGTACATATTTGCAAAATCAGGATATGTAGCCGATAAAGTAAGTCAAATATTTTGTGATTAGAAATTTGATGGAGAGGGAGAAACGGTTCCAGACTGTCAAGTCAGATGAGTGAGTACAAAATGGAGCATATGTTGTTGGTACCAGGGAGTTGGAAGCAAAACAGAATGTGGGGTGGGGAGGGTTAATTAATACCTTATGTGGAAAATGGCAAGTTTGTGTAGAACCTGCCCTTTTATAAGACCTGAGATATGTCTTTCCACTTAAAGGAGAAAGAGCAAGTCTATGTATGTACTAAGGGGTGGTGAGGAGTATGGAATCCTCAAAGGATTTTGTGTAGGAACCCAAAGACGAATGTCATAGCTGTTGGATAAAATGTTAATTCTATCCCAGTGATAGGTAACTAAGAGTTACATTAAGTTTTCATTTTCAGATCTTCATAGCAGACATCACATACCTCTGTCATTTGTCACCGTCTTGGCCCTTGTCTTAATGTGGAGTTCCCTTCCATGATCAGTTTCTCCTTTCTGACTTTCTCATGCTTGTGGAAGACTCAAAGCAAGACTTCAAGTTAAACAGGGTGTAAATTCAATACTGGAATCACATTCTAGAAGCTGTAGTAAATGAGGATAGAGGACCATACACCCTAAGTTCCAGGAAAACACGACAGGAGGCAGCATCAGCTGAGCAATTCCAACACAATGAAGGATGGATTAGTGGTAGCTGGCATGAAAGAGTAGGGAAAACGGAACTTTAACACAATGTAACTGAGGTGAGGGGAGAAGAAAGGAGAGACCTAAGAAGAAACAAGCTGAAGTGGGACAATTTTCACAAATTGGAGTCACTAGGCATCTTTCACAATGGGATTTTTGGTGGAAGACCTCAGAGCACTGCTTACAAGACTATATAAGGAGCAGTTAGCTTCCCATGTTTGCCCTGCTCCCAAGTACAGCCAGGCAACTGTCAGGAGAAGAGAGATTTTCACTCTGGAGATGGTAATGTCTGGAACAGCCTAAGGTAGAAGGGAGGTACCTTATGGAAACAAGGGTATTATGGGAAAGTCAGCAAGGGAGAAGCAGGATGCTCAGCCTGGCCCTTCCTCATCTGAGAGAACAATGACAGGCAGTCTTCTACACCCTGGCAGGAGCTGAGAGGATGCTTGGTTGAAGAAATAGACCAACAGAAGACCTATAGAAGCTGTCAGCTGGAGGTCCAGTAATGAAATGGCTGTGGTTGGCCTGATCCACTGGCAATAGAGCCTTCCCGGAAACAATAGGCACAGACACACAGAGCTTTCCATCAGCTTTCTAGTCTCAACCTTAAACATGACCAGGCACCAGCAGACATTTGAGGGCAGCCTCTAACATAAAGGGATGATATCGTTTTTTGAAAACACAATTTTCAAAAGAGGAATTTTATCAAAGTAGAAACATGCAAGAAGCAGAAGAACATCTGTAATTTAGATTCTTAGATATATAAAATAAGATGTTGCATATGGAACAAGATCAGGAAACTAAAAATATGAACATGCAGAGAACAAAATTCTACAGGAAATTGAATATTATGGCAGTAGTAGTAGTAGTAATAATAATAATAATAATACAATGAAATGGTTAGAAAATAAGGTTAAAGAAATTTTCCCAAAATCAGAACAAAGAGATAATTAGATGGCAAACTTTAAAGACAGTATTAGAAATTTAGGGAATCATAGGAGGTTCAAAAGTTGATCAATTTCTGGAGAGAAGAACCAGACAAAAAAGAAAGGAGATGTTCTTTAACAGAAAATGCTTAATTCATTAAAATTAAAGGGTGTGTGTGTGTTTAATTTTATTTATTTATTCATGAGGGACACAGAGCGAGAGAGAGGCAGAGACACAGGCAGAGGGAGAAGCAGGCTCCATGCAGGGAGCCCGATGTGGGACCCGATCCCGGGACTCCAGGATCACTCCCTGGGCTGAAGGCGACGCTAAACCGCTGAGCCACCCGGGCTTCCCTAAAGGGTGTGTGTTTTAATAGTAAAATGAGCTTACTATCGTTAAAATAAATTTTTAGGCCCAAGATGGAACTTCTCCTGCACAAGATACCATGTCAGCAAGCCGAAATTCAGATAATTTTCATGTCCCTGTAAATTCTCTGCATGGCCAGAAAGAAGGACATCTGGTCAGCCAATCTCCAGACCCCAAGCCAATACTGGGTTTTTCACCCCAGACAAAGCTGACCATGTGATCCCAGCCAGATGTTTTCTATTTTTTTTCTCTTCCTTGTTCTTTACTCTTTATCTAATAAAAGGTTCCTGCCTTCTGCCCCATTTTGCAATTCTCCAAATCAAGACTGTCCACTTCATGAAGTGTTCAATGAAATTTGTATCACCTTAAATTGTCTTTTTCAATTATTTTTTAACATCACTATCCAAAACAATGGGGGAAAATCCACAATAAAGCACTCCCTTGTGAAATTTCAGGAAATGGGGATTTACAAAATACCTTAAAAGATGTCAGAAAGAATATAGGGGATAAACAAGGAGGCTTGGCAATCAGAACAGGGTTAGACCTCTCCAAGCAATATTAGAACCAAAAGTCTACTACCTTCAAAGTTCTACAAGAAATCAAGTTCTATCCCCAGTTGATCTATCATTTAAGTGTGATGGTAGAATAAAGATATATTCAAGTTTTCAAGGGCTCAATTAGCCTCTCATGGGTTTTTGTCTTATGAATACATCAGAGAGAGTAAACCAAAAAGAAGTCAAGAGTTCCAAGAAATAAGATAGCCACACATATTAGAGGGGAAGAGAATTATCAGAGCAGTGAGGAGGAACCCAAGAAAACGACTGTGTAGCATGAAAGTCTTAAGTGACAAGTTAGAGAGCTTCTGGGCTGCTGAACACCTCAATTCCTGGAGGGTAACACCCCCAGAGAGGGTATGGAAGCTTTGTGCCCCTTTCTACAAACCTTGCTGTGTGCATCTCTTCCATCTGGTGATTCCCAAATTGTATCCCTTTAGGATAAACCTGTAATCAAGAAGTAAACTGTTTCCCTGAGTTCTGTGAGCTACTCTCAGAAAGTGCTTACATTGAAGAGAGGTCATGAAAACCTCTGGTTTATAGTCAAATCAGGTCAGAAGCACAGGAGACCAACTGGACTTAGAATTGTTCTCTGAAGTTGGGAAAGGGGAAATTGTGTGGGATTGAGCCTGTGGGATCCCATGACCTGATGCTAAACGCCAAGTGGATAGCCTCAGGATGGAGTGAAATTGTAGGATCCCTAGATGGTATGCAGAGAGCTGGAGAATTGCTTGGTATGGAACACCCACACCTCTGGAGCCAGAAGAAAAGTCCTGTGAACAGTAGAGCAGAAATACAGAGTTCTCTCTTTTCACATCATGTTGGGTGTTTAATTCATAGTTCAAACTTAAACACTAGAAACACAAGAAAATAAAGAAAAAAAGTTTTTTTTAAAATCCTGGAAAAGTTAGCTGTACTTTAATGCAAAAGGAAATGCAACCAGAGTAACACATAGAACAATGATGGATAAAATTTGCATATGCAAAATAGTATATGCAGTAAATGCTGGTTAGTGGCTTATCCAAAAGAGTTGCTAGAACTATATTGGGTGGATGATGGTGCTAGAGGTAGTGGAGGTTTATGTTTGGAGTTGAGATGTTTTAACATTCCATCTCTCATGGTAGAAAACCAATAGATAATATCAAAGGCCAAATATGAAATCAGAGATAGTTTGTTATGCAAAATATATGTCTCTTACAGAAATTGGTTTATACATATTTGCTGTGCGTAGATATGGAGATTTTGTTGGTTCATGGGTGATTTCTTTTGGAATATAGTTTGAAGCTATCAAAGCAAGCATTCTCAAAATTTAAGAGGAGAATATTAGCATCATATGAGAACTTTAAAGAAAAATCAAGCTGGAAGTCTTATAGAAATAACTTCCTTTGGAGCAAATAGTGACATTTTAGTGGCTTTAAGAATCATTGGGGGCACTGAGGAGGTATTGATGAAGAGGCTGCAGACATCCCTCTGTATGAGGAAAAGAAAAGATTGAGTATGAAATCTACAGCTTGGGAAAGATTTTTAATTTTGATCAAACTGGTCTCTTTTAGAAGCAGATGCCCTTGAGCATTGACATTTTGGAGGACAGTGTATGAGCCCCAGGGTATGAGGCTGCAGAGGATCTGGGCATTCCATGCTGGGTGCAAATGTCACTAGAGATTTAGCTCTGTGACTCTTTTTATTAGGCTTGTTATTGTTTTAGTTGATGCTGCACATTTCAACATCCATAGCTTTTGAGTGGTCCGCCCTTAATCCTAGTTTTCTCATAAATCTGCTATTTTTAGGCTTTTGGGTAATACATTTGACATTATAGCAGAAATGGCTGTGCTTAGAAATATGGAGATAAATGCCAGAAGAAACAGCTAAAACAGATGAAATTATTGCCTTCAGAGAGCAGTGGTTTAGGGAAGGGAAGTTTGTGGACATGGGCATTCTCTTTTCTTTATAAGCCTACTCTGTAGAACATAAAAATAACTTTTAAGTACATTAATATTTTCTGATTAAAGATATAAGCAGTTATATGTCTAACCAGTATAATGGATGAGTCACATGTTAAATGAGTTATATGTCTAGCAATATAGCAGATTAGATAAACTTGTATCCTCTCATTACACACCACTCAGAAATGCTGAATACATCATAAGAAGGAGGTTTGAACACACAGTTAAGTGCTTAAGAAAGTTAGAAAGTAAACCAGGAACTAAAAATAGGTAAGAAATTAAAAACCAGGTGGCAGGTGTGAGCTTCCAGGGGAGTTGAGTTGAAGAGTTGACTGGGGTTTCAGTAAGGGGAGATGCTAAGATTGAGAGCTACACATAACACCAAGACACTCAACTGACAACTGACTCCCTTCACAAATAAATTCTATCTATTTATTATCTATCTATCTATCTATCTATCTATCTATCTATCTATCTATCTTCATATATATATATGATATATATATCTCCCATGTTTTGTTATCATAGCTTTTATGCAAGTTTGAAGGTTATGTTCATACTACCCCCTAAGCTAATAAATTAAACTAAAATGAACTAGTGCCATCCCGAGGTGCTTGGTGAAAGCCAACACAAAGCTTATTCTTAACTAGGCCACTCAAGAGATTTGCACTTAAAATTCAACTGAACATGAGCTCACAGACCAAAATTACAAAATCCACAAAGGAAACAATCCAATATTTAGTCATTCCGCATATATTTATCAAGACTAGTAGTATGTCAGGCATTAATCTGGGCACTGAGAAAACAGCAAAGATGAAAAACAAATATTTCCAAAGGAATGTTACATAGAAGTGAAGGAGACAATCTGAAAAGCCACGAAAAGCCCCAGCAGAATTAGATTTTCCTGAACTTCCGACAGTTGAAAAGTGGAATAAGGCTACATGGTGGGATGCTTGGATGGTTCAGTGGTTGAGTGTCTGCCTTTGGTTCAGGGCCTGATCCCAGGATCTGGGATCAAGTCCTGCATTGGGCTCCCCGTGAGGAGCCTGCTTTTTCCTCTTCCTGTGTCTCTGCCTCTCTCTCTCTCTGTGAATAAATAAATCTTAAAAAAAAAAAAAAAGGCTACATGGTACATACATGACAACAATGACAAACACTAAAAGAACACAAGGGTGGATAGCATAAAATAACTAAATATAAACCAAAATGAAAAAATACAGTCACTGAAATAGGAAGACTCAACCCATGGCTTAAACAACTGATTTGACAGGGCTGAAGAATTAATGATGAATATGGAAAAAAAAATTACACAGAATGCAAGAAAGACAAAAAGGTGGGGGAGATGTGAAAGATTGAAATTAGGAGATCATGAAAAGGTCCAATTACTATAGGATGGAATGAAACAGAGGCATCATTCAAGAAATAACAGAGTGTTAATAATTTTTCAGAATTGTTGAGGCTTCGTGTTACAAACAAACTCTGACATTCTCTCTCCGACTTGATAGATCTGTAGCATTCTGTGCATTCTAATTACCATTGCAACTCACATTCTATTATGATCGTCTGTTTATAATCACTTTTTTCTCTTCTTTCTCAGCCTCCCTCCCTTCCTTTCATCTTTCTTTCTTACCACCATTCCTTGAGTACCTGCTACTATGGACAATGCAGTGCTGAGCTTGGAAGAATTGTATGTTCCAGAGGGGAAGAACAGGCATGTTATTTAAGTAGGTTCTGGAGGGGAAACTGAGGAAAGAGTCAATTCTTGGAGGTATGCAGATCTAAGTTCAAATCCTGATGCTGGCTGGGACTCTGTGGTTTGTTCCCTATGGACTTCTACTGCCTTATCATAAAATTAGGAAAATAAAGTCTATCATCATCAGTCAAGGTTCAGGCAAAAGACAGAAACTAGTGCATTTAACAGAGAGTGTGGTACAAAGAATTATTAACTAGGCCTTGAGCCAGTGAGACACAGAAAGAAAAAGAGTAACCTTCAAGGGTGGAGGAAGGAAGGGAGGTCAGTTAGTTCATATGGAAGCTTGTGGTAGGACACTTGCAGAAATGGAAGTCCCTCGGTCCCTCAGGAAGGGGCATTGTCTGTGCCGGCATGTTTGGAGCTCAGGGGAAGGCCTGAAAATCTAAGACATGAGCCTGTTTCCACGTGTGTAAGGGGAGGAACATGGAGAGGATGCAATGAAGCTGCTTTTAATAAAATAAAAAAAAAAAAAAAAAAAAAAAAGAAGCTGCTTTTACTGGTGTTTGGAAAGCTGAAAACCAGGAAATTGGACCCAACCACTAGCCAGAACAAACCACAACTGCCAAAGTGAAGACCTGTTGCTGGGTGATGCAGACCAGAACAGGAAACTCCATAAAGCAGCAAATATCTCCTTTCCTCTTCCCATCTGCCTTAGCATCTCCTCCTGGCAGAGCCCAATAGGCTGTAGCTGGTGAAATGGAAATATGGCCAGTGCCATTGGCTCTATAAAGTCCCAGGACAGAAGAATTGGTTTGAGGTTGAAAGCCAATAGGTTGATCATTGGCCCACTCTAGCCCTTGACTAACTTGGCATCCACACACACATGCATATATGTGTATTTATACTTTATATGGCCACAGAAACAACCTTATGATGCTATTAAAAAGATATTTTTTTTTGTACAAATAAAGACATTGCCTCCTTCTCTCTAGAATGAGGAGACAGAAAGTCATAACAATTGTATCCATGTCTAGGGGACAGTCACAGCCCTCTCTTTCTGGAGTATGATCATTAATTCACAAATTTGGTCACAATCTCATCTGAATATTTTGCTACCTGAAGAGTCAATTGTGTTGGTCTCCAACAAGGTTAGTTAAAGAAATAAAATAATAAACCTGATCTATAATAAAATGTGTATAAAATGATAAAATATAAGAGGAGAGAAAAGAAAAAAATTAAGTTTCATGTGTGCGTGTGTATATATGCATGTATGTTTACACTTATGCTTGTATTCACACTTATGTACACACATACACACCCTTGTTCCTATAACTGGGCACAAAATCATGGTTAATAATTTTAACATTTTTATTCTATCATCCTTTCTGAATTTTTCTTGACCTCATCCAGGGTGTTAGCTGGTCAATAGTTTTATCCTGCAGAGTGATCCACACCTTTATTCCCGAAGGCTCTGAATCCCCACTGGCCTCATTTGGGTTGCTGTGGTTTCCTGGTAACTTTGACTGGACATGGAAATAGGAAGAGGAGCCCTTGGTAAAGCCTCCAAGGTTCCAGATGCAGATCTCTTTACCCCTACTTCTTGCTAACTGGGATCAGTCATCTGTGCCAGTGGGCTAATCCTTAGCTTTTTCTCACTTCCTTCATTAGGCTATGGGTAAGGATGAGTGGAGATAATATAGACATACCAAATGTCAGGTAGGTAGTGGGTTCTTAGAAAATGTAAGCCCCTTCCTTTGAGTGTTCCTTCAGACTCTACTCATTTATTTTATTGAAGATTACTATTGGAGCCTTTCTGAAAAGGTGCCAATAAATAACCCATTTCCTTGCCAGAGTTCTGAACAGTTCAAGAAATGTTTTGTTTTGTTTCTAATGGAGCCCTAATTATCACTGTTATTAATGACTGAAGCCCAACTAAGGGATGTTGCTCTAAGGATGAGTCAATCTTACTTCTGACTGAGCTCCAGGATACAGTGGCATATTTGCCCATCTAGTCCCTGCAGCTCAGGGAAGCAGCTGGGCCAGATAAGACTTGCAACAGGAGGGGCAGAAGGGATCATGTGCTCCTGTGGGCAGCCAGCTCCTAAGAGGGAAGCAGAGGTCAGAGCCAGACAGGGCCAGTGGATTCTTCCTAAACTCACCAATTAGAATACTTCAGTCCACCACCTCCATGGAGACTATGGAGAGGGGAGGCTACAGGCAGACATGGTATTTGCTTAGGGGAGAAAACACTTTACAGGGACACTGGGAAGGGTAGCTTTCCACCTCAACAATTATCAACAAATTTTTAGGATGAACCAGATCTGCTCACCCCTCCTGAAGTACAAGAGTGAATGCACTGTATCCAACTTGTCAGTAAGACATGCCTAGTCTGCCTTCCTGAGAGGGGAGCCATAAGGAACCCCACAGAAGGGTGAATATGCCAAGTCTGGAGCACTCCAGAGTCTGAAAGGGAATTGTAGTGCCTTTCAGTACTGTTTTATCCAAGGTCAGATGAACTGCCTGTTCAATACTGTTTTCTGAAAACTTCATACATTATGCACACAGCATTCTGTTGGGATAAAGTCCAATTCTGAGGAGGATTAAAATAAGACATAGATTCAATTATATTTTTAGTCATTTGATAGGGGAAAAAACATATATCATTTTATGTGTCAATACCCAGAAAGAGTTTGGATACTTCATATGTTAGGAACAAAACAAACACAAATTATTCTGATGTTCTTTCTTTAAATCCCCAAATCCCTGTGTTTCTGTCAGGTGTCACAGTACTTTTTATTTCAGCAATGAATACACAATGGCACACTCCTTAGAAATCCTAGACCAAAGACAGAGTTATCTCCCAAGCTATCTATTTCTACAAAACACCTCTCATTCTCAAATTTCCCCTCCCTTTCTCTCTTCTCAATGTGGTCCATCCTGTCTTCACAGGGTGTCCAGGTTGGAGAACCACCCTCTTTTCACACAGTCTGAGGGCCTGTTTTTAGTGACAATTGTGCCGTGTCCTCTGAAGGAGGCCATCTGTTCACCTTGGCGGATGTGAGTGTCTCATTACCTGTCAAGATTTCTAAATTGGCTCCTGTTACTGGATTAGAATTCACACCTTTTGATTCTTCAGCTTGGGTATCTTTGGTGCCAAAATCTCCCTTGGGGTTGGGGGGAGGGTGGTTTCACTGGCCCCTCAGGATGTTTGATCAAGACCCTGATCGCTTGGACATTGTTTGTCTTCTGTCTCTGTCAGCAGTCAACTCATTCCTCTCAACGCCTCTGTGGCTGTCAACCACAGAATTCTCACACTATTTCCCAATTAATCACTTTCCCAAATAGTGCAGAGGATAAAATAATGAAAGAAACAGGGTGAGTCAAATTACCAAAAACTCTGCTAAATAGGCTCATTATTTGCAACCCAAATTAACTTTGCCACAGACCAGTAATGCCAGGTTAGTTAGCAACATAGAGATTCACTGGTTGGCCTCCCCTCAGTTATCCTTATTGAGAAGAAATAGAAGAGAAGCAGAATAAACAAGAAATAGAAGATAATCGCAAACGATTCATGCCCTTATTTATCTCATAAATCCAACCACGGCCTTTCTTACCCAAACTGGGAAAACTGTGTTATGAAGCAACTAAATCACGTTTTATATTTCTAGAGTCAACCAATCAGTTTGCTAATGAATACCATTAACTGGGGAAGATCAGGGTGAGGGGACCAGCATTCATTGGAAACTTATTACATAGCAGTCATTTTTAGGTGTCTTGTTTTGGTTCTCTTTTTTAATCTCTATAGCTGCCTAGTGGGGTGGAGGTTAGCAGCTCCACTTTATAAGTGAGGAGAGCTAGAGAAGCTAACATGTTCAAAATTTCACTGCCTGGAAATTTACTGAGATAGCGGATTTCAGGTACTCTCAGGGCACACACACAACTGGTAACTATTTGAAGAGATGGCTGTGTTAACTACCTTGACTAGTAATCATTTTACTGTGATGTCAAAACATCATGTTGTACATCTTAAATATATACAACTTTGATTTAACAAGTAATAAATTTCTTTTTAAAAAGGAAATCAAGCCTAGGTTAGCCTAAAGTACACAGTCATTCCATTCCAAAACACACACACACACACACACACACACACACACACACACTCACATACACACAGAGGCATTGTGGTCTAATTCATTCAACACATATTAAGCCCCTATTATGCCAAGCACTCTATAGCCCTGAGGATATAGTCTTTAACAAATCCCTGCTTTCATGAAGCTTCCATTCTAGGGGAGAAGGCCAATATTGAATCAAAAATCATAGAAATATAATGAAAGGCTTCAAGTTTCTGGTCTGACATGTAGAGAACTTGGAAATCTTAACTCTTGTTCTCAAAATGGTAAAAAAGGCTAAACCAACTGAGAATAAGCAACTATTCTTAGATCCATCAGATGATCAAGCTAGCAGGGCAAACCGCCACCTTCAAACACTGAGGAGACAGGTGCAAATAGAGAATCCCAGCTTATCAGGAGCAGAAGCTGTTGCACAGCCTGGTAGGAACACCTGAAACTGTGACAGACAAGCTGTTGGAGACCAACACATGTGCCAGCTTGAGAGACAACATCCTGAGGGGGCCCTGTACTTCCATGAGTTTTCCCTCCAGGAGAAGGGACAGACTCAGCTCCAGTCCTCCTCCAGCCTTCTTGTCTCACCTATCCAGAAGAGGGATGCTGAGAATTGAAGATTGTAGCCCAAGGACACAGGCTAACTCCAGAACTGAGACCTAATCGTAGGACTACAGAACACTTTCCATTCCTCCACACCTACCACCACATCAACAGAGTTCCTGTATAATTACAGGGTATTACTATGACATATAATTAAAATCACATAAAAACTGTCTCTGAAATATATCCCAAATCTGACCACCCCTTCCTTTCCTTTCTTGCAGCTATGACTTCAGTGCAGATTCCTATCTCTTCTGTGAACTAGTGAAATATCTTCCTAACAGGTCTTCCTTGTCTATTCTCTGAATTAGCTCCATAGAAATCCCTCTGAATAGTGGACCTGGTCATTGCATGTGGTTTGTGCCATGTCTGGCAGGGTGGAGATGAGGAGACAGTGTAGCCAAATGGCTGAGCATAGGACTCAAATGCCATGGTTCAGATCTTGGCCCCCTCTCTCACCAGCCATGTGTTAGCCTGTTAGCCACAGGGAATGTTTCCTCACCTGTCTAGGGTGAGATTCCCCACCACTGTGATGGAGACATGAGAGCACTAATGCACCATTTCCACACCACCATTTTTGCTCATTTATTGATTGCCTTCTGCATGTCAGGCACTGTTTCAGGTACTGGAGATAAGATGATAGTGCTTTAAGACAACTAAACCATCTGGAATATGCTAGGACAATATAGAAGGAATGAATTTGTCATTCATAGAAGGATAAATAAGAACACACAATCCACTACAGGAGGCGGGAGAGTGAGAACCTGGTGCAGCCACACGTTTCAGCAGAGCTTCTGCTGCATCTTTATACCAATCCCTATGAGGTAAGGTCCTTCAGAAGCCATCTGGTCTCCACAGCTCAGTGATGGTACAGGGTCAGAGTATCCTGGTTCAGGTCCAGGAGCTGCAAATTACACACTGTGGATGTGGGCAAGTCACGGAAACCTTCATGAACCTTGGTTTTTCATGTCTTCAATGCAGAAAATAATGGTATTAATCACATACAATGCTTATGATAATGAAATGAGTGTTGTATATGAAGAGCATAGTTCCTCATGTGTGTTGAGGGCTCAGCATATGGATTATCATGATTGGAGCTCAGAGTCTGCAGAAACTACTGGCTGGAACAGGAAACCCTTGGGAAGGTCCATCTGGAGGGTAGACAGTAGCCACTGCTGGTTGGAGACTCAGGTCCTTTTTCCTGTACCAATAACTTCCTATTGCACATGCCTGTGACTTCTTTACTCTGACTGAGAAAGGATAGACATTCTGGGGAGTTAGTGCCTCTGGAAGTAGCTCTCAGCCAGTGATGAATATTTATCCAAGAATTCTTGGATAAATACCCCAGCTCAGCCATCCAGCAGGGCAACACTAAGAAATGTTCCATGCTGTTGCTCAGAGACCCCTTTAGGATTGGGCCTAGCTGCACGTGGTCACCTGCTCATCAGTACACCTGGAATGGCTTCCTTCTTTCTCCATCTCATTTCCCAGCTCTTTCACCTGTGTTTCCTGGCCACCTCCCAAAGAAAGTATAAACTCAAATATTTGTCTCAGGATGATCTTCAGAGGGAACCTAACCTAAAACATATTCAGTGATGGCAAGATTCTAAATATAATGGGAGAATTTGACTTCTTTGCCAATTTGAATTCCTTTTATTTATTTTTGTTGCCTGCTTGCTGAGGCTAGGACTTCTAGTACTATGTTGAATAGCAGTGGTGCGAGTGGACATCCCTGTCTTGTTCCTGATCTTAGGGGAAAAGCTCCCAGTGTTTCCCCATTGAGAATGATATTTGCTGTGGGCTTTTCATAGATGGCTTTTAAGATGTTGAGGAATGTTCCCTCTATCTCTACACTCTGAAGAGTTTTGATCAGGAATGGATGCTGTATTTTGTCAAATGCTTTCTCTGCATCTATTGAGAGGATCATATGGTTCTTGTTTTTACTCTTGCTGATATGATCAATCACATTGATTGCTTTACAAGACAGGAAACAACAAATGTTTGTGAAGATGTGGAGAAAGGGGAACCCTCTTGCACTGTTGGTGGGAATGTGAACTGGTACAGCCACTCTGGAAAACTGTGTGGAGGTTCCTCAAAGAGTTAAAAATAGGTCTCGCCTATGACCCAGCAATTGCACTGCTGGGGATTTACCCCAAAGATACAGATGCAGTGAAATGCTGGGACACCTGCACCTCAATGTTTATAGCAGCAATGTTCACAATAGCCACACTGTGGAAGGAGCCTCGGTGTCCATCAAAAGATGAATGGATAAAGAAGATGTGGTATATGTACCACATATCCTCTCTATGTATACAATGGAATATTACTCAGCCATTAGAGATGACAAATATCCGCCATTTACTTTGACATGGAGGGACCTGGAGGGTATTAAGCTGAGTGAAATAAGTTAATTGGAAAAGGACAAATATTATAAGGTCTCATTCATTTGGGGAATATAAAAATTAGCGAAAGGGAATAAAGGGAAAGGAGAGAAAATGAGTGAAAATATCAGTGAGGGTGACAAAACATGAGGGACACCGAACTCTGGGAAATTAACAAGGGGTAGTGGAAGGGGAGGTGGGCGGAGGGTTGGGGTGACTGGATGATGGGCACTGAGGGGGGCACTTGGTGGGATGAGCACTGGGTGTTATGCTATATGTTGGCAAATTGAACTCCAATACAAAAAATTTTAAAAATGGGATATGCATTCTAGTTGGGGTGGGAAAAGTTTGAGGATGAGAAATATAAAAGTGACTGGGGAGAATGTGGGAGCTGCCAAATATATCAATCAATTATTAACCAAAGTGAAGAAATACTTAGATAATAATACACTTATACTTGGTGACTTCAATCTAGCTCTTTCTATACTCGATAGGTCTTCTAAGCACAACATCTCCAAAGAAATGAGAGCTTTAAATGATACCCTGGACCAGATGGATTTCACAGATATCTACAGAACTTTACATCCAAACTCAACTGAATACACATTCTTCTCAAGCGCACATGGAACTTTCTCCAGAATAGACCACATATTGGGTCACAAATCGGGTCTGAACCGATACCAAAAGATTGGGATTGTCCCCTGCATATTCTCAGACCATAATGCCTTGAAATTAGAACTAAATCACAACAAGAAGTTTGGAAGGACCTCAAACACGTGGAGGTTAAGGACCATCCTGCTAAAAGATAAAAGGGTCAACCAGGAAATTAAGGAAGAATTAAAAAGATTCATGGAAACTAATGAGAATGAAGATACAACCGTTCAAAATCTTTGGGATGCAGCAAAAGCAGTCCTAAGGGGGAAATACATCGCAATACAAGCATCCATTCAAAAACTGGAAAGAACTCAAATACAAAAGCTAACCTTACACATAAAGGAGCTAGAGAAAAAACAGCAAATAGATCCTACACCCAAGAGAAGAAGGGAGTTAATAAAGATTCGAGCAGAACTCAACGAAATCGAGACCAGAAGAACTGTGGAACAGATCAACAAAACCAGGAGTTGGTTCTTTGAAAGAATTAATAAGATAGATAAACCATTAGCCAGCCTTATTAAAAAGAAGAGAGAGAAGACTCAAATTAATAAAATCATGAATGAGAAAGGAGAGATCACTACCAACACCAAGGAAATACAAACGATTTTAAAAACATATTATGAACAGCTATACGCCAATAAATTAGGCAATCTAGAAGAAATGGATGCATTCCTGGAAAGCCACAAACTACCAAAACTGGAACAGGAAGAAATAGAAAACCTGAACAGGCCAATAACCAGGGAGGAAATTGAAGCAGTCATCAAAAACCTCCCAAGACACAAGAGTCCAGGGCCAGATGGCTTCCCAGGGGAATTTTATCAAACATTTAAAGAAGAAACCATACCTATTCTCCTAAAGCTGTTTGGAAAGATAGAAAGAGATGGAGTCCTTCCAAATTCGTTCTATGAGGCCAGCATCACCTTAATTCCAAAACCAGACAAAGACCCCACCAAAAAGGAGAATTACAGACCAATATCCCTGATGAACATGGATGCAAAAATTCTCAACAAGATACTGGCCAATAGGATCCAACAGTACATTAAGAAAATTATTCACCACGACCAAGTAGGGTTTATCCCTGGGACACAAGGCTGGTTCAACACCCGTAAAACAATCAATGTGATTCATCATATCAGCAAGAGAAAAACCAAGAACCATATGATCCTCTCATTGGATGCAGAGAAAGCATTTGACAAAATACAGCATCCATTCCTGATCAAAACTCTTCAGAGTGTAGGGATAGAGGGAACATTCCTCGACATCTTAAAAGCCATCTATGAAAAGCCCACAGCAAATATCATTCTCAATGGGGAAGCACTGGGAGCCTTTCCCCTAAGATCAGGAACAAGACAGGGATGTCCACTCTCACCACTGCTGTTCAACATAGTACTGGAAGTCCTAGCCTCAGCAATCAGACAACAAAAAGACATTAAAGGCATTCTAATTGGCAAAGAAGAAGTCAAACTCTCCCTCTTCGCCGATGACATGATACTCTACATAGAAAACCCAAAAGTCTCCACCCCAAGATTGCTAGAACTCATACAGCAATTCGGTAGCGTGGCAGGATACAAAATCAATGCCCAGAAGTCAGTGGCATTTCTATACACTAACAATGAGACTGAAGAAAGAGAAATTAAGGAGTCAATCCCATTTACAATTGCACCCAAAAGCATAAGATACCTAGGAATAAACCTAACCAAAGATGTAAAGGATCTATACCCTCAAAACTATAGAACTCTTATGAAAGAAATTGAGGAAGACACAAAGAGATGGAAAAATATTCCATGCTCATGGATTGGCAGAATTAATATTGTGAAAATGTCAATGTTACCCAGGGCAATTTACACGTTTAATGCAATCCCTATCAAAATACCATGGACTTTCTTCAGAGAGTTAGAACAAATTATTTTAAGATTTGTGTGGAATCAAAAAAGACCCCGAATAGCCAGGGGAATTTTAAAAAAGAAAACCATATCTGGGGGCATCACAATGCCAGATTTCAGGTTGTACTACAAAGCTGTGGTCATCAAGACAGTGTGGTACTGGCACAAAAACAGACACATAGATCAGTGGAACAGAATAGAGAATCCAGAAGTGGACCCTGAACTTTATGGGCAACTAATATTCGATAAAGGAGGAAAGACTATCCATTGGAAGAAAGACAGTCTCTTCAATAAATGGTGCTGGGAAAATTGGACATCCACATGCAGAAGAATGAAACTAGACCACTCTCTTTCACCATACACCAAGATAAACTCAAAATGGATGAAAGATCTAAATGTGAGACAAGATTCCATCAAAATCCTAGAGAAGAACATAGGCAACACCCTTTTTGAACTCGGCCACAGTAACTTCTTGCAAGATACATCCACGAAGGCAAAAGAAACAAAAGCAAAAATGAACTATTGGGACTTAATCAAGATAAGAAGCTTTTGCACAGCAAAGGATACAGTCAACAAAACTCAAAGACAACCTACAGAATGGGAGAAGATATTTGCAAATGACATATCAGATAAAGGGCTAGTTTCCAAGATCTATAAAGAACTTATCAAACTCAACACCAAAGAAACAAACAATCCAATCATGAAATGGGCAAAAGACATGAACAGAAATCTCACAGAGGAAGACATAGACATGGCCAACATGCACATGAGAAAATGCTCTGCATCACTTGCCATCAGGGAAATACAAATCAAAACCACAATGAGATACCACCTCACACCAGTGAGAATGGGGAAAATTAACAAGGCAGGAAACAACAAATGTTGGAGAGGATGCGGAGAAAAGGGAACCCTCATACACTGTTGGTGGGAATGTGAACTGGTGCAGCCACTCTGGAAAACTGTGTGGAGGTTCCTCAAACAGTTAAAAATATACCTGCCCTACGACCCAGCAATTGCACTGCTGGGGATTTACCCCAAAGATACAGATGCAGTGAAACGCCGGGACACCTGCACCCCGATGTTTATAGCAGCAATGGCCACGATAGCCAAACTGTGGAAGGAGCCTCGGTGTCCAACGAAAGATGAATGGATAAAGAAGATGTGGTTTATGTATACAATGGAATATTACTCAGCTATTAGAAATGACAAATACCCACCATTTGCTTCAACGTGGATAGAACTGGAGGGTATTATGCTGAGTGAAGTAAGCCAGTCGGAGAAGGACAAACATTATATGTTCTCATTCATTTGGGGAATATAAATAATAGTGAAAGGGAATATAAGGGAAGGGGGAAGAAATGTGTGGGAAATATCAGAAAGGGAGACAGAACGTAAAGACTGCTAACTCTGGGAAACGAACTAGGGGTGGTAGAAGGGGAGGAGGGCGGGGGGTGGGAGTGAATGGGTGATGGGCACTGGGGGTTATTCTGTATGTTAGTAAATTGAACACCAATAAAAAATAAATTAAAAAAAAAGTGACTGGGGAGATATATTATTTAGTTACCAGTTTGTGTTTTTTTCCCCTATTTTGGACTGAATATTTGTGTCCCCCTGAACTTCATATGTTTAAATTCCAACCTCTAATGCAATGGTATTAAGGGATGGGTCCTTTCGGAGGTGATTAGGTCACGAGGGTGGCGCTCTTCATGAATGGATTAGTGCCCTTACAAAGGAGACCCAGGGGGCACCTGGGTAGCTCAGTGATTGAGCGTCTGCCTTTGGTTCAGGTCATGATCCCAGGGTCCTAGGATTGAGTCCCACATTGTGCTCCCCTCGAGGAGCCTGCTTCTCCCTTTGCCTATGTCTGCTTCTTTCTCTGTCTCTCATGAACAAATAAATAAAATCTATAAAAAAAGAGACCCCAGAGAGTTCCTTCACTCCTTCCACCATGTAAAGATACAAGAAAATGAGCATCTAGGGGCACCTGGGTGGCTCAATGGTTGAGCGTCTGCCTTTGGCTCAGATCATGATCCCAGGGTTCTGCAATTGAGTTCTGCACTGGACTCCCACAGGGAGCCCGCTTCTCCATCTGCCTATGTCTCTGCCTCTCTCTGTGTCTCTCATGAGTAAATAAATAAAATCTTAAAAAAAAAGAAAAGAAGAAAATGGGCATCTATTAACTAGAAAGTAGGTTCTCACCAGAAACTGAATCAGCTAGAGCCTTGATTTTGGACTTCTCAGCCTCCAGAACTCTGGGAAATAAATGTTTCATGTTTATGCCCCCTGATTTATGGTACTTTCATGAAAGTAGCATGAATGGATTAAGATATCTCTCTGTATTTGCCTTCTCTGGCATTCTGAATGGATAGCCAGGTCTTGCTCTTCTCTAGCTTAGGATATGTAGCAAGACATAGGCAGAAATTGATTGCAAACAACCCCTCATTTTGGCCATTATTCTCCAAGGGGCTAGCTAAGTTCTTGAGGAGAAAGAGGAAGAGAAGGAACCAAAGTTGACTGAGATTTCTCTCAAGGCTGAGAAGGAACAGTTGTAGGCAGATGGTAGATGTGTCAGACTAAAGTCAGAGGGATTCAAGAATCAGCAAGACTTTGAAGAGAAAATGTCCATGAAATGCACTGAAGAAGTCTGAACCTGAAATACAAGGATTTCTGTCCCTCCTGGGCTAGATACCACATGGATTTTGTGGGCTGAGAAGACTGGGATACCAGCAGCAACCATAAATAGAGATTTTGGGGGGCACCGAGAAAGCCTCCAGAATTCTTTTGAAACTTTAAAAAGAGAATGGAGTACTAATAATGAAAAATTCTTTTCCACCAGTCCAGTGAATGAAGAGGCTTAGCATCAAGATTTAATAAGAGAAAAAAATGTGTTATTTAGACCTGAGTTCATTCAATAAGATACTCATGAGCCATCTATGAAAATGCTGAGTCAGACCAATGCATAGGTTCTTCTGGTTGAAGCAGAGTGTGTAATAAAGCAGGATGGAGAAAGGAAGGGAGAGGATGTGTTTCAACAGATAGATTCAAACACTGGTGTGCCAAAGTTCATTCTTAGGGTCAACCAGTCCTGGGTAGAACAGCTCTACATTATAGCTGTTCTCTTGGCTCCATTCTCAGACCCTTGCCACAATCTGGACTTGACATTTAATATTTGGAGCCTGGAGGAGACATAGATGAAGCCATTCTGAAGACTGGATGGCCCACTTGGATCAAGTTCAGTTTTCATGGACGAGAATGGCTCTCCTCCTGAAGAATTGTGTAGGGTTTCTAGATTCTCAAGGATCAAGGTTGAGTTAATAGAGGGGAAGGAAGCCACATCCCTCTGGGAAATTAGAATCCCCAGGTGCAGCCCATGCATATTGAATTATTTGCCAGCAGCATTTGACTTTGATGATCAGAAGGCAAAATATCAAATGTGAGTGAATCAGCTTACCATATGAACCTGCCTTCTTTGGAAGCATGCCCATAACCTTCAAATTTGTCATGTGTCAGACTGATGGCTGCTCTGATATTTCTGCCATACATTGAAGAGCTGTGCCTGATGTAGGATGGTATTACTGGTGGAAGAAGCTCAGAAGCTATAGTCAAACCCTGAGACTGGGTCCTACTCTAAGTCTCTTTTTACCTTAGTATTTAACAATATGCATATCTAGTAAGATATTTGTGAGAATGGATGAAATATGGCAGGTGCAGATAATTTATCACCTGTCAAGGATAGATACTGGATTATATTATACCTTTTATAAATGGCATTGTTGATTATCACTTAACTTCTTTAAGCAATGCCAGTAAAATAATACCAATATTCACACAGTGCTTACCACATCCACTAAATATATTATGTTCTAAAACTTTTACATATTTTAACTTGTTTTATCCACACACAAACCTTACATGATAGGTGCTCTTATTGTTCCTAGTTTACAGAGAGGAAACTGAGGTACATAGGAGTTAAGTGACTCACCCAGGGTCACACAACTTGTAAGCAGTGGAAGTAGAATTTAAGAGTGTCTGGTCCTAGAGTTCTTCCTTTCACCAGTTGGCTACACTGCTTCTCTGAACTTTTGTTCCTAAGTATTCATCCATCTTACTATGCTTTTCATTCCTTCTTGATTTGTTCATTTAACTTGTGTAGTAATTTTTCCCAAGACCATATAACCCAAGTGTCATGGGGCATAGCACAAGCCTAGGCCCAGGACGCCCAGTATAAGTGATAATGAAATAAGATATATATACTTTCTCTAATGCTTTCCAAACCCCTCAGAGGTGCAAAAGGATTCAATCTAAGCGAACATGATTTTACATATGTGTGATGGTTAATTTTATGCATCAACTTTCCTGGGCCTTGGTGCCCAGATCTTTGGTCAAACATTATTCTAGATGTATCTATGAAGGCTGGTTTTAGATGACATTAATATTTAAATCTGTGGACTTTGAGTAGAATGTAACACCCTTTTTAACATAGGTGAGCCTCATCCAATCAGTTGAAGGCCTTACTAAACAAGAGATCTTCTCTGAGAAAAAAGAATTCTGCTAGTAGATGATCTATGGAGTCAAACCACAACTCTTCCCTGGGTCTCTATCTGCTGGCCTGCTCTGTACAACTTGGATTTTTCACAGGTCTGCAATCATGTGAGCCTTAAAATTTCTCCATAGATAGATGAATGGATGGATAGATAAACAGACAGACACATAGATACATAGATAATAGGTAGATGCAGAGATACTGAGATACTGAGACATAGGATGAATAGAGATATTCATCCCAAGAGATCTTCATCTCAATCCCTATCTAGGAATAGCTACAAAATGAGGATTCTGATTAAGTGGCCCCCTTATCTGCTGGTGGAGTGTAGAGAATGGAAGGAAAGTGAAGAGGATTACGGGGTAGAAATAACTTGACTTGAAGGAGATGCCAGACCTTTAATACCAAGACTGTCAGTGACAGTAAAAGCAGTGGCCCTTTCTTCCACCAACATCATCACCCTAAAGATGTCTAGCAGCTCAGTTCCTACATCTGCCAACTGCCTCCCATTGGACTTCTGGTATGAACTAACAGGAGACATGTTGAGGGGCACTGCAGCTAAGCATGTGCTGATAACGAAATGGGCTATTACTAGTAAGCCAAGAAACATTTATTGAGCTCCTTTTCCTTCCTGTTGTGCTCCTGAAAGTTTGCTCAGCCCTGAAGTTCATCCTGGACACAGTGAAGAATGATGAAGAAACATGGCCACAGGTGCAGGGCAGCTTCAGAAGGGACAGAGGTGGTGAACACCTGTCATCTGAAGCAGAGCATGGGACAGCTTCCCCAGAATTTAACAATAGGTGACTTTAAAGGATATAGAGCCAGTTACCTGGAGGATAGAACAATCTTGATTGCAGGAGCTTGAAAAAGAAACAGGAGATAAGAAAGTGCAGAAAATAAAAAAGGGAACAAGTGGTAAGAAAATGGAGAAAATATGAATCGGTCTTTCCATAAGCTTAGCATAAGAAAAATGCAGAGTTAGGCTCTCTCTCTTTCTGATTCACTCTTTTCACCCTGTCCCTTCCCTGCCCTTCCCTTCCTTCTCTTCCTTCCATCCCTTGCTTTCCCTTGCCTTCCCTTCCCTTGCCTTGCCTTCTCCTGCCTTCCTTTGAATTCCCTTGCCTTTCCTTGCCTTCCCTTGCCTTCCCTTCTCTTCCCTTCCCTTCCCTTTAGTTTTGGACATGGAGGGGCTCCTTGAACTTATTTATATTCTGAGAAGAAGACAGCAGAAACTTACAGGGATAATTGATGGACAAAGTCTTTAAGGAGGTTGAAGATAACAGATTCTGAGCAGAGCTGGGACAGTTTGTATGCCAAGCTCTTTGCTTGCACTGGGGTTCCCAACCATCTGCATCACACCCAGCTCATCTTGTCAGCCTGTTGTCCAATATGTTGTTCTTTTGTGTCAAGGAACACAGAGCACCTGGAGCAGGCAATATCTGTGTTCCACCCAGGTCCCCTTGAATTCTTTGTACATTTCTGTATTTACTTTCTGTGAATCAGCTTGTTTGCTTATTTATTTCATATACTAGCAAGGTTTCCCAAGTTTTCTTTGGCTTCTCATACAAATAACTATGGGTTTTCCTGGGGGACCTGACCTCAGGCTACTTGTAGGCACAGATAACAGGAGGTACCTGGGACTATATTCCTGCCAGGTAGCCTTTGACTACTAGCAGACAGATGTAGGGGTTCAGGTAAGCCCAATTTAGGTAAGCCCAATTCTCTTGTTCTGGTAGAAACAGCTCACATTTTCCAATTAAGAATTTCCCTCTGGGAAAGGTGGAAGCCAATCCTCTTGGACACTTTGCCTGAGTTCTTGGTCCTATTTAGCTCTTCCCTTTTTTGCTTCCTCCACTCCTTATAGGTAGATCTCTGTCACGAAACCATCTTTAATAAATCATTTGCAAATAAATCCTCTTTCAGTATTGATTTCTGGAGACCCCCACTTAAAACAGATGCCTAACTAATTCAGTAAGAAGAGTTGAGAAAGAATATTCTAGGCAGAATAATTAGCAGAATCAAGGGTTAGGGATGGGAAAGAGGAGCCAAAAGACCACTGCAGGCAGGTCTTGGGGTGGATAGGGTGAACAACATTAAGAAGCATTCATTCTTTTGGAGAAGACAGACATGACAGTGGATAAATCGAAGTTTCGAGTTGTTCTTATCTTTTCCTTTTGAAACTGGACTGTAGGAAGCAGGATTGGATTTGAGTAGTTAGGTTAGCAGAATTTTTTCTGGTTTATCTCTGTACTTGAGCACCACAGGGCAAGTCTGGCTGTTATCATGGAACTGTTTGCTGGGCACCTGCTCAGTGTGCTGTGGTCTATCTCTAGAGCAAAGGCATGTTTGCTTTCCCCAGGAGCTCACACACTACAAGAGAGTAAGCGGTTGAAGAGGATGGTAGGAGCCCAGGGCTGTGGGATTCAGAGAAGGTGGAGCAAACTTCCCTAAGGGCTTGAAACAAATTTCTCTCCCTGCTGAGGGGGTGGCATGAGTGCTGGGTCTCCAGTGGGCATTTCAGATGAGATGCAGAGTAAAGGAGTTAGGAAGGGCAGGTAGGAAGGCATCCGGAATACAGCAGACAGCCCATGGCTAGGCAAGAGCATGTCTGGTCAGAGAAGAAAAAGTAAGTCAAATAAGTCCAGAATGACTCCAAACACTCCAAGTGTAGGCAAATGATGATCAAAGAAACACAGTGTCGGACATTTATCCAATGCATTTATCTAATGCATTTGAACATTAATCAATAGGATACAGTGATCCAGTAGATCTTTTTAACAGGCACAAGAAGGGCAGTTCTTCACCTTAAGAAGGTGATGGACAACTTGATGACAAAGAAGGTCATGGTTGGCCCACTGCCCGCATCACAGGCAAGCTTCCTCCTTGCATTCCATCAACTGAGCTGGGAACCCCTAGTAGTAGATGCCTACTTCTGATAAGAGGAATTCCGTATTTCTGTATACTTGCATTTCTAGGCAACTACGCCTGCTATGTCCCCTGAAATTATTCACATACAGTTTGTTTTTAAGTCTTTTAATTTGGTAAATTGCCCCGTGAGACTGACATGTATACTCAAGCATTGTCTTTCTTTCTTTTTCTTTTTTTCTTTTCTTTGCTGTTACTTTGCTATTTCTTTTGAGTAACGGTCTTGCAGAACTAATAATTAGCATACAATTAAATACAAAGGCAATCAACCCAGGAAGATGCCTCCTATAATTTGTTGCAATCTTGCCTGAGCCCTGCATCACTTTTACTGTTTGATAACTCAAGCCTGCGTAGCAAAACATTCAATTATGGACAGTCCCAATATTGAAGGTGTACCTGGATGCAATGCAAAATCAAACAAATCAAGGCAGTCGTTTCCTTTGCAGCCCACAGAGATGAGGCCTCAGCAGGTAGCAAACTACACACCTTGACTCTAGGTTTCACTGAATGGTTAACAAAGACAACGTGGCCAAGAAACCTTGGAAATAAAAGAGGGAATCTTTTGGTCATGGCTTTCTCTGCTTTGCTGTCAAAACATTTGCTTAGGAGAGAAATGCTATATATGCAGACCAGGATAGTGCACCAAATACAGTTCCAAGGGCAACACTAATAATTTGGTAAAAGAAGCAGCTAGGAGCTGTTTATTGAAGTTTGTTCTGTGCCAACCACTTTATGAATAGTGTTGCTAATTTTCACAATAATCTCGCCAATGGGTCTATTACCCTCATTATGCATTTGGAAAACAAAAACTGGGGAAGTTTAGTGGAAACTTATTACGGTGAATGGGTTAGGGAGGAAAGGGATATTTTAGACTTTCCTCGGGGAAAGTACATATGGCATAGTGAAAGACATTCATTATTACAGCATGATATGATATTTTGCAAACTGAAAAAAATTGTTACAACACAAACAGAAACAAGCAAAACTGGGCCTAATCTGCCTGTCCTGCAGAGCTAGCAGAAGATAGGTCCTGTATTCCTTGGGGCTGAGTTTACTGAGGTACAGAGGGCACCTCTGTATGACTCCAAACCCTGGAGGGGTTTAAGCAGAATCTGTTGAGGCCCCCATGATGTCCAAGATTATCAAAATGGTGCAGGGCTTACAAAACAGGGAGAACCAATGCAGGCAGCACACAACCTAGCTCAAGGCAAAAATAGCAGGGATATATTAATCAAATAATTTAATAATCATCAATTAAATATAGATTGGCTTACTATTTATTGCACGATTACTTTATGCTTGACATTGTACTCAATGCTAAGGTATAATGGTGCACAAAAATTAGGGTCCTGCCCCAATTACATCCCATTGGGGAATAGATAATAAGTAATAAATGGCAATGACAGGGAACAAATGCTATAAAGAAAAGCAGAAAGCAGAGAAGGGAGATAAAAATGTCAAAGAGGCATAAAGGCAGGGAGTTCCATAGGGTAGATGGTTGACTGACATAAGGTATATATGGTAGATGCCTAAAGCAGGGATATTTGATCCAAGACCTAAGTGAAGCCACAGAGAAGCTCTGCAGAGAAGGGTGCAGGGAGGGAGATGCCAGTGTGGCCTAGGAAAAGCAAGGCAGTCAGTGTGGCTGCTAGTCACTGAGGGAGGCAGCAGAAATGAGATGATGAGGGTCCCACAGACCACGGCAAAGACTTTGAAAATGAACATATAGATAAATAATAGTGATATATTGCTACATATATGCCAGATAATGCTCTAAGCACTCCCCATGGAAAGCCTTGTATTCTCTCAACAATCCCAGATGAAGAATAAGAAATGGCTCAAGCTTGTAGAGCTGGTGAATAAGGAACCTGGATTTGAAGGTAGGCAGTGAGGATCCCATGTCTGCCCTTGTCCTTTCTGCACCACAATGCCATTACAAATAATTTTTACGATAACAAAACAGGATCCTGGGAAAATGAATGATGGAGGAGCTACTTTGTTCTGCAAGGCTGAAGTCTCTATATGTGTACTTTGTTCATCTGTATGCCCTTTAGGCTGCTAAGAGATTAATTTACTAATTACTGTGCTGGTGCGAATCAATAATGGCATTTTACAGAAGTGCAATGTTTAAAGTTTAGGCTATCGAGTCATATTAATTCAGCAAGTCCCTAATGGAGGAGGTGAGGATCAATTGTGAGTCAGACCCAGTTTCCCAGCAGGGCTTGGTACTCATCCCAGTGAGACCCAATCACCATTGTTAGAAATACTGACACGGTATAAGAACGTATATCCTTGCCAACTGCTTCCTCTACAGGCCAGAATGAAAGAAGTACAGGCAAATACAGTAGAGGAAAAGCATACTCAGAAAGATCAATTTAAGGGGACTTGAATTTTAGTCCGCCTCTACCACAACTTGCTATCATTTCCCAGAAGCTATGTGATCTTACTGCATTTCAGTTTTTTTTCTCCCACCAGACAGAGATAAGATCTACTTCGAAGG
This sequence comes from Canis aureus, assembly GCF_053574225.1. Lineage (NCBI taxonomy): Eukaryota > Metazoa > Chordata > Mammalia > Carnivora > Canidae > Canis > Canis aureus. Next base: position 69,365,825 of record NC_135612.1, read on the forward strand.
ATTTGGGGAATAGGATAAAGGGCATTAAATGACGGAACCATCACTCCTATGACTGGCCTGGGAGATGAAAGATTACATTCTCACCATTCTAAGGGATAGGAGTGGGGCAGGACTGATCCAGTGGGACTGATTCTGAGGGCCTAAAATTGAGAACTGTTGTTTATGATACAATGGGCAGGAGGTCACTTGAGGGAAAAGTTATAAGTTCACAATCAGAAATCCTAAATATAGGTATCAACCCAAAATGGCATGAACAAGACCACAGCTGGGGTGGGAACCAGTACAGGATCAGGAAGGAAAGCCAAACATGTGGAATGGAACCAAGGCAGACGTAGATGCTAGGACATAGGCCTGTTCACAAAGCAATAGTTTATTTGGTGGCTGGAGGTGCACATGACACAATTAACTGGACTGTGTCAAAGCATACACCCATCTGTAGTGAGAAATTCCACTCATTCATTCATTTCTGCTTTTCTCACTTCCTTTTTTTTCATTTATTCAATAAAAATTGTTGAGTGTCTAGTATGGGCTAGTGTTGTCCTAGCTGCTGAAATAGAGCAAACAACAAAACAGGCCTGGTACCTATTATCTTCAACCTTATATGATCCCAAGGGAATGATGATAGGACATGAATAAAGAAATAAAAAAATATATATTGTCATAATAAGTAACATGAAAATAAAATAGGACAATGGTTCAATGCCTGACCAAGAGTGACTTTAGATAGTGCTATGATAGAAAAGGCCTCTTTCCTTCCCAGATTTTATTCTGAAAATTTCAAAGCTGCAAAGAGACTAAAGAACAGAACACAAGTATAAACACTCAAGGAAGATTCTAAAACTGTTCAGATTTGCATCACATTTGTTTTTCCTTTGCTGAACCATTTAAAACTATATTGTAGACCTCATGACACTTAATCAGTATATAAATGCATTTGGTATTAAGAACAAAGTACTCGATACGTGTCGGTATCACTATCACAACCAAGAAATTTAACATTGATTCATTGATTAGAGAGTAATAGAGACTTTGCACACCTTTGATTTGTGGATCAAGATTTTGTGATTGAGGCTACTATTAGGAGCTTATATAATAAAAGGAAAAACAAATTACCCCCAAATTTATACTGATGGAATTCAAAATATAATAATAATGAATACAATTTGTTTTTTTTTTTTTGTACTACAGATCTACTAATGAGAATAATAGAATTTTTAGGAGGAAGGGTAATATTTCACTTAATGGGGATTCAGTTTGTGTTCCTTCTAATCATGTCAATTGTAAGTATTCATTGTATTCATTTATTGACATTGATCTGTAATATCCTTTTAGATATTTCATCTCTAAATATTTTTAGCAGTTTAGTACTGCCAAATGTTGATATCAATTTATGAGCATATGATTGAGTATATTCATCATTTGGAGGGCTTTATAGAATTTTATTAGATTCTTTTCTACATTTACCTTTAATATCCATTACATTACAGATTAATCATGTTCAGCTGAAGATTGGGTGGAAGTGCCTCAATTGCACATTTAAATAGTGTTTTAAATACAGAAATTTTCTTTACACTTGCGCCGAGGTCTGAAAAACACTGCTTAAACCATAGTGAGAACTCATAAAATCTATCTGTTGCACATTTATGTGGGAATGGAGATTCTGCTTCTTGTTTTAATTTTGATAGCAGGGGGAGTTTAAGGCAGATTAACATGACATGATTCAAACAGCATTAGTTGTCATTGAAATGGCTTTACCACAGTCTACATTCTGTATATCACTCTTTCAGCTAGTGATTTCATGTGGAATTCCTTATAAAATGTTATCAGGGCTAAAGGAGAATTTAATTTCTAAATCCCCTTAATATATATTTTTTAAATCCCCTTAATATTATATAATAGTGGTTGAGGGCAGATTTTCTTGTTCAGGAAATTTTCAGATTTGGCCCTGAGCTCAAACAATGATAATAAAACTTTAAGCCAATGAACTGCCATGTGGTAAATTCAGGATATTTAGCTTTTATTACTACTGGAAAAAAAAATCACAGAATAACAGTGAAGTCCACGAGAGCAAATGAAATACACTGTTAACATTATTAGTTTGAAAAAAAAAACACATTATTAGTTTGATAACACGTGATGGGTTCAACTATTTTCCACAAAGCACCTCCTGATGGCTGATACAAGAAGTAACCACAGGCTTCTAATATCTCAAATTTTCACCAGCTTTGGAAGTTTGCCCAAGTAAACCTCTGTCTGTTTCATATATACTTTTATCAACATTGGGTATAGCAAATTGTAGCAGATTCCACTTCAGCTTGTAGTGAATTAGTGTTTTCTCCACTTCTCTGAAAATGTTCTCACCAGCAGTTCATCCACACAGACTAATATTACTATGGCTAATTCTTTGGCAAACTTGGCACTGACTCCTCAAATAAACAACTACCCAGTCATCTGGTAACGTCTGCTGACTTAATGTCTATAGACTCCTCACGAGCCCAGGAAACCACCTGAAAGCATTTAACTATCTGTTCATTGACATCATTATAAAGTTCTCAACTCTTTCAACTTTTCCCATGAAAGGCCAATGTCTTGAAGTTATTTTCTCTGGATACATGTCTTCAGGAGCTGCCTTTAAACACAATTTAAATAATTCATGATTGGTAAATATTTTTACTGCTTAGCTAACAAATGTGCCACTTAAAAATTTAGATTTGTTAAAACCTCATTTTCATTTATTATTTTGTGAAGAATATTTTGCTTTGATGGAATCCTCAGTTTCAAATGTTCTAACTTTTCTGATTGTTTCTTTCCTGTAAGTTAGAAATATTATAATTAGTGTTTGGTCAGATTATGTCAACGTTTATTGTACTCTTTTAGCTTAGGTTTACTGTCATGACATAAGAAACATGATGTTTTGACATTTAATTTGATAATAAAATAATTGAACACTACATCTGAAACTAATTATATACTATATGTTGCCTAATTGAGTTTGAATAAAAAATAAATAATCCGTAGTCCACTATGGTTTAAAAGGGCAATGTTGGGAGTCCATTTTTTCTCTTCTTCTCTTGTTTTGATAAGATGGGTATGCAATAAGAATTAATAAAATAGTACAATTATACACATGAAACTTAAAACCCTTCACTGCACTTAACTTTGTGACAAGTAGGAAGGTAAAGAAATGAGAGCATCGCACATGGTCTCTGTCATAAGCACACAACCTGTTCTGTAGTATGAAGCAGTCACAGGTAACACAAAAATAAGTGAAAGTGACTATGTTCCAAAAAAAAACTATTTATGGACACTGGAATTTGAATTTCATATAATTTTCATGTATTGTGGCATAGTATGATTATTTTTATTTTTTAACCATAAAAATATGTAAGAGTTATTCTTAGGTCATAGGCCATTAAAAAAATAAAATAAACAGGTGGCAAGCTGGATTTGACTCAGGTTTGTCAAGCACTGATCGAGAGCTGTCCCCCTGCCTTTACTCTTCATTGACTTTCTTTCTTTCTTTCTTTCTTTCTTTCTTTCTTTCTTTCTTTCTTTCTTTCTTCTTTCTTTCTCCTTTCTTTCTTTTTTCTTTCTTTCTTTCTTTCTTTCTTTCTTTCTTTCTTTCTTTCTTTCTTTCTTTCTTTCTTTCTTTCTTTCTTTCTTTCTTTCTTTCTTTCTTTTTCTCTTTCTTTCTTTCTTTCCTTCTTCTTTCTTTCTTTCTTTCTTTCTTTCTTTCTTTCTTTCTTTCTTTCTTCTTCTTTCTTCTTTCTTTCTCCTTCCTTCCTTCCATCTTCTTTCTTTCTTTTGCCTTATTTGGAGTATCTTATTTATTCTTTTTTCTTTTGAAACAATCTCAAACTAGCAAACATTTTAAGTGTAGTATAACTTTTTCCCTTGATCTATTTGATAAGAAGTTGTTGGCATGGTGCTCTATCATGGCTAAATATTTTATCCTACCCAGAAGGACAGTCTCCAAATAGCCACAATACAAACATTCAAATCAGGAAATTAACATTGATATATTACCACCATCTAATGTTCACACACTACACAAATGTTCCCAACTGATCTTTAAACAAAAGGATCCAGGTCATAATCAGGATTTGCATTCAATTATCACTTCTTATTTGTTTCCATTGACTGATGAGAGTTTCTCAACCTTTGCTTGACTTCCATAATGTTGACATTTTTGAAGGTTACAGATGAGCTGTTTTGTAGAATGTCCTTCAATTTAGTTTAGTTTGAAAATTAGTAATGTTTCTAATTATGCATTTTGGGCAAGAATATCATAGAATCTATAGTATGTTCTTCTCATTGCATCCTATCAAATGATTCACAGCTTTAATTTTTCCCATTACTAATTATGTAATTTTGATTTTGTGATTAAGTTAGTTTCTGATGTGCTTCTCCACTGTAAAGCCATCTTTTCCCCTTTTAAATGAACAAGCAATATTGTAGAAGGTTATATTGGAAGTATTCCATTCCATTTCTATCAAACATCTATTTTTTAAAATTTTTATTTATTTATGATAGTCACACACACACAGAGAGAGAGGCAGAGACATAGGCAGAGGGAGAAGCAGGCTCCATGCACTGGGAGCTCGACGCAGGATTCGATCCCGGGTCTCCAGGATCGCGCCCTGGGCCAAAGGCAGGCACCAAACAACTGTGCCACCCAGGGATCCCTCTATTTTTAATTCATATACTATGTGTATATTCTGATCAGTATGCACTCATAGCTTCACAGTTTATTCAATGAGTTATAATCCTTTACTATTATTGTTTTGATGCTCAAGATCTTCTAGATTTTGTGAGTGGGATCCCCATCCAGCTGTCTTCTATGTCCTTTGACATGCCCTTATCATTGTCTAAACACTTTCTTATTTTATTTTATCATATAACTAGATGCTTCATATTATACTTTCTTGGTCCAGTCATGAAAGCAGATATTTTCCAATAAGCATTGGCTCCTTTCTTTGGGAAATGGTACATAGAAGCCAAGATCTGTGTACTGGGTGTTCAGGCTAAGGATCATAGTTTCTCTCAGTGGATGGAACTAAGGAATATGTGCATGTATACTCATACACACATTGAAATAGATCTTTTTCTGTTTAAAAGCACGAGTTCAGTAAAACAAACAAACAAACAAAAAACAAACCTCCAGTTAAGTACCACAAGTTTTGAGTTTAGCTTGCTTTCTTTCTTCTTTCTTTCTTTTCTTTCTTTCTTTCTCTTTCTTTCTTTTTTTCTTTCCTTATTTATGGTTCTCTTTTCCAATAGGGAGAAACCTATCTCCCATTATCCTTAATACATTTACTCATTGGATCAGAATTCCTGAATGTGACCATTATTGTGACCAACATCCTTACCTGGCACAGGGCCTATACCATTGTCAAAACTTTATTGAGTACCTATTGCATTTCAATCAATGTTTTGCATGTTTGAGAAGCAATGGCTAACAAAGGTGGCATATGCTACTAGGAAATCCTGGTAAAAGTAATCACACAAGTGAAGACATAGTTGGAACTGGAAAATGTATTTGGAACATGTGAGGATTGTGGTGCCATCACACCTACAAGCTTGTAATAATAGCACCTGACCTGGGCTCTGAGGCCAGGTATCCTGAGAAGTGGAGTTTCTAGTGAAAGCTGAAGAAAGTATGGCTGGATTTCAGAGAGCAGTGGGCAGATGGAGTGAGAGAAGTCTGTAAGAAAGACAGCAACTAGATAGTGAAGGGCTTGTTGGTCATAACAGGGGTTGGTGTCAGAAGGTGAGGCCGTAATCAAATTTGCATTTCCAAAAGACCCCTTTGATTATAAGCCAGGAGATGGAGGTTACCAGGCTGGTTCATAAGTTCATATATATATATTTGGATCACTGTTTACATGGACAATCACACTAGGTATAGATAAAGGATTGTTCACATAAGACCATATTACTAATGTTGAGAATTGAGGGATGCACTGAAATAATAAAGTTATGTTTAAAATGTACAATTTCATTTCCAATACTAGAATCTGGAACTGACTTGGTGAAGAAGTATAATAAAACATCAGTATGAGATGAAAACTCATTACGGGCAGGCATTTTCATAGTGATAGATACAATAATTAAACTGAATAAGAAAATAAAACAAGAAATACACACAAACTAAATAAAGTCCATTTGGTGCTCATGTGAGGAATGTACAGTATGGCTGAAGAGTCAGATACTCAGGCTGGCGCCAAACATAATGGATGCTGTAGTGGTTGGTTTTTCATATTCTCATATCTTTGCCGTCACCCTGCAACCTGATAAAATGGAATAATTCCAGGTTTGTTACAGTCAAGATGTAATTAGGTCTCCTGTGAGAGACAGGTAAAAAGCTTAGCAGGGTGAGGAGCTTTTAAAGGCCACCAGTTGCTAATTGCAGGTGTGAGGAAATCTGAATGGGGAAATCCTGACAGGAGACAAAGAGCAGGAGCAATTGAAGCTGGCCATTTCTCTGCTCGTGGCCAGCAGATTTCTGAAAGCCTACCCATGTATACCTGTCACATAAAGCTGTTTTCAAACTCAGAGGGATGATTTGCTCTGCAGGAGCTGCATCCTGGGAACTTTTATGCACAATGTAAAATGGATGGTGCTTGAGGAAGCAGCACCCTTTCCTTCAAATGTGCTAGTTTTGTGAGGAAATGGAAAAATTTGTATACACATGTGCAGTCAAGGGAACAAACAAATGGAGAAAGGGGAGGAAAGACACCACATTCATAAGCAGCCACTGTGGTTTAAGTGTTTACATTATTTCACTGAAATCTCTTAACAACCTCAAGAGTTGAGTGCATTATCTGCTCTTCCAAACAAAGATTCATGATTTAGAGAATTTAAATAATTGACCAAGTTACACAGCAGGAAGGCAAAATCAACTCCAATTTATCTGACCCCAAGACCCATGCTTGTATTACAACATACGCTATTTCCATAGAGATGTGGCAAAGGCAAGCTTGCTTTCTCTCCTTACATGGATCTCCATGGTCGGTGTTCAAACATTAATTATCACTTAACTCAGGTTCACAAACCAGCTTTCATTCCCAGGCAGGACCTTAGGGATTATTATGTAATCAGAGTGCATTAGAATTTAAAGACCCCAAACTGTGAAAGACCAATAAGCAAAGATTGAAGTGGGGGTTATTCCAACTACAGTCAGAAAAGTAATTCATAAAAGGACATCAAACTGCAAGTGTGTATATCATGCAGGACTCCCAGCCTCGTCTACCTCTGCTTCCCTTTTGTAGGTAATGCCTGTGTCCCTTGGTTGGGGAACTGGACTGGATGACCTCAGAATTCCTCCCAAGATTGCACGTTCAGAAACCAGAACTTTCCTAAGAAATTTAAGGAGATCATTTCTTGGTACAGAAAATTCCTTGCCAAGCCTTTCCACTAATGCTGTGGACCCGTGTATATAGCAGACCTCAGGGTGAAGTGATTTATTATTGAGAGGAAGCCAATTAAGCAGAGAACTTCTTTTTTATAGTAGTGGAATCCTAATATTTATCTTGATTGAAGATCCAGGGACTAGCCATCGCAAGCTTGTCTATCCCCCTCCCCTGAGGATGCGGGTCCAGTGCTGGCTGCAGGTCAGGAGATTACCTTGGACAGGTTCCTTTATCCCAACATGCTACAGTGTTTTGGACAAAGGAATCTGATTCATACTAAGTGGCACTTATTTATTCTGGAATTCGACTTTCCTCACTAGTAGTCCTTTGAGGGAAACCCATGTGGGAAGAGCTCTGGAGATCTGTATTCTCCCACTTTCCTGGCACTTAGGGCACTTGGTTCTCATTTGCTTGATAGATGACTGAGTATCATCTGTGGTCTCCAGGAAGGTGGGGGCTGGCTCTACCTGCATGTCGCTATATTCCAGTGCCTGGACAGGTGCCAAGAATGCTATAGGTGCTAAAATATACCTGTTAAGTGAATGCATTAGTGTACTTTCAGTGGATGGATTCTTGCCCAGTCTTTTCTTTTAAAAAGGCAAAAAAGAAGGCTATAAAATATACTAAACACCCACAGTGTCCTTCCTAAATACTATGTTAAGTGCTTAACATACTTTATCTTGTAGTGATCAATGTGACCATTTTCACATGACAAAAAGCACTCAGGGTAGTCAACTAAGTTTTCCAAGCTCACATAGCAGGCAAATGACAGAGGTGAGATTTAAATAAATTCACCTATACGTGCCTCTGAGAGTCAGGGGTGATTTCTATTTAATTTTGTTTTTCCATTGTATCTTTTCACATCCGTAAAATTTTTGAGGTTCTCAAAGTGGAAAAGTATGAGCCAGGCAATTGTGCAAAGGAACATATAACCCAATTTAGATGGATATGAAGGCACAAAAATAGGTCTATTGATAAACATGAATGGAAAGAATTCATAAATACAGAGATTAGAAGTTCCAGGTAGTAAAGATTTGCAGTTGCTAGAAACCCGGATAAGACCATTTAAGATTATCCTGAAGGTTGGTTAAACTATCATTTCGAGGAACAAGAGGTCAATCCTCAATCCTGCTGAGAGTAGACACCATCTTTTTACTCATATCATGACACTCATATCAGAGTCTTAATTTATGTGTCCTGAGGAAACATGGAGTCAGTCATTAATTGATTCAACATTTCTTGGACATGCACTGAGCGCAAGAGTGCTGTGCTAGGCTCTGGAGATGCTCAGTTACACAAGCCATGGTCCTTTCCTTGAAGACTTTTATAGGGAAGTAATGATGAGGTAATAAATCATGAGGAGTCCAGTTCTTGTCATTAGACCATCCATATGTGACAAGGTACCTACTCTTGGAGATGCACACGTCTAGATTGAATAGAAATCAGACATCAAAAACTAAAGGGACAAGGTCAGATTCCTAGATCAGACTAAACCCATCCACATCATAAATAAGAAAAAGTTTCATTTTGCTACTCTTCTGGGATACAGAGGGCATTTTTAGAGACAATATGGCTCCCTAACACTTTGGGGCCCCACAGTCCTTTTTCTTCCTCACACAACAGTTAGAATAACTTCCTCTATGCTCTCAGGCACACAGGGCATCTGGAGCAGTGGTGGAAATGAAAGCAAGGCTCATGAGCAACAGGATGCCTGATTCTCACATGTATGCTGCTAGCATCATTCATCAATAAAGATGAATGGAAGAATCACGGCAAATGTGGCCACGTGAAAGTGTAGATGGGATGCTGGAGTCAAAGATTGGTCTTAGAGGATCCTCACCAGGGACCTCTGGCAGCCTCCCTATAGAAATAAGATTGGCTTTTCAATCACTTCCCACAATAACCATTAGACCTGCTGATTTCCATAGATGTGAATTATGTGGCATTCTCAATCACTGTGGTCTGAAGGGCAGGTAAACATGGCCACTACTTTCCAATTTTCCTTGAAGTCACATGCCAGTCAGTCAGATCTGTTTAGGCCAAAATATTTTTTAAAGCAGAGTAAGATCTTGCTGTCTGGTTGCTGCTTATTAGAGAGGCAGGTGGGCTGGCTGTGTTTGGAGGACTAGCGTGGCATTCTCTAATCTGCCTTCAGCCAGTGATATTTAAGAGGTACCTGTGGCCAACGCACCACAAACTTTGTTTAAACCAGCCATGGAGTGTAACTATGGAAATTCTAAGTAGTGCCTGGGTACTTGAAAGCCAACCAACCTGCTGATGTATGATACAAATGGCTTTTGTCTTCTACAAGTGTTTGGAAGGTGTTAGGCTCTTGATCTCACAGTGATGATTCCAGACAGACTATCTCATTTTGTAACTTCATCAGAAGAAATCTTCAAGGGATACAGTACTTCTGATCGTCTACAGGGTGATGATGATTTGTCTGTCTCCATTTGTTCCTCTCAATGTCCCATCATGAACCCCTGGAGTCATAACTTAAACCATCTGAGTCTGTGGATCTTGCTTTCAGAGTCTTTAGACCAGCTAACCCAAAGTCAACTCAACTCTACACTAATGGCATAACCTTGGGAAAGTAGCTTCGTTTTCCTGAGCTTCTATTTCCCTACTGTCAAAACTGGAATAATCATGAAACCCACCCCACAGGGCTAATGAGGAGTAAAAGAGATTGCTCCTGGATCACTTCTTCAAGATGTGACTTTATTTCTGTAGACCTATCCTGTCTTTTTCCTGGGAGATGAATTACAGCCTCTTTTGTGCATTGGTTACACTTTATCTCTGTTCTATTAAATATTATACTGTTTGATAATCATTCATCTATATGCTCATTTATTCAACAAAGACTTACATCTGCATCTCAAATCCCAGAATCTAGAACTATGCTAAATGCTAGGGGTGCCATGAGCATAGCTGCGCTTTCTCCTACCCACATGGACTAACCATCTGTTTCTCTTCCCAGACTTGACCAAGAACCAGACATTTGTATGGCAACTGTGCAACACAACGTCTGAGCTGACTTCCATCTGAAAACTCACAGGTCATAGCTTTGCTATGCACTCTGGAGCCCCAAGGAGTATGGTTGAAAATCAAGCCTATCTAAATTTAATAACTGGGCCTATGAAATAAACTGACAATGGGCAGATTAATAAGAGAAAAGGCATATAGATTTATTAATTTATAATATTACACACTCAATTTTTTCTCTCTCTGTATATGTAGGATACAATGAGGAGACTCCCATCGGGAAACCAGGAGACAGACTTTCATTAGATAATGGATCTACAGGTGCCTTGATTTTGTACTTCTCAGCCTTCAGAACTGTGGGAGATTCTTGTTGTTTAAGACACCCAGACTATGGTATTCTGTTATAGCACCTCTGATTGACTAAGACACCAGCTCTACCACCTACAGCTGGGTGACCCAGCATGTGTGACCCAGGGTGCATTATTTAATTTCTCTGGATCTCCTTCCTCATCCGAAATCACAGACTAACAATATAACCTCCCTCAAAAGGAGATAATGTTACTTAAAACAATGCCTGGCACACAGCAAGCACTCAAAACTATTACTATTATTAAAACCTGCAATTTTGTTTTCAGTATAGAAATGAAACCCCTCATTACCAAGTCTAGGTAATCTGTTTCATTCTCCCTTTGCCCCCCAATGTATTTACAGGCAATATTTTGTTTTCTCTCTGAATATGGGCATGTACTCTGATGAACATGCTCCTACAACTCTCCGTGGGCCACCAGACACAGAGTCTAGCCAAAATGGGAAGTACAAAATCTATTCACTCTCTGTGTGAAGTTGTGCAAATACTCTGCCTCTCAAGGCTTTCGTGTGTGCAGCTGTAAACAGGAACCTGGACAGGTATGGCAAGATACAGAGGCCCAGGAACCCTTGGCTTTTCCTCCCACTGGGAGGTGAGTTGATTTCTCCTGTCTTATCAATCTTGGCTATCCCAAGCAACTTGCTAAGCCAAAAGAGTGCAGTGAAAGTGACTGTCTGGAACTTCCCAAGTCTCCATCAGAAAAGGCCTTGCAGCTATCCTGTCAGTGGGAAGTCCAAGCAGCCCTTGTGGAGGGGAATGAAGGCCCCAGCTGGCTCTGAGCCAAGGCAGTGACATGTCCTGGAAGTGGGTCCCCCTATGCCAGTGGGTCATCCTCACCTGATACCATGTGAAGCAGAGATGACTGTTTCCTACTACACCCCTGCCCTGCCCAAAAAGAATGTTGAGGATATTGTTGTTTAAGTCACTGTGTTTTGGGGCAGTCTGTTACCTAGTAGTGGTGGAGCAGGCAATAGGATGACTTATATATCTTTCCCTTCTGCTCTCCACGTCTTCATTTTCTGCTCCTCCTGAGTTCTCTGTAATCTGAGTTTACGTTCCAATCATTCACATAGGTCATGAAGGATTGCCTCATGGTCAAATCCTTAACCTTTTTCCCAGCTGTCTTTTTTTTTTATAAGATGGTGAAGCTTATCACATTGTTGGCAGTTCCCTCACTCATACAGCCCATCAGAAAATATGCTTTGAGCACCTACTATGCGCCAAACACAATGATATGTTCCTGGGGCTTAGAATATAGAAGCAGCAGACAAACTCCTGCCATCAGAGAATCCTGAGCTCAGGAAGGGGCATGGAGAAGCATATAGACAAACACATTCAAGAGAATTGAGCCCTGTTTGACACAGTCCTCAGAGCCTGGGGGTCACAGAGAAAGAACCCTTAGCTCAGTGGAGGTAAAGAGGAAACAGGCAGCTCCCCAGTGTGTAGCTGGAGCTGAAGGGTGAGTTGGGACTCCTTTGGGTGGGGAGGGGGATTTGAAGGAAGGGCTCTTTCTCAGAGGCAGAAAGAGCTGCAAAAAGACCTTCCCCCAGCTTCCTCTACACTGGACCATCCTGGTTTTCCATCCAATTTCCTGACTGATACTCTCCTGCCCCTTGCCAGCTTGTCCATGGCCCTGTCTTTGGTCCATCTGAGCGACCCTTTCCCCTTTGGATGGCATTGGAGCAGCTGGCTTGCATAGCTATGTCTGTAACATCAAACTCCCTGACAGGCAGCCACCAATTCCAGTTTCTTGGGCATTTAAAAAAACACTTCCATGATCTCTTAAGATAAACCAATTGAGTGATGTATCTTTCCTCCGGCTCAGCAGTTTTTAATTTCCTATTTTGTTTATGGAGTTGTCATTGCATCAGTCATGCAGACATGTGGCCACGATTCTCTAATGACACCATTCCTGCCCCACTGCTTGCCACCCTCCCTACACAGGCCACATCTCCCTGCTCTGAAGTCAACATCTCATAGTCTCCTCCTCTGCTGTTCCTGTATCAAGGCTCACCATAGCAACCCTTCTCTATCCCTCCCAGTTCAGGAACACAGCAGTCACCTCTGAGTATGACCTCCTATGTTGGGTATCCCCAATCTATCGTTGCCCAACTTTAGTAAACCTGCAGTGTCACTTTGGTGTCTGTGGAGTGTAGCATTCAAGACCCTATACAGCCTGCTTTTCATGCCCATGTCTTTCTCTCCTTCCATAGGTATCTGATTTTCCTGACATGGAATCAGTGAAGATCCTAGAAGAGAAGGTTGGTGCATTGGAATGTTATACACTAGGAGGAAAGAATCTTAATTTTCAGATTGTCTTTGCAGTAATTAATCTATGACCATAGGCAAGTTACTGAAACTCACTGAGCCAGGTGTTCTGTTATCTAAAGCAGAAGTCAGCAAACTAGGGTCCATGGGCCAAATCCAGCCCACTGCTTAGTTTTGTAAACAGTTTTATTGGAGTGTAGCTATGTCCATTCATTTATATATTGTCCGTGTCTGCTCTGGCCCAACAATGCAGACCTGAGTAGTTATGATAGAGACTGTTCCACAAAGCCTAAAATATTTTTATCTGGCCCTTTACAGAACTTTCTCAACTCTCAATCTGTAGAATGATCTGTGATACTTCTTTAAGCTCTCACATTTTGTGATTGTAAGTAACTATATTTGTAATGTTTTTAAAAATGGTATGTGCATGAACACTGGTAAAGATTAAGCTGTTTAGTCCTTTGTATGCTGCCATTTTCATGTTAAAGGAAATCTCAGTTTCCTCATGTTTTAAATGATGCACCTACCTCCTAGGCTTATTGGGGGATTTAAAAGTAAAAATACTTATGGAACCAGCCAGCCTCATACCTGGCATGTGGAACCTATTCAATGTATCTAACTTTTCCTTCCCTGAAATCTCTCAGTCATTATGTCACAAGGTGTAAGTAGGGAAGAGACAAAATGTCTTTCTTATTTAACAGGTCTTGAGATGAACTCCTGCTATCTCAATATCAATATTCCGTGGCAGACTTGGCTTTCACATCTACATAAATACATTTAATTTTTTTGCATTTGCCCTCCCCTCTTCTCCTCCTATTACTGTGTCTTTCCATGCATGAAGCAGGCAAACACAATCTGCTTGCATAATTAAAAACTCTATAAAGGGTCAGGTCACTTGGGGCAGGTGCTGCTCTGGAGTGTGTATGGCAATAATCATCCTGAGATGCATCAGTAGGACTAGTGCTCTGTTGTAAAAGGAAAATAGCATCTTAACTTATCCCTAGCTTATCTGATCACCTTTGTTTGCTTCCAGTGAAATTCTGGAGAGAGAATCTTCCCGCCACATTTTAGGAGGCAGCAGTAAATTTAAGATAAAGCGGTCATTCCAATGAACAGATAAGGCATCTGTGAAAATGTGCTGCTCATATCATTCATATTGAGGAGAAATAGTTGAATGGCAGCCTCAGTTGGTGCAGCCCTGATGCACCACTTGCATACTGAGGACATGCTTCCTGAAGGCTGCTTATGGCTATTCATGCTACTCGTGAAATTGGGATGCCTCTAATGGGCAACATTGGCTGGAAGACCCTCCCCTGGCTCTTGTAAAACTCTCATAGATGGTACTATGGGCTGAGACCTCTCCTACCTAATCTCCTCCTTTCTCCCTCTCTTCATAGGTGTCTCCCCTATAACAGGTTGGAAGGCTGTCTCTGCCCAGGCCTCTTCCTCTCCTTTTCCTTTTACAGGTGTCACCATCAACAAATCTCCTGGTCCTGTTTTGGAGTCTGCTTCTCAAGAGAACCTGGCCAAACACAAATAGACCAGGAATAGTGTGAGGAAACAGGTGATGAAAAGGGGACCGGTGACTGCCCAAGGCACTGTCTGACTGACAAAGGGCACACTATCCTTAGTGCTACATGGGCACAGATAATGCCCAGTATAATGTGGCAGATCAGCTGTTGAATATTTCACTGGTGGTGACCTGGAACAATAATGTGGTGGAGGGGATCCTGCTTGCAAATGTGGTGTTTCAGGTAATGGAAAGATATGGGGTATGTTATTTATAAGGATGGTAGATTGGCTGGTTGTGACTAAGTTGTATTGATACCTTACAGAAGGGTCAAGAAAAACTATTAACAAATAGTCAGAGGCTATGTATAGGGCCAGAGGAGCTCTTTCATAACTTATAAAGAAGCTCTTATTTCTGGCACTGGAAGAGCAGAGAGCTGAGAAGATTCAGCATTTGATCATCATAGAACAACATCGACACTTAAATGCTCAGCCACAGCAGGACTGTTATGCTAAAACCAGGGCCTAAGATGCAAAATTCTTCATCCCTGAAACATGGAATGGGGATATGTAGGCAGATGCTCTGAGGATGCTTGCTCTGTAGAACTTCCTGAATCCCCAAAGCTTAGGAATGGCCTCCTAGTTCCTAATATGCGCTACCACCACCACTGGGTTGGCTGATGCTGCAGGAACCTTTTTCTTCAGGTCCCCTCCCATCTTGGCAGAGTCCCCACCTCCCTCTCCTGCTGCCAGATTGATAACTAGGGTTAGATTCTATTACAAGTTAGCTAGGGATGTCCTCAGTCTGGTATAGGAGGAAGACAATTATATGCCAAGGGAGGTACAAGAATTAGCCAGTGTCAACCAGCGGGAACCAGATGGAAACCATTGTGATTGGACTTGGAGCAAGCGTCCTCATGGGGACAGAATGTAAGAATTGATAGGAAAGAAGTTTTGAATTGGGGGCACTTTTTCAGGACTTGGAATTTTACATCTTGGCGAAGACCCCAGGGAAATATGGCAAATTCACTACTAAATTGCCCAAGTTGACAGAGCAGAAATGCCTAAGTTGCCCTGGCAGATGGTAGAGGATGAAATAAAGGGGATGGAGAAAGTGGGCATGCTGAGTCCATACAATATGTAAGGCCACAAGACCCACCAAAGTATTACATTCCACAGAGGGGGTGATGGGCCACACCATGGCCATAAGGGATGAATTGCCGAGAGCTTCATTGTGACATGCAGTGGTGGCTTCCTTCCATAGGCCAGGCCTGAGTGTAGGGCAGGTGATCTCAGAGCTGGGATTATTAATATGTAGTAGTGAGGATGTGGAGTAAGGGGGGCAGGTGGTAGTTACCTACAGGAGCAAAAAGAATGCAATCACCATTGAGAGTCTGAATGCCAAAGTGGCAACCATGGGGGCTTAATGTGCAGTCATGGGAATGGCTAACAGAACATGGAATCCCTTGGCAGGGGGAAATGGATGGTCAGTCAACAAGGATGCTGTTAATACCGATAAGCAAATAACATCAACAAAGCAAGAATGGAGGAGCAGATGGAGGCAGTTGCTCACATAAAAATTTAGGATCCCTTGCTCAGATCCAGACCATGAGCCCAATTTCTGGTCTAGAGCCCATGCAATAAGGAGGTGGCTGAGTCCCCAACAGGGAGAGCTTGGTGATGCTCTAACAAGTGTTTTCTGTAGTAGTTTCTCCAGTCCTTCCCCCAAGGCTCCCATAACTACTTATAGGGTGACCATGCACTAGGGAAGGGGGAACAACCAGACATCCAAAGACTACTGGACACAGGTCCAAACTGACCCTTGTTTTATAGCAGGGACTTGTGAATCTGCATGGAGAAGCAGATCTGTGTGGTACCAGGGATGTTCTTTGGTGGTCATGGAGTCCCTCTGCTCAGGTCTCCTTCTAGAAACACGAGTTATGGGGACTGTAGTTGGCCAACAGGTCACCCTTCTCAACCATGAGGAATGCTGAGGCAATGCTTTCCTCAGACTGACCCCAGCCAATGACTGAACCCGATAGGGACACTGGTTCTGACCTAGCCCTTCTGATGTGAGACTCTTCTGATGACTGCCATTGCCTCAGGAGTTCAGGCCACCATCCTATGTCCTGAGGCTCTTCCTACTCTACCCCTTCTTCCCTCCCCTTGTGTGGGTGTGCAACCACCATTGTGGTCTGACCACTGCCCCTGCCTACTCTTGATGCCTTACTTTTATCATTCATATTTTTTCCCAGTAAATCCCTTGCATGAGCAATTCTGTGTTGGTGTTTGTCTCTTCATGCACCTAAATGGACACACAGAGCAATCAGAAAAATGGAACTAGCAATCCTTTATTCAGTCATCAATTCATTCAACAAATAATCAGTAACCCTTTTTATACATGGGGTATCATGCTAATGGTAATAAGTTAAGTAAACTAGTGTCTCTATCCTTTCATGAAAAATGACTAAATACATAGTCTCTGGTATAGTCTGAGTGAGGAGCACACATAGTCACAGTAACAGGGGTTTAAGGAAGAATAGATTCCACTCACGCAGAAGTAAGAGAATACATGGCGATGTACAAGAAAGGGCTGGATACTTCTCAAGGGGGCGCTTTAGAAGACAAGTCACAAAATTAAAAGCTTGGTAATACTCTAAATGTGAAGACTCAAATTAAATATAACTGCATTAAGAAATGTGTTAGGATTAAGGAGGATTTGGTTGGGTAAATTGCCTCGAGTCTCTTTAGAAATTTTCCTCATGATGAGCAAGGATTTCAGTTCTGGAAAAATCCATTTAGCAAGTCTATTAAAGATTTGCACCCAACACCTGAATAAACAAAAATAAATGTGGAGATAACAAGCCAAGGTGTGAAGAGAGGAGGGGCCTGTGGTGAATTTGTCACAGAGTAAATTATTGAAAATCCCAAGGGTGCCCAAATTCCTTATAATAGCAAAGTGAACCCATGGATGTATTGAATCTGTTATACACTTTATGGAAATAAGCCCATTTTGTGAGACTAACATGACTATTTGTAGTGCTTATGCCAGAATGCAAATCTCTGGGGGAGAGATGTCAAAGAAGTCCACGGTTGGGAAGCAGGTGATCTGCTTAATTGCTAGTTTTGAATGTAAGCACTGAACCACCAGCAAATAGTTGTCTGGGATAATCATAGTAAATAGTTCATGCAAGGGGCTAAATATGCTTTTAAGCATCTCCTGCTGGTCCCTTCATTTTGGTCTGAAGACTACCTTGCAAGAAACATTACATATATCATCCCTCATTTTTATGGAGCGGGGATACTGGCATCAAGAAAAACCTGGAAGTATAAGATACAGGTCCCAGATACTCTGATGCCTGGTGTCACTACCGTATGCTTAGCTTACTGTGTTCACCATATGTGTGCATACACATACTATTTCCCTAGGAAATTCCTCTGTAATTTTCATTTAATGATCACTATTATGATGAATTCAGTCATCATTCTCTTAAAGATAATGAGATAGAAAAAGCTTTTTCATTTGTTTTCTTGTTATGGGTGTACAGATCCTTTTTTATTACATGGTAACTTCCACTTAGAAATGTCCACTGTGTACGTCAATGCTTCTTATTTAAGCAGCACACTCAAACTCAGCAAGCTGAAAATATAATTCTTATTAGGAAATTACCCCAAAAAGATCTACAGAAATCTGACCAAATCTCTTGCAGTTCCAAGGTGTTGTGCTCAGGACTTCATACTATGTCCATAAAGCTGTGTACTCACCAACCACCGGCACACAGGCAGGAGGAGTCCCAGGAAGAAGGGGGGCTCTGGTTCTCCTCTCTGCAGGCAGGATACCACAGGTTTCCACTCTGACTTCTGTGTCGATAGCTGGAGATCTGATTTCCATTGCTCAGCTGCTCTCTGAGGCTCTCCCTGAATGACATGCAGGCATTGTTTTTCTGAAGCCCTGGAAGTTGGCATGGGCTACTTAGCCCATCTGGGAGGGAGACAGCCTAAGCTTTGGGAATGTGAACCCATGGGTCTTCCCAGGGTGACAATGTGTAGCTCTGCTGGCTTCCTGCTCCTGCAATTTTCCCACCCCCTATTGGGGAATGACACAGAGAACAGAACGGGAACCAGCAAGCCATTTTGTTTCACCAGTGTAATCTCATGGAAATGGAACGCCAAAGCCCTTCTCTGTTTTCCTGAATCTCAGAGTTTGGTGATGTCTGTTCTTTATTTCCCAAAAGGAGGCCATACAATAGATACTGTCCCTTGAGAAAGCAAGTTGCTCCAATTTGAAACCAGAGTAAAGATCCTGAACAAATGCAATCTGTGACTGTTAAGTATGAAAGCCCCACCTTGTAGGAGTGTGAGTGTGGAAGCAGAGAAGCTTACAGCTGACAGTGACAAAGCAACACAATGACTATAATGATAGAAGCTAATTTATTGAGCACTTAGGTTTGTTGGGCACTGTTCTGGAGACTTAGACAACTGACCCAACCTAACTATTGGATCTTCACAATAGCACTGCCAGATGGGAACTAGAAGTGCCTTCACTAGACAGAGCTGAAGCTGGGGCACAAAGAGGTAAAGCTGACCAAGGTCACATTGCCAGGATGCAGCAACGCCAGATGGCATCCAGGTTGCTGGTCTCCATAACCCCTTTTCCGAACACAACCTGACAATGCGAAAGTCACTAGCACCAGGAGGTGTCCTCCGATCATCTAATTCTGTCCTCTCAGACAGACAGAATATTATCCTTTTGCCCATTACCTTGTCATTTAGGCAGAATTTCAAAAGTAAAAGCATTTTGGTTCTTGCCCTTTTTCACAGCTGAGGAAACAGGGGTTCACAAAGTTTCCGGACTTTCCCAGAGTTCCAGAGATAAGTGACAGAGCAGGAAACTGAAGCCTGGCTCAAGGATATAACTGTTTCCCCTTTGTCATGTATCTTCTCAAGACCAGTCACTTTTTGTTCAGTGAGATCCTGTCCATAACACAGAGTTTTTCTAAACTAACCTAATTTTTCACAGAGATCTACGAAATTCAAAAAATACAGGACAATGAGGAAATGGCAACAGTGCGATTGGCATTGCCTTAGCAGCTGAGGATTTATGTGACATTTAATTTTCACTTCTGTCCTTCCAAGAAAATAAGTCACACTCTACAGATAACACAGCATGGTTTAAATTTCTAAAAGTCCAAATTCTCTCATGTTAGGGGTCTCCCTTTGGAAGAATTCTTTCCAGGATCAACTGGGTATATACTCTGACTGATTACAGACCCAATCATTTTGAGTTGAGAGCTTCACATGTTCCATACATTTAAATATGAAGGAATAAGGATCAAGCACAGTCAGGTTCTCCTTTCTACCATCTCCCAGAAAAAGTAAAGTGTCAAGTGGCAATAATTTGTCTATCAAGTTGCTTTTAAATAAGACTGGAATGGTGGGAAATGCAAACATTCTAACCCAGAGGACAAGCCTAGGTACCTCAATCTTGAAAAACAAATTACAATAGGAATACTAACATTTATTGAGCATTTTCTGTGTACTAGACAACGATCTGAGCAATTTACATGTACTAATTCTTTGAATTCTCACATTGATGCTGTCAGGTAAGTGTTATAATTGTACGATTCACAGCCATGGTCCTCATAAAGGGGCAACTTTGTCCCCCAGTGGACATTTGGCAATGTCTAGAGACATTTTTGGTTGTCACACCTGGAGGTAAGGATGGCATCTACTGGGTAGATCCCAGGGATTCTGCTCAACATCCTAAAAGGCATAAGACAGTCCCCAATAACAAAATATTATCCAGCTCAAAATGTCAACAGTGCCAAAATTGAGAAGCCCTGCAATAAACTGAAGAAGAAACAGAAAATATGAATAAGCTAATTGAGATTCTGTCAATTGAATCTATAACCAAAATCCTTCCCTTGCTTCTCTTCCCAAATAAAATGATAACAATGTGTTACAGACTAGTTT
The DNA here is from genome assembly GCF_053574225.1 of Canis aureus. NCBI lineage: Eukaryota > Metazoa > Chordata > Mammalia > Carnivora > Canidae > Canis > Canis aureus. Next base: position 69,386,336 of record NC_135612.1, read on the forward strand.
CAGAAGAAATCCCTAAAGCACTCTGTTAGGCTAGGACAATCTTGAGCCCTAAATCACATAAGGACATTCCCAAAAAAATCTCATAAACTGATAGAAGTAATTAATTATGATGTAAAAAACTTAAAGAAATTATGGCATATCAAATCCAGCAAATACAAATGAATACAATCTGAAATGTAGAATTTGTCTCAGAAATTCAAGATCGTTCAGCATTAGAAAATCAGTTAATGCAACATATCACATCAATAGATCACAAGAGAAAAAATATAATCTAAATGGATGCAGAGAAACATTTGAAAGAACTTCAATCTCATATTTGAAAAATAAAATTTTTAAAATGTTAAGAACATAGGGAATTTTAAAAATTGACATTAAAATTTTAGCAAAGATTATGCAAAATGATGACATTTAGAAGAGTTTAAATTAATGGAACAAGAATGCTGAAAGTCATTTATATTTAGTACTGAAACTCTTATCTAAAGTAGAAAAGAAAAAATATGAATTATAAAAATTGGAAATGACAGAATGATATACAAGGAAAACTCTGGCAAAGCTACAAACTATTAAACTAATTAGATGGTTCATTAAGGTTATTGTAAACAAGATTGACACGTGAAAATAAGTGGTATTTATTATCTTCATAATAATTAATTAAAGGCTGTAATGAAAGAACCCATTCACTATAACAACAGATTATAAAATCCTCAGCAATACAACAAAAATGTATAATACCTTTATAGAGAAAATTGTGAAACATTATTGAATGACATTAAAGAATATATCACTAAGTGGAAAGACATAAAAATGTTCATGGATATCACATGACATATCACAAATATGTCAATTTTCCCAGACTAATTATTAATTCAATACAATTTTAGCAGAGTTTTTTTGCTTTGTTTGTTTTTGTTTTTGTTCTTTTTGCAGAGTTTTAAATGGAATTTCCCAAACTGTGACTATTATACAAATGCAAACTCCTAGGGTCAAAAAAGCTTAAATTAAATTTGAATTAAAGAATAAGATGGGAAGAAATGCCCAGGAGAAATAAGACTTCTGAAATTATAGTATTTAAAACAAAGTGGTATTTTTAGATGAATCAATGGAAGGAAATGAATACAGATCCCTAAAACTGCCCTATATCTGTATGATAATGTGATATATGATGTAGATGGAAGAGTCAATAGATTGTGCTGGCAAGGGGAGGAAGGTAATTAAATCCTTACCTCACACCATACATAAAAATCGACACCGGGCATATTTTGAAAGGTCCAACATTTTAATACTTTTAGGAAAAAAATACAAAAGAAAATGTTTAAGACATTGTGGTAGGAAAAGTTTTATTTATTAAAAATGCAAATGATAGAATTTGCTACTTTAAAAATCAAGATTTTTCAGTTTAATTAAAAGACTGAGATACGAAATTGACAATATGTGTAACTATCAACTGATCAGTTTCCTGCACTTAAGAAAAATTCATACACATCCATTAAAAATTATCTAAAAAACTGATGGAAAATGGGTGCAGGAAAAGCAGAAAATATATAGAAGAGACACCTGAGTGGTCAGTAAGTAACAGGGAAAAGATGTTTAACCTTTCTCCTAATTGGAAAAATGGAAGTCAAGACCACACCAAGAAACCACTTGACATCCACACCGGATTAGCAGAAATTTACAAAATTTTGGTAATATTCTTATCAAGAATGCTGCATGATGGGAAGAATCACATAGGGCTTAGAGAATGGTGGACGCATGCAGCTGGCTTTGAAAACATTCTGGAAACATCCAGTGAAGTTGGAAATATGGATATGAATGACCCAAAAAGTGCCTACTTATGTATGAGTCCTAAGCAATCTTTTGAATCTGTGCACAAGGTGACACAGAGAACTTTGAGGCAGAAAAGGTTGATTCTGTAGGTGAGAAAGATTTACAAGCCAGGAAGTGAACAGAGGTCGACCATCCATGAGGAGTAGGACCTTGAGGGAAATAGGAACCTCAGAGGGCACCAGGGACCTTCTTACAAGGAGGCTGGGCCCTGGACAGCAGGTTTCCAGCCGCAAGAAAAATCTCACGTGCCCAGGCTTGGCACAGAAGCAACATAACTTTGAAAAGAAGATCAGGTATTGGACAATGAGTATAACGATAGTGACCCTTGTAGATCAAAGACTTGAAGGCACAGAGATAATTCTGCATTATCTACTATAGAACTAGGGGGCATCTCATCCTGCCCAGTGAGGGACTGACCAGAGTGACTATCATTGCCTCTTCCATCAGCCTAGCTGGGAGGTGATTAGATCAGATTTCATTTGAATTCAGGGGGAAAAAAACAATGGGTCACTTTTTGCAAACCTGAATTTGAAAGTAGTACTCATATCAGGTATAGACATGTCCACCACTTGATGTTCATCCATGGAACTCATGATGGATTTTTAACCTGGACTCTTGGGCTAGAAATTCAGGTCTTCAGCACTCTTTCCCCTGTATTCCCTCTGTTAGAGAAATTATCACGTTGTGCATAATTACTAACGTAATTTTTACCTCTTCAGTCCTAGGATCTAGAATGCCTGGCATGTAATAGCCACTCTGGAAATGTTAACGCCTTCCTTCTGATAGCTCTGAAGTCACACTGCCACGTGCCTCCTACTTCACCAACAGGCAAGACTGGGTTTCATGCAGGGCAATAATGTTTAGGGATATTTCCTTGATTTTTTTCCTCCCAAAGCTCCAAGCATCTTTCATTCAATCCTGCTACATACTGAACTCAGTTGTTTCTCTAACATAGTTCTTCTGGGCTCAGTGCTAAATCCTGTCCCAATCAAAACAAAGTAGAATCCCCTCCCACCTTCAATGGCCTAATTTTGGAATTAAAATCCCAGGGATTCTGTTGGAGCATTTAGTGCCAGACCTTTTTCTCCTGCTGCTCCTCACAGGCTATTACACTAATAAGCTTTATTATCTGTTCTATCACCACCGGTAGTTACACAGCCCAGTGGCCATTGCCGAAGAAAAACATAATGATAGGAGAACAAGGTAAACTTAATAAAGCATCCTTTGTTCTCCTGGTATATGTGGGATAATGGGCAATTTCTTTTTGTTTATTGACCACATAAAGAGCTTGATGTGACCCCCGTTCTCTTGGAGGCTGAGAGCTCATCACAAGAAGTCACTTCTAGCTAGAGGCAGGTGGCAGTGGGGAGGCAGACACTGGACACATCAGGTATTTTCACATATGTGCTCTCCCTGCCAGCAGCTCACCCCAAAGCCCTGTGAGGGCAGATGGTGTTACTTCCCATTAGAGACGAAGTCTCAGAAGTGTGCTAGCGACTTGCCCAAGGTCATTGAAAGGGCCAAGGTTGACCATCAAAGAGAGCTGGCTGTCTGATGCATATCCAGCATCTCTGAAACATCAAAATTCAGGGCTCTCTCTATCTTTATTCCAAATCCTTCTCAGCTTTCAACATAGTTGCCACTTCTTCCAAGAAGCCTCTAACAGCTCAGTGTGATTTCACTGGGCACCAAACAGATTGGCTCTGAAAGCCAATATTCCTGGGCTCACCTGTCCTTCTCATGGGAGCATTTTTCCTTATTTCTTCTAGTTTGAAATAATCTTTCTTCTTTGGCAGAGCCTTGGTACTTCTCATACAACTCTGTGAAGGCAGTTTTGTTTTGCATGGAGTTATAATGACATATAGGTTTGACCTTCATCCCCACTAGAAAGCCACACATGTCCTTTTGGTTTAGAACAGAGATTCTGTGTGTTTTTAAACCACATCACATGTCAGCAAAACAAAAGACCTGAGGGGGTCAACCACCTGGTTGGTTATCAGTTTCCAAGTTGAAGAGAATGCCTAATAACAATAAAACATCACATATGGGGATCAGAGGGTTACATAAACATTTGTTTTGTTAATGAGGTATTGATGCTTTTTATTTAAATTGCAAAACATATTTATTTAACAAAACGTTATGGAAGGCCTACTCTGAGCCAGTTTCATTCTAAGAACTTTATAAATATTCAATCATTTGATCTTCCTCCTAGTCCAATGAAGAACTCATTATCCCCATTTTACAACTGAGAAAACAGAAGCTCAGAAAGAGTGAGTAGCTTGCTCAAGGTCACACAGCATCATTTGTCCAAGTGTTGGAACTAAGATTCAAACTCGGGTCATTTGATTCTTAACCAAAGCAATTAAATTATGGGTCACAGATACAGATGATAAAAATGTGCATTGCTGTAAGGCTAACCAAATGACCTGCAATAAATCCAAAGTGATGATTATGCTGAAACCACAAGACTCTCCCCGCAAAGCAGGGAGCCTGGTGAGGGGCTCCATCCCAGGACCCTGACATCATGACCTGAGCTGAAGACAGACACTTATCCGACTGAACCACACAGGGGCACCCTATAAATCTACAGAATTTCTAATGGGAAAAAAAAAACAGGAAGAAATAAATATTTATTGAATATCTATTTCATATCCAGAAATTTAAAAAATGTATTAAAGGGAATTATTATCTGTATATTAGAGACTCATCCTTTAGGAGCAAACTTTACAGAGATCAAAAGATGCATCAGTGGCCCACAGTTAGCACCAGAATCATGACTCGAATCTGTGACTGAGTTAGGGCTTTGTGTCCAGCACCATCATGAGAAGTGTAGTCTACTGCACACCATGGAAATGATGCCAGACTGTTCATTATTTTCCTGCAGAACAGTCAATGTCATAATTGGTTGCTTGCTACTAGTTGCTATCATTACAAAAGTCACCAAGTCAATCTTAAAGAATATTTTGGGCACAGAATATTTTTTCCACTTTTAGCACAATTTGCTAATTCAGTGTGGTTCAGTGATGCTTTGCAATGCTCTGAAGACCATTTTCAACCCCCTATTAAGTTTCTTGGTCTTCTCTCCTACTTATCATTTTGCTGAGAGACAGGCTGAGTTTGCAACAAAAGCGCTATGTAATTTTTTTTCCTTCATAAGTTTCTGAAAAGCCCACATTCATGACATTCTCTGCCTCCTCCTTTGTGATCAGTCCTGCTCTGCTCTGTTAATAATTAGAAAGATAGCGCCCCTCTCTTTCCTTGGCTTAGAATAATCAGAGAAGCATCTCCTCATCTTTTTTTCCATTTCCCTTCCTTGCCAGCAAGTATTCTGAGCTGATCAAAAGTAGTTTATTCAAGTGTCAAAAGTGTTTCCAGGAGTGCTAAACTGCAGAAAATTCAATGTCGCACAGGTACAATATATGTATAATTTATAGATAAACAGGATGATGTTGGCAGGTGCTTTTGACGAGCACTGTGACAGTTGTAAATGTTCCCAGTTCAGGTATTCATGGGTTTATTCAAAGGCCAGTTTCTAGTGACCAAGTGCCAGCAAAGGGTTGTATTGCTTTTCGTTCTAATTCTGACATAAAATCACAGCAATGGGAATATTATTACATGAACAACAACAACAACAAAGTAGAAATATTCCCATGAAATATGTTCCCGTTGATGTGGAGATTCATTTTCTTCTTTTGTTTTTTGAAAGTAATTTGTTTGCACCTGTCACCTCTCAGCTCTTAATATAAAATGCTCTTCATGAAAAACTTTCAGAGGGGAAGTCCTATGCCATAAATGAATATAAAAGAAATGCATTTTAGTCTGGTGTTTCCTTCAGTCCAAATAAAACCACTTAACAGCTTTTTGAAAATTGTATTCCACGTTGAGAGGATAAAGGTGAACAATCTCCTACCCCCCATACATTCGCAGCTGCATCTAGACACAACTGAATAGCTTGCTAAAGTCTGAGTGATCTAGAGCAAAACAGTGTCAAGCCTCAACATCTGGACATCAAATGCCTGTCTTTAGCTCTTTCTTCTATAGAAGGCTACTTACTGATAGGTGCAGACTGTATATCAAATAAAATGAGTTTATTCCTTGGCAGGAATAGGGAATGAATTCTCAGAAACGACCAAAGACCTAAGCGTGCAGCCCCCTATGAAGAATTCTTTAAAATAAATGCAGTTAAATCTCTATTAGGTGCTTGAATCCTGTCTATCATTTGCCGATCATGTAGTCATTCCCATGTTATGATCAGCTCTAAATACACTGATTCCTCAGCTGCCCTGTTACAGATGGCTTTCTTATGTTGAAGCAATTTTATTTTTCCATTTTATAGTCACAATTCACCCATCCACACATTCAACCAAGCTTATTCCTCTGAGATCATAAAAAATAGATCAGACCTCACCTGTGCATCCAAGGTCTTTTCATAATAACAACAGCTAATGTAGGCTGCCTGAGTCCTTACTTCTCCAGTGTAGACATTTCTAGTCTCTTCAACTATTCTATTTTCTTTCAAAATGCAGATCCAAAGCTTTCTCTGAGGGGCACCTGGGTGGCTTGGTCAGCTAAGCTTCTGCCTTCAGCTCAGATCATGGTCTAGGGGTCCTGGGATTGAGCCCCATGTCATGCTCCCTGCTCAACAGGGAGTCTACTTTTTCCTCTCCCTCCCCTCACTCATGCTCTCTTGCTCTCACTCTCTCTCAAATAAATAAAATATTTTTTTTATTCATTCATGAGAGACACAGAGAGAGAGGCAGAGACATAGGCAGAGGAGAGTCAGGCTCCCTGCATGGAGACTCCATCCTGGGACTCTGGGATCACAACCTGAGCCAAAGGCAGATGCTCAACCGCTGAGCCACCCAGGCGTCCTCAAATAAATAAAATCTTAAAAAAAAAAACAAAAAACAACAACAACAAAAAACTTTCCCTGAGTTCTCCATGTAGAACTAGTCCCTTCTCCAAGATATTCTGTATCTATTATATGCCATAGTCTGCATGGTTAGGAATACTTCCAGCTGCAAGTAACAGAAAGTCCAAAGAACATTGCTTTAAAACCCATGGCTGTTTATTTACTTAAAAAAACAAACACACAAAAAACTGTGGAGAAGGTAGGTTCAGGGTTAGACTGGCAACATAACTATGCCATGGTGCCTTTATCTTTCTTCTCTATCTTTCATGACTTGTGAATTTTGTCTTATTTCTTTTTGCTTTATTTTTGCAAGATACTTTGGGATATCTTACCATAGTCAAGGCAAAAAGCAGAGGAGAAGAACGATACCAGATTGTTATCTTTTTATTTCATCCTCTTTAAAAGGAATCAAAAGCCTACTCCCAAATTTAGCAAATTGAAATTAGAAATATACAAGAAGGATAAAGAAGATGTGATGCATATATATATATATAAAGGAATATTACTCAGCCATTGGAAAGGATGAATACCTACCATTTACATTGACGTGGATGGAACTGGAGGGTATTATGCTGAGTGAAATAAGTCAGTTGGAGAAAGGCAATTATCGTATGGTGTCACTCATATGTGGAATATAATAGTGCAAGGGACCATAAGGGAAGGAGGGGAAACTGAATGGGGAAAAATCAGAGGAAGACAAACCATGAGAAATTCTTAACTCTGGGAAACAAACTGAGAGTTGCTGGAGGGGTGGGGGGTAGGGAGATGGGGTAACTGGGTGATGGGCATTAAGGCGGGCATGTACTGTGATGAGCACTGGGTGTCAAATGCAACTGAAGAATTACTGAAAATTACATCTGAAACTAATGATGTACTATATGTTGGCAAATTGAATTTAATTTTTAAAAATAATAAAATAAGGACAGTCCGGGTGGCTCAGCAGTTTAGCGCTGCCTTCAGCCCAGGGCCTGATCCTGGAGACCCTGGATCAAGTCCCCTGTCAGGCTTCCTGCATAGAGTCTGCTTCTCCCTCTGCCTGTGTCTCTGCCTCTCTCTCTCTCCTCTCTGTGCATTCTCATGAATAAATAAATAAAATTTTCTAAAAAATAATAATAAAACAAATAAAAATATACAAGAAGGATAATACATAATGAGCAAGTGTTATTTATCCAGGAAGGAAAGGCTGATTTAATATCTGAAAATCAATTCATGTAACTGAACATATTAATGACAAAATAAAGAATTAAATAAGATTGTCTCAATAAATGCAGAAAGGTCATCTGACAAAATCCAACATCCACTAATGATAAAAATTCTTAAATTGGAAAGAACAGGATTTTCTTGATTTTCTAAGAGCATCCATAAAAATACCTACAGCTAATAAATACTTAATGGTGAAAGATTGTTTCCCCACTAAGATGAGGAGCATAGAAAGAATGTATCCTCCCCTCTCACTTTTGTTCATTGTACTGGAGGTTTAGTCAAGATTTAAGACAAGAAAAAAGAAATGAAAGGCATCCAGATTAAGTAGGTATATGCAAAATTGTCTTTTATTATTATTATTATTATTATTATTATTATTATTACTTCTTGCTTTAGTACCTTTTTTTTCACTTGAATTCCAGTGTAGTTAACATGCAGTATTATATTAGCTTCAGGTGTATGGTATAGTGATTCATTCCATACATCACTCAGTGCTCATCATGATAAGTGTACTCTTAACTCCCATCACCTATTTTCCCTGTCCCCCACCCATCTCCTCTCTGGTAACCCTCAGTTTGTTCTCTAGAGTTAAGTACAATTGTCTTGATTAGCAGATCATCTATGTGGAAAACACAATGAAACCTGCTCCAAAACTACTAAAAATAGCAAGTTTAGCAAGATAGTAGGAGGAAAAGGAAAATAAAAGCCCACCTGAAGATTTCCTGATTGTCCCAGGGCCACTCCCAGCTGAAAAGAAGGAAGAAAAAGTAATTATTTGGCTTAGACTTGGGACATTGTTGACCAAGAAAATTGGTTAAGAAGAAAGAAGGGGGGGATCCCTGGGTGGCGCAGCAGTTTAGCGCCTGCCTTTGGCCCAGGGTGTGAGCCTGGAGTCCCAGGATCGAGTCCCGCGTCGGGCTCCCGGTGCATGGAGCCTGCTTCTCCCTCCTCCCGTGTCTCTGCCTCTCTCTCTCTCTCTCTCTCTCTCTCTGTGTGTCTGTCATAAATAAATAAATAAATCTTAAAAAAAAAAAAAAGGAAGAAGGGGGTATTAGCTGATGAGCATGCAACAGGTGGTTTGCCCTATACTGGGTTGTAAATATTTTGTGCGTAGGAAAAATCTTACTCATTTTTATATTTCCAGTTCACAGATTTTATATTTCCAGAACACAGTACTCTATGAGTAAATGAGCAAGACATTGAATGAATAAACAAATGAATGGCATCTTGGCACTATCTTGGCACCTTCTTGGCACTATCCCCTTATCCATCCATTATACTCACTCTGTCCACATCTCTTTTGGAAAGAAGCATCAGAAAGAGAATAAGCTCCACAGATGTAACCTTATAAGCACAGAACAAAGTGAGATTGCCCTGTATATGTTCCCAATGCCACTCTTTGTGAGAAAACAAGAAATGTGTGATTTTAGGTCCATCAACTTCATGTTTGGATCATTATGTACTTATTTACAGAGCAAATGCCTATTTCTATGCATCTATATACAAATATATCCATCCATCCATTTGTCTACCATCTATCTATGCATGCATGCATCCATTCATCTATTTAGATATCTATCTATCATCTATCTATCTACCTATCATCTTTGCCAAGTCCCATCCTGTTGTTGGCTTGTCTTGACTTAGTTTCATCTTGTCAGTTTCACCCAACCTCACCACATTCCCAAAGAGGAACAGCATGCCTTCTGTGTCTTCGTGCACCTAATTCACAGCAATGTGAAAGAGAAAAGAACTTGAAGGCCCTGTGGAACCTTTGTGTTGGTTTCCTAGGGCTGCCCTAACAAAGTACTATAAACCCTGGAGCTAAAATAACCGATTTATCCTTTCACAAGTTTGGAGGCCAGAATGTCAGCAAGGCAAGTCCCTTCTGAGACTGTGAGACCAAATCCATGCCATGCCTCTCTCCCAGCTTTCAATGCCTTTGGTAGTCTGGCATTTCTTCAGCTTATAGCCACATCATCTGGATTTTTCCCTCCATCTTCATATCCCTTATATATGTATAAGGGATACATAGGGACTATAGGTTAGTCCCTAACCTTGCTCTTTCTTATAAGGGCTCACATTAGATTAGGGCTCATATTAGATTAGGGCCCACCCCAACAACCTCAGTTTAACTTGATTACCCTTTAAGGACTCTGTCTCCAAATAAGGTGACAGCCTGAAGTACTGGGGGTTTGGCTTCAATATTTGAATTTTAGGGGGACACAATCCAACCCGTAGCACTTACCTTGCTGTGGTTTGGTCCATTAGGCAGTACATGTTCCCTCTCATTCCCAGTTTCTGACAAGTACATGCATGTGGGTGCACATATACATGCCCACACTTCTTTTATTAACAGTTTTATTTGTTATTTTCAGCATCTTCAGATCTTTTCCATTCTCCATGTTCTCAAATGACACTATTGTGAACTCAACTCCATGTTCGGAGTTTTTTCTGTTCATGAAGGAATAAAACCAGTGATTAATGAGCATATACTAGACATTGGGCACTTTAGAGGAAATATTTCTCTGACATCGTGGCTTTCCTAAGATGATGCAGCTAGTACAGGGAAGACATAGAATTTGAGACCCCAGTTGATTTTTAAGTATACACAGAATTTACCTACTATTGTACAGAATCTGAATAAAATAAATGTTGTTCAGATCTACTATATTCAAAGCAATTGTAGCAGATGGCTTCCTTATGATCTTGGGTAGTCTTTTCCCTGTGTCTGCAAGCTCCCAGGTGTTCTAGGGATGTGTGGGGGGGTGTGGTGAAGTTGAGTTTCTGATGATGGCCTAGGCCTCAGAATGAGAGCATTTCAATCTTGAAGGGGCAAGACCTATACAATGTATTTACAAATTATTTATGTGGTTCAGGAATAGTATTTGGCCAGCGTTAATCTTAATCTGATTTTCACAGAGGTTGACAAAGGGATGTTTAAAAAAACCACACACACATTAGACAGATTCTCCAAGCTTCCAGTTTCACAGCAACATAAAGTCACAGCTGACTGCCCGGCCCACGCATTGCAAGGATTACAGGGTGTGACGGCAAAGTGGCTTTTTGAGAAATGAGTTGCTGCATATTTCATTTTTTTTCAATATTGCCATCCTGCCAGGAGCTGCTATAAAAATGTCCTGAGTCCTGAAATGGGAGGGGTGGATTTTCCAAACAGCTGCCAAGTGCTATGGAAGCCTCTGAGCTTGTATGTTGCCCATTTGGGCTGTTGGCATAGGTACAGTGGCATCAACCGAGGTATTTATTAAGGGCCCAGCTGTCCTGGCTGCCACACAAGATGCTGTGCAAACAACCAGAAACAGGAGCAGCTCTGCTCTCAAGGCTCAGATGGCTGGGAGCTGACTGTTTCAGGCGGAGAGTCCAGGTATCTCACAGTAGGGCGTGTGCAACGTAGTAAGGCTTACCAAGTGTGTCATCCTACCCTTAATCTAAAGTACACCCTCCACAACAAGCAGGGCAAGAAATGCTATTTGGCTTTTACCCTAGAGTTCACCAGGCCCCCTCAAAATTCCACAGCTTGTGTGTAGCAGAGATAGCTCAAACCCAGGATCTTTGGAGTACTCCACCTCCTGTTCTTTCTACTCTACCCAGCTGCCTTTGCCACAAACTTTGAACCTAAGCTTTTTCTAAAAACATGCATCTAAGATCCAAATCTTATAATGGCAGGATTTCAAACCTGATCGTCACTAGGAGCCTGAATATAACACCCTTTTTTTTTTTCTTTAAATTTATGAGGAACCTGAGCTTCCTTGAAATGTCCAATGAGTGTTCAGCACAATACATTCTTGGCAAATCTATTCCTAAAATCCAAAGCGGGGGGGGGGGGGGGGGGGCGCTGACAGTCCAATGCATCTTATTTGCATATGAATTGAGAATACCATGGGGCTAGATCTCTCATTTTTGTTCTTTTTTCCTACTTAAATTTCTCATTACCCCATCTTGCTTATGTGAGACAGCTTGAAGTATTGATTGCAAAGTATCTGAAATAGGCAAATGCCCTGGATGAAGTAGGAAAATGGAGCTGTTAAGACACTGGGAACAGAGAAGGAGAAACAATGAAGTCAGGCTGAGGTTCTCACTTAGAGAATTGGCTTTATGTTCCCCAATTGTGGAAAATCAGCCCCAGGTGAAAAAGAGTCTGGACACAGCCTCTCATACAACAGAGCCATGAATGATCTTAACCAGACCCATAAATTAGCAAGCTCTAACTGAAGCAGGGGAGAAGAATACCCAGGGAACAGGCATGTCAAGAAATGAGGATTCATAGTATGGGGGGCAAGGTGTAAAGCTCTGGAAAGACTAAAATTAGATCTGCAGAGCATTGATACATGTTGAATTGAAATTGACTTTTTGTCATCCTTCATGGAAATGAACTGAGCTAAAATGAAATATCCCTGAAACTTCTCTTTCCAGCTCCTTTACTTACAAAATGAAAAAAAAAAAGTCTCACACACATACACACGTGTGCATTCATTCCTTTTAAATAGATCAGCAAGATGAATAAAATAATGTTATTGATTTGTAATCAAGAAATCACTATTTATTTATTTTGAGACACAAAGGTAATATAACAAGATTGATACAATACAGTTTCCTGACTTCAAGGAACCCTGAGTCTAGCTAGCCAGTCAGACAAGGACATAGTCATTAAAACACAATAGAAAGCCATAAAAAGATTTACCCAGAAAGTATCAGGGTAGGGGGCTGAAAAGTGGATCCTGCAACAGCTGATAAGTGGATGCTGATCAGGGAAGACTTGCTGGAGGAGGGGACATTTCACAAGTAGAAAGATAGGAAATATCATTCTGAGAGAAGACATTGTGAAATAACAACCTAATCAGGAGGCAGCACGAAATAGACAAAGACTTAGTAGAAATCAAGATGAAAGAAAAGACCCCTGTCCAAACCAAAGTAGGGTTGCTGGAAAACAAAAGAGAGGAAAAAAACATAGAAAGATTGTTAATTCAAGTTCCTTGGAACCTCTCTGATATGGACCAAATGTTTGTGCCCTCCAAACTTCATATGTCAAAGCTCTAAACCCCAACATTGTGGTACTTGGAAGTAGGGCTTTTAGGAGGTGATTAGGTCATGAGAATGGAGTCTCTGTAAGGGATTAATGTCCCTTAAGAAGAGACATAGAGAGGTGACATCTCCCTCTGAGGATGTAGCAAGAATATAGCCATCTGTTTACCAGGAGGAGGGCTCCACCAAGAGCCCCACCATGCTGGTCCCCTCATGTTGGATTTCCAGACCCCAGGACTGTGAGGAATAAGTACTTGTTTAATTCACCCAGCCTGTGGTACTTCTCATGTGGTGATCCTTGCTGACGAGTATTCCCATTTAGGAGGCCTGGAGTTCTTGGGCAAGAGGGAGAATTTATCTTTTTCTAGAATCCCTAAGCTAAATGTGACAAATAAATATATTGTATAGAGAATGAATCCCAAGAGAAAGATAGATCTGAATAATACTAATTATAATAATTATAATGATGATGATGTAGTTCCCTAATATTAGTCAATTTTTGGGGTTGAAAATAGCATATTATTTATCATCAAATTTCCAAATTTAGCACAATGATAGGCAATGCTGTCAAAAGTGTTCCTGGAAATCAGTATATTCAGTTATTGCTGATGATGTAAATTGTCAAACTGTTTTTGGAAAGAAATATGGAGGTGCATTATGAAGAAATATATATGCTGTCATATCTCTTGAAGTAGTAGTCTCACTTTGGAGAATTAAAAAAAAAGATTTATTTATTTACTTGAGAGAGAGTGTGGGGGAGGGAGAGAGCATAAGCAGGGAGAGGGGCATAGAGAGGGGAAAAGCAGACTCCCCACTGAACAGGGAGGCAGGATCCAGATCATGACCTGAGCCAAAGGCAGATGCTTAACCGACTGAGCCACCCAGGTGATCCTCCATTTCTGATAATTAACTATTTTTTAAATATTTTATTTAAATTTAATTTGCCAACATATAGTTTAACACCCAGTACTCATCCAATCCAGTGCCCTTCTTAATGCCCATCGCCAGTTACCCCATTAACCCACCCTCCTCCTCTTCTGCAATCCTTTGTTTATTTCCCAGAGTTAGGAGTCTTTCATGGTTTGTCTTCCTCTAATTTTCCCCCACTCAGTTTCCCTCCTTTTCCTTAGAGTCCCTTTCACTATTTCTTATATCCCACATATGAGTGAAACCATATGAAAATTGTCTTTCTGATTGACTTATTTCACTCACCATAATACCTTCCAGTTCCATCCATGTCGAGGCAAATGGTAGGTATTTGTTCTTTCTGATGATTGAGTAATAGTCCCATATGTATATGGACTATTACTACTACTACTATTATATATATATCACTACATCTTCTTTTTTTTTTTTTTTTTTTTAGATTTTATTTATTTATGAGAGACAGAGAGAGAGAGAGGCAGAGACACAGGCAGAGGAAGAAGCAGGCTCCATGCAGGAAGCCCGATGTGGGACTCGATCCCGGGACTCCAGCATCACGCCCTGGGCCAAAGGCAGACGCTAAACCGCTGAGCCACCCAGGGATCCCCCTCACTACATCTTCTTTATCAATTCATCTGTTGATCATCATAGCTTCTTCCAGAGTTTGTCTATTGTGGACATTGCTGCTATGAACAGCAATGCTGCTGGGTGCAGATGTCCCATCATTTCACTACATTTGTATCTTTGGGGTAAATACCCAGTAATGCAATTGCTGGGCCATAGGGTAGCCCTATTTTTAATTTATTGAGGAATCTCCATACTATTTTCCAGAGTGGCTGCACCAGCTTGCATTCCTACCAACAGTGCAAGAGGGCTCCCCTTTCTCCACATTCTTGCCAACATTTGTTGTTTCCTGTCTTGTTAATTTTAGCCATTTCTGAGAATTTAAATGAAGAAAATTATCTAAAAGCCAAAAGTGCATATATTTAAAGATGTTTATTATGGAATCATTTATAATAGCCAGAAAAAAATACATCCCACATTAACACAATTACAAGTACACTGTAGCATATTGACCAAATGTAACATAAACCACTGACTAAAATATCTACGGAAACATGAAAAGTTGAATATGATATTTAAACACACACAAACATATGTGTAGATTATTATTCCTGCTATGTAAAATTATATGTGCGTAGCAATACAAATTAAAAGAGAATAAAGACAAATGAACATTATGCATTGTGTTTGGAAGGCAGGATTTTTCTCATTATATTTAGAGTTGCATTAATGTTTTTATAATGATGTTTGTGTAAAAAATAGCATTTAAAATAGCTATCATTTATTAAATGCCTATATTATGTTAAGCTTGGCACATGCTTTATCTTTTTAATTCTTACAGTATCCTATAAGGTTGGAACTGTTATGATCCACTTTTTAATTAAATTTTAATTCTCTCAAATTGATAAAGTATCATGACTAATTATATTAAAAATAAAAGCAATCTCCTGCCCCTTCAGGTCCAATTCCTTTTAATATCTTCAGCAGTTTTTTCTTATGATTCACTCATGTTCTCAAATCATATAGCAGTATTACCATTTTTTTTAAAAATTCATATTTACCTTAACTCTAGAGAATAAACTGATGGTTGTCAGAGAGGAGGCAGGTGGGGGTGAAGGATGTAGAGGGTGAGGGTTAAAGATTAATGATGAAAAAATAAAATGGAAAAATCAACCAATCAATTGGGATTAGGTAAATAAATAAATAAATAAATAAATAAATAAATAAATAAATTTCAGGTTCAGATATTATTTATTTATTTATTACAATTCAGCCATTCTTTTGAAATGCATCGTTGAAGAAATAATAAAATTGATAAACTCTGAACAAGACTCATGAAGAAAAAAAGAGAAAACACAAATCACCAACATCAAGAATTAAAAGGAGAATATTATACATATTTCACAGATTAAAATTTTAATAAGACAATGAGTGAGTACATGGCAATGTTCCTGAATATTTAGAGAAATGGGACAAATTCACTGAAAGACAAAATTTGCTAAAAATTGACAAATAAATAGAAAATACTAACATGTTATCTATTAAAGAATTAAATTCTTTTTTTTAAAGATTATTTATTTATTTATTAATGATAGACAGAGAGAGAGAGAGAGAGAGAGAGAGGCAGAGACACAGGCAGAGGAAGAAGCAGGCTCCATGCAGGGATCCCCACGCGGGACTTGATCCCGGGACTCCAGGATCACGCCCTGGGCCAAAGGCGGCGCTAAACCACTGAGCCACCCAGGGATCCCCAAGAATTAAATTCTTAATTAAATTCATCTGATAAAGAAAATTCCAGGCCTGGTAGACTTTGGTAGTGGATTCTATCAAATACTTTTGAAAGATGTAATACTAGGATTTCTCGCTTTTCTAGTTTTGGTTTTTTATTTCTTAATTTTTTTTTTCCTATTAAACTTCCCGCATGCTAATCTGCATCTCAGCATTTACTTCAGCAAAACCAAAATATCCCAACCTGAAACATCCACCAAAATATATGTACAAAAAATTTCATAAAAGCTTTATTCATGATAGCTAAAATGTAAAATCAATCCAAATTTCTATCAAAAGGAGAATAAACACATTCTGTTATATTCATACAGTGGAATATTACACAGCTGGGAAAAGCAGTTTTGATATATACAATAACACGGATGAATTTTAGAGATGCCTGGGTTCTCAATGGCTAAGCATCTGCCTTTGGCTCAGAGTGTGATCTTGGAGTCCTGGAATTGAGTCCTACATCCGGCTCCCTGCATGGAACCTGCTTCTTCCTCTACCTATGTCTCTGCTTCTCTCTTGCTCTCTCTGTCTCTCATGAATATATAAATAAAATCTTTTAAAAATAGACAAATTTTAAAAACTGTATATTGAGGGGCAACTGGGTGGCTCAGTTGTTAAGCACTCAACTTTTGATCTCAGCTTGGGTTATGGTCTTGGGGACATGGGATGGAGCCCCACACTTTAGGCTCCGTGTTCTGCAGAGAGTCTGCTGGAGATTCTCTCTCTCTTCCTCTGTCCCTCTCCCTGCTTGCTCTCTCTCTCTCACTCTCTCTCTCTTTCTCTCTCAGATAAATCTAAAAAAAAAAAAAAAAAAACCTGTACATTGAATGAATACATAGTGTTTGATACCATTTGCATGTCATTTAAAAGTAAGTGAATACAATCCATGGGAATAGAAGTCAGAAGAGTCCACCATCTTCTGGGGGTGGTTTTAGACTGGAGACTAGCATGAAGGATCTTTTGGGATAATGGACATGCTGTGTACCTGGATTTGTACAGTGGTTGTGTATTTATATACACACATGACATTTATAAACCTAGACACGTAACATATTTCCATGTTACTGAATATACATTGGCCTTAATTTAAACCAATCATTCCATAATAAAAATGATAAAGTTCCCGGAAGACAATGGAGATCATGTGTCTTCATGTAGACAGTAAAGCAGAACTCTAACAGAAAAAAATAGATATGGGCCATAGCAATGGAAACAAAACACCACTTATAATAATAAAGCATTCAAAATGCAAGTTGGAAAAGAACAAAAACAAAAAAACAAAATGCAAAATGGGCAAGAGGGATGAGAATTCTGCCCAAAGAAAAGGGAAGATCTTCAAAGGTCATTTGACATTTGAACTAAATTTTGGAGTTTGCCCGTTACGAATTAGTGAGAAGGTATCCCAGATACAGAAATCACCCTTAAATTATGGAAGATGAGGGGAAAACAGTAGAGAGCCTTGACAATTTATCCCTGAAGTTGGCTTCATCTGCAGATAATGGGGATGTAAGAGGCCTGTATTTCCATGCTATGGAACTTTTCTGACATAGCAGAGCAAAAAACTTGAAAACTGTAAGAAATGCCCAGGGAGGATAGACCATGGCCTGAATCCGAGGGGAGTGCATCACTACCGCAGAGAATACATTGCAGAGAGATTGCCGAAAGACGTGATGGCCCATGGCAACCAGTCAACTGTTCAAAGATCAAGCACAAGAGGACATAGCTCTCATCAAATCAGC
Organism: Canis aureus; assembly: GCF_053574225.1. Taxonomy (NCBI): domain Eukaryota; kingdom Metazoa; phylum Chordata; class Mammalia; order Carnivora; family Canidae; genus Canis; species Canis aureus. The sequence continues at coordinate 69,404,324 of NC_135612.1, forward strand.
AGATGGCCATATGGGTGGTTTCTTGAAGGATCTGTTCTCAGGTGTCCTTTCAGGACACTTGAAAAATTAGTCTGTCTTTGTTGCCCATCCAATAGCGACGGGCTAGGTAATTGGAGCCAATGCTGACAGTGCACAAGAAACTCTGGAAATTAGAATTTAAAAACTCATCAAAGAGCTAACAGTTAGTGAGTCCTGAATGGCTGAGCCAAGTTCAAGCAAAGGCTTGCGTTGCCTTTATCCTGGGCCAGGTTGCTACATTGGGACAGGCAACGAAGATGTCCATAGGCAGTTTCGGTGACCTTGACGGGCTAGGAGGAATACAAAGATGGGTGCCTGCTAGGCTGTCACTTATATTGTGCTGGACATAGATGAACTATCACCTGGCTATCACCACGATCATGCAGTGAACAGAGCAACAGAGCAGCACAAAATTCAGTGCCTTACAACAATAATGCATTGCTTGCTTTCCATCCTGTAGGTTGGTTGGGGCTGCTCTGCTTCCATCAGGGGTCACTGGGCCTGTTTCCAGGATGCAGATGAAGTCCAGGCTTGTCTCACACATCTGCTCTCCTCCTTCAATCAGCTGCTACCCCTGGCAGGCTCTTCTCACGGAGAATGTCTGCAGAATTAGCAGCACCACACAAGGCATATCTGAGCCTCCGCTGCTATCATGGGAGTGCATTCTGTTGACCAAAATGTAAGTCCCAGGCCACCCTCAGTGATTCACCCCTGAGGGGAGGGAGGTGAGAGGTGAAACTTCTCTGAACAATATTCCAGTCCTCCCTAAAACCACAATGTGAAAGATATAATTTTTAAAAGCACACTTTGGAAGATAATCCTGGAGAACATGTTCATGAGTCAGGGCAGAGAATGATTTCTTTAACATGACACCAAAAAAACCAGGGTGATGGAAAATACCACATTGCAACTAAGAATTTCTACTATTTAAATATACTACTAATGAGTGAAAAAAAAATGTAAGCCAGAGAAAGGGAGAAAATTGTTGTAACGTGTAACTGGTGAAGGCCAGTGTTGTTAGCCTGTGAGACAGATGCACACCACCTCTCTCTGCTGGGCTCCGTTCCCACCATGTGTCTGAAACTGCCCGCGCTGGGTTCCTGGGTGTGTGATAACACTTTTGAGATAATCACACACATTTCCATATTACACAGAATAACCCTCGTGTTCTTGGGACCCGCAAGAGAGTCAGCTGATGAGCATAGATGTTGATTCACAAAATCCAGGAGCTTCCCAGGTGTGATCTCAAACATACAAGCAAAGCAAGGAGAGACCGAATAAAGAAGTGGCCCCTCCAGGCTGGGAGGTGGCAGGTACAGTAAGCAAGGGAACTTATACAGGAGGCTTATCTTGAGTGGCATTAAGAAGAGTAATCTCAGGGATCCCTGGGTGGCTCAGTGGGTTAGCACCTGCCTTCAGCCCAGGGTGTGATCCTGGAGTCTCGGGATCGAGTCCCACGACTGGCTCCCTGCATGGAGCCTGCTTCCCACTCTGCCTGTGTCTCTGCTTCTCTCTCTGTGTGTGTCTCTCATGAATAAATAAATAAATAAAATATATATATATATATATATTTTTTTTTTTTTAAAAAGAAGAGTAATCTCTGCAACTACCCACCAAATCTTAAAAGTTTATATAGAGACCTTAAGTGGGTTCAGCCACATACCCAGTCCAGGTGGCCGCATTATTATCTCAAGGCTGTGTCCTTGGAGCAGCTTCTGGGAGCAGATGAGGCAAACAGAATATATGTTCCAAAGACACAGGATGGAGTGAAGAACCCCTGAGCACCTGAGCACTTGGGTCCATCCTGTGGGTCACAACTGGTGGTCACGTGTCCTTGGTGAGCTCGTCCAACAATATAATAGATGTTTATCTGTAACACGAACAATTCATTTTCTTCCCATAGATTTATTTATAGCTTTAAAAAAAAATCCATGTTCTTTTCTTTCCTGAAAGTGTGGACCACTTTAACAAAAATCCATTTCTCTTTGTAATTTTTCAAACAAAAAGATAAACAGATAAACAGAAACATTGTTAATGTGTCCTGTTCTATATAGATTTTTTTATGAAAAATTTCCTGCCTTTTTTTCCCCTTTAAATTCTTCTTTTACACCCCCCCTCCCCACTGGCCTTTCCTCCACACTTCCAAAAATTCATGCAAGTTCATGTACTTAGTGTGAAGATGGGAAAGAGGGAGGGAAGAAAAGAGGAAAGAAGAGAGGAAAGAGAGAAGGAGGGGGGCAAGGAGGAAGGAATGAGAGCTAGCTTTCCTGAGAGAGTCACGATGCATAGCTCAGATTCATTCATTTACCTGTTACCATTCGTGTTGATCCAATGGCAAATTCTCACTCGGCCTTCAAACTTGGTTAAAATGTTATTGGTTTTCATGGAATTCTTTTCCAGGCACCAAAGCATTAGATGGGGCTGGTTTCCAGCCAAGCTCTGATACTTATTAGTTGTGACCCTGCCAGTAAACTACATTTGAGCCTCGGTTTTCTCAAATGTGTAGTCAGAAGAAGAGTATGGTCTCCCTCTAAGGCTGGGTGCGTATGAAATGAGCACATTCTCATACAATACTTGTGGGAATGCCCACATAATGAACACTCCAGAAATATCGTCCCTTCCTCCTCCTATTGCTCGAGCACTGATAGCATTCCATGCCCACACCTCCCTGGAGAAATTCCTGTTCTCCTCCTCTTCCCCAAACCTACACAGTGAACAACTGACCTTGGGTCACCAGTCCTCACGCCTCTAACCACTCCCTGGAGCTAATTCCACAGTTTAAAAAACTGATTCCTTTGCCACTTCCTTCCTTATCAGGTACTTTTTAATCCCACTTTTTTTTTTCCTTATGGAATTTTTATAAATTCAAGGTTTTTAGAGTCTGTTTTATTTATATGGCCTGAATTAATCAAATGTTTCACAAGCTCTTGGACTCTACATCTATTCACTACTCCCAACAATGAGTTTGATTTTTTTTTTCCTTTTCCTTTTTCTTTTTTCTAACTAGGCTCCCCACACAGCATGGAGCCCAACGCAGGACTGGAACTGGCAACCTTGAGATCAAGACCTGAGCTGATATTCAGACCTGACCTGAGATCAAGAGTCAGACACTTAAGTGTAATAGACTAAGCCACCCAGGCACCCCTTTGATCATTCTTAACAAATCTTGCTAGCAGATCTAAGATTCACTGAAATTCTTTGGAATCTCATTAATTATCTCAAAAATCATCATTTGAATGAAAGCTTCACTGATTTCTTTGTTTTGTATTCAGAGATTCCTCTAGAAACAGAAGATGAAGAATTTGAAAGTACCAGGGACAAGTGTTGTGACAGCCAGGACAAAACAATACAGGAATATATTGGAGCAAAGTGGCTACAATCCTATTTTGGGGGGCACAATACTTTCTATTTAAAGCAAGAGAAAAAAAAAGTAATCAGCAGTTTGACTTGGATTTCATTTGCTCTTGACAATTTCTAGCACAAAATAAGTGTATTCTGACCAAAATAAGTGTCATTCAGATATTTGAAAACAGGCTTAGGACACACAGTTCTTTCAATAGGCTTCAAATGAAGCATCTGAGAATAATGGGAGCAATCACAGTAGTTAGAGCGGGTCAGCTGGCTGGCCGGAGGCATAGAGCTTCTGTTGAAAGTTTATTTACTTGTGCAGCAAATTATTTGCCATCTAGAAATGTGATAAGCACTGGGGTCACCAAGAAAAACCAAATATATATATATTTTTTACTCCAGCATCTCGTATATCATCAACAAGTAATTATCACCCAATGTGCTACATGCAATATTAGGCAGGTGTAGGAAGAGGGGCACCTAACCTAATCTGAGGACATCTGGAGCTCTTTGAGCGGCCCACTTTAGAGAGGCAGGGGAAAGGCAAGGGGATTGAGAGTGGAGGGGAAAGGCAAGGAGAAACATAAGCAAAGTGCAGAAGAGAAAAGTGATGTACAATGGGGAAGCTCAAGCTACTCGGGATCCCTGAAGTGTGGGTGAACTGTATGAGGTTTGCAAAAGAAGTTGTCAAGATAGATTGAAGCCAGAGCTTCATGGATCTTGAGGGGTCCTTTCAGATACTTAGATCTCACCCAGAGTCCAGTGGGTGGTCTGAAGTGATTTTATGACTTAAAATCATAATATTGATTACTGTTGGTTGATGAAACTATTATTTTTCAGACTTCTTATTCATAATTCTCTTTGATATCTAATGTTTTCAGAAAATCATATATTTTTTATTTAAAAAGAGTTTTAAAAAAGATTGCTTCCCCCAAAGAAATTTTATTGACTCGCTACCTGAAAAATGAGGTGATTTCCATATTTTTCCTCTTTCCTCTTTCTTTCTGCTTTATTTAGAGGTGAAATCCTGTCTTGGATTGTAGACTGATATACTTTCAAATGATCATTCTGCTTTTATATTACATATTTCTTCTTTCTGAAAGTAGTGATATTTGCTTTTGTTCTGTATCTGTCTCTGTAACATTTTTGAAATGCTGTTATAAGTAGAGGTTTATACCTTCTCAAGGAACTATTTGGCCATGCACCTTACCACAGTGTGGATTGTGCAGCGCAGCAGATACTGGAGCTCCATCAATGGTCTTGATGCTTATTCCACACCCAGGTATATTGCTCTGTTGGCATTTCAAGGCCTTTTTTTTCTTCTGTAATATTATTACCAGGTAATCTTTGAGTAGGTCATATCTGCTTCCTAGGAAGGGTGATATCATTCCTCAGTTGATCATGCCTATCTTAATTTTTTTTTTCTAAATTTCACACATACACACAAAATTCTGTTTAAGAAATCAAGTCTTTGGTAACATTCATCATTCCTGGGACTCAGATATGTTCCAAATTTTTCAGTACCACTTTTTTTTTTAAGAGAAGTATAAAAATGGTTGGGTTCATCTTTTTTTTTTTTTTTCCCTTGGTAGGTAATATTTATTTATGTTTACACTTTTTGGAATGCTTTCTTTTGAATTGAAGTTCATGACTTTCATTATATTTAGATATTTCAGTATTATTTCCTGGTACTACATAAATTTTCTAATCTGCAGATTCAGTTTTCTTCAGTTCAGGACATTTTTCTCCTCCTCCTTCTCCTCCTCTTTATCCTCCTTCTCCTCCTTCTGAATATTGCATGTTTCATTTGTTCTGGCACAAAGGAAGAGGCTACATCTCATTTCAGAAAAAAAAAATGCTGATAGTACCACTCCCTAATCAAGTGAGTTCTTCAAAAGCACAGTCTCTGAACAAAGCAGAACTGGGACATGGGAACCATTGGCAACCATGGAGTGAAAAATTAGGGTGCCCTAAGAAGTAGGGATGCCGGGGAGTGGCTGGTATTTTGGCTATTGGAGTACAGCTGTACTGGTTGACTGGCTTTTAGAAGTGTGGTTATAGAAAGGAGTTGTCCAAAGTTCATTCACTTAGCACAACATCCTGCTGATTGCTTTTGGCTGACAACCCCAGTGGCCAAAGTCCTGTTTGCTCTGTGATGCCTCCACAAGAGCTCAGGTTCCACTGTGTCTGAGAATGCAGCCCCCATAAGGGGACACGTGGACTCTCTGCTTTCCTCTGTGTAGACCAAGCAGGGACTATATATTGTACTAACACAGCATATATACTTCTCTTTGCCTGTGAGTGCATCTACTCCCTTGGCCAATTTTAATATACAGTAGTATTATTAACTATAGTCACCATGCTGTGCATTAGATCTCCAGAACTTATTCATTCTGAAATTCTGTATCTTTTGACCAACATCTATCTCCCTATTCTACCACCCCCTGACTCCCAACCCCTGGCAACCACCGTTCTAGTGTCTGGTTTAAAGGTTGGACTTTTTAAAAATTTCATATGTAAGGGAGATCATGTAGTATTTGTTTTTCTGTGTTCAGCTTATTGCACTAATCTTAAAGGAACTCAACTTAATAACAAAAAACCAAATAACTCCATTAAAAATGTGCAAAAGGACCTGAATAGACATTTTTCCAAAGAAGACATACAAACAGCCAACAGGTATATGTAAAGGTGCTCAACATCTCCAATCATCAGAGAAATGCAAACATAAATCACAATGAGTTATCACCTCCTGCAGGACTTCATTACATTTACCAGATTAAGCCAAGGCTATTCCACATAAAATGAAGGTGGTACCCAACCTGCTGTGTTACTGTCTCACCTCCAAAACTGGGTCTTCCAGGAAGTCTTTGTTCTCCAGGAAAAAGATGGAAATACTATTTTCTAGGTGGGTCTCCATATGTTCTGTCAATTCTAAAATGTTATAGCCTAGCCTTCCTTACCATTAAATATTTCATAAATATATTTAGTTTGAACAATACAAAAAATCATAATGGAAAACAGTTCATTTGAGGAACTGGTTTTCTGATGTTCCTCCCTTGTTCAGAATCATCCATCTCTGGGGGAATCCGTATGCTCATTCATGATCTTAACCTCCCAGTGGTTAAAATCTCCCTTATCACTCACCACTGTGATAACATTTGAATAAATTCTAAACCTTGGGAGAATAAAAGCTAATTGGCAGAAGGCCAGGGATGGAGTTAGTAGCTCAAGTCTAGTTTTCTTTCAGTTGGATTGGGGAATCTGAGCAATTGCTAACAAAGAACTTGGAAATTCAGCAAGGAGGAAGAAAAGGAAGGGAGGGAGGAAGGAAGAAGATAAGGTAAGAGGGTGGGGAGGAGGGCAAAAGCAAAGGAAGGAAGGAAGTCAGCAAAGAGGGAAGGAAGGATGGAGAGAAGGAGGGAGAGAAGGAAAGAGGAAGAGAAGGAAGGAGTGAGAGTTAGCTTTCCTGAGAGAGTCACAGGCTGCGTAGTTCCAATTCATTTATCTGTTATCATTCATATTCATCCAATGGCAAATTCTCATTCAGCCTTCAAACTTGATTAAAATGTTACTGGTTTTCTGGGAGTTCTTCTCCAGGCACCTCCAAATATATAATGAAAATATAAACTTCATAATAAAAGAAATTGGATTTTTATTAAATTAGTACTCATAATCACAAATATTGGTAATTTTATTCTTGTAATTTTTCAAAAACAGACTTTATGCATTTAATTGCTGAACACTCATAAATGGTTTTATATTTTAATATAATCTAATCTTATATCTTAATTATAATTTAATTTAAACATTTAATGAATTTTTAACAATATAAGAATTATATTTTTTCAGGAACCCTACATAAAATTATTATCGGATAAAATCTATACTATAGAAGTAAAAAACAAATGCTACTTTGTAAGCAGAAACTACAAAAAAAGCAACAATGACCTGTTATAACAAGTGGTCTGAAAGATTAAGGCAAGTCCTAAAACTGAACTTAATGATGAGCACACACAAGTGAGATCAGAGGCCAAAGTGACTTGAATCGGTCTTTCTTTTGTGGTTTGGTTTCCCATCAATAATCATGAGCACACATCTAGTAAACATTTTAAACCCAGAGGACACCTAGATGTCTAAATGATGCTATCTAAGCAACCTCAAAAAGGAAGGACTCAGCATGCAAAGTCCCTCCTTAAAGTGACCCAAGTGATCTCTAAAATTCCACCATTAGTGATTCACCATGAGAACTTCCAATCTGACATGTTCTGTTTATCACATACTCTCACAGACTGAGATTTTGCTAGACGTCTTATCTAGCAAGTTACTAAATTTCATAACCTCTGTCTACCTTAAGCTCGAACTTCGCACTCACACTCACACTCCGGAAACAGCATGAGGCCGCGGTGAAGCAGGCGGACCACCTGGGAGAGCTGTTGGACCAGGGCAAGTGGCCGTTATCCAGCACCAAGTGACCACCGCAGCCCGGAGGGGTCGACAGCAGCAGGGCGGGGGGTGCCTGGTGTGAGGCGGACCCCGGCCCGGCCCTGGCCCCACCGACCCCTCTATTCCTCCACCCGGGGCTCCGGTCATCCTGACTTTAGAGCACCATGCCTGCATTTTAACAGTGAGGAGGTGTTTTTCATAAAAAAAAAAGGGGAGTAGATGTTAAGTGTTCTCATCACAGACACACACACACACACACACACACACACACACACTGAGAGGTAATTATGTGAGGTGATGGATATGTTAATCGGCTTCACTATCAGTAATCATCTCCTAATGTATACATACATCAGAGCAGCCCATTGTCTACCTTAAACATACACAATTTTTATTTGTCAAGTAGATCTCAATCAAGCTGTAAAGAAAAGCTCTGTGAAATGTTTCATTATTTTAGTAATGTGTTTCACATCCAAAGGGGAAGGGGCAGAAGGAAAATACTGAATTGTTCCCACCTTGTGGCTTTATAGAGACAGGAAGCAGGGTTCAGAAAGGCAGGCTGGGGAGGGCTTGGGAGACGCAGGGGAGGCATGCTGCACCGTGTCCTGTAACTTTGGGCACATGGCTTGAACTCAGGAAGTCTCCCTACCCCTTCCCAGCCTTTATCTCCCTGACTTAAAGGGAGGGTGGCTAAAGTTGCCACTCCACAACTCTTACAAGAACTCCCATGAAATATGTGACACTTCCTCAGGAAGTGCAGACAATGCATGATTACAGAGAGCTCTCTGCAGACACCCCCATGCATTTGATGTGATCAGTCCGTCATTCTGTCTTCCCAGGATCTTTGCTTTTTTGCTAGCTCTCACCCTCCCTGGGAGTTTAAGGGATGGGACATAGTCCCAGAGCATGGCCCCTAGCTTCTGTGAGGAAGAAGGGTCTATCCCTCTTCCCTCATTGATCAAATGTCACCACAATTATCTGGCTGCTGGAAATAGCTCTGGCATTTTTGGACGGTGACGATGCATAGCTCTAAAGCGCCTGTCAGGTAGATTTCTGCTTCACTCTTGCAGCCTGCTCTTCTCTGAGACTGGGCTGAATTTGCTCCTGGGCTGAGGTAAGAGTCAGATTGCAGCTGCTTGTCCTGTTCCTAGCTCCTCTTCCAAAAACAGTCTCTTTTTCTTTGTTGACCCTTCCATGTGTCCCTTCTGCTTCCCTCTGCAGCTGGGTGTCCACTCAGCCTGGTGTCTCTGACCCAGACCCAACTAGTGTCTACAGCTTCTTCCAAGTTTCTGCCATAGTGAAGAGAAGAGCCAGTCGGAACAGGGCCCCAGCTCAAAACCTCCTCCCAGCCCAACACCTGGCAGTCCTCCGTCACCTGCATTTCCTCAGTCACACTTCAATCTGTGCATTCAGGAACAATTTCTGTCTACGTGGGAGAGGGACTTGTGCTTGGATTCCTGTAGATATGCCTGGGAATGTGGAAAAGGCAGCAGTTTGGGCTCCCTTCAAATGAACCCTAGGACTGCCTCGATTTCACTGTGTTATTGCATTCAAGGAATGTTAAGGGCTCTGGAACTTTGAAAACGAAAACCAGGAATATAGATCCCTTCCAAGAATTGTTGTGAAGGTTAAATTGCATAAGACACTATGTGAAGCACCTGACACAAGTGTGTTTCCTATCAGCGATTCAATAAAAGTTGATTCTTTTCTCCTGAGCATTTATATTGAGGATTTGTGCCCAATGCTCCTTGGGGCCAGTCTGTAGCCCTTGTCTTGGCTGCTTCAGAACATGTCAGCCCATCTTCCAAGGCCAATATCTGCATCTCCTTGTCCAAGCACTTTCCTACACCATGAGAACTTATTTTGCTGCTCAAGGGTAAGGCAGATGGACCAGGGAGGGAATGCCCACCAGGCAGCTACTGTTAACCTAGGAACAAAGGAGTCAGAGCATAAACAGTCTGACCCCCGCACTCAGTTTGGATAACTCTGAGGTGCCTGTTCCACACTGGCCCACATTGGCTTGATTACATACTCTTTACGATCTGCCTTTTCTCCCCTGACCTAAGATGGACCAAGATCTCTAAGGAAAGACATTGTGCAGTGTGAGTACTCGATTAAAACACATTTCCTCCTCTGTACGTTTTCCTGTACCAGGAAGTGTTCAGATTCAGATCAGTCAACTACTTGGAGGGTTGGCATTTATGGGAGGATTTTACATTAGTGGAAAGATTGGAAGGAATGTTTAAGGTATGTGTTAATACATGAGAAAATATGATTAGCTTTTACACAGTGCACTGCGAGAAATACTCAGGGTTCCTTGGTCATTATCACAGTCACAATCTGTACAAATATCAATTACCCATTGATTGCCTATCTTAATTCCCACCCAGCAGGGAATCATGCCCCAAGGTTAGTCTAATACAGGGAAAAGCAGGTAGTAGATAGTGAGTAAGGAACGAGAAGTGGAAATAATCCAAGCCAGAGATGACAAGAGTATACTACAAGGTGACAGAAGGGGCCTGATAAGATCCAGATGCCCATTCCAAGAACATGGGAGTGCGCCAATCATGGAAAGATGAGCACTTTGGTTGGGGACCACTGAACCTGGACCAAAAGAGGGTTGGGGATTACTGAGGTGGCTCCAGGAGAATTTACAAGTGTTTCCAGCTTACCTCTCAGCACCACCAAAGTTAACAAATTTATAAGAACCACCAAACCTGAGCACTCATTATGAGCTGATCAGCAGAGTGCAGGCTGGCCTACCAGAGGAGACTCAAGACACACAGCCTCATTGGGATTCAGTAAACAGGAAAATGGTATTACAACCCGTCCACTGCTCAGTGTGTGAGCGCCTCTGCCCCCAAATGCCATCAATTTCACACAGCTGCCTCTGCCTTTTGTCATAATGGCTTCACTGATGACTTAACTCCCTTCTCGACACAGGCATCACCTCTATTTCTATGCCAGCTCATCCATTGTTGGCTGACCTGGAGCAGAAAATAGGTTGCTTAATAAATAGTCTCAGCATTGGTACAATACAACCTATTTCTAGGTCAGCTGTACCCGGTGAGGAGGGAACAATGATCTTGTGGTTAAAAGGAAATGTGCTGCCCTATTAGGAGTGTGTCCCTTAGATGGTTAATTAACCAGAGACCTGGGAGCCCGACTTGGACAGCAGGCTCTGAAGATGAGAGGGAAGTGGTAGCACTGTAGGCAAGCTGTAGGGGATAACCTTGGATGTTCTCTAAAGAGCTGGCCACACAAAATGCTCCACAGAGAATGACTGATTTAGCATTTATACAGTACACAGCATTGTACTTTCTCACTGCTTTCTGGCAGGGGCCGTTTAATCCACTAGGACATTCAATCAAGTCCCTTTGCAAGTTTCTGGCCCTCCACTCTCCTTTTATCCAAGCAGATAACCTTCTCCAGTCCCTGAGCAGGTGGCCAGCACCACGTAGTAACCATCCTGGTGCCCTTGTGAGGGTCAGGAACTCCCCTTGACCTTGAAGCCTTGACCCTTCACACAGCCCACTCCTGACTGTACCCTCTAAAAAATCCTCTATTTATTGAACATCTCCTAGAAAATGTTAAATACAAACAGGAGCAGAGAATGTGAGCTCCTGAGTAAACAGACACAACTTTGAACCCAGTCTTGTTGATCTTTTCTAGCAACATGACCTTGAATAAGTTATTTCATCTTTACCAGTTTCTTTAGTGATTCATCACTAAAAAAGAGATTCACATAAATGCTCAAGCAATTGTTAGCTTTTATTACTGTCATTTGCTATTACTTTTATTCTAACATCACATAATATTAAATATATAATGATAAATAATTTATTATAACCAAACATATAAATATGGGTATGAAATTATATGAACTATGTGGATCAAGAACTAGAATACTTGGCTCTTAAATCACTGTGTTTCTCATTCTCTTCTTTCTTTCCTCTCCATTTTTTTTCTTTTAAATATATCCTTCCTCCTTTATATTCTGTCTTCCTCTCTCTCTTCCCTCAGTCCTGAGAATCCAGAGTTTGGAGACAGTCTGCCTGATATTCACAGACAGGACTTGGAAAAATACATATTTTCTACATTGGATTACACAGAAAAACAGCAGAGTTGAAATCAAAGTTTGGATTTGGGACTTCTCTGAATAATGAACAGTTACTGAGAGTCCAGGCCATGGAAGGTGATGGAAAACTCTGTAATATCTGTCTGCCAAGTAAGGAATACCAGTCCAAAAACTGAGACATGCAGTGAGCTCTCATTCATCCAGGTCAGGGATGAACCCTAGCATAGTTGACATTTGGGGCCAGATGATTCTTTGTCTGGGAGGATGTCTTGTGCATTGTAGGATGTTAAGGAGTAGTCCTGGTTTTTCCCCACTAGCTGTTAGCAGCAATTTTCCCAAGTTTTGACAAGCAAATGTATTTACAGACATTGCCAAATATCCCCTGGGGAAAAAAAATTATCCCCCAGTTGAGCATAACCAAGCTAAGTCCGTTGGAGGAAGACCACTTAGAAATAGTAAGAAAATGACTTTGGATAGTAGAATTGTTGGAGGGAGAGATATGAAAGTCTTGCTTCCTTGGCAAGCTTGTAGAATTTGGGATTGGAAGAATTTAGTTGGATTCTAGCCTCACTCCATTTTGATTGCATTTGATTTACATACGATTTGAATATTCAGTTTGTAATTCTGCATCTAAGCACCCCCACTGGAGTGATAGGGTATAGACAAGTGTTTGTCTCCTACCAAATTCATATGTGGAGGCCCTAGCCCTCAATGTCCCAGTGCAATGGTACTTGGAATTGGGGCTTTGGGAAATAATTACAAAGATGAGTTTATCAAGGTAGGGCCCTCATGATGTGATTAGTGTCCCTAGAAGAAAGTCATAAGAGAGATTGTTCTCTTTCTCTACCACAGGAGGACACAACTGGAAGAAGGCTGGCTGTCAGCCAGGAAAGATGCTCTTTCCAGAACTCAACTTTCATGGCATGCTGATCATGGACTTCTAGCTTCCAGAACCAACATAAAATAAATTTTGGTTGTTAAGCCACATGGTGCATGGCATACACATAGATGTAATAACTTGGCTTATGGCTCAGGATTGTTAAGAGATTTAATTGGAGTAAATCTGAAAAGTATAAAGTGGCATATGATAATTTTTATTGATAGTTATTAGTTTCAAGAACAGTTCAGCAATTAAGTGCTTATGAAGTTTGGCAAGCGCTGGTCCTACTAGACCTACTTAGCTGAAGAGGTGATATAATTATAATTAGCTCATTACTGGTATGCCACAGAAAGCTGTTAAAAACTTGAAATTAGTGTATACTAATTGGTTCATTTATTCATTTTACAATTAGCAAACAAGGCAGACTCAGAACAGGCCCTCATGATGCTTACACTCAGGTGAGTATACACAGTTGACTTATAAGATTTAATCAAGACAGGTATTGAACAGAATAAAACCATAAATTATTTTATGACAATTTTTAAGTGCTCTGTTGGAGAAGTCCAGGGTTCTATTACAGCACACACTAGTAGAAATCTCTTTCTTAAATAGTATCAACATCCTTACTGATACCCAGTATAAAATGACTGAGTTTCTTAAGAAACCTTTCTTCATATATGATATGCAAGTAAAATTTAGATTAGGGGAAAGAATTGTAATTTCATTAGTGTATTCATGAAAATTGTTAAAGGCAAACTTTCACTTTTTACATATGCATTTATAAAAAAGTATACCATTTTTACAAATATATGTATTTACATATACATATATTTTTTTATTTCTATTTTTAAGGGTTTATTTAAAACCCTTTGATCATGACCTGAGCCGAAGAGTCGAATGCTTAATAGACTGAGCCACCCACACGCTGCACATATATTTTTTAAATCAATTTTACTGACATATATTTACATGAGATAAAATATACCCATTTTAAGCATGCAGTTTGGTGAGGTACAAAAAAAGTAGAATGAGCAAGTACTTGTTGTGTTACCACCAGACTATACAATGCAGGCTGAGGATGGGCTGGAGGCTCTCAGTGAGATGGTTTAGAGCCAAACAGAATACATGTCTCAAAAAGCATTGATTCATCAACACTTATGAAGCTTCCAGCATGCAGAATGCCTGGTGCTAGTTGGCAAAACACCTAACTCTTACATTTACTAAACCCTGCTCCATTCATTCTCTTACTCATTTATTATTTGTTTATCAAGCAAGATGAACTCTCAGGCAAATAGGAATTATTATATCCACTGAATAAACTAGAAAACCAGGGAAGAGGATTAATAATTCATTCACGATCAGCATATAGTAACTTGGGAAACACGGACTTGCATCCAGATAAGTCTCAGATGTCATGCCATGGCCTTTCATTGTGTATGTGGCACCACATTCTATCAGGACACACTTTCCTTAAGCATGCTAGTGAGTGTGGAACAGAAGAGCTCCATTTGTTGCTGGCAACAGATGAGTGCCTTTGGTTACTGCTAAAATCCATTTCCGACATTGTCTAATTCAAAATCTTTCTAAACCATAAAATTAAAACTACCCCATGCTTCATCTCAATTCAATTTCATTTGATGTAATAAACTTACATGGAGTGTCCACTTCATACATATGCCAAAGCAAAAAAAAAAAAAAAAAAAAAAGGGACGCACTAGGTTGTTGAGCATCATTAGGCCACTCTCTTTGGCAGAGTATGTGATGTTCTAGAAGGTGAGATTGTGATTGAAAGATGAATTGAGGCCATTTGAAGGATTGGTAATTCATGGTGTATTAGTCTTCTTGGCCTGCTCTACCCAAATTCTAGGAGGCTAGAAACACCAGATCAAGGTCAGACAAGGCCAACTTCTGATAAAGTTTCTCTTCTTGCCTTGCAGTTGCCACCTTCTCACTATGTCTCCATGTGGCCTTGCTGGTACATGCACTTGGAGAGTGAAGGAGGGAGGTCTTCGGTGTCTCTTCCTAAAAGCACACAAATCCTATTGCAGGACCCCACCTTTACAACCCCATTTAACCTTAGTTACTTCCTTAGAGGCTCCATCTCATCTCCAAAGGACTCCAGTATATGAATTTGGGGTAGACACAAATATTTAGTTCCTAATATTCTGCTCCCCTAACCCCCCAGATTCATGCCCTTTTGCATGCAAAACATGTTCATTCCATTTTGAGCTCCATGTGAGCTCAAAAATAGTAGCTCATTTCAGCATCAACTGCAAAGTCTAAAGTCCAGTCTCTTCTAAATGTCTCCTAAATCAATGTGAGTGAGACTCAAAGTATGGTTCATCCTGAAGCAAATCCCTCTCCAGCTGTGAACCTTGTAAAACCAGACAAGTTACATACTTCCAAAATGCAATGGTGCAGCAGGTATAGGGTAGAGTCTCATTCTGAAAAGGAGAAATAAGAAATAAAAGGTGAAGGGTCCCAAGCAAGTCTATCAAGACAAATTCCATTAGACTTTAAGGCTTGATGTTCTGTACTCCAGACCCACTGAGGCAGCAGCCCCATGGGATACAAACATTCAGTCCATAACACAGGCAATGGAAAGTCATAAAAGCATTTATACTTGAGAATAACATGTATAAAATATAATTTCAGAACTATCAATTTGGCCTGAGAGAAGAGGATAATTTGAATTTACAAAAAAGCAAAATAAGTGACATAAATTAGAAAGCCATTGTGATCATCCATTTGCTTACTTTTTGTCCATTCATTCATTGTATATTTGCAGACCTATGGTCATTTGCCATGTGGCACACTGATTGTTGAAAGTGCAATAGCAAATTGGACAGGCCAACCTCTGCTTTCAAGGAACTTATTTTCTAGCATGCAAAGTGGCCTGACTGCAGTGTGGCAGTGGAATGAGGCAGAGGGGCACATGGGAGACATGATTCAGAAGGATTATCAACAAAGCAGGAATCTGTAGGAACGTGCCCTAAGCAGATGCAGGGAATATTGGAGGTGTCCATTAAGGTACATGTTGAGGACTGGATGTTCTTTTTGTAATCCTTTTAATATAAGTATAAGAAGTTAATGGCAGTCATATTTTATTTGGAGATGCTGGAAAGGTGGTAGACTCTGGTATTTCTAGATGCTTCTGCCATGGCAAAATAGCCTAAGGCAAGTCAAAGGAAACCAATACCCTTCCTGCATTCATTTGTTCAACAAATATTTACTAAATACACCCATGTGTCAGGTACTACTTTAGGTATTGAAAATATTGAGGTGAGCAAAATTTATCAAGTCTCTATTTTTCTAGAGCTAAAATGAAATTGAAGAGAATGATATCAAACAAGTAAATAGGTATATGGTACAATTTCAGACTGGGCCCATGAGACAGGAAGAAAACTCAAAAGGGGTAAAAGGTCAGAAAGTAATGGAGAACATACAACTTTAGGAAGCATGGTGGGGGGAGGACTCTCTAGGGAAAGGGCATTTGAGAAGAGTCATGAGCAAAACTTTGAGCTGAGTCACTTCAACCCTTATTGAATCCCAACAGAGCACAAAGCTTGGTGGGAGATCCTAGTAATAAGAGTAATAAATCAGGAAACAGAACAGAATCACAGCAGCCCACATAAGGCACTGTTTTTCGTGAATCTCATACTGAACTAACTCTCTCTCTCAAATGCATGCTATTTTTTCCCCCTAGAAATCATTTATCCTGGAACCATATAATGTGCAATTGCAGAAAAATGAGACATTAGAAATAGAAGGGACTTCTCTGGGTAGGAACTATACCCTGCTATTCACAAATAGTGGTTGCTTCCATATGCAAAGTCTGTGTCTTGGGATTGCCCAACCCATGTTTGATCTTGCCCAGTGGAAAACTCATTACCTTGAAAGCAGTGCTAGTTGACTTCTACCTACCAACCATAGATCCTGCCTCTCTGGGGCCAAATTGGACAAATATATTCCCTCTTCTACCACATGGCAGCCTTCTAGATACTCATGTCCAGGGAAGGATATATCAACTTTTCTCCTGATATGTTGGTATAAAGTGGCTCCCTATTCTGGTTTCATTCCTCTGCACTATCTACACCTCTTGACTGCTCTCCTTATTCTTTTTTGTTTGTTTGTTTTCATTCCCTGAGACATTTATTGAGGGCAAAATTAAGAGCCAGGGGCTTCAGTAGGCACAAAAATATCAAGATCAATAGTATATGGTCCTTTATCTTTAAGATTTACCACCCATCAGTAAAGAAAAGCTTTGAAAGCAAATCCATCACACTGTGAAAGTGTTACTGAGGAGAGAGGACTGTGAGCTCCAGCAGTGGGGAAAAAGCCATGGCAAGGATAATCTGAACTAATCAGCACAGGGCCAGGGTGGATCACTGGGAACTGAGAGAAGGAACCATATGTGTACATATAGGCTCATGGGAAAATGCAAACACGTTCAAGGAGCTCCTCCTCAGAACTGAAATTTAGTGTTCTCGATGACAGTCCTGTGAAATTTTGGAAAACCAGGTATGGAGATGTTTCATGGTGTCAAAGACCCTCTGAGCATCATGGGGACATCCAGTATAACCACAAAAAAGAAGACTGCTGTCTCCTTTGTTTTGAAGACAAGAGGTTGTGATTGTGTTTTCTGAGTCAATTTTAAATGGAATTAGGTTTTGTCTCTTTATCTGTCATATCACATGATCTTCCCGCAGTTCAAGGTATTAGCTCCTTGGAATCATGGATTCAATTATGCTTCCCCCAATACCTTACAAAGGTCATGACAATATATAATAATTATAATAAAACATGTGTATGGCTTGGTAGAAATGGCAATGCAACATCATACAGAGCATTTACATGTTAATGGAGGTGATGGGGGGTCCAGAAATGTCGCATGGGTTGTCCCATGATATAAACACAATTGGTAGAGGTACAATCCAGGTCTTCAGGCTCCAAGATGGGGTAGTTCCAACTAGCATTAGTTGTTACTTTCTTCAGAGAAAGTAAAAAATTCAGGGACGCCTGGGTGGCTCAGTGGTTGAGCGTCTGGCTTAGGCTCAGGGCATGGCCCTGGAATCCTGGGATCAAGTCCCACATCAGGCTCCCTGCATGGAGTCTGCTTCTCCCTCTGCCTATGTCTCTGCCTCTCTCTTTCTTTCTCATGCATAAATAAATAAAATCTTAAAAAAAAAAAAGGAAAAAATTCAGATAGTAGTAGAAGACATAAAGGAAAACTACCTGTTTCTCTCTGACGGACTAAGATACCAGTCCCTCTCCCTGCATTTATTACTCATCTCCAACCCACTTACACTGCAGTTGTCAGGTTTTTGTAGAAAGGGTCTGGGAAGCATGGGAGCAGCTGTCAACTCCTCAGAGGTTCACTGGTCTGTCTCTGAGAAAAGGTCTGCCTCTGAATTCAGGTAGTGGGCATGCCTCAGTGAACTTGGGTAAGAGGCATGGTCTCTTGCTTAGATTGCTTATGTCCATGGGGCATGGTTCTTTTTTATGCAACATTTTGTCAAGCATTTGGGATGAAACACTAGCCCTAAGGTTACTGGATGCAAGTGTTTTTGTCTATTCATTTATTTTAAAAAAGCACAAGATGGAGACAGAATTGGTGTTTAATGTCACATAACAAGGATGTTCTGTCATAATATTAACAATGAAAACTGTAAAACTTTAGTATATGATCAATACCTAACTAATTCTTAAAATTAGTTTTTGTAATAGGCATTTTTGATCTTCATTTTACAGTTGAAAAAACTGCCAGAGAAGAAGGAAGGAGAATAATAATAACACTTGGAGATCATTTGCTATATGGTCTAAGAGTTTTACATATATTAATTTATGTACTTTTCACAACTACCCCATAAGATGGTTAACATTCTTTTTTTCCTTCATAGGTAAGAATCAGTGGGAACCAAATAGATTATGTAATTTGCTCCAACTCACACCAATAACAAATATGGTGTTGAGATAAGAAGGCTGGCAACTCCAGGTGCCTGGTGGCTCAGTTGGTTAAGCATCCAGCTCTTGATTTCAACTAAGGTCATGATCTCAGGGTCATGAGATCCAGCCTTGTGTCTGGCTCCACACACAGCTAGGAGTCAGCTTGAGGATGTTCTCTCTTCCTTTCCCTCTGCCACTCCTTCCCCACCCCCTGCTCATTCTCTCTCTAAAATAAATAAATATATATTTTTACATGAATATATATTTATTATATATTTTTATATACATATATATATTTATATATATTTTTAAAGAAGAAGGCTGGCAACAGACCCATGGGCCTCCTATAAGCATTGTGTTGCCATCTTTATCGTATCTTCCTTCATTCAGTCCTGTCACCCTGGGAAACATGAATTGGGATTCCCATACTTTATATGCTAAGAATCAGAGAAAATAAGAGGCAAGCTGGAATTCACATGGCAGAACTGACATTCAGTTCCAAGTATTCTAACAACATGCCCTGTTGTCCTACTATACTTAAGTTCCTGATAAACAAGACAAATTGGGACTATATATATATATATATATATATATATATATATATATATACTAAAAATACATCATTTATATTCTCAAAACTCTATTAGGACAGTGATGAAATGTAAACAATTTACCATGTTATATGGACTAATTTTACTTTTTAAACATTATTATGTCATTCTTCAGATTGATTAGTGAAAAGTCATTTGTAACAGGACTTATTCTCATTTAAATACTCAGTGTTGGGGCAGCCCAGGTGGCTCAGTGGTTTAGCGCCACCTTCGGCCCAGGGTATGATCCTGGGGGCCCAGGATCGAGTCCCACATCAGGCTCCCTGCATAGAGTCTGCTTCTCCCTCTGCCTGTGTCTGTGCTCTCTCTCAATCTGTGTCTCTCATGAATAAATAAATAAATAAATATTTAGTGTTTTTGAAGATAGAATGAGCAAACATTCTAGGGCAACTCAGATGGAAGCAAAGGTGACAAGCTGTGGACTGTGGAATTTTGGATGGGAAGCTACAGTACTATGGATCAGAGAGTTTCCCTACCAAACGGCAGGGCCAGTCAAACATTCCTCACTTCTCCAAACCAAAGCTCCTTTGAAATCACCAGGTCTATTCCCAGAAGCCCTTGGGCTTTGCCATCCATAATCCTTTCTTATTATTTTTAACACTGGGTCATAGTCCTTTGAGTCTTGCTGTCTTGTTTTCTTTGGGTTTTAGGAGGCTTGAGTTTTCAGATCCCTTCTTGATTTCAATAGAAGCACTATTCCTGAGACACCTCTTGCAGAGTTTCCTTAGTTGTCAAACTTTGTGCCATAAGAAAAAAAAAAAAAAAAAAAGAATATCTCCCAAGCTATACTTGCTGGCTTCAGTGATTATATAGGAACAGATAATTTTAACTATGTTTTTTTCCCCCGATGTTTAATCTGCAGCTTCTAGGTAAAGACAGATTTGAAATAACAAAACCCTTGTATTTTAATTTTAGCCTTGTAAATCATTGTTTACATAACAATTGTTATGAGTTAAGCTTTCTAATCCTTAGCTTCCACATCTCAAAACTTCAAGGCCTATTATCTATCATGAATGATTGTTCTGAAGGTTAAGGGAGACCATTCATGGGGTGCCTGGGTGGTCAGTCGCTTAAACATCTGACTCTTGATTTCTGCTTGGGTCATGATCTCAGGGTCATGAGATTGAGCCCTGCATTGTCCTCTGTGCTGAGCATTGAGTCTGCTTAAGATTTTCTCTCTCCCTTTCCTTCTGCCTTTCCCCCCTGACCTCTCTCTCTCTCTCTCAAAAAAAAAAGGGGGGGGGGGGAAGATCATTCATTCATTCAATGAGTGAGATCACTCATTCACCATCCATTCAATAGGTAGGTTAGATGGGTTAACTTAGTATCTAAGGTGTAAATCACTGGAAGTGATAGAGGTTGCAGGGCTTTCATTTCTATTCTCAAGGACTGCATCATCTATTAGGAGAGACCTACGTGCACAATTAATATTTGGTATGATATCTGCTAATAGGACATATGTACAGAAGCTATAGGAACACCAAGGAGTGAAGGGAAGGTTTATCATCGAGAGTTGGCTGAGTGTTGGTGGTGGACAGTGCATAAAGGAATCAAGGTACTTTTTCTGAGGAAGAGAAAATTAAGTAAGGACTTAATGAGTAAAAGTGAGCCAAATTGGGAGGTGGTTGGGGCAGGGACATATGAGAGGTGTGCTTTTTTTGCAAATCCATACCTAAGATAAAATACGAAATGATAATAAGTGCTTAGCATTTTAAAGCTCTTTGATTGTAAATAAAACAACAAAAAAAGCCAATCTGACCTCAAAACCTGCCTTTGGTTGCATGTAACCAAAGCCATTATGGTTCTGTGTTTAACACTGAATCTTCATAGCATCCTAGACTTAGGAGCTATTCTTTGAAGTACACAAAAGATAAGATCCTGTGGGGACTGGACTTTCTGAACATTGAGAGATTAATTTACACCGCCAAAAAATAAAATCAACCTGCTACGAATCAAAGTTCCAATTCCTATTTTCCGGGGCATTTCACAGGAGGATTTTCCCACTATGGAAAAAGCACAAGATAATAGAAAAATCACTCTTGTGCTACTTTGGAATGAAAACAAACAACAGAGTCATGCTCTGATGGGGAAGTTAGCACGCTGTCATTGATATGTCTCTATAGAAGGTAACATTCCAAACAGAAAAATGTTGCCTCAGTCAAGTAACTCAATCTATTTATATGTCTCCTTTCAAGTACACCTAATAGGAGTGCAGCACCATGTTGGTTATTGGAATTCTATTTCCTATGACCCACTTAGATTAAGGATGAGAATGTTGTTAGGAAAAGAAGATGAGCATTTTGGTTTGGGTCTGCCTGGGCCACTTTGATGGGGTGATTTTGGGCTGGTCTTACCCCCTAGCTATGTACATACTCAATGGTTTAATATCATAAGCCTTGCCCACAGATATAGACCCAATGGATATAAATGTAAGTTAATGACACAGTTACAATGGTGAATTAATTTTGAGTTAAACCTTTTCTAACTCTGAACCTGCATTCATCTGGCTTGGAATATAGCAAAAGATACTCAGGGTTTTGTGATCCCTGCTATTGTAACTAGCTTGGGCTGCTAAAACAAAATACCATCAACTGGGGGGTGTAAACAACAGGCATTATTTCTCACAGTTCTGGAAGCTGGGGAGTCTCAGATCCAGGAGCTAGCAGATTTTGTGTCTGGTGAGAACCCTCTTCCTGACTTGTAGACAGTTGCCATCTTGTGGTATCCCTGATGGCTCTTCTTATAAGGGCACTAACCCCATCAGAAGAACTCTACCCTCCTGTTCTAATTACTTCCCAAAGGCCCCACCTCCAAATATCATTACCATGGGGATTCAGGCTTCAACCTAAGAACCTTGGGAGGATACAAACATTCTGCTCATGGTACTTGCCCTTGATTTATGGGCTATTCCTCCTCTTTTGTCATTTAAACTTATCAATCTCTTGATTTGTTTGGGAACGTGATCTCAGTTTACCTAGGAAGACCTCTCCACCCTTCTTCTTCCTTTTCTTGTAAATTATTAGTCTTATCAATCATTTGTCAATTCCTGTTACTTTTTTTTTTTTTTAATGAGAATTGGATAATCAAATGAATGCACAAAGAAAATTTAAGATCATCACATTCTGGGGGAAATCTTATCCATAGTAACAAGCAAGCTCCAAAACTGTTTCTGGTGTTATGGAAATTCCAAGGCACCCATTTACTCAGAATCCTGCCTATCTCTGAGAAGGGAAACCCAGAGGAGGAGGAGATGTGATCAGATTCCTGAACACTAATGGTTCAATGACATTGAGAATGCGGCTATGACTTTTACTTGACAGGCATGGATTCTGCTGGATTTTTCTTTGGAGGATCCCTACAGAGGTGACAACATGATAGTCAAATGCAGGCATCTTCTTCTCACCTCTGACCAAATCTGGGAGACCTCCAGTTCGAACACAAAGAAGCACCATGTGTAGTGAAAAAGAGGACTTTCACAGGACATTTGTTAAGATTGGAGAATAATATCTAAAAACAAAGAGATAACTCTTAGGCAGCACACTCTTGAGGTAGGACAATCTAATGCTGTGAAACCACCATTAAAAAAAAAAAAAAAAACTTCCAAACACAGTTGATATTCTTCTCTATCCTGTCTTTCTTCAATTCCTCCACAAAATATCAAAGATCTTAAAGTGGGGTAGTCTATCTCAAGATTGTGTTCTTTTTCTAATTTATAGATGATAGAAAGAGAATGTTTTATATATGTGTATATATATATAAATTGGAAAAAGAATGTATATATGTACACATATGAAAAATATACATTACTTTGTTTCCTTCTAAAGTTCCATAAGTTGTATTGAAATGTTGATATGGGAGAGCTAGATTCCTGTCTCATGGAGTCAAATGAATCTCTCAGACACAGGAGAGTGAGTAAAGTGATGAAAGTTTATTAAGTAAAGATACAGAGAAAGCTCTCAGTATGAGAGAAGTCTCAACAGGGTTGCCACTGAGGGCTTGTAGGGTTGGTCTTTTATTGAAAGCAAACTTAGGAACCTAAATCCTTTTAACATATCTATTAAAATTACCATTGAGTAAGAAGTAGTGATAACATCTTGAATGGCTTATTTCTTTTTTAGGGTCCGATAATTCTTTTTGGTCACAAGTAGATGATATAACAAGACCCCCTCCCCACTCACACCTAGGGCAGGGTGGTCTGGCTTGTTCCCTTATCTCTGGTTTCCCTACTCCTCAGCATTTTGGGTATTTTTGTGAGCTTGCTTTCATGGCCCCCTATCTAGCCCTGCCTAGCCCCATTTGTCCCTAACTCAATGTAAATATGGAAATCATGAGTCAAATAAATTTAAGAAATGCTGCAAAATTTCTGTAAGATTTATCAGAGCCTAAATATTCTTATGAATTACGTATTTCAAAAAAGAAAAGAACTCTCTAGTGTTTGCCAAGATCATTTTAGTATGAGCTCAAAAACAACAATAACAAAACCCCCCAAAACTTCCAACTCTATCCTTAGCAAAGAGTTTAGATTAACCCATTTTGGAGTGAATATAAGATTCTTAGCTAACGCACTTAGGGATTCTTGTAGTGTCTGCACTGACTAGCCCTACACCCCAGTATAAGAAAGCTGTAGGATTCAGGGATGAAGCTAGACCCCCATTTAGCTTAGATGTGCACTGGAACTTCCTTTGTCCTGCTCCCTCAGGAACCTAAATTGTGGCAGGAGGCAGCCAAGCAGAGTTAAGGTCCAAGTGGGCTGGGAGTCCCCTGACATCAGGCAGTGTCAGCAGCAGCAGGTTAAGCCCCAACAGAAGACGATGCCCAGCCCCAGCCTGATAGGATAGATGATTGGGAAGGAGAAATGAACAGGGGCTCACGAGAGAATCTTATAAACTACAAACAGTCAACTCTGGATGCCACTACCTCTAGAGGTAGTATCAAACACCATGCTAGATGTCACTGATATGTGAGATAATTTAAATATATTCATCGCCAACAATTCTTGAGCACTTACTTCATGCTGTGCTGACATTGTTCTTGGTGCTCTTTGTGTATTAACTCTTATAATACTATTGCTATTGATGCAATTATTTAGCGCTACTATTATCCTCACTTAAGATAAAATACAGAGAGGTTTAGAAACATGTCTGAGACTAGTGTTTCCTGAGTGGGAGAACCAGACTCTGCCTCTTGCAGCCTAACTCCCAGCCCAGATCTCATATCCTGTCACTTAGTACACGATAAGCCTACGACAGACTATCATGGCTCAAGGTTTAGGAATGAGCAAATTGAGTCTCAGGGAGTCCTTGTGATTTGCCTAAAGTCAAGCCACTGTTTAAATTGCTGCACTCTCTTTTCATGAGAAAGTGATACCTCTGGTTGAAGTTGCTGAGGTGGCCAGAACAGCAGCCCCTGAATTTAATCCCAATGATACAATATATAGGTCTAATGTTTGGGGATAATTCTCTGCCATTTGGGGTTGTCTGCATCATTTCACTGGGCCATTAACAGCAGCAGGATAATCAATTTGATGAGGTGGCGTGAAAGCCTTTTGGGAAAAGCAGGCAATATTTGGTTTTTATATATAAAATGCTTTATATTTATATAGTCAATTATGCTTTTTGAGGAGGCTTTCACATTAGATTTTCCACATCATTTGGTTCTCCCAATACCTGTGGAGAGTAGGTAGTTGCTTTTCAAAAATGCACCGGATTTAGATTTAGATCTGTTTGAATCCCAGTTCAGCCACTTAACCATACTACAATCATAAATAAGCCTCTTAAATCACCTGAATCTAGGACTGTCCCTTAAAAATTGGGTTAATATGGCATACCCATAGAGTGGTGAGTAGTATATTAACTTAGTAGCTACAGAGTGCTGTTAGATATGAGGAACTTCCATTGAGTCCCACTGTGTCTGGGGTGCTAGCCTGTGCTGGGCAAATCACCATCCTACATGAATCTGGTTTCAGTGCTCAGATTGTGAGTCCAACTCAGTGACCTAGGACTCAGATTTCTAGATTGCTAATCCTCACTTCTTAAAAACAAAACAAGATTCTTGGGTCACATTACTGGTTTCCCTACTGTTTTCTAAGTGACCTAGGGATTTCATAAATGTTGTTTGGGAGCCTCCCATTGAAGTGGGAGTAGGTTTTATTTATTTTTTTTTTTAAGATTTTTAAAAAATTTATTCATGAGAGACACAGAGAGAGAGAGAGAGAGAGAAGCAGAGACACAGGCAGAGGGAGAAGCAGGCCCCATGCAAGGAGCCCGATGTGGGACTCGATCCCAGGACTTCAGGATCACTCCCTGAGCCGAAAGCCGACGCTCAACTGCTGAGCCACCCAGGCGTCCCAAGGGGGAGTAGGTTTGACATGGTCTACCCTCCACCATTTTCTTCAAAAGTGATAAGACTTGCTGCCCATGAACAATAAATAAACATATTCTATTTGGCCTGCAAAGTTGTGTTGTTGTTTTAACTATAGCTGCCTTTCATATATAAGTGTGTGTGTGTGTACGTGTTTGAAATCCATACTCCCAGTTAAAATAAAAAAAACCATGTCTTATCATATAAGGATGTGATAAGTCAGGCAGATGTGAATTTGCTTGCTAGCTGTGTGATCATCATGTGTGTTTAATCTCTTTGAGTTTTAACATTCTCACCTATGAAATGAGATAACACTATCTCATCAAATGGTAATAAGACTTAAATAGGGTGATCTTTTTAAAAAGATTCATTGGCTTATAGCTTTGCCAAATACACGTTAATCTGTTCCTCTTCGAATTCATGGAAATGTTTCCACCTATCTCTGTTTATGAAAGCATTTGATTTCAACATGATCAATACTGAAAAAATACATATATACCATATATTTCTAATTCAATATACATTTAAGAAAAAATATATAAACCACTTTAAAAACTAACATATAATTACAGTACTTTAATCCTTCTCTGCATTTTATGGTCATTAAAGACATCATTTTGGACTTTCATATATAACATCTAAACATATAAAATGGAGACAAACACCATTATTTTATATTTTGATGTTGATGATTTAAGAAGTCAATCAAATTCCTACTACCTTTCCATTTAATAGGTGATTCTAGGGATACCTAATGTGCTTATAGCATCAAACAGTGGGTGTATGTAGAGCTTCTAAACCCCTGAGACCTTCATTACTCTGTCACACGATCCCCATGAGCACATAGAGAGCAGCTATTACGCCAAAGTCTGACATTTTTTTCAGCCTGCATTTCCATTCCAGGGCAACTGTTATTTCCCTTAAAGCTACTTTTCATCCTTAATGCAGTGGAAAATGGGCATTAAAAAGAGATATTATTTCTAAATAAAATAAAAGAAGATACAGAAGGAATTTGTTGGAGGATGAAGAAGCATCCATTTGCAGAAGGCACCAGGGAAAGTAACTGATGGAGCTTTTGATTAAAACAATGTTGTCAAGTGCATAAGCCTTGAGATGAGTCAGAAAACCCATCTGGTCTGGTTGCTGGTCTGCCTTCTAGATACTGGACTCTTGTGCCTTCATCTTCTCCTACTTACACTACCCAATTCAAGAACTGAAGGGAAAGTACCCTGGGACAACCAATAGAAATGTGTTTTAGAAAATGATAAAAGTATTATTTTTAAATATATGGAATTATAATAGAGTACTTATCTGTGAGTCAAACTTGAGAAGCTTATCAATTTTGAGTGTAGCTTTGGGAGATTAACAAATCTTTATGAAAATCCCAACCTAGATACCCTACTGCCCTATCCCTAAGCATTTGAGTTGCTTTAAGGACCAGTTTTCTTCTCTATAACATGGACATAAGTCAGGTTCCTCCAAATGGGAACCTGATGATGACATACTTGTCCAATGTTTAGCTCCATATCTGGCACAGAATGAACCCTTAATTAATAAAGAGAGGATAACAAAATGAGGATGATGGCCTGGTGCAGTCAAAATGTCAATCAATAAATAAATGACTTTAAAATTCCATTGTGCAGCTTTAAAAAATCTGAACACTTGGGGATCATAGAAAAAGAGTTTAATTTCTGTACATGCAAACCACTGGGCACCTTGGTTGACTTTTACTTAATGCATTAGACAGTTGTCTTTATTGGTTGTCAGATACTACATTAGTAATTGGCAAATTTGGTGAAGAGCATTGCACAAGTTTGTATGCCAGCCAATGTTTGCCACAGACAAACAAAAAGGAACTGAAGGGTGAAAGGCTCATCCTAACCATGTTTTCCTATAGAAAGCCAAAGTGATGATGCCATTAAGCTCTTACTCTTTTGTGTTTCTTAAAGATTATGTGGTATCAGAAAGAATCACAGATTTTAGCTTATCACACAAGTTCTCTGAGCTTCTAGGGCTCTAATAACCTATCTTGCAGGATGGTTATGAGGCATTAAACAAGATATTATATTTGAAATGAATGGGAAGGGGGTAGTTTTTTTTGCAGCTGAATGAATATTAAAATGAGCCTTGGCACAGCCAGCATAGGTGCACAATAAGCATATTTGGTCCCTGGTTCCCCAGAGAGCTCACTGAGAAGTTGCTGGAACAGAGAAATTAGCATATAACCTTAATGAATTGTCAAGTGCACCAATAGGCTTGGATTAAGATGCCTCCTAATCCTATTTGAAAAGAGTTTCTGAGGAAGTATCTCATGAATCCTGAATGATGAGAAAGAGTTAGCCAGGTGCTAGTGCAAAAGGGTGAAAGCAACAGAATAGGCAGGTGGAAAAAACTGCAAAGGAGTGAAGCTGGAAGTTGGGTGTTTAGTGAAAAGCAGCAGTGGAAGATGGGGAAAAGAGAAAGTAACCTGAATTATTTCTTTTAAGCATGGAGGAAAGTAGTTTAATACATGTGCAGAGGCCCAGGTCACTGGCAAACATACCGGTAACACTGTCAACACTGCACAATCACCAGGCAGTCGAATATGGTGCCTCCACTTGAAAGATATCTAAACCAATTTCAAGAATTCAAGTCCAGGAACCAACTACGTGGTAACTCTTTGTGATCAAAGGACAATGATCCCCTGTTGATGGAACCACTGATTTTGTCTTTCTTCTTGGGCTTGTCTTCACCTTCAGATTCTAGATTTGGATTAGACTTCTTTAAAGTCATAGGCAGCTCAGATGTAACACTGGGGCCTCCATCACCCCCTCCAGATCCTATTCCTCTTGGAACCATTTACTGGATGCCACATTACATCTCTGTTCCCAGAAGAAATAAAACAAATGAAGAAAGTGCAGTTATAAAAAGAAACTTTACCATTCTCAGAACCACCCGTCAGTGAGGAAATAAAGTGGAGAACAAACATGGACCAAAGTCCTTTGGAGAAGGGGGTCTGTTGACTATAATAATATAACTGAACCCGGTAAGCTGGCTTGCCTTGTTTCTTGCCCTCTATTTATTCTCTCAGCCAAATGGACCAATGGACTGTCATGTGTGGGTTAACTTGAGCCCAAGTTATAAGATGATTGGGGAGTAGGAGTGGTGGTTCATGGAGCTTCAGGATAAGAAATTCCTGGCTCAACACGTACCCAGTGTTGACCCTGTTCTCAGGTCCCCCCGCCCCCCATTATGTGTAAATCTCTTTCCTTGAATCTCAGTTCTGCTCAGATTCCCCCAAGATGAAGCCTAATCCTCTTTCCACATCTGCTTCTCCAGTTTCTCTAATTCCGGAGCCAAATATTTTTTCTGATTAACAGTCCTATACTCCTGTTTCCAACTCCTAGAGCTCCCGTTTTATGTCTGATATCTGCTATCAGTATCTTTTTATGCTATCGATATTTTCACAGATATTCACATTCCATCTCATCTCAGATGCCCAAAAACTATGTTCTCATCATCTCACCAGACTTGTCATTTGTCACCCTATGCATGCATTCCTTCCTTCCTTCCTTTACAGATGTGTACTCATTCACCATCAGAACAGCAGATGTGAATGAGGTGTGGTCTCTGCCCCCATGGCATTCACTGCAGAGCACAGGACATTGAGACATCCACAAATAAACAAAACCCCTGGATTAATTGTGTGGACGTTTGAATAGAAAATATTTAGCAACTTTCCGAGGTAAGAATGAAGAAGAGATTGCCAAGGATGGGTCTCCAGATATTATTGCTACATAACAAAACACCTCAAAACCTATGAGAACTAGAGTAAAACAAGTATTTACTTATGTTTACAGATTCTGTGGGACAGAAAGTCATTATAGAGAGGGGAATTTTGTCTCTGTTCCCCAATGTCTGGGTCCTCAGCTGGGAAGATGTGGAGACTGATATAACTTGATGACCAGGGCCTAAATCACCTGGAGGACCTTCCCTCATGTGGCCAGAAGTCAATAGAGATTGACAACTGAAACTCCTATGAATTGCATTTTTATGTAGCTTGGGCTTCCAAGCAGTATGGCATTCTCAGGGTAATCAGATTTCCCACAACGGCAGTTCAGGGCTATAAAAGCAAGTGTGCCAGCTAACAAGGAAAAAAAAATGCATTGTCTTTTTTTTTTAAATTTAAATTCAATTAGCCAACATATAGTACATCATTAGTTTAAGATGTAGTTGTCAATAATTCATCAGTTTCATATAACACCCAGTACTCATTACATCACATGCCCTCCTTAATGCCCATCACTAATTACCCCAACCCCCAACCCCTAACCCCCTTCCCTCTAGCAACCCTCGGTTTGTTTCCTAGAGTTAAAAGTCTCTCATGGTTTTTCTCCCTCTCTGATG
This sequence comes from Canis aureus, assembly GCF_053574225.1. Lineage (NCBI taxonomy): Eukaryota > Metazoa > Chordata > Mammalia > Carnivora > Canidae > Canis > Canis aureus. The sequence continues at coordinate 69,434,394 of NC_135612.1, forward strand.
ACTACCCATTCAGTTTTCCCTCCTTCCCCTATGATCCTCTGCACTGTTTCTTATATTCCACATATAAGTGAAACCATATGATAATTGTCTTTCTCTGATTTATTTCACTCAGCATACTACCCTTCAGCCCCATGAATATCTATCTTTCTGATGGATGAATAATATTCTGATAAATGATAGATGACAGATAGATGATAGATAGATAGATAGATAGATAGATAGATAGATAGATAGATAATCTCACATTTTCTTTATGTATATATCTCACATTTTCTTTATCCTTTCATCTGTCAATGGAAATATTGGCTCTTTCTACAGTTTGGTTATTGTGGGCATTGTCTTTTATTGCTCAGATTCAGAAGCCTCTCGACATCTCCTCTGCCCACTCTGGTGGTTATAAATGAGTCACAAGCTCACCTAGATTCAAAGGGAAGAGACTTAGTCTTCTCTGTCAATAGAAGACTTGCAAGATTCTAGAAAAGCATGTAGGATGGGAGCTAGCCTTACATCCATCTTTGTTAACATCTAAGCAGTGGTTTCAAATGTGAACAAGGAGGAAAGGTCTGGAACAGTCTTGACAAAGCTATTAGGCATTAAAGATCATAGCAAACACTGTGAATTGATTAGTGTGTCTCAGTTATAACGCACATGGAGAAGAATTGGTAGGGAGTCATCAAGAGAAGTATTGCAGTAACAGAGATCTTGAAAAAATACAAGGAAACACATAACAAGTCATGGTAACTGACCACTTAAGAGATAATAAGAGTCTCAACTCTTATTATCCCAATTGCAGTGGGATTTGAAAGAGGAAATGATCAAGAGATATTTAAGATGTAAAATATTTCTGACTTAGTTCATTGGCTACTGGGCTGAAAGATATATGCATGTACCCGCTATGTTACTTTCCTATTACTCAGCATCTTCCCCTCATTCACTGGGAACATCTCCAATCACATGAACAAATTGGGGCTAGAGATGGAATCCAGATTGGCCAACCAGAGCAGCCCATGCTGTTGGGGTTGAGTGGTGGATATGTACCCCAGGCCTAGCTAGTGGACACTGCCATAGGATCTCTGGAACTACTGAATAGAAGATCTATTCTTTCCTATGGGAAATGTAAGAATGACCCAATCCAGAGCTATCGTTTGCCATATTTTCCAAATAAAGAGCAATTGTCAGAGCATGAAGTTGGCCCTGAGAAAATTCGAGCTAAGAGGTATAAAAGACAAACAAATTCCTGATGATATTGTTAGAATCCTCAGATCCAGGTGAATCAGAAGCAATAATTCAGGTTACACAGGCCACAATATTCACTTTTTTCAAAAGCTTTTTTGAACTGTGCTTCCATCCCCTACAATCAAAAGAATACTGACCTATGCAATAGAGAAATTAAAGATGACTGAAGTTCACAGCTGGGCATCTCAGAAAGGGTGACACCATACTGTTGCTGCCATGAGGACCACAGTAGAGGAGAATGTCTGCTGACATCCTATTTTAGACTTGGGGCAGTGGAGCCATCTGTTAATCAGTCCAGTAATTAGCATGGTCTTCTCACTGTGACACATGCCAGCGCTCACACATGTGACACTCCTATGGGTATATTCTGTGTGAAGCACAGCTATTAGTCCACTAAATCTAGTTCTATGATATCCTTGCTCACTCAAGGAGCATTTCAAAATGTAAGCAGGTGGAGTTATTAACAAGAAACTCACTAATTTATATATTTCAAATTAATCATTTGATATCATCAGCTAATTAAATATTAATAATGACAAACGATTCCCACCATACTTTATGACTGATCACAGTGTCTGAGTATGATCTGAACCATGGTTGCAACCTGATGCTTTTGGCTATGGGGGTGTGCAGATTCAGAGGGAGGCTAGCGCATGAGGTGAAAACTCTGGAATAGGCTGGGGCTTCATCAGCGTTACTCCATCTTCTGTGACCGAGGATAATTCAAGCTACAATGTGAAGCCCCTAATTCTAAGTGTAATACAAGTAGCTTTTCTCTCTCTAGTGTGTTCTATTGATTGCAGACAAAATGTAATTACCTTCTGAGATATACTTTTCCCATCTTAACTCCCTCTACATGTGAAATGAACTGTAACAGACAAATTAGGTTTTTTTTCTTTCCTCGTTCCTAACATTCTTAGATTTTTTTTTTTCTGATCTGATGATTCTCTTCTCCTATGAATATAGCAGTGCAATTGAGGATTAATGGTGTGTTCTACATGGCCAGATAGAAATTATCTGCAGTCTGGTACAATATGTAGAGCTATACTGGAATAGAATGCCATAACTAAAGGGGTCCTGAAGTCATCGCATCTCCAATCCTGTCTTACTTACCTAGTGGGAACCAGAAAACCCCAAAGCAGAGGAATTGTGGAAGGCTGGCCGCTCCTTGTTGTTTATGGGGTTTTACAAGCTCCTCTAGTCTCCTTTCCTGGCTCTGGGTTCTTCTCATCATTTTAAGGTTTGATTATACCTACTGAATACATTGTATTTTATAGACATTTCACATGACTTCCTAGTCATCTGCATGTCCCATCTCAATGCAGTGTGTTTCCAGCTGAGCACCAGTATCTACAGCTCAGCTTTGTTCCATTTCTCCATCTGGGTCATCCTTGTTAGCAGCAGTGGCAGGCTCTGAGGGCGAGCCTGGCTGCCTTAGGACAAACACACAAACCCCGATTTTCTAAAATCAGGGCACCTCAGCCAGGGCACATCTTAGGCATATGAATCTCAGGTACTTGGTATTAAAAGGACTCTAGTAGGATAAGCATCATATTTTGCATTTGCAGAGCACTTTACAGTGTATAAAGCATGTTCAGGGGTTGTTTAGTGGTGACAATGAAAAGAGATATGTAACTACAGAGGTTCTATCAGAGGACAGACCTGGAAGAAATGATGGATCCCTTTTGGCAAGAGTTGCTCCGTCATTTTTAAAAATAATTTCACAAAGAATAACGTTAACAAGAATAAAAAACTTTAAATGTCATCCACATTCTAATCACAAGGCAAACCTATCATTGCTCATTTTTCCATGTTTCCTTTTGAATTGGTCTATTTGCAGAGTGTGTGTATGTGTATGTATGTATGTGTATACATAATCATTTATGCATTCGGGTCTTTTAAAATATTTTATTTTACTTAACTCCATATCATTTTCCCTATTGCAACACTGTATTTATAATAATCTTGGCTAATGCTTCCAAAGTATTAAATGGATAATATAATTAAATATTTTTCCATCAACATTACTTTTTTTTTTTTCAAAAAGGAATGAAAAAGGAATGAAGCCAGTGCAGAATGAGAAACTCTGAAATATAATTGCTGGTTTTCATTTGTTTATTAAATAGGATTCCATGGAGGCAATAACTGGGAGAGAAATTCATGAAGATAACCCAAAAGGAAAATAATCCTAAATAATCATTTAGACGTCACTGAAGCAAGGACATCAGCCACCATCACTTGGGTTTGGCAGAGACTCATAGGCAGGCAGAGGAGTGGGAAAGCTTTATAGGGAGAAAGAAAAAATTCTAAGTATGTCCTGATGGCAGGTTGGGGAAATTCAAGGGCAAGTTACCCCAGGAGGCATGGCACATCTGTGATTGGTATGGGAAGCCAATTTGCCTTTCATTAGTTGGTCCTGACTTGGAAGTCAGGGGGCAAAAGTGAGGGAAGCTGGTGGTTATTGACCAAATCTTGACTTTTGGGGGCCAATTGCTACAGACATGTGGTTTGTCTTCCAGTGCTGGTTGCTGCAGAGGTTGTGGGTCATGGTTCTCTTGTGTATAGTCTGGCCATTGTACATCTGTATTATCAATTTCTCACTGGATAAAAGTTGATGTGATTACTTACTGCCAGCAGCTAAACTCAGAAGTCATCTCTGAGCTGCAGGTGTGAGTGAACCCTAAATGTCAAAGAACATGTCAGTTGTAAAATAGAACACTGCTAGTAAATGTCCATGTTCTCACTCCAATGGTTGTTTACTGAAATAAATTTATTAAGAATAGTTATGTAGTCCAAGTTCTTCAATAGTTATAAAACTGATCATTTGGTTTTTTTATTTGCCTATTTCTATTAATATCAATATGGTAACAAATTAAATAAGCCTGGTCTGTGGTCTGTGCTGGTCTTTTAAATAGCCACGAACACCAGCTCAACCAGTGTATGGCTCGGTGTAGTTTGTCCTAGAGTCAGTTCATAGTTTTAGTTAAGTAACTGTTCCCCATTCATTCAGTTTATGTTCCTGGTTTCACAATATTTCACCTCTTCACCTTGTATCATGAAGTGAATATGTGAAATGACATAAACTATGTGTGGACAGATTACAATCATAAAGTGAACACCTGTGTAATCGAAGGTCAGGTTAGGAAGTAGATGGAGCCAGTTCCTTAGACAACTTTGTAGCCCATCCCCAGTTTTGCCCTTCTCTTTCCCAGGAGCTAACTATTATTCTAGCTTGTATGAAATGTGTAGTCATACTCTCAGGACTGCCTGTTATAGCTTGTCTCTGGTCTGCAAATTTTAGTCTGCCTACATGGCTCTTCTGTTCAGGCATCCCTGTCTCTCAGAAGTCTCTTTTGAAGTATCATGCTAATGCTTTCATGAAAATGAATTCCTCCAATATAGTGAGGGACATCTCTCACCAGCAGAACAACCCAAAATTTGAAGGGATTCCATCTGACTGAGAACCAGACTCCTTAGATTCAATGATTATCCCTTCCCCCAGTATCCATCACAGATCATGGGAACAGTAGTCGCAATGTGGTTTGACCACTTTCTCAAACAACAGAATATATAACCACTTTCTTTTGGTTTCAAACTGATTCAATATAGCCATATTTCTTGTCATAAGCCTTTCCTTAAAATTTTCCCAAAACCTATGGGTATAGATGGGGAGTCAAAGGGATATGGGAGTACTTGTGGCATTATTATTATTTTTTTTCTTTTTGAACCCACTGCATAACTGTGGGAGAGACAAAGAAAATTCTATTGTCAACTTGGCTGAAGAAACTCAGAAAAGGCAAAGGTTGGCTGAAGGTAAAAGTACAAAGAACAGAACTGGAGTTTTCACCCCAGATTCCCAATCCTTTATCCAGGGCCCTTCCTCCTAGCACATAGTCTTTCCCCATATATATCACAAATGTAGGAGAAGGAAAGCTCATGCCTGTTTTCCTTGTTTAAAACAGAAGATATAGAGGTGACACATCTGGGCTTGACGCAGAACAGGCTAGAATCTGAACTTTCCTAATTTACAATAGAGTGTTGAAGAAAATGTGTTTTTTCAAGGAGCTCCATTCTAAGCCTCCGTAAATGCTTATATAACATCAAATAACTAACTTTCCATTCATTTATCCACTCATTCTTTCAGCATTTGACAAGTATTTAAGACATCTTGTGATAAGCAGAATGTGAATTATTAATACCATTTTGCCAAGGTATAATTCACGCTCAGACAAAGGTGAATGACTTGCCTTCTTAGCAGAGCTAAGAATTGATGAAGTTTGGTATTAATCCCAGTGCTTGTCAATGCGTTCAGTCTCCCTGCCAGGGTCCCTGCCTGAGTGTGACGATTGCCTCCCTTCCCTACATCATGACTGGAGATGCAGTCATTTCAGTATTGATTAATGTTTAACACAGAGCTAGTGCAGAAGATCTGTCCATGTCTGGCTTTGCTTTATTAGAATGCTTTTCTCCTTCCCTGCCCCTCATCCCCTCCTCCTCTTCTCCTTCCTCTTCTTTTCTGGAGCAGGGGCTGCTGTTGTAAACCAAACTGAAATGCAACAAGAGAAGCCAAGGCAAGAAAGAGTGATTGTTACTTTTCCAGGCTACTCCAGCAGTTAAGTGAACCCAGTAATCAATCATTGCTAATAGACCACCAGTAAGTTCCTAGCTCAAAACTGGGTTCTAACAAAGGAGATTACAAACGTAGTCCCTTCCCTAGAAGACCTTAAATACCATGTTTCAGAAAGAATAGTAACACACAAGAAAAACAATGTGGCACACAAATGTTCACTCTTAGAATAAGTGTTCTGTGACATATGTTACCAATATTTGTGATACCCTTTGGGGCTTATTTGTGTCCCAGGACGATGCTGGAAGTCCCAGTTTCTCACCTGGGAACTGAGACTCAGCATAGACTGACTTACCTGAGATCACATAGCTGATGAGTAGCAGCGATCAAGATATTTTATTTGCAACTTTTTATCCAAGTCTCATGTTCATGATTACAGGGAAGACATCCTTTATTTCAGCATTCTGACTTTAAGCTACTATCTTGGAAGAACAGGGTTGTCAACTCAAGGAAGGAAAAAAAAAAAAAGAGGACATATGAGTGCAGAGGAAAGGAACAGAATGTGTTCATGCACAGAAGCAGTAGGAAACCTCTATTAATCTGTTCTCACCTAAAAAAAAAGTGGGGTTCGAATGCCTACAGGCATTTGGCAGGAGAATGGTGAGTTTGTAGCATTGACAAAGCAATTGAAGACAAAATCATAACCAGATTGTAGGGGGAAAATAGATTTTCCCTGGTTTTCTTCATCTGATGCTTTTTTACATAGATCAAGAATCGCTTCAACCCTATTATGAAATTGCTTTCTGAGTTTCAATAATAAGTTTCTCCAGTGGCATCTTTGTATCTTACAAAGTTGCAAACTTTCCCATGTGATGGCACTCTTAGAAGAGAGAGTATAAAATGTAATTGCTTTGGTAACATTTTGCAGCAACATCAAGAAAGACTTTGATGTCTCTGTGGTTTCAAAACTCAAATAATATCAACTGTGTTTTCTGTTTTTTTTTTTTTTTTTCGAGAGCCACATTCGTATTAATCACAAGGTGCTGACAGCTTGACAAATATTCCTTTGCATGGTATTCAACTGATATTTTTAAAAGCCCAATAATATATCAAATGGGAGGGGGTACTGATAAAAATAAATTTCTCACTGCTGATAGCCAGAGCTTTAGATCTCCAAAAATTGTTCTTAGCTCCAAGGTAGTATTACTTCAAAGAGACGAAAATTGTCCAAATGGAGTGGAAAAACTTCAGCTCTTCCTGAACCACATTTCAATCAAGAGAAAAGAAAGTCATCTACATTATTAATCAGGGGGAAAAAAACCCAGCGGTGTATGAATTTTCACAGCGTGTTTGTTATTTCCTTTTGGACACAGTGCTCCAGGAAGCTCAGCTAGGTGATGGTCCTAAACCCAAAGCAGATGGTCTTTAAAATGATCATACAGATTTTCTTTCATAATGAATCTGAAGAATCCTATAGGATTTATAATAAAAACTGTTCATACATATGAAAAGACAGATGTTTCTTTAGATGCAGCTCACCAGTTCTTTGGCTGAGTCCAGGAAGAGCCATTAGCTATGACTTTATTTTCAAGCAGTTGAGTTATGTGAGATTTTAGTCTCAAGTAATCAATGTCAAAACACCTTTTAAATGGAAATCATTTTTCTCTGGGGTGGAGGATGGAGGGCATGTGTTTAGGAGGCCAGGGAATTAAGTCCTCTTTCATATATATATTTTATTGTCGCATGAGACTGGGGAAATCCATCAGGCTTCTTTTGGTAATTCTTTGCCAATGAAGTGAGACACTATTCAAAATACATATTTTCTGTCTAATAAGCAGTGATTAGGGTGGCTAGCAGAGGAAGAGTAAACTCTACCATTTGCAGGTGATTGTGGTTTTAATACTGCACCAGAAGGCAGGAGCCTGAGTGCTATTCCAAGATCACTCATTAGATCACTCACTAGTTTCTGAGTTCATCACAATCAATATCAAAGACATCTGAAATAGTTCAGCATATCCCAAACCTAACAGAGTCTTTGAATCACCTGAAGAGTTTCTTTAAAATGAATTTTCCCAACCCCAAACCACTTGTACAGAATCTGAATTTCTGGGAATAGGTCTTAGAGAGAAGCTGTGGTTTAAAAAACTTCCCAAGTGATTTCTCATTTCCTCACATCTAGGAGAGAAAATACCATGTATTTTTCACAGTTGGTTATACAAATACTCCTCCAACTGAGTCTGCAGCTCCATCTTTGGAAAATCTTGAGCTTGAACACTCTTTTCCTTGTTTTGATGCACACAGGCACACATGGAGACACACTGACATCTACATTCATGTCCACAGATGCATTAAATACATCTACCCACACACACTCATGCACACTCACACACACACAAGCTTATACAGGTACGTACATCTTCATGCTCCCCCCACACTGATGACATTATGCTATCAATCAAATATTTTGTATATGTGCATAAACATTTATTTACATTTATGTGTGTGTATAATGACCTTTGTCAATTTGTTAATCCATCCATCTATCTACAGGGGCTTAATTTTTAATATTCTTTTATTTAATTGATGTATTTGATACATGTCAGTAATAAAGCACACAGTAGGTATAATTATAAAAAGTAATAATTTTAACATACTATTAATAATCTAGCATAGTAATTAGAAATGTGTGTTTTCTGGAAAGAAATATAACCATTGCAACATTTACAACATCAGGAGAGTAGTAACAATTCAAATACTGAAAAATTAAATTGCCAAATAATACACATGTCTGTCCTAGGTTAAAAGATATCTACTAGTTGACAATGATGCTTATAAGATTTTTTAAATGATGAACATATTTGCATTATTATGTCAATTTTAAAATTCAGAATGTAAATTTGCATACCTATGATGATCTAAATGGGTGCGCTTTTCTTTCCCATTTTAGCTTCTTCTACTCTCATTTTTTTTTCTTAGCAAGAGACTTTTGTAATGAAAAATTTCCGTGCAATTTATTTTTTAAAAAAAGATCAAAAAAGGAACTGTATTAATTGGGTTGGAGGGAAGGGCACTGAGCTTCATAAGTTTAATAATTCCCAGAGACCCCCGAATCATGTAAATGTAGTAATCCTGAGCATGAGGGAGCACCAAAGTCAATATTTCTCTGAACATGTCTGAAGTATTCTGGTGACCTTAGGTGTGCAGTATGGTGCCTGTCAGGAACCCAAGGCCTGCCCAAGGTCTCTAATAGGAGACTTTCATAAAGATGTGATTCCCCCCTGCCAAAAAAAGTGTGATTCCCAAAGTCTAAGCCTTCAGTGGAAGAATGAATGTCAAAGAAACCCCACACTAAAGGGTTTATTTCTATTTTGACCTGGGACAGGAAAAAAGAAAAATCCTCTCTTAACAATTCGAAATCATGAATCTCCATTTACATGAATTTCTAGTCAGATATTTAACTGCTTGTGTTATATAAAAACTCAGTCTTAGGTCACCTGGGTAGCTCAGTTGGCTCAACGTCTGACTCTTGATTTCAGCTCAGGTCATGATCTCAGGTCATGATTGCAACTCCGGTCCTGGGATTGAGCCCCATGTCTGGCTCCATGCTCAGTGGGGAGTCTGCTGGAGATTTTCTCTCTCCCTCTGCTCCCTACCCCCATTCTCTCTGTCTGTCCCTGTCTCTCTCTCTCTCTCTCTCTCTCTCTCTCTTTCTCTCAAATAAATAAATAAATAAAATATTTTGAAAAACTAAAAAAAAAAAAAGAAAAAAATACCCTCAGGCTTTTCATTCAAAAGGATCTATTCCTGATGTCCTCCAAATAGCTGACTTAAACATTTTCATGATCTCATTGAAGGAGTGCAGAGTCTTTCAAAGAAGCTTGAGATCCAAGAACACAGACACTCCGGTGATTCATCATCTCTTTCTTTCTCTCTCCTGTCCCTTCCCTCCATCCTCCTCCATCTTCCTCCTTCCCCCTCTTTCTCACACTCACATACACGCATCATAAAAAGAAACATCACCATAACAAAGCAGTATGAAGAACAGTGGAAATAGGAAATAAGGTAAACAGGCTTGAAAAGATTTCAGGTCTCAGAATTATGAAATAGAGAATGTAAGAACATGTTTTATTAAAAAAGAAATTAAGAAGTCAAGGAGGTGCTTAAAAATATAAGAACAAGAGGCTATAAAAACAACAAAGCAGACCTTAAAACATTTAAATAGAACTTTCAGTAATCAAAACTGCAGTAATTAAAGTTTATAGGCAAGATAGACACACTAAGCAAAAGATTTAGTACGAGCTAAAGAAAGAGTTAATGAATTGGATGATAGTACACACACACAAAAAAGTTCAGTATTCATCACAGGAAGATAAAGAAAAGATGAAAGGAAGAACAAAGTGTGGTGCCTAGGTGGTTGGTTGAGTGTCCCGCTCTTGGTTTCAGCATGGGTCTTGATCTCAGTACCCTGGGCTCTGTGTTCAGCATGGGATCTACTTGTCTTTCTCTTTCTGCTCCTTCCCTCATGCTCTCTCTTTTTCTTTTTCAAATAAATAAATAAATGAATAAATAAAATCAATCTTTGAAAAGAGAACAAAATATGAAAATCTAGACTTTTCTAAATCAGCAATGGAAAAAGAGAAATAAGACAATTTTCAGTAAGACAATAGCTGAAAACATTTAAGAACTATTGCAAATGTAAATTTGAGACCCCAAAGCCCAATAAACTCAAACCAGATAAACAAAAATAGACTCACCCTCAAAAACACCCTAGTGAGTACTCTGGAAAGTAAGCTAAAACAGGGGGCTATAACTACCATCCTGAGAAGTGATAATGTGTTAGTGTAATAAGTTACTTCTTTGAAGCATCATTTGAGGCCAGCAGTTGATGGATGTGGTAATGGACATCCAAAATGCTCAAAGAATTTACCACTCAACTTCACATTCCATCCTGAGCAAAGATTTTTTTTTTTTTTGCAAAAGGTCTTTCTTAAACATAGGTGAAATAAAGACATTTTAAACACATAATAACAGAATTTTTCACCAACAACCTTTCACCAGTGACATTTTAATGATTGTACTTCAAGAAAAGGAAAGTGATCCCAAATGGAAGGGCAGAGTTACAAGAAGGAATGGGAAGGAGAGAAATCAATAAATACATAGATGAGTAAAAATAACCTTTGAACCAATACAACAATAATAATAGTGCCTAAGTATTGGTATTAGAAAAAGTGAAATACAAATAATTTTCTGAATGAAAATACATCTAAATTGGGGGAGGGGAGAAAAATTCTTTGAAAACAATAATAAATGAAGAAACCTCTATAATAAATAATTAGCAATTATTGCCATCATTTGCAAATAATTATCTATGGAAAAAAAACATGATATTTAGACCATGATAATTTAGAATTTGGAAAATTGGGAATTTAGTAGGGTTACTGAAGATAAAATCAAAATATAGGAGTCAAGTACATTTCTCTACACATGACAAAATAATTAAAACATGCAATAGAAATTAGAGAGGGACACAAACCACAACAGAGTCTTAACTCTGAGAAACAAACTGAGGGTTGCTGGAGGTGAGGTAGGCAGGGGATGGGGTAACTGGATGATGGGCATTAAGGAGGGCAAGTGATGTGATGAGCACTGGGTGTTACACACAACTGATGAATCACTGGACTCTACCTCTGAAACTGATGATGTAGTCTATGTTGACTAATTGAATTTAAATTAAAAAAATTCATAAAGATTAAAAAAAGAAATCATGTATAATAAAAAGAAAAAAATCAGAGTTCCTGGGAATAAATTTTAAAATTTTATAAGCTCTTTATAAAGAAAATCACAAAATTTTATTGAAATGGATGGAAATACACTTATCTTGACTATGCTTAAGGCAATGGGACACTGGATAGGATAATTACATATGCTGTGAAGCTTATACATCCATACAAAAAAATCCATGCAATTATTGGTGGATTAACAAGTTTGGTCCAACTGCATTGAAAAACAGTTTACCATCTATTTATGAATCCCTAAAATTAAATTGTTTAATTTTTATGTTTTGGGGAATCATGTAAATAAATTATACAGAATTTATTCCTCTATGATTTATTTTGTTCTTCTATATTATTATTAAGATTCATCCATATGGTTGCCCATAGCTGTAGTTTTTTCATTGTTGTGTAATATTCCATTGTATGATTATATCACCATTTATTTATCCACACATTTGAGTTATATCCAAGGTTTTAGTATTATGAGCAATGCTGCTTGCATATTCTTATAAATGTCTCTTGGTATATATGTGAGTTTCCCTAGGATACAGCCCTGGGAATGGAATTACTAGTTTATAGGAGAGGCATTTAGACAATGTTCCTAGGTAAAGCCACATAGTTTATGTACTGGGAACAGTTCTAAGCACTATTATAAATGCCAGTGAAGAGAATAGATAAGCTCCTTGCTCACATTCTAGTGAGGGAAGCCAGAACTACTTGAGTAAGCATATTTAGAAAAAAATAAGTAAATGGGAAAATACAAGGAAGTGATGATAATTTTAAGGATGTGAGGGACTGACTCACGTTGTTGCAGAGTGGGCCAGCCTCTGAGCACCTCTTTGAAGGAGATATGTGGAGGCTGGGATGTGAATCATCAAAGGGAAGAGCCTCATAAAGACTCTAGAGGAAGATTATCCCCAAAAGAGGGGATGCTAGGTAACAAGGGGATGAGAATGAAAGGACCTTGGAGTGCTTAAGACAAAGAAAAGCCAGGTGGTCCGAGTCACTGAAAGGGAATGAAATGTTATGGGCAAAGTAGCTGGAAGGAGGACAATCTGGACCATGTTGAGCTCTGAAGGTCATCATAAGTATTTGAAGTTGATTTTTAGTTGGAAGTCAATGAAGGATTCCAAGCAAGGGTATATATATATATATATATATATATATATATATATATATATATATATCAATTTGATATATATCATTGCCACAGATGTGCTTGGGAGAGCGGGATGAAACGTCCCCCCGCTGCCTGTGCTTCAGCTAGCATTAATGTGTAGGTGCCACTCCTGTAGCTGTTAACTTCGAGTTTAGCTTGAATTGTGGGATTTGGGGGGACCGTTTAACTTAATTACTGCTAGTTTTGAGATGTCTGTAAGTAGGGTTGGCATGAATGCAACAGTATGGAAGACTAGGAGATAGGGTCACTTATCTGTGTTCCTATGGAAACTATTTGAATATTTGTTTTATATGGATTTTTATTCAATTTTCAAACATGCTACTAAGGAGTGCCCCTCAGCTGCCGAGCAAGCGTTTGTAGCTTGTACATTGGCAGAATGGGCCAAAAGCTGAGTGTTGTGACCTGTTTTGAAAATAAAGTATCTTGAAATAAAAAAAAAAAATTAAATAATCTGCCCCACAGATGAAGGGCAATCATTAAAGCATACAAGCAGGTGAGCAGCAAGAGGTGACCATTCAGGCTGAAAGAATATGGCATCTGGGGATGGAGGGTAGAGGAGATGGCTCAGTGGACTCTAGTCCAAAATATCAGCAGATAGATTAAATAGGGAGTAGAAATGATGATGGAAATGAAGCAAAGACTAATTCCAGAATTTGAGGTAGAGTAGGGGTATGGCAGTGCCAGAAGAAGAGCTGGGATGGTCTAGGGCATAAGTTGGATGGGAAAGGCTAGAGTTCTGTTTCGGATTTGTAAGGTTTGAAATGCCCACCATAATTAACTCTCTTATAGGACAAGAGCAAAGAAACTGAACATGTGGAGCCTTCAGTCTATGGGCTTTGAAGTTAGTTGGACACACATTTAAAGATTGATTATTGTCACTTAATTGCAGTCTAGCCTTGGACACACCACTTCATATTTCTGAGCTGTTTCCTTGTTTTGTTTCTCTCATCCACAAAGGTTATTTAAGGAGTAAATGTGATAGTGTATTTACATTCTTGGCACACTGTAGGTACTTAAATAATAATGAGTTTCTTTTCTTGCCAGTGTTTACAGTGAGAAAATTGAAGCTCAGAGAAGGAATGGCATCATTTGGAGCTCTACAGTAGGAGCAGACGTAAAGGAAATATCTATTCCAACTCCAATTCCAGGTGTTTTTTTCAAGCTGTCCTGCATGAACTAAACCTACAAGTAGATAGCTGATCATGGTTGACAAATTTTGCTATTCTCTGAACAGTGTCACGTGTGATGAGAGGTGATCATTCTTGCATCCAAATGATGCCTATGTGGGAAGGAATAGGAAGAAAAATCAGGCATTGAAGCAAGCAAGGAGGGTATGGGTGGTCAGAGCACAGTGATCTCCGATAGGTCAAATTCAACAGCTGATGGCAGCCTGTGTTTTAAGAATCTAGCTCCACACAGCAGAGCCAAGTGCTTGCCCTCTTCTTTGTAAGTTACCAACGAGATAAATTTCATATTCCTCATAATGTTCTGGGGTAGACAAAAATAGGTTTTGTTTGCTTTTATTTGCATACTCAAATGAAGGCCAAGTTTAAGGTAAATATAAAAGAAAGAGGGTGAAAGTGAATGTGTAGTAAAGATAAAATGTAGTGAAGACAAATTGGATACATTTTATGAAATGAGTTTTTAAAGCATTTTCAAAATTCATTTCAAAATGTATCTCTGACTTCAAATGCTACCCTGTTTCAGATTGGTAAGCTTTATATGCAGTCACTTTTTTTTGTTTTTTTTTTTTTTGCTTTTCCTTGCCACTCCCAGCCTTCATCCCCTCCTTTTCTGTCTTTTCCTTCATTCTTTACTCCCTTTTTTTCTCCTTCCCTTCCTCCTTGCCTCCCTCTTCCTGGCATTTCTCTCTCTCCCTCTCTTTTCCTCCCATGCCAATTTTGTTATCAATCCAGTGTTCTAACAATGATATTTCAGAGAGAAAGGTGACTGACTGCTCCTTGAAAATTTGTTTTACTGTCTCCTTTATGACACTTTGGAGATAAAGTTTTGCCTTTAATACCTGAAAATGCAAAACTGATGTGCCAGGAAAATGTACTCTTGTAAGGAATGACATATATACCGTTTGCTGATGGAATGACAAATGTTCATCTGGATTCATGTTCCAGTTTTATCATTCCCTTGCTGCATCATCTTGGAAAAGCCACTTTGAGTCTGTTACATAAATGGACCAAATATAGTCCCTGTGTGTTAGCCTAAAATGGCCCCTGTGTCCTCTCCTTCTTTGCAGCAAGCTAGGGCTATTAGCCTAAAGCCTGCCGACTCTAGATTCAGATGCTTACACTTTCATTTTAAAAAAATATATATATATAGTTCAAATAAATTTATTTTTTAGCCATTCAGAGCCTATGTACTTTATATGCCCCCACAAAACTGCACTCAGCATCTGCTAACCATAGATAAGACAGATCTTATAGCTAGACCCCAACTGGTGACTCCCTTAGGAGCTCTTGACTCACACATTCCTCACTCATTGTTAAGAGACATCACCTAGACTCATACGCTCCCCTCTGATTTCCTCTTCTTCCTCATGAGGTCTCCCATCCTTTCTAGGTGGTGGCTTTTTGCTATTGTCTCTGGTAGACATCTAAGAGGGACTGTCCCATGCAGTTCAGCCCAAGAAAGCTGTGTTACTGCCTTTTGTCTGTCTGTTCCTTGATCAACCTCGAAATTCTTGAACTTACTGGCATCTCCTTTATAAAATGAAGAAATATTGTTTACCCAGCAGGATTGTTTGGGAAAAGCCTAGGATCATACCTGGAATTTATTTGGAGGTCGTTAAATGAGATGCCTTTCTCTTTGTAATTGATTCATATATAGTGCCCCTTGCACGACAGAGAGAGAAGAGGTAATAGCAATTATTCTGCTAGTAACTTAAACACTTGAGAATCCCCTGTTTGAGGCTGGTGGAATGAAGGTACAGGGGTGAACTGAGCAACTTGAATCATTTGTCTCTTTCAAAGGAATTGATTGGTATCTGCCAGATATCCACGTTATGTAGAACTTTGAGAACACAACCTTGAAGAGGTTGACTTTCATTCAGTATCATTTCCCATAGGATGATAGCATCAGAGATGGCTCTCTCTTCCTGGGACCACATATGAGAAATATTTTCTAAATGTACATTAATGAGTGAATCGATGTCTCTCTTCCTTCTCTTTAGTGGTAGGGACACAAGTAAATAAACAAAACAGGTAGCTGCACCCTTGACCGCATGGGCTGTGGCAGACGCAGTGCAGAACATGGTGGGGAACAGACAGGATAAGTGAGTATTCAGAATGCCATGTTCTCAAAGCACACATGACTTCACCTAAACAACCAGAAATGTTTCTATCTCAAAGCATACCAAAATACTGAAGCCAGAATTTTGTAATCATAAACATGTAATTTTTGTGGCTTACTCAAGTCAACAGTTCACTTACCCTTGGAAGCTATTCTTAACTTCCTGTTTGATCACAACAGTAGTGGTCACATTCTCTATCACAATACTATACATTTAGGGGGTGCTTTTTGGTGTAGCCAACAAGGCTTTTTATTGAACCTTTTTTACTTAATAGGTAGTCTGAATATACTAGGTGCCCCATGCTCAAGGCTCCATCTCTACCGATATCTAGTAACATGTCAGGATTAACTCAGATGACATGTTTTTGGGACTCAGATGACATATTTTTGAGACTCAGATTCCTCTTCCAAAAAAATGACAACTAAGTATCTATAACAAAATGTTTGTAAAAAAAGAATAAATCAAAATATTCAAAGAAAAGAGATATATTGAAACATAAAATGGACAATGGAGCAGGACTTGAGGGTGAGGGACTGCAGGTGGTGATGTAGCTCTGGCACCTGGGAAAGGAGAGAGGGAAGGAAGAAAGTTTGGGGAGGAGGACACTCAGATGGCAAAGTAGCCTTGAGAAAGTCTTTTCTAGGGTAAGGGGAGCACTGAGCAAAGATCATCTGTTAGAGGCATCCCATTTGGGGCTAGAAATGTCTACAATGGCAGTTCTGCCATACACTGTCATGAGCTAGGAGTTACTTGGGAAAGGTTGGCTTCGGTATGAATTCAGAATTTGTGGCACCTATGAAAGACATCAGCTCTCTAGATTCCTCGCCACAGGTCTTCTCATCAAGGAGGAGTTGAACTGTAGATGCAATGTCCACCACAGTCCACTTGTACAGTTCCACTTCTCAATCCATGTGTATGGAACAGCAGGAATTGGATCCAAGGAGTACAAAGATCCCAAGCAACCACCATAGCTTGTAGTTCATGTCTTGCTCCCTGGAAAAAGTGTACCTCCTTGGAGGACTCGTCAGGAAGTCTGTGAGATCACAGAGTCCCCCACTGAGTCTCTAGGGTGATTCTATATAGGACCATCTTGCTTCCATTTCTTGGTTCCTGAACCAAGTGCATGATTAGAAATATACTTACAGAAGATTCTGATTTTTACCAGTACTGTATTCTGAATAATGTAACCCTCAGCTTCCAGAGAATTTTCTTCAGGCAGGTGCCACAGGTGTCTTCACTAAGTCATTCTAACATTCTTTCAAGACAATTGCTTTCCTTTCTAGGAAAGGGAGATTTCCAGCTGGGAGATCATTAGCCTCTGCCCAAAGATCTGCATTTATTGTTACCTCAGGCCATTTCTCCTTGCACACAAATAAGATAATCAGGTTCAGCATTTCTATCCATTGGGGAATATTTCCTTCTGTATTGTCCTCCAATACCACACCTTAGCATAGCTTTAATGCAACTACCCTCTGCTTTTGATTTTCATGCACATCCCAGGCTGACATATATGTCAGTCAAGCTTGGGCATTTTCCTCTTCTCTCAGGTAGTCAGATGCTATCTTCCTTTTCACACACACACAACCACAAGTGTGATCTGGGGAGAGTAATGGTGTCACTGTACCGTGTAACAATGGATTGGGCCATTTGGTCATCCAGCCACTGGTTTCCATTTGATCTTTCTTGGTCTTAATTCTGATGTCTTATTTTCATTTTATAATGGACTGATACTAAATCCCATAGTCATGGACTCTCTACCATTTAGGTAGTCTGAATGTATGATTACTTATGCTCCATAGTCTAGTGCTCCATCTCCTCTGGTGTCCAGTAACATGTCAGGAATTAATTTTTGATTGTATTAGATTTCTTGACCACAGATGATGCATGCTTGCCCTAGATCTTTAGGGATATAGGAGGATCTTTGATCTCCCACTGTGGCTTCCCATACTCCATACTGCATCTCTTCCCACTGTCACCACCTCCAACGCTGTAGTTGCAAAGTTGCTAGCATCACTGACCATGCCTACCACAGAGAACTTTTCTGCTTCAGGCTCACTCAAAGCCAGCAGTTTTCCATGCTGTCCAGTACTAGGGGCAAAGAATCATTCCAGGATGTGTTTGTTCTCTTGGCCCTTCTAACTATGACAGCCTTTACTCCAGATGCTAAATACCCAATGTGGGGATTACCCCACTACTTAGTATGGGGTATCCCAATTATACACTCAGAGAACAGAGTACTGGGGACATTACCATTAAAAGGAGTCACAAACCCAGTCAATCTACTCTAAGCTGGATTTTAGCTATAGCTATTTATTATCGGACTCCCATATACCTGCATTCTAACTGGGAGTCCATGATGTGTTTCCAGTCTCCAAGTGTCAATGCCATCTCCAAGTTTATGTCTAGATGTCAAAATGGTGGGGATTTCCTTTTTCCCAGCCTACATAAATGACCACAAAATCCTTTTGGGAAGATCTAGGGGCACATCTACTGTGGACTGCTCTTCCTGCTGTGCTACTGCAGACTCCCTTCTCCCAAATCAGTGAGTTCCAGACCTAAAAACTGTTTTGGGTCCAGGCACTGAACAAGCATCCATGACATTTTCTTTTTTCCTTTATTGGGAATGCTGTCCACAACTCCTTGTGCCTTTATTTTTGTCTTCTTATGAGAGTAAATGGAAGGTATCTTTTTCATTCTTAATTTGTCTATTTTGTCCCTAAGGATGTAGTACTCTTTAAACTGAGTCTAGGTCTGCCTCTGGGTCAAGTTCCCTCCCTCTACATTCTTGAGCTGTAATGTAAACTTCAGCCCTCCCAACCACCCCTGTTTCTGGAGGTTAAGTCTTGCCACCTGGCCTCTATTCCTGGAGGGTTCACTGACCCCCATGAATATTGGTGAGCAAGCTCTGTGATGACCCTTCTACTATCTGCCTTGCCCTATAGAGGAGAGCCACCATGGAAAGTCTTAGAAATACCACTGCCTGTCATAAGCATGGTCTTGATGGCTCTGGTAAATGGGATTGAATGGGCCCTCCATGGAATAAGCTTTTCTGGTGGATCTTCCAGCTTCACGTGACATAGTCATTCTACTGTGCCCAATTTTCTCAGCCTCTTTATTCTTTCCTCTGTTGTTAGTCACAGCAATTCAGGAAATCCTACTTTGTTCAGCATGGGGCATCACTTTCTCCAGGCTTCTGAGATCCAGCCTAACAGTGAGTCTGCTCTATTCTGGTACTAAGGGGTCTTATCAAAGTGCTAAATCTTTGGTCATGAAAAACTTCTTCTAGTCAGTGAATTATTGCTTGCCCAGCCTTATGTTCCAATCTTCTTGATCAAACACTCTTAAAATCCAATTCCAGGGATACTCTCTTGGCTCCTGCCAGTGCATGGTAGGTGATGCTTGCAGCTCCTTTAGGGTATAGTATTTTATTTCTACCAGGACCAACAAACCTCATCCAGACCTAATATGGTGAGATTTATCCATAGTTATTGGTCAGTCATCTGAAAGAGCAGACATATGTGGCTCTAGAGGAGAGAATTTATTGCTTTGTTGGTGAAAGTCCCAGCAGGATCTTCCTGCACAAGGGAGGTACTTATTCTCACTAAGGAGGGCTGTGCCAGCTCTTAAGGGTCTGGTGGCCCAGATGAGTCTGTAGAGCTGAAATCTTTAGAAGTATCTATACAAATGTTCCCATTCCATTTTATAGGGCTCCAGGTTTTCCCAACCAGGGCTTTTATTTTAACAAAACAGACCTGCTTTGAATGAGCATTTTTGTCTGGAATATTCTACTATAACTATTAAATCTTGCATTTTCTCCTCTACTATGTCTGCTCTTGGACCTAAGAACACCCAAAATCTACCATCTTAGCAAATTTCAAGTATGCAGCGAGATATTGTCAAATATTTTCATATTGCATTATACCAGTTCTCCAGAATTTATTCATCCTGCATAACTGATACTTTTTAAAGATTTATTTATTTACTTTAAAAAGACTGAGAAAGAGAGAGAGAACAAGGGCAGGGGAAGAGGAAGAGCATAACCAAAAAGACTCCCACCAATCAGGGAGACTGACATGGGGCTTGATCCCATGATTCATGAAATCAGGATCTGAGATGAAACCAAGAGTCAGATGCTTATACTATTTTTTAAAAAGATTTTATTTATTTATTCATGAGACACACACACACACACAGATGCAGAGACACAGGCAGAGGGAGAAGCAGGCTCCATGCAGGGAGCCCGACGTGGGACTCAATCCTGAGTCTCCAGGATCAGGCCCTGGGCTGAAGGTGGCACTAAACTGCAGAGCCACCTGGGATAGCCCCCAGATGCTTATACTATTGAGCCACTCAAGCACCCAACTTCATACCTCCTTATTGACATTCTTCATTACATCTTCCCTTAGCTCTAGGTAACCACCATTTTTCTCTGTTCCTATGAGTTTGATTATTTTAGATTCCACATATAAGCAAGATTATATAATATTTGCCTTTCTGTGTCCGGCTTATTTCACTGAGTATAATGTTCTCCAGGCCCATCCATGTTGTCACAAATGGCAGCATTTCCATTTTTTTTAAGGCTGAGTAGTATTCCATCCATATACATATCACATTTGAAGAAGTAATTATTAAGCAAAAAGAACTTAGAAATTTGGAAGATTCTCAGCCTGTCCGCATTGCAGAGAACACCAACAGGGTAGCCAAGTAACACTTGAGCGTGAAGCACAAAAAAATCAGCAGCCCCAAAAAGAACTCTGCCAGTTTGAACTGAAGGGGATATAGATGAGATGAAATAGAGAAAGATTGTCAGATATCTTATATCCTATAGGACAAGACCACAGAGCTATTCAGCTTTGAACATGTGTTATTCTTCAAGAGAAGGGAAGAATGGCCTTGAATACAAGTCAGAGATCATCAAGGTTATTGGCTTGATTCTAAGAGACCAGAGGGCCTCCAATCAAAGACATAGGGGTATAATCCCTGCCTAGTAGAGCTGTGCATGGGTGGGGTCCCCATGGAGAGCCACATGAGAGCAGCAGCTTGCTGACATTGCCACTACAGTGGGCCTGGAGGGCAGAGCATCAAACCAAAGACTTATTCACAAGCCTTAAGGTCCAGTGGAATTTGTCATGCTAGGATTTGGACTTACTTGAGACCTGTAACTCTTTCCTTATTTCCTATTATCCCTTTAGGAATGGGAACATCTACTTCATGCCTGTTCCCCTACTGTGTCTTGGAAGCACATAACTTGTCTGGTTTTACAGGTTTGGAACTGGAAAGAGACTATCTGTAGTGCACATACTACTCAGAAATGGGTTCTTTGTCTAGCTAAGGAGTGAGTAATCCAGTCTCCAAACTCCATCTCACCACCTACCTTTCCACACCACTCCAAATCACCAGCAGTTCTGGGGACAGAATTAAATATACAAGACATTCTTTGGGGAAATGCCTGCTAGGGACAGAGGAAAGATGGGGCAGGATTTGCAGAGAAAGCCTTCAGACAGAGGTATAGGTATAGCACCTGTAAATGGAGAGAGGGAAAGAGGGGGTCTATAATAAAGCACTGAAAGTATCTTCACCAGCCTGATGGAAAATCCTAGAAAAAGGATTTCCTAGAGGGGAGTGGTCCTCATGTTGGGCAGAAGTGGCCTGGCTTCAGGCCCAGCCATGCTCAGTCCTCAGCTGGGAGCAGCCTGGGGAAAGTTTGGCTGAGGTGAGGATTTCAACCAAAGATGCAGGAGATTCTCCACAACTTCACAACTGGCACTCTGCCTCTCAAAGGGAAATTGAACAGTGTGCTTCCATGGCCACAGCACTTCCAAAATATTCACACTTTTTCAACTTGGCTTCAACTTGAAACCTCCCTCGACACAACTTGTTTCCCCCTTTCCTCATTAGCATCTCCTACTTTACATGCTGTTTCCAGGCTGGTAAATGAGAGTAGCATTCTGTTAGACCTGCAGGCAATAGGCAGAAGCCTTATTTACGGCTTTGCAAATGATCCCAGGGACCATGTGTGCAGTGGGTGCATTTGTCAGTTTGCTAATAGTCTGTTCACACACACACACATACACGCACACACACACACATGCATTAACAGAGAGAGCGCATAGCTTCACCAATATCCCATGGTCCTTGGATCCAGTGAAAATCAGTTGATTTCCAGGCTCTCAGAGTCAAGATAGATCTCAAGATTTGGGCTTTTCTAAGCACTTTTTTTTTTTGACAATATCTAATTATCTTTGATCTCTAAATATGACATGATCAGAAAGGAGACTAGTGAAATATCATGTGCTATGGTTCATTTGACTTTTAAGGGGACTTGTAGATCTGGTTGGGTAATCTTCTCAGGTAGTAATGGCCATTTGTCAACCCATTTATCAATCAGATATATAGGTGGCAGGGCCTTTTCCAGTTTCTATATTATTAAGTGTTTCTGGTGAAATAAATCTGGGAAACAAAATTCAAACACATCTTTTCTTGGAACTTTTTGTTTGCTGGTTCAATGAGTATTATAATGCCCAGGAAGAGAAGAGAGCAAGCAGCATTAAGCAAATGCATTTCCCTATAACCTCTGTTAAGTGTGACTTAACATCTAACCTTACCACATTGTACACTGTGCTTTGGCTAATCTTCTATCTGCTACTTGCTGTGTGATTATGCATCCAGAGACATATTCTTTCTGACTGTCCATATCCTCATCTGTGCAATGGGAAGACTACATCCAGCCCATGCTTGCCACTCTCCCTTCATTGAAGGATGGAAGTTGCACATGTGTCCGTGGTGAGTGCTCAGAAGGGAGGCAGGCTCAGCTCTATGAGCAGGTGAGGATATAGAGCAAGGCAACAAACAAGAGTAGAGGGGGTCCATGGATCTGGGCCTGTCTCTCAATGTTGCTTTCTGGTCCACAAGGAGATAAGTCTTGAAGTGAGAAGAAAGTATTTAGAAACCTTGAGAGCAATGAGGTGATGCCATGATAACCAAGCATGTGATCAAAGGCCTCCTCTCATTTGTATGGTATTTCACAGAAACACATGGGAAGAGCAAAACAAAACAGGTTCTATCTCACAGATAGTTTGAGAGGTACTGCTTTACAGCATGCTCAATCTCCCACTCCATGAGACTTTTAAATATTAGATAAACCCAAAATGTGTTTCCTTTTTAATATTTAAAAATACTTTCTTTTAAAAGCTTTCTGAAGCTTTAGCTCACTTGGATATAGCTGTCATGCAGCAGATGCAACCTGATGGCCTCCCAACGCTGGAGGCAAACCCACTGCTTATGTACATGCAAGAGCAGAGCCCAGGATGAGGTGTGAAGGCATTAGCAGACCAATGGCTTGTCTATCCACTCTTATGTTTCAAGTTCTGTTCTCCAGTATCTTTAGGCTTTCTCCAGTTCCCAGGAAAGGGCTCCTTCCCCTGCCCACAGTCTTCAGCACCCCTTCGGTGACTTAGTCTACCCTGGTGACACCCACATAACAAGTCTTGTCATAGGTCTGCCTGTTGCTGTTTTCTTGTTTTTGTTTTTAATCAAAGAAAGAATTGTGCTGAACCAGCGCTAATGCAAATCCTACCTGAAGGGCAGGTGATGGCTCAGAATAGAGCCTGAGGTGGATCCAAGGAGAAATATGGGAGAAATAATGATTACAATAGCTCAGTAGGGAGAAAAAAAGATTTTTTAAGAAAAAATACTGATAATGAAAGTAGGTCAGGGCCCAAGTGAATATGCGGTCAGGGGATGAGTTCAGTAAAAAATCCTTCTGGAAAGAGACATGTTTGGGGAAAGGAGGCTGGAGTCCACAAGTATTCACAGGGAAGAGTTTGCTCAGGGCTCGGACAAAATCTGACCCACACAGTGGTCTCTGTCCTCATCTCTATCTGAATCCACTTCCTGCATAGACATCCCTCATGTCTGGCACCTGGCAATAATGCTACAAATGCCCTGGTTTCATTTTGGTGCCATTCAGAAAACAACAGCAGGTTATCTGTTTCCTGCTCCTCATTTTATTTTTGTGAGGGCTGCTATTGCTAATCTAATGTCCTTTTGGCTATAAAACAAAAAGTCTGAGGAATAATTGTCCTTGATATGAGCATAATAGAGGCTGCCTAATGTTTTTAAGATGGGGTGTGTCCAGTTACACATGATAGGTTATAAAGACATTGCAGATTTTATGTTCTGAAATGGGCTCAGCATCCATTAACCTGTACTAAAGGTACACACAAAGAAAGACAACAAGGAAAAGGCAACATGCCAAAGGAGAAAGATGCAAATTTACCCAGAATAAATTCTGCTGCTGTCAGAAGCTCAGACTCTGTCAAGAGAAATGGCAAGGCTTGATTATGCACACATAATGAAAAGAGTTTTAGGCAAATATTTGCTGTACACACCAAATATTTTATGTAAGTTCTCAGGAAAAATAGCTTTTAACCTGGCATGAAGTTTTCTTTTTGATTCTCCATCCATCCATCCATCCATCCATCCATCCATCAATCCATCCACCCACCCACCCATCAATCCACTTGTCCATCCATCTACCCACCTACTCATCCACTCATCCATCCATCCATCCATCCATCCATCCATCCGTTCATCCATCCATCCGTTCATCTATCCAAACACTGTCTACATATCTCCTCCTCTGTGCTTCCTTTTCACCATTGCCATAGACATTCTTCTTCTGTTACTCCTACATCTTCAGTGATATAGGAGAGGAGGGTGGGCAAAATATATTTAAGATTATTGTTAATAAGTGAACCTAATTTATATCTTGATATACTATTTTCTTCTCTCTCAGTTAGGAAAACTTAAATCAATCCAGGATAAACAAGCATCTCCTTCTCAGTCAAGTTGGGGTTTTCTACCTGCCCTTAATCATATCTCTGGAGTGATTTTTACAAACTTCAGGCCATTGGTCCATGCCAATCATATGAATGTAATGGATCATGGATTTTGTTTGATGACATCAATTCACTTTACTATCTGCTTATTTTATTCATGTCCTTCCTGGCCCCCAGTCATCAGTCCACAGTGTTTTTTTAACCCTTCCCTCCTGTCTCTGAGGGCATTCAGACAACTTGTTATCTTTCATCTAATTGTGGCCCCTTGCCAAGGATATGGGACATGTGAGCATTGTCTCCTCTGACACTCTGCAGCTAGAAAAATTTAAGAACCCAGCTTAGACCTTCTTTTTTTTTTTTTTACCACATGCCATCCCACATTATTGACTATACCTCTGCCACACTCTGCAAGGAATTTTATGAGATTTGGAACCAAACTAACCACCCATTGGTTGGTAATGATCTTTGTGGTCGTTGATCATTAGATCTTCAAATCTGTTTTTATATTCTATATTTTGCAGTCCCACTGCAAACAGTCTTGGTTCTCTCACAGGCCAAAAGATAGGAAGAAGAATTTTAAGGACCTCACCCATGTTTAAGTTTTTCCTTCTTTTCATACTTTCTCCCTTGAGAAAGTGAGCCTATGAGAGCTTTATCAAATTTAGGATGAGAATAGTAACTCCTCTTTATCGAATGTTTTTCTCAGTCTATTAGGTGCAAAGTCTATTTTATGTTGTGAGTCTTTTGGTACTCGTGAAACCACAAAAATTATAAAAACATTCAGGAATAAAACCTTGACTTCCAAAATTTATTTATTTATGAGTTTCAAAAGACCACTTGGAAAATCAAAAACAAAGTATTGAGTATGTGTGTGGATGCCCAGGGGTGCAAGGCCTTGCAGACCTGTTGGATTGGTGTGGGGAGTCTAATGACTATCTCAACTCACCAACCTACTAGCCCTAGGCTTAGCACAGCCTGTGATTTTGCTTCATATCCTATAGCTGCCCACCACTTTTACTTCGTGCTTCAGCTTTGTCTAATCACTCTCAGATCTGCTGAAACCTGCAATGTTGCTATAAGATTTCATGACTTTGAACAAAACTCTCTCTCTCTCTTTTTGTAAGGGCATTTGTCTACATGGAAAACTCTATTCATTCTTTCAAAACCAACTCAAGAGTTT
Organism: Canis aureus; assembly: GCF_053574225.1. NCBI lineage: Eukaryota > Metazoa > Chordata > Mammalia > Carnivora > Canidae > Canis > Canis aureus. The sequence goes on from NC_135612.1 coordinate 69,460,475, forward strand.
CTCCCTTTGACATTTCTAAATTAAATCAAACACTCCCTTACCACCAAAGCTTCTATTTGAAACTTACTGAAATCTGTTGTCTTTTTTTTTTTTTATTGACTTCCCTCTCTCTCCCCAACTAGACTGTGAGTACCTTAAGACCTAGGGCTGTGTTACGCATTATGTAAACTGCATCTCCATTGTCTGTACAGCATATTGTACATAATAGGTACTCAGTAATTAAAGGGAGAAATGAAGGGGGATAAGAGGGATTTCTAAGACAGAAGGAAGAATAAAGGGAGAAAAAAAGTTTTGTTGTATATCTAGGTGAGTAAAGTACTAGTAAGTAATGAAAGCTAACATTTGCCTCTAACCTACATTGTACTAGTCATATACTTTACTTAGATTGTTTCATTATACATGACAATTTTATGTTCTCATTTCACAGCTGAGGATTCCAAGCTAGAGAAAAGTCAATTTTATTCACCCAACAGGTGGTGGAACCAAGGTAAGAATCCAAAGAAACTTGGTCTTAAAACCCACATCCTTTCCCACAATGCTCTACTGCAAAGTAGCTAAAGTTGAGGTTGCAGAAAATTATCTTAGTACCTGCCTTCGATGCTGTTCTAGTGGCTTTTCTGTTGCTCTTTGCTTTTTCATGAACTCCCCTTGAATATCCACCTTCCATTGGCCACATTCTCTTCCCTCAATTAGGGCTCTGTTGTTTTGCTATTTCCTTTTTATAGACATTATAACATAAGATGTGGCATCAGAAACCCTGTTTGGAATTACAACTCTGCCATACGTTATCTTTTAATGAGTTATTTATTCCTTTGAAGCGTGGTTATTCTCCAAATGTAAATTGTTGTGAAGACCAAAAGAGATAACTCACAAATTATTTCATAAATGGGAATTTTTATTAACATGCTGAACTGAAATACTGGAAGTTGTGACTGTCCAGAGCTTGTATATTATATGTTCTTTGCACCTCAAAACTCTGGTCATTGCATGTCTAATGTATTGCTTAAATTACTGGGAAGTCTATGAGGGGTTCACAAGAAGTAGGGATAGAATTCTGTTGTGCCATGATGGATCAGGTTGAAGTGAAATTGATTGGAGGACATGCAAAAAGTGTTTTAGAACATGGGGTTTCACAATACTGAGTCCCACAGTTACCCTCTCTTCCTTCCTGGGAACAGGCAGCACTATGGAAACTCAGTCTTTGACCTACAGGGAGACAGAATTTTCATTTTTATTTTTTCTAATGGAGGATAAAAGACTGGAACTTATCTGTTCTGAGCCAAGCAATTCCAAAAAAGAAGGCAGGACTGAAGTGACTTGGGATTGTTCTTGGTGTGACTTTTGGTGTGTGGAGTTTGGGATGGTATCTAAAGGCAATTTCTGCCAAAAATAATCACAAAAGTGGTGAATAAGTAGTTCCCCTGAACATATGGGACAGAGGATCTCTCTTTAAACAAGGAAATAATGTCAATAGATACATGGATGAAACTTTCTTTGTTATTCTAGAGGCCAGAACTTGGACCAGTGGGTGGTTTACGAGAGTTGAGACTCAGATCATCTTAAGGAAGAAGTCCAATAATTTGAGTTAGCTATCAGGTGAATGAACTGATGAAATTCCGAGCAGAGGCAGAAAGACATCACAGATCTAGGACTGCATAATTTATCAGAAGGGCAAGTCTGGATGATACTTAGATTATCTAGAAGGATCCAGGTCTCAGCTGAGCCATACAGCCCTTGACAAGCCACTGTGTGGTCCAAAGAATCTTACTTAACTAATCTGAGCCTGTTATATCATTTACAAAACAACAGCTTCCAAGTAAATAAGTCTAAATTTTCTTCCTGATCTAAAATTCTAGAAACACAACCAATCAAATTGTTCTTTCTACTCTTTTCTCTATTGCCTTTTTTGTATAAATTCACAAAATCTTTTGTAAGTACATTACACCTGCTACCATTTTATACAGCGCTGTGCACACACACACACAGAAAAAAAAAATGTATTCCTGAGGAAAATCAAGGACTAAACTACAATCCCCAAAATAAAATACAATTGGCTTAAAATAGTAGGCTCAATAAGATTATCTTGATGCTAAATCACACTAAAAATAAAATAAGAATTCTTCATGATAAACTATAACATCTAAGCCAGAATTATGCTTAAGGCTGGCCTACATTCTGATAGCAAAAATGAAAAATTGAAAAGCAATGGTACACCCTGAAATAAATTGGATAATATGGATACTTGAAATGATGAATATTCCCAGCATTTTCTTTTGTTTATTATGTCCTGAGAGTCTACAGTTGATTTCACAGATGATTATACATCACTTTAAATATTGAAGAACCATTTGAAACACTCGAAAAGAAAAAAAAGTAATGCATTGTTCTTAAGAAATTCTTAAGGCTGATTATGCTCCATTCAGTACAATAGATTTTATTCAATAAATTTCCAACACAGTAGGAAAAAAAGAGATGCTTTTAGTGTACCCACATTAATAGCAGAAGATGTGTCTTTCTATTTTATAAGAAACATCCATTCTTCCTTGCAATGTTTCCAGTTGGTCTCTACAGAGTTCAAAAGCAGTTTTGCTAATTGAAAAAAAAATGCTAAAGACTGGAGAGCACTGGCCATCCACTTTGGCACTCTTGGAGAAAACAGTGTAGCACATGCCTCTCCCTCACATGCTGTGAGACCTGCATTAATGCTGAGTAATTAACTGAGTGGTTAGTTCCCACTGAGGAGTCAGGAAGGTCTGGTGAATCAGTTTCTTCTGGACTTTCATTTGGGGCCACTTGCTTTGAATATGTACCCATTGAACTAATAGGAATTCATGCTAGTGATTAGGAGCAAAAGTGAGATGCTATTACAACCCCAGGTTCTCTAGATATTCCTGTGTTTCCTGGAAGGAAGTCCCCTCAGAAGCGATGCTGAAGTGCGTGTGGATGTTATGTAGCTTCATGACTCATTGTCTGCTTTTCTTCTTTTTAAATACAGTGATGAGCACTGGGTGTTATATGCAACTGATAAATCACTGAACACTACATATGAAACTACGTATGTACTTTATGTCGGTTCTTTGAATTTAAAGCAAGCAAGCAAGCAAGCAAGCAAGCAAGCAAGCATGTCGACTTTAATCACCATATTACTCATTAAATCCTTGGAACTGGGACACCTCCGTGGCTCAGAGGTTGAGTGTCTGCCTTCGGCTCAGGGTATGATCATGGGTCTGGGGATGGAGTTCCACATTGGGCTCCCAATGGGGAGCCTGCTTCGCCCTCTGCCTATGTCTCTACCTCTCTTTCTGTGTCTCTCATGGATAAGTAAATAAAATCTTAAAAAAGAAAATCCTCAGAACTTATTCACCATAGAGCTGACAGTTTGTATCTTTTTATCTACTTTTCCCTATTTCCTCCACTTCCCAGCCCCTGGTAACCATTTTTCTATCTTTGGTTTCTCTAAGTTTGCTATGTTTTGTTTTGGTTTGGTTTTGATTATACATGTGAGACCATGCAGTATTTGTCTTTCTGTGTCTAACTTACTCCACTTAGTGTAATGCCTTCCAGGTCCATCCATGTTGTCATAAATAGTAGGATGTTTCCTTCTTTCTCAAAGCTGAATAATATCCCATTGTATACATATATAAATACACATATTATATATGTGTGTATATATACATATAATAATAGACATTTAGATTGTTTCCATAACTTGGCTATTGTGACTAATGAATGCTGCAATAAACATGGGAGTGCAGATGTCTCTTGGATATCCTGTGTCCACTTCCTTTGGACATTTATCCAGAAGTAGGCTCAACAGATCGTATGGTAGTTCAACATTTAGAGGAAACTCTGGTCCACAGTGGCTGCACCAATTTATGTTCCTGCCAACAATGTACAGGATTCTTTTTCTCCACATTCTCACTGACACTTGTTACTTCTTGTCTATTTGATGATGGCCATTCTAATGGGTGTGAAGTGATATCTTACTGTGGTTTTGACTTCTGTTTTCCTGATGATGAGTGATGTTGAGCACTTTTTCATGTACCTAGGTGCTGGCCATTTATATAGCTTCTTTAGAAACATGTCTATTGAGATCCTCTGCCCATTTTTTAACCAGATTGTTTGGTTTTTTATATTTATTTATTTATTTATTTATTTATTTATTTATTTATTTATTTATTTATTTATTTATTGCTATTGAGTTGTATGAGTTCTTTGTGTAATTTGGGTGATGCACTTGATTATGTGCACTTGGCTCTTAGGAATTTGGGAAATGTAGAGTAAATCTTTGTGGATTTGACTCATTCTTACAGTAGTAGTAGCATTGGGTTTTGAGCCATTTCTTGTTACGTTTCTAGTTGTATAGAGAGCTCTTTGTATGGAGCTGTGGGGGAGAGAAGGGTGGCTCCCTTCCTCTTTGTGTGACAGAGAAGGGAGAAGTCACTTCCTGTCATTTATGTGCTTTTTCCATTGCCTTAGCAGTATGGCTAGTCAAGCAATAGCACTTATTCAGTTGTTCATATTGTATGCTCCTTGTCTCAGGGCTCAGTAAGTTACTACCTATCCAGGACACCTACCTCACTATTGTCTCTGGATCTTACTTAACTATAGTACGATTTAGGATATTCTGGCCCAAAGGTAGCATCCAGTTGGTCTGCTTCTAGTTCAACTGTTGTCCTGAGCCTCCTTTTGGGACCTGGGTTTCTGTTTTATTACTCAGATCTCTGATGTACTCATGCAACTCCTATCTGGTTCACTGTAATCCTGGCCTTGTGTCTAAATTGTCATCATAGATGATGACTTCTGACATAAGGAATGGATCTCATTGTGGTGCCAAGTAAGAGGGCAGCAGACATGATATCCTTTTTCATTCTAGCAGGGATAACAAAACTCGTATAAAGAATGTCAAATAAATATTACTTAATACTCAGGAAATATTACTTGAATATTACTATGTACTAAAGCTCTGCTAAATACCATACCAGGGACTGGGGAAAAAATGAAAAATGAAGAAGTGATCCTCAGTCTCATGGAGATTCAGGTCTACTGGCAGGTGGTGGTGGTGAAACCAGGTAGAGTATGGTAGGGAAGAATCAAATCAGTGGAATCAGGCAGAGAAATGAGAATGACTCCAAAGTGAAAGGTCCAAATCAATGACAGCAGGGGATAGTGACCTGGTTTGAAGAAGAGATGGTGGAGAAGTGCCCTGATATACAAGTGGGCAGGAACAGGTGCCATTTTATAGTGCCTCTTCTGGGGAACCTATTTTAAGGAGCATCAGAGCCCTGGAGCAGCCCTAGACAATCATCTTTGAAACTCATCTTGTGTGATGCCTGGGTGGCTCAATGGTTGAGTGTCTGCCTCTGGCTCAGGGCATGATACTGGAATACGGGATCGAGTCCCATGTCGGGCTCCCTGTGAGGAGCCTACTTCTCCCTTTGCCTATGTCTCTGCCTCTCTCTCTCTCTCTCTCTCTCTCTCTCTGTCTCTCATGAATAAATAATCTTAAAAAAAAGAAGAAAGAAAAGAAACTGATCTTGTACTTCCAGTTCTCCTACTCCTAGAGTCCCTGCTGGGCTCCTCCCTCTTCATGACCTGAGATCACTTCCCTAACTTCCATATCATGCCTTTCTTTAGCTGAATACAGAGTGTTCTGAGCCCTGTACATCTGAAGCAAGATTCTTCCTGGCCTCTAGTCTCAGTTGTCTTAGTTGAGCATACTCCCACGCCACCACCATTTCTTCATGTTAGATCATGTTGATGGTCAGCCTCCTTGTTGGCTGCCTCCTATGGACTCCCACATGCCCCAGTTCATGTATTCAACCTTCTGATTGATATTGATTATGTCTTTTCCTCCTGATCTCTCCCCAGTGCTTGCCTCCTCCTCAAGGTTGCATTCACAGTCTCTGATCATGGTCCTCCCTCTTTGCCCCAGCCCACAGTGTTGCCCCAAACATGAACATAGCTTCACTTTCCCATCATTTCAGCCATTACAGCTGCACGAGTGTTCTTCCTCGCTTGACTTGGAAGAAAAAATATCCTTCTAATTTTTTTCTCTTTAAAAATCTTCTGGGTTGTGTTACTTTTTTTTGCGGGGAACTTCCAGGTAGAAGTCTTTAAGACATTGAATTTAAATTTCAGTTGCCTTTTCTCCAGTCATCAGGAAAAAACAAACAAAACACTTGTCCTCTATCTCCCACTCCCAAAGATGATTGACAAGTGTGGGGAGATTCTCAGATGAAGATTAATTCATGCCAATTTGGACTTTCAGTTAATAATGATTAATGAATAAGATTCTCTCTTTTCCTTACCAAAGAAATTGCAGATAGCTAGGTTAGATAGCTAGGGGTAGAAGGGTGCCATGAGCAGAAACATGTCTATTTGCTCCAATAAAGCTTCGTGATCCCAGTACAGAACAAGTAAAAGCTGATGATTTAGCAGCAGCAAACTTTCTCTCTGCTGACTAAAACTGAAATCTGAAAGATGAATATTGGCCCCTGGGCCATGTATCTTTGAAAGATACTTATTTTAAAGAGTAAAGAAATTATTCAAAAATGTAAACCAAATTCTGCTTTCCCAAGTGTTTACATAAATCAATATATATCAAATGGCATGCTATTATATGAAAAAGGAATGTGCTTGTTCTTGGAATATATAGTGCCAGATGCTATATATAAGCATGTCTTTACATATTACTTTTTTGCTTATTCACCCAAGAGATGAAAACATTATATTCAACAAGGAAAAGGAATATGATCGGTTTGATGCCAGAAATAGCTACATATGAAAACACAAATGGACACACAGGGGAATTATTTGCATTATCTGGATTAGGAATCAAAACTCATACCTGCATTTGAAGAGTCCAGATAAATGAAGATATAGAATCAATTGCTGACTGTTCACTTTATGTACTAAAAACCTCTCAAACCTATCCACTATTTCAAGCCAGCTGTCAATTCCCGAGAGGAATGTATCAAGTCTCCCTTTGACCAGGAGGGATAAACTTAGTGATTTAATAGATGCATAAAAATTCTCCCAAATTATGAGGATTATAACATTGTGTGGGTCACTAGTGACATAGGATGGGCATGATTTTATTTTGCTAAATAAAGATATTTTAGAGGCACATCAACCACTATTGCCAACATTTGTACAACAAATGTTAAAAGAATTGGAAAAAAACATTTAAAATGACTTTCAAAATATGTTCTTTCCAATTGAAAGAAACCAGTGCACTGGTTTGCATTGCATAAAAAGAATTCTGCATTATCTTTACCCTTCTTACCTTGCCAGAGGTCTGTGCAAACTTCCTCAAGGAGCAGAAGGGTCACACAAAGCCTCAGCTTTCCACACAGCCTTTACTGAGTCTTTCTAACCCCATTTCTCTCTCTGGGTCCTTCTTACTTCAGCCAAAATAATCATCCTTAACAGGGAAAGCTCTAACTTGCTTAAGACCTTCTGTGGTTCACCATCATCTTCAGAATGAAGTTTATGTATATTTTTTCCTTTTTGTTTCTTTTCTGAGACAGACAAACTCTGTAGGTTCTGGGGTTCTGTGTTTCTGTGGGTTCACCTTCAGTCTGTTTCCAGTATGCACTGTGCATGGTCCCGCATTGCCAGACTCACCTGGTCCCTAACCAGGCAGGCTTTGTCACATCCTCTTACTTTGGCAAATGCTTTGCTCCTGTTCTCATGTGACAAACCCTTCCCTAGCCTTCCAGTCTCAAATCCAGTACCCACTTTTTGCCCTGAGTCTCTAAGCTGCATTTTACTCATTCATTCAGCAAAGACTTATTGAACTCTGCTGTGTGCCAGGCAGATAGAGCAGAAAACACAACAGGTAAAACCCTTGCCCATATGGAACTTATATTCTTACAGCTGCCACTACATCTTATGTACAATACCATCATAGTATGAGGCTGTGTGATTTATCTTCCAAACCAAAACCCTTTGAGAGTAAATGGGATGCTATTCATACTTATTACAAGAAGACAGGTATTGTCCTGTCAAACTATCCATGGCAAACTGGGATGTTTGACAACCCAACTACAGAATGTGTCACTATTCATTAGCATCTGGGACTTCCCTAAGAATTCTGTATGCATAGCATCCAGCACACGCCACGGACATGGTCGGCAAGTAAAAATATCTTGACTTGTTGAAAATGCTGATTCATTTAATAATGAGTAAATTAATGAACAAATAACCACAGCTTTCTAACTTTGCATGTGTGGATGCTGGTGTGTTCCTACAATAAATCATCCAGTATTAATCAGAGCACTTTCATAGGCTACATGTGACAAAAGCACAACTCAAATGGAATTAGGGTAGAAAAAGGAATATGCCTGATTCAAGAGATTTAGCTTTAGATATGGCTAGATATAGGAGTTCACATAATGTGATCTGGTTCTCTCTCTTAATATCTCTCTCTCTCTCTCTGCATTTTCAGTCTCACTTCTCTCTGCTTGGCCTCATTCTGACCATCCACATATAGAGTGAAGATGGTTCCCAGAAGCTATAGGCTTCTTGGCTTGTTACAACTTATGATCCCAGAGAAAGAGATAGATGATTTTTAAGAAGAATTCCAGTTGAAGTTCCAAGGAGAGCTTTGATTGGCCTGGCTTGGATAATTTGTTTGTTCTTGAGATGATGATGATGAAGAAGAAGAAGGAGGAGGAGGAGGAGGAGTAGGAGGAGGAGGAGAAGGAGGAGGAAGAGAAACATTACTTACTATTTACACAGTGCTTATTTTATGTCAAGTATTGTCTTAAATCCTTGGCATGACATCTCCCCTTTGCGTCCGATAGTAATCCTACATGCCAAGCATCGTTGCTTGAATTTCAAAAAATTAGTAGGATTCTCTCAAGGTGGAAATAGAGTGATTTTCAAAGGAAAGATTTTGAAAAGAATATAAGTAGTTTTCCTCAGCCCCAAGAAATTGCTCAAGTGCCAGTTTAATCCAAATATTCTAGAAGGTGTTGATTAAATAAGAAATGAGTAAATCTCTTTACAATTGACTAGTGCAGGTGCACAACAGTCAAGCTTGCATTCTTCCCCCTCTGTCTGGAAGACTTGTCTACCCCCATAAACAGAAGGTCCAGGGCTTGGATCCTAGGGTCAGAGAGCAGGTGTTTGAGCCCAGCTAAGCCATTTGCCCTCTGTGGGATCTTGATCTAAATAGCTAATCTTCTAATCCTCAGTTCCCTCATTCATATAATGGAGATACTTGAAGGTTACTTGAAGACTAATTTAAAGGGATACAGGGAGTTATTCTATATGTTGGCAAATTGAACACCAATGAAAAATAAATTTAAAAAAAAGGAAGATATGAAAAAAATAAAGGAATACAGGGAGTACTCATCATAGTGCCAAGTCTAAGTGCTTGCTCAAAAACAAGCACTTGTTAGCTGTTGTTAGAGCCAGTTCTGGGAATGCATGACCTGTGGGACCAGACAGAGCTTGGTTCTCAGAAGAGCACCTTTCTTGGTTTAATGCTCCACTACCCCCTTCTTGAAATTCTTAATAATTTTATCTTTGGACCTGTGTTTTGTTAGTGAAGACCAAAGGCACAGTATGATGTGCCCTTGAGCAGAGGAGATGATGCACTATGTACCAAATATTCTTTGCTCTCCATTCGCATGTAGCACTGCTGATCGCCATGAACACAGAATTCCAGTGGATTCTTGTCGCGGAGGCGTTCAATGAGACTCGAAGCCAATATAAGGTAACTCTGTTGTGTCTTTGATTGAATAGGGTGCTGACAGCTCAGAATTATGCTTTGTGTTTGAACCAGAACTTAACTTCGCAAACAAATAAGGCAAGGTCATTCAAAGAAACACAGAAGACCAAGAACCATAGCACATTCTCTCCTACTGTGTTCCTTCCCTACATCAGCCGACAACTCAGGCTGAAAATGTTGACATAGAAGGGAAAGGAAGATGGGATGATGTGCAGTTTCTTTACCTTCCATCCCTTGCCTACTCATCAGTGAGGCAGAGGAGAGAGTATTGGTTGGATATGCACATTAAAAAGGAGTGAAAGAGAACAGCTGAGCTAGCTCGGTCCACCATCCCCACTGCTGGGGTGAGAATGAGATACACGTGTACAGAGGATTCAGCACAAATTGTGGTGCAATCTCGGTGTTTCTGAATATGAATAAATGCTCTTATACATACATTTAAGATTGGCATTGCACAGTATGAAACTGAATGGAAAAACTCAGGCTAGTAATTTAAAGTTTTAATTTTTATTGACTGAGAATGTCATTAAATGCAAATAAAACCACTGTGACAACTGGAGAGAGGGGCCACAGAGAAAAAGGAAAAACTTTAATTTTAATTTCTTTAATGGTATTTCTTCTGCTGCATTTTGAATAAGGGATTCATATTTTCATTTTGCACTGGGTTCACAAATTATGTAGCCAACCCTGGCTGTATTACATTATTTCATCCTGAGAATGAATCTAGGCCTACCTAAACCGCACTGCCTCCAGGATGACCGCCTGGATTACTTGGCCCAAATCTCTCTCTCTCTTTCCATCTTTGTTAATCTGGTACCATTTCTCTTAAATTTCTTTGTTAGCACAAGCCCCGGTGTGACTTGTATATAGCCCTGTCTTGTCAGTTACTGTGAACTCCTTGGGGTGGGGATCTTGTTTTGTTCTCCTGCAGCATCAGAGCTCTCACTTAGCTGTCAGCCCCTGACAGTCATCAATTAAAACTTTCTGAATTGAACCACTGGCCTCTTTGGGAACTCCTCGATCTTATATGAATTTCTCTGCAGGGGCTCACCCTGGATGTTGCACTTTGATTGAATTCAATCTAATGCCCGGAAGCATCAGGACATCACTTTTCTCAGGAGAGTTTTCTTCCACATTCCGATGAGAGTTTTTTGATCTCAGGCATTCAGGATGATATGCAGATTTCATTGGCTGCCCCAGGGAAGGACCTCCTTTCCTGGGGCAGCCAATGCATTGTCCTCCACCATGCCCAAAACCCAACAATTCTTCTCTGGCTTCTTGCTTTCTCTGAGCCAAGTCTTTGGTCTGGTGAGTAGCCCAGCAGGCAACAGAGGGCTCTTTCTTTCTCTTTTAGCAGAAAGACAGGAGCTGGCTGCTAAGAATAGACTGTGTGCTCTTGGGGCTAGGTCTCTAACCTGTTCCCTGCTGGAGGGGTCCTTCGTGTCAGAAATGATAGCTTAAACATGGAGCAGATGAGGCTGCTTGTCGTCCTTGGAGTAAACTCTGGAGTCCTCACTGTGACCTTGAGTCCACTGTGATTCAATCCCTGATCTCTCTCACCATGGCCCCATACCAAGCCTCCCGGGTGTGAACATCTAAAGGCCCTTACCTACTCTTCTGTACCAGCCCTGCCTTACTCACATGGTCCCCTGTACTCTGAATGACCTAATTTGTCTTCACTCAACTCAGTTTATTCACTTTTTTTTTGGTTAATTTCTCCTTTAAAACCCATCTTAAACATAAAATATGGTTACTCATTTGGGAATATAAAGGAATCCTTTTCTTAAGCCTTCCCTAGAGGGGGAAAATATATTAAGAAACCCTGTATGTCTATATATATACTGCAAAAGAATGGCAATCCTATAGAACCAGAAGGAAACACAGGGGTGTGATCTTGTGATAGGGAAAATCTTTCTAAGCATGATATTGAAGGCAGAAATATAAAAGTTTTTCTTAGAAGGCAAGAAGGAAATGGAAATAAAATCTACCATATCAGTTTGGCAAAGATTGTTTTAAGTGATATTATCTGCAGAGCGGTAGACCTTATTCCGCAAATACTTCTTTCCTCACTACTCCACTGATTGGGGTTTGCCATGTGATTAGTTGAATTAATTATACTTCTTCATCCCTTGACTGGGGGTTGGCCATATGACTTGATTCAATCAATCCACTAAATTTAATCAACTGATGGATATTATCTGAGCAATGCCATAGCATGTGCTCACATGGTAAAGATTATCCTCTTGCACACTTGCCTTTCACTGTGAGGAGAATGTGCCCTGGATATCTGCTAGTTCAGGTATCTGAGAAATTAAGAGACAGTAGAGCACAATCTAAACCTGACTCAGATCTTGGAACCCACTAAACTAAGCCCTGTTTATAGTGGCCAAGCTCCAGCCAACACATAGCCATGTAAGCAAAGAACAAATTCTACATTGTCAAGGATACCACTGAGCTCAGGATGGTGTGTTACAGGGGTGTGTTTTCACCTTCAGTCAAATATTCTCTATAAATTGCATGAGCTATTCAACACTTTGTTATAAAAGAGACTTTGTGTTAGATGATTTTTACATTTCATTTATTTATTCCTGAGAGACACAGAAAGAGACAGGCAGAGACAGAAGCAGGTGCCTCTCAAGGAGCCCGATGGGGGGACTCAATTCCAGACCTCAATCCGGGACCTCGGGATCCAGCCCCAAGCTGAAGGCAGACGCTCAACTGCTGAGTCACCCAGCATCTCGACTTTGTATTAGATGATTTTGCCTGACTATAGGCTAAAGAAAGTGCTCTGAGCCTGTTGAAGGTAGGCTAGGCAAAGTTGATGTTGATGCTAGGTTAGGTGTAGTAAATGTGTTTTCGACAAAATATTTTCAACTTACGATGGGTTTATTGGGATGTAACCTCACCATAAGTCTAGGAAGATCTGTAATAATTATTCAGTGATGGTTTAGAAGGCCTGAGTTCAGACTTTTCTCAGATCTTGTCAATTCCCATTATGGGACACTGCCCAGGATATTCCTCATGAAAGGATAGTAATTGCTCATTATTCAAAGGATTCAATTAAGGGGGCTTTCATCAAAGGATTTTAAGTACTTGCTGGACTCCTTCAAAGGTAGTGAGTATGTTTACAGAGAGAGCCAGAAAGAGGGAGCAGCATTCAGAGAGGGAATGTTTGATGCACTGTACCAGGGAGGCTGCTGCCCACATGGAGAAATTATGGTAAATGGAGCTGTGCTTTGAAAGTTGCAAAGGACAGCTTTGTACTCTACTATATAGCTAGTAGTGTTTTGAAGGATTAAAAGTGTTTTTAAGCCAGTTTGTTTTTAAAGATCTAAGAATGCTATAAAAGTTTTTGGTCAAGAAAGACGAAATTGATAGTATCTGTAGGGGCAAGCTGCACACCCTGAGAGGTACAGTCATGGAGAGTGGGAAAGGATGATGACTGTGGGTTAGCAGCCTGGGTTTAAGTTTTACTACTCACGAGCTTTGGGAACTTGGACAGTCTTTTAATCTCTCACATTTGTTTTCTTTTTTCTTCCTTCCCTTTTTTTTTCCATTCCTCTGATCTTTTGCTAACATTTATAGAAATCCTTTTATGTCATTAAAGATGTGTTTCTGTGGGTTTGCATGTGTACATGTGTGTGTGCATGTATAGAAATCTCAGTCAGTGGTAAATAAAGTACTTGATTGTGATCACATGAGTGAAAAGTCTAGAAAGTTGAGCTTCTGTGGGACCAAGGACAGAGACAGAGCTATAGCTATATGTCTTAGTGGATCCAGTTTTCTTGGCTCTGTCAACATTATGCTTTGTTCTTGAACTTCACCGTCCGCCACATTGATGATAATTTCATGATCACAATGTGTCTGCAGGACAAAGAATGCCCCATTCCATTTCCCCACTGAGAAGAGGCTATCTGTCTGTTTCTAAATATTTGAGCATCTTAACCCTAGAATCTCATTTTGAGGCTCTCTTTTCTGGTACCACCTGTGGTATTAATTATTGTGTTTGGCAGAGTCCCAATAGCAAAAAGAGAGCATAGTTTACTCGGGACTTGGGACACTTGAGGAACTATAAGGAAAGGGACTCATTGCAATGATGTGGTCAAGGTTTTAAGAAAAGCGATATGGGATGGTTCAGTTCTGACAGCAATAGCGGGAAGCTGTCATCACTCATGGATCTGAAGGAACAAAGGGAGGGACTAGTGCTGGTTTATAAAGAGGAAATTGCATAGAAAGGGCCATCTGACAAACTTAGGCTTTAGTAAAGGCAATCCAGCCCCAAACGAGTCAGAGAAATAAGACCTCCAACTTCATCTTTTCAGTGGGTCCAATGCCTTACCACTTGCTACTCTCAGGTCCTCCCCCAAATATGCCCCCCACAGCCTTCAAATATGCTCCAAGCCCATAGAGGAGATTGCTGCATGAGCAATGTGATTATAGAAGGTTGTCTGGGATTTGAAACATGTTACAAAAAGCATACGGAAAAAATACGAGTTTTCAATTTTGAGGGAAAAAAGGAGGCCATGGACATGGAGGATAGACACATTTTAGGAAATTGAAATTTGAAGCTGTCACAGAATTCACTGCCTCATGATCACTTAGAAATAGAGGAAATAAATTGCCTTCTGAGAATTAAATCTACACTCAGTGGGTATGATTTTCTGTCTGTGGCCTTTAAGAGAAACCCAGAATGGAGATGTGAGCCAGCAAAGGCAGAGAACCAAGGCACTAGCCACATATGAAGGGTTTGTTATGCATCTGTCAGGAGACTTGATATTTTACACAGTGGTATCATTTACTCTTCACAAAACCCTGTCCTTCACCTCCATTATTCCTTTGTTACATATGAAGCACCTGAATCCCATAGAGGTTAAATCACTCAACCTCATGCTCACACCAGATAAGAGGCAGAGAAGCAAGGTAAATGCACATCTGTCTAGATTCAAAGTTGGAGAATATAGATCTGGAAGGCTACTATGATTTACTAATAACTTAGTGAGCATGATTTCATTGTGATGATGATAGTCTGTCCTGTCTCTTTGCTTCATCTTCTAAATGCAAATGCTTGAACTTGGCAGAGTTTTATTTTCTGAAGGCAGAGATTGGGAATCCTTGGTGTACTGGGTTGAACTTTGGCTCCCCACAGATATGTTCACCTAGAAAATGGAATGTGCCCATATTTGCAGATGTAGACAATGTAAGGATCTTAAGATGAAATCAACCTTGATTATGGTGGATCCTAAATCCAAAGGCAGACGACCATGTAAAAGACATAAAGATACTGACAAAGAAAAAGGCACAGGGAAG
Source organism: Canis aureus (assembly GCF_053574225.1). Classification (NCBI taxonomy): domain Eukaryota; kingdom Metazoa; phylum Chordata; class Mammalia; order Carnivora; family Canidae; genus Canis; species Canis aureus. The sequence goes on from NC_135612.1 coordinate 69,475,524, forward strand.
AAGTTCATGTGACCCGGAGGTAGAGCATGTAGGGGTGCTGCCGCAAGCCAAGGAACACGAGGAGCCCTCAGGAGCTGGAAGAAGCAGGGAAGGATTCTCCCAAGAGGCTTCACGGTAATGTGGGCTTTATGACATCTTGATTTTGAATTCTGGCCTTCAGAACTGTGAGGGAAAAGAATTTTTACAGGTTTAAGTGCCTCCTCCCAGTTTGTGGTAATTTGTTATGGCAATCCCAGGAAACTAATTTAAGGACTTTGGGGTCACTAAATAGGTGCTCTTCACCATGGAACTTGCAAGAAGGGAAGATTCATCATCTTATTCTTGTAGCTTATTTCTCTCCCTAACTTAATTTTTTAACCTCTCATGTGACCTTTGGACAACTGTTATAAAACCTGGAATTTAGCAATTGTTCAATAAATATATATGAAGTGAATAAATGACAAACATCTCATTAGTCACTCTGAAGTTTAGCTACTAATCGTCGAGCACCTAGTATGTCCTAAGCACTGGCCTTGGAGCATCACATACATTTTCTCTCATCTTGATAAGAATATTTGAGTAAGGAAAGGGTAAAGGTATAGGCAGGAGAAGATAAGCAGGGGACTGACTATGTGACCAGGCTCACAGAAACTCAGATATGAAGAAATGTTATAGAGCAGATATTAACCAAAGAGAAGGGTACATAAGAATCCACTTTGTTTGTCCTAAATATAGATGAGGTATTTACATGACAATTACAAATCTACCATGTTTGCCCTAAATGTTATAGATGAGATATTTACCAAGTTCCCTGGTCAGTTTTTTAAAAAGAGGAATCATAAAAGCCCTCAGTGGCAACTCACTGGGGACCCCTCTCACTCTTGAGAGCTTCTTTCCCTTTCCTTTCTATTTATTCTCACTTTCACTTAATCTCCACTTCCCTTCACCCTTTTGTGTCAGTGAGATTCATTCTTCCTCTCTGTGAGATAAAAACCCTGCAGCCCTGTAGCACATTGTTAAGGCTAGTATTGGTATTTCCATCTTATTTCTGAGAAGACCAAGACTTCTAGAGGAAAATTGGGCCGCCTACTTCTAGCTAATGGCAGGTGGGACACAAAACAGGTGTCATTCCGAGGCCAGCATTTTAACCTCTACATTGTGATGGGCCCTATCTGATCATAGAAAGAATTACTCAAAGGAGAGAGGATATATGGTCAACTTGGGACACAACTAGCTTGAAAGCAAATCCTAAAAAGTTTGGGTTTCAACAAGGAAAAGCCACTCTGATCTCCCAAGTAATCTGCCATCATCTACTTTCTTAACCCTGGACAGACATCAGCAGACAGAGCCAAGCCAGCAAGAGGGTGGCCTGCCTCAGCAGGCTGTAAGGTCTCTGTTCCTGCATATGGTTGGGCATTAGGTACACACTTGGAAAACTACCCTCAAAGCTCTGAGATTTTTTGATTCTTTGAGACCACCTCAGGTGGCTGATTAAGGGATCAAAGTACAGAGTGATTGTAAGAAAGCTTTGGCAAGCTCTCAGCTATAGGAGAGAATAAATATTAAATAAGTTAGCATTTAAAAATGGCTCCTCATATTGCCTAAAATAGGATATGCATTTGATATTTGATGCTTAATTATCAATTTTTCTAAAGCTCTTTAGTATTTGAAAACATTTGAACATTAGAATATGAACTTAGGTAAGTTCCATAAAATCATCTGAGTTGCATCTGGGAGATTTAAATGAGAGAATGTTTGTAAATCTTCAACATTATTTTTGACACCTAGCAAACGTGAATAAATGGTAGTTATTTTTTTTATTTTAAGAGATGGGCTGTATAATATCTAGGAGAGAAAGCCCCAAAGAACAGTTTTTTTTTTATTTTTTTAATTTTTATTTATTTATGATAGAGAGAGAGAGAGAGAAAGAGAGAGGCAGAGACCTAGGCAGAAGGAGAAGCAGGCTCCATGCACCGGGAGCCCGACGTGGGATTCGATCCTGGGTCTCCAGGATCGCGCCCTGGGCCAAAGGCAGGCGCCAAACCGCTGTGCCACCCAGGGATCCCAAGAACAGTTTTTTTTTTAACCTTGCATTTGAAGAATATTCATGGCAAGGAAATGGTGCTCAAGATATAATGTTAATTGGAGAAAGCAACATATCAGAAATGTAGATATTTGTGGAAATTGTGCAGCATTCATTTTGAATGAACCCAAAAAAACACCCATATTTTAAGCTGACATTTAATAATATAATTTTGTTATGTTCAGGCATATCTGTGTTCATAGCTATATGATCAAATATATAATCTACAGATGGATTCTTACATAATAAGTATAAGTATTTACATGCAGATATACCTAGTTCAAAGATATTTATTAATTGCTTATAATGTCTGCAAGGCACTTTAAGAATACTTCTGTATACATATTGTGATGCTTGCAGGTAAAGTTTAATATTTGTGAGTAAAATTGAATTTAATTTATCTGCTATTTAACATTTAAAAGTATGCATATCAAGAATCACTCCCTTTAAGAGTGGTTACATGACATTTATAATGTTAAAATCTACACCAGAGGATGTAGATCTTTAATTAGCATAAAGGCTGATAGAAATTATTGGTGAAGGAAGTAATATTCAAGATGATTAGGAATATTGTATGGGATCTACTATATTCCATTAATATGGAAAACTCAGCTGCCTTACATCATCTACACAACATTCAAAGTCCAGGGTCCCATTGGTTTTAAATCTGCATGGCACACAGGACCATCATCCAACTTAACTACATGCCCAGTGGATCCTGCGTCTGTCTGTTTCCACCTTCCCTACTGGGTGTCAGTCTGACTACAGTGAGGGACGGGGAATAGACCAAGACTTCTCCAAACTACAGAAAAAGCAGTGAGACTGTTTTTATGCCTTTGCGCAAATACTTCCTCTGTGTTAGGCAGAATTTTGTAGAACACCCTCTTTATTGTAACAAACTACCAGATAGTGAAATTGAAGGGAATATATAAGCTCTCAAAGAGGAGCACTATCAACAAGATACCCACAAAACGTGTCAATTAACATAGGTCATAAATACCATGATTTCTGGAAATATAGATAATATTATTTTATCAAGTATTTTAATGTACCATGTTAGTCATTTATTGTGTATTTTGCCTGTGTTTCAAGACTTGATCACCCTGTGTGTATATATGTACATATACACTCACACAAAAAAAACACATATTCTCTGCAAACATACATAAGAGCTGGAAGGAAATGTATCAAAATGTTCACAGAGATTATCTCTAGGTAATTTTACTGTTCTTCTCCATCCTTTTTTTATTTTCTAAATCCCCTTCAGTAAGTAATGCAAACAATTTATAATAAAAAATGCAATAAATGCTATAAAAAAATCTGCATTCACACTTTACTGTTGTAGAGTTGCTCAAAGGAAACAGATGGCTGCTAGCCCTGTAACATTCTGTCTCCTAAAATTAGAGCCGAAGACTCTGGTGTGATCCATTGCACGAAACGGATTCCAGATTGAAAAATGCAAGTAGATATAATTGCAAAACATTAACCTAATATGTAAGAGTTGAGGTGAATCCATCAGCCCAATCATTTATTCGGTCATATGTAACAAATGCATACAGCTTAGGAGAGAGCCACGTCTATGCTTTCATGGAACTTTCACTTGAGTGGCAGTCTCAGTTGCAATTACTTGTACAACGTTGGTGTTTCTTCCTAGATGGAAGTTCCATGAAGGCAGAAATCCATCTGCTTTGTTCACAGTTGATCTTATAGGTCTTCCCACAACTGTGTCCTTTAGCAGATGCAAAATAAATACTAGTCAAGTTGAAATGGAAAGAATTTGCTAATAAAATTAAAGCTATTGGAAATCAGTTCACCATAGTTTTGAGTGTCTAGCACCAGACACCTAGCTAAGATTCAAGATAAGAGCAGCACACAGACCCTGAGATCCTAAAGCTTGTGTTTTCCCTGGAAAGTTACATGTGAAATAACAGAATTACATACAAAGTACACAATTAGCTAAATGGAGGGCAAGGCTGATTACTCAAAAGTGAGAGATCATGAAAGACATAATCCAGAAAGTTATTCCAGAGCTGGGTTATTAATGAATAAGAGTCAGACAGATAAAGCGGGGGAGGAAAGATATTCCATGCAAGGAGAAGTAGCATTTGTCAATGTTTTAGGTTAAAACAACATGGTGAATTTCAGCAATTGGCCATTTTCACTGATTAGAGCAGTAGAGAGCTAGCCTGTTGTCAGATTGCAAGTGATAGGGAACCATAGAAGATTTATGAACATAGGAGCCACTGATGAGATATATTTGTGACAAACCTTTAGGCAGCTCTATGTAGGGTGTGCTTTGGAAAAGGGGACTACAAGAATGAATGGAGAATAGCAAAAGTAGTGAGTCAGTCAGAACAGGAGATGGTAAGCCATAGCCGTGGGAAGAAAAGGAGTGAATAAAATATGGAATGTTTCTAAAGCCACATTGACAAAATCTGGTGGCATCACTCAGTCATTCAAAAATATTAGTTAAGTGAAAAAATAACTTAAAATACATTAAGGTCAATGGCCAATCCAGGTTGTTGGAGAAAATAATTTGGAAAATGTCCTGTCAACGTGGTGATTTTGTTGGAAACACACTTTGTGAAGTGAATTTTATATCAAGGTGCTGAATCCCATCTAGTCTTGTTGCATAATAATAGTAACATCAACAATAATTACATCTCATTATATTTATAACCATAAGACTCACTTGATTATCACAAGATGCTATGACTGAAAAAGGTGAGTTATAATTATCACCATGTTGAAGAGAACATGAGGAAAATGATGTTTAGATGAAATAAGTAACTTGCATGATGTCAAATCTTATGTAAATGGTGGTGTGTGAGTGTGTCTGCCTGCACCCATGTATTTAGAGTTCTTATGGTCATTCCACCGGGATACCTGTCAAAGCAAACAAAACAAAAAAACTGGTACACAGTGCCTATATGAAGATTATAGCTGAATCTATTATGATTAGACCTTATAGGGGAGCAGAATTTGCCACCCCAAATTATGTCTCTTGACATAAGGATTATTTTAGGCTATTTCTTAAACTACTGCAAACACAGCAGAAACTCTGAGACCAAGGTGGTCTTACCCTTTTGTAAGAGATATTTATATTTATAAGGGAAATCTCCATTTGTAAAGGTGTTTCCCTCACTGTACCAGGGAGGGGGGATAATGCTAACTATGTAGAAACTTATCGGTGGAGAAGGCAATGACTTAAATCTTTATGACAACCTTACCCTTGCTTACTATGCTTTTCCTGGGCACCTTCCATGACTGACTTCCACCCATAAACATCTTCTTTTGTCTTTAGCTGAAGATTTTATTTAAAGTGATGACTTTGACCATTTTGGAGAGTTACTTGGTTTTCCTGGGTCTCTCCCATATATACAGGAGGTATACATATTATTAAACTTGTGTTTGCTTTTCTCCCATTAATCTCTCTCATAGCAACTTAACTATTAGATCAGCCAAAGAACCCAAAAGGGAAGAAGGAAATTTTTTTCTGCTCCTACAACCTCTAATAGCAAAGTGAAGAGCTTCAAGAACATTATGAAAAATTCACATAAAACGTAACTTTAGCTTCAGTCAATTTTATCTGAAAGAAATTTATTTTTTAAATTGCAAAGCATGATGTAGGGCACAGATGAATTAATCATTCTTTGACTTGGGCTGTATTAACCAGAATTTCCTCTGCTCATGAATTCATTTCCATTAACTTGACAAGATCAATTATTTCTCTGTCAGAATAATAGTGGTGAGTCTAAACAGTATAGTTTTAACCTAACAAATGTTTAAAATAAAAAATAATTATTGGTGTTTGTTCTTGAAAACACTCTCCCTTTTCGACCTGTCTCCAAAAGGTAAAACCTTAGTTCTAGTTGATGGTTGAAAACAGAATACTAAAGATAAAATGACTCAAAGATGTTGATTTTTCTGACTGATGACATCAGTGGACAAATCTGAACATGAAAATACACCTTGCAACCTATCTTTCTCCACTGAACATACCATCAGACTTCATGTTCTGTGTCTTCCAAAATTCTTGCCACTTAAAAAATTCTTCCTTCATTCAATAGCCATTATCATCTTTTGAGAAACAAATATTAGGGCATATTTGTCCACAAATTAAAATCCTCCAATGGTGGGATGCCTGGATGGCTCAATGGTTAAGCTCTGCTTTCGACTCAGGGTGTGATCCTGGGTTCCGGGATGGAGTCCCACATCAGGTTCCCTGATGGGATCCTGCTTCTCTCTCTGCCTATGTCTCTGCCTTTGTGTGTGTGTGTTTCTCATAAATAAATAATAATAAATAAATAGATATATTCTGTATGTTAGTAAATTGAACACCAATAAAAAAAAATACTTAACATCATAAAAAAAAAATTTAGTTAGTGCAAATTTCTAGTGAAGATAGAACGAGAAAAGATGAGTTGTTTTGTCTGAAGATTGGGCATTCCCTTCAAAGTGAAGGTAGATCTTGAAGAATAAGTCAGTCAAACGGACAGAGAAGAGTGAGAAGAAACTTTGAGATGCATGTCATGTGATGAAAAGTAACATTTCATAAAATCAGCATTATTCACATTTCTCATAATTTTTATTTTTTTAGCTTCTGTTTAAAGTTCATTAATTGGACCACTCTAATATAAATGAAGCAGTGGAATTTATTTACATTGCCTTTTCTGTTTGAACTTTTGTTTCAATACACAAGCTTCGTCTAATAAAATATTTCATTTAGAGAGAGGTTACTTTCCTATGAGTGCCCTCTTCTGATATTATATCATATGCAACCTTGACTTCATAAAGCCAAGAATATAAATCAAGGCAAAAAGTTGATCCCTTGGTCTTCTGTTTATTTCCTGAGAAAAGTAAAGAGTGATGAAATATTTAGCCTGTGGAACTATCTCAGTCTTGAAGGACAAAAAAAGTATTTGAATATAAAAAATAGAGCAAATGAAAATTTTGTTTATGTTTTTCTTATTGAATGTTTAATTGATCTTTTAATCCATATACACAGTTCATTTATAATTTAACTCTAAGAAATTACATTTGTCATCAATTCATTCACCAAATTCATAGGGAGACTTGAATTATTGTTTATACATTCGACCCTGGCGGATAAATAAAACAATTTAAACCCATATTTTTCTGTGGGAATTTAAAGGAAATTATTAAAGAATAATTGTTGACCTGGAAAAAAAAATAAAAAAAAAAAATAAATAGATAGATAGATAAATAAATAAATAAATAAAATCTTTTTAAAAAAATCCTCCAATGGCTCCCATTTCATTTGGAATTGGATTCGAAGTCATTGCTCTGGCTTATAAAATTCTGATAATTCTCTGTGTCAGCCTTAGAAACCTCTCCACTCTCCAGATTTCCTTCTGCCAGCTAGTTCCTGACTCTTACCTGAATACTCAATATTCTTTTTGTATCTTTGTTCTTAGTACATCCAGCTATCCAGAGTTTTAGCAGCTGGAATTGACAGAACTTTCTATACATTTGGATGTGAGGAGGAAGGAAGGGCAGGCAATGACTATTACATGGTGTTTCTAGTTGTCTCTCTTCACTTACACAAAAGCATTAATTTACTTCTGTTCTGGAAAACTGAAAGCATTGGTGAAGAATTATGACTGTTTAGGGAGTGATAGTAATTATGTCATAATAACGACTGAGTGTATTTTAATTGTGATTTGCTCATAAATATCAGCCTTTCCTCTCACAGCTGAAGTAGAGAGGTTAGTAGCTGATCTATAAGAATAGTGGGAAAAAAAAAGAATAGTGTAGCATAGGCCATGTGATCTACATCATACTATTCAGGGCAGCACAAGCCCTGGGAAAAATGAAGTCCTAAATGCAGAATGTAGAATACTTGACCAAAAACACCCAGAAGTGGGAGTATAAAGCCGAAGGGCAGAGCTATGACCTATTGCTCATGGAAAACACTAGGGCTCTTCAGGACCAAAAACTAGACAACTGTAAATTGTTGACAAGATGGAAGATGAATGGAGCTAAGCATAGATTTTAACAAAATTCCAAATACTCAAGGTGCTTAATGACAAAGGAGAGAATCAAAAGAGATCAAAGGAATCAAAAGTAGATAGAAAGCTAGAAAACAAGAAAACATTTGCAATGTTTATAGTAAGCAAGTGGCTATATCTAGGATACATAGATAACTGTCACCAATCAATAAGATAAAGACAAATAGTGCAATAGAAAACTGGACATGAAACTTACAGAAGGAGGACTATAAAAGATCAATAAATATGTGAAAAGCTATTCAAGCCCAGTGAAATGCAAATTAAAACAAGACACTATTCCTCAGCCATTGGCCTGGCAAAAATGTAAAGATTAATAATAACCATTTTAGCAAGGGGTTAGGGAACAGAAACACTTACATTCTGGTGGGAATGTACATTTGTGGAGCCCATTCAGGAGGCAGGTTGGCATTATTGATAATTCTAGAGATCTAGCCCAGAGAAACATTTTCACTGAAATCTAACAAATCAGGCATAAGGATGCCCATTGTGGGTGGCATTGCTTGGAAGAACAAAAGTTAGGAAACTATCTAATGCCTATTAATAAAAGAATGGCTAATAGCCTTGGACCTCACATAGAACACTATGTGGCCTCTAAAATAACTAAGTCGATCTATACTAACAAGTAAAATTCTCAGAGACATATTGTTAAGTGAGAAAAACAGTATGATTCCAATTGGTAACAAACAAAAATCATGGTCAAAAAAACCTATAGGCAAAACAGCATTATGTACATAAAGGCTTTTAAAGTCAAGCTGGATAAACAAGAAGCATCACATCGACCTGGTAGCTATCTCCATTTACCTGTGGAGAGAGGAGGGGCCTGAGGCAGGGGGTAAGTAGGGATTCCATTTTTGTTTGGATGAAATCTGAACTGGACTGGACATGCTGCCAAGGACTGGAAAGTTGCATAATTGAAGGAAAGAAACAAATGTATGAATGTGTTGGAGGAACAAGGGTACATATTCCCGATTCCAGTTCTTAAAGACTGGAATCCTGTGAAACTTCTAATAGTCACTTATAATAATATTAAATTGCTTTATTTTAAAACATTAATCTTAGGAAATGTGATTAGAGAACTAAAGAAGAGTAAAAGAACACAATCAAACATAGTATTTGCATGTAACCCGTGATTGTGAACATGGAGTCTGAAATAGCATTTTCCAGAAAACTTAAAAAAGAAAACAAATAATATCAGCCATCTGGTTAATTCAAGCTGTGATATCCAGCACTGCCTATGTTATTTGTAATAAGTATAGCAGTCTCTTTATCTCTATATTCAAGATGTCAATCGCTTAAAAAAATTAATGGGACTGGAGTGCTAGAACCCATTACTCAAACTTAGATTTTACCTAGTTCATAAAAACAACTGCATAGCACTCTAAAGATGCAAGCTAAAGAATTTTTGGTTGCAGGCCACAGCAATAAACTCCAGCTAAGCAGAGAAAAGAGAGGGCAGCCCTGGTGGCTCAGCGGTTTAGCACTGCCTTCAGCCCAGGGCATGATCCTGGAGACCCGGGATCGAGTCCCACAGTGGGCTCCCTACATGAAGCCTGCTTCTCCCTCTGGCTGTGTCTCTGCCTCTCTCTCTCTCTCTCTCTCATGAATAAATAAATCCTTTAAGAAAAAAAAAAAGAGAATGAGTTGGGTACATTAATAGTAGCTCACAAAAGAGCAGGAATAGCTGAGAACCAGGGCTTGTGTAAGGATCCAGGAAACCACTACAAAAGTAGGTATCATTTATTAGATGCTAACTTTAGGGAGCCAAAAAGTAACAAACACTGAGTTTTTTAAATATCCTCAATGCTAAGCTAAACTCTGAATATTTTAGCTAATTTATTTCCTCCCAACAATTATCATCATGTCCATTTCACAGATCAGGAGACCATCAGTGAACAAGATGCAGAATTGTAAATCGAGCCAAGCAGTCAGATTCCAGAAGGGCCACACTCTTAATTACCATGAAATTCAGTCCCTATTATGTAATTAGCAAGGCCTGTGTGGACCTTTCACTGGGCATTGGTGACTCAGTCAGTGACCCCATATCCTAGCCCTTCTTGCATCTTCTGTCTAGTGAACTGGACAAAGTGATGCATGCTGCTTCCAGAGTGCACCCTGCAAAACCTTATGTGTGATCTTTCATGGTCTCTCTTTTCCCACCTGGCTAGAGGACATCAATGACCAAGATGACCTTGAAAACCACATGTTGATAATACCAGAGTTTCTATCAGCTTGGATCCCTGGATGAACACTAGGATGACCTTAGAAGCCACATGCTGATAATACCAGAGTCTATCAATATGGATCCCAGGATGAATGTGTGGGACACAGCCCCTCCACCCTAACCTGATGTCCACATTAATACATTTTCTCATGGTAAAACACTGAAATTTCAAGACTCACCTACTGTAACAACTGTCAAAACTAATACCTTCAGACATGTAAAATGTACTAGAGAAGGTGAGCAGAGATTAAATGAATGAGGAAATACTCCTGGAGGAGTATTGGAGTGGAGTAGTGGAGTGGAGGTAGCACCTGAAATTAAAATAAGAAAACAGCTGCCACTTGTATTTTAGGATGAACCTGACTTTGGAGCTAAAGAACTTTGTGAATAGTCAAGAACTCAAGAGTTAGAATTTCCCAAGATCTCCAAAGTCTGTGTTCCCATGGAAAAGGTCAAGCCTAGAAATTAATTGAGGCTGCCGTCTTCGATCCCCTCTTCTGATCCAACTGGGTTTAATTCACATGCTTTTCTGGGCACCTCTCTTGGCTCATAGTTATGTGTTAAAGCCAATGTGAAACAAACCACAAAACAAAGAGGTAAGTAAAATCCACAGTCTTTTTTTTTTTTTTTTTTTTCTCTCAAGGAGTTTCCAGTCAAAGAAGGAAGAGTAGACTGTCTTGAAGTAGATGATGAGTAGTGGCATTAGGTCCTTCCGAGTGTTCCTTCATCTGTCTTCTTGTGAATTAGAATGTGACGGACACAAACAAGAACCAAAGAACATTTTCAGTGTCTGCACACCAGATATCAGAGTGATTTTGGAGAATCTCAATTCATTGGCTCATTGATTATTTCTCCTGAAATTGTAACCTGTCAAGAGTTGATTCGATCAATTTTATATGCTAAATACATTTACAGATATTCTATATAAGCCTCAAGGTAAGTTTTTGCAACTGGCATTATCATAAACATTTAAAGAGGCCTCCTGTGTTTCAGAGTAAGGCTGCTTGCCTGGATCTACCCAGGAGGGAGGAAACAGAGTGGGGGTGTGAACAGAGCTATCCACTCCCCCACAGCTGTCATCTCTCCCTCACCCATTTCCTTCCCTGAGCTCTTTCCAGCTTTCATTTCCCTCCTTACAAGTAGCTGTTTCCCTCCTGTGCCTCTCTTGCTTGAGATTGAAGTCTCAAGCTGTACACTCACCTCACTCTGCTTCAACAGACCTGAGAGAGAGGAACAGAGGGGGAAAACAGAAAATAGCTCAGCAGATGTTTCCGGATAAATGTGTGTGTTTTTTTTTTTTAAGTGTAAGTTGCTAATGCGGAGGTTTATTTTGGGGCCTGCCAGTGTTAGCAGATGTTTGAGAGGACAAGTACCTGCTTAGACAATTATACATAGAAATTGATAGGTTTGCACAAAGAGTCAATCTTTTTAAAAAGATAGTAGAATAGGATTTCTTATTCTAGGGTAAGATTTGGCATGCTTATCCTAGATTGGTTCTGGGAGACTGATTTGAACTCTGTATTTATTGCTGAACATTTGTACTTACAGAAAAAGGGGCCATAGCAAAGGGGAAGTAGAAATAGCCTCTGCCTGCAGATGCAGAGCCTAGAGAATATAATTAGGGAACACAATGCCTAGATACCCTGACACTCAGACGTTGGAGCTCCGATTAATTGCATCTATGTTGTTTTTGGATATAAATATTTACACTTCATTTCTCATTAAAATTCTGCTTCTTAAAATATTAAGCCCAAACCTCTGATTGCTGGATAATTAATGGCAAAATAACGCATCAAGACTTTCAGGAAACTGAAGGTGTGCAGTTTTCACTTTGGATATTCTCACAGCAGGGAAGGAAGATGCCCAGCGATGCCATTTAGTAAACAGTCCCCGCACATCCACCAATGGGTAAGGACCTACGTACTGGGATTCAGAGATAAGTGGAGCTCCAGCTTTCAACAGCCTAAATCTCATGAATATCCTGTTACAAAGCTGATAAATCCCAAAGACTTCACAGAAAAATTTCCCTCTGAGTGGGAAGAAGTTGTAAGAATAAACCTCAGACGAGTGTAAGGACTACCTGGGCCTACATGAGGAGAGTGTGCCCAGGAAATGGTCCTTTGAGAAACCGTAAGCATGATAATTGGAGGTTTAGAAAGGTTCTGACATGATGTTCTTCAAGATCAGTAGGCATCAGTGGGCAGGAAGGCACTTCTGTTGGGGCTTGATGGCTGGTGGGGCAGGGGACAGGGGGTACCTCCAATGGGCAGCCATAGTTGAGGCCTACTCAAATACTACAGCTCTGATGGCCATCTGTCCACAGGGACATCTGACATTCTTTACTGGACTTGTATCATTTCTCTGTGTCTTCTGCCACTTTTCCAGCGAACATCATAACCCTGTATCCTCAATGTGTGAGTCTTCTCAGTTGAGTGACTATATCACTATACCTTGGCTTAAAGTATCTTAGCATTTGCCATTGCTGGTAGGCTGTATTCTATCAAAGTACCCACCATCTGGCTCCTCCCTGCATCTCCAGGCTCATTTCCAGTGGTTTCTTCGTGATAATACTGACATCAAAGGTCTACAAATGGGCCAAGCTACTTTAAAATCCCATATTTTGCAGATGCTGGAAAGCCTTTGTTCCTGAGTTTTACTTCAGACCTATAAACTGTGATTGAACACTATGTTATCTGGTGTCTCCTGGTTCGAGATGACCTTCTTGACACATTGTCTTTCCAGCGTGCCAGTACTTACACTACTACTATTATTCTCTTGTGGCATCGCCATGTAGACTGGTATGCCTGTCCCCCAAAGTAGCTGTGACTCCCACAAGGGTAGGAGCATACCATACTGATTTTCACAGTTCCTCCCCCAGCATATACCTTGGCACACAGTGAGGACTCATGGCATGCCATTTGTCTTACTTCCTAAGTGTGAACGCTTCCCTTTGGAGGGACATAGTTACTCAACTGAGAAGACAAAACTAGCCTCAATACCATGATAAGAGTATTGGTTCATGTGAGTGGGAAGCACTGGGGTGGTATGACCTGATCTAAGAATTCATGTCAGAACTTGACATCTCTTGGCTGTGGTTCTATTTCTTTCTGAGAACTGGCTTTATTTGCCCATAATTCATATGGGCTTTTGCCAAGTAGTGGCTGCTTGATGTTCTGGGATCACATCCTTGACTACATAAACTAAAAGAAAAGAGACAACATTTCTATCTAGTGGCCATATATAAATTCCCCAGGAGGAATTCTGATTGACTAGAATGGGGTCTAATGCTCATCCCCAGCCTCACTGAGGTTAGGCGGATAGGGTAATGTGGTTAGGGTGAATGCCCTGCTCACCCCAATAGTTATAGGGTGCTGTGATTGTCAGGCACACCTAAATCACACAGAGTAGGGCAGGGGCAAAGAGAGAAAGGTAATGAGTGGGGCCAGAAGAAGCCAAGAGCACATCTTCAACAGGCAAAAACAACAGTGGTTTTCTCTAACTACCTGGTCTACTGGCCTTCGCAGAGTGTATGACTCACAGTGAGTCCCTAACGAGTGAATAAGCTTCAGTTCACTTACTCCTTTTAACCCATCAGTGACTTGTACAATTACACAGAAAGTGTCTTGCCTTATGTGTTTCATGATTGGAAGCTCATTTCTCTGAGACCCAGACATTCTTCAGGCTCAAAACATACTGCATTCAGTTTCCAACATAAAATTTTCATTTATATTAAGAGATTCTCAATCCAGCAATCCAGTCAGGCTACTTTTAGACTTCTGCCCACAAGCACTGGCATCAATCTGTTTCCAACAAAGTGTTGTTTGCTGTGATAATCTCACCTCCATCAGACGCTCCAAACTTTAACTCCTTGTTTTTAAAATCATGTAGAGGAAGCTCAGGAAAGATAAGGCCCCGGGCTAAGGGAAGCTGGCAACACGATGCCAGAGGAAGGCAACTTGTGTGGGAAATTTATATTTGGTTTTAAGTGTAACTTTGATACCAACTCACCTTGAGTGTGACACTTCACCTCTCTCAGCCATTATTTTATCTATAAAAGAGATTAGATCAGATGATTTATTGGTGTCTTTCAGCATTAATTCTCTATACACCTATGAAGATTCTTATGTCAAAAACAAACTTTGAGCAACCATGACTTCATCCAAGCCACCGGAACCCAAAACACAGCATCATTCATCAAGACTAACCATCCAGTGAACACATGACTTAGATTTGTGCAACCAAATTATTAGACTTTGACAAAATTTCCAAACAATATGTTTCCTTTAACGATTTCCAACCCCTCCCGAAAGAGCTAATTTGTTATTCTCCAAAAATCGTGTTTCCCTTTTGACTTTTACTAAGTTTTTTCTTACACCAGTAAAGCTCTACTTAAGCTCTTTCGCCTGCCTGTTCCTCTCCTACCCACCCCTGAAGGTCCAAGTAGATCATACGTACTCTGTAAAGTTTTCCTACTTCCCACCTCATCTCCTTTCTTCAGAATGCTTCTCTCCATTTTTCCCTGAGCTCTGATAGCTCTTTGTTTATATCTTTGAATAAAAGTGAACATCACCCACTTCATGTTACAGTAGTTGGGGGATTTCTCTCATTTCTCCCTCCGCAATGCAAGAGTCTTCCCATTAGGATAGGATGTTCTGTGCAGCTGAGAACAGGGTTAATCAGATCCTAGGACTGCTGGCTGGTCCTTTGGGGAATCATTTGGTCCTTGTGATCATCAAATTCCTAGCAGTCAAAAGAATAACCTCTGGCATGTTGGAAAGACAAAATGGTATTTAAATGAAAATACTCAGTACCATGCTTGGAGCATGGAGTGAGTGAGTTTCACTTAAGGTTAAAGTGGAACACTCACAAAGGCAATTAAAATCTTTCTTCTTTACTGCACTTTGAATACAGTTAAGATTCCTTGCTAGGGCTCCCAAGGCTGGGCATAATCTGGCTCTGCTTCTCCTCACTTTTTTGTTTTGTTTTTGTCATTGGTTTGCTTTTAACAGCTTTATTGAGATATAATTGGCATATAATAAACTGCATATATTTAAAGGTATAATCTGTTTGGTTTACATATAGATACATACACTTAGGAAAACAGCACCATAGTCATGATACTAAAATATTTACACCCCCTAAGGTTTTCTTTCCTTCCTTTTGCAATTCTTTCTGCCAACACCTTTGCTGCCACATCCCATATTCAAGCAGCTACTAATCTGTTTTCTGTTAACTATACATTAATTTCCATTTCTTTGAAATTTATATAAATGAGATTGGCCTATATATACTCATTTTTTGTCTGGCTTCTTTTACCCAACATATTTATTTAAAAATTTATCCCTACGCCAGAGTGTATCAATAACTCATCATTTTTTATGCTACAGTTTTTTGACGGACATTTGTGTTGTTTTCAGTTTTTAGCTATTGCAAATAAAGCTGCTATAGATATCCATATGTAAGTGTTACGGAGACATATATTTTCATTTCTTTTGGCTAAATATCTAGTAGCTGAATGGCTGGGTCATATAAGAGTAGGAGTTTAACTTTTTTGAAAAACTGCCAGACTATTTCCATTTTACACTGCCATCAGTAATATGTGAAAATTCCAGTTTTTCCACAACTTTGTCAACACTTAGAGTCATCAGTCTTTTTAATGTTAGAGGCTTTGACAGGTGTATAATGGTTTTAATTTGCATTTTTTTAGCCCCTAATGAGGAGGAGCATCTTTTCATAGACTTATGTGCTCGCCATAGGAATTCTTTGTTAATACATCTGTTCAAATGTTGTGCCTCTTTTTTTTTTTTTTAATTGAGTTGTTTGTTTTCATATTATTGAGCATTAGGAGTACTTTGTATATTTAAGATACAAGTTAATATCAAATATATGCTCTGCAAATATTTTTTTCCCAGTCCGTGGCTTGTCTTATTCCATTAACAGTATCTTTTGAAGAGCAGATTTTACTTTTAATTAATTCCAATTTATCTGTTTCCTTTTATGAATTATACATGTAGCTCTCTGTATCTAAGAAGTTTTGCATAACCTAAGGTTATAAAGGATGTGTTCGATCTTTTCTTTTAGAAATTTTACAGTTATGTGTTTTATATTTAGGTATATGATACATTGTGACTTAATTTTTGTATATGGTATGACGTATTGATGAAGATCATTTTTGCATGTGTATATTCTGTTTTTCCAGTACCATTTGTAGAATTTTTTTCTTTCTTTATTGAATGTTTTCCCAACTTTGCAAAACAGAAATTTTGTGTACACCTACGTCTGAATTCTCTATTGTGTTCCACTGGTAAATTTGTAAGTTTTTAAACTAATTCCATACTGTGTTTATTACTCTAGCTTTATAAGAAGAGCAGAATAAATCCTAAAATAAAGTACTCTTTGTCTTCCAGCTTGGCCCTTTTTCAAAGCTCTTTTGCTATTTAGATTGTTTGCATTTCCATGTAAATTTGAGAATCAGTTTGTCAACTTCTACAAAAAGTAAAGCCTCTTGGGGTATTGATTAGGATTACGAGAAGAAGCCACAGACATTTTGTGCACACCAACTTCTTAATAATATAGAGCCTCCTTACACATAAACACAACATATCTTCCCATTTATTTAGGTTTTCCTTCATTTTTTCAGTAATATTTTATAGTTTCCAGTGTACAGATCTATCGTGCTCTTTCCCAGGAAAAAGAAATACAGTTGATTTCTGTACATTGATCTTTTATCCTGCAAAATTACTAAATTCACTTAGTTTTAGTGGTTTTGTGTTTTAATAGATCCATTGGATTTTATACTTAAGTAATCTTATCATAAGTAAATAAGGAAAATTTTACTACTTCCTATCTAATGTAAATGCTTTATTTACTTTTCTAATCTGGTAGCAAGGGCTAAATAAACCTTTGGAAGATACAACAATGTAGGATACAAATGGTAAGGTTGGACAAAGGGGTGAGATATCCTGATTGTTTGGAGGAAAGCATTCAGGCTTCCACCAGTAAGTGTGATCCTAGATGTAAAGGGTTTTTGTAGATACTTTCTATCAGATTAAGGACATTTCTTTCTATTCTCAATTTTCTGAGAGTTTTTTAAAGGCATGAATATTGGATTTTGTCAAAATGTTTTTCTGCACATACTGATATATGATTATATGAATTTTCTTCCTTTGGTTTGTTATATGATAAACTATAGTGATTGATTTTCAAATATTAAACAAACTTTGTATTCCTAGGGTAAAGCCCCTTTTGTCATGACACACTATCCTTTTTTTGTATTGTTGGTTTTGATTTGCTAAAATTGGTTTCGAATTTTTGTATTTATGTTTATGAGTGGTATTGTTCTATAGTTACATTTTCTTTTCTCTTTTTTTAAAGATTTTATTTATTTATTTGACAGAGAGATAAGAGTGAAAAGCTACACACAAACAAGAGGAGCAGGCAGAGGGAGGGGAAGAAGTAGACTCCCTGCTGAGCAAGGAGCTCCATGCAGAGCTTGATCCCAGGACCCTGGGATTGTGACCTGAGCCTAAGGTAGCCCCTTAATAGACTGAGCCCCCCAGGTGCCCCTACAGTTTCATTTTCTTATAGTATGTATAACTGGGTCTTTATTGGTAAAATGTTGGCTTCAAAGAAAGAACTGAAAGATATTCTCTTCAGTTTTCTAGAAGAGTTTGAGTGGAATTGTTTTTATTTCTTCATTGAATATTTGGGGGAATTCACCAGTGAAATTATCTGGACCTGGGGATTTCTTTGTAGAAAGCTTTTCAGTAAAGTTAAAAGTCTTTAATAGCTGTATTAATATCCATGCAATCTATTTTTGAGTATGCTTTTGTTGTGTTTTTCAAGGAATTTCTCCATTTCCAGCTTATCAAGCTTATAACCATAAAGTTATTTAAAATAACTCCTTTTAATATCTATAATATCCATAGTGATGTCACTTCTCTTATTCCTGATTTTGATAATTTGTGATTTTTCTGTTTTTTATTCTATCAATTTTCTATTCTAATAATATTTTAATGATAGTATTATTTTTAACTCTTTACTAACAATTATTATATATCTCTTCTATTTCCTTTGGGTTTAATTTTGTTTTTACTTTCTTAAAATGGAAGCTGAGTTCTCATTCTTCTTTTCAAATATATATATTTTGTGCCATAAATTTGTCCCTAAATTCTGCTTTTGATGTATCCTACAGATTTTGATTTTACTTTCACTCAGTTTAAAATATTTTTTAACTCCTTTTTGTTTTGTTATGTACATCTGTGTTAATTAGCTTTTAAATATTTAGTACTTTGCCAGATATCTTTCCCTTATTGATTTTTATTTTAATTCCATTTTATTTAATTCTCTGTCAAAGAGAAAACTTCAAAATTGTTTTAAGTCTATTCAGATTTATTTTATGGCTCGCAATATTATTGCTAGTGTTAAATTTTCTGTGTGTACTAGACAGAATGTGTGTATATGTACTTTTTTCTGGTGGAATATTTTATTCTGGTGATATATTCTTTTTAAAAAATGTATTAATTTATTTTTAAATTTAAATTCAATTAATTGACTTATAGTGTATTATAAGTTTCAGCAGTAGAGTTCAGTGATACATCAGTTGAATTTAACACCCAGTGCTCATTACATCACATGCCCTCCTTAATGCCCATCACCCAGTTACCTCATTCCCCCCATCCACCTCCCCTCCAGGAACCCTCAGTTTGTTTCTTATGATTAAGAGTCTCCTATGGTTTGTCTCCCTCTCTGGTTTCATCTTGTTTTATTTTCCCTCCCTTCCTCTATGCTCCTTTGTTTCATTTTGTAAATTCCATATATGAGTGAAATCATATGATAATTGTCTTTCTCTGATTGACTTATTTCACTCAGCATAATACCCTCTAGTTTCATCCATGTCTGTAAATGTCAATTAGGTCGAGTTATTTTGTAGTGCTGTTCAAATTTTTTATACTTTCCTTGGTTGTCTATTTGTTTCCTGAAGGATGAATATTGATATTTCTGATAAAAATTATCAATTTCTCTATTTTTTTGCATTTTATCAATTTTGCCTCATGTATTATAAAATTCTGTTCTTTGGTGAATGAACATTTACGATTATTATATCTTCTTGACTAACTGACTCATTTATAATTATCATTACCCTGAAATCTATTTTGGTGTTGAGACCACCTGGGTAGCTCAGTCAATTAAGCATCCAACTGTTGATCTCAGCTCAGGTGTTGATCTTAGGGTCATGAGTTTAAGTCCCATGTTGGGCTCCACACAAAAAAAATGCATGAAATCTATTTTGGGGTTAATACAGCCAACCTAGCTTCTTTTGATTAGTGTTTCCATGGTTAATATTTTCCTTTTCCTTTTTTTGGGGGGAGGGGGATTTTATTTGTTCATGAGACACACATACAGAGAGGCAAAGACATAGGCAGAGGGAGAATCAGGTTCCCTAAAGGGAACCTGATGTGAGACTGGATCCCACTGCATCCCACTGGCCCTGAGCCAAAGGCGGATGCTCAACTAATGAGCCACTGAGGTGCCCTGGCATATCTTTTTCTACCTTTATTCTTATAATTTATTTGTGTTTCTGTATTTCAGGTCCATTTCTTGTAGAAAGCACATAATTGGGCTTGGCTTTGTCCTATCCCACTCCGACAATCTCTGCCTTTTGACTGGGGTGTTTAGACTATTTACATTTAATATGGTTATTGATATAGTCACATTTAAGTGTATGATCCTGCTATTTGTTTTTTATTTTTCTCATGTGTTCTCTATTCCTCTTCTTTTGACTTCTTTTGAACTAATTGAATTCACTTTATGATCTCATTTATCCTTTGTTGTCTTATTACCTGTACCTCTGTGTTATTTAAATCATTGCTTTATGATTTGTAGCATATATTTTTTTAAGCTATCACTGTCATCTTTCTGATCACTATTATCACACATCACTGAGTGTAAGAAACTTAAGCAGTATACTTCCATGGCTTTGATGATATTTTTATCACACATTTTACTTTACATATAATACACCAAATACGTGCTTCTTATTTGTGTTAAGCAATTATCTTTTGATACTATGCAAACAATGGGAAATAATCTTATGTAATTACCCAAGTAATTACTAATTCCAATGCTTCTAATTCCTTTGTACACATGCATATTTCCATCAGGTATCATTCATCTTCTGCCTAAAAAACATCTTTTAAGATTTCTTATAGAATGGATCTACTGTTTTGTATATTTTACCTTCATTATGTTACAGATATTTTGGCTTTGCAAAGGATTCTAGGTTAAAAGGTGTATTTGCTTGCTTTTCACTACTTTAAAGACATTACCCAACTGCTTTTACACATACTGCTTTCAATGAAAAATATGCTATTATCCTTTATTCCTGGGAATATAATATATTTTTCTCTATCCACCTTAATTAAATTTATTTATTTATTTTTATTATTTATTTATTTATTTTTGCTTTACTACTGATTTTGAGAAATTTCATTATTATGTGATTTGTTACAGTGTTTTTCTTCATGCTTCTGTGTTTGAGTCTGATTGCTTTTCTTGAATCTGTGGGTTATAGTTTCCATAAAATTGGAAAAACTGGTATTTTTCTCTCAAACACACCCAAAGGCACACACACACACACAAACATACACACCCCTCCTCTTTGGAAATCTCAATATTATACACATTAGTCCAATAAGAACATTTTCTACAAGTCACTAAAGCTTTGCTTATCATTTTATTCTATTTTTTTTCTCCATGCTTCATTTTGATAGTATTTTATTGCAAGACCATCTCTAACCACACTAATAAAGCAGAACATCCCCACCACTAAGTTATCCCTAGCCAATGTTGAGCTTTTTTTTCGTCTAATTTTTACTTTTCTTCTTTATTAATCTCCATTTACATTTATTTAATTGACTTTTTTACACTAAATATATGTTGAAAGAAGGGCTATGTCAAATATTCAAAGAATAATTGAAAGTAGGTTTATAATAGGTGCATGGAGAAAATTAGACAATTTAGAAGTGACTTACAAGGAAATTTGCCTATTTGACATAGCAAAGGGGCCAAAAGTAAGACAGTTCTAAGATTAGTTAATTCAGTGTCTCAGTGACATCAAGATTTCAGTTTCATTCTGCCTTTCTGCCTGTCAACCCTAGTGTATTGGTTGATTATCTTAGCCAGCTTCCCTTATTTTCCCAAGATGCTTGCTATAATTTCAAGTAGTACATGCAAATAGCTTTCAGAGATTATAAAGGAATAATATTTTCCTACACCTCTTTGTAGAAGTAGAGAAAACTGGCCCCAGATCTTCTCAACAACCTCACCTTGGGCTGATGTTGATACTATTTCCAAATTAATTAATGGCAGTGGGAAATGGAAATTGCTGATGTTGGTTTAATCTAATCAAGGTGATACCTTTTTCCCAGACCTTTCCTCTTTGTCCCTGGGTATTACGGAGGGTCTTTCCTCCACCTCTTCCAAGCACTTAGCTGCCTGAAATTGTGAAGTGTGGAGTTCCATTAGAAAGGAAGATGGGAAGTATGTAGTTAGGTAGGCTGCCACAAATTATCTTACTAGGATGAGAGTATGCAATTCAAACATTTCAATAAACTTATTTTAGTTTCTCTAGCTAATCTCTCAAGTGATTCAAATATTTTCCACAGTGTGAGACAAGCCTCCTGATGTCAGCTGAGTTGAGCATAAGGTTTTTTAGCTTGTATTCCTAGTCTTTTGCTTTTTCTAACATCTCCAATTCTCGGCCTTCCTTCCTGGTATCTTGCCCACCCTGCTGATGCACATTGTCAACTGAAAATACTGTTGCCACAAACTTCCAACAAGCTGGCAATAGGATTTCTGAAGTAGAAACATATTTCATTTTTTTTCTTTTAAAAATGGAAATTTAATCATAGTACATTTCTTGTCATGATACATCCATTCAAAAATATTTACAGCTGATTCTATTTACAGTGAATCCACAAATCTCACCAAAATTTTTCATCAAAGGGATAGTGCTATACTTCATTCATATTTTGTGCAACCTTGTACTCAGAATTAAAATTACATTATTTTACTCCAGGGAAGACACCTAGAAATTACCTATTCATTTCTTGTGTTGAAGATGTAGAAACTGAATCTGAGGAAATTAATTGATTTCATCAAAGTTATATATAGTGGTGTGCTTGATTCCACTCATATCAGCTTAGGGGAGCTAACTGTGGGCATCTGCTCCTAACTCCACCATCAGTGATATCAAATTGATAGCTCGAGATTGGCTGTCATATTTACACCAGGGATATTGGCAATATCCTACAAATCAGGGTCTTTTTTTTTTTCTTTTCTTAAATGCTGATTGTTAGACATTAACCAACACATCACATAATCAGTAAGATACAGAGCAAGATCTAGGGTAGTAGAACTGAAAAAAATAAGAATATTAAAACCATATACTATTACATGTTAATATTATTAATACCTAGTTTTGCTATCATTATTAACATCTCCTGACTCAGACTCTAGTCTTTTTTTTTTCCCACAAAATTATGATGGTTTTTAGTTTTTATAACTCATTCATATCTACCCTTCTCCCCAGTTTGATGGATTCATTTGTCCTTGGATACATTTGGATTGGATGGTATTTCTGTCAGAATTTTAAAGATGAGTAACAGAAAAAAGACCCTAATGAAGGCAGAGAAGGAAATGATAAGGATATATGCTCACTCATGGAATTAATAAAGGATGCTGAATAAACTTAGAGGATGGGCAGGAACCAAACGGACCTGGCTGCAGAGGCCTGAGTTGAAGTCGTGCCTATAGGACGGTCTGGTTATGACATTGTCATTGGTTCTACTGCAACTGTTGTGAAACACTGTGCCTATTTTATGAACCACAGAAAATAATTTCTGCATAGTCTATGCTTCTAATAACTTAATATTTAAACTCTGCTTCTAATAATGCAATTTTTAAACTCTGTTAGAACCATGTGATTGGGGGATCCCTGGATGGCTCAGTGGTTTGGTGCCTGCCTTTAGCCCAGGGCATGGTCCTGGAGTCCCAGGATTGAGTCCCCACATCGAGCTCCCTGCGTGGAGCCTGCTTCTCTCTCTGCCTATGTCTCTGCCTCTCACTCTGTGTGTCTCTCATGAATAAATAAATAAAATCTTAAAAAAAAAAAAGAACCATGTGATTGGTTGAGACTAGACCATGCTGTTGGTATGGTATAGGAATCTTGTTTTGCCTCAACTTCCATTGTAAGAGCTGGGAAATTGCCTTCCACAAAAATAATTCTCAGTGGCAAACTCACACCAAAGTAGGAACGAAATTTGGTTAGTGTGCGGCAAGAGTGAAAACAAAAACCAAACAAATGTTCCCTACCATTGTCACTATTTAAAACTGGAAAAAAAAAAAAAGAGTGCACTTACTACATGATGATATGAGGATGGGAGGTAGCAAATACAGGTGTAGAGAAAGGCAAATGTTAGCTGTGGTAGTCATGAAGCCCCTTGAGATGGGCTGACCATGCTGAATTTATTGTAGTTTTTGCATGCAGCTTCTGTCCTAAAGAGGTTCATCCAGGAAGTGAAAATTTTCACATTTATGTAAAGAGAGAAATGGCTCAGCTATAAGATTAAAAATGGATTCCAGAATAGTGATAAACAGCTTAGCTAGTTGGAATCAGGAAAGCAAAAAAGTGAAAGTTAGAGACACAGAATTCTTGGGAAGACACATATTAATAAACATATAGCCATGAAAAACAAGGATGTCTGTGTCTCATGTTAATAATTCCCACCAGAAAATATTCACTTCAAAGAACCACTGCATAACCAGGTAAGTATGATGATTCACCTAGAACATGAGAAGTTCGTATGTCTTCAGCCACCTAGTGCTTTGCTAAGAGGCCCATGACGGACATAATCATGGTGGCAGGAATGCAGGCTATGCATTGAGCCAGGTAACATGGATTCTTACCACACGTACTAGTCTCTTTAGCTATTGTATGCCCAAACAGCAAAGATGAACTTTAAATCCTCAATATGGCTCTATCCCTTGAGATGTCCAGCCTGCTACTTGGTACTCGGTTATGTTGGAACCAATGGTTAACAGGGCAGCAATTTGTCTTTACTAGAATAGTAAATCAACATGAATTTGCCTTCCTCCACTTTCATATCTGTGCCAAAAGCAATTTCCAAAGCTGTTGAGTATTTGCTTAATAAACATGAGATCTTGCATTGCACTGGCTCAGCCAAGGGATTCATTTTATTGAAAAGAAAGTGCAACTACAGATGCACATAAAAGATATTCGCTGACTCTACCGCATCCTTCATCACCCAGAAGCAACAGCCTGATAGAATGTTGGAATAGGATTTTGATGGATTCTTATCTCACATTTCGATCTTTCAACAATTTGAGTTTATCTTTGTGTGTGGTATAAGAGAATGGCCCAGTTTCATTTTCTACATGTGGCTGTCTAATTTCCCCAAAACCATTTATTGAAGAGACTGTCTTTTTTTCCACTGGATATTCTTTCCTGCTTTGTCAAAGATGAGTTGACCATAGAGTTGAGGGTCCATTTCTGAGTTTTCTATTCTGTTCTATTGATCTATGTGTCTCTTTTTGTAGTACCATACTGTCTTGATGATCATAGCTTTGTAATACAGCTTTATGAATGGATAAAGAAGATGTTATGTGTATACAAACACACACACACACACAATAGGATATTAGCCATCAGAAAGGATGAATACCTACCATTTACATTGATGTGGATGGAACTGGAGGGTATTTTTTTTTAAAGATTTTATTTACTTATTTATGAGAGACAGAGAGAGAGAGGGAGGCAGAGACACAGGCAGAGGGAGAAGCAGACTCCATGCAGGGAGCCTGACGTGGGACTCGATCCCAGAACTCCAGGATCACCCTCTGAGCCGAAGGCAGACTCTCAACCGCTGAGCCACCCAGGCGTCCCGCTGGAGGGTATTATGCTGAGTGAAATAAGTCAATCAGAAAAAGACAATAATCATTTGGTTTCATTCATATGTGGAATATAAGAAATAGTGAAAGGGATCATAAGGGAAGGGGGGATAATTGAGTTGGGAAAAATCAGAGAAGAAGGTAAACCATGAGAGACTCTAAACTCTGGGAAACAAACAAAGCGTTGTAGAAGTAGAGTTGGGTAGGGGGATAGCATAACAAGACGATGAGCATTAAGGAAGGCATATGACAAGATGGACATTAGGTGTTACACTATATGCTGGCAAATTGAATTTAAATTTTTAAAAATTAAATTAAAAAAAGAAACTCAACCAAAAAATAAAAAAGGAATGTTGGAATAACCTATAAAAAGCTCAGCTAAAACACCATTTAAGGACAACATCTTGCACATTGGAGTGCTATCCTTCAAGTTATGGTACATACTTGGAAACAATGATTGATTTATAGTAATTTGTCCTCAATAAACAGAATTCTCACACTCAGGAATCTATGAGTAAAAGTAGAACTGGCTCTTCTTCCATGATTCCCATAAGCCAGTTGCAAACTCTGATCAAGCTATGACTTCCATCTGTTCAATTTGGACTCTTCAAGCATGGACAGTCAGGAAAAAGTGTTATCATACTGATTGGGTTGACTCTCCCAGATTTCAGAGGGATTAAGTTCGCTACCATATAATGGACTCAGGGATTCAAAATCACTCAGGATTCAAAGAGTCATATTTAGCTGGTTTTGTGCCTTGTGATAACAAGTTGTAGCAAATGTGGCCAATATGCCCAACAAGGGTGAGGCCTAATAGGATTGAAGATCTGGATTGCTCTAACATGCACGTACCTTAGAGAATCTGAAGTGTTGCTGGCTGAGAGTGGGAAAAATACAAGCTGTGTAATGAAAGAGGGAGATGATGAATCTCAAATGCAGCCTCAGGTGCACCTGCAGTGGTGTGGCTCCCTTGCTTTTCCAGCTAGCTACTATGAGGTTTTAGAGGTTTTTGTGTGTTTGTTTGTTTTGTAAATTATTCTTCAGCGATTATTTCTGCCTACCACTAGGAAGAATCAGTGACAAAAAGGACTTCAAATGAGGATGATCAGAGCTGAACACACAAAAGGTAGTAGATGCCTATGGTTCTGTGTCCCATTTCTTCTGATTTCATACAGCCCTAGTGGATGGCTCCATGCATACTTACCATGTGCCACCTCAAGCAAAAGCTTCAACATCTGCTTTCTGCCCTAGAGCTTTTTCTAATGTCATCTTAACCCACATTCAGGGAAGGCCAAAAATGCAAGAACTTATGCATGGGATCCCTCAACCACTGGGGCGTGAGACTGATAGATCAATGTTGCAAACTCATTCTTGGAGAGACAATTCTGAGAGGATTCTATGTGGCCCACAGCACAACTTAAACCCAGTTTTCATTCTGATAACCAGTTTAATAATGCACACTCCATGCACACCTTGCTGGGTCAGTCAGTAGAGCATGCAACTCCTGATCTTGGGGTTGTGAGTTCAAGTCACGTGTTGGGTGTAGAGATTACTTTAAAAAAATTAAGGGTCACCTGAGTAGCTCAGTCAACTAAGCATCTGCCTTTGGCTCAGGTCATGATCTTGGGGTCCAGGAATGGAGCCCCACATTGGGAGTCTACTCGCCCCTCTACTTTTCTACTCTGCTCAGGCTCTATCTCTCTCAGAAAAATAAATAAAGCCTTTAAAATTTTTAAAAAATAAATCTCATACTCAGGTAACATTTTCACTTTCAATATTTCACTCCTAAATTCTGGAGTCACTTCTCAACAATATAATCTGCACCCAAATTATTGTCTCAGGCTCTATTTTAAGGGGAATCCAAACTGAGAGAGTAGGGAGGCTGAGATAGTTATCCTATTGTTGTTTGGTGAGCATAAAACTTAGTAACCTTCTGGCATCACAGCCCAGAGCACCTTTTGCTATCTACAGTTCATGGGATTCCACATTTAGCATCTCCTTCTCTAGATCACAATAATGAATACCTTCTGTGTAGTTGACATATTCCAACTATAAGTTTTAAATAGTACAATGTTTATAGATCACTTAATCCGGTGCCTGATGCAAGGCAAGCATTCAATGCATGCTACTGGCAATGGTGATTACTATTAGTACCATTATGATTGTAATTTCACTAATTGATCTACTGTTAATTCTGTTCAACTTGAAGATTATTTTTTTACTTAGTTTGTTACTTAATTTCTTTCTTATTTAAAAGATCATTTGAGAATAACACAATTGCCATCAGCTAATTAAGCTAATGCTTAAAATACCTACTTTTCAAGATAATTTTGAAATTAGTGTATATAATGACTAAAACGGGGTCGAACATGTGGTGCCTTTCCAATAATGCTTTTTTTCCCTTCTACTGCTATTATCTATTACTGTCACTATTGTCAATAGTACAATCGGTACTATCATTATTCTTTCCATGGAACAAAAAAATCAGTGTAAGAACAGAGATTCTACTTTTCTCTGCTTCACATATTTTGACCCTATTAAATTTGAGAGTTTCATTTTCATTAACTTTAGTTGCTCAATAATTCATTTTCATCAAATATGGCAAACCTGACCAAACAGACAAATAGAAGATGGCATTTGCAATTTGTGTGCTCTTTTCTCAAAGCCACCAGTAAAAAGGGCTTTCTAGAATTTATTGGATTTACAATTGGGACTCATCCATATGACAATATAGCATGCAAGGACCATCATTGATTGAGTGCCAACTCAATGGGCTGGGCTGGGCATTGGCTTATGACAGTCCAGGACCATCCTCTCTGACTTCTCATCATTGATCTTTATTCATAGGTGAAGCACTAAAGGCACAGAGATGGTCAATCACTCACACAAAGTTATGGATTTTGTACATGACAAGAATACCTCCCTCAGATCAAATTCATGGGTGTTATTTACTATATATTTTATTCCTAATACAGAGACCATATGTACGTTTCAGAGAAAGAAAGGTATCTCTACTCTGAACTCTGATCAAGAATAGGAACTTTGAAGGTGACATTCAGACCCAGAGGCATATCAGAATTTTACAGCTTGCCTACATCCTAGTTAGTAACTGCTCTCACTGTGTCTTTTGAATAGCCTATTTTGGCCCCAAACCATCAGAAAATCTGAAATAACTGAACCATGTAACAAGAGCTTATAAATTTTTTTTTTTAAAGAAAGAAAGAAACCCTTTCAGAGACAGGTGCCCTCCCTCTGATTGTACAACTTGCAAAACCTCTCAACTCCAAAGGGGGAATTCCACAAGGGCTCTCAGTACCTGAGGCAGGTGGGGGGCAGAATCAGAAGCTCAGGTCAGCTCTTCTTTCTGCTTCTGCTTTTATCTCTCCTGGTGACTCATCCTGTAATGTGAGTCAAATAAACTCACCAAGGGTTTATTTTTACTCTTTGTTTTTGACTTGGTCTGGTAGATCCTGTTCACTCAGATACACACATTAATAAAAGGCCAATTTTAAGCTCCATTTTTGCAAAAATCATGATGTCACACAAAAAGTACAGATTTTAGAGTTGCAAACTTGCATTCAGTTCCTGCTCTGCCACTTTCTATCTGTGACCTTGAGTCCATTCCCTAGCCTCTTTGAACTTCAACTATGGCCTTGCTTAAGGGAGATGAAATGTATTTTGCAGGGTTATCACGAGAACTTAATGAAAAGAAAAAAAATCCCAGTGGAGTTCCAGATTCTCAGCGTGATATAAAGTGACTATTCATTCCCCTCATTTATTTCCCGTCTTCTCTAAGTTTGACTATAATTTGATGGGACTTATTTTGGAAAAGGTAATAATAGAGGTAGAGGCAAAAAACCTGAGCTCCCATTCACTCTCTGGCCTTTCCTAGCCACAATCTGTTCACATGATTAGATGGTATGATGCACTTGAAAGCACAGAGAATGGCTACTTTGCTCTCCTGGAATCTTGAGCGACCTTTTCACCTGTTCATAGCCCAGTTGTCTGGGGAATAAGGGATCATGAGGCCATCAGGCATGGTAACAAATAGCTCAGATTCTGGCTGCCATACCCAGCTCAGACATTAAATGTCTTTGTGACCTGGGGCAAGAGGTGTGGCCTCTCTGAATTTTGGATGCTCATTTATAAAATGGGATTAATAACAGTACCTATGTCAAAGCGCTGTGGTGAGCACTAAGTGACACGGAATTAAAAAAGCACTGCCTGACAATAGGAATTATACATGCTAGCTATCATTATTTTTAATTTCTTTATGGGAATTTTCAGTTCTAGATGGCTTTTTACCTGTTCATTCATGTGTCAATAAACTTACTAGTTCACTTAATCATTTATTCAAGAAGTATTTCTGGGGATCCCTGGGTGGCGCAGTGGTTTAGCGCCTGCCTTTGGCCCAGGGCGCGATCCTGGAGACCCGGGATCGAGTCCCACGTCGGGTTCCCGGTGCATGGAGCCTGCTTCTCCCTCTGCCTGTGTCTCTGCCTCTCTCCGTCTCTCTCTGACTATCATAAATAAAAAAAAAAAAAAAAAAAAAAAAGAAGTATTTCTGGAGTGATTGCTATGTTCCAGGCACTGCTGAAACTTTAGAGAAGTGTATGACATGGATCTTGTCCTAAGTATCTCACAGTCTATATTAAAGAGCCTGGCAGACGAACCCTCAGGTACACAACACAGCTAGGTCCGAAAGATGGAGGTATGTAAGGGGTGCAATGAGAACACCTGAATTTAGAGGGTAAATAAGTAGAAACATGAGCCTCCATTTTCCATCAATACCCATTACCACATTGAGTGATATTTTAGGAGCTGCTGAAGATGAGCTCATATGTCAGAACTTCTCATGATGAAAATGGCTCCAATTTATATTTCATGGTAGCTTCCAATAAGCCAATGTGCCGATGAAACTAACAATGTTAATAATAGGATGTTTCAATTTTCTTGGTTTCCATTGGTTTAGCAAAATCCTTACTCTAGGAAAGATATTTTATCTGCTTGGGAACACTTCTATGGCTACTTCTACTAGGAAGAAGTGCCACGTCTGCAGCCAGGATGAAGCAATTTGCAGTCATCAGATCCCATTTTGGAAAGAATTAGAAAGAAGAACAAAATCATTAGCAGAGGGAATTCCTCTAGGAAAATTTAGAGAAGATGGATAGTGAGGTTCTTTTAAAAGGTAAAATAGTCAGAAGTGAGTTTTGTAATGTTTTAAATCATGCATAAGGGTACATTTTCTTCCATTTTGCTAACTCTGAAACAAAAAGAGCACTGGGCAGAGAGTCAGATTTGAGCCTTAGCTTCATCTCTAATTAGTGATGTGCTCTTGAGCAAGCCAGAACCATTCTGAGTCTCAGTGTCCTCATTTATTTTTTAGAAATGGATGATTATGGGATAATTAATGCTTAGAAAGAACTCTGCAGAGTCACTGACCAATAAGAACATTTAGTAAATAATATCCATTAATGATAATGATGATGATGATAAGTAATAATTAAAAAAAAATCCTTGCTGCTCATTTAAAATGAAGCCTGTCAAGAAATCTCGTTGCAAGCTGCACCAGCATGTGATTATAAATTGGGTTATGAGACTGGGAACCTAGAATATATCTATGAGATAATGGCCCAAGAGGAAACCAGAGAGTGAGACTTTAATACTTTCATTAGGAGGAGAAGCAGCTTAAGCATGTAAATATCCCCCACGGACCATAGGAAGACTTTATGAAATTGAGAAGCATTAGAGAAAAATATGGGACTTGAAAAGCTACCTTTGTGTCCCCTAGAACTTGTGTGTATTTTCCATCTGTTACTGCCTTAGGCAGATGAGTATTGGGATACCTCAGTCAGCCAAAGGCTGTTCATGGAGGGCTTCCACTAAATTAGTGGGGGGATCTGGGACAGTAACTTTCATCCGATATAATATAAAACTCTCACTGATGTGCCAGTCAATAAGTTTCCATATAAAAATTCAGGGTGGTGAAAATTGATTATGATACTACTAGGAGGATGCCTTCCAGGTAAAACATGAAGCTGAGCTGGTTGAACAATATAGAGAAGCACAAACTACAACATGCCTTTGGAAAGAGGTAAAAAAATCAAAGCATGATTAGCTGATACTAGAAAGCACAAGAATTTCAGCTAACAAAATGTAATACGAGATGAGTGAGGACAGGGCAAGACTTTTCTACAGCAGGAGCCTAGTGCCAAAGAGTGATTAGGTGAACAGAATGGAAGTCAGGTGCCAATTACTAGAGGTGGTTTTGTAATTATTGATAACTTTTGGGTCTTTAATATCTTAACACTTAGCAGCAAAATATCTAACATGGGCAGCACTCTTCTTCCTCACAAGGGTTTCAAAGCACTGCTTTGGAAGGCACAAAGAAAGACCTCCACCATGACTCACTCCTGGTCATATCTGATCTATTAGTTGTGTAACACATTGCTTCGATAAGCAGTGGCTTATACAGCCCACATTTATTATCTTAAATTTTTTTGTGGGACAGGAATCCAGCCATGAGTTATCTAGGTCCCACACTACTGGGTATCTCAAAAGGACACAATCCATATATTGGCTGAGAGTAAAGCCCTCAGGCTTACTTGGAGAAGGAGCTTCCAAGCTCACTCTGGTTTTTGTTGGCAGCTTCCCATTCCTTGGGAGCTTTTGGCTACTTTTCTCCCTCATTTTCTTGCCACATGGCCCTTTCCATACAACATTTCTCAGCATAGTAACTTGATCCAACAAAATGAGCAAGTGACAGGATAAGAGAAAGTCTCAGTAAAAGGAAGAGAGTACTAGCAAGATGGTAGTCCATCTTTTACAACCTCATTGTAGAAGAGCCATTTATCTCTCTTGTCAGATTCTATTCATAGAAATAAATCACCATCCCACATTATGCTGGAGGGGAATATCCAAAGGTGTGAATACGGGGGTGGGGGGTGATATTTGGGAGTCATTTTAGGAGGATCCCTACTACAGCCGGTATAGGAAAGGTCAAATTTTAAGGATCTTAGCGTCCTCTGGCCTCATCTACTTTCCTTTTGCTATCCATCCCAGGATTCTGCTTCTGAAATTCTCCTTGGCCAATATCTTTTTCCCATGCCTTCTTTATTCTATGCTTCAATTTTTCTTGTTTGTCCTGAGATGCTGGTATAGTAAAAAAACAAAGTCTCTTGGAATTCCCAAAGTTGATCTAATTCTAATCCAACTATTTGCATTCTATACAAACTACAAAGCAAAAAACAAACAAACAAACAAACAAAACAATGCATTTTACTTTTTAATCCTCAATTTCTTAAACTGTTAAGTGGAGCTACAAGGAGATGTAGGGTAGTGGCTATTATAATGGAATTTGGAGTTAGGCATTCCAGACTGGATCCTAGTTGTCTGACTTCTCAGTATTATTTCACGTGCAAAAATACTTTTTTTTGGGTCTCTTTTAATTTTGTAACACTGCAAATTAGAACCTGAGACTTGGAGAAGTTATGATCTTAGCAAACCTCTTGGCCCCCAGCAAGTACCAATAGCTGGCTACTATTAATTTTAATTTTTTAAGTATTTCAAATTCATGTGAGATGGCTAAACTGGAGTGGATGAAGCTACCCAATTCAATGACTGGCTAAGTGAAGAAGTGTTTCATTAGACCCTCATAAATCATGCAGATCAGAGGTTAAGGGTGGGCTCCAGAGAAAAACTTTCTGGGCTCAAACACTGCTGTTACTGCTTCCCAGCTGTGCTAAGTAGAATAGGTAAGAGCGTGAGCTGTGGAGCCCAGATTTCCAAATTTGAGTGCTGGTTCTGTCACTCACCAGCTGAGTGACTGTGGGAAAGGTACTTAACATCTTGGTACCTCAGCTTTTTCATCTGTAAAATGGGGAGACTAGCCCTTAACCCTTTGGTTAGTCTTCAGCATGACAAAGACAGTACTCCTGAGCCCTTCATAGAATGAATGACTTAAAAGAATAATCACATGTGGCCATTACTATTCCTCTTTAACTCACAATGATCCATGGTTGTATGAACATTTGCAAACCTTGTTTGTAGACTTGTGGTCCACTCTCCTAATTATGTGACACTCGATAAGCCACTTGCAATGCCTGTGCCACAGTTTCCGTGTCTACCAAGTTGAGTCAATTTCTTTAGCAATAATTAGGGTTATAGTCTGCTCTGGAGACGAATAAATAACTTTCTTTAATTGTCCCCCTCCCTCCCTCCCTTCCTTTTTTCCATGTATGTGGAGTCTAAAACTGAAATATGTGGACAATAATGATGTAATTTTTCCAACATGGATCAAGACAACACTTGACTCTACTAGAGATTTTTCTTTTATAATTAATGGAATGTTTCTTATGTATTATGAGTTATGTCAATCTTTTTGGGGGGATGCTTTGATTTATCACAGCAATTCGCATGTTACCCTTGGTTTTCAGATGAGAAAGCTGAGGATTCAAGGATGTTATTAACATGCTCAAACACTCATGCAGGGAAGCCAATTCTCCATGTCTTCAACTACTCAGTGACACTCTTTCAGAGTTCTCTTTTCCTAAGTGTTTTGGGAAGTATGTTGCCGATGGTCATAGAAGCCTCTCTCGATATGCCACACCTAAAAATGTTTGATAAAATATAAGAAATAGTTAAAGATGCATGGATGAGTGATATCTGAGTGAGAGAATGGATCTCTAGTGTATGCAGGTGATAAGAAAGGTTGCATCCAGAGGATAAAGACAGCTCTCCTTTGTTGACCTGTAGGCAGACAATGATTCCATGAATACCCGGTGACCTAGTGCCTGGATTTTAATAGGCTAAATGTGCAGAGGATAGTTCTTGGCCTTTGGGAAGAATGAGAGGTTAGATGTTGTATAAGCACATGTGGAACATTTATGAAAACTGATCATGTTCTACTTAACTGTGAAGCAAAGTCTCTGCAACTTCAAAGAATAAGTATCCTACAGATGACATATTTTTACCACACCATAATTAAGTTCCAAGAAATAATGGCACACTAGCAATTATATGAATCTCACTGTGTGTCAGACATGGCTTAAGCATTATGAATCTCATGGAGACCTCACAACAACTTTTTGTGGGCGATGGGCCTGAATTCAAAACTGAGAAACTAAGAATCTTCCCAGGGTTAAGATACTGGCTGAAGAGCAGCAGAGCTGGGATTCAAATGCAGGCATCTCTCTCCAAACCCTTGCTCCTAACCGTGGTAGTAATTGCCACTTGGCTTCACTAGCTTTCAAACTTCTACGTTTAGCTTCAGAATAACCCACACATTAGATAAAATGATATAAAAAAGGTAGAAAACACTTAGAAATCAAATATAAAAAAAAGTTCTTGTGGAAAGCTTCTGAAATTGTATCCAGGAAGAAATAGGTCACCTTACATGGTTACAGTAAACATAAAGAAATAGGGAATTAGTGAACTAAGCTTCCAAAAAGGGAAGTTACAAGATGATACAGATGAATAAAGGAAGTGAAAATATGAATCCAAATTAATGTCCAGGAAGCCCATCAATACAAATGTTGGTACTCTGGAAAATGATTTTATTTATTTTTTATTTATTTGAGGGGGGGGCTAAAGAAAACAAGTGTGGGATGTGGGTGCAGTGAGAGAGGGAAGAAGCAGGCTCCCCCCAATCAGGGACCCTGACTCAAGGCTAGATCTCAGAACTCTGGGATCATGACCTGAGCCAAGGGCAAATGCTTACCTGACTGAGTGAGCCACCCAAGTGCCCAGGGAACACACATTTTTACAGCCACTTTGATACACAACTTGGTGATGACCTGCCAATTTAAGCTTGCATGTGTACTATAATTCCCAAGCCAACCATTTAACTAGTAGAGAGCATACCCTAGAGGATGTCTATACCCTAGAGGATACCTGTACCCCATTCCCAGAATTTCTGATTTATTAGGTCCGAGGTGGGGAGAATTTGCATTTCAAACAAGCTCCCAGGGGATCTGATGTTTCTGGTTGAGGTGCACTATTGATATAGTGCCTACTCTGTACTAGTCAGTTTTAAGTGCTTTACACCTATTAACTTCCCAAATCCTCATAGGATCCTATGAACTAGACTGTTATTATTTCCTTGTTACAGATGGAGAAACTGAGGCACAAAAGACAAAGCAAGCTCCCCAATGTCATTAGCCAGTTGATGATGGAGGTGGGGAACTCAGGCCAACCAACCCTGGGTCTGCATAATTAACCAAAAGCTTTTGGTGCTCTCTGAACAGACAGGTGCAGAAAAGCATTTTAAGTGGAGAGAATCTGAAGCAAAGGTTTGGCATTTGGGGCCATCTTGACATGTTTGGGAACTAAAAGCAAGGCTAAGTGCCTAATACTGAACACACTTGGGTCAGGGAGAAAAGCTGGAAGGGGTCAGAAGGAAGCAGTGGGGGTGATAGAACGCAGAGCTTGGTTTTCTAGACCAGGCTTTGTACTTTGTCCTATGATTACAGAAGCCAAGAGGGACAGGCAGAGATGGATACAGGATGAAATGTGTGATGCTTCTTTTTTTTTTTTTTGAAAGATTTTTATTTATTTAATCATGAGACACACACACGCGCACACACACACACAGAAAGAGAGAGAGAGAGAGAGGCAGAGAAGGAAGCAGGCTCCATGCAGGGAGCCTGATGTGGGACTCGATCCTGGGTCTCCAGGATCACACCCCGGGCTGAAGGTGGCGCTAAACCGCTGAGCCACCTGGGCTGTCCTAAGTGTGTGCTTCTAAATATAAAACTTGGGGAATGGTTTGGAGAGAGAGAGTATGGAAGCAATGGGTGGTGGTCCTGATGAGAAGTGATATCTCTTGGATCATGTGGCTGGGAAAGGACAGAGAAGCCAGGTGTGAGGGATAGATACAGAGTCAGCAGGATCTGGTGGCTGCCTACTGGGTTAAGGCTAATTCCCAGCTTCTGACTTAGTCAACTTGGTAATGATGGTGCCAACTCTGGGACACTACAGGGAGAAATATGCTCCAGTCAGTGCTGAATCTTAGGTCCCTGCTAGAAGCCTTGGAAACTTCTATTAAAAACAAGAACTGCTTGCAGTAGTTTCCAGCTCAAGGAGTCCAGCAGATCTGGTATGAATCCCAGCCCCAACACTTACTGCCTGTGTGTAGGCTTTGGTATTTATCCTCTGTGAAGCTCAGAACAATCCCAAGTCATGATATTAAGAGAAATACATATGGAACTTGACATCTGAGTTCACTTAAGACACTGAGTCACCTCTGAATGGGATGCTGATGAGAACAGACAAAATCCTTGATCTCAGAAGTTTATATTCTAAAGGGGAAATAATTGTAAAAGGAAATTAGAGAGTGTGCCATATAGCCATCTGCTCAACCATGAGTCCTGGGGGTGGGTGGGGTGAAGGAAAAACAAAAAAAACAGGGAGTTAGAGCCAAAGGATGGGGTATGGATTGAAATGATTGACTATTGAGGACCCCCACTCTGGAAGTTAAATTCCTCAAAGGCAGAGATGAGCCTTATTAATGCAACCCCCAGACCCACAACAGTGCCTAGTGCCTCACCAATATTCAGTGGTTTATTGAATGAAACAAAAATATGTGTTCAGCAGTTTTCACTGATGAAAAATGCTGAATCTGGGAAGAGCTCTGTGCTGGTGGCAGGGACATAGGGTCTTATCACAGAACTGGGATGAGTTTGTGCTGCTTCCATGCTCACTAACAACATTGCAATGACCTATTTAGCTTCCAGAGTAAAATAAAGAAGTCACTCTGTATACTGCAACATGCTGTGCTATAAAACAGGAAGGTTTCTCTTAAGGTATTAACCAAATCACCTACAAAATCACCAAACATCACTGCAGTATGTGGAGCAATATGATGCCCTGGAACTGAATAGTTTATTGACACATTTGCTGACAATGTGCATTTCTGACACCCCATTATTTTCTATCCTGCATCATTTCCTCGTGCAACATGGTCACTTCTCTGCCGTGTCATATCAGAAATCTGCTTAATTTTGCTCTCTTGAAAATTATAAGAGAGGTATCCCAAGGATGCCATTTGTATATACAGCAGCAACTAAATTTTGCAGAGAGGTAAAAACGTATTTTTTTAAAAATCACCACTAAAGGGGGCAAGAGATGTTTGTCAAATGCTACTGTTGAACTTTACTAATG
The DNA here is from genome assembly GCF_053574225.1 of Canis aureus. Classification (NCBI taxonomy): domain Eukaryota; kingdom Metazoa; phylum Chordata; class Mammalia; order Carnivora; family Canidae; genus Canis; species Canis aureus. Next base: position 69,512,968 of record NC_135612.1, read on the forward strand.
GATGTATAGGGTCCATTCTGTGTGCCAAAACCTTGGTGGATGAGGGAGGCAATCATGAGCTCCTTCCCTGCCAGGAAGGCTGAGCCACATCACCCTTGCAATAAACCCCACAGGTAGGTGCTGTTATTATCTGCACAGAGCAGGTAACAGAGGCATAGATGGGGTTCACGCAACTGTGCAAGCTCCTAGACTATAGGAATAGTGCTTCTCGTGGTTAGTTTCTGTGTTTACTAGGTTAAGAATATTTTCATGCTCAGGGTCTCTTTTTGGCATTCCCTGAGACTGTGAAATGGTTTCCTGATCATTTTTAGTATCTGCAGGGGTTGAGGAAGTGTAACATAAAAAGCAATCTGGCATTTATTGAACAACTATTACCTATCCTAACTTTCATTCAAGTCACATCTATTCTTCACACTAGTCCTGAAATGAAAACATGATGGTGTTTGCCCCTTCCATCCAAGGATGAGAAAATAGAAGCTCAGAATGTGCAGTGACTATGCAGTGATCGGGTCAAGTGACTGGATCACAAAACCATCACATGGCTGAGATGTGACTTTGAATTCTGTGTTTGAGGGCAAGCATGTGCTCTAGTACTGAAGAGAATGTGCCCAGCGGGTGGAGACTCCCTGTTGACGTTCACCGTATTCTGACCTGTGTTTTGGGAACCAGCCAACTCACGGGGGCTGTGTTCCCAGATAGCATGACCATGGCTTCTCTACAGAATTGCTCTATGTATCCTTCAGTTCTTTACCAAAGGTGTCTTTAGAAAAACAAAACAAAACAAAACAAAAGAGATGGTGTTTTATCTATTACTGAGTTGTCATGGATATTGCTCACGAAGAGGGTCCCCATCAGTACAACCCAGGAGAGGACTCCTGTCAGTTCTCACTGCTAGAAAAAAGAAAGCCTAATCTTTTAGCTAATTGTTGTTTTCTTTGCCCACCGAGAAACTCACAACCAAGTTTACGGTACACCTGTAGCAAGCGTGCAGAGCTTGAAAAGTAACAACATTTTGCTCAGCTTTGGGGAGCTAACCATTTCGTTCACGAACCCTTACCTCAGACTATTTTCCTATCTTAATTTTTCCCCATGAGCAACATTTTCATGTACTGTACACAATTCTATAAGCTACCTTTGTGTCCTTTTGGCATTTGTAAACAGTATCTTCCGTAAAACCAGCCACACCGAGATGCAGATCCAGGATGGGCGAGACATTCCCTCTGGAGTCTCCCAGAGAAGTAACCTACAGCACAGTGATGGCAATGACATGATTCGTGGTTAATAAATTTTGACATGTTGTGAACTCACAATGTGCCAGCTACACAAAATGCTTCCTAGTACTTAATCCTCATAATAAACTTAAAGATGGAAACCAAGATCCCTTAAAAAAAATACTTATTTATTTATGTATTCATTCATTCATTCATTCATTCATTCATTCATTCATTCAAGAAGGAGCATGAGAGAGAGCATGAGTGGTTGGAGGGACAGAGGGAGAGGGAGAAGCAGGCTCCCTGCTGAGTAGGGAGCCCAGTGTGGGACTTGATCCGGGACTCTCAGGATCATGACACTCAACTGACTGAGCCACCCAAGTGCTCCCAAGATCCCTTTCACAGGTGCAGTATCTGCACATTAGAGAGATCTGAGGGCACCTGAGGTCACCAACTGGGAAGGATGGAGCGAGGCTTCCATCCCAGGTCTGTCTGCCTCCAGACCCCCCCTCCCCTCCATAAGGAGAAGCTGCCTACATACTTCAGAGTAGGTCTAACTCTGGAAAGGAGCTGAACAAGAGGGTGGAGGCAAGGCGAGAGGGACTGCCACAAAGAAAGTGCCATTTGGTTCCCGTTTTCAATTCTGTGGCTTTCAGCCCCCTGAGATGGATGACGTGACCTGGTAACATGTATTGTATTCTCTACTCTGCAGTATTGTTAATTTAAAAAGGCGGGGGATTGATGAGTTTTGCAAGGCCGGGTTTCGTGGCTGTAGTGTGGCGGTCTCCCCAGGGAAGCAGCCCCAGTGCACTGCCTTTTCTGCAGGGTCACCCAGCACACTTTTCACCAAGTTGGCCCCACAGAGGAATGAGTAAAGCCTGGCTGGAATGCCTCCAGGGGTAATTGTCACTAGCACCCGGAGGGACAGGAAAAAATGGTGATGGCGTGGGATTTATAGCTCAAGTTCGGTTTCTCAGGCAGGTCCCACCACAGCCCTGCCACATAGGGACGACTCAGTCTTCCTTTCACTGTTTTAGGTGTAGTGCATCCTCAAAACACTGTATGTCCGCCGTAAAGAAATTAGAAGATACACACAAGCAAAACTACATGAACATCTACAGTGTCTTCTTGCAGATGATTACTGCTATCAGATCAGGACCATTCCAGATCTTTTCCTACGTAAATAAAATTATGAAAATGAAATGGATTCTACTGTATATGCTATTTAAAAGCGACTATTAAAAAAATACACTGTGAGCATTCATTCATGCCAATAACTTCCACTGCAGCAGAGGTTAGAGATGGCTGGTTCAGGTTCCGCCCGCCACCTTCTGCATAGTAGCTTACCAGGCTAAGTAAGTAGGCAGTAGATGGTAGATTTGGTTATCAATTTAAATGGCTTTGCACTTAGTGTTTGACACTAGAGCTGGCTTGCACTTATAGGCAACCGCTTGGCTGCTGTGGGTGTCTGAGTGTGAGGACCCTGCTCTGTTGCGTCATTGGCTGCATGAGATTCCTGTTGTTGCCACGCACCAAAGACGACTACTGTGGCCTGAACCAAGATACATTTATTATCTACAATCCTGGCAGTCAGATGTCTGCTATGTCTCTCTGGGCCAACCTCACAGTGTCAGCAAGACTGCATTCCTTCCAGAGGCTCTAGGGAAGAATCTATTGTCTTGCTTCTTCCATTGGTCTAGAGACCAATGCATAGCTTGGCTTGCGACCTCTACCTTCATGGCCAGCAACACTGCAACCCTTGGACCCAGTTGCCATCACCACCCCACTACCACTCCCATCTGACTATGGGAAAGCACCCCCCCCCGAAGGATTTATATGATTATGGGACTCAATTGGGTCTGCCGGGATAACCCAGCATAATTTCTTCACGTGAAGGCCCTTGACCCTCCATCACATCCATAAACTCTGAGGTTCTGGGGATTGGGACATGGGCATCTTTGGAGGCTTCTGTTCTCCCCAGCTCCCTACCAGGAATGGCACTCCAGTTGATAGCTATCACCCATTTTAACCAGTCCCCTATTAACGCACAATTAGGCTGCAGCTGACATCTTTATAAACAGCTCTTCAACAAAATGGAATAACTAATCTTTGCTTATCTTTAATTGTTTCCTTAAAGGAAATTACTAAAAGCAGGAATTTTAGAGCATGTGTCCACTTGCAAAGCTTTTCCACACGTAGTGCTCAATACACATTTCTTAAATAACTACTTTGTACCTGGCATTGTTCTGAGCAGTAGGAATTCATTAGTGAATAAAACAGCAAAAATTCCTGCCCCCGTAGAGTTTATATTCCACGGGACACCAATGATGAATTATCTTTCAGCAATAGCTAAGCCACTTTTGATACTGATTTTACCATTTCCTTTCTTCAATTTTACCTTTCAGGGAACCAGCTTTTGTTCTTTTTACATCAGCCTTTTAAAAAGACATTTATTTAAACATATCATAATCAACTAAGCCAGAATATAAAGGAAAATGCGTTTTGCATACATTGAGAACACTCATGGCTTAAGATCCAGTTTTTCTATATATTAGCAATGTGAATTTGGAATGGCTCCTCCTCTTTGTTGATACATGTGATAGAAATGGAGTGCATTCTATGTGTTAAGCAATGTTTTGTTGTTGTTTGTTTATCTAAGTAGGCTCTAAACCCGGCAGGGAGTCCAACTCAGAGCTTGAGTTCATGACCATGAGATCAAGACCTGAACTGAATAAAATCAAGAGTCAGTCACTTAACCAACTGTGCCACTCAGGTGCCCCTGCACTAAGCAACTTTAAAATCATTTTTATGTACATTATCTCAGTTCTCACAAACACTCTGTGAATTAAAGACTCTTAAAATGCCATTTTACAAATGAGGACGCTGAGGCATAGAAAGGGTAAATAATCTACCTAAGGTCACACAGCTAAGAAACATTAGAATCTGGGCATGAGACTCAAACCAGTCTGAGCCCAGACCTACATTCATAACCATCTGAATCCTTGTTATGCGTAGAATTTTGTACCCCAAAAATGCATGTTGCAGTTCTTATTGCCTTGTAATGCAACTTCACTTGAAAATAAACCTGTTGCAGATGCAATCTGTTAAAATGAGGTCATGCAGGAATAGGGTGGGCCCCTAATCCAATATAATGAGTGTCCTTTGAAAGAGGGGAGAGTTGGGCACAGCACCAGACATACACACAGGGAGAATGTCCTGCGACCACAGAGACAAGTTCTACAAGACGAGGAAGGCCAAAGATGGCTGGGAATGGCCAGAAGCTAGGGAGAGGCAAGGAAGGAGTCTCCTCGTCAGGTTTGAGAGAAAGCATGGCCCAGGCAACATCTAAATTTCACACTTTGCACTTGCAGAGCTGTGAGAGAAATCATGTGTGTTGTTTTAAGCCACCTAGTTTGGGGTACTTCATTGTGCAACAGCCCTAGGAAACGAATCCAATCCTCATCTGCATTGTGGAGGTAAATTAGTTTCCTTTTAGCTGATAGACAATGTGACTCACGTAATTGACCATGTGGTTTTCTTTCTTTTGTTGACAGGAAGTTCAGAACGTTGTACGAATTGTACAGCCTTACAGACCATGTTTCCATGGTCTGAACGTCCCTATCTGGATCCGAACATTCCAGATTTATTTTACCTTTACTCTTACATCCTTATCTGTAGAAAAGGATTGTTAACTGTATTGCATGGTTGTTTTCTTTTTTTTTTAAAGCCACCTTCAAAGGAAGCCCAGGTGGCTCAGCGGTTTAGAACCGCCTTCGGCCCAGGGTGTGATCCTGGAGACCCGAGATTGAGTCCCGTATCGGGCTCCCTGCATGGAGCCTGCTTCTCCCTCTGCCTGTGTCTCTGCCTCTCTCTCTGTGTCTCTCAGGAATAAATAAATAAGATCTTAAAAAAAAAATAAAGCCACCTTCAAATTACACCCTAACTAACCACTAAAATGTGTAAAAGCACAGACTGAGAGAAAGTTCTAGAGAGGCATAACTTGCTGAAAGCCACTGGTCATTTGCAGTAGGTGCATGCCTAGAACCTAGCTGGTTGTATACCCAGTTTACTGGAACCTCTTCAATACGGTGCCTCTGGGACAGAGGAGGCCTCTTCCAAACACCTCTGTCTTCATCCCTCTGCCTGCCTTCCCTGGCCCCCACAACTGTCCTGGCTGGAAGACCGCACCTCATGCTAACCCAATCTTGACTCCAGTACCCAGTTGACATTAACTGAGGCAGCTTGAAGTGCCCCGATAGTACAGGTGACACTGGAGATTGCTTCCTTCCAGAACCCACTATCCTTTCACTCTGTCCAGGGTGGTTTTTAGCAAGAACTAGTGTCTGCAAGGAACTCCCCAGTAGGCATAAGGTGGTAGGGAAAACATGGGGTAATGGAAAGAGTGTGTATGTGTATAAATGTGTGTGTGTGAGTATATGTGTATGCGTGTGTGTGTATATATATACACATTATGTGTATATGTATTGGCTTTGGCCCTATTTCTCTTAGTAGCTGAGTGATTTTGGACAAATCACTTTGCCTCTTGCACTTACTTGGTTCTTCATCTTCGAAATGGGAAATCAACCCCACAGGCAGGCTGAGCCTGTGGGCAGTCCAGCATCTCCCACATTTGTGGCCTATGGTGAATGCTGGCCCCTTCCGAATGCCCTTGCTTCTTGCTTCTGTCATCCAGCTAATTGTGTCAGCCTCTGCTGCTACTGCAGGCCTGCCAGGACGGGCTCTGCACCCATGATGAATTAGAGCCTGGTTTTCTCGTTCTCTGATGCCTTCCTCCATGGCAGCATGAATGACAGAGCTCTGGGAGACAGAAGACAAAGGCTGCCCTGGGGTAGGACAGAGCAGAGCAGGAAGAGAAGCTGATTCCTCGCCTCTCAAATCAGCTGTCATCATCTCAGCTTGTCTCCTTTGATGGAAGAGACTTAGGGAGTTCTGGAAGCCCAAGCCATCAGCCTGGCCAGTGCAATGTGTCCATCTCTCCCTAACTTGCTCTGTCTTTATTGTTGTTAGGACAGGATGTATGCAATCTGAATAGCCCTTGTGGCCAGGGCTTGGCAGTTTATTAAAAAAAAAAAAAAGAAAGAAAGAAAAGAAAGCTGACGTTTCATCCAGGGCATTTTATTTCTCTTGAAAGCACAAAGATTGTTGATGCTGTCCACTTTGAGACTGGTCTTTTCCGGCTTTGCTATCACAGGTGATGCTGGGGCCTGCAGCCAGTGCTGGCCTGGGGGACAGGAGGCTAGAAGCTACCTTTCCCTGAGGATCCTTGTAGACCAGCCTGGGGCCCATAGCCCCGTCTTCACCGTATTCCTGTGTCCAGGATGCAGTGGTCTCCTTCGCATGGCTGAGGAGTCTGAGCCTCTGAGTCATTCACCCTGTTTCTCTCACCACTGGAAGTGGAGTTTGGTATCCCGTGCATCAGATCCATCCACATGAGGTTCTCCTGGCCTGGTTCTAATGGGTCTGGCCAAACCAGAGAAACTCTCTCTGAGCTTCAGTTTCTCAACTTCATAAGTAAAATATTTATCGTGGCCCTGATTGCTTCTGGAGTCACTGTTCCACTTAGTCAAAAAATCATTGAGTGGCCATATTATCGCTCACCAATCCCTTGTGTGCTGGGGATCCCCCAGGCACACCCACTAGGGGAGATTCACCACGACTCATCATATGGTTATAGTCGCAGCTAAGATTTATTACAGCGACCTAGTGAGGATGCACAGCCAAACGCAAAGGATATGAACACAGGCAGAGTCTTTAGGAATCCACGTGAGGCCTCCTCAGGCTCCCTCCCTGCCATGAGGAGTCCGAGAGAACACAGTCTTCCCTAGCCATGAAAATGTGGCAACCTGTGCGTGATGTCCCTGCCTGCCCAGAGAACTCCCCTAGAAGCGTCGTGCTCAAGGTTGTATTATGGCCTGGTCATATAGGTACCCTCCAGGTAGCACATGCCAAATTCTAGCCTTTCAGAAAGAAAGCAGCACAACGCCACAGTGTTTCCACAGTCTAGCCATAGTGAGCCATACTTACCAGTTAGAAAAAGTGTGACATCGCTGTGGGGAACCCAGTAGCTGCCAAGTTCCAGAGGCCAGCCAAGGGCCAACCTGGCAAGAAGGTCTTTCTAAGAATAGCAGTACCTGCTCCGCGACTGCCTTCCCTACTCAAGACACCAGTGAGAGAGGAATGTGCTCACCCCAGGGGAGCAAGTGTAAACTGGGAACATCCCAGGCAAACCAGGACCAGAGCTGTGGGTGAAACACGGTCTTGCCTGAACACAGCCTGCAGCCAGCCTGGCTCGCCCAGTCCGATGTATGCCCTCCAGATGCGCAATTTTCACAATTGACTTCTGATTCCACAGGTGTGTTACCTGAAAGGAAATTCCTATATCTGGTGCTTAGGCAGAAGCGAGGCATTGTTTTCAGGGAAAAAGAGAATGAGAAATTAGGCATTTCATGAAAAATAGACTCCTGTTGTTCCATGCTTTGTATTTGGTTGTGCTTCTTTAACTTTGACGATGTAGTCAAATCGCCGCCTTTGAATTTTAATATTCCAAACAGCCCAGCAAAGAGGATATTAATTAGTATTTCTAGCTACCCGCAGCCTATTAAGTCTGTTGCTTATTAAAGGCAATATAGTTTCAAGTTCAAACGGCTTAAAATAATGAGCAGAATTCATTTTCAGTTCATTAACACAGTTGTCAGTATTCCTGGACAGGTGGCAATACGGCAAGTTCTACCTGGGAAGACCCTTCCCAGGTCGCTGTGCCTTATCCATTCTTGTCACACTTCTCAGCAATGCGCTAATTCTCTGATCTTTTGACATTGTCGTTGGCTGGTAAAAGAAATTTAATCAAAATATGTATGCTGGAATTTTACTTAAGCAGAAATAATGACACTCATAAGTTCAGGTTTCTCTGCGAGCACAGTCATTAGAAATGTGCATAATCTCAAGCCTGGCCTCTCTGTAGAGGCAAGTCACCCTCAGGGAAGTTGAGGCAGGCAGGCGCAGTGGGTTTGCCCCCACCTCCCTGGTCCCAGGGCGCAGCTCTGCAGCTCTGCACCTGATCCACTGGAGGGGAAAACAGAAATGGGAGGGGCCGTCCGAATGCACACCCCACTTCGACAGAAGCATTTCTGCATTCAGTGTCTCTCACAGCCTGGCGTGTGTGTGTGTGTGCGTGTGTGTGTGTGTGTGTGTGTTTGGTGAGGATTAAAGGAAATTATTTTTACATATTTATATCCATCTCTCTTTATATACGTAAATATGAGAGACAGAGTAAATATATATGTAGTGGGTTGAATAACGAACTGTGCCCAGAAGACACGTTCTCATTCTCATCCCCAGAATCTATGAAAATGTGACCTTATTGAAAAAAAGGTCTTAGCAGATGTAATCACATTAAGGATCTTGAGATGAGATCATCTTGGATTATCCACCTGTGCCCTAAATCCAATGACAAGTATCTTTATGAAAGAAAGGCAGAGGGAGATTGGAGGCAGAGAAGAAAAGCCACGTGCAGACAGAGGCAGAGATTGGATGATGCAGCTGTGAGCCGAGGAAGGCCAGGGGTCGCCGGGGCTGGAAGGGGTGAGGAAGGATTCTTCCCCAGAGCTTTTCGAGGGAACATGGTTCTGCTGACACTTTGATGTCAAACTTCTGGACTCTACAATTATAGGGAAGTAAATTTCTGTTGTTTTAAGCCATAAGTTTGGGGTAATTTGTTGTGGCCCAAAGAGAGTAATGCTATTTATATACATACATTTTATCTTATGTATACATATATATGACACTGCATAATATATATATAATACTTTCTCTATAGATTATACACTCTATATACATACATATGTGATACTATGTAAATATGTAATATTATAGTATTTATATATGTTATTTATTATTATATATAATAAATCAATATATGTATAAACTGTATACTACACAAACGTATGCCTGTGACAAGCACAGGCCTGGGCACATTTTTATTCAATAGATCAATAAATGCTGTTCCTGCTCTGCTCTCTGCCCTGACCAGCCTAAGTTCCACAGTATAAAGGTCATCCTGAAAATGTACCGCCCTCCGGTACAAATGCCCCTTAGCCAATGTCACTGTTTGCACCAAAAAGCTTCCTTTTCAAGATCTCTTCTCCTTGACCTCCTCTATTAGGGGTTGAATCCTGTCCTCCAAAATGTCATGTGTTGAAGTCTTAAGCCCCAGCACCTCAGAATGTGGCTGTATTGGGAGATGGGGTTTTTACAGATGGAATTAAGGCAAAATGATGTCATTAAGGTGGGCTCTATCCCACTGTGACTTGTAATAAGGGGGGACGAGGACAGACATCACACCCAGAGCAAAACAGTGTGAGACATGAGGAGAAAGTAGCCACAGAGAGAGGCTGACACCACCCTGCAAACCCCTTGATCTTGGACTCACAGCCTCCAGACCATGAGACAATAAATGCCTGTGATTTGAGCTCCCAGAGCTACAGTACTTCGTTAGGTGGCCCTAGTGGGCTAAGGCACCATCCTGGCAGAAGGTGCTCATAAAGGTGTCACCAATGGCCCAACGTGGGCCCTACATGAGAACCCAAGTGGGAGAAGAAGTCCTTGGATGATGCATCGCTTCAGTTACCTGGAATAGAATGCGGTGCTCTAGAGATGGTCTTGGGGGTGGGGGGCAGCCCTCTACCCCACAATGGTGTGACTCTAGCATGCACTTTGCCACACATCAGACTTTGTGCTGGGCTCTGTTCATATAATAACTCGTGTAACATTTGCACTCTTTCTCCAGATTAGCTGCTGTTATTGTTCAGCCAATGGGGAAGAAAAAGCACAGAGACAGCAGAGCTTGTGCACAGTGTTGCCGGGATGTAGCCCAGGCCATCAGCCTCCAGAGCCTGCTTTTCAACACCACGGGAGGCTGGGGCCTCAGCCTATTCCAGCTCTTTCTCCCTCTGAAACATTTCCCGGTGATTTATTTCTTGTTGTTATTTTTTCTCCCCTTAATCACCCAAGATCTGCTCACTTGGAAACTGGTTTAAAAACAACAGATTTTTTTGGCATCAACTGCTAAAAAGACATCAAATGGAAGCAAATATATTGGTAATAATGTTTCCTGTGGGGAACTCTAAAGATTTTTGAAATATAATGCAATCTTCTACAATGACCTTATCCAAAGCCCTGCAAAAAAAATTAATAAAGAGGGAAAAGGAGGATAGGACTCTTTTATCATATTTGATTTGTATTGACTCTGGTGTCAGGGGGGTTATTGAGGGCCTCCCGTCTGGCACGCTTGGTGAAGAGTCACAATTGTAAATTTATCATGTGTTTTATTTATTCCTTTGCTCCTTCCAATAGACACTAGAGTCATTGGACTCTGGGAGGGATATTGTGTTCTACTTATGATTTCCAGAAAGACGGTTATTTTTCCTGAGTATAGGAAAGGGTCTCTCTCTGCTCCTTTTCCTCTACTGCCCCTTCTCAGCTTGGTAAGTTTGGGAAGAATAAGCTAAGAATGCTTGACTAGACCCAGTCCCTGCCCTGTGTGGTCCTAGCTGCCTTCAGAGAGCGCCCAGCTCCTCCCTGCTCCAGCCTTACCCAGAATGGACCGTGTGGAGGAATTTTGTGTGCCTCCCATCAGGTCTTTTTGGCCTATCTTTGGTTGCAGCCTTAGCTGCTGTGGTCCAAAATCATACAGTGTGGCCAGATCCCTGCTCCAGGGCACATAGATGCCCCTGTAGGACAGGCTACAGGCCTTTCCATTCTCTACCTCAGGGATTTTGAAGATGAAGGAACCTCAAGTTTCCTGCAATCTTGTGCAGGAATCTTGTACGCCAGGGAGGTACAGCCCTGGAGATGACAGTTGGCCAATAGGGCAAAGGGCCAGGAGATACATGCTCTGGCTTCCCATCCTTCAGACTACAATTCTGTGAGATATTTCTTACTTTTCTTAGGGGACTGGGATAATCAAGCTTCCCCACCAGCCTTGTTGAGACATCTTTACACCAGCTTTTTCCCCATCCCAGCCTCATTCCCTCATTTCTATTTCCTGGACTCACCTTTCAGATGATCTGTGCACACCCAAGTCCTTGACACAGTCCTTGATTTGCAGAGAACCCAGGTGAAGTCACTGCTCGATTCTGCATCAGGGAACTCAGCTGTTTTGCTCTGACACCAAATGAAGTCCTCCAGCTTCTATTAACAATAAAGCTTCTGTTTGGTGTCTATCTTAACCTGGCTTTGTTTCTGAAATTGCTCAGACATGGCAGGAGAAGATCTGTGCTCTCTTGTGGGGGGTACATAGAGATCCCAGCATGCAGAGATGTCACTATGTTCACAGTGTTTTATAGTTTACAGAGTGCTACTGCATCTGTGATTCCAGCAGCGTGAGGGGAACACACACAAAGAAAGGGCCACGTCTTATCTGTGCAACCTCACACATGTCACAAACTCATCGGGGCACCATTAAATAAGATAAAGGATATCAAGGGAACAATGTTGCCTTCAAAATGCTCACGGCACTAGAAAGACAGGAATGGGCAAGTGTGATGTATTTGAGTTTGGCAGAAATTATATGGCTGAAGCCTCCAGTATGAGATGTCAAGACAGCATTGAAGGGTAGGTAAGAATCTATTTCCCATGTCCTGGGCCTTGGGGGCCACTGTGGATTCTGGCCCTACCCCTGTGTGACCTTAGATAGGTCACGTAATATCTATGTCTAGGTCCTGGAATACACATCTGGAAAGTTGGCAAAAGATACTGAAAGTCAGTCTTTCCTGAAATGGGATGAGATGAATACAATCCATGTAGGTAAAGCAGCTAGCAAAGTCCTTGGCACACATCAAGCCCCTAATTAATGCTTGACAATGGGCACCCAGGTGGCTCAGTTAGTTAAGCGTCTGCCTTTAGCTCAGGTCATAATCCCAGGGTCCTGGCATTGAGCTCCCTGCTCAGTGGGGTGTCTCCTTGTCCATGTCCCTCTACACCTCCCTCTGCTCATTCTCTCTCTCTCATGCTCTTTTTTCAAATAAATAAAATCTTTAAAAAATTAACGTTACACAATTATATCACTTATCTATTGCTACATACACAATACTCAGTGGTTTGGAAAAACAATAAGCATTTGTTATGTGACACAGTTTCCGAGGGTCAGGAACTAGGGGCCACTTAGCTGGGTGACTCTGGCCCAGAGTGTCTCATGAGAATCCAGTCTGATGTTGGCTGGGCTCATCTGAAGGCTTGACTGGGGGTGAAGGATCTGGTTCCAAGACGGCTGCCCCTCCTGGCTGACAAGTGTGTACTGGCGGTTAGTGGAAGGACTCAGTTCCTTGCCATTGGGACCTCCACACAGAGTGCCAGAGTGTCCTCATGCCCCAGCAGCCAGCATTGTATACACGTATGTGTATCCCTACCCATATCCATAATTATATTTCCATATTTATCCCAATATGGTTTCAGATAAATTTTAAGATCCCTGGTTCTAAGCACAAGGTTAGGAGGAGCGAGGGGTCACTTCAAAATGAGTATCATGGATTTGAATAGGTAGAGAGATAGCAGTAACATGCAAGTCATGAAGGAAAGTGGGACACACATTTGAGAGACAGATGGAAAGACCAGTTGGATAAAAGCATGGGTAACGAGAGACTCGTGCTATTAAGAACATAGGGAGAAGTGAAAAACAGATGGGAAGTGGAAAAGAGAGCGGGGAGGTCAATGAGAGATTATTGGGAGCATTTGTGCGAGAGACCCACATGATTAAAGCATCAATGACTACGATGGGCTCGGGCACGGTGTCGTAGGCAGCTTGAAAAATATCGGAGAGGGGAGACCGCTCAACTCTTGATATTCATTTGTTATGAGTAAAATGCATGTCATTGTAGGGTAATAGGCACTAATTTATGTAAAGTCCCCTCGAGAGAACATATTACACTCTGCCTTCCATACAAGCTGTAATTAAGATATCATGGCACTTGTAGAGGATACGTCTGTGAGGCTGACAGCCCAAGGAATCTTCCTGGGATTTAGTGATCATAGCCAAGGCTGGACACAACTCTGGTGGCAGTCACTTTGCCAACCCTTCTGGAATCAGGTCATCGGTATCCTTTGAGGAGCTTTTATTTGCATTGCTGTGTATGAGGGTCTTCATCGATCCCTCCCAGCCCACCTGATGGTAACCAAACCTCATTTCCAGTTAACCTGGTCTCACTTCAGGACTCCCATGGGCCGAGGGTGAGCAGGAGGCAGCACGCTGATGGGAGCAGGGACTGCACTGAAAGCTGGACAGACTCAGACTCAAAACTTGTCACTTCATACCTATGGTTTCTGTGAACTTCTGTTTCTTTATTTGAAAAGAAAAAAAAATGATACAAGAATAACACCTGGAAAGATTATAGGGAAGATTAAATGAAATTTACTCAGAAATTATCTGGCAGGTGGTAGTTGGTCACTTTCTCCCCTCTTGCTTGTCTTCTTTGAGTCACATAGCAGACAACGTAAATACTGGAGTCAGGAGGGTGACGGGTAAGCAGTTGTGGTACCCCGTTGGGCAGGTCTTGTCCCCAAAGAGTAGCATCAGCCAAGTGGGGTTTCCAGAACCCATCATTGTCCAGACCATCTCTGGTTTCCCCCACGTTGTTCCATTTTTAAAGAAGATTTTATTTATTTATTCATGAGAGACACAGAGGGAGGCAGAGACACAGGAAGAGGGAGAAGCAGGCTCCCTGTGGGGAGCCCAAAGCGAGACTCAATCCCTGGACCCCTGGATCACCACCTGAGCTAAAGGCAGACACTCAACCACTGAGCTACTCAGTTGTCCCTGTGTTGTTCCATTTTTAACACACTCACTGGTGACCTCAGAATTTCCCCTTAGGCTGTCGTTATAACACCTGAAGCACACTGACTTGTGTCCAAGTCTATTTTCAAATTCCATGCTTTATCTCCCAAGGGTGCTTAATCTTTGCTCTCCCTACAGTTTCAGCTTTATTTGGCTTTCGTCTTCTAGGTTGATGACTCAAAACCCATTCCCTGATGTAAAGCAAAGTAATCATCCAGGTCAAACACACCCGATGACATGGGAACCAAGCCCACCTCCTCTAGAGGAATATAGGAGAGAATTGAATGTTTGTTTGTGGGGTTTTTTTTGAAGCCGCTAAGAGGTTGGGATTATTTGCTAGCACAGTAAAATCTTGTCTCTTCTGGCTAAAGTCATCAGAAGGTAAGGGATTAGCTACTCAGTTTACAATTGGCAACTAACTGATTCCTGATCCTAGGGCCAGAGAAAGCCGATGAGGCCCCATCTACAGGAGACAGTTGGGGATAGGCTTTCAAACTGAACTGGGAGTTTTACCTGATGAAGGCTGATGGATTTAGGACCAGAATGATGATGAATAGGAATCGATTTGGACCAAAGGAAATGGTATTTAGTATTCAATCTGAAGAATAAAATAAAACTGAAACTGGGAAGAGAGAAAATATTTCAAAGGGTCACAGGTGAGAGGGAATCAGCCACAGGAAGGGCTTTGATCCTGTGGGGTCAGAGCTAAGGCCTGGAAACAGGGCCAGACTCCTCTGTCATCAGGTGCCCTGGGATGGGCATGGGCCTGGTGGGACAGTGTTTCTGTGAGCCATGGTTTCCTCTTCTTACAAAATGGGGACAATTGTATCCATCTCATATTTAGTGCTGAACCAAGTGTGGGAGAAAACAAAAGGCAATGCAGCACAAAGGTGCAAGAACTGCTTATAAGACAAATCCTAGCTGAACTTTAACCTTAAACAGATGGCACACTCTTCCCGGACCCTCTACAGAACAATGTTCTTGTCATGCAAGCAAACGTACAGATCCCTCCAGCTGTTCCAAAATCCCATCCAGGTTTGTAGCCAGGCAGAGATTATGGTTTGCTCTCAATCTATTACCTTTCTGTTCGAACCTTCCACTCTCAGCAGGGATGCTCCATTCTGAGGGTTCATTCGAGAGGCCATGAACAAAAGATGATTTGCAGTTGACTGTAGGGCCGTCAGGGGTTAATTCAAGTGATAGCAGATGATTGGCTGCAAAGCACGAGGCAAGGAAACTTGACCCCACAAGTATGCTATTATATGCAAGTACAGAGTTATTATTATACAAATCCTTAATAAATATGAGTTTGCTATTACACTTGTTTGTTATTACCCTTGTTACATTATTATGCAAATACACTTATTATTATCATACATTACCATTAGCATTATTATATTGTGCAATTATAATATATACAATGTATTATAAGTTATTATACATAATAATATACTAGTATAATAATACACTCACTTATTGAGGACTTGAATGGGCCAAATACTATTTAAAAGTACTTTCTTTTTTAAAGAT
Organism: Canis aureus; assembly: GCF_053574225.1. Taxonomy (NCBI): domain Eukaryota; kingdom Metazoa; phylum Chordata; class Mammalia; order Carnivora; family Canidae; genus Canis; species Canis aureus. The sequence goes on from NC_135612.1 coordinate 69,528,556, forward strand.
TTTATTATTTATTTGAGAGAGAGAGAAAGCGAGAGAGAGCAGGAGCAAGGGAGAGGTGCAGAAGGAGAGAGAGAAGCAGACTCCCCACTGGGCAGGGAGCTCGATGAGGGGCTCAATCCCAGGACCCTGAGATCATGACCTGAGCCAAAGGCAGATGCTTCACCAACTGAGTCACCCAGGTGACTGAGCCAAAGGCAGATGCTTCACCAACTGAGTCACCCAGGTGACTTTCAACTTTCAATTCTCCAACAATCCATCATGTGAGGGAATTGCCATTATACTTGATTTACAGATGAAGATACTAAAGTGGAGGGTCACATAGCTGGTAGGGGGGAAGTAAAAGATGATCCCAAGCACTTTGCTCCAGAACCAGCACTTGTGTCCTACAGAGCCTACCCTGACTCTGTCCATGTGTATGTTGGAGAACCAGCCTGCTTCTCAGACTTTGGAGAGCCCCAGATTTACCAGGAAGCATTATAAGATGCCAATATCTAGACCCATCGATAGAAAGAACATGTCTCAGATCTAGCATTTCATCAGCTTCTTTAGAAGTTCACTCATATGTGGAATATATGAAATACTGAAAGGGACCATAAGGGAAGGGGGGGGAACTGAGTGGGGAGAATTAGAGAAGAAGACAAACCATGAGAGACTGTTGACTCTGGGAAACAAAGATTTCTGGAGGAGAGGTGGGTGGAGGAATGGGGTGACTGGGTGATGGGCACTAAGGAGGGTGCATGATGACATGAACACTGGGTGTTATATGTTGGTAAATTGAATTTAAATACAAAAAATTTAAAAAAAATACTGTCAATCATCTGTCTCCTTCCCTCAATCCCTGCCCCTGCCTTCGCTTCCCATGCCATACACATGTTACCTGTTTTCTTTGGGCTTTTTATGTTTGCATAAATAAATAGTTTTTTAATTGAATGCATGAGTATATACAATGCTATGATTTTACAGACGTCACCTACTTATTTTTGTTTTGCTTTAATCACACTGCTAAATAGTGTTTTGGTCAAATAGGAACATCAAAATTATTAGGATGTGGGTAGTCAGACTATAAATGTGACCCTGAGCCAAAAGGTGCTGCCCATTCCGTCCAACAATGACATGCGTCATTAACTTTAAAAAGCTGTTTGCCTTAATTTTTAAAAGGCATTTAAAGAAAGTGGCCTACTATATAGTGTCTTAGGCCCAATTTGCCTTAATAATCATTTCAATACACTGATATCCTGTATATTTTTAAAATGTTTTATTTGAATTCAATTTAGTTAATATACGCTATACTATTAGTTTTGAAGGTAGAGTTCAGTGATTCATCAGTTGCATATAACATCCAGTCCTCATCCCATCACATGCCCTCCTTAATGCCCATCACCCAGTTACCCTATCCCCCCACTCACTTCCCCTCCAGCAACCCTCAGTTTGTTCCCTAGAGTTCAGCATCTCTTCTGGTTTGCCTCCCTCTCTGTGTCTTATTTTATTTTTCTTCCCTTCCCCTATGTTCACCTGTTTTGTTTCTTAAACATCCCATATATTTTTAAAAGTCATATACCCAACAGGCTGGAGAACCTAGAAGGTAGTGCAGACAGAAACATTTTAATAAAAAAGCAAATTTCAACATTGGCAATGGCCTTTCACCATGAACACTGCCCTCAGTCCCTTAATCAACTGTCCTTGATTTTTGTTACATCCATTGTATCTAAGAGTCTGAGATGATTTTCTAATAAAAACAAATAAATCTAGGCTTCCTTCCTTAAAAACCTAACTTGTCATGCAGAGTCTATGTGAGTCTTCAAGCATGGTTAGCATATATTCCTCTCTGGATATCAAAACGAAATCAAGGAATTTAGTATTGCCATTAAGGTAATTTTTTTTCTTATTTACATAAACTTAGTTTCCTTCCCTCTCTTAGGGAAAATTCACACATCTCAGGTAAAGTTCACTGGACACACTGTAAATTTTAAACCAGAATATCTTTCACCCGATTCCTGACCCTGAGCTATTGTAATTTTAACTTTTTTGTTTGTTTGTTTCCAATCTACCCAATGTCTAGAAGTCTGTATATATTATCACTTATCCTCACAAATCCCCATTTCATACATTGGAAAACTGAGGTTGACATTCTTTTTCATAACTATTAAGTAATTATGTCTGTCAGGCTTCTACTAGAAAAACAGAAACTGGGCAGCTGGGGTGGCTCAGTGGCTTAGCACTGCCTTCAGCCCAGGGTGTGATCCTGGAGACCTGAGATCCAGTATCACATCAGGCTCCCTGCATGGAGCCTGCTTCTCCCTCTGCCTGTGTCTCTGCCTCTCTCTCTCTCTGTGTCTCTCATGAAAAAATAAATAAAAACTTAAAAAAAAAAAAAGAAAAACAGAGACAGCATAGAAGATCACAAGTACACTGGAATACCTTGTGAACAAGCTCTTTAGAGTAGCTGAGCTGGGTTCACCTGATTAGGGTGGGCCCACCAATGGTGATATCCCTTTTGGTGAACTTAAAATGAACTGATGAGGGACTTTTAGTACAACTGAAATGTCTCTTTACACTGACACTTAGAATGTGTGTTTAAGTACCTGAGGATTGCAGCTGAGTTGATACATCACAAAGTCATCAGAGTAATGGAGTTGGCTCATACAGTGCTTAAAAACATAGTGTAAATACTATCACACTGCATCACCTCTTACAAAGTGGTCTCCAGCCTTCATCTCCATAGAGAAGACACTTAAAAACAATATGCACTGTCTTCTCACCAGCAGTGAGTCACTGTAGAAATGATTTTGAAGGTTGGGATAGAGGTACAGACGGAGCCCATCAAAACTGATGAGATAGTTTTAAGTACGCTGAAAAAAAAAACCCTCTTCCAGCTAAGGATAGTATCACTGTTCTAAATTATTTGGCAAAAGAGAAGTGTACAAGCTCTGGAAGTTAAGTGTGTTGCAGTCTTGGAGGGAAATCTGCCATTTCAGGAGTAGTGAGCCATCTGGAGGAGGAATACCTGTCACGGAACTCTTTGTTTCCACAGAATTTAATTTCTATTTCTGCAAGTCCAATAATCACATCCTGTTTCATATTTTATATGAGCATTTTATCTATTATCACCCTGACTATACATCCCTCAGGGGCCTTCCATCCTGCATTCCCCGTGAGCAATGCACATTTGTTCTGAGCTCAGACTACCCTGGGTATATATGTTCTCCTACAAATAGATCAGAAACAATGCATGAGAATTTCCAGAGGCTAAAAAGGACTCATCCCAGCCCCAAAGTAAAGAAGAAGGCAGAAAACTGACAACAGTAAGAGACAAGAATTTCTGACAGTAGTAAGAACAATAATAGTATTAAAAACCTCAAGAACATGACCCATTTAAGGTCTGACCCAGCAACTCTGCCGTCTATGACTACAGCCAACACCATCCTTACATTCTAGTGCAGCAAGCGTTCGTTTGGGGGATCATGTGTCAGACCATCAAGGATGGTGCATATGTGTTTAGGGCCACCTGCTTAACTGCACTTAGGTGTTTTGAGATTTTCTGAGGATTGCTGGAGAGAAGGTGGGTGGGGGGATGAGGTAACTGGGGGATGGGCATTAAGGAGGATATGATGAGCACTGTGTTTTATATACAACTGATGAATCACTAAATTTTACCCCTGAAACTAAAACTACACTCTATGTTAACTAATTTGAGTTTAAGTAAAGTCTTGAAAGGGGGAAAAAAAAAGAAATCATTACAGCAGGTGAAATTTCCTTATCTGGAAAGAAGTTATATCATTTCCACCATGATGCCAGATAAACAGCATTGTCCATTCACATCTGGCCCTTCTCGCACAAGCCTGTGGGATTAGAATATATCCACAGGGTCTGTTCACACGGTTGGATCCAATATGCAGCATGACCACAGATAAGAAATGAAATATAGGAAGAAGATACAGGATATGTCCCAGTGCCCACAGCTATGGTGGGTCCGATTGCAAGAGGCAGGGGGATATGCCACAATTTGAGGTACAGCATTTAGGAAATAAAGACACTGAGTTTGAATCCTTAGTGTAAAAGCATTTGTGTAGCCTCAGGAATCCCATGATTTCTATATGCCTCGGTGTACCCATTTAAACAGCGGGCTAAGAGTCCCTACCCGCAGAATTTTATAATAGGTGGTAATTATTTGAAATTCGCTGAGCGCTAGTCACAGTGCCAAGGCATTATGTGGGCTCTGTCAACATTTGCAGTTATTATGTCCCCAGTTTGGGGGAATTTAGAAGCCAAGTCAGAAGTGAGCAGAAGCCATGAGATTTCTTGGACCAGTGGCTGCAGTGGGAGAAGGTGTGTAAAGGAACATGCTTAGAAGCCCTATCTACTTTAGGACTTGGTTCCCTAGAGCAAAATGAGGTGCTGGCTGGGAAAGAAGCTTCCTTCAGAGCACAACCAAAAGAGTTGCTGGTGACAGGGAAGCCTGCCCGCTGGTGTCCTAAGAATCTGCTCGTTGAAATGACGTTGGAATTCTGTCCAAAATGGGATGTCCCTGAAGCCTGCCTTCCTTCCATAGGAAAATGCACCAGTGTGCCCGCTCTCTTCTGTGTAACCTAGAGGTGCTTAATAATATCTCCTGGGAGGTATATTTATGAGTTCATCAGGTGGCACGGTCAGTAGCATGCCAGGCCCTGATGCATGGGCTCTTTCCAGTGAGCGGGGTAAACAGTGGGAAGGCTGTGGAAGTGGATGGAGCCGGAAAACGCACCCTCACCCACCCACCCAGCTCTGCTGGCCTCTGGCCTTTCTCAAGGAGGACAGAAATGGGAAGGATTTCTGGATCACTCAAAGGCTGTTGCCAGGAGCATTTTCCTGGGGGAAGGAGGTGGGCAGGGCATGGTCTGAGGTGGACAGGAAGGCCAAGACCCCAAGCAACAGCACCAGAAGGAAACTACTCGACAGCTTCTTCGCATGCCTTGAACTTCTGTTCTGTGGCTCCCAGAGACCTTTGCTTTTGCTCCTCTGAAAATCATTTTTCATTCCTAAACTAAACTCAGCTTTGTTTTTCAAAGCCCAAACAACAAAGTACTCTGTGTTTATGTGAGAGTGTAGCAGAGAGCAGGCCTGACACGTCCCTTTGTGAGCTAGCGAACAAAACAGATCCTATAAACACCGATGTGGTGAGGCTGGTAAAGGAAAAGCCACATGGCCCCTGGATGAGAGAATTGTAAGCACATATATGACGATGCCAAGAGATCATAAAACTTTAGTATTGAAAGGCATTCTTTTAAACATGCAAACATTCCTGTGCTTGAACTCCTTTGTAACGTACCCGTCAAATAATTTTCCAGCCTTGGATTACAAATTATTTCCAGAGACAGAGAGCTTATTGCTCCCCAAGACAGCTCTAACAGTTGGAAGCTTTCTTTGAGTGAGGCCAAAATCGTCATCCCTGAGGTTCGCAGTCCCCAGCTCCTGTCTCCTTCTACATTTAGTTCCACTTGGAACCCATCCAGAATTTCATACCACTGGGGGCTGGGAGTGAGCCAGTTGACTTCAGCTGCTGTGCATCAGCTTCTTCTTCTGTAAAGAGAGAGTGATGGAGGTATCTACTGCATATAGGGTTGTTGTAAAGATTTAGTGAGATAATTCATGAAAGTATTTAGCACCTGATGTAATACATCATAAGCGCTCACTAAATGGTAGTTTTCTTTAAGTATTGTCTCATATGGTAGCCTTTCCAACATTTTAAGACATTAATTATATAGATTATCATTGGGTTATGCAATTTGAAATATATACATATATAGGCACACACATATATAAATCTATTTTATATAAAATTTATATATGTGTGTATATAATATGTATGTCTATATATATATTTAATTAACTTGATTTAATTTAATTTAATTTACTTGATCCAACTCACCAAACCTTTACAAAGAATCTACTACTGGCCATAGAATGTACAAGGACAAGTGTTAGCTCAAAACTGAATAAAGCATCACCCCGGTCTCCTGTGAAAATTGGTGAGCACACTCATTACCTAGAGCACAGGCTGGATGGGCATGCAGACGAGACAGATGTGGAGTCTGACACCGCTGGTGACATTGGAGCCAAGTCTTGGATAGGTGACTTTAACAGCTCATGTCCCTAGGGCTATTTCCCCATCTCCAATGCCTTGGGCAGTGCCCTATCTCACCAAGCTGCAGACACTAAACAGAACTGTACCTGTCCCTGCAGGACTTACAATACATGCTAGGCACACCAATTATTGAGGTATACATCCGGAGGGGAACCGGGAAATGGGATTTTTGTATGAAACCTGCAATGAAATAGGTAGCTGTGTGCCATGGACCATAAGTTTGCATCCAGGCTGCATCTGTATGCTGAAATCCTAAGCCCTAATGTGATACTATTAGGAGATGGGGCCTTTGGGAGATAATTACATTATGGGGGTGGCGCCCCCATTAATGGGATTAGTGCCTTTATAAGAGGACTCCAGAGAGCTTTGTTGACTCCTTCTACCATGTGAGAATATCATGAGAATTTGGCAGTCAGCAACCTGGAGGCAGGTCCTCATCAGTACCCAAACCTGCTGGTACACTGATCTCAGACATCCAGCCCTGAGAACCATAAGCAATAAATGTCTGTGGTTAATAACCCAGCCGATTTATGGTATTTTGTTATAGCAGCCCAGAGGACCACGATAGTCCTGGGTAAGTGTGCAAGTCTCCATTCATGTTGAGGGTATGGATCAAATGCTTTCTGGACCCTCTCTCTCCAAGTCCCAAAGAGCAGGCCTGCCTGGCTCCTGGGGGAAAAGGGGAGGTGGCGATTCTGAGGGGGCCATGACACCACCGCAGGTGTGGGAGCAGAGGAAGACGTGAAGGCAGAAAAGTGGAGAAAGAACATGTAGAGACCAGATTCTTACCTCACAAATACTTGAAAGGTTGCAATAGTTTCTTCAAATCAATTTAACCTGACCGGGAGCCCCTCTTGAGCTTGGAAGAGGGTGCAAATTTTAATCTGTCATTACAGAGGCTCCTTTATGCTCCTGGGTCAAAGAGAGGACACATGCTTTTGTTTTTGTTCAAAAGCTGAAGCCAGCAAAGGAGGCCAACTTCAGACAATTCTGCTTTTAGTCTTGCAACACCAACTGCCTCTAAAAAGAGTGGCCCAAGGGCTTAAATCAAGGTGAGAAAAACACAACAAGAACAAAGAATAAAACACAAGTTAATATCCCAAGAAAATATTACATTGAAATTATAACCTAGTTATGTTGGAAAGCTGCTGCCACTCCAGAGTTGTCAGTTGTGGGTCGTAATGGCCTTCCGTGAAGGTTTGGGGCCCGAAGGGTCTTTATGCATCTCCAGTCTGCCTCTTTTATTCTCTTCTGATTGAATCTTTCCTCTTTTTTTGACTTAGTTCGATTTTACCTGCACCTTACCTTGTGTGTGTGTGTGTGTGTGTGTGTGTGTGTGTGTGTGTGCGTGAGGGAGGGAGGGATGCTAGGAAGGTGGTACTTGAGGCTTTATAAGAATCACACACATAATAATGGCAAGTCGTTCAAGGACAAGCCAAGCTCTGTACAGTTCTACGTAGACGTGTGTAGGCTGGAGTGTTGACCCATTTTTCCTCCATTGCATACTCAATGCACCTCTTTGGTTCCATTTCTTCACACGTTCCAGGACCCGCTTTCTTCTCCAAGGAATTTCTTTATTTCTTCTTCAGCCAAGAGAATGTTTCATGTGGTCAGTGAAACCTTGCATATGACACATGCATTTCACTGGTTCCAAATCACAAGTTTTTTCTCCTCCACTGTGATAAAACTAACTCCTTTGTCATAAATTCAGAAGTTCCAGGATGTCTCGGAGACAGCAATTCCAGCAAGACTGACAACGTGTGGATGAATACAAGCTCTTCCCTCTAAGCAAAGATAGAGTAACAAAGATAGAGAAACAAAATATCATTATCTTGAGTGTGAATCATAAGATGTTGAACACAAGGGTAAGTTTTGAAGAAGTAAATAATTTTATGATGTTGTTATGCATTCTACTAAATAAAACTCCTTGCTAAAAGCCAAAAAAAAAAAAAAAAAAAGTCATGCAAGTGTACTCTCAGTATGATTCCAATCAGGATAATTACTGTGTTATCTCTGCAGAGGAATATGAAATTATATGGGAGCAATAAATTGTTCAGCTATCTTTGAGAATTCAGTTGGGTCCATCAGAAGTAAAAGAGAACCTACAGTGCTCTGGATATATTGGAAAATGAAATATAGACATATATTTTACTACATTCTGAAAGAAATCTTAACCACTAGATGGAATATTGTCATTCTGGAAGAGCTCAAATTATTAAATTGGTCATGGAGACCCCAAAAGAGAGGCTATAGGACACAGTCCTAGAGTAAAAGTTTTAGGAAATAACAAGAGTAATAATTTCCCGTTATTTTCCAAAGAATCTGAAGGTAACTCATTGGTAAAGTCTAAGATGAATTGTGTGACTTTGAGCACATTCTCTTCCTGATCTTTGGCCTCATTTTTTTTTTTTTTTTTTTTTTTTTGCTGGCCAACCAAGAGGTCTGGACCAGAGGAGACCTTAGGCTCTTCTGGGCCCAATATCCGCAGAATGAAGGACCTATTAATGATGGCATCCTTACAGGAAATAAAGCATGTGGCCACTTCATTTCCCTGAGCTGGAAGTTGAGGAGAAGCCATGCTTGGAAGATTTCATAAGGAAAATACCTGCAACTATCCTTTCTAAATTCTTCAGACACTAAATAATTACTTCTAACTTTTCAGAACTGTTTTCTTTTTTTATTTGATTAGACCTGTAATAGCATAGGGCCAGAGTTCCTAAGGTGGGGATTTTGGACCAAAAGAGCACCACAGACATGTTCCAGGCATTCAGGAATTCCCTGGGGATGTGTAATGTATGTCCACTTATATATAGAAATATGGATATATACATGGAATTATACATATACTCCTCCCCATTCATTGGAAATAAACCCATAAATTTTGCCAGGATTTAAAAAATATTTAAATTCAATTTAGTTAACATATATTGTATTATTAGTTTTGGGAGTAGAATTTAGTGATTCATCAGTTGCATATAACGCCCAGTGCTCATCCCATCACATGCCCTCCTTCATGCCCATCACCCAGGTACTCCACCCCCTCCACCCCCTCCCCTGCAGTGACCCTCATTTTGTTTCCTAGAGTTCAGCATCTCTTCTGGTTTCCCTCCTTCTCAGTTTGTGTCTTATTTTCTTTTTCCTTCCCTTCCCCTATTTTCACCTGTTTTGTTTCTTAAACATCCCATATATATTTTTTAAAGTCATATATTCATCAGGCCGGAGAACCTAGAAGGTAGTGCAGACAGAAACATTTGAATAACAAAGCAAATTTCACATTGGCAATGGCCTTTCACCATGAACACTGCCTTCAGTCCCTTAATCAACTGTCCTTGATTTTTGTTACATCCATTTTATCTAAGAGTCTGAGATACTTTTCTAATAAAAACAAATAAATCTAAGTTTTCTTCCCTCAAAACCTAACTTGGCATGCAGAGTCTATGTGAGTCTTCAAGAATGGTTTGTCTCCCTGTCTGTTTTAAAAAGAAAAATCAGATTTTTAAAGGGAACTTGAACTTTCAAAACATTTCAGAAGAATTACTGTTCTTATGGAAGGTGCATGCCATGGACTGAATTCTGTCCCCTGAGTTCATAAATTGAAGCCCTAGCCCTCAATGGGATGGTATTTGAAGGTGGAGCCTCAGGGAAGTGATTAAAGTTAGTTGAGGTCCTGAAGGTGAGGCCCCCAGGATGGGATCAGTGTCCACATACGAAGAGACACCAGTTTCCTCTCTTTCTGTTATGCTCCTGTGAGGATGGTGCCAGAAGACAGCTGTCTATGAACCAGGAAGAAGGCCCCCACTGGGGAAGGAAATCTGTAAGCACATTGATCTGAGACTTCCCAGATCTGTGGAAAACTGCCAGAAAATAAATTTCTGTTTAAGCCCCCAGTCTATGATATTTTGTTATGACAACCCAAACAGACTAATACAGTACAAAACATTGAAATCACGAGAGCTTCATTTTAGTCCAATTTCTCTCTCTGAATATAGCGAGAATCTTGAATATAAAAACATGATTTCCTCTGAGAGATGGAAACAGTATCACTTGGAAGGTCCAAATTCTACTTACATTTTCCATATCATTTTGAAATTGAGTGGCATAAAACTTTTGTTTTGTTCTTCCCATTTCCTTTATAGGTGAAGAAACTGGAGGTCCCCTAGCTAGCTAATGAGGTAACTAGTTGCAGAGTATATAAATGCCCACCCACTGTATTTCGGGTACTTAAGAGCAAAACACCGAGAGCCTATGGTTTAAGGTATTTAACACTGACATAACACGTAAGCATATCCTATAATTTCAGGCTCATGGAATAAAACATGAAAAATGAAAATTATAAAAAAATGAAAATTATGCCTATTTTAAATAAGGACAAATTATTTGTCACTTGTAATGTCTGCCTAAGAAAATCCACTGGGGGGAAAGAAAACCACTGTAGTCATGACAGTATCAATGAAGATTCTGACACCGAAGAGAAGGTCAGGAACTCATACACAATCTCACAACTAATAAGAGGTAGAGGCTGCAGACTCTCACACTGTGAAAACCCTGACTTTCCAGCTTGGCAAAGTGTCTTTCATTTAGCATCAGTCTAAGTGCTTTTTAAAAAGATTTTAACAAAATTCTAAATGAGGTCAGTTTTGTTTATTTTTTAAAGACTTTATTTATTTATTCATGAGAGACACAGAGAGAGAGAGAGGCAGAGACACAGGCAGAGGGAGAAGCAGGCTCCATGCAGGGAGCCCCATGTGGGACTCGATCGGGGGTCTCCAGGATCGCGCCCTAGGCCGAAGGCTGTGCTAAACCGCCGAGGCACCCGGGCTGCCCCATTGAAGTTAGTTTTATGATATGGATTGAATTCACCTTTTGTTTACCCTCTCAAATAATTTACGTATTAGTTCCTTCTTGTACTTCTTAAATAACTCACAGCACATAAAGTAGAAATAATTGCTTCTTTTGTTATTGTCCTATTCAGATTTCCAGTTCCCTCAGTCACTTTCACTTATATGTGTACTGCAAATAATAAAATAAAAAATAAAAAAGTCATTCATAAATATTTATTGAATGTTCCCTCTGTGCTGGAACAAAGGATGTTTGGGTTTCCACTTTGTTTTGTTTGGTATTGGAGGTATAATGACAGGAACTAACTAGAGCCTCTACTTCCAAAGACTTAGTATCAGGGAAGATCAGTAAATAAACTGACAATTATAATACAATGCACTGTGTTCATCACTTGAATTTTAGGAGACCTTAGTACATATTACTTTCTTGTAATATTAAATGGTTCCTTGTTCTCTTACTCTTATAGTTTGTGCATCTTCTTTTTCTGTTATTTTTGTGATGAAACTTGCCGGCTCTTCTTTCGGAAGAAGGCTCAGCTTATGTAGTTGTTTTGCAGTTCTGTGGGGCTTCCACCATGTAAGCAATCTGCCTTTTTCTCCTTTTCCCTCTCCACCACATCCTTTAGGGTTTTAGTGGTTATTGTCTTGCTTTTTAGCATGCTTTCCTTCAATTATTTTCAGCCTACGTGTTTTATTTTTTATAAATGACTGGCTAGTGCTGACTGAAGACACGTTCTAAAATAATGGTTTCTCTTTAGGCCCCCAGGCAAATGATGTTGGAAAAGATATAAAACAAGAGACAGGACATTTCTGTCTATTGATAAGCATCTCCTTCTTCCATATTTAGAGAATATTCTCCTAACAGGCAGTTGGGTCCTGAGAACTCTTCTAGTCGGGTTCTGGAAAGTATACCTTTTGACATCAACCACTGGTTTGGGTTCTAATTCTGATTCCACTTTCTATGTGAGAGAGGAATTCCTTGGTTTACCTGCCTGACCTCCTTCATGTTTATTTCTGCTTCCATGAAAATTGAGGCTCATTACACCAACCTTAGAAGAATGACATGATGTGTATGAAGGAGTAAAAATTTTGTCCATAAAGTCAGCATATAAACTCTACTTTCTCTAAATCAAAATAAACGTGACTCCTCACCTCAGTGTGGTGGGAAATTTAGTCTTAGCATTGACTTCACCATCTACTGGGTGCATCCTGGAAGTCTGGAGGTTTAAGTGGCGCTTAGATGAAAGAATCATGACTTCTGGCCTTCAGCTCATCCTGGTTGCTATGCCATCCTCATTGTCTTCACTCAATGTGGCTCCTGAAAGTCTGACTGCCTCTCTGGAAATCCAGCTTCTTGCTAAGGCTTAGTTAGCTAAGGACATGCTCACCCTTGTCTGGGATAAGGGCTGGCATAGACCACAGCTGACCATAATGGAGGGATGATGATCTCTATTCCTAAAATGTTTATCTCCTTTCCAGGCTCACAAAATTGCTTCTCTTTCTTGCTTTTTCTACCTTCTCTTCCCCACTTACCCTCCTTACTCCCAAACTGCCAGCCTTCTTCCCCACTTCTCCACATAGATGATTTTCGATAAACCCACACCTTTACAGAGGACAAAAAGTGACATTAATTTCTGATAATTTCTGTTCTTATATGGAAAAAAATTCTTAGGGCAAGGAATTACTGATGGCTTGTCCACACTTTGGATTGGAGTCTGTGAGAATGGAGGAAAAACAAACATCAGTGAAAATATTTTAATCATCTCTCTTGACATTCATATCAAGTTCTGGCTTCTCAAAAGTACAGGAGTATCCCTTCCCAAAAAAAAAAAAAAAAAATTCAGTGACTCTGACCTGATGGATATAGTTTCTGTTTGAGGCAATGAAATGTTATGGGATGGATGGTGATGATGGTTACATAGTAGTGTGAATGTACTTAATGCCACTGAACCAAATATTTAAAGAAGGCTAGAATGGCAAATTTTATGTTTTATCTATTTTACCACAATAAAATATATTCAGTGATTTCTTAAGCATATACAATAAAACATAGCTCCTTATGTGACTGGACAAGGTCCTTCAAAACCTGTCTCAAGTCATCTTTCTGAACATCTTCCCCATATGTCCTTGTATCCTCCAGTTTTTGCTGGGATGATGTTCTGCAGGAAAAAAACCTCAACATTTCAGTGACTTGCAACAACTAATGTTTACTCCTCACTCACATCAGGTGCTAGGGTTTTGCTCTAACCTATGAGTTAGCTCAGAGCAGCCTAGACTCTCTTCTTATTCTCAGACTCAAGCAGAGAGTGAATCTTGACTGTGGCATTCTCGAGGCGGAGGGCAGGAGTGCAAGAGAGCTGCTGGAATAGGGGAAGCCCCCAGTGACTCTGGGGGATTATGCCTGAAAATGGCACATCAAGGCTTCCTCCAATCCCATTGATCGAAGCATTGGGTACATGCACAACCCCAACAACCACAAGACAGGGAAATTTACTTCTCCCATGGAGGTAGCAAAGGGGAAGTTTCTATTTGCTTTACAGCAATACAATATACTTCAGCACACACTTTTTGGTCAAATATGCTCACTCCCCTTCCTTCCACAAACAAAACATACAAACAAAAATCTCATCTAAAAATGGCATCAGGCTTTCCAGATGTAGGATCTCATGATGGTTTCTACATCAAACTTGAAGGTGGCTCCTCAATAAAGAGGTCTAGAAGCTAAAAAACAAAATGAAACAAAACAAAACAACAACAACAACAAAAAACAGATGATTTCCCCCCACACATCTAAGGTACTTTGGGAGGAACACAGGCAGGATACCCATAATCGACATACTCATTGGAAGGGGGAAGATGAGGACACTATAGAGCACCTGGTAAGGTTCGAAGTTGGAATCATTTCAGAAAATCCAGGACACACTATGAGGGGAAGAACATTGGATTTGAGACTGGAAGCACTGATTACTGCTAGCAATAGCAATGTTTCAACTCTTTTGGACATGCATTGTGAGGGTCCACCGTCTTAGGGTAGGGAATGTGCCCTGGTTATCCCCTGGTTCTTCTTCCTGGGAGTAACTCCCCAGTGCAATGCTCTTCTGGCTCTTAAATCCAGACTCCAAGAAGTCTTTCTCTTTCTATTATCCTATTTGGCCACATCTAAAGAGGACAATGGAGACTATTTTTTGTGGGATACACACAGCTTTCTCAGGTTGCTTCCTGGCCATAAATAGGTGGGGTCCTGTGGTGGCAATCATCCGGGATGTCCCCCAATGATTCCACTTGGCATTTATTCCTTAGTCCTCCCCTGCCACATTGTATCAGGGTTAGTCTGTGTGACCAATAGCACAGTGTTAAAGTGGTGGCATGTCACCTTCAAGACTAGGTCCTAAAAGATATTGTATAGCTTTTGCCTGGTTTTCTTGTGTCACTCACTCTGAGAGAAACTAGCTCCGGTGTCATGAAGACTTATCAAGCAGCCTTATGGAGAAGCCCCCATGTGGCAAGGAACTTCTTGCCAATAGCATGTGAGTAAGCCATCTTGGAAGATCATTCAGCCCCACTTAAGCAATTAGATGGCTACGACTAATTTCTATATTAATCAGCTTTTACTATGATAATGTTTCATAAACATTATCCAAATTTTGGTGAGTTTCTGTAGCAAATGCTCTTTTCTTGTGGGAGTGTGTTTGCTATTGTTTCTTCACAGAGCAGGTATAAGTGTCTCATGTGTCTTCTCAGTCAGGACCCAGACTGAAAGAGTAAACTAGGTGCAGGATGCATTATTCCCATGTGGGGTCAGGAGCACGGCTGGTTGGTGGAAGCTCGCAATGCCTCTTAGATCCTCTGCTCCGAACCCTCATTGGCTAAAAGGTATATGACCAAAGCTACACCTGCGTCCCTTCCTTTGGTTAAAGCATGCCACATGCCCTGTAGTAATGGGGAAGGGAATATAATACAGCCATGGAGTGCAGGGCAGAGAATAGCTATTTGCTGACCATGGTCAAGTCTATCACACCATTTACCCAGGATGTCTACGTTGTGCGACAAATCACTACAAAACCTAATGGCTTAAAATCATAATACATTGTTATGTCCTATGTTTCTGTGGATTGATTGGGCTACTCTATCTACTCTGTGAGGTCTCTCATGCAATCATCTCTGATGGTGGCTGTGCCTAGACATCATCTGAAGGTGTCTTCACTCACAGGTTTGTCCCTGCTCAGGGATGGCTGGACATTTCTCTTCTTCTACAAGTCTATTCATCGGGTAGCTTGAGTTTCCTTACAGCATGGTGTTCTTTCCTTTCTCTTTTTTAATTGAAGTATAGTTGACACACAATGTTACATGAATTTCAGGTGTACAACATAGTGTTCAACAAGCCTATATGTTATGCTACATTCACAATGTGCCGCTGTCCTGTCACCCTAACACTGTTACAATACCATTGGCAATATTCCCTGTGCTTTACCTCTCATCCCCAAGACTTATTTATTTCACCACTGGAAGTCTGTTATTTCTTACTCTGCTTGACCTTTTTCTCCCAACCCCCACCTCTTCCCCTCTGATAACCACCAGTTTGTTTTCTGTAGTAATGAGTCACCTGAGCTGTTCTTTGTTTGTTCTTTGGTTTTTTAGATTCCCCATGTAAGTGAAGTCACATGGTATTTGTCTATTTGTCTTTCTCTGTCTGACTTACTCCACTTAGTATAATTACCTCTAGGTCTACCTGCAGCATGGTGATCTTAAGATAACCAGACCCCTTGGGGCACCCGGTGGTGTAGTTGTTTAAGCATCCTACTCTTGGTTTCAGTTCAAGTAGTGATCTCAGGATTGTGAGATCAAGCCCCATGTCTTTGGACTCTACATTCAGTGTGGAGTCTGCTTGAGAGTCTCTCTCTCTCTCTCTCTCTCTCCCCCTCTGCCCTCCTCCTCATGCTTGCTCCCTCTAAAATTAAATAGAGAAATCTAAAAAAAAAAAAAAAAAAAAGATAACCAGACTCCTTATATGGTGACTAGCTTCCCCTCAAACAAGCCTTCCAACAAATAGGTAGTGGAAGCTTCTATCTTTAGTAGCCAAGGTCTGGAAAGTGGAACAGTGGCATAACCACTGTATTCTGTAAGTTAAACCATATCCTGCTCCAATTCATGGGAAAGAGATTTCTTAGTGAGAGAAGAATCAAAGAATTAGTGGCCATCTTTCCTAGCTTTGCAATGTGACTATAGCTACATGAAGCTGCAATAGACCATTTACCCCTCCTGGAAAGTCTAGCCATGCCTTTGAGTATCAGCTTGTTTCCCTGGTGATCCAAATTCCCAGTAACTAAGAAATAGGTCTTTCATACATTTGTATCTGTTCTATAGAGTCCAGCAGAGGACCTCATCACTCTACACCCCCAGGAAATACAGAATGAGCTCAATCAAATTCCCTAATACAAAGAGAACAAATCCTAGCAGAAGTAGAACTTGAGATTAGTCAGGAACCCTACATCCCCCAATGGAGGCCTCTTTTTCTTCATCTGTCCTGTGAGGTAATCCTGATTTTGCCATAGGTTAGGTTTTAAGGGGGAAAAAAGAAACTTTAGTGCAATATAGAATTGAATCCGTATAGTGGAATGCTGTTCAGCCAATACAAATAATGTTTTGAAATTATTTAATAGCATGCAAAAATGTTTCTGATGCATCTCTGTGTGAAAAAGTACAGACAGCAGAATAGTAGATACTATGCGTTAAAAGCATTTATTTCTTGGTTGTCGAATTGGGCTTAATTCTAAGATGGTTATCTTACCACAGGAGTTATTTATGTAGAGTACCATGGATAATGAAGCTAGGGAAAATAAAAACTCTATGGGAATAGACACTTTCCAATTCTACGATGTAACGCTATTCAGCCATTGAAAGTAGTGCTTTAAAACCACTTGAAGGTATGACAGTATGTTTGCCTTCTATTTGGGAATGATAAAAAAGCAGATTACAAAATAAAACATACTCTAATTAAAAGCGGTTGACTCTGATGGTAAGATTGGAGCTGATGTGTGTGTGCGCGTGCTTTTATATATTTTCCACATTTTGTATAAATAAGATTATTTATTTTTTTGTCAGAAAATAATGCTAAGTATTACTTTAAAGAATGCAAAGGAGGCTGAGGAATCCAAAATTAGATGCTACTTGAAATATCCCAGTATACATAGTGGGCTATACGTAATTCCCTTTTAAATTATCAAACATCACTACTTCATGTTTTCATTTTTAGTGCTATCTTATCATTGTCCTAAGGAATACTGTTCATTAACTGTAACACTGTAATGTCTGGGGGAAAAAAGACGTAATTGGAACATTTCACACGATTCAAATTTTGGCCACTAGTGCAAAAAGCCACACCCAGTGCTGACCCATACACCTCACAGAGAGGAAGAAATGAGCTGGAGAGAAGCTCCTTCTACTTTGTCAAATGTAAGGCAGTAAATTCCCCAGTGGCCACACAGACTTCCAAACCTTCTGCATCAGCAGACCCTGTAGCCTGACAGATGAAGTTCAGTGCAAAATATCCCAGCCTAGGAGCTCCTCTACATGATTTGCGAACATCTGTCTCAACACAACCGAGGCCCCTCAGCTGCATCTGCAGACTCCAGAGCCAACAGTGGGAGGGCTGGCCCTGTCCAGGTTTGCAGAGCTTCGCTTGTTACATTCTGAGGAGTCCCAGAATCGGGCAGGTAATTTTAGTTCTTGGCTAGTTTGTAGCTCTTGGAATTCTTCTCAGGCTCTGACCAGCAGGGAGAAGTCATGTGATGACTCCACTTGCAAGCCTAAGGTGGCAGTGAGGCAGCCAGCGCTTCTCATTGAAGGGAGCCCCAGACAAGCCAGGGAATGTCTGCTTTTCTGATCTGAGGACCCAACAAACAGCATTTCCTTATCTAGCTTGAGTTCTAAACCCATTGCGAGAGAAACAAGCCTTAAGTCAGAGAACAAAAAATGGCCTTTATTACAGGTAAGGATCCTCTTGGGGAATGCGATTGTATCTGACCCAGAATGAGCTAGCCTCACCCAGAAGTCACAGGTCATTCTGAGCCAGGACACCTTCCCCAGAGCAGGGCAGAAGCTGCTGCAGCCCTGGGAGGACACTGAGGAACCCATTCTCCCTGCAGGTACTCACTCCGAGAGGGAATGGGGAGGAAGGGTGGAAACTCACAGGCTGCCTCAGGAAAGGGAGGACCAGGCCCTACCTTCTAGGCTTCCCCACTGGAGGAAAAGCAGGTGCTCAGCAGGTGGCCTCTGACCAGGGGAAAACAAGAGTTGTGCTGGGCTGGATGCACTTCGCTGCTCCCTCAGCAGTGAAATTATGCCATTCTTCTTGATTAGGAGGGGCCAGAGAGGTCAGAGAGGGGCCAGAGCATAGACTCATGGCCCTTTCTGTCTATGGATTAGGCTATAGGTAGGGGCAGAGGAAGTACTCTTGTGCCCCAAAACTCAGGATGACTTGAGTGAGAATCAGGAAGGCACAGTTCTTTTTTTTTTTTTTTTAATATTTTATTTACCTATTGATGAGAGACACAGAAAGAGGCAGAGACACAGGCAGAGGGAGGAGAAGCAGGCTCCAAGCAGGAGCCCAATGCGGAACTAGATTCTGAAATTCTGGGATTATGTCCTGAGCCAAAGGCAGACACTCAACCGCGGAGCCACTCAGGTGGCCCAGGAAGGCACAGTTCTAATACGTGGACAGGCCTCAGCTTCCTCATCTGTCATTGGCTTCTACACTGATGGAGCTAGACACTGCATTAAACCTAACTGGAGTCAAAGTCAATGGGAGAAAGACAATTATCACATGGTTTCACCCATATGCGGAGTACAAGAAATAGTGCAAGGGATCATAAGGGAAGGAGGGAAAACTGAATGGGGAAAAAATCAGAGATGGGGACAAACCATGAGAGACTCTTAACTCTGGGAAACAAACTGAGGGCTGCTGAAGGGTAGGTAGGTGAGAGGATGGGGTAACTGGGTGATGGGCATGAAGTAGAGCATGTGATGGGATGAGCACTGAGTGTTATACATAACTGCTGAATTATTGAAAACAACACCTGAAACTAATGCTGCATATATCTTGGCAAATTGAATTTAAATTAAAAAAAAAAGGCTGAAGTGAAAAGATGAGTCAAGTCCAGTCTTTCACCTTGAAGCACCAGGGCAGAGATGGCCAGGTAAACACTACAGTCTCTAAAATCTCTTTAATCTTCTACAATTCTAAATTTTATAAGACAGCCATCAGAGGGTGGAAGAGCAGTTCCAAGTCAAGGAAAAGGTGAAGATGCTCCTAAAATCTCTGGCCAAAGAGACAGGTTTTTAGCCTTTGGATAGAAGCTTCAGACTTGGATGTAGAACTCTCAAATACTGCCTTTTGAAGGCAGCAGCAACGTCAAGGGCGTGCAGAGACTGCACCTGTTCACAAAACTGAAAACCTGGGCAAAGAGAAAAGGTGTGGGAGTTGAGGGAAGGAGAGGGGGCAGGGAGCAGGAGCAGAAGCTACTGTTTCTGAGAAGCATGTTGTTCCTGACACAGGGAACTCTTTCCATTCAAGTTGCCAAATGGATTGATGTATAATTCATGACACCACTCATAATAAGACTTTGTACAAAATCCCGTAAAGTCCTCCTCTGATTGCAAAGTCTCAACTAGAGGTGGGTTGCAAGCACCCGTACACCCTGACCGACCTTGCTTTCAGAGCTTCTTCCCTTGCAATCTGTGAGCCAGTTGAACCACATTTCTTTCCCTCTCCAGGACAAGCAACCTGCTATCTTTCTTCTGTATGTGCCAAAACTTGTCTCTGCCAAGAACCCTTCCCTCTGCCGCTCCCCTGCTCCCTACACTGTTTTTCAGTTGGTTTATTCCATCTTGCTTTACAGATAAGCTTAGATGTCACTTCTTCTGAGAAGCATCCTTGCAAATGAACGAGCCTGATGACCTCCTCTGCGCTCCCTCACATCCTGTCCAGGTGCTCACATGCTCCCTGTGTGTGTGTCTTTCACCAGCTTATAAGCTCTGGGAGGATGGGGCATGTCTGCTCCATCCATCGCCACACCTCAGATCCTGAACAAAAGGATGTATCAACGCTTATTTAGTGCTTCACATCTGTGTTAGGCATTTTACTTAGCCATTAAAATCAGGCTGGAATTGAGGAGAGTTGGAAGAGACATAATTAGCCCCATTTCACCAATGAGCAAACTGAGAGTCAGAGAGTGTAAGTGGCAGGTGTGAGTTCACTGTTGGAGAAACGGAGCAAGAACTATAATGGAATCTTCTGGGCTTTCCAGTTTTTCATGGTATCCACTTTTGGGGAGAGAAAGAAAAAGATTACATCCAATGGTCCCATGATCACCTTACCTGATAAAAAATACATTCACTCAGGTTCAAACTCCCTTTGCAATCGTTGGTTTTAAAGGGAATAAATTCATATAAAATAAAACTAATTATATATGTATGTGTGTACATATGTATGTATATATGTATGTAAACATAAAATGTACAAGTGACTTTGAGCTTTTCCAACCGATAAAGTCCTGTAACTATATCAGGAAATAATACTCCGTTTCACCATGATCTCCTGCTGAGATTTCACCCTGGTGTTCTGCACATACTAACCCATTGGCCAGATTCACCTTTAAGTGCTTCCTATGAAATAAAAAATTGAAAAAAAAATATTTAAAAAAAAAGGGATCCCTGGGTGGCGCAGCGGTTTGGCGCCTGCCTTTGACCCAGGGCGCGATCCTGGAGACCCGGGATCGAGTCCCACGTCGGGCTCCCGGTGCATGGAGCCTGCTTCTCCCTCGGCCTGTGTCTCTGCCTCTCTCTTTCTCTCTCTGTGACTATCATAAATAAATAAAAAAATGAAAAAAAATATTTAAGTGCTTCCTATGGATTTTTTTATGTGTTGTTTATTGTTGGTATAGATTTAAATCCATTTTAAATTACAACTTCCTATCACTTGATGATGTAAAAGTAGTGTCCAAAGGTATATTTCAAAATATTGAATTATCCTAAATTCCATTGTCCTCATTTGCTAGAAGGAATGATGGCATACACGTGTGCCAAGTTCTGTGCCAGGTTCTTAAGAAACACAATTTTATTTAGACCCTACAACTGCCCTTCCTTGTAAAGGTTATTACCACTATGGCACAGAAAAAGAAATTAAGAATGTGGGAGATTAAACTTGCCCCAGGTCCTGCAGACTGAAATTCAGTACCAACTTGTCTGACATTCAAATCCATGCCCTTTCTATGTCTTTTCTGGAATCGAGCATGCAGGCTTGACTGTACTTCTTCTGTGATCCAGAAGAGCACGTAGATTCCCAGGAAGTAAGATAATAGGGAAAGAAAATTGCTCAGAGACTAAGAAGAGGTGGAGTTTAATTCCCAGAGCTGAACTGTCCCAGTGAAGTGACCTTGAGAGAGTTAACTACTCTTCCTGTGCAATGAGGCTGTTAGAGGAGAATTGCCTCCAAATCAAAATTGATTGGGTGTCACCTGGGTTCTAAGCCACACAACCTTAGATGACTCTTTCCTCATGTCTGGGTTTCCATGTCCACATGTGCACCATGGGAATGTGGAGCCCGGTGATCTCCAAACTATCTTGCCACCACAAATTCCATCAGTTCGAGCCCATAGCAACATACCTTTTTATAATAATTATTATTAATTATTAATTTGCTTCTCTCCACTGAGTTTAAATTTGACCTTCCTTATATATCCCTTCTATACATCCACCAGGCCACCAATTAATGAAGCAGTGAATCTTTTTCCATCCTTCAAAATAAACACAAGCATGTGACAAACCTGTTTACAGGCATTCAATCTGTTTGCTGGGCCACATTTTGAAAAATGTACTCTTCTTAAATTCCTGTTTATGAACACAGACACATACAGATGTGTCTTTCTCAAGCAGCAGGAGGTGTTGTTCATGGCCAACCTTTTTTGTAGCTGTCACCATGATGGCCTGTAAGAAACAGATGGGCTGATGGAGGGTACAAAATTGAACATTTTGTTTTCACTTTTTCAGTTAAAGGGGAAAAGCATCATTTAGGCCATCCTGTTGAGCTATATAGATCTTTTCCTGGTTGGTTTTCTGGTTGTAACAAGTATTGATGTTAAGGAAAGGAAGAGAGAGAGAAATGAGCAAGAGGAGGCTGAGAGCCAATGAGGAACATTTCCACTGAGCACTTGTGCCTTAGAGAGATCATAAAGTTTTAGTGTCTAATTCTCAACATTTTAAGTTTGGAAACTAGGTTTCCCCAGGTGATCAAATTCAAGAAGATAGGCTATTTCTAACCAAATACATAAGACCTTAGTAAAAATAGTGTTTTTGTCTACATATTTATTAATGCCTAGATGTGCTATGGATTCTAACAGGAAGTGGATATACAATGCTTAACAGGATGTACTCTTTGAACCCAAAAAGTTTGTAGGTTCATGAGGGGCACAGACAAGTAAATAGAAATACACAATGTAATGTGATGCATGCACATGCCTAGAAACAAGCAAGAAAGAGCCATGAGGAGTTCATTATGGCTAGAGTCTAGCATACACACTTAAATAATAAAATTATGTACAATAGTAGCCATTTAGGAAGGCAACAGATAGGATCCTGCTCACCTCTGTGTCCCTAACCCCTAGCAAGTGGCTGAAAATGGTGGAATCAGTGAGTTGGCTTGATGAAGGAGTTATATCTAAATTCTGCCTTCCTAAGATCATCTCCTACTCTCCCTGTGGACTTGCCCATTTTTCTCCTTTTCTCAGTAAATCTTTGGAGGATATCCATGGTTAGTTAACGTCCTTCTCCATTAGAGTGGATTTTCACATGAGAATTCTCGCTCAGAGCATGACTTTACTTCTAAACCCAGGAAACACGGACAGCCACCTGGTGTAGGGCTTTCTAGAATCTTACTGTAACTCCAATCTAAGATGTATAGAAACTAAAATTAATGTGTATATCTATCTATGTGCCAGAAGCCCTCATAGTGCATGTTTTATTCTTTCTTCTTTCATTTTTTCCTCCTTTGAGTACATATGTTTGAGGCTTGATCTAGCCCTTTATGTTAAAAAATATACCAGCTTTTATCCTATGTTGTTTTTCTGATTGATAAACTGTATTTGAAGATGAAGCCTCCCCCTCTGCTCCAAAGAACAAACATGGTGACTTTTTTGTGTTGTTGTTGGCTTCGGAGTGTGGCCCTCTCTTTCATCTCTTGACAAATCTCCACCATCTTTTTCTCTTCTCAATAGGTGAGAGGAGAGATTCTTACAGAGGGTCCCCATGGGGATCTGGAGGAGGCCAAACTTCACAAAGAGATCCAGAGCTCTGTGGGTTTAAAAGGGGAAGGACAGGAAGGCAAGCTCACATTTTTTTCCAGCCCTATTTTGTGTGCTAGAAATCATGCTAAGTTAAGCATTACCTGATCAATCCACCCAACAACCCCACAAAGTCAGTACTTTTGTTCCAGGCTTACCCCTGCAATAACTGAATCTGAACAGGTTTGGGTAACAGTCGAATGCCATGGCGAGGGCAGGGGGGCAGAGGGGGATTTGCACCAGGTAGCTCTCAAGCACCATTTCTGATCCCCTCTTGTTTCCACCACGGCCTCAGCGACCAGTCATACAGCAAGACAAACCAGCTTTCACATGGTGCAGATGGATAGTATCTCTATTGGGCCTAGAGCTGGGCATTTTGGTCTAGCCCAGACTTCTCTATGGTCTTGGGTGTCCTGCCTATGCAGCCTGGGTATGAGGCTATATAGCTAATCTTCAATGAGAGGCATGTCACCAGTGTATAAATGGGTTTTCCTTCTCCTTCTCCAAGTGGACAGTGTCAAGGATTATTTATTGTGCCTTCCTGGGAATCATGGTAGCACAATGATTTCCATGTTGGGAAAAGGTGGATCTGTAATCTGTAGGATGTCTTTCTACAGACAATAGTGTACATCCATCGTCTACAGTTGGCCTCACAACTGTAAGTCAATAGGTTGTTTTTCTTCCTGTCTTAGATACACAAATGCTAACAACTTTACCATTTTGATTCAGGAAAATACTTTTTCTTTGATTGATAAAAACATAAAATTTAAACAAGAGAGTTTGATTAATGTATTTCAATCCAATAAGCATTTGCTTTCATATGCAAAGTTCTGGGGCATAATAGCTGGAAGAATCACTACCATAACCCCACATGCAAAAACGACTTAAAATCTAGTTGCCTGCAAACATGTCACCTAATTTAACCCTGACACCTGCCTCAAGAGTTAGCCAATCAAAGTGTCATGTACATTGTGAAAAGAGAAAAATTGATGTGTACGGCAGGTGGAATTCAAATGGATAGATCCAGTCTGATATTTCCAGTGCTGCTCCAGACATCTAAAATGTTTAATTCTCCTGACAAACCGACTCTATAGTTGTTTTTACTATGCCCATTTTGTGGAAGAGAGAACTGAGTCTTGGTGAGATTCAAGGATTTGTCCAAGGTCACAGAACTAGAATAATCCCAGACTATCAGACTCTAATTGTAAGTGACTTTTTATGACAGTGGATGTCATCAAAATGATGAATCAAAATGGAAACAAAGAAAGCTGCCAGAGTCATCCACATGTTACTCAAAAGCCTAGCCTCTTTGTAAACAAAGGCCATCAGCCTCCTGCCCCACACCGGTCCTTCCCACTGTGGACAGACTGTCAGCCCTCTCCTTGCGGTACCCAGTATATTAAAACCTAGCTTATTGACATCACTGGAATCTGGCAGGCATTTATTCATCACTCAGTATCAATTCTGTTCTCTTTCTAAACAGCACAGAATCATTTTTAATATGAAAATATTGTATAATTCATAACAATTGGAAGGAGATGTCATCCTTTGCAGAACACTTTGCCTCTGCCTACTCTGGAAGGCAGAGAGATTATGGCAAGGTCAAAAGACCTCTTGTCTCGTGTCCATGGCCATCACTTAACCTCTGTGAGCTCCGGTTTCCTCCACAGGACAATGGAGATCCAGGACATTACACTGATACCTGGGGAAAGTGGCTTTGCCTCCCAGATGATCCTGAAAGTTCCCCCCAAGGTAAGATTTCTGTAGAGAAAGAGGAGGGAGATGGGGACTCTCACAGATATGTTCAACTCACTTAATAATGTGACCCAGCAACTCCTCTTCATGCCCAGCTGTTTGGGTAAGTTAAGGATCCAGGGCTGAGACCATGCATGTTTCCAGCAACTGCACAGAGCTCCCAGTGGCAGGAAAGTGCAAAGCTCCAGCTCAGTAACAATACTGTATTAGTCTTCTTAGCTGCCATAACAAAGCCCCTCAGACCAGATGGTTTAAACAACAGAAATGTGTTTCCTCACAGTTCTGGAGGCTGGGAATCTGAGATCAGGGTGTGAGCAGGGTTGGTTCCTTCTGAGGTCTCTCTCATTGGCACTAGATTGCCATCTCCCTGTGTCCTCACGTGATCATCCCTCTGTGCATTTCTGCGTCTTAACCCCCTTCTCTTATGAGGACAGGAGTCAGATGGAATCAGGGCCCGCCTGAATGACCTCATTTTACCTTAAGTACCTCTTGAAAGTCCCCATCTCCAAATACAGTCACATTCTGGGGTACTTCA
This sequence comes from Canis aureus, assembly GCF_053574225.1. NCBI lineage: Eukaryota > Metazoa > Chordata > Mammalia > Carnivora > Canidae > Canis > Canis aureus. Next base: position 69,554,140 of record NC_135612.1, read on the forward strand.
GTATATGAATTTTTCAGGAGACGCAATTCAGTCCATAACAGATAGCGGACTACGTGACCTTGGAGGATTAACTTCCTGAGTCTTCATTTCTTCATCTGTAAAATGGCAATGAGATACTCATGAAGATTAGAAATAATATATTTGAGTAGACTTCTTTCTGTATAACTCAGGGTAGGCTAACTGATGGAACAATGCTGAGGTTCAGTGGATTAACACATTAAAAGTTTATTTCTCACTCATTTTCGAGGAGGAGAGGCTCTCCTGCAAGCAGTAACTCTGGAATTCAGGCTTTTATCCACGTCTTGTGACAGCTCTACCTTCAGGCAGTGGCCTCCAAGATGGCCCCAGAAGTGGATCAGAGCATGGGAATGTACCATGGAGCATTCCTCAAGGAAGCATTGGAAGCATTGACCCAAACTGGTTCATTCTCCTTGAGTCAAGGAGGCTGGAAAGAAAGTCCTTGAGAGTCCTCTTTCCAGCAACAAGTCTGCATTGTATAAAGGAGAACAGATATTTGGTAGCCAATAGATATCTGCATCAGCTGAGGCCTTCACAGGAAACAACGGATGGCCCATTCAGAATGGGTAATGCACAGAGCAGTTAGAAAAGAAACACTGTATAAAGAGGTAGGCAGGTTTTAAGAAAAGGACAAGGTCATGGACAATAGAGGGGGGAGAAATTGCCACCACTCTTATGCTTGAAGGACCAGAGAACAAGCGGATCTCAGGATTTCGAGGGAAGGGCAACAGGGTGGAGCTACTGTCTGACAAAAATAGGAGTTTCTGATCAAGGCAGCACAAGGTGGGGAAGCCAAGTGAAAGATACTGAAGCTAGGCCTCACTCCATGCAGACTCACACGACGCTTCATGCTGACCGAGCTGCCAAGAGGGCTCTATGTGCAGGGTGGCCTCAGGGCCCTGGGCAGATGGACACAAACGTGAAGCAGAGAGAAAGGGGGTAATAGGAGAAATGCATCACAGCATAAATGCTATCTTCTTAAAACAGAAAATAAAGTTAGACTGGAGGATTTTGAAGGCCTTCTGAGGCAGCTCGGTTAGTTTTAATTTTTTTTAATTTTTGTTTTTTTAATTTTTTTTTATACTCCTGCTACACTCTCCCTTATGGAAAGGCCAGGAGGCAGGCAGGTGAACAAAAGTATTGTCCTTCGTGGCACTGGTACCAAGTACCTGCTGGCTGGCACATGTTATTAGAGGACTCCAGGAGGCAAGGAGCTTCCCCATGGTTCATGAAATACTTCAGGTGAAGCATTATTATGGCCAATGCACAGAGGCTTCCATGGGCCCCAGATGGTCCCAACTGCACCCAGCACCAAAGTGCTTCCCAAGCAATTGAAAACTTCAACCCTGATGAGAGCAAGGAAGAGAACTCTTACAAAGCCACAGAATCCCCAAATGTTCCCAACACCTGTAGCCAGAAGGACTCAACAAAATTCCTAGCATATAGATAACTTGCTTTCAACTAGAATGCATTAGACACACATCCTTCAAACATTTGATACGTAAATATCTTTTCACCTCATAGTTTTTTCAAATAAGGAAGTAGAGGAGGTAAGAAGTTAAATCATCCCTTCTTAAGTTTCTGAGGTAGTTAGTGACAGAGCCAGGGTCCTCGTGTCCTAATGCAAGGACTTTGGTTTACTCTGTACATGCCCAACCCAACACACACACACACACCCACACACACATCCATATATACCCTCTATTACTCACACACGCCCACGTGGATGCTTACACACAGTGACCTCCAGCTGTCCAAAAGGTCACTTCCACCTAGTAACAGAGCAGTATCTAGTGCAGTTCCTGGTATACAGGGAGTGCTTAAAAATGCATTCTTTCCTTCATTACCTCCATGTACACATCTAGAGCTGAGCCCTCACAAATATATGCACATTCATGCACATGTGTACTTGGAGGCATGTGTGCTTGCATGTTCACATGCACAGGGACCTCCATCTGTGGAGGAATTACAGTCCCTTCCTGCTTCCTATCAAAGCCACATCCACCTGACAGCAGAGCAGGAGAGCAGAATGGAGGGTTATTGGCCTCTTCTTGCTTTAGGGTAAGGAGCAGGGAGGTGGGCCACGTATGCAGAGCCTCTATCTCTCTGTCTTTCTCTCTCTCTCTCTCTCTCTCTCTCTTTCTCTCTCCATTTTCCAGCAGGGAAACCTTACTTACCTCACTAGATTTTCTTGATGTTGTCAAAGCCTTCCCACCAGGTGAGGTGTCCAAGTCTGGAATCTAGAAGTCCATGCTCCCCAATTCTGAGGCCTAATCATGTGTTCTTACTGGGTGAACCCCATATATTAATATCCCTAGATCAGCCTCTGAACCAAGACTAACTAGTAAATAGATTTGGATATACCCGCCAACTCTGTGAAACTGGGGAGAAGCCAGGCTGGGAGGAGAACCCAAAGGCCCAGCTTCCTTGGAGGGTAACAGAGGGATGTGCCCTTTCTCTCTCTCTGCTTTTCTCACAACCCTCTCACCAGGTGGAATCAAGAAGACAGAAGGAGATTTAGGAAAAGAAGGAAACAATGCAAAGTCAGCAGCTGTCATCTTGGGGAATGCTGCAGTCCACGCAGAATATTGACGTGCATCTAGAGACCCTGGTTGGACTACAGTCAGATGTGTGATGTCTCTGTGTCCATCTTCAAGATGAGGAAGCCCCAGGTCAGAAAACCAGAACATCTTGCTTAAGGTTCCATAACAGGATCACACTCTGAACCTCAAGATTGAACTGAGCTTTCAGTGATTAGTTCTGCTCCTCCTTTTACTGCACAGTGACCGCATTCTCAATGTACCAGCCCCCTGTAGAAAGGAATGAGGGCCCTCAGCTATTGACAGAGCGTGGATAAGGACCACTGCTAGGGATTCGCTTCTTTAAAATCCAAATTGTCATTTCTTTGATGAGGAATTGGCCTGACAAAAATATATGTGCACCCTTTTGCTACTGTTGAGGGGAAAAGAAATTACAACAATTAAAGTGTCATGGATCAAATCTGACAGGAATGGTGACAAGAGTTACTTTTAGCTGCAAATGAAGAACACATGTAATTAAAAGTAAAGTAAGATCGATAAAGGTTACACAAACCCCAGCTGTAAGAGAGGCTCTGGTATTAAAAAAAGCAATTAGTAAATGAGCAAGCATGTTAATAAGGCAAATATTTATTTTTAGAAGATCCTGGACTTGATACACCTCAAGGTCAAAAGGATCCACGGTTGATTATGGAATAGAACCATGGACAAATGCATCCAGGGAGACAGCAGCATTTCTTCAACTAGTATCTAAAATCTGGATATAATAAGGTACAAATGGGCTCAAGCACAAAGAAAAATACAACAATTATGATGATAATATTAGTAATGATACTTGCATCCTTCTTTGTAATATGTAAAGCACCTTCACAGAAGAAGCCAGACCCAGCTCCCCCTTTGGGCTCCTCCCTCTTCCCACCTGGTCAGTAAATAATTATTTACTCTTCATGCCCTGCACTCTTTTTTTTTTTTTTTTCTTTTTTTTTTTTTTATTGGTGTTCAATTTACTAACATACGGAATAACACCCAGTGCCCGTCACCCATTCACTCCCACCCCCCGCCCTCCTCCCCTTCCACCACCCCCAGTTCGTTTCCCGGAGTTAGCAGTCTTTACATTCTGTCTCCCTTTCTGATATTTCCCACACATTTCTTCTCCCTTCCCTTATTTTCCCTTTCACTATTATTTATATTCCCCAAATGAATGAGAACATATAATGTTTGTCCTTCTCCGACTGACTTACTTCACTCAGCATAATACCCTCCAGTTCCATCCACGTTGAAGCAAATGGTGGGTATTTGTCATTTCTAATAGCTGAGTAATATTCCATTGTATACATAAACCACATCTTCTTTATCCATTCATCTTTCGTTGGACACCGAGGCTCCTTCCACAGTTTGGCTATCGTGGCCATTGCTGCTAGAAACATCGGGGTGCAGGTGTCCCGGCGTTTCATTGCATTTGTATCTTTGGGGTAAATCCCCAACAGTGCAATTGCTGGGTCGTAGGGCAGGTATATTTTTAACTGTTTGAGGAACCTCCACACAGTTTTCCAGAGTGGCTGCACCAGTTCACATTCCCACCAACAGTGTAGGAGGGTTCCCTTTTCTCCGCATCCTCTCCAACATTTGTTGTTTCCTGCCTTGTTAATTTTCCCCATTCTCACTGGTGTGAGGTGGTATCTCATTGTAGTTTTGATTTGTATTTCCCTGATGGCAAGTGATGCAGAGCATTTTCTCATATGCATGTTGGCCATGTCTATGTCTTCCTCTGTGAGATTTCTGTTCATGTCTTTTGCCCATTTCATGATTGGATTGTTTGTTTCTTTGGTGTTGAGTTTAATAAGTTCTTTATAGATCTTGGAAACTAGCCCTTTATCTGATATGTCATTTGCAAATATCTTCTCCCATTCTGTAGGTTGTCTTTGAGTTTTGTTGACTGTATCCTTTGCTGTGCAAAAGCTTCTTATCTTGATGAAGTCCCAATAGTTCATTTTTGCTTTTGTTTCTTTTGCCTTTGTGGATGTATCTTGCAAGAAGTTACTATGGCCGAGTTCAAAAAGGGTGTTGCCTGTGTTCTTCTCTAGGATTTTGATGGAATCTTGTCTCACATTTAGATCTTTCATCCATTTTGAGTTTATCTTTGTGTATGGTGAAAGAGAGTGGTCTAGTTTCATTCTTCTGCATGTGGATGTCCAATTTTCCCAGCACCATTTATTGAAGAGACTGTCTTTCTTCCAATGGATAGTCTTTCCTCCTTTATCGAATATTAGTTGCCCATAAAGTTCAGGGTCCACTTCTGGATTCTCTATTCTGTTCCACTGATCTATGTGTCTGTTTTTGTGCCAGTACCACACTGTCTTGATGACCACAGCTTTGTAGTACAACCTGAAATCTGGCATTGTGATGCCCCCAGATATGGTTTTCTTTTTTAAAATTCCCCTGGCTATTCGGGGTCTTTTCTGATTCCACACAAATCTTAAAATAATTTGTTCTAACTCTCTGAAGAAAGTCCATGGTATTTTGATAGGGATTGCATTAAACGTGTATATTGCCCTGGCTAACATTGACATTTTCACAATATTAATTCTGCCAATCCATGAGCATGGAATATTTTTCCATCTCTTTGTGTCTTCCTCAATTTCTTTCAGAAGTGTTCTATAGTTTTGAGGGTATAGATCCTTTACATCTTTGGTGAGGTTTATTCCTAGGTATCTTATGCTTTTGGGTGCAATTGTAAATGGGATTGACTCCTTAATTTCTCTTTCTTCAGTCTCATTGTTAGTGTATAGAAATGCCACTGACTTCTGGGCATTGATTTTGTATCCTGCCACGCTACCGAATTGCTGTATGAGTTCTAGCAATCTTGGGGTGGAGACTTTTGGGTTTTCTATGTAGAGTATCATGTCATCGGCGAAGAGAGAGAGTTTGACTTCTTCTTTGCCAATTTGAATGCCTTTAATGTCTTTTTGTTGTCTGATTGCTGAGGCTAGGACTTCCAGTACTATGTTGAATAGCAGTGGTGAGAGTGGACATCCCTGTCTTGTTCCTGATCTTAGGGGAAAGGCTCCCAGTGCTTCCCCATTGAGAATGATATTTGCTGTGGGCTTTTCATAGATGGCTTTTAAGATGTCGAGGAATGTTCCCTCTATCCCTACACTCTGAAGAGTTTTAATCAGGAATGGATGCTGTATTTTGTCAAATGCTTTCTCTGCATCCAATGAGAGGATCATATGGTTCTTGTTTTTTCTCTTGCTGATATGATGAATCACATTGATTGTTTTACGGGTGTTGAACCAGCCTTGTGTCCCAGGGATAAATCCTACTTGGTCATGGTGAATAATTTTCTTAATGTACTGTTGGATCCTATTGGCCAGTATCTTGTTGAGAATTTTTGCATCCATGTTCATCAGGGATATTGGTCTGTAATTCTCCTTTTTGGCGGGGTCTTTGTCTGGCTTTGGAATTAAGGTGATGCTGGCTTCATAGAACGAATTTGGAAGTACTCCATCTCTTTCTATCTTTCCAAACAGCTTTAGGAGAATAGGTATGATTTCTTCTTTAAACGTTTGATAAAATTCTCCTGGGAAGCCATCTGGCCCTGGACTCTTGTGTCTTGGGAGGTTTTTGATGACTGCTTCAATTTCCTCCCTGGTTATTGGCCTGTTCAGGTTTTCTATTTCTTCCTGTTCCAGTTTTGGTAGTTTGTGGCTTTCCAGGAATGCATCCATTTCTTCTAGATTGCCTAATTTATTGGCGTATAGCTGTTCATAATATGTTTTTAAAATCGTTTGTATTTCCTTGGTGTTGGTAGTGATCTCTCCTTTCTCATTCATGATTTTATTAATTTGAGTCTTCTCTCTCTTCTTTTTAATAAGGCTGGCTAATGGTTTATCTATCTTATTAATTCTTTCAAAGAACCAACTCCTGGTTCTGTTGATCTGTTCCACAGTTCTTCTGGTCTCGATTTCGTTGAGTTCTGCTCGAATCTTTATTAACTCCCTTCTTCTCTTGGGTGTAGGATCTATTTGCTGTTTTTTCTCTAGCTCCTTTATGTGTAAGGTTAGCTTTTGTATTTGAGTTCTTTCCAGTTTTTGAATGGATGCTTGTATTGCGATGTATTTCCCCCTTAGGACTGCTTTTGCTGCATCCCAAAGATTTTGAACGGTTGTATCTTCATTCTCATTAGTTTCCATGAATCTTTTTAATTCTTCCTTAATTTCCTGGTTGACCCTTTTATCTTTTAGCAGGATGGTCCTTAACCTCCATGTGTTTGAGGTCCTTCCAAACTTCTTGTTGTGATTTAGTTCTAATTTCAGGGCATTATGGTCCGAGAATATGCAGGGGACAATCCCAGTCTTTTGGTATCGGTTCAGACCCGATTTGTGACCCAATATGTGGTCTATTCTGGAGAAAGTTCCATGTGCGCTTGAGAAGAATGTGTATTCAGTTGAGTTTGGATGTAAAGTTCTGTAGATATCTGTGAAATCCATCTGGTCCAGTGTATCATTTAAAGCTCTCGTTTCTTTGGAGATGTTTTGCTTAGAAGACCTATCGAGTATAGAAAGAGCTAGATTGAAGTCACCAAGTATAAGTGTATTATTATCTAAGTATTTCTTCACTTTGGTTAATAATTGATTTATATATTTGGCAGCTCCCACATTCGGAGCATATATATTGAGGATTGTTAAGTCCTCTTGTTGAATAGATCCTTTAAGTATGATATAGTGTCCCTCTTCATCTCTCACTACAGTCTTTGGGGTAAATTTTAGTTTATCTGATATAAGGATGGCTACCCCTGCTTTCTTTTGAGGACCATTCGAATGGTAAATGGTTCTCCAACCTTTTATTTTCAGGCTGTAGGTGTCCTTCTGTCTAAAATGAGTCTCTTGTAGACAGCAAATAGATGGGTCCTGCTTTTTTATCCAGTCTGAAACCCTGCGCCTTTTGATGGGGTCATTAAGCCCGTTCACATTCAGAGTTACTATTGAGAGATATGAGTTTAGTGTCATCATTGTATCTATTCAGTCTTTGTTTTTGTGGACTGTTCCACTGAACTTCTTCTTAAAGGGGAATTTTAAGAGGCCCCCTTAAAATTTCTTGCAGAGCTGGTTTGGAGGTCACATATTCTTTTAGTTGCTGCCTGTCTTGGAAGCTCTTTATCTCTCCTTCCATTTTGAATGAGAGCCTTGCTGGATAAAGTATTCTTGGTTGCATGTTCTTCTCATTTAGGACCCTGAATATATCCTGCCAGCCCTTTCTGGCCTGCCAGGTCTCTGTGGAGAGGTCTGCTGTTACCCTAATACTCCTCCCCATAAAAGTCAGGGATTTCTTGTCTCTTGCTGCTTTAAGGATCTTCTCCTTATCTTTGGAATTTGCAAGCTTCACAATTAAATGTCGAGGTGTTGAACGGTTTTTATTGATTTTAGGGGGGGATCTCTCTATTTCCTGGATCTGAATGCCTGTTTCCCTTCCCAGATTAGGAAAGTTTTCAGCTAGAATTTGTTCAAATACATATTCTGGCCCTCTGTCCCTTTCGGCGCCCTCGGGAACCCCAATTAAACGTAGGTTTTTCTTCCTCAGGCTGTCGTTTATTTCCCTTAATCTATCTTCATGGTCTTTTAATTGTTTGTCTCTTTTTTCCTCAGTTTCCCTCTTTGCTATCAACTTGTCTTCTAGGTCACTCACTCGTTCTTCCACCTCGTTAACCCTCGTCGTTAGGACTTCTAGTTTGGATTGCATCTCATTCAATTGATTTTTAATTTCTGCCTGATTAGCTCTAAATTCTGCAGTCATGAAGTCTCTTGAGTCCTTTATACTTTTTTCTAGAGCCACCAGTAGCTGTATAATAGTGCTTCTGAATTGGCTTTCTGACATTGAATTGTAATCCAGATTTTGTAACTCTGTGGGAGAGAGGACTGTTTCTGATTCTTTCTTTTGAGGTGAGGTTTTCCTTCTAGTCATTTTGCTCAGTGCAGAGTGGCCAAAAGCAAGTTGTATTGGGAAAAAGAGAAAAAGAGAGGAGAGAAAGAAGGAAAGAAAAGAGAAAGAGAAAAAAAAAGGGAAGAAAAAGAAAAAAAAAACGAAAAAAAAAAAAAAAGAAGAAGAAAAGAGAAAGAAAAAGAAAGGAGAAAAAAAGGGGGTGGGGGAAGGAAACAAATCAAAAAGCAAAACAAAACAAAAACAAAAACAAACAAACAAAAAAAGAACCACCGGGGAGTATCTTCTGATTCTGTGTTTTTAAGTCCCTTGGCTTCTCCTGGAAGTTGTCCGTCTAGCTGGTGTTCTGGGGGAGGGGCCTGCTGTGCTGATTTTCAGGTGTTAGCAGTTGGGGGAGCTGCTGTGCCCCTGCCTGGTGCAGGGCTCAGTGGGGGTTGTTTGCCCCGTGAGGCCGCAGGAGGAACAGCCCCAGTGGCGGGGCAGCTCTGGAAACCTGGATTCAGCTCCGGCAGGAACTCCGTCTGTAGGGCCTGGAGGCTCCGGGGCGGGGCCGCTGATCTGCTCAACTGGGTATGCCCTGCACTCTTGATGAATGGGGGAGTTGGGGTACCTCATGGGGGAAGGTGGACTTTATATAAACAATATGTTAAACAAGATGTTTCTCAGATTCTGATAAGAAAATAATCAAATGAATTAATAGCAGTGAGTTAGGGGCAGCTGTGGGGATGTTCAGGAGAGCTTCTCTGAGGGGCCACACTTAAACTCACAGAGTCACTTGTGGGAAGATCGTGGGTGTGTTGGTTTCCTTGGATTGCTGTTATGAAGTACCACAAATGAGGTGGTTTAAGCCATAGACACTTAGAGCCTCATAGTTCTTGAGGCTAGAAGGCTGAATCAAGGTGTTGGCAGCGGTTATGGTCTGAATGCTTGTGTCCCCTTAGATCCATAGGTTGCAACCTAACCCCCAGTGTGTTGGCATTAGGAGGTGAGTCTTTCGAGAAGTAATTAGATCATGCAAGGGGAGCCTCCATGAATGGGATTAGCGCCCTTGTAGAGACCTTTCTTATTCTTTCAGAAAGCTCTTTAGCTTTTTTTCTGCCATGTTGCAGAGACCAGTAAGCAGTCTACAGCCTGAACAAGGGTCATACCAGTACCCAGCCATGCTGGTACCCTATCACATACTTTCAGAACTGTGAGAAATAAACCTCTATTTTTCATAAACCACTCAGTCACTAGTCCTTTATTACAACATCCCAAACTGACTAAGATAGCAGGATTGGTTCCTTCTGCAAGCTGTGAGAGAGAATCTGTTTCATGCCTTTCTCTTGGCTTCTAGGAGCCCCAAGAGCTCCTTGATTTGCAGATGGTCATCTTTTCCCTGTGTCTTCACATTGTCTTCCTTCTCTACTTGTCTGTCTCCATTGTCCAAATTTCCCTTTTTTGTAATGATACCAGTCATGTTGTACCCATCCTAATGAGCTCATCTTAACCTGATCATCTACAAAGATCCTATTTCCAAATAAGGTGCTTCTTTCACAGGTACTGGGGGTTACAACTTTAACATCCCGAGAGAAGATAATTTAACCATAACAATGGGTAATACTTAGTGTTGAAATAGAGGAGATGCCAAGTGCAAAGGTCCTGAGGCAAGTGCAGAGCCCCTGTTTCCAGACATATATCTCTTTGGAACAACAATCTATACCATATGTTCATCCAAATGATAATGTATTTTATACAGAGGACTAAAAATGCCAAAGAAGATCAGAGATTTGCTTCAAGACCACTTACTCTATGACTGTGGACAAGTCTTTTTGCTACTCTGAAACTTCCTCTCACTTCCTAGAAAAATATTAACACCTCCCTTCTAGTGATGGAAAGAGTAATGCATATGGAAGTGTTTGTTCAATGATAGAAAATGTTAAAGAATATCATTTTTAATAACTCCAAATAGAAATTAATTCCAACCCCATCGAACAATTGGTTCATATTAAAGATTGAGGATAGTAGAGTTTGTTTTGTATGAAACATAGGTTTCAGCTCTGCTGCCTAAGGAGTCATCTCTGGTAGTGCCTGGTAGTGCCTAGAAACACTTGCCTCCTGGGGTGCCTGGTTGGCTCATCCAGTTAAGTGTCTGACTCTTGGTTTCAGCTAAAGTCATGATGTCATTGGTTGTGAGATTAAGCCCATTATCAGGTTCCACACTCAGCAAGGAGTCTGCTTGAGATTCTTTCCTTCTGCCCCTCCAACCCATCACCCCATGGACTCTCTCTCTCTCTCTCTCTCTCTCAAATAAATAAATAAATAAATCTTTTAAAAAAAGGAATGTTTTCTGAGCATGGGCACTTGATTCTTGCTGCTCTTATTTATTGGGACTTTAAAGCCCTGTTAGACAGACAACATGATGGAATAAGAACTTGGACTCTGGTACTGGATGGCCCAGGTTTGAATCTTTTAAGCACCTACTTACTGGTTGACCCTGGTGGAGTCACTTCACCTCTGTCTACATCACAGCATTCCTGTTTCAAAAAGTACAAGGGGATAATCATGAAACCTACCTCATAGAGTTGTCAGGTGAATTATTTCAGTGTTTCAAGGCACACTGAAGAGAAGTTATAGCAAGTTAATAGCTCAATGGGAAAAGAAAAACAGGCAGTTGAAGAGCTGCATGGTTTTATCACCTTCATACAGGTGAAGAACTCAAGACTCAGATGTGCTCACAATCACACACTCAGCTATGCTAAGAGCTAGATTCTAAGTCAACTCTTGCAGGTCTTTAAAGTCAATCTTCTCAAAGGTTGTGCACCCCACTGCAGCTCCCAAGTGGAGGGTCTGGGACGGTCCACATGACCATGGAGTTGTTCAACGTGTCTTTAAGAAGTGCTTCCTCTCATAAATATAAATTCCCTAAAATATTTTATTAGACCATTCCAGATGATATATTATGGAATTGTGCTGGCCAGTAAAGAATCTCTGGACACACGGATTGAGAACTTAAATGTAGCTAGTTTGAATTGAGGTGTGCTCTTAGGTGTAAAATATACATCCAATTTTGAAGATTTAGTAGGAAAAATAATATAAAATATCTCATTCATAATTTTTATATTTATTACATGCTATAATGATAATATTTTGTATATATCTAATAAACCATTATTAAATTATTTTCACCTATTTCTTTATACATTTTATGCAGCTACTAGAAAATTTTAGATCACATATGTGGCTCAAATTTGTAGCTTGCATTGTACTTCTTTTGGATAATACTGTAGAGCAATTGTCTTTACTCTCATTCTTTGGTCTTTGAAAGAGTATGACTTCATACAGCTAATACACAAAGTCTTGCCCCAATTTGGTCTCCATTCCACTCCCTATCTGTGCTATGTAAAAGCTACCTCAGTCCTATGGCACCATTTATTTCCTGATATGAGCCATATCACTGAACATACCTCCCTACTTCACTCACACTTGCTGTAGCTTGACTAACTTTTCTAACCTTCTTCACTCCTGGAAATCTTAAATACCCTCTAAAATCATGTGAAATGCTGTTCCCTTCATGAAGATTTCTGCTGGTTCCTAAACTGTAAGAATCTTCTACAACCAGACCACCTGACTTATTCTTCTCTTATCACAAACCCTCTTTACACCATCCCTCCTGTCCTAGTTATCCATTAGCATATAGGTCTTACAATTGAATTACAGTGGACAACTTAAATATTGGAAGCATTTATCCAACAAATATGTATTGAGCCTTGAGCATGTCCAAGGCATTAAATTGGTTCTAGGATTTCATTAAATAAGTAGAAAAATAATAAACTTCTTTTATTCTCTCTCTCCTTCTCTCTGATGCAAAGATGGAGTTAGAAGTGCAAGAAACTTACTAGGTGAAATGCCTGAGAAAGACAGAGAGAGAGAGATCAGGAGTACATAGGAAGAGCCTATCACGATGCAGATTGGTCTAACACCTAGAAAGGAGACAGACATGGATAGAAAAAGCCTCAAACTACATAGCAGTTTTGTGAAAGTCTCAACCAGGACAGTGAGGCATCTCTGAGCCAAAGTCACCCATTGAAAGAGCCATGCATCATCGAGCAGGAATCCTGCCATGCTCTGTCATTGGCCATGAGCAACTCCGTGGAAGAATGGCCTTACCTGGGGTGGCTCTAAAGATGCAACCCTTAGGATAAAGGTCAGTCACCTTTGCTTCCTTCGGCAGATTCCTTGAAAGAGATTCTGAGCAGGGCACCTCTATGTCCCCCATGGTATCTATCTATCTATCTATCTATCTATCTATCTATCTATCTATCATCTATCTATCACTGTTTTTAATAAAGGTTTCTAGTGGCCTAAAATATGACATATGGAACATAGTACCAAGGTTAAGTCTGGGCTTTGGAGACATACAGACATGGGTTCGAATCTCCAGCATGTCATCTATTAGCTGTATGATCTTGAGAAAATAAACTCATTTCTCTAAACTTCAGTCTTCATCTGTAAAACATCTCGTTGATGGTTGTTTGTTTTCTCAACCATCTCTTTGGGTGTTATATAAAATAATAAAATACATATAAATCATAGAGCCTAAAACATATTGCGTTTAATTAGTATTGGTAATAATAGTTGTGGTGGTTAGTGGTGTCACTGTTGTATGGTTGTTAGTAGTCTGAAGTATCAGAATGTAAATTTTAAAAATCCATCAAAGAGAATGGGAATAAATTTCAAATACACCAATGATATGAGTAAACCTAATGCTTTCTGGCAGCCCTGCTTGAACAGGAAATACTAGCTGTTATTTAGTTCTGAATCTCTAAAAAGGAAACATGTCTTTCCGCATTGCGAACAAAGCTGTTCTTAGTACTAAAATCTACACATTTTCACAGGGGACTTTTTAGGGACAAGGTCTTATTCATCTCGTATTTCCATCAAACCACACTGATGCACCCCCAGAGTCTGCGCTCAGGAAAGCTGGTTAGGTTGATCTGAGAAATATGGATAAAATTCTGGCCAAGTATCAGTACTAATACCTTTCTGAAAGAGAAGAAAATTAGAGCAGTTAGGACTTTTATCTGCCAGATCATGAATTCTCTGGAGACCTCTGGAGCTCACTGAGATCCACAGCTCAGGCAAGAGGAAAGGAAATGAAGATGGGACCCACAGGCATCTGTGTTCCCTCCTAGTTCTCTAACTTTTCTATGGATTCTTGGGAACATGTGCAGTCTCTCTGAGTCTCAATTTCTCTATGTGTTGAATGTAGAAAATTATACCTTAACATAGTGTTGGAGAGATTAGGCATTTACAGGAAAATCATTATTTATATATATAAAATAATTCTATATCAAAATTGTCTTAGTTTAGCATTATTTCAGAAACTATCAACAGGGATTTGAGGGCAATAAGTTAATTTGGAAAATGAAGCAGGAAACAAGAGGGTAAGAGGGTGCTGTGGGGTTGACTTGTGTCCCTCCCCTAATTTTTTGGAGTCTTAACTCCCAGGACCTCAAATGTGACCTTATGTGGAGACAGGGTCTACACAGAGTTGATTGTGTTAATATGAGGTCATTAGGATGAGCTCTAATACAGTATGACTGGTATCCTTAGAAGAAACAAAGATCAGGCCCAGCAGACTGAGGGTAGGCACATGAAGAAGACGGCCTTCTACAAGACAAATAGGCCACAGGAGAAACCAAGCCAGAGAGATTGCTCAGGCCAGAGCAATACAAAATTTTCAGAGCAAAGGGACCTGTGCATGCCTAGGGCACATGATCAGGACAGCAATGGCATCTGCTGTCAAAATGCTTAGCAAACAATAGTTACACAATACATGAAGGCAGCACCAATTAACTCAGCATGCATATACCACCCCCAGGCCATGTTCAAGGCTCTGGGGCTACCCAGGTGAGCCAGGCAGACCAGAGTTGGACACCATTCAGCATGGCATGTGGGTGGGAGTGAGAGAGGGCTGAGAAAGGCAGACAGGGAGCACGTAACAAATGAAAACCTCAGAGCCTGATCCTTGTGATGCAGAAAGGAAGCAGGACTTGTGTGAAAAAGATAGGAGCTTTGGAGCTCTGTCAAAAATAATTCCTTACACAGAAGGAGAGTGTCTTAATTTACCCAAAGACTCAGAATTTGGGGACACCCTGAGCCTGGGGCACACCGAAATTTACTTCTGTGCGAGCAGAATGTGGAAGAACAGCAGCCTGAAGAACTATGGGGAAACATCCAAGTTAACTTTTTAAAGGTCAGGCAAGTATACTTGGAGGGGAGTGGCTTTTAGTGGGCACTAAATCCTCTCCTGCTGTTCTGATGTGTCTCAAACTTCTAGAGGCATAAAGAGTGTGCTAAGAAAGGAATGAATCCCTAGAAGTCATCACTAAAGGAATTAGGTAGTCACCAGGTATGTATTTAAATACTTTCTAAGGATTTCAAGCTAACTATCCAGAGGTGGTTCCCTGACCCCACAGGGCTACAATATAGCAAAATACTTCTCCACCAGGGGAGATTTTTGTCCCTGGGAGACATGTGGCAATATCTAGAAACATTGTCATTTGTCACAAGTAAGGCTTGTGGATAGAGGTCAAGCATGTTGCTGACTATCCTACGGTACACAGGAGCAGCACCCCCACGGTAAAGAATGATGTGACCCAGAACATCAGCAGTCCTCAGGTTGAATCCTTCAGGAAAACCAGCAATACTGGGCTTTAACATGTCAACTGCAATATTTAAGCTCATCTTTTCTGATGTGTGTCCTCTCAGTACCCAACACAAAGCCACAACGTAGTGGATGCTAAGCTGCTAAAGAAACATCAGTTATCACGTGATAAATGCTGACCACTAAGCAGTATCATATAGAAGGAGAAGAGGACTTGGAGGAAGATGCCCTGGTTTTTAATTATTTAACTTACTATCCATGTGACCTAGGCCCATGGCATGGCCACTCTGACCCTCAGTTTTCTTATCTGTCAAAATAGGTTGGGTATAAACGTGTGACAGAGAGACAGCAGCATAGGACATAGAGTAAATACTTAATGAATATTCTTTCTCCCAATCTTTCCCCCATAACCCCCAGGTACTCATAAGCCCCAGCTCTTAGGCCACTATTTGACCACTTCTAATTTTTAATAAATTGACTAGTAGGCTTTTCTGATACCTTAGTACACATCTTGCTAGCAGGGGCACAAAATAAATCAAGATAAAGCAAAGATGCTCAAAGACGGTTCAGAGCTCCGAGGGCTTGATGCCAAGATGCTCAGTGTGGTACCTGGGCAAGGTGCGGGGGGTGCCACTGGCTGCTCTGGTGGGCACTGCCTCTAAACTGGCTCATCTTGAGGCAAAATCAGTGCTGAGCACTATTTTTGCTTTTTGCCGCTTTTCATAGGAGCAAAAATTTTCTCCTGATTTCTTTTGGTTAAGGAAACAGGTATTAAATGTAGGTCTCTCCTAAAAAGGAAATGGCATAGTACAAAATTTCAAGGGAGACTACCTGTGCTTTATTTTTTAGCACTTTTTAAATTCTTATCAATAAGTCTTTCTTTGGAAGGAAGACAGTAAATGGAGGAGATCATGACATGAAAAGTTGTGCTTCACAAATGATAAAAATAAGCCTTCCTAAAAGAGGTCTCTTTTTTCTCATCCCTATAGGTTTATTCTTCCATTTGTCAGATCAGTGGGCTAGCTAATTGGAAACTACAGACAACAGAATTTCAGTGAGTGTACTGAAGTCCCACCACCTCGATTATATACCATTCACAGCGATAACAATGCATTGAGTTGGGGTGTGCTCTGCACCCTGCTCATCGTGCTTTGTTTTTTCCATCCTCAAACCAAATTCACAAAATGATTACTATTATTCTTCCCAGTTTATAGGTGAGAAAATGGTGTTCAGGGATGTTAAGTAACTTGTCTGAGCCCACTCAGAAGGAGCCAGAACAATGTGATCTCAAATTTCACATATTCACACATGTTAACTTATCCAATGTTCATTAAAAATGCATATAAACAACTAGGAAGCATTTGCTTTTTTTTTTTTTTTCCCTCAGTTTTTCAAATAAAGAACTGAAGGCTCATGACATCATCATTCCAAAATGGCAGTCTTGGGATCCCTGGGTGGCTCAGTGGTTTAGCACCTGCCTTTGGCTCAGGGCGCAATCCTGGAGCCTCGGGATCGAGTCCCGTGTCAGGCTCCCGGCATGGAGCCTGCCTCTCCCTCTGCCTGTGTCTGCCTCTCTCTATGTCTATCATAAATAAATAAAATATTTAAAAAAACAAAACAAAACTAAATGGCAGTCTTATAAGGGGGTCAAGATGAGCTAATTGGATGTTCCTATCACCATCTAGAGATAGGAAATTTGGATCTGAGACCCAGTCTTGCTTTGGGAAAGCTGCTTCACATTTTGAGTCTTAAATTCTTCTTTTATAAAAAGCACACTAATTGATGTGAGGGGACATATTTCAACAGTTTACATCAGTGTTCTCTTTTGAACTTCAGAACTTGCTAACGTAGCTGTAGAATGGACTATTAGCTAAAACAGTTTCCTGTTCCTTCTTCAGATTTTAAATTCCTTAAGTCTGGGGACTGCCTGGTATTTTTCATTATGTAATCTGGATACAGTCAGTGGTTGACACATAATGGGATTTCTATAAATGTCTGTTGGCTAAAAGAGTATCCAATAAACATTTAGAAAAGAATGCCCTCATCCTGCATAGCACATGAGCTATTATAGAAATTTAGTATCATTTTCTGTTCCATTTTAATCAATCAAATAAATGGCCACTATTGCATAAGATGTCAATACAATTATTTAAATCAAAATCATTCTTGAACATGACTTCACACTTAATGCAGAAGGAAGAATTAGCAATATACCCACAGACAATGATGGTTTACTGGTTGCAAACTATTCCAGGCACTGACTTAATTCAGTGTCCAGGTATAAAATCCTGTGGCTAGAAATTCACTTATTACTTTGAGCTGAACCTCCAGCGAACTTTAAACTTAGATAGCCTACTGCTTATTTGGAATTTCCATCTGATTATCTAATAGACATTTTTAATTTAATATTTCCAAAACTAAGATTCCAATCTTTTCCTTGAAATCTGCTCCTCCCATGAGTGACCCCATCTCAATAAATGACAACTCCATTCATTAAGTTCCTCAGGTCAAGAACCTGGGAATTATCCATAACTGTTCTCTTCCGATTAATATTACCCACATCCAATTTATCGCTATTCCTTTGGACTCTACTTCGAAAATTACCTGTAGCCCCATCATTTCTCTTGTCCTGCATGACTACCATCAGTGCGAGTCATTATCTTGCCTCTCTCACTCTGTAAAAATAGCCCTAACTGTTCTCTCTTCTTTGACCTTTGCTCACCCATAGTTTAAAAATCTGTTTTTGTCTCTCCTCTCTTCCAGTTTCTCATATTTCAAAATCTTACCCTTAATCTTCTCCTGCCTCAGTGGACTTCATGCCATTCTTCATACACACATTCTCAGGGCCTTAATTTTACTCTTTCCCCAGCCTGAGATGTATGTCTTGTCTACTCTGAGATCCTACTGCCTAAAACAGTGTGAGGCACCTTAAAGGAACTTGGTCAATAAATGTTGAGTAAATGAAGTATATACTATGTAGATTCGTTTTGAAAAATATCCTCTATGACCATTCTTCATTCATTCAACAAAGTATCTGGGAGCTGCTATGTGTCTGACATTGGGACGAAATTGTAAAGGTGATGGCAAAGATCCTACACTCTGAGCCTGTGTATTTCTCAGAGCACTAGGCATTATGCACATTTAAATGAACTAATAAATTATTAAATAAGTGAACATCCTGTATAATATTGAGATAGGGAATGGAGGCCCTTCTGATAATGTATTCAGTAAGCAAGCAGAAAACTGAATCATGGGAAATAAGCAGTCATGTGAAGAGTGGCCATCAGTCTGTCATGGAGGAACAACATGCACAAAGCCCTGGAGTAGGAAGAAATTTTATAATATTCTTTATTTTATTTTATTTTTTAGAGTGAGAGGGAGAGAGAAGGAGGGAGGGATAGAGGGAGAGAGAGAGAATCTTAAGCAGACTCCACACATAGTGGAAGCCCAACACAAGCTCAATCTCATGACCCACTGACTGAGCCACCCAGGTGCCCCAATTTTGTAATATCCTTAAAAGTGATAAAAGATTAATATGACTAACTATAGTGAATGAAGGATAGAATTGTGGGAGATGGTATTTAAAAAATAAAGTGGGGATGAAATCATATCCATATGGCACTTGGACTTTATTCTATATCAAATGAGAAGTTATCTACACAGAGAGGGGTGTAATTGGAATAACTTTTTTTAAACTATTACTTTTGCTGCTATGCAAGACAGTAGAGGGGAAACAGACAAATATGGAACCGGGGAGAGGCTATTGCAAAAATGGAAGAAAGATAGTGTATTGGTTTCTGATGGCTGCTATAATAAAGTATCACCAACCCAGTAGTTTAAACAACAAAAATGTGTTGTTTCATGGTTTTGGAGGCTAGAAATCTGAGATCAAAGTGTCAGCAAGATTGGTCACCTCTGTGAGAGAGAATCTATCCCATGTCTCTTCCCTAGCTTTTGATGGTCACTAGCAACCTGTTGCATGCCTCGGCTTGTAGATGTATCACCTGCTTTCTACCTCCCATATGTTTGTCTGTCTCTAAATGTCCTCTTTTTTTTTTTTAAAGACAAAGTCCTATTGGATTAAGGCCCACCCTAATGACTCATTTTAGCTTAATCACCTTTGAAAGACTCTATCTCCAAATAAAGTACATTTGAGGTACTGGAAGTTAGGGCTTCAACATATGAATTTTGGGGAGACCCATGTTAACCCGGAATAGAGGAGATGGTGGAGTTGATGAGGAGATACCAGTGCATTGATTGACCAGTGAGGAATAAGGAGGAGTAGACCTGAATCCAGTATTTAATAACTGGTTTGCAAACTATGCAGTTACTGGAAAAGTAAGAGTAAGGTAGAAGCAGGTGTTCTTTTTTTTTGAGGAAGTGTGGTTTGAAATGACTTTCAGATGTCTAAATAGAGATATCATATAGACAATAGGACATACGAGTCTAGGGATGAGAGAAGTAGTGAGTGGAGATGTAAACTTGCATTCAGCAAATAGAGATAGCTTGTGAAGCCTCAGAATTTTGAGATTACCTGGGGATGGAAGATTGAGAAGGAAAGAGGCCCAAGCTCATGCCTGGAGGCACTACAGACTTTAAGAGGTAGGAAATAAAAGGAGCCTGCATAGGAGAGCCATAAGGAGCAGTCGGTGTTATGGGAAGAAAGCCAATTCTCTTGCTCATATTACAGGAGCAAAGACAGGAAAGAGCTTCTAGAAGGGCAGAGTAGTATGCTGCATCAGTTACCACTGAGAGGGGAACAAGATAAGGAAAGGGTCTGTAAAGCATGGCAATGCAAAGGTTGTAGAGTGACTCCGACGAAAGTGCCTTCAGTCTAGTGATGGGGCAGAGGCCAGCTGGAAGATGCTGGATGGGTGTACATGGAAGAAAGCGATAGTGAAGAGGTCATCGGAAGAGGAAAATTGAGGTCAAGCCTGGATCTTTTTTTAAGGATCTTGTATTCCGATGGGAATAAGCTACTCTAGAAGGAAAATACAAGAAAGCTAGAGCAAAGGTGACTCTGAAGCAATTATGACCACCTTCTAATACAGATGAGAACACAAGGCTCTATGACATCAGGAAAATCCTTACAGGTCACACAACCAGCAAGTGACAGAGGCAGATTTCAAACCAGGACCTGACTGGCTCCAACACCACTACTGTTTCCTTAACAACAGGCAGTCCCTCTGAAGTGAGGTAATGCCCATCTAATATCATGTTATTACTTTATTTTCTGCAGGAAAATTGTCACCCTATTCTTTTTACAGATTTCCTTTTGAGTTTGGGAAATGTCTGAATTCAAAAACTTGAACCACTCTAAACAATTATACTCTTTCATAGATGCTTGCATTGAATGTTGCAAGTAAAAATAAATAATTATGAAGTTTGGACTCTTTAGGAAATAAATGTTAGAATATGGACTGAGCTTACAGAAAGAATTAGAGCTTTCAAATGAAATATGAACTGAGATCTCATACATGCTTCTGTTTGGAAAGAACAGGTGGGGATCTCTTTCTATGAAGAGAAAAGAAAAAGATCTTGACAAAAAAAATGCTTTACAGGAGAGAAATGGAACATAATTAATGGTCACAGATTAAGAATTAGAGTTTAAAAGGAAAACTAATGTTTGCTGTGTTTTCTTCCCTCCAAATAACTTCTAACAATAATATGGCTTTGAGAAACCTCAGATGCAGAAGAAAAACAAAAATAACAGCTTTTCTCTAGTTATAAATAAAAATGAATGCTTGGATGACAATTGCTGATAACAGTTAATTAAGGACAAACAAAATTAATTTGTACTCACATTCAAGAGTATGTACTACTCTAACCTTTGTTTTAACTTGGATATAATCTTTCTCGAGAAGAAAAAGCACAAATTAATTAATATGAACTGTTTTTCCAATAAAGTTTAACATTTCAATTTAAGAGAACTAATAAGTACAATTGTCTTTCTAGTGCAGATTTTCTCATTTTTCTTCTTTTGTAGAAGCTTCCAAATCTTCCCTCAGCTTTTGAAAACTAGAACTACATTTCCCTGGAGGCAGCTAAACAAAATTTTAGACCAGAGTCTAACCTTGACTTTGTAAAATCATTTTAATAACAAAAATTTTACAAGAAGTCAATATAAGTATCTCTCTATTCACATAAACAAGTTCTTTCAAGGAAATACCAATTGTATGTCAATTTAAAAAGTGATTCAAACTGTACCTCTCATCCAAAGGGAATTAACTCCTCTCCTTAGAAATGTTGGCGTTCATTTTTTGGCTCTGTTAGTCCTGAATAGTTCAATAAATGCTGAGCTTCAGTGTAATGTTTGCAAATAGAAGAAAAATTGCCCCAACTCTGTCTACCCTACCAGAATAGTTTGAGAATTTAATCAGATAATAATAGATATAGATAAAGGAACACTTTTAATAGATTGCTAATAGTATCATACCCCTGTGCTTGTCTGTAGAACTGTCCATTAAAAGTCAGAGACAATTGGTTTGTATTGACTGCGTAGAGGTCATATTTTATGGGCTTTTCTCTTGTGAAAGTGTTTACATTAGGAAAGTCATCTTGGGCTTGCTGGTGATTGTAGAGCACTCCAGCTGTTCCACTCATTAGGAAGATGGCTTCATTATGAAAACAATAATTTAGGGATGAATATATTTAAAATACTAAAGTAAATGAGAGTTTTATTCTCAGAAAACTATTTTCAGTAACACTATTTGGGGGTCCTTACTTCTAGAAACCAGGGCAATGGAAAGCACAAGCATCAGAAGGCACTTCCTTGATTTGGCACAAAATGGTACCTTGAAACAATACAAAAACCATTTGTAGCTTTGATCAGTTTGCAGAGGACATAAGTTGATGGTCACTCCTTTCCTGAGGACAAGAAATGAGAGGCCGCTTCACTGAGCCGAGTTTAAATATTCCCTTTCTGACAACAAAGCTGTTGGCCAGCTACAGCGACAAGCATTTGGTATGGTTTTCCATAATTCTGATGAAAGGCCACCATATCCATAAGTTGTGGAAGTGCCAGATTTTGTGAGACTTCTGTCTTAGTTTATTCAGGATACTCTATAACAAAATACCCACTGGGTAGCTTATAAACAACAGAAATTTATTTATCACAGTTCTGGAAGCTGTAAGTCTGAGGTCAGGATGCTGGCATGGTCAGGTGAGGGCCCTCTTCTAGCTTTTAGACTTCTCCTCGTATCCTCGCATGGCAGAAGGGACTAGGAGATTCTCTGGGGAGTCTTTTGAAAGAGCATTATCCCATTCATAACAGCTCCGCCCTCATGATCTAAATGTTTCCCAAACATCCCATCTCCTAATACTATCACACTGGGAGTTAAAATTTCAACATACATAATCTAGGGAGACATATTCAAACCACAACTACTTCCAATGCTTGCACCAAGAGTTCTACAGAACATTCACTCTTACAGTTCCATATGTATTTTTGTTCTTAGTCTGAAGACTTTTGCTTTCCTTTTGCAAATAACTAATCATAATTCTTCTTTTTTATATGCTCTGCAATTATAAGTTAGGGAAATTATCCCCTTTGCTTCAAATTGTAGAAACAAAAATCATACCCAGCATTTGTGACATAGCATTCTTTTTTTTTTAATTTAAATTCAATGAGCCAATTTATAGTACCTCATTAGTTTCAGATGTAGTTTAAATAATTTAAAATTTAAATAATTTAAAAGTTGTGTTTAACACTCAATGCTCATCACATTCCATGCCCTCCTTAATGCCCCATCACCCAATAAACCCAACCCCTTGCCTCCCTCCCTTCCAGCAACCCTCAATTTCCTAGAGTTAGGAGTCTCTCATGGTTTTTTGCCCTCTCTGATGACTTCTCATTCAGTTTTCTCTCCCTTCCCTATGGTCCTCTGCCCTGTTCTTTATATTTCACGTATGAGTGAAACAATATGATAATTATCTTTCTCTGATTGACTTATTTTGCTTAGCATAATATCCTCCAATTCCATCTCATTGATGTAAATAGTACGTAGTCATTGAATGAGCTTGGAATGTAGAGGCTTTTCTGCTTACTATAAAACATTCCTCATTGTAGAGCTCTCTCAACCACACCACCGTGTGGCTAAGCCCCATCTGTCCTCCCAAGACTGTTCCATCTAGATTCCCTGGATTTATTCAGAACTATCTTGCTGCATATGTCAACCATCCAATGACTTACTCACATGCTTTGTTAGAGCCAAATATCCTCAGTTCTGTGTCTTAACTTATTTTGTGTGTTTTAATTTCAGTTTATTGTGGTAAGAAAACTTAGCATAAGATCTTTCTTCTCAAAGGGTTTCCAAGTGTAAGATATAATATAGGGACAAGGTTGGACAAGTAGACCTCCAGATCTTGCCTCACAGAAATGTCATGCCCATTGATTAATAATCTCCAATTTCCCTCCCCCTAGCCCCCAGGGACACCATTCCACTCTTTGATGCTATACATTTGACTACGGTAGATACTTCATATGAGTGTAATCGTACATTATTTGTCTTTCTGAAACCAGCTGTTTTCACATAACATGATGTCATCAAGGTTCATCCACAGTGCTGCAACTGCACCTCACTTTAGAGGGTTCAGAGGACAGGTTTGTCTTCTCCCTACATCTCTGGTTCTGTAACTGAAGATTTGTTTTCCTTCTTATATAAACTATGTCCAACTTGTTTCCCTTCTCAAAGAGCAAATGTGACTCATTAATTTATAATCGACTTTCTTTTGAATTTTATTTTAGATTTATAAAAAAAATTGTGAAGATTGTAGAGAGTTCCCATATACTCCACACCTGATTTCCCCTATGGTTACCATCTTACATTAGTACATTTGTCAAAAGCAATGAACCTGTATCATTATATTATTAACTAAAATTTATACTTTCTTAGTTTTTATCAAATGTCCTTTTTCTATCCCAGGATCCCATCTAGGATACCATATTGTTCCAATTAGTTTAGTTTTTAAATAAACAAACATGGGACGCCTGGGTGGCTCAGCGGTTAAGCATCTGCCTTCACCTCAGGGTGTGATCCCAGGGTTCTGAGATTGAGGCCCACATCGGGCTCCCTGTGTAAAGCCTGCTATGTCTCTGCCTCTGTCTCTGTCTCTGCCTCTCTCTCTCTCTGTAGGTCTCTCATGAATAAATAAATACAATTTTAAAAAAATGCACAAACAACAAAATTATTATATATTTCTTGATATAGTTTCTCAGAAACTCCAAAGTACTCTCAAGAAAAAAAAAGGGGGGGGGGGTAAAAAAAAGCCCACAAAGTTTCAGAAAACCAAAACTGTAACTTTCATGAAATTATAAATCAGAGAGTGGCTTTTAATAGCATTCTCTCTAGTTATCTATTTTACTAGTGATGACACAAGGGCCCAGAAAGCAGGTGAGTTCTTACCCAGGTTTCACTGCATGTTGATGATGGAATTGGGACTGAAGCACTTGATAGATATTTTTGAGCATTCACCATTGGTTCTGGCAAATTTCTGACCTCAGAAGTCTGGCCATACCTAAAGTAGAAGACAGGAAGTTTCCACCTGACCTTCTTGCAGCTAGGATTGGAGCATGTGACCTGGTTTCTTTGGGTTAGACTTGCGTTTGGAAATAAACAACATGAGGAGGTGATATCTGGAGACAGAGCCAGTTATTCCTTCAGACAGGGTGACAGTGGGACCTTTGGCATCTACTCCGCAAGTGCCCTGGGTAAGAGTCAGGTTTGTCTTAGAGAAGCCCTCATGGTGTGATTATATACACTGTGTCTGGTCCTACAGCACCAAGGCCCACTCTCTGACCATCCTTGGGGTACATGGTATTACCTCATATCTCTTAATACATTTCTTCTCTGTATGAGTAATGAAGAGATTATAGTGTTTAAAATAGGAATTCTGACCAATAAAATTGAAATTATCAGACACTTCTTTCATGATCAATTTTGTTTATTTCTACTATGTAATTCATCTCCCAAAGTTTGATTTGTAGCAAAGTGGTGATACTTCTGTGTATTAATGCCTTCCTTTCATTCCTCTTACACTTAAATGAAAAACATAGGAAAAAGGAAAAATGTGTCGGTGCTTATAGTCATTTGTTAAGACTGCCACAACAAAGTAGCACAAACTGAGTGGCTTAAAAACAGAAACTTATTACCTCAGAGTTCTGGAATCTAGATGTCCCAGATCAAAGTCTTGGAGAGCTTGATTCCTTTTGAGGGTTGTGAGAGAGAATTTTTCGAAGCCCCTCATCATTTCTAGCACTTTTCTGGCAATCCTTGTTATTTCTTGGCTTGTAGAAGCATTACTCTGACTTCTGCTTTCTTCATCACATGACATTCTCCCTGTGTGCCTATCTGTGTCAGATTTGCCCTTTTATTTAAGATACCAGCCATATTGGATTAAAGCCTACTCTAATGACCTCACTTCACCCTGATTACCCCATAAAGACCCTCTCTCCAAATAAGGTTACAATCTAAAGTACTGGAGGTTAGACTTCGACAAAGGAATTTAGGGGACACACAGTCCAGCCCTCCTGACTAGATGATCAGCTTACTGAAGCTAACTCACACAGGGTCATAAGCACTACTGGGGCACTAGGACTAGGACTCTGAGGGCACTGGTAACTAGGTAACTAGGTGGTGGTATAGTCTGTAGCTCAATCTATGAATTTCCTGTCAAGAAACCAGGGTCTAGATCAGGCTTTAGGCAGGGGGATCTCTACAGGTGATAATAACGTCATAGGCTTTCATATCTTCCCAGAGAGAAACTGATTACATTTCCTCCTTCCTTCCTTGGTCCTCCTGCTCTGCACAAAATCAATCACCAAGCCTGTCAACACCACCTCTTCACTATCACCTGGCCATTCTCTTCTTTCAAATCCCTACTGCATGGCCATATTGCACACCCTCATTTGTTATTTAAACGGTGACAATAACTTTATTTTATTCAAGTATCTGTAAGGCTGCATTTTTGTTTAACCTGCTTTTGCATTTAAATCTTTGCTTATTTGAAATTTATTTTGAGTAAGAAATAAAGATGTGATCCCAATTAATTTTTCCCCTCTAATGTCTTGCCAATTGTCCCAATACAATTTATTGAATAATCCATATTTCAATACTGATTTCAGTGCTGTCTTGGCCAAAGATTAACTTTCTAGTGTTTTTGGCTCTAATTTGGATTCTCTTTCATTCATCATTTTGCCATTTTCTATATTGATTCCTGTTTTAGAGAAGATTTATGATATATATTTATGACATTAAAGCTATTTTTTATTACTCCCCATTTCAGAGTTATCTTTCCTATTGAATATTTATAAGATAAACTTTAGAATAATTATGTCAATTCAAAAAAATCACTGGGATTTTTAGATTGAGGATGGGCTAAACTTTATGATACTGAGTGCCCCTCATTGCAACTCAGGTAAGCTTCTTCACTTACTCATCCTCTCATTTTCCACTAAGTAGGTTCTTTTGGGTATCATCAGAAAAAAATACTATGTATTTTTATTAAGTGTACTTATATTTGTTTGATGCTATTGCAGTTATGAATGGAATTTTTTTATTCTATTTTCATTTTGTTTTTCTTAAGAGAAAACTATTTAGTTTTGTATTTTTATTTATATCTGTCAAGATTACTGAACTTATTGTATGCACTGGTGACTCAAGAGGTCTTGTAAGGTTTTCCAGAAATGCCATCATATCATCTTCATGACATTATTGTTTTCTACTTCTGTCAAAGTTTGACCTCAAAAAACAGAAAACATAAAAGATCAGAGAGGGTGATCACATAAAAACAAAAGTTAAAATCTGAAATTTAATAAATAATTTCATCAGCTTTATACTAAGAGCTAACACAACAAAAAAGACAGCTATGTCAATAGAGAAATAAGCAAAAAATATATAAATATTAATTTATAATTATTTATTTTATTATAACTTATAGATTATAAATTTATAAATTATATTTATACATTATAAATTAGTTATAAATTTGTTAATTTATTATTATTAATATATAAATATATAAGAATATATAAATATCTAATTCCCCAAACATGAATGACAAATAGGAAACCTATAAAAAAACATTAAGCCCTAATTAAAGGAAAAATTCAGCAATAAAATGAGATATTTTGCAGCTTATAATGTTGATGAAGATTAGAAGTATCAGCATCAGTGACTATGGTGTTAAGGGAAAGAGGCACTTTCATTCAATGCTATAGGAAATAGAAACTGGTATAGCAAATTTGGAAAAGAATTTAACAATAAGACTCAAAATTTATATCCTATATCTCTTTAACTCAGATTGCCTTTGCAGTTAATTTTTCCCTACATGTTCTCAGGAAAGTCTAGAGGGATGCTGGGTGGCTCAATCCATTGAGCATCCAGCTTTTGATTTCAGCTCAGGTCATGATCTCAGGGTCATGAGATCAAGACCTGAGTCGGGCTCTGTGCTGAGTGTGGAGCCTACTTAAGATTTTCTCTTTCCCTCTCCCTCTCCTCTTCTACCTCTCCTTGTACTCTCTTTCTCTCTAAAAAAATAATAAAAATTAATGAAAGTATACAATAACACATGCTCTATGGATATTCAACACAGCATTTTTTATAACAGCAAAAAGCTAATGTCCATCCATAAGGGATTGGTTAAATGAATGATAGTACATGTGTGTAACGGAATACTCTATAGCCACTTAAATAATAGCAAAGAGCTATATTTATGCACATATAAAAACATTCAGAACATTTTACATGGCAATAAAGTAGCATGTGTATTATAATCCCATTTCTTTAAAGTTATTTTTATATTTATATACTGTCTTAATCTGTTTGGGCTGTAGAATAGAAAACCATAAACCAAGTGGCTTATTAAACTACCAACATTATTTCTTACAGTTCTGGAGGCTGGAAAGCCCAAAATTATGGTGCTGGCAGATTTGGCATCTGCCGAGAACCCTCTACCTAGCTGGCCAACTTTTCCTATAACTTCCCATTGTGGAAGGGGTAAGAGCCCTTTTTCAGACTACCTTGATAAGGGCACTAATCACATCTTAATATCATCACCTTGAGGGATGGGTTCCAACATATGAATTTAGGGGACAGAGGACAAAAATATTCAGACCATAGCATATACTTGCATACGTTTCCAAAACTGTCACCTATTTAAAATCAATGTAATGCCTTTTCACTAGGACACTATTCAAACTCTGATAGTGTCCCATGACCTACTTATCTGCTGCCCTGATCTAATCTGGTTTTTCTTTTCCTCTACAATCTTAAATCATAGCATGGTCCTTTCCTCATTTTGCCCAGACACACTGGTGCCTCTGGATCCCCCAAGTTCTGTCTCACTCAATGTCTATGTCTGCTTCTTCCTCTATGCAGCCTTCATGTCTCAGTTGAAATATTCTTTATCGAAGCCTCCTTTTCCTGCTCTCTGGAAACCTCCCCAGTCCATATCAGCACACACTGTTTCCTCTTCTCATGGCATTTGTTACAGCCTTCAATTGTTTATGCGTTGAGCTGTTTTCCTGTTTATTATCCACCTCAGTCACTATACTGGAAACACAATGAAACCAACGACCATAAAATTTCTCATTCATCACTGCCTGACACTGTTAAATGATCAATAAATATTTTAAAATGAATGAATACACATGAAGAGATTTCTATATTAGTCTCTGAAATGTTAACGATGTTTATCTCTGGTTATTGGGATTTAGATTATTTTAAAACTTCTTCATATACTTCTTATGCATTTCTGCACTGATAATACAATAATTGTATTTCTAATTATAAAAATCTCTTTTCATTTATTTACTCATCTATACATATCAATGTGCGTATATGAATGTATATATATAGAGTGTATGTTTATGTGCATGTGTCTAGTTATTAAGCTTGCATCTTGGGGTGCCTGGTAGCTCAGTCCATTAAGCATCTGCCCTCGGCTCAGGTCATGATCCTGGGGTCCTGAGATTGAGTCCCACATCAGGCTCCCTGATCAGTGGGAAGTCTGCTTCTCCCTCTCCCTACTTCTGCTCTCTCTCTCTCAAATAAATAAAATATTTTTTTAAAGCATGCATCTGATCAATACTTCTCTATAGCCTGATTCACTATCACTTAACAGAATACATTTTAAACACTTTAGTGTGATATCCAACTCTTTTACAAAACTGCTTCAAGGTCCCATTTAAATCTATTTTTTTCTAGATTAATTCATCCTGACAGCTCACTCTGGGCTTCAACCACAATGCAAAGCATCCCTGCCTTGGATGACACATGGCACTCATATCTCTCTGAGCTTGTACATGATCTGTCTTCCTAAAGAACACTCATCTCTATGCTCTCTGCTTGATAAACTCTCAGATTAGTCCTAGCAGTAGGGTGGCAGTGGCCTCTGTAAAAATGTAGTTCCTAGGTTTCTGGAGACTGGATTCTACCTCCAGAATGTGAACTCTCTAAGGCCGGGAACTTTGTCTTATTCAACTTTGATTCTGTAGCCCAGGTGATGTCTATCGTAGGAATTGTTTTTGAATTATGTTGCAAGCAAATTTTACAAAGAGAATATTCTAGGTACTATTTTTTATAATAATTAGTTCCCAAAGTATCAAAATAACAACAATCATTTTATCATCTGTCACTGCTTCTCTGAGTTGGAAATAAGAAGGGCTCAGCTGGGCAATATTTGGCTCAGGGATGCTCATGCGTTTGTGCAGTCAGATAGCAGGTGGAAGTAGAATGGGGGGACTGGACCTAGCAGCTGAATGGTCATCTTTATCTCCCCATGTAATCTGCAGGTCTCTCTGTATCCTTTCTCCACGTAGATAATGGTAGTCATATGCCATTATACCACTATCTGGTATATTTGCTGATAGTTTGGGTTTCCTTATAGCATGGTGACTCCAAAGTAGAATGACTGTTCACACATCAGCTTCAGGTTCCAAGAGCAAATGTCCCAGCTAACAACAGTGCATGCTTCCTTGCATTCAACAATCTAGCCCCAGAAGTCATCCCTGCTGCTGCTTCTTGATCAAGAGTGAAGAGTGAGCCGCAAAGGCCAGCCAAGACTCTGGAGGAGGGGACATGGATCTCACTTGCCAGTGAGATGACTATCAAAAAATTAGAGAAGATGTTTTCAAGTCACTGCACAGATTTTTATAACTGGTACCTGCATCCCCTGCAAAGACCTTTACTTACAGTCCCAATAAAGGATCAAAGGATCTGGGTATTTCACAGGCTGAAATTATTAACACTTAATGCAAGAACTACATTCTCAGCTTAAAGAGAATGCATTCTTATTGTTTTTTTTTCCAGCCTGTTTAGACTGAAACAAACACAAGTTAAAAAAAAAAAAAAAAAAAAAAAAAAAAAAAAAAAAAAAACACCTGGAAGTGACAAAAAGTGCAGCTTTGATGTTTATAATTTACAACCGATGTAGAAGTTGCCAATTTCTGCTTTTATCTGTAGTTGTGCTCCTTCCTTGGATGCACTGAAATCAAAGAGTTCTGTTGGTTAAAGAGTCTCTCTTTGAATCTGGAAGATGCTACTCAGGTAGATGTATTGAGGCTTAGCTCCAAATTCACATCATAGATCTTACAAAAGGAAGGAATTTTAGAGCTCTCAGAAGCCAAGTGTGTTCACAGGCTCATTTCTCCATTCCTTATACTGGAGACAGGGTTCAAGCAGCCTGGTGGAGAGCAAGTCTGGAGAGGTAGCCAAATTTGAAGGTTCAGAATGGCAAAGGGGACCTGAACATCAGAGAAATGATTAGGAGCATTAAATTCTGCTAAGGGATGAAACAAATCACATCACTGCATTAAAAAAAATACATGTATAGATTTATAGATTTGCTTTTTGGAGGGTCATCATATGGAAGTGGGATTCAACAACCAAATATTTTCTAGCCTCTTATTTGTGTGAGGCCCTCAACCTGGCTCAGGTTGCCTACAAAGAGCATACTCTGGCTGGTTGGAGAGCTACTGCCTTTTCTGGGAGTGAGGTTGAGCATTAGGAATGGGAGTTCAGCTGAAACCTTAGGAGTGTTGAGTCTATCAGGAGGAGGGCTGGTGAGGGCTATGGAGCGTGCAGCCCATGCCCCATGCATGAATCCATGCATGTATGCAAACTGACTTTGCACTAAGAGGGGCCATGGGAGATAGGGCTGCACAACAGTAGAGATCTCGTCTATGCCAAATCAAACTGTGCTGTCTGAAATTGGAATAATCATCTCCCAATACCTTCAGTTCTACCATTCAGATGCTGTACCATAAGTATTAAATGAAGTATTTCCTATTATTTTATTTTCTTCAAGTAAAAGCATTTACTAAACTTATAACTCAGTGAGGTATATTTTTTCATCTTTACAAAGCCCCTCCCCCAAATATCAATAAATCAAAAACTGATAAAATAAGCATTTATTATATCTAAGGTCGGCTTCACATGGGGGAGTTAGAGTAACAAAAATCAGTACTGTGTTTGGAAGACCTACTGTGTGCCAGGAATGATGCACAATATCAATTAATCTTCAGAAATGTTTGCATTATGCATTATTTTTCAAATTTTATGTTGAAAAAACTGACCTTGAGAGGTTAGTCCATTTCTCTGAGGTTATCACATTATGGATAGTGCTCCTGGGATTTAAACATAGGCCTATTGTGACTTCCATGTGCTTGTTCTATGATAACACACCATTTATAGTTTTTGAAAACTGACCAAATAAGTGGGTTTAAATCATATGCAAAGAAGGATATAAGTAAATGGATGATGTTTTCTTTCTTCTAACTTTTTTTTTTTCATTTAAACAATGGCATCCTGGTTGACCCTTTTATCTTTTAGCAGGGTGGTCCTTAACCTCCACGTGTTTGAGGTCCTTCCAAACTTCTTGTTGATACGGAAAGAGTATCCAGGTTTGAGTTCTGTCTATTCACTGACACTGTGTCCTTTGTCAAGTCACTCATTTTGCCTTGTTGAGCTTATTTCTTCATCCTAATTATGGAAGTTAATAACTTCCTCTCTGCTCATACCTTGAGATTATTATGAAATTAAGATAAAACACTGTATAGGAAAGTATGTGGAAAACTGATGACTCTAGATATCTCTCAATTGAAATACTGCCCTTGTTAGTCATTTAAACATCTGCTGGATCTATTTCTGGCCCATAGACCCCTTTAGGGGTTTGGTTTTCAAGAGATGCATTGTTCATTGTAGATGGAAAGGTGTGTGGAGAGATACTATGTGTTGCCATTCCCACAAACATGAGCCATTACGAGAGCTGGTTTTCCTTTGGGTCTTTTCCAACCTTGATATTCTTTGAGATCCCTGGAGGGTGCCCTGCCATATGTCCTGGGTGCTGTAGTGACTCACCATGGATCCAGGCCTCCATGCACAGATTTAAATGTGGTGAACCTGCCAAGAGACGGAGAAGATCACATAGCCATTTTTAGTTCTCGTGACTTGAAAAGCATATTTATTCATTTATCATTCATGTATTTGTTCATTGATATGGTAAACGTTTATTGAGTACTTGAGAACTGGGTACACAAATGAAAGAAAAAAAATTCAAGAAAGAAGGTAAACGAGGTCCAATTCCCAGCTGGGATACAGTCTCCAGTATACTACAGGAGACAGATATGTGAACAAAAACATGTGTAAAACAACACCATGACATTGATAGGCACTCTTGAAACTACTACACTACTTCATGAAGGTTGAAGTAACCAGGCTGAGTTTGGGTCTTACTTGCTGAAGAGAATCCAGCCTAGAAGTAAGTACCTTGAGTTTCATATAAAATAAAAGTCAGGAGCCCAGTTTTGGACATTAGGGGTGAATGAAACAAATAATCCACAAATATGGGAACACAAGGACAAGCAATACAAACCAAGGGATCTGACCATTGCTGTGAATGGCCCTGAAGCCCTGGTAACCAATAACCAGTGACCAATGAGTTGAGAGTGATCTGTGCTAATCTAAAGGTTTGGAGCCAGATATATACAAAATGGAAACTAAACAAGAAGCAGCATTTGTGCTGGACCTTTACAGCTCTTATAACTGCTCATGACTGCAGTTGTATGATGGAGATCGCACACAGGAGATTCTTACACTCCAAGCAAGCAACCAACGTATCACAGAAAGTAATTAAAGTTGGAGACGTGTCCTCCAGTATTCATTGGCCCTTGTCTATTTCTGAGCCAATCTGGCTTTTTGATCACATCAAAGAGAAGAAAACTTTTTTTAATTTTTTTTTTTTTTTTTTACTTTTTGTTTGCTGGGAAGCCTAGGGTCATAAAGACAAGAAGACTGGGTTCACTAGGATATTAACTTTAAAAGCTGCACTCAGGGGTGCCTGGGTGGCTCAGTGGTTAAGTGTCTTGCTCTTGATTTTGGCTCAGGTCATGAGCTTAGGGTAATGAGATCAAGTCCAGCATCAGACTCTATACTGGGCATTGAGCCTGCTTGAGATTCTCTTTCCCCCATCCCTCTCCTTTCACCCCTCCTGCTTCTCATGCTGTCTCTCAAATCAATAAATAAGCAAATAAATACAAAAGATGCATCCAGGTACCTAGTCAGAGATAGGAGATAAGGCAGATTGATCCATAGTGTTGGCCTAGATCTGGGACACCAAGCCAGACTAACCAAAACAGGAAAATACAGGAGAATATAAAGGTATAGTTTCAGTTCTTAGAACAAATGGCAATAATTTTAATAATAATTTTAAAGACAGAAGTTGGAATTATCAACTAATTCTTTTCAAATAGATAATATTAAAAGTACAGAGAGTGAAGGAGCTTGAGTTCATCCTGGCTGGTTGGGGTGATATCATGAAGAAGTCCCAAAATGTACCTGAATGCCATTCGAAGACACAGGGCCTCTATGTGGTTCCTCCCATTTTAAACGCACCTGAGAGCAGGTGTCTGGAGGGTGAGGTCTAGGAAAAGGTGGCCACTATGTGTAAGCCCTAGAAGGGCATGAGAAGAAAAAGAAAAAAAAAAGTCTGCCAGAGATCAAAGAACCACCAGAGACTTCACAGAGAATGTTGCAGAATCTCTGGGACCATCTGGAAAAGGAAACACCTGCTTCTGAGTAGTACCTGGAAGACGCCTGTGATTCCACCCATGTAGCAGAGTCAAGCAGTCTGCTTCTAGCATTTCTGAGATAGGCACCCTGGCCCTACTCTCTCACCTGCAGCTTTAAGCAAGCCATTTAGGGACACCCCCAGTCTTGGGTTTTAATCTATAAAATAAGAACAATGGACTCTTTCCTGCAAGAATGTGAAGATGATTAAAGACAGTATGTGGAAAGACTTATCTAGTAAGTTCTGGGTTCCTGAAAATCACTGATTTTCTCTTCCCTGTGACTTTTTTTTTTTTTTTCAGTATCATGAGTAATAAAAGTTGCGGGCAGTGGAGAACACATTGCTGAGAATCTTCACTGTTTTCCCAGGAACAGGGGGTGCAGCTTCAAGCCCAGAAAGTGTGATGCCTTCACTCCAGGTCTGCCTGGATGCATCAACTCTGACCTGGCCTCTAGGGGCCCCTGGAATTCTCGGTGGCCCTGAGGGTGATTCACGCCGGCACCAGACAGGGGCAGATCCTGGCTGCTCCTCATATAAATATAATGATTTGTATAAATATCTTTTCTATCAAAGTATTACAAGAATGTGGGATTTCATTTGCATACCCCTGATGATCTCATTATACACTATTTTATCTCCCCTTTTCTATCTGTCCCTAGTTAATTGGGTCCTATGGTATTAAGTTGCCTGAAAAGGCAGTTTCTACTCCTGAATTTCAGATTTTGGCTTACAAGAAAGTTGGTGCAGATAAAGTGATGTTATATGTAGATAGTAAGTAGGAGCCTTCCTAGAGGCCTTATCTCCTTCCTAAATATCTTTTAAGTCAACCTTTTTTAGTTTTATCTGCCTATGCATGGCGCTCCAATCCGGGCAGTGCACCTAATGCCACCGCCTCTCCTCATTAAGTTGATTGAATTTCAACCTCCCCATCAAGATGCTCTGTCCCAGTGAACATTTGGCCTCGTTGCCTTTTTATTTCCGGCTGTCACTTGGAAAAACAGTAACCTCCTATCTGCCTTTCTCATTTTGCACAATCAGCAGAATGAGCCAGGTACTTCCTGTGTGCAGAAGACTCACCACCAACCTTCCGCCTGGGCTGCCTGCACAGCTGGCCAACTTCAGTGGGTGGCCGGCAGGGGATCCAGCCTGGGAGCGTGCGGGCCGAGAAGTCTCAGTCATGGAAAGGAACGTCATCCCCAGTGAATGAGCTCCTGCTCAGACAAGAAGCTCAGCAGAAGAGGCCATGTGGGAGATGAGAGATGAGAGCAGAATGTGGAGAAATAAAAGGGAAAGAAAGCGAAGAGCATGTAGTTTCTCCTGGGCCTACGTACCTGTCTGACTCCTGAAAGATAGGCTTATTCTCAATTCTAGAAATATTTACCATCTTTTTTTTTATCTCTCTCTCATAAACTGCTATGTCAAAAATCTTGCAAGAATTCAGGCACACCTGTCCCTTCCCTCAAGGACCTTCTCTTGAGATAGAATAGGTCCCCCCTTTTCTCTGTCCTGTCACCATTATCACTCACACTTACCTATCAGTGGTCAGCTTGGGGGACCCTCTCTTCATCTGTAGCCATACACACACACTTATACTTAGCTTGCTCCTAACAAATGCCACATTGTCCACATACCTGTCTTTTCTACCTAAAGTCAGATTCTCTAGTTTATTCATCTCTGCTTATTTGATGCAAGACTTTGGTGGAAAGAGGACAGACCCACCAGTGCAGTGGACAGTCCAACAAAGACCATGGTGTTTGTAGATTTTCTTACAAAGGGTTCCAACCAGGTTATTCTAGTGACATCAATGCTACCAGTCATCCCTCAGGGTCCTTGGAGAGCCTGACACGATTCCTAACAGGTTGTCGATTTTAAACACAGTTTTGTTGACAACATGTCATATTTAAACAAACAAGTGAGTAAATGAACAGGTGAACAAAGAATGAATGAGCACTTTTCACCAACTTTCCTGCTTTGCCATTTAACTTGTCAAAAGAGGACATAGGACAATACTTTTGATAAAGCACCAGTTGGAAAACATTGGCATAAATTAGTAAAAGTCTGCAAATGTGAGTTTCTCCAAGTAACATAAATAAGATGAAAAAAGAAAAATCTCAGATATTGGATTATGGTATATGCTTAGGTTAAGTCATTTCTATGTCATACCAAATGTGTGCTTGAAAATCCTTTCTATATCCTAATGAAGATTTTTTTGATATTTGAACTTGACAGATCAATTTGTGACCCTTCCCCCATCAATGCATGGCTCGATCATTGCATTTATTATCTTGAGTTTGTAATTAGCAAGGATGATGCTTCAGAACAACATGTGCATGTGGGGAGCGGGAACCTTGGTTCATGTTATGTAAAAAAAAAAAGTAGTAATAAAGAAAACAGGGATGACTTTGCTCAAAAAGTTTGCTGGTACATTTACAGTCATTGGTATCCATAGGGCACTGATGGGTACATCACTCCAATTATTAGATAAAGGTCTCTATCTCAGAGCAATTAACAACAACAACAACAAAAAAAAATACTGCAGCAAACAAGTGCTTCAGTGGGATAAACTCCCTACAGTTGAATTACTTTTTTTTTTCCTGTAAGTATTCATGCATTACCTTTGGGTAAAAAAAGTCTATAAAATTGGTAAATATTTTTGAAAATGCACCTCCTTTTTGAAACCTGTTTACCGAAAGAAGAACAAAGAAACATAATCGTCTGGCTAAATGGATACCCATAAGAAAGATAATTAGAGAGTTCTTGTGTATTTCCTAAGCCATTTCTCCTTCAGCTGTTTTTTTGGCCAACCTTGGACTCCATAAAAGCCAACTATTGGCTTTTCAATCTTTTTATGACAGAGGATCACTGTAAACGCAGTTGTTATGCACAGTCTTTTATATTTGCTCATTTATTCATGCACTTAGCAAATATTTTTTGAGATCTTCTATGTTCCAGACACTCTTCTGGACACTTAAAATGCTATGATGAGCAAAAATGATGCATTTCTAGACCTAATGAAGCTTATAGTGGGGAAAGAAGCTAGTTATAGAAAATATAATCACACAATTGACTAATGAATAACCGTTATAATGTGGTACAGAGGTCAACATCAAAGTATAATGAGAGAACTTGGCTAGTTGGACAGCCTGGGCCTGCTCTTCTGAGATGGTACATAGTTTCTGGAATTTAAAGAGTTAATAATTTTAATAGGCAACCAAGTGTTGAAAAACTGTTCCACTTTTGGGGCTGAGGAACAGCATATGTGAATTCCTCTGGGTAAGGGTTGTTTGTTTTCTTCATATCCACTTGTTGGTGTGTATATGCAACAAATGCTTTTTGAACACCAAATACTTTCCCAATGCAGTTCTGTCTCAGTCTTCAGAGGTCATAAATTAGTGGGGCAAACAGAGGGACCAGGATCTGTCTCAGCCTTGAAAAGCATCACAGTCTACTACAGACCACAGAACCAGGCAAGGTTCCAGACTCAGAGATATTCTTTCTGTCCTTATCAATCTTAAGGGGGCAATGCAGGAACAGAGACTAAATTCTAGTAGCCTGGGTGGCTCAGTGATTGGGCGTCTACTTTCAGCTCAGGGTGTAATTCCAGGATCCCGGAATCAAGTCCTGGATTGGACTCCCTGCAGGGAGCCTGCTTCTCTCTCTGCCTGTGTCTCTGCCTCTCTCTCTCTCTCTCTGCATCTCATAAATAAATAAATAAATAAATAAATAAATAAATAAATAAATAAATAAATAAATTCTAGTACCTAATACCTAATAGGATGCTGTCCCTGGACATGGTGACACAATACCAGCCCATTCCCACTTGTTAGAGTTGTCAGCCCCAACACTATCTCTGCTTTATGGAGCTGCTGTTAGGGGTCCTCACTAAGCAGACTCTTAGAGCTACCACTACTCCTGTCCCACAAAGAGGCTTAATTAAGCTCCCAGCTGGGCATAAGCAAGATATCCTGAAGCAGAGAATGGGTATATTCCAGGCTGACTGGTCCAAGTTTATGTGCTTAGAAACCCTGAGGCTCTGGAAATAATACAAGTCTGTTAGAAGACTCTAAGAGTACCAAAATCATGCCCCTGCCAAGGTGGAACTGTTACTTCCTTGATTCATCCCTAGATTGTATTTCAGATGTCAAATCTTGGAAGAACCCTGGCTTTCAAGACCAGCCCATTAGTCTTCAACTTCTTCCTCCAATCTATTGAGGTATGATAAAAATTAGAGTAACAATCTCAGCCCCTTTTTTTCAGCAAGGATTTGAAAACAAAATCACTGTATTCTTGACATTGGGTATGGAGCAGGGATTAATGTTGGCCCTGCAAGCCGGGTTCTGCTGGTGCAGGGCTCCATCACCAGCTGACCCTGCCAATTTGTGTTCTGAGCACATCTTGTATTAGCTCATTAGCTTTTCATACCTACCATAAGGTAGGTTTCATTATTCCCATTTAAGAGATAAGAAAATGGAAGCACAGCAGGGTTAAGTAATCTGCCAAGATCACACAGCAAAAAGCAGGTGAGTTACGAACCAAACCTAGGGATCAGATTCTGGATCTGAATTCTTAGCACCTCTAAGAATAGCATCCCTTACTGCATAGACACAGACTCTGGCCAGCATTAATGATGAAGCCCAGGACTCTAGTTTAGCTGGGGTTGGGTTACTGTGGGCTTACTGAATGTTTTAGCTGGGGCTTCACCTGGGGCAAGGAACAGAGACTCACACTAGTTTAGGGAGGAAGAGGATGGATAGTTTAGGATGAATGTAAGTTGGAAGAAAAGATGGAACCTCACAGACATCACGAACACAAGTTATTTTGGCCTCACTGTCCATGCAGACAGAGCATGTGTGCAGGTTAATGGGGATTGCAGGCCCCTTGGCAGGGAAATTCACAGATCTGTGCTTACCACATGGGCTGCTCTATCTACGTCACATTTTACCTTTGTCTGCTACCCTCTCTCCTCCTACCTTCATGCTAGTGCCCTCTGCTCTGGGCTCATTGTTTCTGCTTATTCATACCTGATCCTGCCCAACCTGGGGTGTGCACTGCAGTAGACAATGCTGTCAATGCCCCATCTGTTCTCTGGCCCAAGCTCAGACACCTGCAGTCCAGACGGACAGGCTGTCTTGGAGGCTGACAGCATCCTCACTCAGCACCAGCATCTCTCTGCTCATCTGCCCACAGGGGTACCCTAGGAGGACCATAGAATCTTCAGAGGCACCTCATCCAATAAGAGTCAGGAGTTAAGAGATAAGTACTCCAGCTGTTCATGGGCAGGTCCATTACAGCCTCCTCAGAGGGCGCCCAGGAGCAGGTGGACAAGTAGGAGTGCTTCAGGAAGGGGCAGCAGTCATCAGGCTCATTCATGCAGATTAGGAAGCAGAAGTGCAGGGCTGGTGCCTAAGGGCCCCTGAGCCAATGTGTAAGGGGACTTAGATATATTTCACTACAGTCATTTTCCCCCCATAATATCAGGCACTGAGGGACAGAAAAGGTCCAAAGGTCAAGGACTCAATAGTTGCAGGCGTTGAGTAGATTGAAATTAATACCTAGTATTACTTTCAGCTGAAAATGAGCAGGTAAGTGAGCCGACGTGCAAAAGCCTGTCTGCAGCCCGATGAATAGCACATGCCACCTTTGCTATATTCTCTTAGAAAATACAGCCCAAATCTCTGCTGTGGAATCAGCAAAGCCCTACCCTAGATCTGTCATTAAACTGCAATTTGGTGCCAAGAAAATAGTGTAAAACTAATAATTTTTGCTTGAAGAGCATTCATGACTTTGAGGAAAGAACAAAAAAAAAAAAAAAGAAAAAGAAAAGTGCTTCCTCTTCACCTAAAGTCTGAAGATTTAAGCTCCAAATAAAATAGCTGCAAAAAATGAGGCAAAAAGCTGGGCTGGGGAGAACAGTCTCTGCGACTTCCTTGCCTGCACATCACAGCACACTCAGACCTGAGTTTGGAGACCAAATCTACTTCTTGGAACATTGCCCCCCACATCTTCACAAATCTAAAATTATTATTTAAAATACCCATGTCACACTTCCCCCATCTTGCTTGATAATCAGAACTTCGTGTAGAGGATCAGCTGTCAGGACTCTGTTTGGGGTTCTCCTTTCTCTGTGAAAAGGTGTGTGGGCTGCAGGCACCACTCACACTTATATTAACATTCTGCACATCATATTCTAAGACCATTTGTTCTCACTGGATCCGTGTCCAAACTGGTGAAACAGGGAAGCAGGTCTCCTCTCTGTTTTATGGAAGAATCAAGAGGCTTGGAGGTATCAGGCAACCCACCCAGTGGAAAATAATAGAAACAGAAGAGAAAGCAGAAATCCTCTCTCTTTTAGGTAATCTACTTTAATTGTCAAAAAGAACCAATGAATTCATCTCAGGTAGACGTTACCATCCTATTTTTTATCTGAGGTAATGGAGGTCTAAAGAAATTCAGAGAAAAACAAGTATCTCTGTTTTCTGTAGGTATCAACATGATTAAGTCAACTAAGTTGGAATTCTTTTTATTATTATTAATTTTACCCCATGTTGGTGACAATGTCTGGAGTGGCTCTGATCAAACCTGGGGAAGGAAGACCTGGGCCACAAAGGACCTGTTAGCAGTGAGGCTGAGCTGAGAGGAGTAACATTGGAACAGTCCAGATTTATATTTGAAGTCTCCTAACTCCTTTGCACCACATTCAATTACCTGTATATTCCAGCCTCTCTGCTGGTAGGTGCTCATACACACACGTGTAGACACACGCTGGTTTTCATGTCGGTCAGTATGGCAGGGCATTTAGAAGGTGCAATTAGGTTGGAACTTTGAAGTGACTCACTATCATGGGCAAAACACCTACTCTGTGTGGGGGTGTTTGGGTTTATTTTTTGTTTGCTTCTTATTTCATTTATTCTGACAGCAATCCTGTGAGGGAGGGATTTTTGGTCCCATTTTATAGATGAGAAAACTATGAGAAGTAACTTGCCTTTGGTGACCCAGATTAGAGGTATTCGGTTCATGCCTGCCAGAAATCATGGGCCAGGAAACAGGCCTTCTCTGTATAAACTTGGATTACCTCCTTTCAATCCAGAAATCACAAAAAAGTAACTGTATATTTTGGGATTTACAACTGCGAAGTGATAGAAAGTGTGATGTGTGATGTGTAGAACAAGCACCCTGGCCCCGTGACCTGTGCAATCCTGGGGAGGGTCTGTGGAGGGGTCTCAAACTTGTGGTCTCTTTCAGAGAGGTTACACTGAGTGAGTTCTAGAGCCCCAGGCAGAGGGAGAAGTGATTCAAAGGCCTAGGATGGGACTGTGGAGAGCTTTAAAGGCCATGTAAAGGAAGAAGTTTGGAGACATTATAGAAACCATTAATATTAATGGCAAGGATAGAAAATCAAGCATCATCATCAAAGTAGATATTTTTAGAACTCTCACTGCAGCCTGGGGTGAGCCATTTGCTAAGAACTTTCCAGAAATAAACTCCTTGAAATTATGACTCAGACTACGTCGGGGTCCTGCCAACCTCTAGAAGCCCCGATGCAAATCACGCAGTCGACTATTTTGAGAAGTACCAAGGGGGGCAGTGAAGTTTTGTTTGGAAAGTGATGGAGTTTTGAAAAGAAGGAAGCTAGATTTCACAGAATCTGTGATTCCAGCGCAGATGCCGAGACTAACTCAAGTCATTCAGTGTCATGAGAAAGTCTGTCTCAGTAACACCTGCTGCCTTTGGGCAAAGGAGCCTGTGTGTGTTAGAGACCACATTCCAAATACTGCCTACGATAGACACTGCGCATGCTGTCCTCTTTCCTGTCTACTACTCAGCACAACAGCTCTCTTGGGAAGGTACAATTATTCATTTTTTATAGATGATGATAATACTGAGGTTTAGAAAATTTAAGTAACTTTTTCAAGGTCACACAGGTGGAGTTTGAGATAAAAATTAAATTCCCATCTGTCTGACTCCAAATGCCACACTTCCGCTGGTGGAAAAAGGATGTCATTAATTAATGACATTTTCCTTTACTGTCTTCCAAGCAAGCTGCCACGGCTCTTAGTTCACTGTCCCAAGGAGACTCTCCAACCTGGCTGCTGAAAATATTGGCCACACGCTTTCTCCAAACAAATGAATACTTTAATATGTTGGTTTCCTCCTCTGCTGTTTGAGTGTGACCCAATTCCCAGAGCTTGGTCTCTCTTGTGAAGATAACAGAAGCCAACGTCCACCCTTGAAAGTGAGTAGCAAGCTCTGCACCGTCACCAGAGTCTGGGCAAAATCTGGGACTTGATTGAAATCAGACAGCCAGAGAAACTTCCAGTAGAAAAGCTCGGCACCATAGAGATTCCATTGGGACCAATCCCACGCCGGGCCGTATGCTGGACTCCAGGCTCCCGAAAGTGAACACGCCACAGACACTGCTCTGGAAGGTCTTCAAT
This sequence comes from Canis aureus, assembly GCF_053574225.1. Lineage (NCBI taxonomy): Eukaryota > Metazoa > Chordata > Mammalia > Carnivora > Canidae > Canis > Canis aureus. The sequence goes on from NC_135612.1 coordinate 69,596,781, forward strand.
AATCCAGTCGCATAGATAAACATGGTAATGTATATCGACAAAATCAAGTGCTGGCTCTGGATTCTATCTAAGGTGCCCTGGGAGCAGAGCAGGACCCCAGGATTCATTTTGGAATGGGTAGAGGAGATGGCGTCTGAGCTGAGAATCTTGGCACACAGGGTGAACTTCTCACCTGGCGAAGAGGAATGGGAAGGAGTTCCCGGGAATTGGAATGGTGTGAACAAAGTCAGGATGCAACAGTGTCAACTGTGGAAAGGAGGGCTTAGGATATTGTAAGAGACTGGCAAGAAGGCTAGCAGGGGGAAGGGGGGCAGATACACAGGCCAAGATCAAAAGCTTGATTTGTATTTTATTTTTTAAAGATTTTATTTATTCATTTGACAGAGAGAGAGAGAGAGAGAGAGAGAGAGGAGAGAGAACGCATAAGTGGGCAGAGCAGCAGGGAGAGGGAGAAGCAGATTCCCCGCTGAGCAGGGAGCCCAATGCTGAGCTCGATCCCAGGACACCAGCATCATGACCTGAGCCAAAGGCAGACACTTACCAACTGAACCACCCAGGCACCTGGATTTGTAGTTTAAACATGAGGAAGGGAAGTAAAAAGCTTGCAAAAGGAGTATAAATCAAGTTCTCAGTTTAGCCTAAGAAAAGTTCCATGCTACTCTTCCTCAAGTTTATTTTATGTGTTTGTGTTGTATGTCCCTCTTGTCTCCCTTCCTTCCTTCCTTCCTTCCTTCCTTCCTTCCTTCCTTCCTTCCTTCCTTCCTCCCTTCCTTCCTTCTTTCCTTCCTTCCTTCTTTCCTTCCTCCCTCCTTCCTCCCCTCTCTCCCTCTTTCCTCCCTTCTCTTCCTCCCACCTTTGTTCTCTCCCTTCTTCCTTCCTCCTTCCTTCCTCACTTCATTCCCTTCTTCCTCTCCTTTCCCTCCTTCCTTCTTTCCTTCCTCTATCCCTCCTCCCTCCCTTCACATACATTTTATTCTCCACAAAGCTGAAAGTTCTTTAAGAGAATGCAGTATCTTGTTCACCCTTGTTTCCTTACAACACTTGGCAGGGTGTTTGGCATATGACAAAGTACCAATAAATGCTGAAAAAATTGAAATAAAAGGTGACTTTCATGAAACATCGGGTAGGAGTTTTAGGAATGTTGTTTTCTAATTTTCACTACGACTTAGGTATGATTATTTTCCTTTCTTTACACATAAATAAATTGGAGTTCAGGGATGACAAGTAACAATCCCAGGGGCGCAAAAGCTGTGTGCATTTACTCATGTATAGAAATGTCAGGACTCACCCCTGGATCTGTGTGGTGACAATGGCTGTGTTTTTTCAGCATTTCGCTATATGTGTGACCTCAGATTGGAAATCCTGGGCTTAGTGTTATCCTGTACGCATTCATCAGCAACCTCAGTGAAGTGAGAAATAAGCCACAAATGGGTCTTTGAAGCCAAAATAAATCATAATAAAGTATGTGCTATAGCCCATGCACTTCAATAAGGAGAATCTCCCAGAACTGTACTCTTTGCCTAAGGAGATAGAGACAGTTCTAGGTAAGTAAACAAGATGTCCAAAGTTTGGCTGTGGATACATTGATTGCATTATTGCATGCCAAATAAAAAAAAATATAATTAGATTGGCACCAGTAAATGGTGAGGACTTTTTGGTCCAGAGAAATCTGTGCTCAAGATATTTGGCACATTGAACACTTAAGACATGTCAGTACTCTGGTGGGTATCATGCTTCATTCAGTTCACTCATTAAACATGAGCGTGTAAACGTGAGCGTGCAGACTTCATTCAGGTCCAGCCCTAGGCGAGTGTGATGATTTGGGAATCAGTAGATGAAGAGCAGGGATGGTGTATGTATGGAATATTGGCTAAGAGTTTGTTGAGTTTGTTTATCTTTTCAGGAATCCAAATCTTAGTTTTGCTGATTTTTTTCTATTGTTTTTCTATTCTTTATTTCATTTATTTATGCTCTGACATTTGTTATTTCCTTTCTTCTGTTCATCTTGGTCCTTTTTTTCTGGTTCACTGATGTGTAAAGTTGGGTTGTTTATGTAAGATTTCTCATTTTTAAATATACATGTTTATTACCATAAACTTCCCTCTTAATACTATTTTCCCTGAATCCTATAAGTTTTGGTATGTTGTGCTTTTTATTTGTTTTGAGATATTTTTAAAATTCCTTTTTAAATATTGTCCTCTTTGACCCACTGGCTGTTCAAGAATGTGAATTTTACCATATTCTTACTGTTAGTGATTTTCAATTTTATTACACTGTGATTGAAGAAGGTACTTGGTATGATTTTGATCTTCTTAAATTTGTTAAGACTTGTTTTGTGGCCTAACACGTGATCTATCCTAAAGAATGTTCCATGTGCCCTTGGGAACAATGTGTGTTCTGCTGTGGGTTAGAACATTCTGTATATGCCTATTAGGTCCATCTATCTACAGTGTTGTTCAAGGTCACCCTTTCTTTATTAATTTTCTGTACAGGTGTTCCATCCATTATTGAAAGCGGAGTATTTGAAGTCTCCTATTATTATTGTATTGCTATCAATTTCTTTCTTCAAATCTGTCAATATTCGCTTTCTATATTTAGGTGCTCTAATGTTGGGTGTGTATATATTTACAATTGTTATATCTTCCTGTTGACACTTTTATTGTTAGGTAATGACCCTCTTTATGGTGCAATAAATGACCACTATACTTATGAAAGGAAAGGACCTTGACTGGAGAGTGAGGAGACACTTCACAGAGGAGGGAACAAATAAGCTGGGGTTGAGAAGGAGTAAGAGTTTGTCAGATCAGCATAAAAAACAATCTAGATTTGCCTTGTTTGTTTGAACTCTTGGCTTTTTAAATTCCATCTGTGAAATCGGTCAGCCCGTTAATTATTTTTAATATCTGAAGATAGCTAAAGTCCAACAAATTTCTGAACATATTTGTATCCTAGAACATTAGCATCAGTTGTTTTCTTCATCAGGATAATGTAGGGTGTGTAGGGGTGTTTGTCCTGTGTGTGTGTGTGTGTGTGTGTGCACATGCACGTGTATTCAGGTCACCCAGAGTTAACTTTCTCTTGTGATAAAAGGACCTTGATTTTGTTAGGGGTTCCAATCCCCTATCAGGCTCCATTGCAGTGCTTCAGGTAAAGCGAACATTATACACAAACCAGGAATCAAGCTCAGCCAATCAGGAAACCCCGTTTCTTTAGCCATAGTGATTGGTTCAAAGATGATCAAGTCATCACGTCAGAGTGAATGGGATCCCCTGAGATTTGTGCTGAGTATCCCAGGAAATAGACTTTTGTTCTGATCCTGTGGATATGAAAAGTGGGTGGGTACAGTCTGAAATGTCTATTTCACTCTGGCAGAGACTAAAATTTTACCAATCAAAGGCAGAGAGAAGGGATAGAAGAACTGAGTCTTGATGATGCTTTTTGATTCTGACTCTAGAGAGCTCTGAAGTTTCATCTACCCACCCTGGGGTCTGTTATTACACCGAGGCCATGCAATCCTTTTCCACTTGAAACAAGAATATACTGCCAGGTACTGTGTGCATTTTTGAAGTGTCATTGCTTCACATAGCAAAAAAAAAAAGTATATTTGGTCAACAGTGAGCTTCATAGGCATAATTTTTCTTATGAGCTTCCTTACTGATGTAGTGAGATGGTGAGATGTCCCTTCTGAGTAAGAGAGGCCTTAGATTTACAGGCTCTTTCAACTATAATGTCTGCTGTTAAGGTCCCAATTATGCTACTGATTACCTGTGAGATTTTGACCTTAAGCTAAACCATCCCTGTCCCACCACTTAAAACCCAAGCTTGCTAGTTCCACTGCAAAGGTATAATTTATTGCTTGCCTCTTTTGACTTTTCTCTTATGGATATGCCCACAAAATGAAAAAGGTAAAAGATAGGCATAAGCCCATTTCAGGAAATAGTTTTCTATTTTATATATTGTTATTAAATAAAAAGGGCAAAAAATAAATAAATAAATAAATAAATAAATAAATAAATAAATAAATAATAAATAAATAAATAATAAATAAATAAATAAAAAGGGCATATTGGTTCTATACGTAACCTACTGACTCCCTACTGTTCATGTTGAAAATGCATTATAGTGTAATGAAAAGAATGCTAGCATTAGAAAGTTCTGGATATAAGCCCATACATCACCTTAATGTGGGTGAAATCTTACCTGGTCACTTAATGTCTCTAAATCTCAGTTTTCCCATCTGATAGTGGGAACGATAGCACCTCCTATGCAGCACCATTGAGACAATTCAATTCATGCATTTTCCGAGCGTCTTCCAGACTCTGAAGCCATTGCTTTGCCAGTAGAGCCCACCAAGGGTGACCTTCTGTGCCCTACACAGCCAGCCACAGTGTATTGTACTGAGATGGGCACATGTACCTCACCCCAAGCAGCCAATTTGTAGGCTTCCAGTTATTGAAAGAGGTCTGGTCTAGGAAAGAGAATCAGGGAAAATAAGATTCTTCCTGAGGAATTTAATTTGAAAAACTTGATGAAAATGATGTAGTTATCAGTAGGCTATGAAACTAAAAATTGAAGTATGGAGAAAGATGGAGGAAGACTGGTATGATGTCCCTGTTTGGCTTCCTTTGAAAGCAGAGTCAGAGGCAAGGGGTTGGTACAGGTTGATTCTTCGGGAGATGATTCCAGGAAGTGTGAGGGAGACAATGAGATAGAGAAGGGAGGTAGGTAGCAAAAGGAGTGTGTACGTGTGAAAAATTGCTGTGGGTCACTTTTACATTTTTTTTTGGTGGGGGCCTTCTCTCAATTTCTCAAGTCTTGGTTATGTATGACCCCCCCACCCTTATTACCCTCTAATTCTCCTATCATAACACTTAGGAAATTGTATTTTAAATAGATATTCAAAGAGATCAAGCACATGATGAGCCTCTAATAAGTCTGAGTTGGAGAAATGGATAAAAAAAAGAAGGATTAGAATGGAAAGAGGGATAGGAAAAGAAAGGAAGGGGCACCTACCTTGGGAAAAGCTTTCGAGGCTATAACAAGGAATAGCACAGAGGATCTTCAGGAAGCTTACCCTTTGTTGAGGACAGAGACAAGTATTAGGAAACCCAGTTATGAAAGGGAGAGTACACAGAACTATGAGAGCATAAACCAAGGTGGCAAGACCCAGTCAGGGGCTTCAGAGAGTCATGCTGGACAAAGGGAAGAAACAAAACAAAATAAAATTAAACAAAACCACATTCTTTGGAAGGCATCAATGTTTAGGGGGCTGGCTGAGTAGATACCCTGAACAATTCTTCAAATGCAAACAGTTTAAAAGCCAACTAAGACAGAAAATATTTTGAAGATCATTTTAATCACTCTCTCAGTTGGCTAGAAAGTAAAGAATTTGCAGAGGTCAGAAGCATAGAGTAAAAGCAAAAAATCTGAGGGTGAAGAGTACAAAAGCAACCTTTCCCTGTGGGAATCCGCGGAGCCCCAGGGCTGCACTGAGGACATGAAAGCCTTCCATTGAAGCCTGTGGAGGTGCAAGGTCCTTGTGGTTATGTCTTTAAAACAACAACAAAACAAAACAACACAACGCAAAACCAAAAACCAAAAACAAAAAACAAAAAACAAACCACTTTCTTCTTTCCTTGCTACTCATATTCTGAATGATAAAATGGTTTATCATGGATGTTATATTTGATTTTGGACTTTTTCTTCCTTTTGGAATTTTGAGGTGGCAAAGTTGACATTCTGCTTTTAGTTCAGCCTCACTAGAAGTGAAGAATTGCACAAAACAGAACTTCAATTGAAAGATTCATGACCTACCTTGAATTCAGCATATAAATACCAGCTAAAAATTCAGTATATAGTTAACTATATCTCTCAAAGTTATTTTGTTTTATTTTATATAGACTGGTGAACCAAGAGTGGGCAGTAGGACTGGTCCATCAAGGGACAAAAAATAAAGCAATGTATTGTGTATACGGAACTTATACTAATAAAAGCAACTGAAGGTCCATATGATTCTTTGTATCACCAAATGCCAGCAACTCTACAAGTTCTATGATGAAATACTCCTCCTTGAAAAAATCTTCTGTTTTTCTCAATTCTAAATAAATACTTTGTTTACTGCTGGTTTTTAACAATGTATATGTAAATTTCAAATTAGGATATTTTTATTAGTGATACTTTGATAAATTTAAAATAAATTTATATGGGGGTTATGGAGAACTCCCATTAGCACAGTGAGCCACTCAAAACACAAACTCAGCTATATGCATTTGTTTAGAGAATAAGTTCTTAATGTTCTGAAATGCTTTAAGCTTGTGTTGGGTCAGACTTGTTCCTCTAAATCCTGTGGCTTAATAAACATTCCTGTATTTTAACAGTAGATTTGCAATAGTCAAATCACAGCTATATAAGATTTTTCTTTTCTGAGTTATTTTGTCCTATAGGTGTGAAGTTTTAGATGAAGTTAATCAGAGTAGAAAACAATCGTAAGTTATGGACATTCACATAGAAAAAAGAGTTGAATTTCAAAGAAAAATGTGAAGAGAAATAACAAGATGCTGGTCTTATATTACCAAAAGAAATCTAAACAGTGTTTGAGTGCCTGCATCATTTTCATTAAGACCTGACATTCTTAATAAGCAGTGGATGAAGTTATCGCAATGTCTTGTAACATTCAGTCATTTCTCTGATATTTTCAGAAGAACATCTTTGAAAGTCTTTACTAAATGTACCAAAATTTATAATAAATTGTCAGGTGACATTATTTCAGAGGAAAATTTTGACTGCAGAAACATTTGAAAGTCGTTACAGGCAATCCCTAGAGAGATAGTATTGCAATTTTGAGAATTTATTACTTAACAAATTTCTTCCAAATTTAACCTCACCTTTAAGACTTTTTTGTGTATGTCTATTATTGTCTGTGCAAGAAAGTTTTCAAAATTAAGATTAATAGAAAATGTAATGTCAAGTAATGAGCAAAGATCAACAAATCTGGCTGTTGTGGGTACTGAACATAAATATGGAAAGATCACTGTTGATGGAATAATTGGCAAATTTAACATATATCCGAGATGGGTCAGTGGTGTGAGGGCTACTGCAGTAGTTTATAAAAAAATCAGAGTTAATTTTGTTATTATTTGTAGGCTCAGACATAATGTTCTTTCTAATCTTACATAACTGAAACACACTCTTTTAATGTCTGTGCAAACCATTAAACGATTTCTGCATGTAATCATTTATAAGTGTTGATTAATTGCTTTATAACACAAACTTAATAGCTTTCATGATCACCCTGTATGGGATTCCACTTATATGCCTCCCAAAGACCATTTTCCTCAGACTGTCTCCTGGGCACCACAGACTTGCCTGGGGAGTGATGTAGTCCATGGAGTCCCCAGGTGGCCCTCTGTCACTGTCATTGCCTTTATGTTTGCACATTTGGTGCCTTGTTTGGGAAGTCCTTCCCTGCCTGAGAAGCTTGAAGATTTGCTCCTATGATAAAAGTTTTATAGTTTTGTCTTTCATAGTCAAGTCTTTAATCCATTTGGAATTGATTTTGGTATATAAGTGATTTAGGAGTTCAATTTAATCCTCACCCCCACCACTACCCATTGATAACCCAGACTCCCAGCACCATTTTTTGAAAAGTCTCCTTTCCCCACTGATTTGCAACATGAGTTTTCCCATAAATCAGGTGCCATATTTGCCCGGGTAGTTTGTGGGCACTCTAATCTCATCATTGTCAACTTGCCTATGCCTAGTAGAGCTGTGATTTAATTACTTGGACTTGACAATAATTCATGATTTTTGCAAAGGAAAGACCATGCAACCCGTTTTTCTTCTTCTTCTTGACTATTATTGACTTTAGCACTTCCAATTATATTTTAGGTTTTGACCTGTCAAGTCCTATGAAATACCCTATTGACATTTTCATTGGAATTGCATTACATCAGTAATTCAATTTGGGGAGATGTTCGACATCTTTATAATATTGAGTTTCTCTTCCATTGTGTTGGGTCTTCAATATCTCCTGAAATATTTTTGTAATTTTCATCATAATGGGCTTGCATAAAGTTCATTGGACTTTTTCCTAGGTGTTTTATGGTGTGTGTGTGTGTGTGTGTGTGTGTATGTGTTTGATTATTTTAAAATTTAGGTTTTAGGTTTACATCTTCAAACTCTGTATATGGAATACAATTCACTTTGGCCTATTGATTTTTTTAAGATTTTACTTATTTATTCATGTGAGACACACAGAGAGAGGCAGAAACATAAGCAGAAGAAGAAGCAGGCTCCCTGCAGAGAGCTTGATGCAGGACTCAATCCAAGGATCCCAGGATCACAATCTGAGCCAAAGGCACACTCTCAACCACTGAGCCACCCAGGCATCCTGAAAGCAAGGGTTTAGAGAACTAGCATGAAAGCTATTTGAGGGACACTGGCTATAGACATAGAAGGGGAGGAGGGTCTTTCTGAATGAAGGAGCTCCATTGGGCAGGGGGCAGGGGCTGACCAGTTAACAATGTAACCAATAGAAGTGCAAGTGGGGAGTTTTAGAGCCACATGGATTGTAAAGGTTGGAATGTTGGAGATCATAACTAGGCTCTGATTCTTGCTGGCATTATATCCTGCCCATTTCCCTCTGGCATGATACCATTGATGTCCCCAAAGGGACCAGATCATTTCAAACTTCTAGTCTTTGAATGGGCCCTTTCTTCTCTCTGGAGTGCCCAAGCCTTCACTGCTAAGCCCTTATTGATTTTTCTGTAGTTAAGCGTATACCCCTGAGAAACCCTCCCTTACATCTCTCCCACTTCCCCAAAGAAAGATCAAATCTTTCCTTACATTGCTTCCTTTGTGCCTTGTATGTATATCTCTGGCCATATTTGTTCTTGTTTATATATTCAATGACCCTTTTTCCTTGAAGACTGTGACCCCTCAGTAACTTAGAACAGTACTGTGTACACAATCACAAGAGCCAACATTTATTGAATTTTTTGCTATGTGCCCAGAAATATACTAAGCTCTTTTCAAGAATTACTAAATAAGAAAATTTCTTTTTAGAATGGAGGCTGGCAGTAATTTGCTCAAACCCACAGAGCTAGTTAAAGACAGACCCCCAAGTCTCCCGATACCAATTCCATCAGCCCTGCCCTCCTCCAGATGCAGACTCCATATATAGTATGATCTATGTGGACTCTTGGCACCTCCTGATCTGAGCCCCTTTCTTAGCTACCCTGAGTTTGCAGACATTTGGGCCAGTACTTTCAGAAAGTGTAACAAGATCCCTTCAGCCAATATAACCAGTATGTTTCAGAACAACTACAGAGAGTGGTCTTTGCCATCCCAGGGGGGGCAAAAATTGCCTGTAAGCCAGCATTCCTATTATTAGCCAAGAAATGAAATGGTTGAGGAGAGACTTCCTACAAGCTCATGTGCTTTCTGCCTACTTTCTTCTCATCTCATCCTCTGAGTCTGTTTGCCAAATTGACAAGGGGGCCAGCCCTTCCACTATTGTTCTTCTACCGTATGTGTACATGTGTACTATGTGTGTATGTGAGAGCATATGAATTTATGTGTGTTATTCACATGTGTGCATATGTATACGCGCTTTCCCTTTGATGGGTTAGACAGGAATAAAACCTATTTTCAAAAAAGAAAAAAAAAAGCAAATCCATTTCCTTCCTTTCCTCCAAGGTCCACTGCAGTTTAAACCTGAAGTGACTTAGCCACTGGAATCCTGAAAATTGTGAATACTCTAGCCAGATTTTAGCAAAGAACACATCTGACAAATACATTTGAAGTTGGAATAATTTCAGAAAATCCAGGATACACCATAAGGGGTAGAGCATTGGATTTGAGATTGGAAGCATCGATCGCTGCTAGCAAGGTTGGGTTTGATTATTTGTTTGCTTTCAAAAATACTATGTACCTAATGAAGGGCTAAGCATGTGATGAGGATTTCCTCAGTTCTTCTGAAACCCAGTGTTTTATTCTGGGAAACAGAAACCTCACTATATTACTCTGAGTGAGACATAAAAGGGAATTGGTCTTTGTGGACTCCTCTAGTGTTAGCCATTGTACTATTGATGATGACCATGACCATGATTGATGATGATGATGATGATATGATGATGATTTCATCCATTCTTGCAGAGAACTTAATAAGTGTCAAGTGCAATGTCAAGTGCTTGGCATGAAATACCTAACCTTAAAGCACCTTCTGGGGCAGGCACTTTCTACACATGAGGACAGTAAAGTGTGAAGAGAGAAAGTAAAGAACTTGTCCAGGGTCAAAAATAAGAGAGATGGGGTTAAAGACACTTAATAAGATCCCTGGAGAAGCTATTAGTACCCATTTAGTGCTCACAAGAAAACTGTGGGCTGAGTGCTATAGCTTCCACCTTATGGATAGGAAAGGAGGGAACTCACTTCCTGATAACCTGTTTTCTCCTACTTAGAGTTTGTTGCTGGAAATGTTCTGAACCACCCAAAGACATCCATGGCTTTCCTTTCCAGCTTTTATTCCCTTCTGCATACTTAAAAATGGTCCCTTTCCATGTATTCATTCAATAGAAAGCTTTTGAGTACTAGCTTTGGACCAGGCGTGGTACTAGTCCTTGTGATCAGAAATAACCAAATTGGATGAGGAGTCTACCCTAATAGATATTAGGGTCCTACCTGTCCTACCCAAGATCTTTGGGTGTCAACATTAGAATGGCTGCCATTTGCTGTCACTCAACTTGACTCCCATTTGTCACATTCTGGAAACAGCTCCTATGTAGACTCTGGATGGCCAATCACCTCTTGGCTTCACCCAGAGTGCCCAGCCAGCCAAACTTGCTCTCAGCCTTTTTAGCTGACTTTAGCCATGCACTGTATTTGGCCCTGAACTGACAGCTTTTTTGTTAGTTTTTCTTAACTTTTTAAATCATAGAACTTTAAAACATATACAAAAGCAAAGAGGAAAATACAATGAATTGCCGTGTACCCATATCACCCAGCTATTTCAATTATCAACACTTTATCAAGCTCATTTCATCTCTCTGCCCCTACACTTCTTCCTTAAGTCCTTTAAGTCAAATTCCAGATATAATGTCTTTTTAATCTATAAATAATTTGATATGCATATCTACCAGATAAGGGCTTTTAAGAAAACATTACCACTATGTCATTATTAGCTCTCACAAAATAAACAATATTCCTGATAGCAGATGTCCCAGTCTCTGTTTTCCTCGTTGATTCAAATATATCCTTCTACAGTTTGTGTTTGAATCAAGATCCAAAGTCCTCACATTGTATCTGGTTAATATGTCCTCCTAAGTTACTTTTTTTTAAAACTAAATTTCTTATCTTGAGATAATCACTGCATCACATGCAGTGGTGAGATTATCACAGAGATCCTGGGAACCCTTCAGCCAGTCATCCATAATGGTGGCATCTTGTAGCATTACAGAACAGTTTCAAGTTTCACATCAGGATATCGACAATGGATATTGTCACTGAGTTGGCTTTTGAAAAAATGTATTTCTAAAAATTCATAAAACAATAGTGGTTAATTAAGAAAAGGTAGCGTTCTGGGATCCCTGGGTGGCGCAGCGGTTTAGCACCTGCCTTTGGCCCAGGGCGCAATCCTGGAGACCCGGGATCGAATCCCACGTCGGGCTCCCGGTGCATGGAGCCTGCTTCTCCCTCTGCCTGTGTCTCTGCCTCTCTCTCTCTCTCTCTCTGTGACTATCATAAATAAATAAAAATTAAAAAAAAAGAGAAAAGAAAAGGTAGCATTCTTGTCAAATTCATTCACTCTCATCTATCTTTACTTCCTTTGTAGGAAGAAAAACACAATCTTAAGGATGCTTCGATAGCGGCATCCTAATGCATACCTATTTCATTATGGGCGCATCCCTCATTTTCCAAAGGAGTCAATCCTCACCTCTCAGAAACACACAGGCCAGCATGAGTGTAGGCAGACTGGTCGGGTTTCCTTGAGATTCTATCAGTTCTCCACCAGTTCACTGCCAGGAGCCCTACACTCAGAAACATGCCTGTGTAACTTTAGAGAACACTGTTCATTACACTCCATGATAAATGAATCTTTGGGGATCACCCTTAAGGTGAGTGAGGCTGTGAGTCACTGTCTTCATTGCCACTCTCCTGGTGGGATCGATGGCCTCTCCAGACCCAGGGCAGCAGATGTCACACATTCATACAATTGCTAGTTTGCAGAATGAATTGCCTGGGGATGCCACTGTGGTATATATAACTAGGCAAATGATCTCACATGCAGTTAGTTACTTTTTGGAGCAGCCAAACAGAAATTAGTGGGCTTTCCTGTATGTTCCTAATATTTGCAGCTGTCTTCTAAAAGATATTAGACCTGATCTCAGTTGTATGCACACGTTGCGGGGTGGTGGGGGGTGAGGGGGGGACTTGATTTTAGATGGGTATGTGGAGGAGATAAAAGAAAGGAAGCTATTTTTAAGCACCCTCTATGTACCAGGAACTGTGGTAGAAACTACACATGTATCCTGCCTTTATATTCAGACAATTGAATTTATGAAACAAGATAGATCTCTCCACTTTTTCCATAAGGAAACAGAGTCTTCTCAAATCGTCTCTCAGCTGATGAGTTCAAGTCAGGTCAAACTAGAGCCCAGAGTGCACGCTCTTTAATCCTTGGAGTAGTCTCTTTTAGAGTAACTGCTGTGCTTTGCTCTGTGAGGGTCATGGGAACTCGGATTTTGGCCTTAAGAAGAGTACATTAAGAAACAGCATAAAGTTTGCTTTAGGTACTGAAAACCTCTCCATCATCACACTACTTATTCATTCATAGCACTTCCCACTAGTGGAAAACATATGCTTATTTGCTTATTCAATTTTTAAATTAATGAGTTAATGAATTTTTGCTTATTTGATTTTAGTTTTATCTTCCTCTCTAAAATTGAAGGAGGGAGCATGTCTGTTTGGTTCTCCAGAGCTAATTCTGGAACATAATAGGCACTAAATATATATTGATTGCTTGGACAAATGAATACTTTGAGAGAATAAACAATCTAAAGTGAAAGGTCTGTGCCTGGGATTTAGCTGGTGTTTTAAAAAAATGGGGTCCTTTGTATGACATGAGGAAGGGAACATGTTTGCCTGCATTAAGGACTGCATAAAACTTGACCCTAAGCTCCCTTTCCAGTCTCATCTCCTACTGCTGCCCTACAAGTGTTCTTTCCTCCATACACACTGGTATTCTTCACCTCTCTGCACCTGCTGACACCAGTTCTCACAAACTCCCCCCCACTACTTTCCTCCTATCTCAGCTATTCTTTCTGCTGGTCTCACGTGAGAATCCTTTGGTCTTCTAAAACCCCATGAAGGCTCCTAATGCATAACCACAGTTGAGAACCACTCACGTATGTGGTGTCTATGAAGTTCAAGGAGCATCTAGCTGGAGGGATTTGAGATGTAGGCAGCTATTGTAAGGGCAATTTGCAGTCCTGACCAAGTGATGCTGTATCTCAAGATTTGGATTACCTCCTATCTTCCTCCCTGTCAGTCCTGCTGGATACCTCCCTGCTCTGAAATCCTATGTCCCCTCAATTTCTGCATACTTCACTTGGCACCTACTATATTTCACCCTGATTTAATAAGTTATTTTTTTATGTCAGCTCTTTTGCTTACTTATTTAGATCCCCAGAGAGCAGGGCATTTGCAAAAATACAAGTCTTCATGGACAGTTAAGAGTTTCTTTTGACATGTTCACTAAGGTTGGCTCTAAGTCTGAGGCTCCTTCTTGCTGATTGATGAAGAAAATTGTCTTGTAATGACATGACCTCAAGTTCTCCCTGCACTAACACCCCACGCAGTCTCACTAAAAAGCAGGAGGACGTGGGAGGGAAGTAATAAAGTGAGCTCAACTAACAGAACTTTCCTCCTTCCCAGGGAGCTGGCTCTGTCTCCCTTCTTCCTGTTGCTCTTCACACCTAGTTCATTCATCCAACAAATGTTTCTTAAACATCTACTTATGTGAGCCAAAGGAATGAACAAACTCCTCTATAGCAGTCTTGACCTCAGAAATGTTCTAGGATATTCTCTACCACACATTAGTGAGTCAGGAGCAAATCGAGATGTATTCCTGACTCTTCCCCATTCCTATCCCATTTCCTTTTTGTGCAAAAACAGTATGAGACTAGTGGAGGTGAGAAGGGGGTTATATGGGAGCTGTCTATGTCCTTTGCTCAGTTTTTTGATAAACTGGAAACTGCTAAAAATAAAAAATAAAATTTAACAATTCAACAGATCTATTTTGGTTATTTAATACGTCCCAAGTGCAGTGATAATATGCATTTTTAGATACCAGATGCATTTTTATTAAAATGAGCAAACACTTGTTGAAGATTTCCAATGTGTCAGGAATCATACTTAATGCTAGGTATATACAGGTAATGGGAAAGAGCCAGCTCAAGGTCCAGGGAGAGAAACAGTATATTCAAAGATCAAGCTTATGAATATCAACAAGCTAAAAATGAGCTGCAAGAAAGAATTGACAGGAAAATAAACAGTATGGTCAGAGAAAAGTCCCAGCTAAAATAAGTAGCATGGCATAAAATCTTGTGCTGGCTGGACTAACTAGATTCAAATCCTGGCACTATCACTTATATGCCAAATAAATGTTGAAATATTATGTGATGTTTCTGTTCTTATTTTCCTCTTCTATAAAATGGGATAATAATGCCTACCCCATAATGTTGCTAGAGATTTAAATAAATTGTTTTAAAGAAAAAAATATTTTGACACTGCTGAAATGTTAAAGAAGATTTTATTTAGGACTGTTTCAATGGATGTCACGACTACTAGAGTAGAGGAGCGAGATGGGGCTCAACTCTGAACACAGCAAAGACAGTGGAGGTTTATAATCCCTGAGAGGAGTGAGGGGGTTAGTGTATAGGCTATTTTTAGTAAAAAAGAGATAGAGAAGGTAGGAGGATTCTGGCTACACCAACTTAACAGAGCTCCTGCTGAAGGCAAGCCAACATGATCAGATACCAGGTGTAGGGGATGGGAAATTTTATCAGACATCAAGGGTGATCATATAGTAATCATTGGAAGGAATTCTCACCAAGCTGACTTAGCAGGAATCTTGCTAAGACTGGGCTGTGCGGGCCTCACAAGGACAGGGGCTAGGGTCGGGACCTCATCAAGAAGAAGGCTCAGAGAAGCCCAACTAAAGCCGGACAAGGAGAGAATCTTTGTCAATTGATGCGTATGAAGTACTTAGATGGATACCTCGCTGTCTTGGTCTGCTCAGGCTGCTCTAACAAAACACGAAAGCCTGACAAGCTTAAGCAACAGGCATTTATTTCTCACAATTCTGGGAGATGAGCAGTCCAAGATCAAAGTGCCAGAAGATTCCATTTCTGGTAAGGGCCTGCTTACTGGCTTGCAAACATGTCTTGCCACTGGGTACTCCCATGGCTGTCCCCTGTGTGCACCACATGGAGACAGACATCTCCCTGTCTTCCTCTTCTAAGGAAAGCACTAATCCCATTGTGGGAACTTCACTCTCAAGACCTCATCTCAACCCAATTATTTCTTAAAGGCCTCCACATAGAGGGTTAGGGCCTCAGTATATGAATTTGGGGACACACACTGAACCCATAACACTGGCACATACTAGATACCCAGTACTGGTGCCATCAAACCCCCATGCATTCCATTTTTTCCATTATATTTTCAAGGTGTTGGAAGATAATAAAAACTAACATATAAATACTTTAAATACAGGCATTTAGATGGCTTAGTTGGTTAAGCATCTGGCTCTTGATTCAGTTCACCTGGTGATCTCAGAGTCATGAGATCAAACCCCAAGTTGGGGGTCCATGCAGGGTGGGGGTCTGCTTGAGATTTTGTGATTTTTCCTTTCCATCTCCCTCCACCACTAACCCTACCCCTTGCTCATGCTCTCTCTCTCTCTTTCTCTCAAGTAAATAAATAGATCTTTAAATAGAATAATACCTTAAATGTGTTGTTAAATGCTTTAAATATGTTGTTACTTTTTCTTTTTTATTTAAAGATTTATTTATTTATTTATTTATTTATTTATTTATTTGAGGAGGGGAGAGACATACAGAGAAAGAGAGACAGAGACAGAGAATCTCAAGTGGACTCCACAATAAGCATGGAACCCAACACAGCACTCAATCTCATGACCCTGAGATCTTGACCTGAGCCAAAACCAAGAGTCAGACACTTAACCAACTTAGCCACCCAGGCACCCCTCCTATTATTTTTGCTAGCTTAGGAAAGTTTAATTATTTTTTGACATAGGTGAGTTTAATAGAGAAAATTCTATAGCTGCTGTTTTTGCTTATAAATGAAGAATTTTCCTGTATTACACTAAATGGTTTATAAATGTTTATGCAGAGTATGGAGTAAATCTACTTAATAAACAATATTAAAGTCATTTCCTACTTTTCCCTAAAGTCATTATTATCTCAGATGATAATGCCTGCTCTTTAATTGGGATTGTTTCCTTATAAAAGATTATGAGAACAAGAGATCAGAATCAAATCATTGCCTGTCGGAAATGGTGGAGCCTTTACTGCAAACAATTGTTAAACCAAGGGGACACTTTCCTCGTCTCTCCACTGGGTCCAGGGAAAGTAACTACCTTCTCTGAGTCTCATTTTGCTCACCTGTAAATGGACAGAAACTGCCATCTGCACCAAGTTGGTGCAAAGACTAAATGATATATCACATGAAAAAGAAATCTAGAAATATATGTGAGGCAAGCAAATGACATAATATCCAATTTCACTGCAATAGTCTACATAAAACCTGTACAACATTCCTTCACAAGTTTTTCTAGGACTTCTTCTTCAGCCAGAAGTTCTTGGAGGGATGTAGGCTGTGTTCAGAGCCCTTGGCAGGCGGGCTGCTTGTATCTCTTCTAGCTCACCAGCATTCACAGCTGAGAAGTAGGAGTTGTTTCTTTTTCTCTGATGAGCAGGAGTGGTCTGGCAGTTGGAGTTCCTGTGGGGAGGAGGGGCTTATCTTCCATTACATTCTCCCCATTCCAGAGCAGGGGAGCTAAACACAAATGTAACAGAGGGACTAAATTCTTTGGGGACCTAGGACTGTCCCCTCTCCAGCACTGGTACTGTCTAAAGCAAGGAGAGCCATCATGTGCTCAGACTTACTCTGTCCCACCTCAGAAGGCCACATGGGTTAATACCCAGCATGTATTAGAGAACAATGTCCAGCAATTCAACAGAAACTAGCTATTATGCAGAAGTCTTTCTTGAGTACACATATTACCAATATTTGTACATAGTACAAAATATCTTGCATATAATTTAAGGGATTCAAAATCTTCCAGAAGCTAATATGGATGAACACCAAGTTTAAAAATCTTAGTATTGATTTATTGAAATCACTTTTCAAGGTTTACCTTATTCAGGATAAACACTAGTTGCATTGCTTTATAATTCAAATAATGTATCCATGATATATATAGTTTATATGTGCATATATACGTTCACACACAGTTGTTTTGGTTTGGAGTTAGCTTTGGTTTGGTTTCATTTTTAAAAAGAAAAAGAGAGATACAGGAAAGCAACTACTCACTTGACAGACCTTTAGCAGAATCTACCTCCAAGCCCCAATTTTGCTAAGTCATTTTATCAATTTGGTTCATCCTCTTCTAAGGAGGAAAAGCATTCAGGCCAGTACTGCAGCCCCACTTCCCTCCCCCACTGTGGTTAGGACCGACTGTAAAAGTGCTTCAGAAAGATTAGAGTACCATTAAAATATAAGAAACATCTGTTGTGATAATTTCATTATTCTTGTTTCTGGGAAAATTATCTCTTAAGTCCAGAAAAACTAATGTCAAATATTCAAAACAGAGGAGGTAAACCAATAGTAAAAGCATGAGCTCTTCATAGTACCCTTGAGAATGTATAAGTGTGTGTTGCTTTGTTGCAAATTCAGAGAAGGACCATGCTTAGCCATCACCTTTCACAGATTTCTGTTGTAGCTTCCTCTGTAGTCTCAATCCAGTGACTAGATTTTCTAACTTCTAAGATGACCTTGCAAACTTTCACTGGCTCATTCATGTCAGGTCTGGCCAGTGTAGATCATTGTCTAAAGTCTAGTTTTTATAAAACTCTGATTCATAATACTCATTGAGGTTCTGCCTTCCTGATTGAACTCTTACTGATGTCTGTGTGTGTGTGTGTGTGTGCACAGCATTTGCCGCTTGCATAGCCTAATTCTGACTCAAAGACCAGCCCTTCTATGTCTGACACAGTTAATGCAAACCCACTCCCACAGTCAATGCCCACCCACCACCATCTCCCTGACCTTTCCTCAGTGACCAAGCTATGAGAACATAATTGTGGTTGACCACAATGAACACATGCCTTAGAGCTTACAAGAAGTGCTCAGCTGTGGTTTTCCTGATCTGAATCAGAGGGTCAACTTTCAGGATCAACTTTTTCCCTTTTTTTTAAGTCATTTATGAAATGACTTAAATCAAATCCCCCAGGGCCTATGAGAACAAGAGAGGCCTAGTGGAAAATGGGGAAGAACCTATAGCTGTAGCTCATATAGCTATAGCGACAATTCCTTCCTCCAGTGGGTTGTGTTTGGAAAAAAATCAGTAGTCAGGAGTTCTGAGACCAAGTGTTTACTTGCGATTACCCGAGACACTTGCTTACTTCACCTTTTTGAGTCTTAAGCTTTCTGTCTTTGAAATGTAGCTAAACATATCAGTCCATAAGGCTGTGGAAATGATCTTTTATGAATAGTAAAATTCAGTATAATACATAAGGTGTATTATAAATACAAGATGATATACGTGCATATCTAGGTTCAATGAGAGAAGCAGAACTTCTATGAGCATTCTGGAATCATAGTTTTATAAGAATTAGACTTTAGACAAATGATCTACACTAACCAGCCTTGGCATGAGTGAGTGAGTCTGAGCTTGCTTGGGAATCTCATAGCTAGGATGTCCAGATGCTGGACTGGGCTATGAAGGAGGCTGGCATAGATGTCTGCACAGGATCTGCTTCATAGATCCACCTCTGTGAACATGTAGCAGAATATCTAGTGGTAGACAGAGGTCACAGTGGTCAGCAGAATAGGACATCAGCAAACAGAACTGGTGATCAGTAGAACAGGCTTTGACTCCAACTTCTTATGTGCTAAGAATGCCTGTGTGATGCTCTCAGTGGGCTTCATTGCTGTGTGCTATAGATAATTAAAATTAATCTATAAGTAATCTCCAGTGGTGGCCCCTCTAGCCACAGGATAAACTCTCAGTTCCCTAACACACCATTCCCAGTCTTTCTGGGTTCTATAGAATTCAGTACTTTTTCAGCCTTATCTGCTAATAACCCCCTAATCACCTTACTTTCTGCACACAATGAAATAGTCGCTGCCTTCCAAGTACACTGTGAGTTTCCATCCCTATACCTTCCATCATCTGTCCACAATCATTCCAGCCTATATTTGCTTAGTGGCTTCCATTCATTCAAACAACAGTCTTAAAAGTTAAGAAGAATTGAGATCAAGAAAACTTTGCTACTCCAGAGCAGGCAAAAGAGAGATGTGCTCACCCAACATCTAATGTATTCACTAATATGTGGGTCTTAGAGCCTCTCTCTGAAGAATATACAAGAATCCAAAGCACATATCTCGTGCATTCAGCATATTTACAGAGATGGAGGAGCCTGGTAGGAGGAAAATTATCAGAAGTCTGTCCACTTCCTTTTGAAGTTCAAAGTAATAAAAGGTGTGATAGACTAGAGTGTCCCTGAAACAGGGCACAGAAAGAACAAGGAGGCCCTACGAAGAGCCCTACCACCATCATCAGTGAGAAGAGGCAGAGGGCAGACTATGGGGTTGGGTCAGCTGTGAGAGCTGGCTCTCTGTCCAATGGGCCTCTGGTACCAAAACCTGTCCAGATCAGAACTCTGGCATTGAGAGTACATATCTTTGGAGGAAACAGGTAAATTGTGTAAATCTAAAATTTTATCTTATTACAGGTGTACCTAGGGCACCTAAGCAGAATGATTAAACTGGACCCAGAGAGAAGAGGTGTTTCCCTCATAACTCAAGGACCTGTCACGGTCTGGAAGAGACAGGAGCATAAAGGAAGGCATCCGGAGTATCAGGTTGTCAAAACCAGCTGCAAGATGGAGGCCCTGGCACCAAAAGGCAAAAGGAGCAATTGTCCACAGGGCTAATGGCTGAAAATATGAATATTAGATGGTACAAGTTAATTCATGTTCTTAACAGCAGCTTTCAGGAAGGACACAAAACCCTAACCAATTCCAAAACAATTTTAAGAGGCATGCTGGGAAATTGAAGAAATGAAAGGTTGAATTTCTGTTGCTTGGGCAAACAGAAGGGTAAGCCACTCTAATTTGCATAGTTAATGGAAACGTAACTTTATTGAGCTATCCTATGCTGATGGGGCTTTGGTGATTGGGTTATACAACAGGTGAAGAACAAAACCATGAAGGAACTATAAAGGAACAGAAAGTAGGAGGGAAAAAGGAAAGTAACATCTTCTGAGTGCTGTGCACTGGATGGCACCTGTCTTTGCCCTCAGGTCACCCCATTCTAGTGCTCACTGGATCTTCATAACACCCATGCAAGGAAGGCATCTGATCCATGTCTTACTAAAGAGCATGCAGTTCAGAGAGGCCAGTCCACTTATTCAAGTTCTCAGAAAATGCAAGTAGCAATGCTAATTCTCCAGAAACTCAAACCATTATGCTTGTAAGAGAGATCTTCCTGGTCACTTAGATTTTTGCCCAAATTAAAGACAGATGGGATGGCTGGCTGGTTCAATTGGATAGAACGTATGACTCTTGATCTCAGGGTTGTTGAGTTCAGGCCCCATGTTGGGTACAGAGCTTGCTTCAAAAAAAAAAAAAAAAAAAAAAAGCAGATGACCACAGAATGTTCATTTAGTTTGGGACACTGACAAACACTGTATTTATTTCTTCTAGGAGCATCATATTATCATCCAGCATCATCCTGTTTAGATGTTGTCAAATCTTGCTTCCTTTCTTCCAGACCTTTCCAACCATAGCAGATTGACAGAATTAGGAGAGAATATGCTCTTAATTTATCTGTAATTACAGTCTAGATGCTTCCTTTTTGATGTGAAGAAGTATTTTCTCAGCTAGAAAATTCTTTTTTGTGACAATTACATCAAACTGGATTTCTAGAGAAAATGCTAGTTGTATATGTATATATGTGTGTGTATATATATATGTGTGTGTGTGTGTATGTAAATCCATCTGCAGTTATATATATTATATATAATATATAATCCCTTCAAATTCAGTTATATACATATATACATACAGATATTAATTTATCCATCTATCATCTATCTATATATCTATGTATACACACACATATAAAATTATGTATTTCCAATTACATATAATTGACCCATCTGCAATTTTATATATATTTATACTATTGTATATATATATTTATATAACATATAATTATACAATATATAATTTACATAGATCTAATTGGCAAATTAGATGGTGAAGGATGGAAGCTAAAATAAGAATTTAGGAAAAAGCATGTTTTGTACATTCCAGATATTTTATCATGCACCTTATGTAGTGTTGCCTCATCTTGTGTTCACCACATTCTTGAAAATAGATATTTCAATCCACATTTTAAAGATGAATAAGGAAGCTCAAACAAATTAATTTACTTTCTAAGAATGCAGCACAGTAAGTAACAGAATCAGTTATTAACTCTAAATCTGAACACCTTTGTTAACTAAAGGAAACCATGCACTTAATTTTAAAACTGGCTTAATATGCTCCCCATCTCCCGAAGGTAAGGGATGCTGTCTATTCGATAACATGTTCATAACCAATACCCAGAAAAATGCCTAGTGCATAGGAGGTGACCAATATATTTGTTGACGAAGTGATTCCTGAGTGGAAACTCCATGTGACCTACTGGCATTGTTCTAGAAACATCACTAATGCTCTGAACTTTGTTTACAGAGATAAAACCTGGAATGGAATGCATATAACTAGTTCCTAAACCCAAATCAGGCCTGAATGACCTAATATGTGGGCAGTCCTCCCTCTGAAAGCTAAAACCAAAATATAAGGCTCTGATAATATGGTGTGTTTGCATGAACTCTTGCACTTAAAAATACATTACTCTTAGGTAGCTAATGTCAATATTTAGTCTATAAAGTTTGTCTATATAACAGGTCTTGGGAATCCTCTCTTAAAAGGAAGATATTACTCAAATTTTTCTTTAAAAAAATCCAGAATTGCCCATCTGCAAATCTGTGTGCAGACTGTTTTCTGGTATCATGAGGATGACCTTACCTCCTCTATTTAGTCTTATCCCTCCAATTTAGATACACACACACACACACACACACACACACACACACTGCTTACAGCCTAGTTAGAAAAGCAAGAGAAGCAAGCATAAATGATTAACAGCATATATAAGACAATCAGTCACTGACTGCAAGATTGGGTATAGGTCATGTCAGATTTAAGACGAGTGAAGGGCAAATGAATGTTACAGGATCTCAGAAATGTAATGAGGGCACAGAAATATAATATACACCCAAGTCAAACCTCTTTGCCTTGCAAATAGTAGACAGTAACTTGAGCTGACTTACACAAAAATGGGTAGTGTATGATAAGGATGGAAGGATAGGTGTCTCCTGGATGCTCCAGGAGGCAGATGCTGGGACAGATTTAGGAATACAGTGATTTATTAGGGGATAAGGTCTATGAAAGGAAAAAGGACTGGGAGAAAAACTGAGCAAGGAAAACTTTCAGACTGAGGATGACCAATCACTATGACAGTGAAGGGGGGAATGAGTAAGAAGAGTCTCAGAGTGATACAGATCTAAAAGTTTCAGCCAACTCAATAGAGAATCTGGAGTCAAGATTACCCCTTAGAGAAGTCCTGGGTTGTATAGAAATGACTAGGCTCTAGTACATCCATTACACTCAATCACTGACTAAGGGATGCCAGAAGAGCACAGCAAGAGCATGGCAAGACCAAGCCCCTGATATTGTGATTGGTCTTGGGCTACACCTGATCCTCATAACTCCCACCTCCACTCCCCATTCTAAACTCTCCACAGCCCTTCAGGTAACACATCAACTGTTCTCAGTGGCTGCACTAGGCAGGACTCTCCAGAGAATCAGAATCAATAGGATCTATCTATCTATCTATCTATCTATCTATCTATCTATCTATCTATCATCTATCTATCATCACATATCAAAAGAGATTTCTTTGAAGGAATTGGTTGACACAACTGTAATTGACTTATATGTTTGCAGGATTGGCTATGCAAGCCTGGAATCTTTAGGTCATGCTGACAAATTGGAAACTTAGGCAGGAGTTGATGTTGCAACCTTGAGGTGAATTTCTTCTTACTCAGAGGAACCTCAGTGTTTGCTCTTAAACCCTCCAACTGATTGAATGAGGCCCATCCCATTATCAACAGTAGTCTTGTTGGCTTTAAGGGAGCTAGGTGCAGATGTTAACCACATCTATACCATGCCTTTAATGCAGCACCTGATCAATGTTTAAGTAACTGAGTATAAAAGCTTAGCTGAGTTGTCACATAACCATAAGAGTGGCTTACCTTCAAATGTGACCCAGAATCCAATTTCTAAGTGGCCTGAGCCCTGGAAACCATTCTTTTCTCTGACCAGGTTTGCTGGACCTGCACAATCACAGCTGGTAGGGACTACTGAAAGACTACACGTGAATCACCTGAGATCTACACACATCCCCCCACTCCACTATGCAAAGGTAGCCATATGAAGCACAACTGATTAGGATCAATTACTCTTGCCTAGATGGTGACTCTTCTTCTATCATGCTGAATCCTGGACACAAGGGACCCAAAGTGCCTGGGCAGCAGCCATAGCATGTAGTTCAATGGAACCTGTGTTGTGTTACCTAGAAGGAATGCCCCCCTTCTAAGGTCAGAACTTTTCACCTACTAAGCCCAGAGTTGCAGGAATAAGAAATATAAATTTTCCCCTTGGCTTACGGAGAATAAAGGAAAGCGAGGCCATTCTTGTTTCCACCCTTTGAATCTCCAACCTGGGTATTCTTTCTATCCCCTGTGGGGATACAGGGCTACCAAGAGTTCTCTGAGCCAGCATATGTACTACATCCTGAGGATGTTCTTTCATAATCAGAGTGCTTCCTCTGAGCTAGCCTCAGCTGAACCTGCAGCAAACCATCTCTATCTGCAATTGGACTGCAGATTTTAGATGGCACAATGGAGTCCCTAGCCATGGGCCCACTCCCACAGATTCTCTGCTATGAAATGGAAACCCTGAACCCTGATCAGATCCTGCATTATTGAGGCCATGACTCTAGATCTTAAACTCTAAAAGTCACCTGAGAGTGGGGCTGGCTGAAGTTCTGTGGGTAAGAAAGGCAAACCCATAACATGAATAAGTGTCCATTACTGACAGTACAAACCACTGCTAGTTCAGAGTGAAAAGAGACTAATATAGCTACCTTGCCATCAAGTGGTCAGTTGAAACAGTGCCAAGTCATAGGCTCAATAGTGGTCTCTGTTAATAGTGGGCTGGATGTTTGGAGGAACATAAGTTACGTCAGCATTAGTGCTGGACAGTGGCTGGAGCAGGATTTGCTCTCATTGTCTTGTTCCAGAGTTTGTGCCTTTAACCACTGTGCTTCAATGCTTCTAAATAGACACATTAAAGCATGTATTGAATTATTTTATTGGATTTCTGTTTTCAAATTTTCAAATAGAGAAAGTTTGACACAAATGGTCCAGAGGTTCCATTTCAAGTCCTACGTTAGAGGGGAAATATCACATGGGAAGAATGTCATGTAATGTTCCAGTTTATCTATCTCCAACATAAGAGGGGGCGATTCTCAGAAGAGATGATAGTGGATTATGGGCCAGGGAGCTTGCCCAAAGCACACTGGCACACCATTACATATTAAGGTCAGGTGCTGTGTTAGCCATTCTTTTCTTTTCCTTCTAGCAGCCATAGAGATGTGCCACCTAGACCTCCCTTCAAGAGGGGACCTGCTCCAAGGAGGGAAGTTAGCTGCAGCCTCCATTGCTGCACATTTGGGATAGGCTACAGTGTTCATGTTGTGATCATATCCCCTTGGGGCATGTTAAGTCAATGGCTACACCCACCAGGGGTAAATGGCCATTCTGCCCAATGCAGAATCCTTGCTTTGGGGTTCCAGTCCTTGATTGAGATTTTCTGAGAGCTGATATCTGAGGCTTTGCAGGAGCCAGACCTACACTGAGGTTGGCAGACTTTTCCTACCTGCTCAGGTGTGTTCTTCCCTTTATCCTTCATAGAAGTCCTCCCCAACACATTTCTTCTAACTCCTTCATGGTCATGAGCTTCTCAGAGGACTTCTCAGAGGACAGTCTAAATAGTTTTGGGTGTGGAAAAGTGAAGTAGTAGTAACTCCTTGATTTCAGAGATGGAGGACAATCTTAACAAGAATGAGGACACTGAGAGCCCCCCTGGCCCCAATCCACCTTTAAAGGAGCCTTCATGGCTCCATCTTCTAAGTTATCAACACACAGGCTCCAGTTCTCAGTAACTTGATTACATATAGTGGTCATGGGAAAACCTCTGAATTCTCTGGGCCTTAGCATCACTATCTATAAAATAAGGGTCTTAGAAACCATTCCATTCAAATTGTCAAAGAAGAAGTCAAGCTCTCCCTCTTTGCAGATGACATGACACTATACATAGAAAACCCAAAAGACTCCACCTCAAGATTGCTAGAACTCATACAGAAATTCGGCAGTGTGGCAGGATACAAAATCAATGCCCAGAAATCAGTGGCATTTCTATACACTCACAATGAGACTGAAGAAAGAGAAATTAAGGAGTCAATCCCATTTACAATTGCACCCAAAAGCACAAGATACTAGGAATAAACCTAACCAAAGAGGTAAAGGATCTATATCCTAAAAACTACAGAACACTTCTGAAAGAAATTGCGGAAGACGCAAAGAGATGGAAAAACATTCCTTGCTTATGGATCGGAAGAATTAACATTGTGAAAATGTCAATGTTACCCAGGGCAATTTACACATTTAATGCAATCCCTCTCAAAATACCATGGACTTTCTTCAGAGAGTTGGAACAAATCATCTTAAGATTTTTGTGGAATCAGAAAAGGCCCCAAATAGCCAGGGGAATATTAAAAAAGAAAACCAGAGCTGGGGGCATCACAATGCCAGATTTCAGGTGGTACTACAAAGCTGTGGTCATCAAGACAGTTGTGGTGCTGGCACAAAAACAGAGTCATAGATTGATGGAACAGAATAGAGAATCCAGAAATGTGCCCTCAACTCTATGGTCAACTAATATTCGACAAAGCAGGAAAGACTATCCACTGGAAAAAGGACAGTCTCTTCAATAAATGGTGCTGGGAAAATTGGACAGCCACGTACAGAAGAATGAAACTAGACCATTCTCTTACACCATACACAAAGATAAACTCAAAATGGATGAAAGATCTAAATGTGAGACAAGATTCCATCAGAATCCTAGAGGAAAACACAGGAAACACCCTTACTGAAGTTGGCCACAGCAACTTCTTGCAAGATACATCTATGAAGGCAAGGGAAACAAAAACAAAAATGAATTATTGGGACTTCATCCAGATAAAAAGCTTCTGCACAGCAAAAGAAACAGTCAACAAAACTAAAAGACAAGCTACAGAATGGGAGAAGATATTTGTAAATGACATATCAGATAAAGGGCTAGTACCCAAGATCCATAAAGAACTTATTAAACTCAACAGCAAAGAAACAAACAATCTAATCATGAAATGGGCAAAAGACATGAACAGAAATCTCACAGAGGAAGACATAGACATGGCCAACAAGCACATGAGAAAATGCTCTGCGCCCCATGCCATCAGTTAAATACAAATCAAAACCACAATGAGATACCACCTCACACCAGTGAGAATGGGGAAAATTAACAAGACAGGAAACAACAAATGTTGGAGAGGATGCGGAGAAAAGGGAACCCTCTTACACTGTTGGTGGGAATGTAAACTGGTGCAGCCACTCTGGAAAACTGTGTGGAGGTTCCTCAAACAGTTAAAAATATACCTGCCCTATGACCCAGCAATTGCACTGCTGGAGATTTACCCCAAAGATACAGATTCAGTGAAATGCTGGAACACCTGCACCCCGATGTTTATAGCAGCAATGTCCACAATAGCCAAACTATAGAAGGAGCCTCAGTGCCCATCGAAAGATGAATGGATAAAGAAGATGTGATATATATATATATGCACACAATGGAATATTACTCAGCCATTAGAAATGACAAAAACCCACCATTTGCTTCGATGTGGATGGAACTGGAGGGTATTATGCTAAGTGAAATAAGTCAATCAGAGAAGGACAAACATTATATGGTCTCATTCATTTGGGGAGTATAAAAAATAGTGAAAGGGAATAAAGGGAGAGAGAAAATGAGTGTGAAATATCAGAGAGGGTGACAGACTCCTAACTCTAGGAAATGAACAAGGGGTAGCGGTAGGGGAGGTGGGCAGGGGATGGGGTGACTGGGTGACCGGCACAGAGGAGAGTGCTTGGCGGGATGAGCACTGGGTGTTATGCTATCTGTTGGCAAATTGAACTCCAATAAAAAATATTAAAAAAAAAAGAAAAGAAAATCAACAACAACAAAAAGAAACCATTCCGATGTCAAATCTTCTTTTTTTTTTTAAATTTTTATTTATTTATGATAGTCACAGAGAGAGAGAGAGAGGCAGAGACACAGGCAGAGGGAGAAGCAGGCTCCATGCACCAGGAGCCTGATGTGGGATTCGATCCCAGGTCTCCAGGATCGCGCCCTGGGCCAAAGGCAGGCGCCAAACCGCTGCGCCACCCAGGGATCCCCGATGTCAAATCTTCTTATTCCATCATTCACTCCTCTATCAAATTTATTAACCATTGATGAATTGATATTGAGCAAAACATCTATCAGATAGAGTGACAAACAGAAAAAAACAAAGTCCCTGATACCAGGTCTCTAGCACACATATCCTAAGTTTGTGAGATGTTCCCAATTCAGGGATGAGCCCAGAGACTAATTTTCCACATTTCTTTCATTAGCATCTGCAGCCCAGTTATTACTGGTGTAATGTTTAGTCACTCTGGTGCCCTATGAATGTCTTGGCCTGCCACAAAGCCCCCCTGGTTAGGGTCACTGGGATCTTCTTCCCAAATCCAGGAAGAATATGATGCATCACAGAAATATTTGTAACCACAAAAGGAGAGACAGAGGAAAAATTTTAGCAGCACACTCATTCCTTGTGGCATGATAATCTTTTCATTGGTATAGGATTTATTCACCCTAGATAAATAATTTTCTAATTGTGAGGTGGCTGGAAAGGTGTGGAATGAATGTGGAGTGGAGATGAGTACAATCAAAGCATAAAACTCTCACTCACCCCTGGCTCAAGTCCATAAACTCAGTTCTTTTGTTATTTATTTTCTTTGCTTATTCTTTGGGTTCTTTGTAAAGAAAAGTCCTTTGGGAAAAAAAAAAACTTTTAGGGGTTAAAAATTTGAAAACCCTTGCCCTGGAGAATGTTGCCACAGATACAACCCTCAGGACAGACTCATACAGTAGTTATTAATATTATCCATTGTTACTAACAAAGGTATGCAAACCTCAGAGTGATGAGAAAACTTGCTCACTAATAAGTCACTGAGCAGGGACTCAAAGGCAGGATGTCTGATCATAAATACATTTATTCTTTCTACTACATCTCAGAGACTTCTTTGAAATTTTAATTTTAGCAGAAAATTCAAGACTTGTAGGATTTCATATCTCCCAACTTTATTCAAGATTAATTCAGCATATTTTAAATAAATCCCTTCTCTGATAGCATAACTATCATTTTAATGCAATTGTTATATGTCAGACACTATGCTATGCTCATTTAGAAACATAAATGTAACATAAATGAACTCAATGAGTTTTATTTAATCTATCAACAAAATGCATATATTAAATGCCATCACTAATCCTTTTTTCCAGATAAATAAACGGAGAAGTGAGAGGTTAAGAAACAGGTCTAAGTTCACTTAACTAGTTAGAGGCTGGTCCAGAAGCTGCTCTTAAGCAATCTAACTAATTAGTCAGTCCATTACTACATGGGGGTATGGTTGAGTTTAGGTGCTGTGGATTCTGAGTTGAATAAGATATTGTCCCCATACTTAGCTCACTTACAGATACATGGCCTCTAAAATAAGGTTTAGGATGGAAGTAACTGCACTCTCACAATAAATGTTAGTCTTCAAATCAGTGAGTTTAGAAGTAAAAGTTTATTTAGGATTAGTTTTACCTAAAGCCAAAGTTCTTAATGATCTACACAATATGATAGTATTTCTTAAATTTTTAAGAAGATAATCCATACCAGCTTCAGGGAACTTTATTAAGAAAATCTCAGAGAAATTACCCCATGGTAGAGGCCATGCATAAATCACGGTGGACATAAGGCAAAAGAATATTATACTGGAAAACTAGCTCTCACATGTGATGGGGGACTACACATTAAAACCCCTCTGGGAACTTCAGTGAAGATATCTAAATATTGAAAGAAGAGATGAATTATCCTGCTAGGTCCATGGTTTATGAATGCATGCACATTGTCTACCAAATGTTCACAGTTGCTCAAATCATAAAATCCAACTTTTAACTCTATTCCTCTACCGTTAATGATGCACAAGACCAGAATCTGTGCAAAACTTTGGAGGATGACATATTTTCTGCATTTCAACTTCCATGCTTGTTTTAAATAGTTCCCTGGTAGGACAGCAGTATGTGGGTTTTGCTTTAAAGCAAGCTCAATATAAAATTAAAATCACGATTTAAAAAAGAAAAACAAATTGGACAGATGTTGCAGATGGAGACTATTGGAGGTGAGTCATGGCCAAGCCGTTAGTGGTGGAATGCTTCTTATAGTTGGAACTGTCAAAACAGGCTTCCAGTGCACACGAGGTGAAATGCAACTCTCCAGAGAGAAATTTTCATCATCATAAAATCTAATCTCTCTAATTTCAGCCTTGGAAACCTGTGCTGCCTGATATAACATCAAGGTGGAGGCAAGAAACAAGTAACAGGTTAAATGTTCACCCTATTTCGTCTGGCTGGTGTCTTCTCTTTTGCCTAATCAGCTTCTGAATATTGGTGAGACTATGGAGTCAAGATGAATTACTGGTTATGTGGGCAGAGGAAGATGGCAACGAGAAGAGAAGTAAAGATAGGGACCAGCACTGAGAGTATGTAAACCATTGTGCTGGAACTTTTCTGAGCCTTCATTTTTGTTTGTCTGTTTGGGTCTGCAAATCTTGAGTATAATGATAATTGTCTCCTGGAGTTACTACAAGGAAAAAGAAAACATGAAAAGTTTTTACCAAAATTGATTTATAAACTATAAACACCATGCAATTATTGATCATGCTATATTCTTTATTTTTAAAATATTTTATTTATTTATTTATTTATTTATTTATTTATTTATTGAGAAAGAGAGAGCAGAGGAGTAGGGGGAGAGGGAGAAAGAAAATCTCAAGCAGACTCCCTGCTGAGTGCAGAGCCCAATGTGGTGTTCCATCTCATGACTTTAACCAACTGATCCACCCATGTGCCCCTATTTTGTGTTTGATTATAAGGCAAAATAACCCACAAACTAAACACAATGGGAAAAATGGAAGGAAAATTATGGACTTTGGTTTGGGGAGCCTGGATTCTAGTCTGAGTCTACCCCTCACTGAAATACAATGAACTGATACATGGAAACTATCTGGAAAGTGCCTGGTCATAATAACATCAGCAAAGGTTGGTTAGTGTTGGCAAGACTTAACATTTCTGAGCTTCTAATTCCTTGTCTATAAAATATGAATCAGTGCATCTACTTCACAGACTACTGAAGGAGGATTAAACATAGTGATACATAAGAACAGAGATTATGAAATATTTACAAAATGGCTGTTATTATTATTACTTTTTCTTGCAGTCTGTTTTTATACCAAAGTTGAGAGGAACATGCTACCCTCTATGTATCAGCAGAAAACTTTATGTTATAAAAATATATTATCTTCAGGAACATGAAACAAAAGCTTAAGTATTTAGCTTTTGCCTAAATTAGTGATGACATTTACATATTAAGTATTTAGCTTTTGCCTAATTTGGGAGTGACATGATTAACTTTAATAAATATAAAGACTGGGGACACCTGGGTGGCTCAGCGACTGAGCATCTGCCTTTGGCTCAGGTAGTGATCCCAGGGTCCAGGGATTAGGTCCCACATCAGGCTCCCTACAGGAAGCCTGCTTCTCACTCTGCCTGTGTTTCTGCCTCTCTCTCTCTCTGTCTCTCATGAATAAATAAATAAAAACTTAAAAAATAAACAAAGAAATAAATAGTTTATTCATATATTATTATATATTATATATTATTATATATTGTATATTATATATTATATTAAATAAATAGAAGTGTTGGAAAAGTTTAAAGTTGTTTTTTAAAGGAATAAGCAGAGGCTCTATCAGCCTACCATAATTATCAGATTAGAACTAGGAAAGCCTACACTCAGATGCTACTGTTGATGATAAAAACAAATGTATTGTGTTTAAGAGACTTGATAAGATTTATCACTTAACACAACAGACTTCAGTAGCAGGCAGCTTGTGATTCAGAAGATCAGAAATATGAAGTCTCTTGCCAATACTACTTAATGGTTTTGCTGTATTTTTCACTTTGCTTATACTTTCAGATCAATCTACTTGATCTAAAAGCAAAGGAATGAAGGACAGCCTTTGGTTGGCATTTGGTGTGAAATGGTATGTTAATGTGCAGTGTGGAATGAATGGTGTGATGGTGTACAATGGCATGTTAGCGTCCTGTGTGAAATGGTATGTTAGCATGTGGTATGGAATGGCACATTAGTGTTTGGTGTGGGATGGCATGATGTAACAAGTCTTGATGTGGTGGGAACAGTATATTATTTGTCATAAATCTAACCTAGATTCAAATTCCTGCTGAGGATCTTTATACTTGATCTAAGGAAACTTTTTTAATCCCCGTGAAACTCCTTTTAAATTATTATGATAACTATTGCACCCTCCTCCCAAGATTACTCTGGGTATTCAGTGAGACAATTCATGAAATACACCCAGACCTGCACCTGCACAACTTGTAAAAGTTACTTTCTTCCTGTCACCCACTCTGTCTTAGACTTTATGGTTTTATGATAAATATAACAAAAGTAGTATTATAGTCACAAAATCTTAGATTTGAATAGGTTTTGTAATAAAACCTTGGAGGTCAACAAATCAAATTCTCATCATATATGTATTAATAAATAAGCTTAGAAAGATATGTGACTTGCCTAAGACAGTTCTTAATTTGCAACTGAAACAGGACTAGTAGACTTAGTCTCCAGGATTCTAGGTCATAGGCATTCCGCAAGCCCAGATGTGACCTATGTCTTGATTGCTTCAATGAAGGCATGCATCTGTGCCTTCAAGGATCTTAGAATCCAAGAAGACAACACCAAGAACTACCCCTGGCCACATGCAGAGTACAAAGAGATGGCTACATGCTCTCCAGCTACTTTTTCTTCTGCATATGTGAATGCTGCGATGCTTTTACCTAGTAACTGAACAGGCTACTGCATACCACATGCAAAATACTCCATTTAGTACTGTACAAAAAGGAAATTAAATTTCAGCCCAAGACAGAAGAGACATGAAACCAGCTGTAAAGTAGGACAGATCTCAGATTTTAGCATCAGGAAAAAACTGAGTTCAAATCCTGATTCTGTTGCTTTGCATACACTCTTTTGGTCCAATTCCTAAACTACTCTAGGCCTTTGTTTGCTCTCCTTTATTATGTGAAGAATTACACTTAGTCCTCAGATGGGTCATGAACACTGCTCTAGTGTAAAATGAAGAACTCAAACTTTACCTAAGTTCTCAATCAATCCCTCATTCAGTGGTGACTATTGTTAATAGCAATTATTAATTATCAAGAGATGTAAAGTACTATGTGGCTAACCTTCTAAATTAGTTGTCATCAGACTTTTTCCTGTAGATGTTCCTGTAAACATTTTCAGCTCTGTGGGCTGTAGGGTCCACCATGACGACTCATTTCTGTTGTTGCAGAGTGAAAGCAGACACAGACCATGTGTAAATGAATAGGTGTGGCTATGCTATAATAAATGTAAACACAGGAGGCCAGTGTGGACCATAGTTTTTCAACTCCTGTTCTGAATGGACAATTATGGAAAGGGTAACTATAAAGAATGATTACTGGTTTAGTAAAACTTTAGGATTTGGGAGTGAGATGACAACAGCAGCAGAAGGAACAGCATAAACAGAGGCAAGAATTGGGAGCAGTTTGGAGCAAGTCTGGTGCTTATTTGAGCCTAACACCCCATCAGGGATCCTCCAAGCACCCAGTCCAAGCCAGGTCATAAAGGATGCTCATTGAAAGGGAGCATGAAATACTGGAGCAAAAGACATTCTGGAACTCTCCTATCTCAATACCCTCACATCCTTGTTGAATGACAACTTTTGAGCAGAAAAGTGACATGATTGATAACATGCTTTACTATAATAGAAGTGCAAGGGCAACTCTCTTAGGGCAGAATAAACAAGTAACAAGGTAACTAATCTAATCAGAGGAAAGAAGAAAGAGATAGAGTGGAGGATAACATCTATAAGTCAGGCTTATAAGACAGAGATGTGGAATATTGAATGTGGGAAGCAAAGCTGGCTGGAGAGCTGAAAAAGACACTGAAAAGTGAACTGTGGGACTTTGGGCAAATCACTGAACTTGTATGAGAAATGGATTGGATCATCTCTGAGCTCTTTTAGATCCAGAGATCAATGACTTCATATTGAATTTGGCATTGTGAGCACACTGATATTTTGGTCTCTGTAACTTAGCAGCTAGACTAAGCCCAATATATTAATTGGTAAGAATAGATAGTGAAATCATCTGTACTCTTTGAAAACTCTCTGTCTCCTTTTCACTATTCTCTTTTTCTTGCTTGTTTTGTTTCATTTGTCATGTGTGTATAAGTGTGCATGTCTTGTGGAACACATATATTTTAATCTATAAGGTGATGCATATGATTTGGCTCCATTGCATTGTGTTTGAAGTCCTAGCAGAACATTCTCAACCATTGTGCCTGAGTGGATTTTTCAAAACGCTGGTATTTTCATTTCCTTCCTCTCCATTAAACATCAATGACAGACAAAGGCTGTCACATAATGCCATCTGTATAAAGCCCACAGTGTTCTTTCTATAAGGCATGCAACTCTTTTTTTGTCTGATTCTCACATGTCTTTCTTTCTTTAGGACCCACCTCACACCTCTACCTAGCCCAGATATATGAACCACAAAGTTTTCAAAATGTTCCAAATTGTTTCATGTTAATGATCATTTGCTTACACTGTTTTTTCTATTAAGGTTTCCAAGGGAGCCCATAAAAAAAATCCCCCTTTCCCAGCTAGATTGTGAACATGTACAGAAATGAAGCAAAGAAAAAATATGGAAGCCAAACATATTTGTTACAGATGGAGGCCAAGATGGAAGACACATCCTTAGGTGGATTAGTCAAGTGGACTTGAGAATATCAAACTTTGGCTATACAAGACCTACTCTGTCAAATTCAGGCATTGCAGGACTGGGGCAGGCCTCCCCTGCCTAGAACTCCTGCAACATAGATGGCCTAGCTGAGCTGAGTACCCCCACTTATTCCTTTTGAATATCCCAGCCAACTAGGTCATTCTACCAACTCTTAAGCTAAAGAAGCAAAATAAGGACCCCGTGTTATGCTAATTGAGCTACTTTCACAGGATGGAAATGTCAGAAGTAAGGAGGAAGTGTTCCTCACCAACATTACTCCTAATACTTTCTTATCTTTATAGTAAAGAATTGTTATTTATCAAATTTTCACCCAGTCATCACCAACAAAGTGTTCGCCAAGTAGACGTTCTTTGAATTTGTGTATCAAGACCTAAACAAGCATAGCATGATAACATCTATTGCTCAATGCTGTACACCTCTACCTCCCCCAAAGACTCAGGTCCCTGAGAGCCATTTGTTGATATTATTTTTCTGCTGTGTACCCTTTTTCATTCTTAGGTCACAATGAAAGCTCAGGGTTTTTGTTTTTTTTTTTTCTTTAGGGCTCTCCTTTCCCAATTTACATGAATTCTGAAGATGCCACTAATCCAGGGATGGTAAGTGTTGATTCTTCAGTGGAATGACAGAAAGACAGAAATGAGTGGAATTGTTTCACCTCAGTGTGATGCCAGAAGTAAAGTGTCCATTCTTCGTTACCCAGATCCTTTGAGGGTTGTGGTTCCTGTCTTTTGTAGATTGTTTGCAAACATGGCTCTTGCAATATGACTTTGCTGAAGGTGGCATCTTTCTCTCCACTTCCTGCCTTGAACTTGAGCTGACTTAGGCACTTACTTTGGTCAATAGATGTGGTGAAGCTGGTGTCCCACCAGGTCTGAGCCTAGGTTGTAAGTGACTGTCCACCTTCTGTTTGTTTCCTTGGACCCCAACCACCTGCATTGATCAAACCCCAGTAATCACCCTTTGGATGAGAGATTAAGTG
The DNA here is from genome assembly GCF_053574225.1 of Canis aureus. Lineage (NCBI taxonomy): Eukaryota > Metazoa > Chordata > Mammalia > Carnivora > Canidae > Canis > Canis aureus. The sequence continues at coordinate 69,632,499 of NC_135612.1, forward strand.
GGACAGAGTCTGCCTGTTTCTCCCTAGATGCATAGACAATACCTCTGTCTACTCACAACAGCTAAACCTGTCCTGGACCAGATGACCTCTCCAGCCAAACTGCAAGTGGGAGCTAATAAATATCTACTGCTTTAAGCAACTAAGATTTGGAGTGGTTATTATACAACAATGGATAATTTCCCCCCATTTTTACCAAGATATAACTGATGTATAACATTGTATATGTTCAAAGTATAAAGCATAACGACTTGATATTGGTACTTAGAAATGGCTTTGGGGTTGGGTGTCAACAGAGATTGGAAAAATGATGATCAGCCTGTTGGTGGAAGATGGAAAAAGATGTAGTTTGTCTTTGATTTGTCTTTTGATGTAGAGAGTGACTCCAAATCCACCCACATACCTGTTCTTACGGTTTTTTTTATACTTAAATTAATCTGAGTTACTGTATGTTGCTTGAGATCAAAGAAACTTAGCTGAAATAGGCCAGAAAGTGGGAAGGAAGGTCAAAATAGAGGAAAGGAAAAAAAAATAAGGAAGTATATAGAACTCTTAACTGTCATCTAAAAAAAAGATTCAGATCACTGCATTTAAAAGAAAATGCATTTTCCAAACACCAGAGTGTATATGAATCAACTAAAATGCCAGTGATCACTAGGCTTAAAAAACCCTGTTCTGATGTTATGATTATTCAGTTTATTGTTACACACACACGCATACACACACAGGGAATTGCAGATGGCTCACCCATCTGGTCAGAGGGCACCAGAGAAGTCACGAGCAAATGCATATCGGAAGTTTTTGATTTATGTACGAGGTTTTCTGCAAACAGTTCACTGCTGCTGATTAAATCATTGCAAGCAGATTAGGTTCTGTTGGTGAAAGGAGTAATAAAGTGAAATCTATTTCTGCTTCCCAAAGCATTTATGCTATACAGATCTTAAACCAAGGCATTCTCCAGATAAACAAACTCCAAATGCAGTGATCAAGAACAAACTCTAAATCTCTGCAAAATCACAGAATATTTGGAATTGTTTTCCTCTTTTGTACCAAAAACTAAAAATTTCATAAATTACATAAATTATTTCTATTCACTAAATAATTTTCAATTGTTATGTAATAAATCAGATAATAGACAACTCAGCTGGCCTTCTCTTAATTATGAGTTCACTTAACAAATATTTATTCCACAACTATACTCCAATGACATTGCTATACCCAAAATTCTTGTACTTCGATTGGCTTCCTATTGCCTAAAGAATTGTGTAAAAATAATTATAGTGATACCATTACTATTTATTATGAAGAAAATCATGAACTTCCCTAAGGTGTGCCAGATATTGCTATGACAGTGATGGTCAACATGGGCACCACTTGTAGGCTGTGTCTGCTCGTGTTCCAGCTTGCCACTCACTAGCTGTGTTAACATTAGGAAAATTACTCATCTGTAATTCTGATTCTGAATTCATTCTCCCATGGAAGGAGATAGGAATAATGTCTCATCATACCTTGTAAAGATTAAATAAGCACATGTAAAGTGCTTAGACCATTCCTTGGCATATAATAACTATTTAATAAATGTTAGCTATTGTCATTAACTATCCTCCTCCTCCTTCCCCTCCGACTTCCCCTCCTCCTCCTCACCATCACAGCCCTAGATTAACATTTCACCTATTTTATGAGCACTTACAACATCTCATTTATTTCTCTGATCAGTCCTATGATAAATGTCATTATCCTTACTTTATAAAATTGAAACCAAGACTCAGATTGGTAAAATAATTTGCCCAAGGTCATTCTAGCAAAGATAAGCTCAGAGTCAAGCCCAAGCCTGTTGGACATGAAGTCCATACCCATTTTCTACACCTTGCCCCATTTATTGGTTTCTAAGGGTATCTATCCACTCATTTCCTCTTACCTTCTTTCCTCTAGCTGTTTTATGCTCCAAAGCTTGTACCACACTAACTTAGATTATTATGTTGAAATGTCCTCATCAGTAAAACAATGCCTACCTGACTGTTGTGGGATTAAATGAAATAAGCAGAGATCAGCACAGTGCTTGGCATGTAGTAAGACTAGAATAAGTTTTAACGTAAGAGTCTGATAAGCAGAACTCCCTCTGTCTCTTCACCAGCACAATTCTCCAAGACAACCGCAATAGGAGCCAGATTAAAAATAAAGGCTGGCCTTATCTGCTACAAAATTGTTCAAATAAGAATGTCCATTACCCATCTCAAAGAAGTAAAGGATATGAGTAGAAAAATAGGTGAAAAAGGCTTCCTTTTAGGGGAATATCTGTGGGCTATAGGTCTCTTCCCAAAACCCACAAGGAAGAGGAAGCTACTTGCTCCTACCTCAAACCAAGTGAAAGGAGCTTTGGAGGAATGACAGGTTTGATTGTGTGTATGGGAAACTTGTGAGCTTCACCTGGGAGAGTTGTGGCCAGGGCTATCTATTTCAGATATCCAGGCATAGGAAGGACATGGACAAGCAGTGTTTTTCAGGGAACCAGATGTGACCTTAGAGTTGGAATCTAGCCTGGAGTCTATGTGGAGAGGATTGTGGGAATTCTAGGGGTCAGGATAGTTGGAAGTGGCCAGCTAGAGGTGTAGCAGCATCTGTGTTAAGGGAGCTATGGATACCTCTGAAATATGTCCTCAAAAGGGGGTCCCTTGAGAGATGAACAGGGAGTACCTCTATATGTGTGCAACAGGAACCAACTCCCAATCACATGTCTGCCCATCATTGTGGCCATGTTACCTTAGTCCTTCCTTCCCTAATGCCCTCTATGCCTATGCCTCATGTGGAGAGGTCAAGTATTTAGACTGTAAGGAGTGGAATAGGGATAGGTGGAAGAGTAGGATGAGAAAACAGAAAAAAACACTCACTGTCCATGCACTACCCTAGGCTTTCAGGCCTGGCATTGTCCAGATTCAGTGCAGAGGAGGAGTTATATATTTGAATAAGAGTTTTGATGATTGCACCTTTCTGGACATTTAAATTATTTCAAAAGATCTCCATTTTGATTTAATAGTAGCCCAGGTATTTGAGGACTGTGTATTGGCAGTGCTGCGCAGAAGGACCGCAAAGCTTTTGGGTTCATATAAATCTTGCTTAAACTCTGAACTTTTCTGGGGCTCCTGGATGGAGCAGTCAGTAGGGCATCTGATTTTTGGTTTTAGTTCAAGTTGTGATCTCAGGATCATGAAATCAAGTCCCAGGGGTTGGGCTCCATGCTCAGCGTGGAGTCTGCTTGGGTTTCCCTTTCCTTTCCCTATGTCTCTCCTTCCCTAAAATAAATAAATAAACCCTTAAAAAAGAGACAAAGAAAAAAGAAAACACCTCTGGCCTTTTCTCTGCTTCCTTATTTTTCTTGTGTGGCACTATGAAGTTTCTGGGTTTCATTTTACACCACAGTTATAGAGCACATTAAGTGCCTTGTGTTAAATATCTAGGGCTGTACCTGGCCTTAGCACTTAATAATAGCAATTTCCATTTCCATTTTGATTGGGAAAAAAATAACAGAAAAGGCATTGCCATTATCTTACCAATTCTTTGATGAAGATATGACCCCAAAGGGCATTTAAATCTATTGCCCTTTGAATCTTCAACTTCCAAAGAAATATTTTAAAGAAGATGAGGGCATGAATAGCTCTGTAATCCCCTTTCTTTCTACAGTAAGCTAACGCACCACCAAAGGGAGAAACTATGCAGAAAGCTCTGTAGCACTTGGACCTATTTAGCCAGCCCAGTCTCAACTGTCCAACAGACCCTTTGGAATCCCAGATCAGCTTCACTGTTGTCTTTGTGAAATTAGAGCAATGATTATCATAATATCAACCTACTTCATAGGATTTTAGGAGCATGCCAGGATATAATATATAAAACATGTTTAGACCCTCCAAACTTGTCTGTCATTGCTTAGATAATCAGTTTTGTAACACGAATGCCTTGGTTCAACCTTATGAGTTAGGCCAATGGCTCTTCTGATTATCTTGTCTTTGTCTTTACTTGTTATGCTTCTTTAACACTTTCATGATTTTTTATCATGCTTTTATCTCCTATCTGTTAAACATAAATGGCCATTTAAATGTGGAAATTAAATGAAATGTCTCATCAACAGATAACTTGGATCCTTTTGCTCTCCCAATTAAATAAAAAGACAGACACATTAGGAACTCCCAATTTGATATGGGGAAGATCAGGTTGACTCTGTGTCCCTATCTTCCTCATGCATGACTGATACTGCTTAGGAAACTGAAATAATGCATGGAATAATAAATATCAACATAAAATATATAGCTGAACACTACTGTTAGATGTACTTAGTTGGGGACAGCAGAATCCTGTGATTTTAGAGTTTGGGTTCCCCAATCAAATCCTGAATGTATCTGTGGTCTCAGAATCTTTTGACTTACCTGCACACTGGGCAGAAAAATAGTAGTTACTTCACAGAGTGCTGAGGAATTCTGAAAGAAATAATGTACAAGAAAGTACTGGTTAAATGCAGAGATGCTATAAAATTAACATGTTACAATCACCTAACCCTATCTTCGACAAGAAAATCAGATAAGGCATAGGGGTGGTAGAAAGGAAATTTGGGTATGAAGGCTGGACTTATTATAATCCCAACTCCACCACGAAGTAACTTAGTTCACCTTGTGGGTGAAATAAACACTCACCTAACAAGCAAAAAAGAATAACACCCAACTACGAGAATACACTATCAGTATAGTACCTTGAAATTCTAAAGCTGCATGATCTCTATGTAGCTGCTACCCACTTAGAAGTAAAATAGAATTGCATACTTTTCTGGCCATCAACTGCACTATCAGTAATGATGGAGCAGGGCAGTATGGTGGCAAAAATTAAAACAACCAAAGCCAGAGAACTCTGGTTTGAATCCTGGTTCTTCAGGATGTTAATGGGAGAAGTTATTAAATTGCCATGGCCTGAACTGTCTTATTTGCAAAATGAAACTCTTGTGAGGGAAGAAAAGTACATGAGATCGTATGTTTCAATTCATTTTTGCTGCCTTTCTACAAACATCCAGTGAGCATATAGCAAATGAAATCCTGAACCCCCTTAGTTCTGCCTGGTTGGGGACATTAGGAGTTAGGGAGCTAATAAAGATCTCTTGGCCTCAAGATTTAAGTCAAGCCCTTTGTGTTTATCATGTGGGATGGATACAGAGCTAATGGCTAAGTTGGAAAAGATCCTTGTTTTAACAGTGTAGAACTGCAGACTCATTTTGCCATCTGTATTGCCAGGAACCGAGCAAGGAGAAAGCCCCGGAAAGAATAAGATTAATTCTCACCAGAGGTTATTTTCCTTTCATCCCACAAGAAGCCTGCTTTGTAGGGATTGTCCTGGGAGGAGGAGAAACAGGATGCATTTCTGGAGGGGACTCACACCTTGTCCCTCTTTGCAGCCTCAGAGCATGAAGATCGAGAAGGAAGCCATCTGAATGACTCATTGCAAGCTCTTCCCACCATTCTTGGAGCCTCAGGCTCAGAGCATTGGTGTTCATTTTCCATTTCTTCTCTTCCATACTGAACAAGCCTCATGTGGAACTCCCATCCTCTCTGTCTCCCATGAATCTCAGAGACAATGGGCAGAGGTCTTCAAAGTGGGAGTAAGGATTCAGGGCACACACAGGTAATCCACCAGATGCAAGGATAAATTAGTAGGTCTTTGATTTACACTTAATTCTAGTCCATCTTATGTTTACTTTAAATTCTGTAATGTAAATAATATATTAACACTGAGGTACATCTATATAATTAATAAGTGAGGTTATGTATTGCAGTTGTGTTTTAACTATTATCATATGCAGAAACAGATAATACAGAAACTACTAAAAATGTATAATCAAAAAAACATGTTGTGTCCATAGACAGTAGGCTTTTTAAAAGTCAAGACAAGGTCATTCATCCTTGAATCCCAAATTTCTGGTGCAATGTCTTACAGTCTAGAAAGAATGGAGGGATAAACAAAATAATATGCATATATTTATTGGAACATACAACTAGGCAAGGTTCTATCCTACACCCTCAAGATTCAGAGACATATAATCTTGTGAAGAAGACAATCATGGAACCAACCAACCAGAAGACAATGGGGTGAGTGTTTCATGTGCATTGTAACTATAATTATAACTATGTGGATACAAACAGAAAACTATCAATTTTATTAAGCTCAGGAGCAAGACTGGGCTAGCTTCATACAGAAGTGAGGATTTAACAGAGCCATAAATATTAAGTAGAATTTTTTTTTTTTTTTTTTTTTATGTTTGGAAGAAACACAGGAGAGTGGATCAGGAGAATTTATTTCCTGTAAGTTCTTTTAATTTGCATAGGGCAGGACACATTGGAAAGTCTGCATAAATTGAGTTACCGTGTCTAAACATGTATTAGTTAGAACCACTTTAATTATAACTAATAAAGACTGCAGAAATAAAAATAATTGACTCAGAAATAAAAATAATTTTTAATTTACAGTACTTAGAACCCTAAAAATTGGGAGGGTTTCAGGCACAGTTTGATTCAGAGGTTTATAAGGTTATCAAGATTACAGCTTCATTTCTTTTAGCTATTCTGAATTTCTGACTTTTCTTATGGTTTCCTCTTCAGGCTGGATTCCTACTCAAACTGGCTATGGCAATTTCAGGTTGCATATTCACAACCTACAACCCTCAGAGGCAGAACTGGCTCCTGAGTTCCAGAAGCCTAAGCAAGAGTTCCAACACTAACACTAATCACACTAGCCTAGGTCACAGCTCCAGCCCTGAATCAAATGTCAGCCAAATATAATACCAGACTCCTGGAGACAGGAGGAGAGTCAGCTTTTCCCAAACTACATGGATCCCCTCATGGAAATCAAGATATTTCAAAGGAAAATGAGAAAATTGATACTCCAGAGCAACCAATAGATGGGTACTATATGTAGTATAACCCCATTCAGTGTTTAATGAAGAGTGCATACATCGATTTTGCACGTTGTAAAAGCGAATTAACCTGATTTTTAAAAAATATCTTCTGAAAATCCTCACATGGTTTTCTCTGTTTCATTCTGTTTTGCCTCAACCTCTGAGATGAAATATGGCCAGTAGGGATATACTGGATATCATTTACCAGTTTGGTGAGGAAGAACTGAACTTCCTTTGTGTTTGCTTGTTTTCTTTCCATTCTTTTTTTTTTTAACTTCTTAGAAACTTAAAACTTAAGTAATGAAATCACAGTGAAAGTCATTGCTTTATTCTCTACCTTTTGTGTCTGATTACAATACTGTTATCTTTCCCTCTGAGAAATAGATATTTGCTTTATCTTGTATAAAACTAGCCTGACTTCCTAGACAAAGTGCAAACGTATAATAACCATTTTGTTAGAGACTGGCTTACAAGACACTAGTACTTTATGAAGAAATGAAAATTGGCCCCAGAAAGAAATCCAACTAGAGCATCACTGTCCACAGTAGAAGCTAAGCCCATTCTGTGGTCTGTTCTTGCTCTGAAGCCACTTCTCAGCCTTGCACATGAGTACAGGCATTACAGGAGAATCTCATAGCTTCTATTTTGGAGACTCATTTTATATGTCAAACCACTAGCTGTCTCTTTTACTTAACCCAAGGTTGCTTGACATTCAATAAATATTAAATGTGGCAATAATAATGATGATAATGACCGTGTAAATAAATAAAAAGAAATAATCCTTTTTAAGCCTTTCCAGATTGTCAGCACTTATGATTTTAGAATAAGAGAAAATTCATCTCTTGGGGTCAAGTGGAATGTCTTTTGGCCTCCCTATATGTGATTAAGTCATACTCAATTTCCTAAAGTCAAAGGATAAAGCTCTAAGAGAGTATGATCGTGCTAATAATTTTCAAGAATAGTATCCTTGGAGGTGAAAATAGCATATTTGGCATCTGTAGCTTCCAGGTAGAACTGAGTCTTCTTCCTTATACAAACCTTTGTTAAAGTAGCCTTAAACTTGTGGACATGACTGGCTTGCGTGTGAATCACTGGTATACCTTTCATTGCTTGTACACAGCTCATCACTTGTACACCCCTCACCACAGAGCCAGACACACAGTAGGTGTTCACTAAATGTTCATTTAGTACATAAATGAGTTTTTAAATTTATCTTCTTGAGTACGGACCATCTGCACATACACTCCCTGTCAGAGAGAGTAGGCTAAATGTATGCTACCATTTAAGCACAATTTAAGGCAGAAATTACAAATTACTTTCATCTTGCTTGCAAGCCCTGGGTTTAAGAGTAGTATGGGCATGCTGAAATGATTAGTCATGTCTGCCGTGGACACAGGATAGAGGTCTGGCAGCAGTGTGCCACAGAGCTATATGCCATCCAGATTTACAGGCATTCCCACCCACAGCAGAGGGACAGGTTTTGCAGAGAAGAGGGCAAAATATCCCACTGGTGTGTCTGAGAACACCATAAAAGCTTAGCAGTGACTCAATTAACAGTAACTATGGAAATTGCATCTGTTGAGAATTTGCTTACAATTACTTTTAAATGAATTGGCAATGTCTTTCTGCAAATGGTCAAGGCACACATAAAAACACATGGCCCAGGGTTATTTGAGGATTTTCAGAATCTGTCCACAAATACAGCCCTAATCAGCCAGTATTTGGGAGTTCCATCATTATATGGGTGCATTTATTTTTATAAATTAGAGGACAGACCTCAGTTGAAATAAAATGGACCAGGTTTCTGTCCTCTCCTGACATTTTGCATTTGGCAAAGCAAGCACTGTAAGTCTTGCTTGGCACATAAGATAAATTCCAAATAACCCCAAATAACCCCAATTTCACTCCATTACTTACTGGAAAATCTCCTCTTCTAGGCACATCTTCAGACCTGGAGACTCTGTAGATACTTCCATTTGCCCATCAGACCCTACCCTCTCCATCTAGGAGGCTGGCCTGTGGGTTAATACCGACTGCCTCCCGTGTACTCTGGCCTCTGATTGAGTTCAGCCAATATGGAGGCCCAGCAGGAGATGGACGGGAAGCATTTCTTCCACTGACTTGTTTTCCCAGTGACATCCCTTCAGGATAGCCATGTCCTCTCCCAGGCCCCCTTGAGTCAGCCTACACTATACACGGGATTTCTCTGGCCTTCCAAAATCCAGTGAGCTCTCCGTGTCCTTGCCTTATTGGACCCGGGAAGGTAACAGGATCCCTGATGATGCTAGCTTAAGTCTTTGCACTATTCTTTGTGGGTCCCTATGCCGCGAATCCACCTTAAATTAATAAGTAAGCACCACTTGAATTAGCCTAATTTTGATGTGTCACCTTGTCCCTTTGGGCTCTGACAGCTTTGGTGCTTCCCCGGGAAGCCCTTGCCTCACCTGGCACCATGACGATAGTGAAGGTCAGCTCCTCATCAGGGCCTCAGCATCCTCTGGCTTTCTCCTACCCCACTGACTTTAGTGAAGAGCCTGCTTCTGTCCACTGCAGAACCCCACTGTACACACCAGCTGCTTATTTGTGCATGGTCACAGCTACCCTTATGTCCTCGTGAAGTGAAGCCTGCCCTGATGAGAGGACAATATTTCAGCAAAACCGTCAAAAATGAAAAAAAAAAAAACACACACACACACACATGAAAACCTGTTTTTTTTTAATTGGCATAATACTGGCATTTTTCTATTTCAGAAGAAAGATTTTAAAAAATATATTAAAAATGAGTGGGAAATATCAAAAAGGGAGACAGAACATGAAAGACTCCTAACTCTGGGAAACGATCTAGGGGTGGTGGAAGGGGAGGTGGGTGGGGGATAGGGGTGACTGGGTGACGGGCACTGAGGTGGGCACTTGACAAGATGAGCACTGGGTGTTATTCTATATGTTGGCAAATTGAACACCAATAAAAAATAAATTCATAAAAAATAAAAATAAAATAAAAAATTAAAAATATATTAATTATCAATTAGAAAACTAACTGTTCTAAGGCTGGCACGAAATAAGCTCTTATTTATACTTTACAGCATTTATTTTTTTAACATTTTTAAACATTATTTCACATTCACTTATTCTTTTAACATTTTAACATTTATCTTAACACTTAACATCATTTCACATCTTTTGTAATGTTTAGCGTTTATTTATTTTAACATTTTCACAATTTTATCAGGTATTATCTTTTTTAAACATTTATTATTAACATTTTTTAACACTTAACATATGTACAAAGCACAGGATGTGGGGGAGACCAAGTTATAAGGATGATACGGACCTTATTCCTATACAACGTATCCTATAATTGAATAAATAAGCAAACACACACACATAAGCCTATCAGATGCCAGCATGCTTATATACATCTATTTTTTAAAGCTTTCAACCACTGTGAAAGTGCAAATTCCTATTCCAACTTTACATATGAAGAAGTGGAAAATCGTAGGGTATGTGGCCTGACCAGTGCCACACACGTTGTGAGATCCTGGTAGACAGACAAATGCATCATAGCAGACAAGAGGATAAAGGCCCACATCAACCCTGAGCCAATTTCCAAAGCGAACCTAGTGACTTGGTGCAACAGATTCTTGCATATGAAGACTCCTTCCTGCAGCCAATTTTCTCCCTCCTTAAAGCCACGTGGTCCCCCATCATGGCCTGTTTCTGTCCCTTTAACCTTTTGACACTGTGCATGAGAGCATCTCTACTGTCCAGCTCTGTGGTTTCCAACTGGAGGTGATTTTGCTTCTCTACCAAGGACAGCTGGGAATGTCTTAGAGACATTTTTGGTTGCCACTACTGAGATATAGTTATGCCAACCATGTCATAAATGCTTCTAAATATCTTGCAATGCAGAGGAAAGTCCCCACGACAAGGAATGATCTGGCTTGGAGGATACTGGTTCTGAGGCTGCGTGTCCTACCCTCCAGATCCATCACCTTGCCCAAGGAGCTCACCCTTTCCCAGATGCTGGACTGACATGGCTCCAGGGTGTCTTTCTCATTCTTGCTGCATGATTTGTTATGTTAGGGGTTTCTGCTGGGCCAGTTACTTCACCAAGTTATTTTAATGTTCAGAGCCTCGGTTACTTTAGAAACATACTCAACCTCTCTGAGCTTTATTTCCCCATCTTTGAAAGTTTCTTATGAAAATTAAATGAGATAATGTGGAGGCAGCTTTATCACTTTCACTTCCAAGTTCTTTTTGAAAAGAAGACGAAGAAGAAGAAAAGAAAAGAAAAAGAAGAAGAAAGAAGAAGAAGAAGAAGAAGAAGAAGAAGAAGAAGAAGAAGAAGCAGCAGAAGAAGGAAAGAAACTTGCCTCAGTCCTGTCAAGCAGGAGAGAGAAGACTTCTCTTCCTACTTATGGTTAATGAGACTAAACATGTTTAAACAGCCGGTTCTCATTACGCAAATCAAAATGCTAGCTCAACCTCTTCCATAAATGCTCTCTGCAAAGGGTCTGATTCTCGGCCTCCAGTGTTTGTGTTTTACATGTTAAAATAAGGTCCCAGCCTACCAGAAAAAAAAAATTCCGTTTTTTTTTTCCCCCTCTTCTTTTTTAGTAGCTGTGTTTCCAGCTGGTTTTATTTAAGGCTATGCTTTTGATCTCTTTTCAATTCTGGGCCTTGATCCAACTTGGCTGTCAATAATTCAAAGGCTCCCTTGGAGACAGCCTTACTTAAGAAGATGGCCCAGTGCCAACCAGGAGAACTTGTCTACCCAGTGTGGTAGTTCAGTGAGTGTGCTGGGGTTCCAGGCCTGTCCCCATCATGTGTCTGCTAGGGAAACCATCAGTCTATGGTGATGCTGCCTGGGGCACTGGAGACTCGTAGGCTATTAGAGCCAGACGTGACTGCATAATTCACTTAGTCCAGCAGATAATTTTACAAATGAAAATACAGAGGCTCAAGGAAAGGAAGGGTCTTACACAGAGATCAATTTTCTGACTTGCCATCCAGTCCTTGATCCACAGCACTGTGCCACTACACCATAATGGGATTAAAACGGGAAAATGAAATAAAATTCTATTCTCTTGCCTCTTATTAATTTTTCCTTGCAATTGAGCATTTACTAAATACCTTTAGGTTGCTTTCAACAATGTCTCCGTGACTATTCCCTCAAACCTTTCCACCCATCCACCTGTCCCTTCAGTGTCCCCAGGGGAAGCTTTCCTAACACCTAGTTTTCTCCATTCTTCCCCCTGGGCATCTCCAATCATCTAGTTCTAGCAGCTACCACTCCCACGGTCATGCTCTGACCTTGTCATCACCAGTACCCCTCTGACAGCTGGAGTAGGACATCATCCAGCTCTCTGTCCACCTCTATCTATCAGCTCATTCAACCTTGTGATTCCCCATCCAGTAATTCATCCTTGCAGTATCTCTGATCATTAATCCGTTAATGAACTACTTTTCACTATAGACCCCTGGCATCTTCCCTTGTCCTGTATTCATGACTTACTCAAGATAAAGTTCTGATTACATAAAAATATATTTACAATTCATCCTGGAAAAAAAAATCTACAAACAGAGGTCAGGAGGAAATTGATAAATTGGGGAAAACATCGGCAGAGTGTGTTATAGATGTCTGAAGTAGGAGATGATCTCCTAAAACTCAGTAAGAAATAACAAATTACCAGGAACCTAGTAGAAAAATGAATAAGGGATATGCACAGGCAGTTTTTAAGAAAGGAAGATCAAAAATCTCCTAACAGTATGAAACCACCACAATAAATACACTTTAGTTGAAACAAAGAATATCATTTCTAAACCTAATTTGGAAGCAAAGATCTAAAAGTTTGATGAGACCTGTGTGTGGAGACAAACTTTCATACATTGTTGATAAAAGCTCACGTTGGCAGCACTCCAAGGAAAAATAGAGGGCAATTCCTATTAAGTGAGACCCCACACAAATTTTGAGTCAGTGATTTCAGTTTTAGGAAGCTATTCTACAGATAAACATTCATGTAGTATGAAATGGCCTTATGTTCAACAATATCTTATGCTGCTTTGTTTTGTAACAGCAAAAAGTTGGATATGACCTCAAACTCCATTACTAAAAAGCAAATCAAGAGGTGCCTAAGTGGCACAGTCAGTTGAGCGTTCGACAATTTATTTTGGCTCAGAATCTCAGGGGTCATGAGATCGAGTCCTGAGTCGGCTTGGAGCTGAGCAGGGAGTCAGCTTAAGATTCTTTCTCTCCCTCTGCTCCTTCCCCTGCTCTCTCTCTCTCTCTCTCTCTCACTCTCCCCCTTAAATAATCAATCAATCAATCAATCAAATCTTGAAAATAAATAAATAAAAGAGAATCAACTCCAGAACCTTTTCTTCAGTGTGATATTAAGCAGACATTGAAAAGAATGAGGTAGCTGTTATGGTACACCTGAAACTAATGTAACACTGTATGTTAACTAACTGGGATTAAAATAAGAACTTTAAAAATAGAAGAATAAGACAAGAATAAGAATAAGTTCTCTCTATGCTGATGCTGATTTGAAATGACTGACAATATAGGACTTTAAGTGGGAAAATTTGGATGCAGACCGTGTATTGTATTGTAGAAAAGTTTTAAAACATCCACATGTGTGGTTTTATATGCATGGGCTATCCATAGAAGATTGCATAAGAAATTGGTAACTCTAATTATCACTAGAAGGGAGAAGTGGTGAGTTAAGAGCTTTCATGGGAAAAGAGGATAAAAGATGGCCTTTTCCTATATCGTTTTGACTTCTGTAACATATGTGCTATCTTAACAACCACAAAGAATTAAAAGTAATGAGATGAAGAAATTAGTAAACAAATAAATCAGGTAGCCCTTAGTGACTTTCTTTCTCACTGCCCTGTTATAATTATTTGCATATAACTGTCCTCTTTATGCGTTTATTATATGCCTCTGCCTCTAACATGCAAGCTAAATAAGAATAGAAACCATATCTGTAAGATCCTACTACAAGTTGTTTGGCAGTAGAAGTAGGGGTCACTCTGAATGGATGCAGCCCCCACAGCCAAGAACACATTTTGGAGTATGAGGGCTGATGAAATTTCTGCCCATACTTGAACCTTTGCCTGGTCATTCTTATGCAAGGACCGACACACAAAAGCATATGCAGCCATACTACCTTTCTGGCTTGTACACATTTTTCCCCAAAAACATTTAGAGCAGTGTCCTTTATGTAGTAGAAGCTCAGTGTGTGTTTGTAAAATGGATGAATATACAGGACCCAGTGTTGAACACACTGGGAACATGAATTACTAAGTGGAAAACTTTCTTCCCTGTAGTAAGCCGAAGCAAGGTAATGAGATTAGTACCACTTAACCTCATTCATTCCCTGTCTCTCAGTGAGTACTTTGCCTGATATTTAGTGTCTTGAAAACCATTATGTCATTTTTAAAAATTGTTGGCTGTTCTGGGGAAGAGGTAGGTCTGTCTTTAGTACTCCACCTAGATCAGATGTAGAAGTGTCTCCAATGTGATTTTGAGATGCTGTTAAATTATGTTATTTTTAGCCACAAACTAGAGACTTGATTTCTGTTCAGATCAAACTGAGAGTTAGCAATAGAAGAGCATGTTACCTGTCAAAGGATAATAAGATGGGATTGTTTTGAAAAATTGTATTATACTTACCTCTGCCCCATTAGCCAGAATATTTTAAGCCAGTTATTATGTGGTATTGTAGTGCAAAACTGCCCTCTGACATTCGATAAATATGTAAGACTTCGTTTCTTTTCTTGAACACCCTTTATATTATTATTGTCTTAATGTTGATCTTTCTTTTACTCCTCATTATTTTTATTTCTGCTGTTGTTGTTGTTTGTTTTGTTTTATTTCCATTTCTTGGTGCTTTGATATCTGGCAGTACCCATCTTCCTTCTTTACCACAATCGCTGCTTCTAATTTTATGTCTTCTCATAAGTATAAAAGATTACCATGCCAAACTGGTAAGCAATATAAGGTTCTGATTTAGCAACACAAAATTCATATCCTTTTGTTCCCAAGTCATAATATAGCTCAATATTTCTCCTGTAGAATAAAGCACAGTGGTATAACAGTCCATGCAGAGAATTTTTTCATGTACATCTAGGTGAGGCACTATGACCCATATGGTTGAAGGAGTGTGCAGAATTGAAGAAGGCACTAGAATTAGGGTCAAAGACCTTGATTTTCATTCTAAGTCTCATTTACTAGCTATAAGCTTCTTCTACAAGATGCTTAATGATATTGAAACTTTCTTCATTACATTAGGAATGATTATTTTTATATTACAAGGCTTTAGTGAGAATGTATTTATTCTTTGCAAAAAATTTATTGAAAGTTCATAAGCATTGGACTACTGGTTGGAATAAGTTATAAATGAAAGAACATACGTGTGTTTAATGCATGGAAGGCATTCAATAAAATTTAAAGCAAGGTTTATTGGAAGGCCAGAGGAAGGAGTGGTTAATTCTAGTTGAAGAAACTTGGAAAGTCTTTAGGAAAAAGGTAATCATATAAGCGTGACCTTAAAGGATAGGGAAGAACTTTATTATTTAGTTATTGTATTTATTCAAGATATATTGATTGAGCCATTACTATATTCCAGTATTCTACATCCAACAGATATAGTCATTAATGAAAAAATGTAACCCCAATGAAACTTATGTTCTAATGGTAGAAATATAGATAAACAAGTTTATGCATTGTCTTAGTCCATTTGAGCTGCTACAACAAAACACCATAGACTAGGTAAATTATAAAGAACAGACATTTATCTGTAACAGTTCTAGAGGCTGAAAAGTACAGGATCAAGACACTGGCAGATCTGGTGTCTCATGAGAGCCTGCTTCCTAAAGGAGGCCTTATAGCCTCAGCTTCATATAGCATAAGAGATGAGCTAGTCCTCTTGTGCGTCTTTTTTATGGACACCAATATCCATCACAAGGGCTCTGCTCTCATGACCCAATCACCTCACAAAGGCCCCACATCCTAATGCCACCACCTTGGAGGTTAATATTTCAGTATATTAATCTTGAAAGCACACAAACATTCAAACCACAGATCACACACAGAGAGACATGTGTATATTATATGTAATATGCATATAATATGCTAGTTAGTGGTGGGTGGAATAGGGAAAAATATGGTAAGGCAAGGGATAGGAATTTTCATCACTTGGTTTTCAGGGAGTAAAACATTGAGATTGTAAATACAGTGGCAGAGACGCCTCACTGAAAATGTAATAGTTGACTAAAAATCTAGAAAAGAAGGATGAGTCAGGCTGTAAACAATGGAAGTGGTGAGAAGTGTTCAGATCTTGGATACATTCTGAAGTTAGAGTAGATAGGATTTGCTGATGGACCCACAGTGGGACATTAATAGAAGAATCTTTGGGAAAAGATAGCTCATTTTTAGGTACATTTAATTTGAGATCAATTAAATACTAAGTGAAGAGATCTTGAATTCAAGAAAGAAGTGATGTCACCAAATTTGGAGTCATCAACATATGGATAGGATTTAAAACCACTGCAGTGCATGAGATCTCCTTAGGAATGAGAGATAGAAGATGAAGAGACCAAGGACTGAGCCCTTGGTCACTCTAAACTAAGAGGCCAGGAAATGGATAGGAATCAACAAAGAAGATTGAGAAAGAGTACCAGCAGTTTGGACAGAAAGCCAAGACAGACTTGGAAGCCAAGAGGAGACAAATCAAATGGGTCAAATGCTAGTGATGAATCAAGAAAGAGTTATTTATTAATTCAACAAATACTAATTGAAGACCTACTGCATGCTAATCACTGTCCTGAGATGAAAATAGAACAACAAACAAAACAGATAAGCATCCTTGTTTTAATGGAATTTATCTCCTAGTCAACAAAGATTTGACCACAGGATTCAGTATGTGTAGTCTTGATCATCCCCTGAGTAAGAGAATTCTTCCTGTCTGCAAGCCTTTGAGCTGGATATTGGCTTTCTCCTTCCTTGGAACCTGAACTGAAACCTTGTCTTTTCCTGGGCCTGGAACCTGCTGGTCTTTGGAATGGAATCTGTAGTGTTGGTTCTCCTGGGTCTCCAGCTTGCCAACACATTCTGCAAATCTTGAAATTGTCAGCCTCCATAATCATGTGAGCCAGCTCCTTATAATAAATCCCATGCTTCCTCTCTCTATAGATAGACAGATGATAGAGATATATAGATGGTAGATAGATAGATAGATAGATAGATAGATAGATAGATAGATAGAGATATATACATCCTATTGGTTCTGTTTCCCTGGAGAATCCTGATCAATGCAGATGTCAAGAGAGATTTGTGTGTTGGTTTGTTTATTAAAATCTGTAAAAAATAAGAACACATTGAATTCTGGTAAAGAAGATCCTGTGAGAGGAGAGAGAATAGATGATGTAGGATTAAGGGGAGAATAGTTGCAGTGGTATTCTTGGAAAGGAGGGAGGGGATTTGATCTCACATAAAATAGAGATACCAGCTGTATTGAGTTGAATCGTGTCCCTCAAGAATACATGTTCAAGTCCTAACTCACAGTACTTGTGAATAACCTAACTTGGAAATAGGGTCCATGCAAGATGAAATCAAGTTAAGATACGGTCCTACTAGATTACTGTGGACACTAAAAATCCAGTGACTGGTGCCTTCTAAGAAGCTCGTGTGAAGACATAGAGACACATGGGGGAAATGCCACATGTCAATGAAGGCAAATATTGGAATGATACATCTATAAGCCAAGGAAAACCAAAACCATGGACTCTTGGCAACCACCAGAAGCTAACAAGAGGCAAAGGGGGATTCTCCTTAGAGCCTTCAGAGGGAACACAGCCCTGCCACCATTTTGATCTCAGTCTTGAGGTCTCCAGCCTGTGAAAGAATAAGTTTCAATTTCTGTTTTTTAAGACACCCAGTTTGTGGTATTGTGTTTTGGCATAGCTAGGAAACTAATCAATTTGCCTTAGTGACATCTGTAGCCATTTTGGGAATGGGAGCAGCAAAGTTATGGGAACATAAAATCCACATTGTGCTTAAGAATGGCAAGTTATTTTATGGTCTGGATGACAAAATACAGTGATGGATATCTTAGAGGAGCTATCTGAGCTTCAAGATATCAATCCCTTTATCATTCCTTCTCTCAAAGTTTCTAACTTACAAAGCCAATGTACATAGAAAGGTAGCAAGAGGGGAATAAGTATCCATTCTATACATTTTTGCAAGTTCTCTGCAACTTGAAATGAATTCAGTGGTCTCTGGTGAATGTTGCAATGAAGGCCAAAGTAAAGATTTCTTCACCTTAATGCCTGGATGAAGCTTTTGAGGCTGGATGTGGCTTCACTATCATGCCTGTAGGGCCCATAAGAGTGTCAGGATAGGCAGTCTGCTCAGGAACACACACCTGCTTCTGGAAGGCAGGCTGTGACTCTCTCCAAGTGGTGTAAGGAAGAAAGTGGAAAGAGAGAGGCCAGAAATGCCTCTCCCCTCCCCGTGCACGCACGCGCGTGCACACACACACACACACACACACACACTATCCCTCTGGGTGTTCTCTTCTCTTTAAAAGCCTGGAGAGAGGAGTCAAGGAGTTCTGATCTAATAATAACAGGCCTTAAGTATCAGACTAAGAAATTTTACTTCAACTCAGTAGCAAAGATTACTTCTAGCTATGGAAATTTGCATATCTATAATGCTGTACAGCTCTTAATAGTACCCCAGTGGGCAAAGATAGTTATGGTGCTTCTTCAGTCTAATTACATGAAGCTTAAGCCAAAAAGCTATATATGAAAAAGTGTTTGAGTTCTAGCCAATGCAATATTTAATACAGCAAAATTCCAACAAAACAAAGAACGCAGAATTCCCATAACCCTTTTTAAAATAAATTTTATTCTCCTAGAGAAATCACAGGTTTCAGCTTCAGAACATCTGCATTTACCTTCTGACTCTGCACTTACTAATCAGATGATCTTGAGGAAGACATGTCACCTTCCTGACCCTCAGTTTCATCATCTGATAAGGAGAATTGATACTTGAACTAAATAGATCTCAGCCCATCTGCAGACTGATCCTAAGTCTCAGGTGTCCTGGTCAATCTCGGATTGCTGTTTCGCCTCAAACATTATGCTCTTTTACTCTCAGAAATGTCCTGATTTATTTGTTCCATAGAGACATACGATTACTCAATTCATATGTGACCCTATGAAAGCAACCTGAGAGTTTTAAAACGAAACACTTGTACATTGCAATAATGAGAACGAGGGTACCTAAGCAGTCTCCATAATGAAAGATGCTTTTTGTTGTTGACTTCCATACAGTAGCCTGCCTGGGAATGTGAGGTATGAATTAATTAAGGGCTCCAATGTATCAGTGAATACATGAACTTGTGATTTGGAGGGGTGAGGAGGCATTCTTGAAATCAAGTAAATCATTCCAGTTATTCAGCATATCACCAATGGATTTTTCTGCAGAAAAAAAGAAAAACAGGAGGCACATATGTGCTAAGGTGGATGAAACAACAATATGCCAAGTACCATCATTTCAGCCAATATGCTATTTATATCCACATATAGATTTAAATATAATTAAATTGTACAACAACCTCATGCTGTAAGCATTAGGATGCCTATTGGACAACTGAGGGAGCAGGTGTTGGTAACATTCATGGACAGTTATGAAGAGAGCTGAACAATTGATTAAATAACTTTTCCAATCCAGCAATGGAACCAGATTTTGGATCCATTTCTTCCCAAAGCTTTGCCTATTCTCATACCCATTGATCCTTAATATGATCCATCATTTCACAGTGGAAGAAATGTCTGAGAAAATAGAATGGGAGCCAGAGATAAAACTCAAATCCAAGTCTTTGCCCCATGGAGGCGATCTGAGATCTATACAGAGGATAAGGTAAGAGCTCCTGACAATGTTATCAGACAAAACCAAGACCAAAAAGACTGCAGAAGAGTTGGCTTGGGAAAATGAGCAACTGAAGCACAGCAAAACTGGAATCCAGTAAAGATGCAGCCTCCCAACAGGCACCAAGTATATAAAAGATAGCATTTCAGAGCTGTCCATGGCCTCCCCTGGAGCATATGGGGCCCATGTTCAGCAGTGATGAGGATATAGGAATACATATCTGCCCCCACTTAAATAGCAAGTCCAGAACTAGCAAAAGACTTTTGCTCATGACAAGTGAAGACTTCAGGCTGTTTCCTTATAATTCCACTCCCTCTCTCACTCAGCCCCCCGCTGAGCTAAGGGTCTCTGCATTTTTACTAAGGCCTCTCAAGATAGAAAAAGTAATGAGGAATACTGCATTTCAACTTTTGATCGTCTCTGCCTTCTCCTCCCAGGTGCCTCTTATTGTGGATTTTTATAGGAAAAGCAACAGGAAGGCAAAACTCCAGTGACTGTCGCACTACATGACTGGGAATTTGTTCTTTTGTTTCTTTTCCCAGTATCTATCCTGTTTTTAATTTTTTAAGTAAACTCTACACCCGACATGGGGCTCAAACTCATGACCCCAAGCGCAAGAGTCACATGCTCTACCAAGTGGGCCAGCCAAACACCCCTAATATCTTCTGAGAGGCATTTTGTATAGTTCTACCAAGTGGGCCAGCCAAGCACCCCTAATATCTTCTGAGAGGCATTTTGTATAGTTCTGGTTACCAGATAGCATATGTCAGGTGTTCTGGTTGAAAATTCACCTCTGCTTTATTTAATTGAGAAGCTTGTATAAATCATTCTGGAAAGTTAGCCATAATCATGGCCTATTGGTTCTCCACAGATGGGGAAAGGGAATGAAATTTTCTAAACATAAATTTAACATAAACATAAATTTAAGGCATTTTGATAATGCATATACTCCTATAAACTATGATCACAATCCAGATACACAACAATTGTATATTCCAACATTTCCACTGTCCCAGAAAGTCATGACTCTTTCCATTCAAACCCACTAGCCACTCAGCAGGACATCCTTGGCCCAGCTCCAGAGCAATCACTTTCTTGATTTTTATCACTGCAGATAATGTTTACCTATTCTTAAACTTCATGTAAAATGAGCCATATAGTGTAACTTTTTTGTGTTAGCCCTTCTTGTCATTTATCCACCTTGTATGCATTCATATGTTAGGTTTGTCCGTTCTTCTTGATGGACATTTGGGTTGTTTCCAGTTTGTTTGCTTTGGCTTTTGTTTTTGTTTTGTTGTTATGAATAAAGTTGTAATCAATATTCTTATACATATCTCTCTTATAGACTCTCTTATATGTTTTCATTTTTTGGAGTGAATAGGGGAGAAACTGACGTTTACAAAGTTGGTGTATATTAAGCATTATAGGAAATTGCTATATAGTTTTCCAAAGTGTGCCATTTTACACTCCCCCTGGCAGCGGGGTCAGAGTTGCAATTGCTCTGCATTCTGTCCAAAATTTGGAAATTATTATTATTATTGATGTTTCTCTGTCTTTGATGTATCATTTTTCCTCCTATGGCTAATTTTAGGAATTTCTCTCTATCTTGGCTTTTAGCCATTTAACAATGATACATGTTGGCATTGTTTCATTTGTATTGATTTTCTTGGGACTCACTGAGATTCTAGAGAATTTGTACCACTTCTAATACTTACCCTCTGGACCAAGACTGTAAATTGGAGTTAGAAGAGATGGATATAATCAGATAGAAGAGGGAATGGTTTACCTAGTTGTATTCATTGCTGAGCACCTGAGCAAGGCTCCAGACATCCTACTACTGGGGTCTCTATAATGAGTCTCTGATCTAGAGAGCCATGTTATGGTTCTAGGTTCAAAGGCCCTTCCTACCACCACTACTGTCCTTGGGTTTCCATAAGAATCCCCTTTTTGTGAGCTATATTAAATAGTCTTAAACCTTGCAACACAGAGAGTTAACATTTATCTACAACATTTATTATTAGAGGCATGAAGCATAAAGTGAGTTAGCCCATCTCTCTTCCCTTCAGAGCATTCCAATTGTTGTTCTACCCTGGGATCATGGAAATATCCCCACAGTACTTTCTTCCCCTTAGCAATATTCACCTATTCTACCTATTATTTTCTCATATTCCTGAGAGGTAAAAATATCTGTTTTAAAATTTTGTTAGTTAATTCCAAAGAAGCTATTGGTTACTGGTGCTGGTTTAGGACATTTGATCCCCAAGCCAGATGGAGCAGAGACTAGTGCGCTGCCCATATACCCTTGATCCTTACCACTCCAGTCAATTCTATACCACTTCCAACTGTCAGCATATCCATTCATTTACCTGAAGCTCCCTTTGGCTTCCAGAACCCACTCTACCCATGCATGTAGTGGTCTTAAAGTGCCAGAAATGTATGTACCAGTCTTCCTCTGGGAGCAAAACTCAGCAAAATGACTTAAGGGAATTGGTGTATGAACACAGCACCTCCTAAGACAACTCTCAGACATGCATTCTGTTCTGACTCCCAGAATTTTCCAGAGGGATTAAGCTCCAGCTGCCCTAGTGGTCATTTATTTAGTAATACACTCCTTGATGGCACATTGGAATTCTTTCTGCCTTACTTCCCAGGGATCAACCCCAAATAACAATTTGCACTTGAGTCCTTGTCTCACACTGTACTTCTAAGGGAAACCAGATCACATGGTCACATGTTAAGAAAAGGCTTCGATGCCTCAATCCCAAAGAAAGTCTTGCAAATGTTTATGTTCTTTCCTGGCCATCAGAATACATGTGCATGTTTATGCCTTGGAACAAGAAGAATTCATTCCTAGCCATCAGTTTAGGTCTAAGTAACAATAACCTTGGATTCCTTGGAGATGACTCACTACTGTCTCTTGATTTGCAGCTAACTGTGTAATGGCTCCTTATGCTCTTCACCATCTGAGTATGAAATTTTCACGTGTGCAAGAAACGCTCTTTGTGCCTTAGTCCTACTACCATGCCTGCCTGCAGAGCACACCTGCAGAGGTAAAATGCTTCATTCCTATATTACCCATGGATGTGGATCCTCCACCATGCTGCTCATGGCATGCCATCCAATTTAACTGCCTTAAATATGGAAACAGAAGTGAACTACTGGGATGGTTCTTCCTACCTGCCAGGCTAAATGTCCTAATTCTTTCCTTTTGCAACACCATACTAGAAATCCTCTACTCAGAGTTAGCTGAGCCAGATGAGCCTAGATCAGACCATATGCTGGTTAGTCTTAAAAGGTGTTTGATGAATCTTTTGTGTTACTCTCTTGTACTTACCTCCCAGAGGAAAAATGTTTTTCTTCTTTCTCCTTTAAAGAAGCAAATATGGCCTCCCCTATGAAACATACCCTGTAAGCCCTGCTTCCTCCAAGAATCTTCTTTTTCTCCTTCCTTCTCCCACCACAGCCATCTCTTTTGTGAATTAGGTCAATTGATTTAAGTTCTTGATCCTTCTGTATTGATTTTACTGTACAAAAATCAAAGAATTATGGATACTTAGAATAAGAGGAGGCTACAGAAGTCACCACCTCTGTTTCAGGAATGAGATAGACAAGACTTCTGAGCAATTTGTCTGAAGTCAAACAGGAAGTTAGAAACAGGACAGGGAATAAACTCTAGGTTTCAACATCTGTCCAGTATTCTTGATGCACAGCAAACAGAATATTGGTATGAAAGTAGTTTGTAGTCTATGAAATACAATAAAAATATGATTAAAGAAATTGGAGACAAATTTCACATTCACATAATAAATATTTTGATGGTTTTTCATGTGCTAGGTACTGTTCTAGATGCAATGAAATGAAATAGAAAAAATATCTCTACTTTTGTGGAACTTACAATTTAATAGGTGAGACAGATAATTAATAAGCCCATAAATAAATAAATTACATAGCATGTTAGATATTTTAAGCACCAGAGTGAAAAATTATTCACAAAAAGGGAGTAGAGAAACCAAGAAGAGGTAATATTAATTATATTTTAAGATGGTTGTTGGGGAAAATCCTTGTTCATACAGTAATACCCGAGCAAAGGTTGATTTGTTTCAGTCTGCTTCCCCTGCATGGAAGGTTTTCCCCTTACTCCTCTCCTGACCAACTTGTACTCATTCTTGAAGACCCTCTCTCCAAGAGAACTTTTGTGACCTATCATCATTCCAAGTAAGATCTGCCAGGCCTATATATGTTTTGATCAATTATATATATCATGCTTTGAAATAGCACATTTATTTGATTGTTAGTGTCTTTTTCTCCACCACTAATCTATCATGAGTTCCAGGGACAGTAGAGTCTGTCTTTTTAGCATTATATCACCAGAACCCCACGATAGTGATGGGATAATAATAGGCACACATACATATTAGCTGCAGCTGATGTAAAGGTAGAGTAAAATTTCCATCCTCTCTATTCTGGATGGGACAATATGACTTACTTAATCAAAGTACCACAGCCGAAGTGATATTTAGGGATTTCTGAGGCTATGACTTAAGAAGATTTGCAACATCTTCCTGCATCTCTTAAAACACTCACTCTGGAATCTGGCTGCCATGTTGGAAGTCTGACTATGATGAGACTTCCATGCTGTGAGGAAGCCTGAGGTAGGCACATGGAGAAGGCATGTGACAGGAGAGAAACTGACCAGCTGTCAGGTGTTTCAGACCAAATGTCAACCTCCAGCCCCACTTGCCAAATGTTTGTGATCCCATAAGAGAATTCAAGCAAAATAACTCAGCTGATCTCAGTGGTCTACAGAAACATGGGGTATCATAATAAATTGTTGTTTTAAACCACTGAATTTTGGAACATTTTGTTACACAGCAGTGGATAAATGGAGCACCTAGAAAAATAGCATATTGAGACACTTAGAAAGTCATTTGAAAATACAACAGCCATTAAAAAATAGAAAAGTAAGTATGAATGGACCCATTTTATAGATAACAAAATATGAAGGCTATAGATGTTAATTGACAGCTAGCAAGTGGCATACTCAGAATTCAGCTCTAGAATAAAAAGGGAGTCAATAGATAGAAAAGAGGATGAGATGAAAACCAAAAACTTCATGCCTTCAGAATATGGTTCATCTTTTCTCAAATTCTTAACTGACTTTAGCTGAAGTCAAAAATATATAATCCACGTTGTCTTTGATGAACTGAGTGGGCCCACCCATCATGAGAGGGCCTTACACATTAGCTATAATTGAAAAAAAATCAAAATCTTTCTTTCCTGGAATAGCAATAGCCTCTGCCCTCCCATTTTCCAGAGCACATGCTCACCTGGGAAATATGTCCTCATACTCTTGGGTTCTTCTAGCTGCTCCTGGACTTGATCCAATCATTTAGTGACTACCAAGAAGCCCAACAGAGCAAAAGTTCAAAGTTACTTCCTGTTAATTAGCCCAGGCAGTTTTGAGGTTCCCAGCTGTGCAATTCATTTTCATGTGTGGTGTCCCCAATTAAACTAACTCTATCTGAAATTTCTGAAACCATAACTTGGTAATCAGTGGAGAGATTCACCAAGTTAATATAAGGTCAAGGTAGATTTTCTTTAGGGGTTCCTCCAACACAACACTTCAAAATCATTTATCAGAGTAAAAACTGAATTTCATATACATATGAAAATAAATGTTTAGTTGTTAAAAGGGATGTATCAATGTCAAAAACCTGGCCTTTCCCTTAATGCTATCAACTAAAGGAAAGACCACTAGGTTCTTTCCTTGACTTATCCAATTCTGTTCTTGTGTTTTGAAATACACGGTCCACTGATGACAAGCTATCCTTTCCATTCCTTTTGGCCAAAAGACCCACATGTTGGATGACTGACCAAGGATTTAACTATAAGCACCTACCATTGTAAATGCTATTTCTTAAGAAAAACGATCTTTTTTCCTGCATATACTATATAAAAACATATTGATCGCAGTGCCTTCCAGGTCAACAACTCCTTTGAAAGGAAATTGCCCATCCACAGGACCCACAGAAGTGGGCAATGCCAAGAGATATGGCTAACTGACCAGCCAGCCAACCAATGGCCCAGACGGTGCCCTGTCGCCCTACATTTAAGTGAAAATTCAGGCTGAGCCAATCAAATCTTTCCACTCACTGCAGTTCAAACAGAAAATCTGAGCAAAAGTAGCATCAGCAACAGAAGCAGCTGCTCACAGCCATAGCAGAGTGAGAGAACACACAGAGTCTCTAGTGAGCCAGAGTGATGAGTAGTCTATGAAATCAGAAATGAATCAAGGATGCAAACAGCCAGCTGGCAGTAAAAGGAAATTGGAGCAGATGTGAAATGGGGGGTCAGCCTGAGAAGGTGAAAGAAACGATGAAGTTCCTTTGCACAGCCTTGGCTCCTGAAGGTTCTTTGGCCTTTAAATTCTGAATAGGTCCTGGTTTGCATTCCTCTTCACAACCTCTTTTTTATGTAAGCTGGAGTGAGCTCAGGTCCTTCATCAGTATGTTGGCAATGTGCTTTGGAGTGGAAGTCGCCCTGCACCCTGCCTCAAGTATTGGTAGGGAAGCTGCTGCATGGTCTTGAGTGATCTGAGGGCTGGATGAGGAACCATATCCCTCCGAGGGAGGTTGGCTTAAATTCTCCCCAGTAAGCTGGTGTTGCTGGAGAGATGGGCCCCTGGCCCATCCAATGTTCCCACTAGGAACAGATAAAATCTTTGTGAGCAAAATTAAGCTTAGACTATTGGCCCACAAAACACTGAGCCATCTTCCTGGCTTTTCTGAAACCCACTTCACATTTCAGAAAACACTGACATAGGGGCTCAGAGTGAGCTCTGCAACCAGCCTATCTGCATTTAACCCTACTGAACTCTTTGCTTGTACCTGAACTCAAGCAAGTTGTTTAAGATCTTGCACCTCAGTCTCCTCATCTCTGAAATGGGATAATGAAAGTCCTTTCCACTTAGGTGGTTGGGAGGATTAAATGAGTTAACATCTGCAAACAGTTTATGATTAAGCTGCGGTGAGGACAGGAAGGAGCTTATCCCTGCTCCTGATGTTGGCTTTGCAGTGAATTCATATTTGTGATTAAAACATGGCCTCCTTCACATTGTCTCCCTCTCCCCACTATTTTCAGAGGAAGAGGATGGGCCTTCCTTGGTGGGAGTTTGGAAGAAGAAATTGATATGTGTGGTATCATGGGCACTTCAAAAAGATACATCCAAATCCTAATCCCAGAAACCTATGGATGTAATCTTATTTAGCAAAAGGGCTTTTACCGGTGTAATCAAGTCAAGACTCTTGAGATGAGATCATCCTGGGTTGTGTGTCCCCAAAACCAAGAATAGGTGTCATTTAAGAGAAAAACACAGAGATATTTGATGAAGACCTAGAGTAGTGGTGGTGGGAAGCCCCATGTGAAGACAGAAGCAGAGATTGGAGTGATGTGACCACAAGTCAAAGAATATTAGCAGCCACCTGAGGCTGGAAGGACCCTCCCCTAGAGACATCCATTATACCTTAATTTTGGATTTATGACCTACAAAATTGTGAGAATAGACTTCTGTTGTTTTAAGCCCCTCAGATTGTTTCAGCAGCCATGGGAGAACTGGTATGTGTGGCCCAGTCCCTTTGGCTGGGTGGGGGAGTCCATCGAGACCAACTGAATGCTCCTCCATGTCAGGTGCTCACACAGGCAGTGCCCCGCAGGCAGGGCTGGAGCATCCGGCCCTGCCTGCTCCATGGTGGACCAATCTATCTAACAAAGAGAAAGAATATCAGGAAGCCTGCCTGCCCACAGATATGTGTCATTTTCTTCCATTTCAGTTTAATCAGCATTAAAATAAATCCTTTCATCTCTGGGTCTTTCTCCTTCTTGTCCCATTCACAGTAATAGGAACTCAGGAGGGTAGCTACAATCCAGCAGCTACAATGAACTTTGTTAGTTTTATCTTTGAATTAATCTCTATCTGCTCAAAGGGTAAGAGTGAAATTCTTTTATACAAGAACAGCTTTCATACCTACTTTCATTTTGAGCCACTTTGCATTTTTTCACCTTGTTTGTGGTTGATTTCTGAAGGTTTCTGCCCTGTACCAGGGTCCTATGATCTCAGTGCTGAGCATTGGAGGCTCGCTCACCTGTGGCTTGTTTTTTTTAATTCATTCTTTCTTAACCTCTCTGTGCTAACCTGATACTATGTTAGATTTGTTCACAACTTTTTGGACTTGATCCATCTAGTATCATCTCTTTCTTGGGCCCCTGCATCATGCCATTTACATACCAGGTTCCTCTTCCCCATCTGTGGCTGAGGGCCTCACAATCATGCAATAATAACCCTGTAATGGCCAGCAATGTTGCAATCCTGCTGTGGATGCTCATCTCATGGAACCACAAACACATGAAAACATGGCATGATGTTTTCACTGGAATTTTATACACAGTCATTTTTATGCTCTGTTTCTCTAATTCAATCCAATTGTTTTTCCATATACAAAATTTGGTCTTTCCTAAGTGACCCATGCCTGAAACTCCACACTCTTAAAAAAGCTATTATGCTTGTTAACCAAGTTATGTGATGCTTTGTGTTACTTCATTATGACCCCATACTTCTAGTTATTATTTGTTTAACTGAATTATAAAAACTTGGTATGGTATGGTCCCCAAACCTTGGTAGTGGTTTGGGAGTAGTGTCACCTGAATCTCTAAGCTTTAGTGGGTCCCTTAAATAATACACACATACACCCACACACATACACACACACACACCATATTCAAGGAAGCAGGGATACCTCTTTTACTTGCAATCAGATACTTCATGCTAATGTAGTACAAGCCTTAACGATAAACATCCTCTCTTGTGATTCACACTACTCAGGCCCCAGGGAATGCTTCCCATATTTCGTGCTCTATGTCCTTGAAGAAGAGATGACTGCATCCTAATGACTTGAAGGTTTGTAGGTTATACCATCTGCTGACTTTGAACATGGATGCTGCTTTAGAATCCAAGGAGAATTTGAGCGGAGGAAGTAGTAAGAAAAGACAGATTAATTAGTTTACCACATCCTCTCTTTCAGATGGCATGAATGCATTAAATTATTGCATAATAAGAGAAGTGTTGTAGTAATGACAAGAGTCCATATTCTAGTTTGTGGTACTAGTATGCAAGAAATAAGCAGAAAATGTGATATATTTAAATAGTGTATTTAAATAGTGTATTTTCTTATTTATAACTTTTAAACATTTAAACTTAATATAAGATATGTGAACTTGCATTTATTCTCCCTCTCTGGGCCCTGCAAATGTGAAGGGAGGGATTTCCTGGAAGGAGGTAACCATGGCTACTGCCCCTACACCTGCCCTCTATTTAGCTCAGGACTCCTCCACATTTGGGAAATATCAATGCATATTTGTCAGACACATTGAAGCTAAATATTAGGGGTTGAATCTTCTTGAGGGTATGAGAAAGCAACCTATTTTGAGATCCATATCTAAGGAACCTGAATAAGTTTATTAGGGGAGCCCCAGGCAGAAACCAAAGTAACTCAGCTCCAGGGTAGGATTTGAAGAGCACCTCTGCAGGCAGAAACAGGAAAGTGGAACAGGAAAAGTACTTTTGAGAACTAAACAAAGTTTTGAAGATAGGACTTATCCTAAAAAGTACCATTTTCTTCTCCCATAAATGAGGAGGCAAAGTATTTCCTCTCACAGAAGAAGGAAAGAGATCAAGGAAGTAATCACAGAAGAAAGACAGTGCAGGGGAAATGAGGCCCCTTCTGCAAGTTCTACATGTATGGATTTTCACAAGCCACATACAAATACCACCACACAAAGGCTATGAGGCCTGAATTTTGGGCACCTGCAACATGTAGAGAATCCTACAATCATCAGGTCTGTGAAGATATGAGGAATGAGGTAGCCAGTATTCCCAAGATGACTGTGTGGTCGGGATGACACAGAAGCAGAGCTTTGAGGCCTGAGAAAGGAGAAGTGGGTGGTTGCATACATTAGCTACATCATAATTGCAGCAGAAATTACAAACTTGTTGAATTCATCATCTAGGTATGATTTTTCTCAACTTTTTTCACCTTTATGAAATGAAATCCTATACTAAGAATTTCCTCAGGCATAGCTGAGAAAAGGGTCATACTATTGAGAATGTAGCAAAAATTCTGGTGCCTAGAGAGAATCATCCAGAAAAACATACTTCTTGCTGAATGACAGAGGAAAAGAAGGTGAAATGAGAATAAAGCAAACACATAATCAAGGCAAACGCTGTGCCTTCAGAACCTTTAATATTCTCTATTATGCAATCACAATCACACTAGGTGAAATCTGTTAAGAACCCTGAGATACAAATGGGTAATCTAGGATGCATAGAATGTAATTAATATGCCTGAGACCGTGGAGCTAGTGAATGGCCCTGCCAGGATTCAAATTCAAGACATGCCCCCTTAAAGCCCTGATTCATGGCACTTAGCACTCTGCTTTTGGCCCCAGTACTAATACATATAACTGACTTAACACTGCAGGCAGATGACATTTGTCACTAGTGCATGCATTTCCTATTGCTGCTATCCAGATTACCATGCTCTAGGTGGATGACACCAACACACACTTGTTCTGTTCAAGTCCAAAATGGGACCGCAGGGCTGTACTCGTTTTGGAGCTGTAAAGGAAAAATCTGTTTCATTGACTAATCCAGCTTCTAGAAGCCACTTTCACCTCTTTGCTTGTCTTCTTCCATTTTCAAATCCTATCATTTTGCTGCTATTATATCTCTTTTTTCCTGACTTTGGCCCTCCTGACCCCCTTCTAAGGACCTTGTGACAACGTTGAGTCAACCTGGATAATCTTTCCATCTCAAAATCCTTAACATGATTACATTTACAAAGTCCCTTTCACTGTATAAGGTAATCACAAATCCTAGGGATTAGAACATGGACATGTTGGTGGGGGGCATTATTCAACCTACTAATAGTCCCTTGTAGATTGATCGTGTCAAGGCATGTTGTAGATATTTGCCTTTACAGAGTGCTGGTAGAGTTCAGAGCCTCCCACAGACAGTAAGAGTCAGAGTCTCTCCCTGGCCTACTGCCTGCCTGCATTAGACAGAACCTGGAGTTTTATGACTGCAGAACAAAATGCTCAGAGAGATAACAGGGGAGTCAATGTAAGTGACAACAGGATAAATGGTCTTTGACTAATAGACTCCTACTTTAGATAGAGGCCCTGCCCCAAAGGCCCTGCCTTGGTAGAATCTATACAGCGAAGTGTCCACAGGTTTCCTGGGATGGGGTTAGTCTGGAGAAAGTACTTGTTCAAGGAGAAGGAACCTTCACCCCGGAAGAAGAGGTGAAATAATTTGCTTCAAAATTATGCACATAATCACATGATCCATAAAAATGAAATAGTCAAGGAAGTTAAACTGAACAAGTTCTCATGCACCATACCTCAACTCTGGAAGCTTCCCCATCATGGGCTTTGGTTTCCTCATCTGCAAAATGGCAATGATAATGCCATGGTAATGTAATGTTGGGAGGATATAATGGATTACAGTTTACACTGTAGATGGCTCACCCCAACACTTGACCTGTAACCCAAAATAACAGCTTTTCTTCACTGTGGTTCAATGTCATACCCAGTTTGCTTCTCAGACTGGTTGTGTAACCTCTGGCTCTGTTTCTACAATCTTTGCTTTTCCTCACTGATGGATGGAATAATAAATATTTACCTAAGAGGTTACTAAAATAAAAAAATTTTATCGGAGGTCACAGTTCACATGCTATGCACCATATTGCTGGCTTGTGACTCATGGTTTATGTGACATTTTCAGAGTTCTGAGGAAAACACATAAGAGGTATATTCAACAAGCTTGATGCATTTGAGAGCTAAGAACCGAATGTATTCTAGCAAATGCATTCATAGTGAGTAGCTATGATAATCATGTGCATCTCTGTTCTGTTCTCTGCTTGTGCCCAGAAGGTCTCCTCATTCTGTAATGTCTTCTTTCTCTTCTTCACAATATACTTCAAATCCCTCCTCCTCATGGGATATATCCCTGACCTTTCTACTGCTCTTTCATTTTCTGTCCCTGTATCCTCAATGCTGGGATTTTAGCTCTCAGTTCATAAGCAGATTGTGTTTTGCCTGTGAAAAAGTCATCTACTGTGTTATACACATGCAAACATGACTGTGTTCTCCTCAGAGTTCCCCCAAACAGAATCACTTACTTCTCTCTGTGGACTTAACATGGCCTTTCTAAAAGTGAACACTGGACTTCCAATAGAGGGTAGCACAGCAATCATCTTAGTTTGGGTTCACTATCAGAGAATTCTAGAACATGCAGAACATGATCCTCAGAGTTAGCCCACCTGAAGGACTACTGAGCTGGGGTATTTCTACACAAACTTTTGTAATCTTTGTTTGAAGATTGCTGGGGGAGTAGGCATGGATTCCCCACTATTTCTAGTTGGTCACATCATGGGCAGAATGAACTTAAGCCTGTGAGAAGAGAAATCAGGTGTGGGTGTTAGAAATCCATCAGGGTGAGGGGATGTGGGACGGGCACTGATAGCCTCCACTATAGGAGCCAAAAACATAACATTGGAGTCAATTAAAACTGGAATTTCAGGCAAATTTTCTATTTAGTTCTCTGCCTATTTTTTATTCAGGTTGGTTTTATCATTATTGAGTCATATGAGCTCTTTATATATTTTGGATATTAACCTCTTATCAGATTTATGGTTTACAAATATTTTGTCTCATTCTACAAGTTGACTTTTCATTTTGTTGATTGTTCCTTTTGCTGCACAGAAACTGAAGTTTGATATAGTCTCATTAATTTTTGCTTTTGTGATTTGTGTTATTGGTGTCATACAAAAAAAAATAATTTCCAAAACCAATGTCAAGGAGCTTTTCCCATATGTTCTCTTCCAGGAATTTTACAGTTTCAGTTGTTATGTTGAAGTCTTTAATTCATTCAAGTTAATTTTTGTATAAGATAGGGTTCCAGCACATTTTTCTATATGTGGATATCCAATATTGGATTGCCACTACCAGTATTGCCAATACCAGTTATTGAAGAAACCATCCTTTCCCCACTGCACATTCTTGGCTCCCTTGTCAGATACTAGTTTATTGTATATGTGTGAGTTTATTTCTGGGTCGTCCACTGCATTCCACTGATTTATGTCTTTATTTTTATGCCAGTACCACTCTGTTTCAAATACTTTTTGAAGTATAGTTTGCAATCAGAAAGTGTGACACTTCCAGCTTTGTTCTTCTTTCTCAGAATTGCTTTGGTTAATTAGGGTGTTTTGTGATTCCATACAAATTTTAAGATTTTTTAATTTCTGTGAAAAATAGCATTGGGATTTTGTTGAGGATTGCACTGGATGGCTTTGTGTAGTATGAACATTTTAACAATATTAATTCTTCCAATCCATGAACATGGAATATCTTTCCATGTGTTTGTGTCTTTTACAATTCCTTTCATCAATATTTTATGGTTTTCAGTGTACAGAAATGTCATCTCCTTGATTAAGTATATTTGTAAATATTTTATTGGTTTTGGTGTTCTTGTGAATGAGATTATTTTACAAATGGCCAATAGGTAGGGGCACTTGGCTGACTCAGTCAGTAAATCATGCAACTCTTCATCTCAGAGTCATGAGTTCAGACACCATGTTGGGGGTAGAGAGCTACTTTAAAAAATGGCCAATGGGTACATTAAAAGGTGCTGTACAGCACTAATCATCAGGAAAATGCAAATCAAAGCCACAATGAGATATCACTTCACATCTATTAGAATGACTACCATCAAAAGATAAAAAGTGTTGGGGAGGATACAGAGAAAAGATAACTCTTTGCACTGCTGGCAGTGGTGTAAAATAATGCAGCCACTCTGGAAAACAGTATAGAGGTTCCTCTAGATATTAAAAATAGCATTACCATATGATGCTGCAAACCCACTTCTAGGTATATACTTAAAGAAAATGAAAACAGAATACTAAGAGATATCTGCATTTCTATGTTTATATGTTTACTACAGCATTATTAATAACAATAGCCAAGAAATGAAAACAACTTGTCTGTCAATGAATGAATGGCTAAAGAAGATGGGAGACAGATAGATAGATCACATGGATATATCTTGAGGGCATTATGCTAAATGAAAGAAGCCAAGCAAAGAAAGACAAATAGTGTATGATATCATTTATATGTGAAATCTAAAAAAGCTAAACTCATAAAAAGGGACAGTAGCTGGTGGTTACAAGGGAACTGGGGAGTGGGGGAAATGGGGAGATGCTGGTCAAAGGATGCATGCTTCCAGTTAGAAGATGAATACATTCTGAGGATCTAATACACAGTACTGAATAATTAATAACGCTATATTACATACTCGAAAGTAGCAGAGAATAGATCTTAAATGTTCTTACCACAAAAAAAAGAAATGATAATTATGTGACATGACGGAGTTATTAGCTACCTCTATGGCAGTAATTACATTGTAATATATGTATATAAAATCCAAATCAATGCACTGTACACCTTAAGCTCAATGTTATATGTCAATTAAATTACAACAAAATTGGAAAAAACTGGATTCAAAACCCTGTTTCTACTAAGTACTATATAGTCTTAAATTACTCTAGTTCTTTTCTCTAAACCTAATTCCCATTTAAAAAATAGATATTATAATAATACCTACTTTGGCATTATAATAAGAATTAAATAAAATAATAGAATTAGTATGCTGCCTAGTACATTTAAATGATAGCAGTTATTATTATTGTCATGCCAGTATTAGCATAACACAATAGTCTGCACACAAAAGTGCCTAATAAATATTTATTGAATCTAAATTTATTTATATCAAAAGTCTATAAAAAAAAACTCCAAAAGACATTAACTTGAATTTTCCTTATTTATATTTTTCCACCACACTAGCCAGAATGACAGAAAATTACAGATGTTATTGAAAATAGTTCTTCAAACGTCAGGAACACATTTTAATATATGTTAACAGAATGACTTTGCTTTCCAGCACTCTACAAAAAATAAACTAATTAGAAGGAAGGAAAGAACATAAAAAGAAAAATATTCTTCAAACAGGACATGAAAAGAGAGCTATTCTTCAAATATTTATAGGGTTTTGGCCCCAGAGTCTCCCATGTTTTCATTCTAATTCAATAGCCTCGGGAAGATGGGGGAAGGTGAATGTATAATGTGGGGATGGGGAGAACCTCCAGAGAATCACAAGGTTGAGAGACTTTGCATCAGGCTAGGAAGGTCTGAAAGGTGTTCTCTGCCTCCTTTCTCTGGTATTAGACAGTGGGTGGGAACAGACTGGAGGAAAGAGGATTTTGAATATGGAAGATTTAGAAGGAACAAAGATTCTGAGAAATGAAGAAGAGACTTTGGTTGTTGCAATAGTTCTGGTTTTCAGGTTGCAAGCTACAGAACTCTTATGTCGGGGGGTCGGGGGGTGGTACTAGCAGGAATCAGGGGACAAATTTTAGGTCCAAGATTTGGGAAGGGTTTTTTAGACCTCAGTACAGTGCTGGATGGTCTTTTCTCCCAGGAGGCTGGTGTCATTAATATGACTCAGCTCCACTAGCTCCAGGTCCTCATGTGACATTCTCAGGAGACAGAGCAACTCAGCCAGGGACAGCTGGCTCTGCTCTGGTGGGTCAGCAGTGCTGACAAGGAGAGCCCCATGACACAGAAGCAGCCAGCCCCTGACACTTAGTGCTGGTCTATGCTCTGTCTCTCATGCTTGGTTCTTCTCCTTGGATGCTCCTGGAGAGTTAGAGTAGAGTGGGGTAAGGGTTTCTTTCATTGCAGAAGTGTCTTTGACTCAAGAATTTTAAAATACAGGATAGGGCCCAGGAAACAGGTGCTGGTGACTTTAAGGCAGCCAAATGAAGGGCTGAAATGCTGAATGTGTTTTCCAAATTGTTCAAACTAATTCACTTAAGATAGTGAGCTTGAGATTCAGGATAGAAGAGAAGAAAGAAGGTGAAATAAATCAAAGAATGAAAATACATTTGAAACACAGGAGGAAACTTTCACCAGTGTTGTGTCATTTAATCCTAATCATACCCTGATGAGGAGTCAAAACTCCCATCCCATAAAAAAGGACAGCGATGTAACTGGACATGATCTTTATACTAGCTCTCATCTCACACCACAGGCCCTGCCCATGTGCTCTGCTTTCTGGTGGAAGTGGCCTCAGTGAGGGCTCATACCCCTCCCACATTTATTTATTAATAATTTTAATTGAATTATAACTGACATACAATAAAGTACACAGATTTTAATTGTTAAGTTCAGTAAGTTGGTTCCCAGATCATCATTACCTCTCACCACACCACAGATTGATTCTATTGCCCTGGATATGTGCTTTCTGCTCCTTCCCAGCCATTTGTTCAGCAAACACAGTTTCGATTTCTATGGCTTCATGTGGACAGATACATTACTACTTACTCTAGGGCTGACTTATTTTACTCGATGTAATTTTTTTTTTTTAATCTATCAACCTATGTTACTATACAGATCAACTATCCCTTTTTATGGTTGAGTAGTATTCCATTGTAAGAATATACCATCTTTTTTCTTTTTTTTCTCCTCCTCTTTCTCCCCCTCCTCCTCCTCCTGCTTCTTCTTCTTCTTCTTCTTCTTCTTCTTCTTCTTCTTCTTCTTTCTTCTTCTTCTTCTTCTTCTTCTTCTTCTTCTTCTTCTTCCATCTAATAATGGACATTTGAGTTTTTCCAGTTTGGAGCTGTTAAGAATAAAGTTGCTATGAACATTTATATATGAATCTTTCTATGCACGTATGTAGCCATTACTCTTGGGTGAATATCTAGGAGTGAATTTACTGGATCACAGGGTACATATGTATTTAACATTAGAAAACATTGCCAAACCATTTTTCTAAAAGTGCTTATATTTTACGTTCCCGTTAACAATGCAAGAAAATTCATACAGCAGTTTGGCAGTGTGGCAGGATACAAAATAAATGCCCAGAAATCAGTGGCATTTCTACACACTCACAATGAGACTGAAGAAAGAGGAATTAAGGAGTCAATCCCATTTACAACTGTACCCAAAAGAATGAAACTGGAGCATTATCTTACACCATACACAAAGATAAACTCAAAATGGATGAAAGATCTAAATGTGAGACAAGATTCCATCAAAATACTAGAGGAGAACACAGGCAACACCCTTTTTGAACTCGGCCACAGTAACTTCCTGCAAGATACATCCATGAAGGCAAGAGAAACAAAAGCAAAAATGAACTATTGGGACTTCATCAAGATAAAAAGCTTCTTCACAGCAAAAGAAACAGTCAACAAAACTAAAAGACAACCTACAGAATGGGAGAAGATATTTGCCAATGATGTATCAGATAAAGGGCTGTATCCAAGATCTATAAAAAACTTATTAAACTCAACAGCAAAGAAACAAACAATCCAATCATGAAATGGGCAAAAGACATGAACAGAAATCTCACAGAGGAAGACATAGACATGGCCAACATGCACATGAGAAAATGCTCCGCATCACTGGCCATCAGGGAAATACAAATCAAAACCACAATGAAATACCACCTCACACCAGTGAGAATGGGGAAAATTAACAAGGC
Source organism: Canis aureus (assembly GCF_053574225.1). Classification (NCBI taxonomy): domain Eukaryota; kingdom Metazoa; phylum Chordata; class Mammalia; order Carnivora; family Canidae; genus Canis; species Canis aureus. The sequence continues at coordinate 69,670,017 of NC_135612.1, forward strand.
AGGAAACCACAAATGTTGGAGAGGATGTGCAGAAAAGGGAACCCTCTTGCACTGTTGGTGGGAATGTGAACTGGTGCAGCCACTCTGGAAAACTGTGTGGAGGTTCCTCAAAGAGTGAAAAATAGATCTGCCCTACGACCCAGCAATTGCACTGTTGGGGATTTACCCCAAAGATACTGATGCAGTGAAACGCCGGGATACCTGCACCCCGATGTTTATAGCAGCAATGTCCACAATAGCCAAACTGTGGAAGGAGCCTTGGTGTCCATCAAACGATGAATGGATAAAGAAGCTGTGGTCTATGTATGCAATGGAATATTACTCAGACATTAGAAACCACAAATACCCACCATTTGCTTCAACGTGGATGGAACTGGAGGGTATTATGCTGAGTGAAATAAGTCAATTGGAGAAGGACAAATATCATATGGTCTCATTCATTTGGGGAATATAAAAAATAGTGAAAGGGAATAAAGGGGAAAGGAGAAAAAATGAGTGTGAAATATCAGAGACGGAGACAGAACATGAGAGACTCCTAATTCTGGGAAACGAACAAGGAGTGGTAGAAAGGGAGGTGGCGGGGGGTGCGGGTGACTGGGTGACGGGCCCTGAGGAGGGCACTTGATGGGATGAGCACTGGGTGTTACTCTCTATGTTGGCAAATTGAACTCCAGTAAGGAAAAAAAAAAAAATGCAAGAAAATTCAAGTGACTTCACAATCTCACCAATATTAGTATTGTCTATTTTTAAAATTTTAGCCATTTAGGGGAATGTATAAATGGTATTTCACAGTGGAGACAAATGTGGGGAATAGGTTAGCAATGATTGCCTATATAATAAAATAAAATATTGCACAAAGAGAATAAAAATATCAATATCTTACTAAATGGCTCAGCCATCAATATACTTACATGGTAAGTTTAAATTCTAAAGAATGTTGTAAGCAAAATTATGATGTATTTGTAACAGGTAGGAGGAAAACTGGAACATGAGTTGGTGGTAAATACAAAGGAAGGAAATGTGAAAGAAAGAAAAATTCTCATTTTCCAGGCCTCATTACTTAAATCTTAAAACTGTAGAGGAAATAAATGAACATTTAATTTGTTCTATAAACATGGAGATAAATGGCACTAGAAATGGTTGTCCATGGTGAGAAGAAATTAATTTGGAGAGTGGTCAGGAATAGTCTTTTCCAGAACAACACTGTGGAATGACTTTACTTTTTGTACTAAATGCATGCATAACTGATAAAAGTTTTTAGAAAATAAAACTTAAAAATAGTGAATTTAAGAATCTGAGTTTAAAGAGAGACAACTTCATGAACTAGCAGTGTCTCTAGGTCCTGTAGATCTCAGTTCCCTTTTCTGTAAAATGAGGATAATTAAACCTATTTTACAGTTTTATAAAGATGAACTATGAACATCTCACTACTACTAAGATGAAGGCCGTAGGGTCTTTAATTCAGCAGTTGTCTGGATTGAAATCATTCAAGGCAGTCCCATCCATAATCTGTAAATCCTAATATCTGGCTTTGAGACACAAAGATTTGTATTTGGTAAAATATTTGGTGAAGCTTTAGTTAATCCTGATGCCCAATGTAGCTTGCTGAGCACGGGCTGGGACACCAGACCCACTTGATTTCAATCCCTGTCTTGCATAGACTAGTAACCTGGAAATTTCCTCAAACTGCTTTAGCCTCTGTTTTCAAACTGTTTGGATAGAGTATGATGATTTCTCCTGCATACAAAACCTTCGGCACTGGGCCGGCCATTGGCAGGCATTCAATAAATGTGAATTCCCTCACCCTCCATGAATCAGCTTTGTCTCTGATATAAAATTATCTTGGCACATTACAGAATCAGACAGTTATAATAAAAAAACTCCAGACATTGAATTGAATCCAGCTTCAATTGTACAAACTACCAACAGCTGGTTATTGAGTGACTGCTATGTGCCCAGCATTCTGTTAGATGCTGTGAGGACAATTAGCATTTTAGGAACAGAAGTTTATGTTGTAAGAGGTCATCTTGACAGACGGCATCAATGCAAAGACATTTCAGAGGCAGAGAATTGTTAAAGATGGAAGACACCTTAAAAGATTTCTGGTTAAACACCTCCATTACATAGAGAAAGGGACAGGGGATCTGTAAAAAAAAATTATTGTCATTTGAAATATTTCTTCTAAGCAAATAGGTCATGGGAATTTAATATATGAGAGCAAGCCTTCTTTGTTGGACATAAGATTCAGATATCCAGAGTAAACATCCACTTGGAGTCTTCATGGGAACTGTCAAAAACTGGCTATCCAAATATCTCCATCATAACCTGTCAATAAGACAAAGGTGAATTTATTCTTTACTGAGATAAAGGAAACACCATCTTTGCAAAGCTCCTGTACGTGCATATAAATACTTCCAAAGATAGTCATTGCGGTTATTAGTATAAAAATTCTATCAGTGTATATCACATATGCAAAAGATGAAGAAAAGAAGAGAGGGAAGGCAAAAGGAAAAGGGATGAGAAAAGGAGGAAAAAGAACTCATGTTTAGTGAAGTTTTACCACTTACCAAGTACCGCAATAAGATGGCAGCACATCTTGACTTACTTGTCAGATCCCATTGTTATTGATGTTATCTGGTTTGCAGATGAGGAAAGTGAAGCCCAGAGACCAAGAAGTCATGTATCCAATGTGTTGTAAAAGGGGCTGGATTTACACATATTCTAACAACTCTCCATGATCGGGGGTTGTTTTCCCCCACATTAATCCTGAGGAAATAAGGGCAGAAACTGACACAGATAGCTCAAGCTCACAGAGATATTCTGATGTATCCCAGGCACAACTCTAGATCTATCTACTCCTATTATTCTCACAATTTTTGTGGCTCAAAGGCTTAATACTAGGAAGATGTCCACTTATTGAACTTCATTTTCAATTTTGCAATATTTTGATGTTTTTTGTTGCATGAAGTAAGAGTAAAATTCATTTTGAGAAAAATACCTTCAGTGATCTCAAAAGCAATGATAATATTTTATTTTAACAGTTTGTGTTCCTAAGAAACAAAATACAGTTACATTAAGGAAGTCCACCCAGAGGCAGACATTTGTGCTTCTATTCATTTAACCAACAGGTATTTCAAGTACCTTATGGACCAAGAATCATGTTAGGTATTCGATCATGGCTTTTAATAGCAATGACACTTCTTAATCCTGATTAGATGCTGCTTTTGTTGAGAAGAAAGAGAACAAGTGGCCTAAGGACAAGGTAGCCTGAGTAGTTAACACTGATAATACTGGTTACCACCTTATTGCATATGTCCAGCACTCATGTCACCTTCACAGGTATCAAGTAAGCACTGCCACTATTCTCATAGATAATGGAGCCATTGCTGAAAGTGGATATGTAATTTGCCCAAAGTCATACAGCTTTTAAGTGGTAGAGATGATGGTCAAAACCAAATGTCTTAACCATTAAGTCTTCTGATGGAAGCACATGGTGTGATAGAGTAAATAGAAATATTGCCCATGTGTAGAAGCTGAAAGCTAACACACCTTTGCCAGAAAATCCAAGCCCATGGAATGAGCTAGGAAGTAGTACCAAGATATAAAAGCTAAATAATGAAAAATTAGTCCAAGTAAAGGCAGTGTGGAGGCAAGATCAAGTTAGATGCATGAGACCACTATCCATAGCAATGAAACCAGAAAGCTAGTGTTTTCATCATATTTACACTTATACCTTATTTAAAAGGTCATGTGAGTTCTCTAAGCCATTCTCTGTGATAACATAGCCATGAACACATTCTCTGTGATAACATAGCCATGAACACCTGAGTCCATATATAATAGACTCTTTGAAACTTGAACAAATAGGATTTATTTCTCATGCCAGGAATCTTGTAAAATAGTTTATAGATGAGCCAGTCATAAATTCTCATTGCATAAGGGAGTACTGAGATTAATAAAATTTTGAAGAAGAAAATGTATCCTCCCAATAGCAGCAAAGTCCCCATCTATAAGGATAAAAATTAAACTAAAGTAAGGGTTCATGCAGTCAGTCAGTAAGTCATTCTCAATAAATGTTTTGTGAGCATCTTACTTGCATCAAGCTCTGTTTAAGATATTGGAAGTAGACTAAAATATAGAGATAACAAAATACCTGGACTTATGCAGTGATATTTCAGTGAAAAGAAGAGAGACACAAAGCAAGCTAAAATTAAAGTAATTCTGACAATGTCAAGTACTGTGAAGAAAATTTAAGAAGAGCAATATGAGGGTGTTATTCTGTATGTTGGCAAATTGAACACCAATAAAAAATAAATTTATTATTAAAAAAAAAGAAGAGCAATATGATAAGAAGTGGCTAGAAGAGAAAAACTGCTTCCCATGAGCTTCTCAGAACAGGCATCACCATGAGCACTGAGAGATGAATGACTAGAAGAAGCCAGTATGTAATCTGCCAGGTGAAGGGTGTACTAGGGAAAGGGAATAGCAAATCCAAAGCCTAGGACATGAACTGAATTGGGCACACAGAGTTAATGAAAGGAGATAACTGCTGGGTGGTAATCAAGGGGAGTTTGAGATGGGTTTTTAGAAAAAGTAATGGGGAGAAAAGAGAGGAAGAAAGAAAGAAAGAGAGAGAGAAAGAAAGAAGAAAGAAAAGAAAGAAAGAAAGAAAGAAAGAAAGAAAGAAAGAAAGAAAGAAAGAAGAAGGAAGGAAGGAAGGAAGGAAGGAAGGAAGGAAGGAAGGAAGGAAGGAAGGAGAAAGAGAAAGAAGAAAGAAGGAAGAAGAAGAAGAAGAAGAAGAAGAAGAAGAAGAAGAAGAAAGAAAAAAGAAAGAAAGAAAGAAAGAAAGAAGAAAGAGAAAGAAAGAAAGAAAGAAAGAAAGAAAGAAAGAAAGAAAGAAAAAAAAAGAAAAAAAAAAAGAAAGAAAGAAAGAAAGAAAGAAAGAAAGAAAGAAAGAAGAAAAAGAAAGAAAAAAGAAAAAGAAAGAAAGAAAGAAAGAAAGAAAAAGAAAAGAAAGAAAAAGAAAAAAAGAAAGATGAAGAAAGAAAGAAAGAAAGAAAGAAAGAAAGAAAGAAAGAAAGAAAGAAAAGAAGGAAAGAAGGAACGCCTGAGTGGCTCAGCGCTTGGGCCTTCGGCTCAGGTCATAATTCCGGGATTTGGGATCCAGTCCCACATCCGGCTCCCTGAGGGGAGCCTGCTTCTCCCTCTGCCTGTGTCTCTGCCTCTCTCTCTCTTTCACTCTGTGTCTCTTGTGAATAAATAAATAAATCTTTAAAAGAAAAAAAGAGAAGGGAGAGAGGAGGAGGGAGGACAAGAAAGAAGAAAGAAAGTCATGAGCTAGATTTTGTTACATTTCAAGGGCCATGTTATATAGTTCATATTTCACTCTGGGTGCAAAGGGAAACCATGGGAGGATTGTATAGTAGAAAGATAAAGTCTATTTAACAAATCAATAAATGTATTAATAGATTTATTTATATAAATGTATATTTATAAGCACATTTTATAAATATAAATTTTATATTGGATTTTATATTAGAATTTGGAGGATCTTTAATTGGAGTAGGAAAGGGTTGATATAATCTGGTTGATAGTTTTAAAACACCACTGTAGCTACAAATCGTAGGGGGAAAAAATTGAAGCTATTTTATTACTCCAAGCAAGAGATAGTGGAGGTGTGCGGTAGTCTAGGTCAGTGGAGATGGAGAAACACAAGTATATTCAGGGTGAGTCATGGAGGGAAGAACACCTGCCACCTGCCACCTCTCAGTGGCTGAGAGGCTGGAGAGAAATGTAATCAAGAACAACTTCACATGTCCCCCTTGAGCCATCAGGTAGGGTAGTGTTATATACTCAGAGATTAGCAAGGGACAGATCTGGGGATGCAAACTAGAAGGACTTCTTTTTTGATGTTGTTGAATTTGAAATTCCTTTAGATATACAAGAGGAACACTCAAATAAGCCATTTAAAAAATTCTCCAGCTCAAGGGAGTTTTGAAGACAAAACATATAAACTGGGGAGTCATTGGCTTATTGGTGTTATTTAAAGCTATGGACACAGATGAAGTCACCTAGGCAAGAGTGGGTAAGAGAGGAAATGGGAACATTCCCCAGAGCTGAGAGCTGCAGAGCAGAGCAGAATACTTCCCATTGGTGCTGCACTAACAATATATCAAACTTCACTGAAGTTGAGGGGGAAATTTTGCTCTTGAAAAGTAACACTGTCTTACCGTCCAGGGAAGTTGTCAGGGCTAAGTCCAAGATGAAGGAGAGATCTACAGCTGGAGGGACCACACAGAGTATAAAGGAAGTTCAGTCCCTTAGGGGAGATGTTTCATTGCTGCCCTCACCCAGACCCTTTATTTTCACTTCTTTTTAAAAAATGTATCTTATTTCATTTGATTTTTTCTTTTTCTTTATATAAATTAGCCAATGTATTTTGCATCATTAGTTTCAGATTAGTTTCCAGTAACTCATCGGTTGTGTATAACCTTTATATAGCATCATAGGAAATTAAGAGGAAGGAGAGGTACTCTCTATCTCTGTCTCTAGCTGTCTCTGTCTCTCTCTCACACACACACATATACACACACAGACACACACACCTGAAACCAAAAGTGAAAACCCCAAAGAGCATTATGTCTGGGCTCTATCAAAGATCTCACAGAAGCTTTAGAGTGTCCATTTAAGAGTACTGAAATCAAAGGGAGTAACAGTTATGGCCAAGAGAGATATTCAATTCCAGGTCCAAGATTTCTCTGTATTCTGACTCATTATGAGAAAAATATGGGTTGAGGGCAAAGAAAGAAACAAATAATACACAAAACAGCTTGAAGAAGATCAGAGTAGATGGAGGATTTTAAGTCCTGAGGACAAAGGACAAAGTACTCTACTCATGTATGTAGAGCATACATGGTCATGGGAAACAAATGATGCCATCCGCTGCCATAACTGCCAGGGTAGAGTGATTGCAGATGTGGGACACTACAGGATGTGCAATGAATGAGATCTGAAGGTTATTAGTTGTAAAGGTCACTTTATACTCAAAGAAGTAGGTATTGATACGTTATAATACTATAAAATATTTCTCCCATATTTCCCTTCTTCCTCCATTAATTCCCTCTCTCTCTCTTTTTTATGTACATAGATTCAAAATATCTTCATAATTTCTGGACCATGCACATTTGAAGGAATGCCAGGTTTCTCTGTGGATCTGTGAAATAGGAAGAATGTAACAAAAGAGGAAAGCTGATCTTTTCTCCATATTCATTATAAAAGGAATATATATATATATATATATATATATATATATATATACTTAATTTTGATGGAAGTGTCATCTAATATTCTCAGTTTCATCTTCAGTTTATGAACTTCTTTCCACCAAATGAATTTACTTCCATGAGAAAAGTCAAATGATTTCGTGGAGGTTTTCAAAGCTTCTTTGACATGAAGAAGCTTGTTCAGCATACAGGTGCACACTACAATGAAGAAAAACTATGACTGTATGCTTGCAGCTTTTCACCAAAGAATAAGACGTGTCCTTGCTCTGGATTTGTTATGTTTATGCAAACATTCTATCATTTGGTTCATTCTTTCTGTTGAGAGTGAAACACAAGGCCAGACCATCTGAATTTGAAACCCATCTCTGAGGCTTACTTATTATGTGGCTTTGGACAATTTACTCTTCGTATATTAATAGTTCCCCAATTTGTCTAATGAGAATGATGATGACATGGTAATGATAATGTTAGTTTCTTATTCATCCAATTGAGATGATGATGATGTTAAAGAAGAGGAGGAAGAGAAGGAAAAGGACAAAGAAAGGAACTTTGATGGATTATAGTGAGGATTAGGTTAGTTAATATAGGTAAAATACAAAAAACATAGATATTCCTCAAGAGATGCCATTAATATGATTCATCCATGCAACTAGGATTAATTGAGAGCTCTTTGGGCACAAGCTATTCTATCACTCTAAAAGATACAGGAATGAGTGAGATTGTCACCTTCTAATGAAAAAACAGTCTAATAAGCATATACAAAACCCTTTGCTCTTTACTACTCTTATCACCCAAACCCTGGCCCCTTCCATGAAATACTGATCTTGTCTCACACAGCACCGCTCTTCCCAAGTCTTATACACTTCCTAAAGGCCATCAATGTCTGAGCAAATAATTCATTCAAACCCTAACCCAGGGGGATCCCTGGGTGGCTCAGTGATTTGGCGCCTGCCTTTGGCCCAGGGCATGATCCTGGAGTCCCGGGATTGAGTCCCGCATCGGGCTCCCTGCATAGAGCCTGCTTCTCCCTCTGCCTGTGCCTCTGCCTCTCTCTCTCTCTCTGTCTATCATCAATCAATCAATCAATCAATAAATAAATAAATAAATCTTTAAAGGAAAAAAACAAAAAACAAAAAAACCCTAACCCAGGATTCTTTATTTCCTCACATTCAGTGACATTTCCTTTATCAGCCACCCACTGCTACTTACAACTATTTCCCCTACAGAGCAGTATATATAATATTCTACTCTTCTACCTCAACATCCTATTCTTCTACTCTGCACATCTTTTTTTATTCTTTATATCCCACTATAGAAGCTCAGCCAGACAAATATTTGGTTGTGTTTGGGACATGGCAGGCCATCTTTATGTTCTGGTAGAGTGCTTTTCCCAGGCTCATGTGTATATGAATCACCTAAGGATCATAATAAAATACAGATTTTGATTCAGTCCGTTTGGAGCGATGCCTACAATTCTGCAACTCTAATAAGCTCCCAAGTTATGTTGATGCTGTTGGTCTAAGAACACACTTTGAAGAGTGGGTTCCAGTGGTCTTCACATTGCATGTTTCAGAGTCGAGTTCTGAGCCCTGGAGATTCAAAAAATATGATTTATGTTAGCATCTTGAATAAAAATTTTCCTTTCAGTGGGTGACTCACATTAACCAAATTCATGAGTGCTGTACATAAAAGCAGAGAGGTAAGAAAATGGGCTATCATGAGAAGCAAGAATCACAAGGAGCAAGATGCTTAAATCCATATAGCTAGCCATTATCACTTTTGGGCCGACTTATAGACAAAGTAAAATGATAATTAGGGTATAGATCGGAAGACACAGAATCAGAACAAAGATACTTGAATGAATTGAATATGGATACATCTCACATATTTCTTATGTGTCCTCAAAATCTAATTTGCTAGTCAGCCTCCACCTCTCTAAATCCCTTTCCCTGTGACTTCATATCTAATGAACTCCAAGCCAAGACATAGATTCTTCCTTCACATTTGTTAGAACAGTAGAAATTCTTCATCTAAACCATAGGCTTACAGACAGGCATATTATTGATTGATATTTATGAACTTTAGCTATTTGAACTGCAAAATAATAATAGCAATAACCACTAATATTTGGTGAATGCTTGTTATAAGCTAAGCTTGGGTTCTACCATTTAAAGTCACAATATCATTACAAGGTTGATACTAGTATTATTCTATTCTATGGAGGAGGAAAGAAAGGCAGTGAAAGATTTTAATAGGTGCGGAGCCAGGATTTACACCCAACCAGGCTGGCTTCTGAGACGGAGCTATTAACCAAGAGTTGACAAAGATTTCATTACCACACTACACAACAATTTTTGTAAGTATGGTATGTGCAGAGAACATAGAATACTGGAAGAAGTAGTTTCACTTAAAATATATTTATTTATGTAAAGTAAATAAATTGTGGGTTTTCATCCACTTAAAATGTATGAGCTATAGCCATCTATATCAACATGAACTAACTCAGAAACATAAGAAGAGTAGATATAACATTAGAATATGTATATTATGATTCTACACATATAAAGCTAAGATGAAAATATCAAAAACTTGGAAACAAGACAAATATAAGCCCTTTCAACATTGTTCTAGAGCCTTATCTACCAACCCCACCAAAACATAATACGACTTCTTTTTAACTTACTATTTACTACTGATCAGTGTCCCAGCTCTGGAAGGTAGAAGCTAATTTTTGAAGGTTGATAAATTGCAAATAATTTATATCCAATAGAAAAGATAGTCCCAAAGTTTATGAACTTATTGAACTGTAAGACATTAGAATTTTTATCTAACTTAGCAATCATATTTCACCATGTTTTAATTCATTAGCTTTAAACTCTGGTCTCTCTTACCCTCCTTTGAATCACTTTTACCAGCACATGACTTTCCATCCCTGAGTTAAATGTGTTATTAACATGAGCTCACTACATAAAGAAGGCCATGTTTTTTAACTTTTTGAAATGTACACTTTAACAAAGTATAGAAACAGGTAAATTAAATAATATAGTTTTTAGAGATGTTTACATGTTTAGGAAAATTGCAATGAAAAGCAAAGATTGATGAACACATTCTGGAAAGTGATTACTTCTTGCAAACATGGAGGAAGATGCAATTAAGAAGGGGAACAGAGAATACTTAGAAATGTCACTCAACCTGGGTTTGGGGCACATAACTATTTTCTATATTATTAGTATGATAAATAAAGTGTATTCATATATGATGTTTTCTTTTATAGATATGTTTATATGTGTGCTTAAAATATATATCAAAATATTATATTTGCCATGACTATATTCTGGAAACTAATTAAAGAACTTAAATGCATATCATGTTGTGTTTATTGAGATACCTGATTTTTTTCTGACCATATATTGTCATAAATGTAACTGTACATTTTAAAATAATTCCTATCCATAAAACTATAAAATATAGAGAACTTTTTGATGATCCAAGTTCTCACCTTCAGTACTTTGCTGTTGTCATCCATCCATTCACCCTTCCATCCATCTGTCCATCCACATATTCATTGATCCACTCATTTATCTATCAATCCATTCATCCATCTTCCGATCTATCCATCTACCGTACATTCATCCATTAATCCTTTCAGCACTTACAGAGTCCCTGCCTTTTTAAAATATAATTTTACAAGAAATATATGTATTTACTGTTGTGCCCAAGATTGCAAATCCGAGAAACCACCAAGGAGCCGACACCGATGCAAGCGCACGAGGGTTTATTAGCAAGCTCGAGCTTGGGTCCAAGTATATCCGACACAGCAGAACAGGGACTTGGACCCGGAAGTGGGTTACAGCTGGGTTTTTTATAGGCTGGTCTAGGGGATTTTCAGAAGGGGTGGAGGAATTTCTCAAGTTCTGTTTACATTTTGATATGGGGCTTTCAAGGGCATTGAGCTCTGTTCTCATTTTAATATGGGACTTTCTACCACGGGTGTGGGCTCTGTTGTCTTTCTGATATGGGATTCCCTGTGAGGACATTGAAGACATTATGCAGTTTTTCCTATAAAGTTCAGCTCTTATTCACAGGGGCCTAAGATGGCTGTACTTGTGCTAATGCTAAACTTGAGGTGGAATGGCCTTGATTTTTCTCGGCCTCCATATTTACAAATTATTAAATTGTGATATATGTTAAGAAAAGGAAATAGAGTAGAAAACCATAGAATATAAAACAAAAGACATTACATGGCTTGGGAAATCAGAGAAAGCAGGTAACATCCAATTCTTAAATCCTTAGGTTACTATTTTATTTGATTAATTGACTTCACTTGCTTTAAGAAGATTTTTCCTATTCCCATGCCTTAAAAGATGCAACATTCCTAAAAATCACACAGTCAGAATGCAACAGAGTTTTGCTCAGCAGTTCTGGGTCTGGAACTCACCTTCCTCCACATGCCATTTTATAAGTTTTGTATTTGAGCTACAAAGGCCCTTGAGTGACTGGAGGACTAGAAATGCTCAGCAGAATTTTATGGAGATCATCAAACCACAATTTGTAGAAATAAATATTAAAACATCAATATCATGTAATAGGTCAATCAAAAATATGTATTGTGACCCTATTGTGCATAGAAATAATTAGGTGCTACAGAGTATTTAAAATAAATTTTTAAGAAAAATGACATGATACTTGAAGGACTCCTTTGTTTAAGCCACTTTGAATTAGATTTCTGTGTCTTCTGATCAGAAAAAGGAAATTCATATGTAACAGAACATTTCAAGAGGATAAAAACCCAGTAGGAGTCAGGCCCTCAGGTAATATCATGGTGGCATCAGGTCACCATGGAAACTCTCACCTTGGAAAGTTAGGCGTCACAGACACACATAATGAACTGTTTGTCAACATTTTAAAATCATATTTAAGAGTAGGTTTGTTAATCACTGAGTGAATAACAGAAATTTGGAACTTAGCATGTCTCTCAACTGGTTACAGCAAGAGATGCTAAAGACTTTGGAAGTAAAAATCTTATTACTTTTCAGGCATGAGGTGGGGACTCTGATAAGATGTCTCCCAGTGTCCTCAAAAGGAATGTTAATCACTGGGGAGGCAGATAAGAGAAAAACTCTGTAAAGGAGCTAAAGAAGTGAGAAAGATTGTTTTAAAAGAATCTCTTGTCTTGCATAAAAGGTGACAGACTATACCAGAAGGAGTCATTTGCATCATAAAACACAAGCAGAAATGAACTAGATCAAGTAAAGGTGTTGTGGGGCTCACAGTCAGCAGAGGGGCTCACACATTTTAATAAGTTCCAGGTTTGAGCCTGTGTCTGGATGCATTGGAATCAGCATGAATGTGGAAGTCAGAGAAAACTTATTCTGCTACAAAATCTTTGGCAGTGGGATTCTTGAGGGTCTGTAGCCTCAGACGCTTGTATGGTGGGAGTAACTAGGAGTTAGGTGACCAAACAAGGCAGTCTGCCTCTGTTTTTCCAACTCCCTTTGGTGAAATTGGGTGTTGATATCATCTCTGAGTTCTTGTGCCAATTAAACACAATGAAGAATGCAAAAGGTCAGCTAGATGGTAGGTTCTTCAGGTGAGCCTCCCTGTCCCTTCTCAGTATGAAAAATTAAAAAGTCATTTTAACATTGGAACATTCAGATTGGACTCCTCAAGGATTATGAATTCTATTAATATTTGTCTCTCAAATAAAAGAACAATTGGGGGGAAAATTGCATCCAGCCGAAGCCATTTGAAATGGATGGAAGTTGAGCAGTAAATAATGAAGAAGAATGTAGACAGATACAGCAAGGGACTCGGACCATTTTGCCACTAATAGGTGCCACAGACAGTTCATTACTGATAAATGTAGAATAATGATGTCCTTAATGAGTCTTTTCACGCACAAATTCATCATAAAACAAGAGAATGAAGTAAAACGAAAATTCTTTGAATAGCATTCATGCAGCATGGAAAGCGAGGATAATTTCATGTCCCAAAAAGAGCTACAGATTTTATAAAGCTTTCTGAGGTTTTCTTCACTGTGTTTGTAGGCAGCTTCCCAACTTAATAGCTTTGCTTTTAATATCTCAGGGGTAAATTTTAACCTACCAGAGAGTGTAGGGCACCTGAAAGGGCCCAAAAGAGGTGACTCTATAGTCCTGTGCTTAAATGCCTCTGTGGCTCCTTATTTATTTGAATTTGAGCCATTTCTATCTTTCTCCCTGGTAGTAGGAAGATAATATAACATCTTTTCTCTGTGTCTCATGCTTGGTTGGTGTTATGGGTGGAATTGTGTCTTCTCCAAAATTCACCTGAAGTCTTAACTCAAAGCATCACTGTATTTAAAGATGAGGTCTTTAAAGTTGAGTTACCATGATGTCATCTGGGTGGGCCCTGATCTAATCTGGCTAGTGTCCTTACAAGAAGAGGAGGTCAGGACAGACACAGTCAGAAGAACAAGCATGTGAAGACACAGAGGGAAGATGCATATGCGCACCAAGGAGAGAGGCCCCAGAGGAAATAAACCTTGCCCACACCTGGATCTGTGACTTCTAGCCACCAGGACTGTGAGAAAATACATTTCTCTTGTTTAAGCCACCTAGTCTGTGCTGGCTTGTTATGGTGACCCTAGGAAACTGTGGAGGCCGATAAAAATTAAGGCCGTCCCATCTAAAGTTTAGCATTAGCACAAGTACAGCCATCTTAGGCCCCTGTGAATAAGAGCTGAACTTTATGGGAAAAACTGCAGAATGTCCTAAATGTCCTCGGCAGGTAATCCCATATCAGAAAGACAACAGAGCCCACGCCCAGGGTAGAAAATCCCATCTTAGAATTCTTCCATCCCAGAAATGTGTGGGAAATACCAGAAAGGGAGACAGAACGTAAAGACTGCTAACTCTGGGAAATGAACTAGGGGTGTTGGAAGGGGAGGAGGGCGGGGGGTGGGAGTGAATGGGTGACGGGCACTGGGGGTTATTCTGTATGTTAGTAAATTGAACACCAATAAAAAATAAAGAAAGAAAGAAAAAAAATAAAAAAAATAAAAAAAAAAGAATTCTTCCATCCCTTCTGGAAATCCCCTAGACCAGCCTATAAAAAACCCAGCTGTAACCCACTTGGGGGTCCAAGTCGCTGCTCCGCTGTGTCGGGTATACTTGGACCCAAGCTCGAGCTTGCTAATAAACCCTCGTGTGCTTGCATCGGTGTCGGCTCCTTGGTGGTTTCTCGGATTCCCAATCTCGGGCACAACAGAAACAAGTACAATCAGAATACTCAAAAAATTAGGTGTGGGGATCCCTGAATGGCTCAGCGGTTTAGTGCCTGCCTTCGGCCCAGGGTGTCACCCTGGAGTCTCGGGATCAAGTCCCACGTCAGGCTCCCTGCATGGAGCCTGCTTGTCCCTCTGCCTGTCTCTCTCTCTCTCTCTCTCTCTCTCATGAATAAAAAATAAAATCTTTTTAAAAAATTAGGTGATAATTTTGGGGTATCTATTCCTCAAGTGGCACTTCACTGAGTCTTTTTGGTAGCTTCAGATGAAGGTGTCAGGTCCAGATGTTACATCGAAGTGCTCTTGAATTCATAGTGCAAAACATGACAGACACTGGAGAGGTCACAAACACCACTTTCTCCTGCCCGCCATGGGCATTTCACATAGGTCTTTCTGTCCAATGTTCCAAATAGTATATACTCTAAAAGCAGTGGAATCAAATCAAGCTCACCTAATTGCAATCAACACCACTTAATGCCTGTGGTCAGCAGAATCCTAAGAAGGCCCCCCGCCCAAACTCTCAGCCCCTGGTGCATATGCCCTGTATAATCTCATCCCCTGGAGACTGTATAGGACTGTTGTGTCAGGATTTCTTTTCCTTTCATAGCCCTGGTTCTTGGTCATGCCACTTCAAAGAATGAAGATGAAGAGTGGTGGGCAGCAAAGCAAAGTTTATTGAGTGAGATAGTACAAAGCTCCCGAAGAGGGAGTTTCTATGTCTGAGGGTTGTTATGAGATTGTTGGTGGGTGTTTTAATCTGATTAAACCTCCACATACCCATCACCCAATCAGGTTTTGTCCACTTGCTTAGCTACTTCTCAGGTAGTTGTTTACATGGGAAAGGGTGGAGGGCTCCTTTCAGGGTGGTATAAATTAATAGGATGGGGATAGTTTCATTTTAGGACTGGGCCTTTGCCCCTGCCTGCCTTTTTTCCAACTACTTAACCATTACTGTGATTATGATGTTGTAAGTTACATGGGTTGATTTGGCTATGTTATGAGGAATATTATCATTCCCTTGATAATATTACATACTATGTAAGATTCCCTGACAGACTGACGAGGTGAGCATCTTCCACTGGTCATGAAGAAGAAAGCTGCCATGTATAGGAGAAAGGGCCATATAACCAGGACCAGAGGTTGGCTTCCAGCAGTTGAGAGCCAGCCCTGGCCCTTAGAAGAAAAACTAGAGACTTGGTAAATTCACAACAGTGGCAACACCCTAATTTCAGCCTGATGGAGCCTGAGGCTCTGAGATGAGGATTCTGCTCTCCAGACCCAGACTCCTGGCCCCAGGCAATCTTGGGATAACAAATCCTTGTTCAAAACTCCTAATCTGTGGAAATCTGTTAGGCAGAAACAAGAGACTAATACAAAACCCAAATGCTAATCCAGCTTTAACCCACGCACATTCACAGACACTGTTTTTTAGGAAATTGTGTCTTAATTAATATCTAGCTATCTCTTACCACAAGTTTTTCCTCCTTCTTTGATAGATAATCAGAAAACTTGATGAAAGAAAATTATCTCTGCCTGCTTCTGACCATGAAGAAAAGAAAAATGTCATACCCATATTTTCAGCCTGGGGATGGATTAAATAACTGGACAGGCTGGATTATAGAATGTCCTCAAGGAGAGAGACATTTATCACCAGGAGTTGTTTCATATCGAGTGATCAGAGGCCAGCCAGGCAGTCCATAGGAAACTTGTTTTTGTAAATAGAAAAGAATAAAGATAAATATGAATCCTAGCTCTGCCATTTGCCCTTGGAGCATGGTGAAAATCTGACTTCTCCAAGTCCAATCTTTTTTCTGTAAAATGGAAAGAATAAGCTCACCTCATAAGATTTTCTCTTTTTGTTGAGACATAATATTTGCCTTTTAAAAGTTCACAATTCAGTGATTTTACATATAGTCATAAAATTGTACAATCATCACTATTTCATTCCAGAACATTTTTATAATCCCAAAAGTTTCTCTGTACCTGTTAGCAATCATTTTCTGTCCCTCTCTCCCCAGCCTCTCGCAACCACTAATCTACCTCAGTCTCTATGGATTTGCCTATTCCTGACATTTTATATAAATAGGATCATATAATATACGGACTTTTGTGCCTGGTTTCTTTCACTTAGTATAATGTTTTCAAGGTTCATCCATGTTGTAACCTCATGAGATTTTTGTGATTAAAAAAAAAAAATGATGCTTCAATCTAGAGCCTGGTCCACTGTGAGGCATCAGTAAATGCCAGTTATTATTAATAAGATAAACATTATAGAATTATGGACAACTACCTTATGAAGATTACAGATGTCATTTTTTTAAAGTTTTTTCTTTTTTTTTAAGATTTTATTTATTTATTCGTGAGAGAAGAGAAAGAGAGGCAGAGACATAGGCAGGGGGAGAAGCAGGCTCTCTGTGGGGAATCCAATGCAGGACTCAATCCCAGGACCCTGGGATCATGACCTGAGCCAAAGGCAGATGCTCAACCACTGAGCTACCCAGGTACCCTGTAGATGTCATTTTAATTGATCATTTCATGAAGTGTAGATACCTCTTCTTACATCATTGGCCAGATAACCCTCAGGTTTTTTTTTTTTTTTTTTTTTTTTTTAATCTCCAGACACAAGGAACTCAAGATTGAAAAAAGCAGACCTTCACTGTGGCTATAAGATTCTGACCATTGAAAAATTGATCCTTATATTGAAACAAAATCTGCCTCCTATCAACTCCTACCAATGAGTCCTTGTTATGGGTTGAATTGTGTCCCCCTTAGAAAAGATATGTTGAATGCCTAAGCCCCAGTATTCAAAATGTGAGCTTCTCTGGAAATAGCTTTTGCAACTGTAGTCATTAAGATGAAGTCATTAGGGTGGGCCATAATCCAATATGGCTGATGTCCTTTAAAAAAAAAGGAAATTCTGGAGACCAATACCACAAATAGTCACCTGAAGATGAAGGTCAGTATGTGGTTTCTATAAGCCAAGAACACCAAAGATTGCCAACAAACCACCAGAAGATAGAAGAAAAGTGTGGAACAGCTCTGCCTTACAGTGCTTGGAAGGAATGAACTTGCCAACATCTTGATCTCAGACTTCTAGTCTCAAGAACTAGCACCACACTAGTTGTGTTACTGTTAGCAGCCCCAGAAAACTAATAAAGTCCTGTTTTTTCACTGAAGTGTCAACAGGTTGCCTCTTTTCTCATAGGGTAATCTTTCAAATATTTGACATCAGCTCACTTGTT
The DNA here is from genome assembly GCF_053574225.1 of Canis aureus. Taxonomy (NCBI): domain Eukaryota; kingdom Metazoa; phylum Chordata; class Mammalia; order Carnivora; family Canidae; genus Canis; species Canis aureus. The sequence goes on from NC_135612.1 coordinate 69,687,806, forward strand.
CCATTGGAAGGCTCTTCTCCAGCGTGATGATCATGGACTTCAGATGTACGACCTCCAGTCTACTCTTTGGGTCTTCTGCTCTTCTTTAGATCTACAATGCCTTATAAATAAATTCAGATTTTCAAAGCACTTATTCAGCCATAAATTGTAAGTGTCCATAATGTGCCAAATATTCCTCTTTGCCATTTTGCAATCATTAGAGTCTACGCTATGCATAGGAAGGACTCATGTTACTACTCCACACCTGCTGGAATTTGAACAAACTCAATAACTAAGTTTGGCATAGGCAAGGTGTGGTTGTCCGGACTGGGGCTTCCTCCAAAAATATCTGTTACTGCTTTTTTGTTCTTTCTGCTTTCATCCTCTTCAGGGCACCATCATTCCACATAAGGAAATCTGTACAAGTTCCTAACTCTTCTTCCTGACCCCATTCCTGTCCATCCTCCACTCTATAGCCAGAGTGGTCTTTGAAAAGCACAAAAGATTAGGAATTAAGATCTGTGAAAGCATTTTCACTGGAATTAGACTAAGAGGCTTACTTTGATTTTCAGTGTCCTACAAGAGACAATCCCTGACACCCTTTCCAATCTCATCTCTTGTCGATTCTCCCCCATATACCAGCACACCTCCTTTGTTCCTGAACACACAAGGTCATTCCCACCTCTGTATACTTATCGCTGACCATCCCTCTTCTAGGAACACTTCCCACCCTTTCCACCTTTGTGTCTTTATGGCTGGCCTTCTCATCATTCAGACCTCAACTCAAATGTCCCTTCCCAGAGGGGCTCCACTAGACCATGCTAACTAAAGTAGTGACTCCTACCTATGTCACTCTACCTCAGGATCCTGAGAGATGTGCGTGTGTTTGTGTGTATATGCCCAAAATTCCCTGTTTTCCAAAATTGTCTGATGTATGTATATGTTTATTATCCATTTTACTCATGAATCTATTCCCAGCATTTAGAATAGTGCCTGGTTTATAATTGGTGCTCATTAAATACTTGTTGAAAGAAATAATTAATATATGAATAAATGAGAATTGGTAGAAAAGGAATCGGGAGATGAGGTCAACCTTGGAGCGGAAACATCTCTGAATCATACATAAAATTATTGTGCCAAGGAAGCATGGAAAATGTTCTTGGAGTGAAGTTGCAGTTAGAAATGGCTCAGTGAGGTGGACACTTTTTTCATGTGCCACAATATCCTCCTCTCTACCCTCGTGAGTTTTCATGGGGTTAAGGAAAGGAATCTGGTATAAAACAAGTAAGTTCAGACACTCCAGGAGTCCAAATCCACAAACACAGAAACTGAAGTGGGCTATGTCCTTTACTCTGAACATTGTTCCAGGCCCCAAGTGGGATCTTAAACATGTCACATTAAGGTAGATAAGAAACCTAGTTATTGCTTCCCAGCATTTCTCTGTCCATTAGATTTCCAAGAGTTGTTGAAGATTTGGTGATTTTGCTCCCTAGCCACTGACAAAATGTCTTAGCCTCTTTGGCAGACAGCTGCCAGATAGGGAGTGTTTGTTTAAATAGGCACAGACAATCCCCAAACAGAGAGCCAGGGGTCTGGCCCAGGGGCAGCCCAGCCTCAAACAAATCAGCTCCCAATAAGACCTGCCTGAGTGGGAAATGGCTCATTGCAGGCCACCTTCTGCTCCACACCATCTGGCTCCCCACACGCCCTTCCTTGCTGAGTTTTAATTTCCGAACCAGACGCACTGCCACAATTATGCTTTACTTCCTTTTATGCATCCTGCTGTGGGAACACAGAAGCTTCTGGTAATTAAATGTCTACTTTGTGAATGGTGAGGAAGTCTCTGCATTTAACCATTGCTCTGTTTGCAGGAGTTGCAGTAGGGAAAAGCTGGGGATTTTAATACCTTGGATAGATCCCAGGTCACCAGGGCTCTGACCCATTAACTTTAGAAGCAAATCTATAGCAAGAGAAAGGGGACATTTGGAGTTTGATGAAGTCCTCACTTGTTCTCTTACTAGCTATCTGCCTGTCAGCCACTCTTTCTATTGTAGGCGCCAGTTTCTCTGTGTTCTCCCAGATATGAAAGGAGAAAGCCAAGTAAGACAGTTAAATTTCAAGAAGATAAGAGATGCAGATGTGCTTTGTGGTCATGCTTTCCAAGCCACAGCCTTTGTTTCTCTAAGTGTATGTAGCCAACCAACCCTGCTGGTCCTAAGAGACTTAGAGATGAATTCTAGCCAGTTTGCACATCCTTATAAAAATAACATGGAGAAGACATTTTTATTTAGCAACAATCAACTGAAGCTGAGGAATATCTTTAGCAAGAGATCCTGTGGGCCAGTAGTTCCTCAAAATATTAGGTGCACGTTAGTCACCTGGGCATCCTGTCTAAATGCAGATTATCCTTCAGTAGATATAGGATGGGATCTCAGATTCTGTAATTCCTAACAATGGCCCAAGTTGTGGATGCAGGGGATAGTAAGCCCATTTTGAGTAGAGAGGTCTGAATTGCCCAAGAGCACAGCAGCTCTACCTTTTCTTCCTCTCCCTGTCATCTTCCAACCCAGATGCCAAACAACAGGTGCCATTTATCATTACACTTGTGCTATTGTCCTTTTTATATTAGGAATATATTTTTCTACACTTGGCCAGCTTCACTCATTTGTCACCTGCCAACCTAAGAATACATTTGAATATTTAACCCAATTTTAAAGGGTGTTTGGTAACCCTAACCTGGTTGAATCAGTCAAAGTCCCACCAGGAGGAAAGAAATCATCAGCTCTTTTTATGGAGAGAATTTAGATTGCATAGGTAAGAAATAAATTGATGGTGAATTAACCTGGAGTTAGCAACAGCAGGCACCATTGAGCCCTGGAGTGGCAAAGCCAAATGAAGAAGACAGTGTCACCAGAAATACAAGTTTCCCTGGCAGACACTGGGACCTTGGTGAGACTGTCTAGCAGAATCTGGAGTCATGGAGAAGAGGCAACTGCTCGGAGGGATGCTTCCAAAGGCAGATAGAAAGAGTTGGAGGTCTTCTCCCTTGCCAGGAATGTCTCCACTAGCACCTCCCATTGGGTGAACCAACCTGGAAGCCACTTGGGAGCCAGGTAAATGCAGCCTGTATGGGACAGGACCTGCTCCCACACAAGGCACAAAATAAATTTGCATTAGAGGATGAAGAAACCAGGTTTGGCACTTTGTCCTTGGGTATATCTTCATTGTTTTCAAGCGGAAGGAAGGTCTTGGACTAGATTTTCAAAAGAGCCAAAATATTTTCCCATACTTCTTTAAAGACAAAAGGAAAATTCACTTCCACTTGAAATTGTGTTAGCTATGTACCATCCTTGGAAGATATGTGTTTTGTGTTTCAGAAGAGAAACCATGGGTTTTTTGCATACAAAAAGTTGTAGAGAGTTAATGGATAGAACTTAATGTGTTTGGAGATATGTGTGCTATAAACTATCTATCACCTCCAAAGATTTTCTCGCATACCCTTTGTTTTTGTTTTTGTTGTTGTTGTTGTTGTTTTGTTTTGTTTCTCCTTTTGTAGTAAGGGCACTGTACAAAAGATCCATCTTTTTTTTTTTTTTTTTTTAAGTAGGCTCCATGCCTGGTACAGAGCTCAAAACAGGGTCCAACATGGGGCTCAAACTTAAAACCATGAGATCAAGACTGGAACTGAGATCAAGAGTCAGTTACTCCACTGACTGAGCCACTCAGACACCCCTTAAGTATACAATACAGTATTGCTAATCATAGGCCTCATGTTGTATAGTACATTGACAGAACTTATTTATCTTGCATAACTAAAACTTTGCATCATGTGACCAACATCTCATTTTCCCCTCCCCGCAGTCCCTGGAAACCACCATTCTACTCTCTGCTTCTATAACAAGTATGATAATTTTTACATTTATTAGACTAGATTCCATGTATAAGTGAAACCATGCAGTATTTGTCTCTCTATGTGTAGCTTCTTCCAATTACCATAATGTCCTCCAAGTCTGTCTTTCATCTGTGTTGTTGCAAATGGCAGCATTTTTAAGGCTGAATAATATTTCATTATGTACATATATCACATTTTCTTTATCTATTCATCTATCAGTAGACATTTGCATTGTTGCCATCTCTCAGCTATTATGAATCATGCTTCAATGAGCATGAGGGTGCAGATACCTCTTTCAGACCATATTTCAATTCCTTTGAATAGTACTGAGAAGTGGATTGCTGGATCAAATGGTAAATTGCCATCTGATTATTAAGTGACAATAGGAAAACTGATCTGACTAATTTGACTTCTGCATACTTAAACATTAATAATGATGATTGATTTTCAATCTACTTTAAGGAAATTTTGTAGGAGAAAAATTATATTAAAAAGCATGTATTCATTCATTCAATGAGCAATTAATCAATTCCAAGCACTATGGATTCTACTGGTTGGAGGGCTTATCCAATAAGAAGCTTTTGTGTAACCCAATTCTCCACTAGGTATTATGTTAAAAATGCTATATGTGCTTCTAAAGCCCCTGAGCTCCTCTGTGGTAATGGTTAGGGTCCAGTCATAAGAGAGAAACACCACCAGTAAGTGAACAGAGAAAATTTAATGTGAAGAACTAATGAATTTGAAACAGAAGATTATTATCTAAAGGACACATATCACAGAATGTGTATATCATACAATGTTGAGTATTCTTCTCCTCATCAGACTGAGAGTTCCTTTAGAGCAGGAACTGTGTCTCTAATAATTTTAACCCTAGAACCCCAGGGTTCTCTAGATCTGAATACAGTATCTGACACCCAGTGACTACTTAATGCTTATTGAGAAAATGAATAAATGGGAACTTAACGTCTAAGGGGACCTGGAGGTTCAGACCATTACATTTGATAGTTACTTGTGTTTTAATGTAGTTTCAGAAACAGACCAATAAGAGAATGCTGGAGTGCTGGGAAGGAACATTATACAGACAATAGCAGTAATGAGAAAGATGAGAAAGCAAGGCATATTCTGGAATTCGCTGGTTACCCATCTTTTTTATATTACGGTTTTGAGAGAAAAAGTAGCAGAATATGAAGTTGGAGAGAGAAGGCAGGAGATAAACTATGACAAGGGGTTTAAATCTTGTCTGGTGTAAAGAGAGCCATTGAAGAGTTCAGGGAGGGGCACCAACAGGATAGGACATGTAGGGACATGGGTCATCCTAGCACTCGATGAAGGGTGTAGTGGGTAGCTGAGAAGAGCTATACTTTGGGGAAGTAAAATTTGTTGCATTCATGTATGTGGACACAAGTAATTCAAATAAAATCAATTCGAAAAATAATTGTTATTGTTGCTATTACGAATCCTATTTGGTTAATTCAAATATGATAAACAGTCTCTGTAAGCATCTCTGTATTTTTTAGAAGCTATATAGTCAAAGGAAATTTAACTATTGAATCAAACACTGACAACACACTTTTGAACTCTTTTCAAAGAAATGACCACCAAGTGATAATGGCCTGGAATTCAAATTGGCCAAAAGATGGCATATTTCAAGTGCTTTTTGTCAGTGGGGGCTATTAAATAGCTTTGAAATAAAAGCTTGAATTCCCTAAGGGACAATTCCAAGAAAGTCACATGAAGTAGAGCTCTTCTTCCATTTCCTTAATGGTCTTCCCCATAAGTTCACATATGACACATCAAATAAACCAGAACAAATACTATTTTACATAAAATTTACATAAGATTATCTTAAGCCTTCAAAATTAGTAAATTGGCAATTCATCTAACTGGATTGACCCTTAGTTTTCTCATCTGTAGAAGGGATTCAATTTTTCTCTATTCACAGATTGTATAATATTCTTACTAAAAAAGCATTTTAAAGAAATGCTTTGATTTTGTGAAGAAGGGTTTATAAAAAAATCACTGTATTTCTGTTTATACTCTTACTTCATTCTTAGTGGATGATAATTAAAGGAATCTTAAGGAAGTATCCCCAGCTATGGACTAGAAATTGTAGATATAATCATATGCCAATTGGTATACTTAAGTGCCAAACATGGTTTGCCTATATACAAAGAACCACTTACAATAGTGAAAAAAGATTTAATTTCTTGAGTATGGCATGTGGAGAAAACAAACCCCCTCTATCTTTGGGAACAAGTCATTTATTTAGCTCTGCCTAATTAAAACTAAGTTTCTAATTCTAGAATGCCTCATAAATTTTACCATGTAATGAACATATACTTTTATTTATTGTTTAATTAAATTTGCTATAACTTGATATTTGCATCCATATCAATCATCCTTTGAAGGCTATTGGTGCTTCAGTTGATAGGCAGAGTTTGTCTAAGTGATCAACAGTTGCCTGATCAGTAGGAACCATGGAAATTGGGGACATTTAATTCAGATGGCTGATATGAGGATTGAGACCATGATTGTGAAGTGCCTGTGGTGAGCCAAGCATATGATGTTTGAGAAATAGACAACGGCTGCTAATATTGTTTTTAATTATGTCCTGTTGTTGCTATTGTTGGAATTTCTAAGAACATTCTGTAGAACATAAAAGTAATTCATCAATAACTTCAAATTGCCTTATCTTACTCTAAATGATGCTTGATAAATGATTGATTGATTGAAGATGGAGAAGAGGATATTAAGATATTGTAATGTAATGTATTCTGTAAATGTAATGTATTCTGTGTCCTGATATACCTTTGCTTAATAAAAGTGATTACATTGATGTCTGTTATGACTCACCTACAAAATCATATGCATCACCAACTTATGTATACATAATGGAGAAATTCAAACCATATAGGAAATTTCAAATAGTCTCCTCCTCTAATATACTTGCATAAGTTGTTTTTGGTGTTTGTAAGAGAAAGTTTCATTTAAAGGTTACCAGTAAAATTTCTGTTTTTAATAAACAGAATGTCAATTCCAGTAAATTATGTCCATTCAGGAAGGACCCCAGGGTAACTTTATCTTTGTGAATATGAGGTAGGTAGGCACTCATTCTTATAGAAAAGAACTAACATGATTTTTTTTTCTTTTCTTATCCCCCTGAGAAAGTACCTCCTTCATACAACCTATAGTCTGTCAGAGAGAAGGATTGAAAACAATTACCCTAGAGTCTAAAGACCTCTTGAAAGTAAGAGGAAAGAGATGGAATGCCTGCTGTCCAGTAAGAATTCATAAATAATTGTTTAATGAACAAATGAATGAATCCTGATCTTTTCTCTTTTTTTAAACTTCAAAATTGCTATTTAAAGATATTGTTATTATAGTATGGGGAAATACTTACTGTTAAACATTTGGCAAGAATGAAATCGGTATAATGTTTGGGAAAGCTGGTGTGCAGTAGAGAGGAAGCTTTCTAAATGCCTCTACCCATTATGGTCAGGTGAACTAGTTTTGTGCAGATGGACAATCCCACTACAAAAAACAAAAATGTAGATGCTGGAAAAAATATTTCTTAAAAAAGAAAATGTATTTGAAAACATTAGAGCACTATTAAAGCAACAAATTCTTGGCCCAGAGCCCACACAGGTGACTACAATATTTGACATTACTTTTCACTTCAGTGGATTATTCAGTTTCTCAAGAATAGCTGACCAGCTAATAAGCAGAGGAGAGCTTACAGCCTCCTCGTGGAGCTATGAGAGGAGCATCTTAGAACATATTTCAAGTTAAAAAAAAAATGCCATTTAGTTGGAAATCCAAATGGTCACACCCTAGGACAGGGGGCCAGATTTCACAAACACTGAATCCTCACCTCCAAGAGGAGGCTAAGAAGACATAATAAGCAAATGTAATATGGGATCCTGGATGAGCTACTGGGATAGAAAAACACAGTAGATAAAAGCTAAAGAAACCTGAGTACAAATTTTAGTTTACAATAATGTATCAAAACTGATTTATTAATTATAGCAAATTACCATACTAATGTAAGATGTAATAATAGGGGAACTGAATGTCCTGTGTATAGGAACTCTATATACTATCTTCTCAATTATTCTCAATCTATTATTGTCTCTAAAATATCAGTAAAACCAAACTAAAGTATAAAGCTTCTGCGCAGTGAAGAAAAAAATCAACAAAACTAAAAAGCAACCTACTGAATGGGAGATGATATCTTCAAATGACATACCTGATAAAGAACTTAGTATCCAAAATATATAAAGAATTTATAAAACTCAACACCTAGAAAATGAATAATCCAATTTAAAAATGGGCAGAAGACATGAACAGACATTTCTCCAAAGAAGACATACAGATGGCCAACAGACACATGAAAAGAAGCTCAATATCACTTATCATCAAGGAAATTGAAATCAAAACTACAATGAGATAATATCTCACACCTGTCAGAATGGCTAAAACCAACAGGAAACAACAGGTATTGGCAGGATGTGGAGAAAGGGGAACCCTCTTGTACTGTTGGTAGGAAAACAAACTGATGCAACCATTCTGGAAAACAGTATGGAGTTTCCTCAAAAAGTTAAAAATAGAACTACCCCATGATCCAGCAATTGCACTATGAGGTACCTACCAAAAATGCAATAATTCAAAAGGTTGTATGCATCCTGATGTTCATAGCAGCATTATCTACAATAGCCATATTATGGAAACAGCCCAAATGTCCATCAATTGGTGAATGGATGAAGAGGATGTGGCATATATATATATATATATATATATATATATATACACACACATACATATAGATAATGGAATATTACTCAGCCATAAAAAGACCCCAAACCAGAAGATACCTAGGAATAGACCTAACCAAAGAGGCAAAAGATCTGTACTCAGAAAACTATAGAACACTCATGAAAGAAATTGAGGAAGACACAAAGAAATGTAAAAATGTTCTATGCTCATGGATTGGAAGAAAAAATATTGTTAAAATGTCTATGCTACCTAGAGCAATCTATACATTCAGTGCAGTCCCTATAAAAATACCATCAACTTATTTCAAATAATTGGAACAAATAATGCTAAAATTTGTATGGAACCAGGAAAAAAAAATCTAAATAGGCAAAGGATTGTTAAAAAAGAAAACCAAAACTTGAAGTCACAATTCCAGACTTCAAGCTCTATTACAAAGCTATAATCATCAAGACGGTAAGGTACCGGCACAAAAACAAATATACAGATCAATGAAACAGAATAAAGAACTCAGAAATGGGTCAATTCATGATCAACTAATCTTTGACAAAGCAGGAGATGATATCCAATGTAAAAAAGACAGTCTCTTCAACAAGTGCTATTGGGAAAATTGGACAACCATATGCAGAAGAATGAAACTAGACCATTTCCTCACACTATATATAAAAATAGACTCAAAATAGATGAAGGACATAAATGTGAGACAGGAATCCATCAAAATCCTAGAGGAGAACACAGACAGCAACCTCCTTGACTTTGGCCATAGCAACTTCATGCTAAACGTGTATCCAAAGGCAAGGGAAACAAAGGCAAAATGAACTATTAGGACTTCATCAAGATAAAAAGCTCTTGCACAGCAAAGGAAACAGTTGACAAAACCAAAAGGCAACCTGCAAAATGGAAGAAGGTATTTACAAAGGACACATTAGATAAAGGGCTGGTATCTAAAATTTACAAAGAGTTTATCAAACTCAACACCCAAAGAACATATAATCCAGCTAAGAAATGAGAAGACATGGACAGACATTTCTCCAAAGAAGACATACAAATAGCCAACAGGCACATGAAAAAATGGTCCACATCACTCAGCATTAGGGAAATACAAGTCAAAACCACAATGAGATACCACATCAGACCAATCAGAATGGCTAAAATCAACAAATCAGGAAATGACAGATGTTGGCCAGGATGCAGCCAAAGGGGAACCCTCTTATGATGTTGGCAGGAATGCAAGCTGATTCAATCACTCTGGAACACAGTATGGAGGTTCCTCAAACAGTTGCAAATAGTGCTACCTATACCCAGCAACTGCACTACTGAGTATTTACCCCAAAGACACAAAAGTGATTCAAAGGGACACCTGCACCCCAATGTTTGTAGCAGCAATGCCCACAATAGTCAAAATACGGAAAGATCCCAGATGTCCATCAACAGATGAATGGGTAAAGAAGATGTGTGTTCTCACTATATATATATATATATATATATATATATATATATATAGAGAGAGAGAGAGAGAGAGAGAGAGAGAGAGAAATATATATACACACACACACACACACACACATACACACACACAATGGACTACTACTCAGACAAAAAAAAGAAAAAAAAGAAAGAAAGAAAGAAAGAAAGAAAGAAAGAAAGAAAGAAAGAAGGAAAGAAGGAAGGAAGGAAGGAAGGAAGGAAGGAAGGAAGGAAGGAAGGAAGGAAGGAAGGAAGGAAAGAAAAAAAAGAAGAAAAAGAAAGAGAAAGAAAGAAAGAAAGAAAGAAAGAAAGAAAGAAAAGAAAAGAAAGAAAGAAAAAGGAAGAAAGAAAGAAGAAAGAAAGAAGAAAGAAAGAAAGAAAGAAAGAAAGAAAGAAAGAAAGAAAGAAAGAAAGGTCTTGCCATTTACAATGACGTGGATGGAGCTAGAGGATATGATACTAAATGAAATAAGTCAATCAGAGAAAGACAATTATCATATGATCCCACTCATATGTGGAATTTAAGAAACAAAACAGAGGATCATAGGATAAGAGAGGAAAAAATAAAACAACACAACATCAGAGAGGAAGACAAACCATAAACAACTATTAATCATAGGAAACAAACTGAGGGTCACTGGAGAGGAGGGGTGTAGGAAGATGGGGTAACTGGGTGATGAACATTAAGGAGGGCATGAGATGTAGTGAGCACTGGGTATTATATAAAACTATATATATGAATCACTGGCCTCTACCTCTGAAACAAGTAATACATTATATGTCAGTTAATCAAATAAAAAAATTAGTGGTAAATGTAAATTAACAAATAAATAAATAAAATGAAGTCTTGCCATTTGCAATAACATAGATGGAACTAGAGAATATCATGCTAAGTAAAATAAGTCACAGAGAAAGGCAAATCCCAAATGATTTCATTCATATGTGAAATTTAAGAAATAAAACAAATGAGCAAAGAGGGAAAAAAAAGAGAGAGGCAAACCAAGAAATAGATTCTTAACTATGGAGAACAAACTGATGATTACCAGACAGGAGGTGGGTGGGAGGATGGGTGAAATAGGTGATGGGGATTAAGGGAGTGCACTTGTGATGAGCTCCAGGTGTTGTATAGAAGGGTTGAATCATTATATTGTGTACCTGAAACTAATATTACACTGTATGTTACTTAACTGGAATTCAAATAAGAACTTTAAAAAAATCAATAAAAAACAAAGATTATATTATATACAAATGGATGAAATACTCGAAAAGCAGAAACTGTCATATTGTATCAAAAAATTAAAAACAAACAAACCACAAAACTCTATGTAGTTTAAAAGAGACTATAAAAATAAGGATACAGAGAACTTAGAATTAAATTAATGTAAAGAGACATGCCATGATAACACCAAAGAAAGGCTGACAATCATCAATATCAGAATATAATTTTTTTCATTTTAGCTATCAAAAAATTTAAATGTTATTTTAAGATATCAAAATAACACTTATTGGGAAAGTTTTAAGAAAGAAAGAGGGATATTTCATTATTTAAAAAGTATCAATACATTATAATTATATGAAGCATTTAATTAATTTTTCTCTTCTAATAATATAGCCCCAAAAGGTATAGAGCAAGTAATGACAAAGTTAAAAAGACAAATGTTCAGTTATGGTGGAAATTTTGTAATATTCCTTCTTAGTTACTGGCAGAACAAGGCATTGTTAAAATCAGAGAAAAGACTTGGTAGGGACATTGAAGATTAAAAATATAATTTAAAAATCCTGACCAGTTGGTCCAAGGGTTGTGGGTTATTGTTAAGCTGTTTAAAAATCCTGACCAGTTTGACATATATAGAACACTACACCTGGCAAGTAAAAAATACAATTCCCATGGAACTAAAATTATACAAAGTCTATCCTGATCATATAGAATTGTTTGAAATGAAGAAAAATAACTAAAATTTCTTCTGAATTTTAAAAGTAAACAAAAACATTTCTAAATTAACAATAGATCTGTGAAGAAATTGCATTGAAAATTAGAAGGTATTTTGAGCTGAATGAAAATATAAATAAAATACGTCAAAGTTTGTGGGATGAAGTTGTAGTTAGAAGGAAATTCCTGGGATCAAATGTTTTAAAAGATTAAAAAATAGATGGTATAAATATGCCTCTTAAGATATTAGAAAAACGTCAAATGAGCCCAAACAAAATGGAAGGAAGAAAATAATAAAATAAACAGAAACAAATAAAAGTAAAATAAATAAACAATGTGCAGAATCAATTCAGTCAGAAGTCATTTGGTTGAAACCAATAATAAAATTGATAATACCATAGCTCGGTTGATTAAGACAAAAAGAGTAAAAGCACAAATCACCAATGTTAGAAAAAAGAAGGTAGATCCAACAGATATTAAAACAAGAAACTATTGGAGCCAATTGTTGCTGTTATTTGAAAATGTAGGTAAAACTGACAAATTCAATGAAAAATACAACTTATCAAAATGAATACAAGAAAAAAATAGAAAACATTAGTTATTAGTTTCTTATTAATTACAGAGAAAAATCAATAAATGTCTAATCATTATTAAAACAAACCAAAACAAAATCTTAAGCAAACTAGAAAGAAAAGTGAACTTTCTTAATCATATAAAGAAAATTTTTTTACAAAGTGGTAAAATATTAGAAACTTTCTTCCTGAAATGAGAACTTGGTCAATATAAGATAACTTCCATGAAATATTTTTCTGGAGGTGGTAGCCAATAAAATAAGGCAAGAAAAGTAATAGAACTGGAAAATTAGAAATTATAATTTTTCACACTAAATTTGCATATATCTATTGAATACATAGACTAATTTTAAAAACACTATAATGTATTAGATTTAAAAAGTGAATTTAGCAAGTTCACTTGATACAAAGTTTAATAAATGAAAATCAATTGCATTTCTATTTAATAGCAACGATTGGAAAAAATTTAACTACCATTTCCAAGTATATATGCAATTACAGTATGATTTCACTCATATGTGGAATTTAAGAAACAAAACAGATAGACATAGGGTAAGGGAGAGAGAAATAAAATAAGATTAAAACAGAGAGGGAGACAAACCATAAGAGACTCTTAATTCTAAACTGAGGGTCGCTGGAGGGGAGGTGGGTAAGGGGATGGGGTAACTGGGTGATAGGCATTAAGGAGGGCACATGAAGTAATGAGCACTGTGTGTTATATGGAACTGATGAATCATTCATTCTACCCGTGAAACTAATAGTACAGTATATGTTAACCAAATTGAATTTAAATGAGAGATTATAATTAAAGACACACAAATATATATACAATTATAGATATATCTATATGTATATATAGATTATATAATGTGTATATATTTTTTATCTATATTTACAATTATATGTGCATATGCATTATCCCATGATCTCTACAAAAAAATTACAAATCTGAATACATTGAAAACTAGGGGTGCCTGGGTAGCTCACTCAGTTAAGTAATTGACTCTTGATTTCTGCTTGGGTTGTGATACCAGGTTGTGAGATCAATCCCCAAATCAGGCTCTGCTCTGGGTGTGGAAACTGCTTCAGATTTTCTCTCTCTCTTACCCTCTGCCTCACCTCCTCTGATAGGGGATGAGTGCTCTCTCTCTCTTTCTCTCTAATTAATTAATTTAAAAAATTGAGGACTCTAACATGTATAGATTCTCCTCAAATTGATCTGGAGTTTCAATACAATTTCTAGAAGAGATAGGGATATGTGTGTGTGTGTGTGTGTGTGTGTGTGTGTGTCTGTGTGTGTGTATGAACTCATAACATGTAAGGTTTGCATGTTATTTTTACTCACATGTAAGTGGAAATGAAGAGTCATAAGAAAACAAGACAAACTCGGAAAGGATTTTGTGGACAATAGACATAATTTTCAAAATATAGCATTTATCATTTATTTCTAAAAATCTATGAGAAATGAGGAGAGCATTCACCAGCCAAAGGTCAGGTGCCCACCTCACTTCAATCCCTAAGTCATTAATTTTATGGGTTCATTTTCATAATTGAGTAAAATTGAAAATACCTCCCCACCCATTTTTAAGGTATAGTTTTGGTATCTACAGAGGAGCAAGGTTCTTACACTTATTAGTAAATAATTTTCAGAAGTGTTATATATTTGAATAACAATTCGAGTACATTTTGAAAAGAGGCAGTGGGGCAAGAATATCAAAGAGATTAAAATACGTGATTTGAGGATATTTTTAAGTGAAAACAAAATAAATTATAAGGACAACGTAATCTATACATCTGAAGGGAAATGCAGATACATGTTTGAAAAAGAAGGGGGTCACATTAGTCTTTCAGTGAATGATTTTTCAGAGTAGACATTCATGGTAAATAAGATGAAGGCTTAGGACTCTTAAAATGAGTGATTCTTCATTTCACATTAATAGTCCTAGAAGTATTTTTCTGCTCCCACAGTTTTTCAGGCCCCATTTGTGGTTCTCACACAATCTACTGTAGATACCACAGGGTATCTCCCATTCTCTTTGCTAGGCTAAAGTTGTTCCAGTGAGGTAAAAAGTTCTAGAATTTTTGGATTTTGTGTGATATCTGCTATTCACAGAAGAGTCAGGCTCACCTTCTTTGGCAGTAATTTTGGTACTATGGCTTGTTGGTGGATTTCTGCATCATGATGAGTACTGAGTTGCAATGAGTTCTGTGTATCCCAAAGAGTCATTAAGAGCATCCACAGGGCAGGGGTGCCTGGGTGGCTCAGTGGTTGGGTGTCTGCCTTTGGCTCAGGTCTTGATCCCAGGATCCTGATATCGAGTCCTACATCAGGCTCCCTATAGGGAGCCTGCTTCTCCTTCTGCCTATGTCTTTGCCTCTCTCTGTCTCTCATGAATGAATAGATAAAATATTTTTTGAAGAAAAAGAAGAAGAAGAAGAAGAAGAAGGAAGAAGAAGAAGAAGAAGAAGAAGAAGAAGGAGGAGGAGGAGGAGGAGGAGGAGGAGGAGGAGGAGGAGGAGGGGAGGAGGAGGAGGAGAAGAAGAAGAGGAAGAAGAAGGAGCATCCACAGGGCAGAGCCTGTCCTGAGAAGGAAGCTGTTTCTCCTCTGACACTCCTTTGCATAGATAGACTCAGTGTCCCTGCTGGATCACCATAGAGTCTGGTGTTGGCCTGCTAGCTCATATTTAGGCTGAGAAGGACTTTGGAAGAGAAATGAGCCTTTGAGAAGACAGCAATGTATAGAGACAAATGTATAAGGAACTGCTGAGAAAGCACTGGAGTTAACAAGAGCTAAATTCAGTTGTTTACCTTGTACTGCACACTCTTATTAGGATAACCCCAGGCCAGTTATGACCTTTTTGGGGGTTTTTTAGTGATATTATCTACTAACAGATATTTTAGCCTGGAAGCTGTTATATGGTTGTTATGTCAAATTTTATAATTTCAAGGGGGAAGTAGTTTCTTCTCTAAATTCAAGTTTAGCCAATTTTCTAATTATCCACTCTATGAAGAAAAAGCTGCAGCTCCCCCCATTCTTGAGTGAACACATACTTAGAAATGTGTTGTTTCTTTTCATTCTAGATACTTCAACTCCCTGGAAGATAGCAAAATGCTTAGAAGATACTTAAAATTATTTCTGATTGAAGGTGCCTGGGTGGATCAGTCGGTGAAGCATTTGACTCTTGGATTTGGTTCAGGTCATAATCTCAAAATGGTGAGATCAAGCCTGGCATTGGGCTTCTTGCTCAATGCAGAGTCTGCTCGAGAGTCACTCTCTCTCTCTTTCCCTCTGTCCCACTCCCTGCTCGTGCTCTCTCTCTTTCTCTCTAGATAAATAAATAAAACATTTTTTTAAAAAAATAATTATTTCCAAATGGATTTTGGACATTTTATGTGCCTTTATCTGATTGGAGGTCACAATCTATAGACTCATCCTATTGATGTTCCCAAAGAGTCAAGAAAATGTTTTCTAAGGCGATAGATTTATATTCACTAATTTATTTATTTTTCATTGACAAACACATGAGTCAATAATATCACCATGTTTTGAATAGCAAGACCAAAAAAAGATTACATTTGTCTTCTACTCACCTTCATTTACAGAAATTGACGTTCATGTTTTCTCCTTATGTGTATCATCATGGACTCACAAATTTTCAGATTTACTGTGTGTAATCAACCCCTGTCAATGTTCTTTTGATTCCCAATTATCTCAATTTAATTAGTAGAAGCTCCCTCACTTTGGACTAATGTATCCCTGTGCTTTGTGAAAATTTGTCTTGCTTTCTGACACAACAGGTGTTATAGGCTCACATTTTACCTTTCAATCCACAAGTGGAATCAGTTACTTCTGCAGGGTTCCCTGGTTTCTCATAGTAGGAAAGCAGCTTTGTAGACAAGAATCTAAGTGCTGTTGTGAATAATGGAAGGCAGGAGGGAAGTATTTCTCCTAGGCAATTTTTTGGGCAGAGCTATAAAAGACATATTCTGAATTTCTTTTGTAAAGTTATGATTTGATTTTGATATTTCCAATTCAATTCTAATAGTAGAGTGTCCCTACTTACATTTTTGATTGAAAAATTATACTTCATTTTCTTTTATAGTGAACATCTTGTTTCCAAATGAAATAAACATCATTACCTTTATACTTTCCTGAGAAAATAAGAAAGCCATTCCAAAATAGCAATTCAATATTAATGCAAAAGTATGATCACTGAGTAAGTTCAATTTGGGGGGTAATGCATTTTGTTTATACTGCATTTCATTACAGATTTGTAGTCAGATTATTCTGTTCTAGAATAATGGTTCTCAAACTTTATTGTGTATCAGAATTACAGGAAGATTTGCTGAAAGAAACACCAAAAACAACAGACAGCTGGGCCTCACCTCCTGAATTTCTAATTCCAGTAAGTTTGGGGCAGGGCCAAAAATTTGCAATTCTAATAAATTTTCTGATGCTTCTGCTGCTGCTGCCACTGATTCAGGGACCACACTTTGAAAATTACTGTTATAGAATTAATTATAATTCTCACTCTGTGGTTGTAAGTACTTAACTGACCTGTGGTTTTACTTCAGGGCTTTCTGCTGACTTTCAGTCTGAAGCTGTTGGCGTTCCATGTTTGCTACTGGTCAATTCATAGAGTGGAGGCTGCTTAGACTGTAACACTAGGAAAGACAAATCTGCTGTACCTTGAGATGACATAAAAAAAAAAAATCACCAGCTCTGTATTCAAAATTGTGTACCTTAATTTCTTCACCCTCTTATCCCTCTGCAATGACTTGGTGTATAGTTGTAATTACAAGATACCTATATTTGCTTGAATAAACTGGTTGGATAAGCCGGTTCTGCTTCCTATGATTTAATTTCTGATAATATCAGAACACACTTATTTTCACATGTAGCAACCCCAGTCACTTTAATGTATCAGGTTATGTATTGTTGCAACAAGATTATCCCAATTAGTAGTTTCTCGACACAGTACCATCGGTTTTCAATTTTCCACTAGAGGATCAAGAAGATCCCTAGTACCTTAGAATCCCATATGATTAGCAAAGAGAAATAAAATAAATACAAACCCTTGAGGTTTGCCCTGAAAGTCTCATACATATTTCATGTCTCCTCATTTTATTTGGAGATAAACCTATTTTAGGACACTAGTTTCTCAGAGGCATTACCTTAATTCTTTGTAAATTCTGATTTCACAAAACCAATCAAATATGTCATTAAAAATAGCCAGCGTACATAAACATAAAATACAATTTAATTTTGAGATATCAGCAACTGGAAATAAGTCAGATGTTACAAACTTAAACTATGATTCCAAAGTTCAAGTAGAAACCTTTCTACAAATTCATATAATTTCCAGATTATCTGGATCCTGGTCCTCCTAGAGCCATTTCATAAGACAAGAATATTTATAGTTACAACACATCTTAACTGGCAACAATTCATTTCAAGTAAAGTCCCCTATTTCAGATCCTTTTCAAAAAGCTTTAGCTATTTAGTTTTAAGGCAAAAATGCAAATTCTTAAGTGAAATAAAATATGTCACGTTCCAGAAATGCTGATTTCTATTTCTTTTTTTAGTTGCACTTAATACTACAAAGTAACAGACTGAATATAGTTATTTTAAAAAAAGAAGAAAAAATGATTAATGCCTCCTATGTCATTATCAATTTAATTTCATCAATTTTCATATTTAATCTAAATATGAAATCCCCAAGTTTGGAATTAATGTTTTGAAAATCATTAGATTCAAAAGGAGACTTTTGAAAAGAAAAAAGAAGGTACTATCCTTTCTAACAGCAGAGTTTTAAGGCATGTGGCCTCAGTATAATAGCCTTTCATCAGTTCCATAGCCTGTGGTTTATCAATCCCAAATTACAACTCTACTAGAAAAAATAAAAAATTATTATCTTAAAAAATATTTCTTATGGGATCCCTGGGTGGCGCAGTGGTTTAGCACCTGCCTTTGGCCCAGGGCGCAATCCTGGAGACCCGGGATCGAATCCCACGTCGGGCTCCCAGTGCATGGAGACTGCTTCTCCCTCTGCCTGTGTCTCTGCCTCTCTCTCTCTCTCTCTCTCTCTCTGTGTGTGTGACTATCATAAATAAATAAAAATTAAAAATACATATATATTTCTTATAATTTTTAGTTTCCAATATTTAGTGTCATCTCATGGCTCTTGCTAAAAATCATTAGCCCTCCACATAATAATAAAGATACCCAGATACAAATTTATCATGTTATATGTGTCATCGTGTACGTCTCTAGTTTTTTGTTTTGTTTTGGAAAGCTCTTTTCCAAACATATTTCAAGACTAAGATATTTCTGAACTTCATTTTAATTGCAACAAGTTTGCAATATATTTTTAATACTCTAACCATTCCTTTGTGTGAATGACACATTCCATTATATGAAAGAAAAATCTGGTAGTTTTCAAATACAATCACAAAAGCTTTGATACTCCTCTCATCAAAGAGTGAGATGTACATACACTAGATAAAAGTGATGTGGTGCCAGTTTCTGGACCCAGTCCCTTAAGAAATGGGCAGCTTCCATTTCTGTGTTCCATTCTTACTCCTAAAATCCTGCCACCATGCTGTGAGGATGCCCAAGCCACTCCAGAGAGGGGCCAGCACTTGACAGCCAGGTGACTCAGTAATCTGGGAAGTGAATCCTCCAGATCCATTTGAACCACCTCCTTCGTAGAGCAAAGATGAGCTGTCCCCACCATCCAAACTGAAGATTTGTGGGGAAAACAAGTGGTTGCTCTTATTAAAGACACTACATTTTGGGGTGATTTGGTATGCAACAATAGATAACCATAACACTCCTGCTTACGACTATATAATATGTAAGTGGAACAAAGTTCTTAGACTCATGTATATTTACATGCTAGTGTCTTCTAAATGCTTCCTGATAAAGGAAGAAATTTTAAATATTAATACTTTAAATATTAATATTTTAAAACTTGTAAAATATAATAGTTCTTCCCCCATTGGACCTTTATAATAGATTAGTCCAGCCAAGGAAAGTTACTGTAAATTGATCTATTTCTAATTGTGGTTTTCAAAAGTTAGAGTCAACAAAGAATGAGTTATTTGTGGTGATGATATCAATTGTACTCTGATTGTGCTAATGTTCACATCAATCTACGTGAGTGATAAAATTTCATAAAACTATACACTGCGTGGCTCAGTGTTGGGTGTCTGCCTTCGGGATCCCAGGATCTGGGATCAAGTCCTGCATCCGGCTCCCTGTGAGGAGCCTGCTTCTCCCTCTGCCTATGTCTCTGCCTCTCTCTCTGTCTCTGACTCTCTCTCTCCCTGTCAGTCTCTCATGAATAAATAAACCTTTAAAAAAAAAAACTATACACTGAAAATAAAAATGCAAAACCGTTTATGTAAGAACTTGTGAAATCTGAATAAGGTCTTCACTTGAGTTATTATCACTGTACAGATGCCGATTTCCTGGTTTTGACAATGAACCGTGATTTTCCAGGATATTAACATTTGGAATAAGCTCAACAGAAAGCTACACAGAAACTCTGTATGGCTTTTACAACTTCTGGTGAGACTTAAACTGTTTCAAAGTAAAAAGTTACAATAAAAAAATTAAGGTCTGGACAATAGAGAAATCCATTTCAGTAAAATAACTCACCCTGGCAAGGAATCTTTGGTCCATTTATAGTAGAGCAACTACAGGTCATGATTTCTTGGATGAGCACTCTTAAGGACTCAGAGACTCCTTTAGTAATGATGCTTCAGAGGCTTATTCTTATATTGATACAGACAATTTCATAGAGGAGACTCTGCCATCTTCAGAAAAGGAAAATATAGCCACTTGGTACAAGAGTGGTTTTAAACACACCAGTAATACACAGAGGTAACTGAGGTTTATTTGGACACTCATTTTTTCCCAGTGTTTTGGAAGCTTTAGCTGTTACAATTTCTCCAGTCTATCCTAGTGGATAGATAATGGTGTCAAATATGCAAGGTTTGGTCTTTATCTCCAGGACTTTTTGCAAGTCTTTACCCCAATTTCTTAGTAAGGTTTGGAAGCCTCTTCTGGGCATGTTACAAGGGAGACAAAACAGGATTGCCATTCTTTTGTATCCCTCATCTTCCTACAGATATCTTGTCCCCATTTGGCAAGAGAATGACTTCTTCAGGTTTTCTTTTCTATGGTTCAGGAGCCATCAAGGGAAAATCATCATTTGGAACCATCTATGGAGATCCGGCTTCCTCTTCATGCATTTTACAGGTAAGGGGATCATCATAGCTTAACAAAAATTGATCGGGTGTAAGGAAGGCTCCTTAAGAACTCAAAGATTCAGGACAATCTATTTTGTATAGGGATCAAAATAGAGCACGAAGAAACAGGGAAAATGGGGTCAAAGACCAGATAAAAAGAGAACCAGACTTGGTCTGTGCTCCTCCCCATGTAGAAAAGCAAAAGTCCTCCTAAAAGGTAAGTAGCTCAGGGATAGAGCTCTGCTGCACTATCTATCAATCTCTAAGTGCCAGAGGAGACATAAGAAGAAAACAAAAGATTGAAACATCAAGGGGTCTCATATGTGCACTTGATTTGCACTTTGTAACCCTGTTATTCTTCGGATCCCTGATACTCCATATGATGCCAAGACTACACCCATTTGTTGTGAAAATAGGACACCAACACGGAAATGTTAAGATACAGCACTATTATTTCCTGATCAGCAAGGAGGAAGAGACAAGAGAAAACATCAGCCAGAAGTCAGGCAATGGCTGTTTCTCAGTTCTTAACACCCTAGTTTTCCTCAGATATGTTTTATTCTAGAATGCCACACGATATTTGATGCCCACCTTCTTACTTCCCCAAAACAAACCTGCCTAATTTCCAAATAGATTTGGAGATCTACTTCAGAAAGAGGTCCTGAACTCGCAAGACACCCAAAACCAAATCTGATAACAGGCTTGTGAAAAATATTTCAAATATGAATTTTGAAAACAGGGAAAGACAAGTAAGTAATGTAAAATATATATTAGAAAATAGATTTAAATATATGTCTCTAAAACTAGGGGAGTCGTAGTAAACGAGATATGGCACCCATCTGAAATGAGAAGCTGGTAGATAAAAGGAGGTCATGAAGTCATACAGAAGACCAAGGCAAGTGGCATCGAAGGGCAGAACATAAGGGATAGTTTTTGTTCTTTTAATTTTTAAATCTTAGCCTATGTAGTATTAAGGGTTCTGTCTGTTTGTTGGGTTTGTTGCTTGTTTTGATTGTTTGTTCTTTAGGTAAGAGTCATTCTCCTCAAAGAACAAAGTTGTGGGGCATCTGAGTGGCTCAGTCAGTTACGCATCAGACTCTTGGTTTGGGCTCAGGTCATGATCTCGTGGGTCATGAGACTGCCTGATCCTTGCGTCAGGCTCTGTGCTCAGTGCAGAGTCTGCTTGAAATTTTCTCTCCTTCTCCCTCTGCCCTTCCCCCCATACTCAAGTTTGCTGTCTCAAATAGATAAATCTTTTTTTTTTAAAGAGCAAAATTGTAGGAATTGCTCTAATGGATGTACAGATTTATTACAAATATGTTAGAAAGAGACAGAGTAGTATTGGCACAAGGGTAGGCAAAGGGGAATAGCAGCAGATTCACACAGATACGAACATTAAGTTTATGAATAACGTAGGACTGTAGAATAGTGTAGAAGGGACTTTTTCAAGACATTATGCTGAGTCAAATAAATATACATATGGAAAAAAATTGAACATGATCCCTACTTCATGCATTCATAAAAAATGAATTCTAGGTAAACAACCAATCTTATAGAAAATAATATTGGATAGTATCTCCATGACCTTGATATAGGCAAAATATGGGCACAAAAGTAACAGCCAAAAGGGACAGATTAGTAAAGTAGAGTACACTGAAATTAAGACCTTCAGTTCATCATATGAAACACCATTAAGGGAGTTTAAGAGTGAATCAGACTGTAGAAGATTTTAGCAATATGTACAACCAACGAGGCTGCATTCCAGATATGTATATATGGGCAGCCCCGGTGGATTAGCATTTGGCGCTGCCTTTGGCCCAGGGCATGATCCTAGAGACTCAGGATTGAGTCCCACATCAGGCTCCCTACATGGAGCCTGCTTCTCCCTCTGCCTGTGTCTCTGCCTCTCTCTCTCTCTCTCTCTCTCTCTGTGTGTGTGTCTCTAATAAATAAATAAAATCTTTAAAAAGAAACAAATATGTATATAAGTTTATTTATGTTTTTGTAACTATATATACATATATAATATGCAGTTAAAATATATTAAAAACATGATGATCCATCTGTGTAACGTGATTTTAGTGTTGCTTGGTTGTTTAATAATGTGGGACTTATTTTGCTTTGTTTTATTGTTATTGTTGTGAGAATAATGGCAAATATATTTTTTAAAGATTTTATTTATTGATTCATGAGAGACACACAGAGAGAGGCAGAGACACAGGCAGAGGGAGAAGCAGGCTCCTAAAGGGAGCCTGATGTGGGACTCAATCCCTGGACAGGGATCACACCCTGAGCCCAAGGCAGATGTTCAGCCGCTGGGCCCCCCAGGCATCCCAAATATTTTTTTTAAAGACTTCTTTTAGTCAGAGAGGCCATGCATGTGTGAGTGGGAGTGGGGAAGGCAAGTGGGGACAGGGAGGGGGAAGGGGAGAGGGAGAGTTAGAAACTCAAGTAGACTCCATGGAGCCTGACCCAGAGCTTGATCTTACAACCCTGAGATCAGACCTGAGCCAAAACCAAGAGTCAGTCACAACCAATTAATTGCACCACCCAGACGCCGTAATGGCAAAAATTTTAAATGTTTTTCCTAAACTTTTTTTCTAAGAAACTGCTTTATTTTTCCCCAAGTTTTTATTTAAATTCCAGCTCATTAACATACAGTGTAATACTACTTTCAGGTGTAGAATTTGGTAATTCATAGCTTACGTATTACATTGGTGCTCATCACAAGTGCTCTCCTTAATACCCATCTTTTAAAGTGAAATGCGAGAAGAGCTTTAAAGATATTCATGGACTATTATTTTTCCTTGCTTATTTATTTATGTCCCTGTTTGATCTTACTAAGAAAACTTATGCCTCATTACAGGAAAAGGGAATTATAGATATTTGGTATTTTTAAAAGATATGCAAACTGTCCAATCCCATGATTTAATCAGTTTGGGCAAATTTTACAGCTAATAGTGAAGATTTTGCTTTATATAGAAATTGCTATGGATTTGGATGTGTGCTCTAATTTTTAACTTATTGATGTTCTATTGTGAAGTAGCATTTCATTTAACTGTAAGGTAAGGCTCATATAGCATCACCCAACTAGTTGTTAATGTGATTATGCGGTCCCTTAGCTTCACATTTCAATTCACATGAGGCACCCTTTGGCATGCGTAACTTTCTGGGAACACTCTTACTTGCATCGGTTTTTTTAGGTTTGTTGTTATTGTGATTTTGTTGTTGTTCTTGGAGCTACAGAACATGACAATATGTTTTTGACAAGACTGAAAGCTGAGACTCTCTCTTGTTTCCTCCCTCTTCACGGAGGATGCATTTAAATGAATGCTGGTTGGCGTGATACTTTGTCAGCCATGGGTACTGGGTGCTTAACTCTAATATTGCTTCGTGGATGTGGTATACAATTGTAAGACTTCTGTCCCTAAATATATTTACTTTCACTTTTTTATGATTAAAGTTCATATGCTATTGTACACACGTGCTTTGTAAGTGAATTATAACAGCTATGATTTCTGTATATTATCAAGAGTTTATTGAAGAATTTCCTGCCTTGTTCTCTCTCTCCTTTCTAATAAAAGTTAATACTAACAGGGGCACCTGAGTGGCTCAGTGGTTGAGCATCTGCCTTTGGCTCAGGTCTTGATCCCAGGGTCCTGGGATCGAGTCCCACATCAGGCTCCTTGTGAGGATTAAATGCCTCTATGCCTCTGCCTCTCTCTCTGTGTCTCTCATGAATAAATAAAAATAAAATCTTTTTTTTAAGTCAAAAGTTTTAGAAAAGTCAACATAAAGATTTTAGAAGGACAACTTATAGGATGTAGATTTGTGATTCTTTGGATTTGATCCTTTTGAATACTGTTCTGAAAGTTTATATTGAGTGTTGTCAAATTTGTAAGCTTCACAGGAACGGCCATCATATTATAATGTGCTTCTATACTTGCTACCACAGATGTAAATTTCTTGACCTTAATATCCTTTTTGAAAATGTTGATAATTCTGTTAACTTACATCTTACGAATTGATGTATTGTATTATTGTAAGGGATTTGATTTTCAGCACGGTGCAAAATTCTTTCAAACTCATTTTTTATTAACTCCATTTTGTTTTAAAGTACATTTCATTTTTTAAAAAGATTTTATTTATTTATTTAACAAAGACAGAGCGCACAAGCAGGGGGAGCGGCAGGCAGAGGCAGGAGGAGAAGCAGACTCCTGCTGAGCAGGGAGCCTTATGCTGGGCTTCAATACCTGAACTGAAGGCAGATGCTTACTTAAAGGACTGAGCCACCCAAGTGCCCTTTAAAGTACATTTCAAATGTAGTTCTTCATTTAGTAAAAGTGGTCTAAGTGATATGAGAAAGTATATATATAAGTATATATTTAAATACTAATAATTGGTACAAAACTCCAATTTTAAAATTGTCAACAGCTACGAGTATGCAATTCACAAGAGAAGATGTCTGAATAACAACAAACATATGATATGGTATTCAACATCTTTTGTTAAGAAATACAAGTTTAAACCACATTGAAAAATTACCGTATGCCCACAAAAATGGCTAAAATTTTAAAAGACCAGCAATACCAACTATGATGAGGATATAAACTAAAATCCTCATGAACTTCTGGTAGGCATTTTAATTGATATAAACAATTTGGAGAACTGCTTCAGGCCATGTCTACTAAAACTAAATATTGCCTACCCTATGACCTAGCAATTCCTCTCCTCTGAAATGAGATAGTATGGTCAACAATGTTCAAAGCTGTATCATTCAGTAATATTTCTGAGGCAGAAACAACTCAGAACAGTTACTGAATAAATAAATGGTAGCATATTTAAACAGTGGAATCCTACACTGTTGCTATGTACAAGAACTTGGGTGGATATCAAAAACTTTAGGAAAAGCAAATGACAGCAGACACAAAGTACTGTCCATATGATTCCATTATATAAAGTCCAAAAACAAGCAAAACTAATCTATCGTGTTAGAAGTCAGGGTAGTGTATTCTTCTGAGCAGTAGCAGAACTTCTGGTTTTCAGGCTTGTGGACAGTGTGAAGGCTCCTCACTTTCTTTTTTTTTTTAATTTATTTTGTATTGGTGTTCAATTTACTAACATACAGAATAACCCCCAGTGCCCGTCACCCATTCACTCCCACCCCCCGCCCTCCTCCCCTTCTACCACCCCTAGTTCGTTTCCCAGAGTTAGCAGTCTTTACGTTCTGTCTCCCTTTCTGATATTTCCCACACATTTCTTCTCCCTTCCCTTATATTCCCTTTCACTATTTTTTATATTCCCCAAATGAATGAGAACATATAATGTTTGTCCTTCTCCGACTGACTTACTTCACTCAGCATAATACCCTC
Organism: Canis aureus; assembly: GCF_053574225.1. Classification (NCBI taxonomy): domain Eukaryota; kingdom Metazoa; phylum Chordata; class Mammalia; order Carnivora; family Canidae; genus Canis; species Canis aureus. Next base: position 69,714,045 of record NC_135612.1, read on the forward strand.
CAGTTCCATCCACGTTGAAGCAAATGGTGGGTATTTGTCATTTCTAATAGCTGAGTAATATTCCATTGTATACATAAACCACATCTTCTTTATCCATTCATCTTTCGTTGGACACCGAGGCTCCTTCCACAGTTTGGCTATCGTGGCCATTGCTGCTATAAACATCGGGGTGCAGGTGTCCCGGCGTTTCATTGCATTTGTATCTTTGGGGTAAATCCCCAACAGTGCAATTGCTGGGTCGTAGGGCAGGTCTATTTTTAACTGTTTGAGGAACCTCCACACAGTTTTCCAGAGTGGCTGCACCAGTTCACATTCCCACCAACAGTGTATGAGGGTTCCCTTTTCTCCGCATCCTCTCCAACATTTGTGGTTTCCTGCCTTGTTAATTTTCCCCATTCTCACTGGTGTGAGGTGGTATCTCATTGTGGTTTTGATTTGTATTTCCCTGATGGCAAGTGATGCAGAGCATTTTCTCATGTGCTTGTTGGCCATGTCTATGTCTTCCTCTGTGAGATTTCTGTTCATGTCTTTTGCCCATTTCATGATTGGATTGTTTGTTTCTTTGGTGTTGAGTTTAATAAGTTCTTTATAGATCTTGGAAACTAGCCCTTTATCTGATATGTCATTTGCAAATATCTTCTCCCATCTCTCCCTCTTCGCCGATGACATGATACTCTACATAGAAAACCCAAAAGTCTCCACCCCAAGATTGCTAGAACTCATACAGCAATTCGGTAGCGTGGCAGGATACAAAATCAATGCCCAGAAGTCAGTGGCATTTCTATACACTAACAATGAGACTGAAGAAAGAGAAATTAAGGAGTCAATCCCATTTACAATTGCACCCAAAAGCATAAGATACCTAGGAATAAACCTAACCAAAGATGTAAAGGATCTATACCCTCAAAACTATAGAACTCTTATGAAAGAAATTGAGGAAGACACAAAGAGATGGAAAAATATTCCATGCTCATGGATTGGCAGAATTAATACTGTGAAAATGTCAATGTTAGCCAGGGCAATATATACGTTTAATGCAATCCCTATAAAAATACCATGGACTTTCTTCAGAGAGTTAGAACAAATTATTTTAAGATTTGTGTGGAATCAGAAAAGACCCCAAATAGCCAGGGGAATATTAAAAAAAGAAAACCATAGCTGGGAGCATCACAATGCCAGATTTCAGGTGGTACTACAAAGCTGTGGTCATCAAGACAGTGTGGTACTGGCACAAAAACAGACACATAGATCAGTGGAACAGAATAGAGAATCCAGAAGTGGACCCTGAACTTTATGGGCAACTAATATTCGATAAAGGAGGAAAGACTATCCATTGGAAGAAAGACAGTCTCTTCAATAAATGGTGCTGGGAAAATTGGACATCCACATGCAGAAGAATGAAACTAGACCACTCTCTTTCACCATACACAAAGATAAACTCAAAATGGATGAAAGATCTAAATGTGAGACAAGATTCCATCAAAATCCTAGAGAAGAACACAGGCAACACCCTTTTTGAACTCGGCCATAGTAACTTCTTGCAAGATACATCCACGAAGGCAAAAGAAACAAAAGCAAAAATGAACTATTGGGACTTCATCAAGATAAGAAGCTTTTGCACAGCAAAGGATACAGTCAACAAAACTCAAAGGCTCCTCACTTTCTGCCCTGTCCCCTCAGGTCTTTTTTTTACCATTTCTGTGCACTAGTCCCCAGCCCCAGGGACCTGAACCTTTGCCCCTGCAGGGCTTTATATACACAGTTCCTGTAGTGCTTCTTGGACAACCTGTCCTTTTGGTGGTTTTGTCCAAAGGCACAGAAAGACAGAGGGTTCTTGGAGTTTGTACTTTCTCTCCCTACAGCACCATCACCACTCTTATGGAGGCAAGAAAGCCAAAGCCCCACAACATGAGTGGGGCAGCATTAAGCTACCTCACTTCTGAGCTTTCCTACAAGACCAGACCGAAGCTACCTGTGGAGTCTTCCACTGTCGTCCACTGTGGTGACACCTTTCTCCCTTTCTCTGCTCAGCCTCTCCTACTCCCTTACCTGTCTCCCCTCGGAGCATTTTCTTGGTGATTCACTGGCAAGCACAATCTCATCTTGGCATCTGCTTTTAGAGAACCTAACCTGAGTCAGCTGGTAATATCCAACTTTTGTTGAAAAATCTGGCTGGATTAAAAAAAAAAAAAAAAGAAAAGAAAAGTCGTGTTAATGTGTTCACTTTCAGATAACTTATCAAGGTATGTAATTATATAATCATAATTTTAAATTTTCTATCTGTACATTATTCTTAACAAGAAAAGTTTAAAAAAATTCCAAAGTCAGTGAGTAGAAAAATACAGAAATGTGTCCTAGAAAATGTTTGTATAGCTTTATAGTGATTTTTAAGATAATTCATTACAATATAATTATAATAACAAGTAAAAACATTGTCTATATTCAAAATTAAGTGGTAAGTTAAAGTATGTTGTATCCATGTGGTTAAATACTACCCACTTATTAAAAAACACTCAGAATTATTTAGTAACATAAAAAATGCCCAAGAAGTATTATTTTTTAAAAGTCAAATTATGAGTCAGTCCGTAAATTATGGTTCCTATTCAGAAAAATGAAGTTCTTTTACTTATTTTTAGTCTAATGTAGATATTATTAGTGCCTGGCTGGCTCAATCAATGGAACATGTGACTCTTGATCTTGGGGTTGTGAGTTCAAGCCCCATGATGAGTGTTGAGATTGCTTAAATAAATAAAATCTTTTTTTTTTTAAAAAAAAAAGGTATTATAAGTGACTATCTCTAAGTGGTAATTTCGCCTATTTTTTTACTCTCTCCTGAAATATTAATATTTTCTCAATTTACTACAATAAAGGTGTATTCATTTTAACTAGAAATAGTAAAAAAAAAAAAAAATTCCTCTAAGAATAGCACCTACACCATGGAAAATAAAATAGATCTAAAAATGGGTGGATATTTCTCACACCCCTTAATATGGCTACTATCAAAAATAAAGAGAAAAAAAAAGAAAGAGAAGAAAAGAAAGAAAAAACAAGCGTTGATTAAGATGCAGAGAAACTGGAAGCTTTGTGTGCTGTGGATGAGAATATAACATGGCACAGCTGCTGTGGAAAACAATATGGTGGTTACTCAAGAAATTAAAAATGAAGTTTCCATGTGACCCAGCAATTCCCCTTGTGGGTATATATCCAAAAAAAAAAAAAAATGGGAAGAAGTGTCTCACAGAGATGTTTACACACCCAAGTTCAGAGAGATACTATTCTCAATAGCCAAAAGGTAAAAGCAACCCAAGTGTCCATCAACTGATGAGTAGATAAACGAAATGTAGTAAACATATACCCAGTGGAGTGGAGTATTATTCAGCTTTAAAAAGGAATGAAATTCTGACACATGCTGTAACATAGATGGACCTTATGCTAATAAAGTAAGCCAGACACAAAAGGACAAACACTGTATGATTCCACTCATGTGAAGAATGTAGAGTAGTCAAACTCAGAAAAACAGAAGGTAGGGTGGTGCTTGACAGGATCTGGGGAATGGGGGACATGGGGCTAGAGTACAGAGTTTCAACTTTGCAAGATAAAAAAGTCCTAGAGATTGTACAATAATGCAAATATATTTAAAGATATTAAACTACATTTTTAAAAATGACTAAGATGATAAAGTTTATATTATGTGCACTGTACCACAGTTTTGTTTCATTTGTTTGCTTAAAGTGGGTAAATACTGCTATTGCTATTTCATGGATGGGTGAGGTGGCATGATTCTGGGACTTCCAGTTTTAATCCCAGCACCACCCTACAAATGTTCACTCTGCTAATTAGTGCTGCGTCATCATAGATCTGCTTCCTTGGATTGTATCACTTCATGTTCTAGATCAGTGCTACCCAATAGAACCTTCTGCAATGATACAGCTGTTCTTTATCTCTGCATCCAATACCGTAGCCACTAGCATCATGTGGCTCTTGAGTATCTGAAATGTGGCTACTATGACTGAGTTCCTGCATTTTGGATTTTATTTATTGTCATAAATTTAAGTTTAAGTAGCCACATGTGGCCCCAAGTGGCTACTGTATTAATGTTAATCTAAACTTTTTTGTATCCATCTTCCTCTACTACCCAATGATGGTTTCTTGTGATGATTTTGAGGAAACAGAAGCAAACCTCTCCACCTTCAACAGTTCCCATTTTGCTTTTCGTCCCAGATGGCAGGTATCCCAGGTGTTGGAATCACATCCCTAACCAGAATGTTTTCTCTACCTTCCCCACATAAAGAGCCTTCTCTGTGATCTCCCATTACATCTGCTGGGCTGGCAAGTACTTGCCATTGTGAAATAGCTGATAAGCACTTTGCTGAGTTTCCAATTGTTATCAGATTACAAGGAAAATGTAGGCAATCCTTGGTGAGGCTCAAGTCAAGACAGTTTGAGTAATGTGAGACTAACTTCAGCTTCTTGTGTCTAATTAGCTACTGCTAGGGTGCTATGTCTTTACCTGGAGTAAAGAGATACCGCTGGCCCAATTGTGGAATCAATTCTATAGAGAAGGTAGCAAAGCAACAGTTGAAAAAGGCAAGGACAAACATTGGAATCAGATGGCTCTGGGCTTAATTCCATCTATGCCGCACACTATCTATCATCTTGATTAAGTCTTAAACTGCTCTGATCCACCATATTTTGGATCTACAGGATGAAGATGATACAACATTTCAGATGAAGCCTGGCATAAAATGATTAATCAATAAACAGCATCTGTTGCTGACTCTATGTCCCCTGCTCTTCTGTTTTATTACCTCATCTTCATCTCTTCATCCATTTGGCTATAATGAAAATAAGATGGCTATAACCCCATCTTCTCTTTAAGAAAGGTGTCCCTCAGAGTTTGGCCCTTCATTTTGCTTCAAAAAGAATGTGTTGCAGAAATAAATCCCTAAATGATTTATGTAGTTCAAATAAAGTTGCAGGGCTTTTTGTTTTGTTTTGTTTTGTTTTGTTTACCATTTTGTTTTATTTGTATTTTTGGCCTGGCGAAGGGTCAAAAGTGGATAGGAATCCAAGAGATGAGACATGAGCCAGAAAAGCTGGACCTGCACAGAGCAATGTCAAGACTAGTGGTGAGAGCCTACCACTCCAGTATAGCCAAGCGATGACTTTGAAGCCTAGGAATATAGTTATGGATTCTAACGCTGTTGGCTGCCAAGTGTGTGATACAAGTTTCCTGCCTTGACACTCCATAAATCCTTTAGTAGAATTTGCTTTGCTTATTAGAGCTTTTTGCATAAATGGATGCTTGTTAGGGAACTCAATGAGAGGCTCAGTTCTGCATCTATATGAATGTGGGACTAAGGCAGAGAGTGCGAGATGGCGCACATCTGGGTGCCCATTCATCTACCCATTCCTCTAGACTCTTAATCAACCAGAATTTATCGAAATTACTTTCCTGAGCATCTCATCATGTGAAATATCACCAGGCCTAAAGGGAGCTGTAGTCTTTGTCCTAAAGGATCTCCTGAAATAACAAGGACAAGTGTGATAACAAGAGACCCGGAAGGGAAACTGAAGAATTTCCAGTACATCTGCCTTGTCTTACTGATAAGGACAAAGAGGACTCAGGGCTCAGAGGCTCAGAAAGACCAAGTGATCATCACTCAGTATCAGAGCTGGGGCTGGGAACTGTGATTTTGGCTGCATGGAATAATGGTCAGCTCCATAGACAAGAAAAGCTGAACACAGTCTCAGAGGAAAGACAGGTGGATCCTTTCATATTCATCCCAGTCAAGTGCAGAGACAAGGTGTTATTTGAGCCGGGCTGTGGCAGACACTATGGTTGATTGCACTACCTCCCCTCTTCTTTCTCAGTATCAAACAAACAAAATACTAGTTCTTAGCTAGATCTTCTTTCTCCAGCTTTCCTTGCACTTGACTGTGTGCATGTTTTGGCTGTAAGCAGAACAGTCTGCTGCACTTCCAGGAAGCCCCACTAGAGGGATGCAAAGGACCCCTCTGCGTGGACCCCCTCCCCTCCCCATCACAGCCCTCACTAGGACTAAATAGATTAGCTCAAACAGCTTTATATGCAGCCTGCTTTGACCACCTCTGTCCCTCCCTGGCATGTATTTATTTTTTTGCTCTATTTTTTGATGCCATGCAGTCTCTTTTCCACCATCAAGTCCTGTTCAGCCTTGATGTCCTAGCACAAGTTCTGTACCTTAAAAAGTCTTTGGCTAACAACACCAGCCTTTGGTAATGGCTCCTGCTTGTGAACACCTACAGCACTGCCATGGTATCACCTCTATCAAATGGGCCCAGAGCCCATTCACGTGGATGTGTTAGACCTCATAGCCGCCCATAGGTCTCCTCCATAGAACTCCAGGCCTTTGGAGAGAGCACAGTCTGTGTGTGTGTTCTTGAGATGGAGAAGCACAGGAAGAGAAAATATACATTAGTGTAGATAATAGAAAGTGACCAGAGAAATGCTGTAAAGCCAAGAAAAATCATCCATTTATAGGAAAACGTTTGCCTGGACTATACTCATACCTGCAAGCGTGTAAGTATTTGTATGATGAAGCACTAGCCACTTCATGAAGACAAAAAAAAAAAAAAAAAGAGGAATATATGAATATAGTCCCACTGATTTTACATACAAAGCCTAAACTAAATTCCTGTGGGAAATTAAAATTATAGGGTACACAGATATAAAATGAACATATGCCAAAGACTTTATTTAATTCATTAGCTAATGAAGGAACTGGAAAAGATGCTATAACCTGTTTAATGAGAAGTCAAAGAACCACAAATTTACATGCTGAGAAAAAACACTTACATGAATTTGCAAAAACTGCTCTATCCATAGGGCAGCAATCAACTGCATTCCACTGGACATAATTAATTTGCTTTCATCTAGGCAAAATTATTTGCATTGCTAACAGTTTTCTGTAAGTTAACTTCTGCCTGCACAGAGTTGTGACAGAGCCTAATAAAAGACAAAAGCTGGCAACCTGATAGAAGCAGACAATCTCCAGAGGCTCCTTCCTTTCATGGAGAGGATACCCATCAATCTCCAATTCATTCCCAGGTCTTAAATTTTTCACTTGGCCACTCATTTCTCCAACGTACCTCAACCTCCTCTCACTCATTTCTAGCCTGAATTTGTTCATAACGTCTCTTCAAACATGTTAACTCTTTCTTACCTTCCAGGCTTGGACATGCTTTCTGCCCAACCATCACCACGATCTCCTCCTCTAGATCATCCTCACCTCTGTCCTTTCCTGGCCTCTTTCTCAGATAAGCCTTGACCTCCCACATTAAAGAGGACTTCTCTCCCCCACCCCCACACTCCTAGTGCTCTGCAATATTAGATGCTCACTCATTTATATTTGTAAGCAAAATGAAGACAGAGAAAAGGTCTCTATTTTTTGCCTGGCTGAGTGGAGAAAAAAGTATAAAAGAATGAATGAGCATAACCCATCTTCCACATCCTCATGCATAATAAAGAGTAGTGTCCTTGCCCTGCCCACTCTCAAGATTAGGATGAGATTCAGACATAGACAATGACAGATGGGCCTGACACATAAAAAAGGCTTGGTTTGGTTTATTAAAAAATATATAAATATGAACATTTCTTGGGCAATTGCCACCACTGACAAAATAAGGTCCCAAATAGTCAGTGATGAGAATCATGATAGAAGTTGATTTCAAATAAAATTGGTCCACAGGAAAAAGCAGGCATTTTAGGCATCATTGAAAAAATAAAAGTTAAAATAATAAATACAAACATGAGGTTGGCATATATTCACGAGCAAGACTGTCAGTTAATTTGGTAAATATTTATTTCCTTCTGACACATGCACTGTGTTCTTTTGGGGTATTTATGGAGGGGCTTGGTAATGAGCTGTTTGCTTTATTATGATCTAAAAACAAACCAAGACACATGCAAAATGCAGCCATCTAATTAAGGAAGAATAAATACTATCCCATCATCAGAGCCCCCCCGCCACCTGAACTCCAATCTTGTGTCAGGCCTTGCCAAAGATACTTGAAAGCTCTCAATTTACCGTGTGCACCAGATGATGCTCACATGGAAGACAGATCTACTGACTCGTTAAAGTGCACTAATTATTCCACAATTTTGAAAGTGAGAACATATGGGAGCTGTTTTCCTTGTGAGTGTTTCTGCTTCAAAAACAAAGTACATGACTGAACAAGTATTTTCCATAATCTATGTTGTTTGCAAATGCTATTCAAAGTCCACCAAATTCACTAAAATTAAAAATGCTTAATTCCTCTCTGGTCAAAGGCTGTCTGATATTCAGTTCCTCTTTCCACATTTCTTTATTCCCGTTGTCCCTTTGCCCACTGAGCTGTGACTACTTCCATCAAGATGAGCAGAGCTAACTTAAAAGTGAAATACTCTGACCATTCAATTAATGATTGGGTCAACACAATGTGAGCAGCTGGTTAGATGCTTTCTTTGTCTTTGCAAATGGAGCAGATGCCTTGGTGCTATAAGGACACAGCCTCTAAGGACACACCGTCTGCAGGGACACAGCAGTGAGGATCCCAGGCAGGGACAGGAGACCTTGAGGGATGAGGACAGAAGATGTCAGGCAGGCAGACTCTTGTATCTTTACTCCTGTAGCAGAAACCATCTCTAGCTTCTAGATGAAAACAACTTAGGATCTGAGGCCCAAAGACAGCTATATTAAATGAGTGGGTGATTCATAGAAGCATGCAAATCCCAAATAACACTGAATTATTTGAAGACTGAACCAAGTCAGCTGAGATTATTCAGAAATAGTGATGTTCATCTAGATATTAACCACTACATTATTTATGGGATTTTTATTCTTTTGCCCTTCTGTGTACGTGAACTTTGTCTTTGCTAGTCTGCATTTGCTCGGGGGTGAAAATGAAAATTTGTCTCAGCCTGAATACAAAGAGAAGGAGCAGGATGCATATGGCTTTTAATATATAAAGATAGGATTGGGCGGTAAGACAAGGGTCTTGCAAGACCAGGCACTGGTCTTGAGAGCTAAGTTTTCCAAATCTTTATTTCTCCTCCTTTGGCCTATGAATATCCATCTCTAAAAGAACCGTTGTCCCCATGTTCTGCACGATGAAAAAGATTCTTCAACCCACAGCAGCAAGGACAAGAAACCAGCCATTTCATGATAAAAGTGTATGATGCAAAGTTCTGTTAATGGTGGAATCATGTCCCCTAAATCATTATTCTGAAGTCCTCACCTCCAGGATTGGTGTGTGAACATGGCCTTATTTTGAAATAGCCTCTGCAGATTGGATCAAGCTAAAAATGAGGTCATTAGGGTGGGCCTAATCCAATATGCCTGGGGTCCAAACACCATATGACAATGGAGGCAGAGATGGGAGTAATGTCTCTATAAGCCAAGGATCACCAAGGATTGCCAATCAACACCAGAAGCTAGGAGAGGCAGGGAAAGATTCTCCCCTACAGGTTTCAAGAGGAGGATGGCCCTGCTGATTTCGAACTTTTGGCCTCCAGAACTATGCAACAATGAACTTACATTGTTTGAGGCAATTCAGTATGTGGTAATTTTTTTTAGGGGAGCCCTAGGAAATTCATGTAAGCACAAAAAGGGAAAGGCAAGACGAAAGCATGGGGTGAACATCTATGTCCCTATTTATCTGCTATGCTTCTGCCTTGAGAGTGGGGGAACATCAAGTTAGTACTTGTGACACCAAAGATGGGGGTGGGGGTTGAGAGCCTCTAGCTCTGCTTTTCTTTTTTTTTTTTTTTTTTTTTTTAGCTCTGCTTTTCTGAGGACTCCAGAGGAGGCTACCTCACAGGTGTCCTACATCAATTTGGCAAGATAAGTGCAGTAGTGCAGTGTCTGCTGAAGGAAGACTGAGAGAGTCAGCTCTCCTAAGGCTCCCTTGGTACTCTGGGTCATTCCTAAGGACCAGGAAATGCTGAAACCAATAGTATCGTCTATTAGAATCCCACATTTGTCTTTAAGTTCCAATTACTGCTCTTGTTTATCTCTTCTCTTACAGAAGTGTTTTGAATGAGGTTAAAATTCAACTCCTGACTTTCCAGTGAAGTAACCATTGCACAAGTTGGTTAAACAACAATTATTTCCCCAGACATTCCAATCTCTGTTAATGGCATGACCATCCATTGAATCACCTGGGCTTGATACCACACACTCAGCCTCAATGTCTGCCTCTCTCCACTGTGGTGCTCTCCAGATCATCCCTCAATCCATTGAACACCCTACCAGGCCTTCTAAGATCAGCCTTGTTCATTCAAGAGACAAAATCAATGCTTGCTAAGCAAGCCATCTCTAAGTATTTGATGTTTGCTAATGAGTGAAACGCAAGTGTAGCTGTCTTCATAAAGCATACTTAGTCCACTAACAAGGACATAAATAAAGAAATTAATTATCCAGCTAAATGCCTAATTAAAACTGTCATAAATACTGTGAAAAGAAAGCACAGGGTTCTGGGAGAGATGATAATAGAGGGACTGATCTAGTCCAGGTAGGGCATATGGAAAGACTTCCTGGGGAAGTGACATTTGATGCAAGATCCTATGAGACAGTAGGAGTTACCCAGGTGGAGGTAGGCAGGTGGCAGGGAGCTGGTAGCAGAAACCTGATAGGAGCCTGAAGAAGGAAATGACGAGACAGCAGTGGAGAGCCCAAGGGAACAGCTATCTACAGTAAGGCTGGAAATGATGGCAAAAGGCCAAATCTATTACTATTTTAAGAATTTTTTTTTGCTTTTTCTTCAGAAAAGAATAACAGAAAACTAATGAAGAATTTCAACTGAGCGGTGACATAAGGAAGGCCAGTATTTACTGTGAAGAGATGGCAAGAGTCAGTATTGGTGCTGGGAGACAAGTGAACCTGTATGTCAGTAGAACTGAGCTGAAATCAAGAGTCTGATGCTTAACTGATTGAGCCCCCCAGGTGCCCCTCTTCCTTTTCTTATTAATCAGACACCAGACAATATTCTAGATATGGGGATGAGGATGAAGGATAACAAAAGAGATACAAAAAATGGAAACAAACCCCTTGCCCTCATGCTATCCAGGTATCACAGTGGTTCTCAGTCTTGACCACATATTAGGATTGTCTAGAGAGATTTTAAAAATCGAAATGCCCAGGGAATACTCAAGCAAATGGCACAAGACTCTAGGAGTGAGACTGCAGGTTTGATTGTCTCCCGACGCCAATGCTGACTCTTGCCATCTCTTCACAGTAAAGACTGGCCTTCCTTATGTCACCACTCAGTTGAAATTCTTCAATAGTTTTCTGTTATTCTTTTCTGAAGAAAAGCATAAAAATTCTTAAAATAGTAATAGATTTGGCTTTTGCCATCTTTGTCAGCAGAACTCAGTTTTGCTGGGTAGGGCCATACTGGGGAACAGTCAAATATTTTGGTGCCTCAGTCTCATTCCTAGAGTCTTGTGCCATTTGCTTGAGTACTCCCTGGGCATTTCGATTTTTAAAATCTCTCTAGGTGATCCTAATATGCACTCAAGACTGAGAACCACTGTGATACCCGGGTAGCTATCTGCATGAGGGCAAGGGGTTTTGTTTCCACTTTTTTTTTTGTATCTCTTTTGCTATCCTTCACCTTCATCCCCATATCTAGAATATTGTCTGATGTGGTGATTAATAAGAAAAGGAAGAAGGGCACCTGGGTGGCTCAATCGGTTAAGCATCAGACTCTTGATTTCAGCTCAGGTCATGATCTCAGGGTTCTGGGATCAAGACCTACATCAGACTCCAGGCTCTTGGCTCAGTGGGGAGTCTGATTATTCCTTTCCCTAGGCTCCTCTCCCCACCTTCAAGTAAATAAATAAAACCTTTAAAAAAATAAGAAGAAAAGGAAGAAAAAAAGAAAGGCGGGAAATGAACTTTTTTTCAAAGTATATTTGCCACTATTTCATTTATACCCCAGTCTAGAAATAAAATATTTTGCCCAGTCTCTAGAATAAAGCCTACCCCCACTGTAGTTACAGTTTCTCCCTCCCCTTCCCTGTCTTATAAACAGTAGCACCCCCTAGGGTTTAGAAGTGTTCATAGTTGCCCAGCTGGAGACTACCTCTCACAGCTTCCCCCTGCCAGGTTGTTCTGGGTCATGTGAAAAAATGTTAACCATTTTTTTCTGAAGTTACAGGTGCAAGTATTAAGTTTGATCCTCAGAGACAGACATGGATGCCTTTCATCTTCTACCTTCCCCTCCCAGAGCTGAAACAAATATGGAGTTTGTGAGTTCACTTTAACACCGCAGACAGACCAAAACTGCATACCTTGGGAGGGCAAAGTCACTACCACAGAAAAACCATAAAGAAAAATATTCACATGATAGCTAGTTTTCTATTAGAAAAAGAAAATAGTTTTCACATTTCATATCATTTAGAAGATAAATATTTGAATGTGTATTTTATCTTAATAACCAACTAGAAAAAATAATATCAGGATACTGATACTGGCAATGTCATATATTCATTTAATATAGTTCCCTTAAATATTTTAATATCAAAATTCTTTGGAGAGCTTATGTGTTTTGAGCCAAGTTTGCAAACAGAATATTCTGCTTTTATTATGGGAATCTCCTATTGTTTCATGATTGCATGCCAAATCATATTTAATAAGATATCAATTAAGCAAAAGATACAAATGGATTGTGTATGCTGAATGGGTGTTCATGTAACATCCTAAAAGGACAAAGCAATAGAATATTTGTTATCACTTTAAGATCCTTTTCTTTGTGTACTTAACCCAGAACCTAAAGCTTCATTTCTCCAAATGTCCATTGACTACTGTGACAGATGGATAATGAAAAGGCTTTAGCTGCTCCAAAAAGGAGCTCTGAAATTCTTTGTCTTTAAATCAAAAATTTTTAAGAACATTCCTTAAGAACAAGTGAAATAATAGAAAAAATCAGGGTGCGTGAGAAAAAGTGGGTGAGCGTTCACACCAACTGGCACACTGCAGTTGTTGAATAAGCTATGGGAATCCTTTTCATCTCCAAAATGAAAATTGTTTCTGTTGGTCAGAACTAAATGTGTTAACTCACGAAAGCCCATTGCACCCTTCATTGTCTGTGCCTACATACTTCTGACACCTGCAGATCAATGAAGTGGGAGAAACTTCTTCTCATAAGCAGTTTGCAAGAGTTCCTTTTACGTTTCACCCAGAACACAAATGTGGCTGACAGAACAATGCTTTCCCCCAGCAGAGATGTCCACATCCCAATCCCCAGAACCTGTATGTATGTTACTTTACATGACAAAAAGGAATGTTATGGGTGTGGCTAGATTAAGGGTCTTGAGAGGAAGAGATTATCCTGAATTATCCAAGGGGTCCCCATATAATTCTGGTGTCCTTACAAGAGGAAAGCCTGGGGCTAAGAGTCAAAGGAGGAGCCATAACCATAGAAGTGGAGGTTGGAGTGAGTTGGGGCTACAAGCCAAGGAATGGAAAGCTGGCAGCCTCTGAAGGCTGCAGAAGCAAATAGGCAGGTGATTTTCTAAACCCTTAGAAGGAAAGCAGCCCTGAGGTCACCTTGATTCTAGCCCAATAAAAACATTTCTGAATCCTTATCTCCAGAATTCTAAGGTAATTTTGTGCTGTTTGAAGCCACTATGCAGTTCTTTGTTGGAGCAGCAATAGGAAATTATCCATTTTATAGAAAAATATTAATCATGGCCCTTATGTCATACTATGTGCAAAAAATGAACTCACAATGGATAATAGAACACAGTTAAAACTATAAAATCCCTTGAAAAACACAGAACATCTTTGCAACCTTGGAGTGGACAAATGTTTCATAGATAGGACACATAAAAATGAGTTGACTTCATCAAAAATAAAAACCTCTCCTCATCAAAGGATAACTTTAAGAAAATTCAGAGAAGTTCCCAGAGAGAGAAAATATTTGCAGTACATATATCTGACAACAGACTTGTATTTAAAATATAAAAAAAAAATTGAATACACTTCAATAAAGAGACAACCCAAAGCTGAAAATATGGACAAAAGACTTGAACAAGTACTTCAAAAAGAAAATATGCAAATAGTCAATAAGCACACAACAGTGTGCTCAGAATCACTGGTTATAAGAGGAATATAAATTAAAACAAAGATTGTCAAAGATGCAGAGCAACTGAGATGCTCGTACATCAGTGGTGGAAAGATTAAATGGTATGACTACTTTGGAAAATAGTTTTGCAACTTCTCATCAAGCTATATTTTCCATATAGCCCAGCAATTTTACCCCCCAGTATTTATCCCCCCCCAAAATAAACCTCAGAAATATTTGTCTACACAAAATCATATATTTGAATACTCATAGCACCTTCATTTATAGTAGCCCCAAACTGGAAAAAAACCAAATGTCCATAAACAAGGGAGGTGGGCGGGGGGTGGGAGTGACTGGGTGACAGGCATTGAGGGGCACAGTTGATGGGATGAGCTCTGGGTGTTATGTTATATGTTGGCAAATTGAACTCCAATAATAAAAATAATAAGAAAAAAAGAAAAAAAGAAAGAAAAACAAATAAATGGGTAAATACTTTCCTATATATCAATGCAGTGAGAATGAGCTACTACTACTACTGGAAAGTGGCAGGAAAGCTCAGAGTGATAGAAATAGTTTACATCTAGGGGCACCAGGGTAGCTCAGTGGGTTAAGTGTCTGCCTTTGGCTCAAGTCATGATCCTGGGGTCCTGGGATCCATCCCTACATTGAGCTTCCTGCTCAGTGGGGTGTCTGCTTCTGCTTCTTCCTCTGCTCCTCCCTCCCACCTGGTTTGTGCTCTTTCCCTCTTTCTCTCTCTCCCTCATCCTCTCTCTCTATCTCGAATAAATAAAATCTTTAAAAAAAGTAAAGAAATGTTTTATATTTGGATTGTGGTGATAATTTCATGTATAATAGTGCTTCTGAATTGGCTTTCTGACATTGAATTGTAATCCAGATTTTGTAACTCTGTGGGAGAGAGGACTGTTTCTGATTCTTTCTTTTGAGGTGAGGTTTTCCTTCTAGTCATTTTGCTCAGTGCAGAGTGGCCAAAAGCAAGTTGTATTGGGAAAAAGAGAAAAAGAGAGGAGAGAAAGAAGGAAAGAAAAGAGAAAGAGAAAAAAAAAGGGAAGAAAAAGAAAAAAAAACGAAAAAGAAAAAAAAAAAAAAAGAAGAAAAAGAGAAAGAAAAAGAAAGAAAAAAAAAGGGGGTGGGGGAAGGAAACAAATCAAAAAGCAAAACAAAACAAAAACAAAAACAAAAACAAAAACAAACAAACAAAAAAAGAACCACCGGGGAGTATCTTCTGATTCTGTGTACTTTAAGTCCCTTGGCTTCTCCTGGAAGTTGTCAGTCTAGCTGATCTTCTGGGGGAGGGGCCTGTTGTGCTGATTCTCAGGTGTTAGCAGTTGGGGGAGCTGCTGTGCCCCTGCCTGGTGCAGGGCTCGGTGGGGGGTGTTTACCCCGTGAGGCCGCAGGAGGAACAGCCCCAGTGGCGGGGCAGCTCTGGAAACCTGGATTCAGCTCCGGCAGGAACTCCGTCTGCAGGGCCTGGAGGCTCCGGGGCGGGGCCGCTGCTCTGCTCAGCTGGGGCAGGAGCGTCCTCGCTGTCCTGGGCCCTCCCGGCCTCTGCCTGTCCCGGGGGAGGCGGGATCCTGGGCTGTGTCCCGGCGCCCTGTGCTCCGGAGCCTGCGCTGGTGGATTCGCGCTCCCGGGCCGCGCAACCCCCTCCGCGGAGCTGCCGCCCGAGCCCCTCCGAGCTGCTCCTGGAACCGCGCAGCCCCCTCCGCACGGAGCCTCTTCCTCTGCCCGAGCCCCCCGAGCTGCTCCCGGGGCCCCGCAGCCCCCTCCGCGGAGCCGCCGCCCGAGCCCCCCGAGCTGCTCCGGGTCCGCGGTGCGCGCTGCAGCCCTTAGGGAGCTCGGCGCACTCTCCTGGGCGCGCAGTGGATTGTGGTGATAATTTCATGGATAAATACATTTGTCAAGACTCATACAAGTGGGTACATTTTAATTATGTACATTATAATTTTGATTATTTCAATATTTATTTTTTGAATAATAGTTTAAAGCACAAAAGATGGTATAACAAAATTAAAAGCTCTCTGCCCATGTCTAAGGCAAAAAATCAAGACTGATACTCTCTTATGTCAGGAGGCAAGAGAGCCACTCAGGACAAACATTCAGATCTTGTCAAAAGACACTAAAGCAGGCATGAACGGGCTCCCACTGGCCACAGATAGGGCAATATGAACATCAAAAAGAATAATCAATGCAGTTTATTGAAACATTTCATATTTAGAAACTGATGGATTCATGATAAAAAGAGGGGAAGAAGGAGAGGATATGGGGTGGAGAGAGGAAGAGAGAGACAGAGAGTACCTTAGTAGACACCATTGGATGTAACTGACCATTGGACCACCAACTTTTCCTGATGAATGCTAATTAAAGAATTTTTTTTAATTTTTATTTATTTATTTATTTATTTATGATAGTCACACAGTGAGAGAGAGAGAGGCAGAGACATAGGCAGAGGGAGAAGCAGGCTCCATGCACCGGGAGCCCGATGTGGGATTTGATCCTGGGTCTCCAGGATCGCGCCCTGGGCCAAAGGCAAGCGCTAAACTGCTGCGCCACCCAGGGATCCCTAAAGGAAAAGAATTAAGCATCGATCTTGCATTTCCTTTTTAAGTCCTACGTCACAGACACCAAATAGCCCCAGTGATATGGAATATTTCTTATTGACTGGAGAATTACAGCTAAATAAATTTAGAAGGAATCATGCATTTAGAAAATCTCTGCCTTAAACTCCAATTGAAATCATTGGCTCAGGCAATGACCATTGATGCATCATGGTTAGTGAAAGCTTACCTTAATTAATGATGAAAATGTTATAATGGTAATATTGAGCTCTTCTACCTGGACTCATTGATCAATTTCTGCATCAATTATAATGAGACAACAAGGCACTGTGTACCCCCTGGGGGTGATACGTATGAAGTATGCCATGAACTTGTCAAAATGTTGAATGTGAGCCTAATGAGTCCATAGCATTAACTTCCATGTCTAGGGAATATAGGGAGGATATAAAATATGTTAAATGACACTGACAGGAAATAAGCAGACAAACCCAGAATATGAGACTGCCACTGAAAATCTAAATCAGTATCTGCAGTAATACTATGACCAAAAGGAAAAAACAAAAGTGGATGGGCTGTATTGCTCCAACAATGTGTTACTAATTAATTAGTTAACAATTAGCATGTTACTAGTTCAAGGTTAGACAAAAAGTGCAATGGAGGAGAATAGGCAGTTGTTGGTTTGTAACCTCTGGAGTTCTCTGGGTGAAATCTAAAATCAGTCCCCTCTGTTGAGGGCGGGGGGGTGGAAGAGAGAGGCAGGCCACTCCAGGTTGGTAGGTGACAGGTTTAACAGGCAAGGGAACTTATGTATGAGGCTTGTCTTGGGCAACTGCAGGACGAATGGATGCCCAGACCTGCCTCACCTCCACTAGAATCTTAAAAGTTTATATAGAGTCTCTGACCTCACACTCATGGATACCACCCAGATGGTCTCAGCACCACATTGCTCTCTTAAGGCTGCAGTCTTGAAAACGGCTGTTGGAACATTGGACAGAACATCTGTTCCAAAAACAAAGGAGGGAATGATGAGCGTCTGACTGACCGGGTCTAGCACAAGGGTCAGCTGGCTGGCATGTCCTCTCAGTGACCTCCCTCAACAGAAGTCCAGAGTTCATCACATAATAAAGATCATCTGTTCAGAGAGAGAGACAAACCATTAGAGACTTGTAACTATAGGAAAGAAACTGAGGTTGCTGGAGGGGAAGTCAGTGGGGGGATGGGGTAACTGGGTAATGGGCATAATAAGGAAGGCAAGTGATGGGATGAGCACTGGGGGTTCTATGCAACTGATGAAGTACTGAACTCTACAGCTGAAACTACTATGTTCTATGTGTTGGCTAATTGAATTTAAATTTTAAAAAAAGATTGTTCAAGTCAGTGGGGAAATTGTAAAGTAGTTAATTAATGGTTTGGTGAAGATTACATAAATATTTAGGAAATAAAGTTAATAAAGTTGTTTTTATTATATCATAAAAATTATTGATGAAGAACCTAAGCATAAAAGTACTATTAAAATGTAACAAAAATTTTGGGACGTCTGGGTGACTTAGCGGTTAAGCGTCTGCCTTCAGCTCAGGGCGTGATCCTGGAGTCCCAGGATTGAGTCTCACATCAGGCTCCCTGCATGGAGCCTGCTTCTCCCTCTACCTATGTCTCTGTCTTTCTCTCTGTGTCTCTCATAAATAAATAAATAGAATCTTTTAAAAAATAAAATGTAAAAAAATTTAAAAATGTAACAAAAATAAATAAGAATACCCTTATAATCTTGGAATAAGAAAGGCCTTCTTCATTAAAACATAAAATTCAAAAGCCATGCATGGAAATACTGATAATTTAAGATACAAATGTCAAAGCTAAGGTATGATTTAAAAACGAAAATCAGGGACACCTGGGCGGCTCAGCAGTTGAGTGTCTGCCTTCAGCTCAGGGTGTGATCCTGGGGTCCTGGGATTGAGTTCCACATCAGGTTCCCCACAGGGAGACTTCTTCTCCCTCTGCCTATGTCTCTGCCTCCCTCTGTGTGTCTCTCATGAATAAATAAATAATAAATAAATAAAATCTTAAAAAAAAAAACAAAAACAAAAATCAGACACTTAACTGGGGAAAAACATTTTCAACTGAAATAATAAGCAAAGGAATAGTTTACAGACTACATAAAGAACTTATAAAAATGAAAAAGATATAAAATCCCTAAAGAAAAGTGGGCAAAGGATATAAATGATCAATTCATACATAGGAAAAATGTCAGGAATTAACACACAATGATATATACTAAACTTTGCATCAATATATAAATAAAAATAATACAGATATAAATAACAGCATTAATAATATAAATAATAAAAATTTAAAAATATATAATAAACATGTATATAATATAAAATGCAAAAAATAAAAAATAAAAAAAAATAAAATGCAAGCAATATATATAATTATATGTTGAGTATCCCTGGGTGGCTCAGCGGTTTAGCGCCTGCCTTTGGCCCAGGGTGTGATCCTGGAGTCCCGGGATCGAGTCCCACGTCGGGCTTCCGGTATGGAGCCTGCTTCTCCCTCCTCCGGTGTCTCGGCCCCTCTCTCTCTCTCTCTATGTCTATCATAAATAAATAAATCTTTAAAAAAATAATTATTATATGTTAAGATACATGTAATAAAATATATAATAAATATATATGTATATAATTTTTCAGTTCACAGAATAGGAAAGTAAGTTTCAAGATCATGCCCACTGCTGGCAAGCTTGTGGAAAAATAAGTGCTCTCATATGCTTATGGTGAGGCTCTCTCTCTCTGCCTCTCAATCAATCATTTATTCCTATGGGAAAAAGGATTGATATCATTGGGGAGTTTTGAAAATGAAACAGAGCAAAATATGTAACTTAGCTTCTTCCTTTTCCCGTTCTCTTGATGGTCAACAGCTCAAAATCAGTGAGCTCTCTGCTTTGCCCCTGCACGGTATTCTTGGGTCCCATGGTTGAGATACCAAGCAGAGAAGGCTGCCCTAGTCCAGAGATTCCATACGAACTAATACTCGACCCCAGAAATATACTAAACTTCTCAGTTATAGAAGGGCTTGGAAACTGTAGGACCCCTAAAAAGTGGTCTGTCCCTACCTCATTTACTGCATAGAGATGCAGAAAATGTAGGGCACAGCAAATTTGCTTCAGACACATGGTAGGCAGAAGTCCCATATAACCCCTCAAATTTCTGGCTCTTGGGGAACATATACATTGCTTCCCCCAGTCATTCAAGCAACACTAATATAATGGATAGCCACGCTATTATTGCTGTAAGGAATTTTGCAAATATAACTCAGATCCAAAGCCAGTTGGTCATATTATGATAGGACAATTATCCAGATGGGCCTGTGCTCATCCCAGGAGCCCTTGAAAAAGTAGTCTAGAGGTCAGAGACAGGGAAGTCCAAGGATTCACCATGCTGCTGCTGGCTTGAAGAGGGAGGGAAGCCTGTGGCAAGGAATGCCACAGACTCTGTGAGATTCCTTATAGACAGTAAGGGAAAGGGACACCTCAGTCCCAGAGCCATGAGGAACTAAATCCTGCCAACAATGACAGCAAAATGATGAGCTTGGAAGCAGCTATTTCCCAAAAGCCTCCAGACAAGGCCTCAGCCTGGTCAGCACCTTGACTTGAGTCTTGTGGCATCCAGAGCAGAGGCCAGCAACGCCGTTCCATGCTTCTGACTTACACAACTGTGAGTGAGTCAGCAGGTGTTATTTTCGGCCACAGAGTCTATGGTAACTTGTTATACAGTAATGGAAAATTACACACAGAGTGAGAAGACAGAAAGAGGTAAGCCATGCATGTACCAAACAGAAAAGCAGAAGAGATTCAGAGGGAGGGGAAAGAGACCCATGTGTTGTACTAATGGAGGTTCTTCCCCATTGGGAATGGGGGGTAAGTGTTCTCCAGGACCATGTAGTCAGAGACATTCACTCTCAGCTCCAGATAGGAGCTTCCCCATCACTGAGCCCAGAGTTCGCAATAGAGGTCCCTTTTATATATTCAGCAGGACGAGCCTCTAGGCTGGACTTCTTGGGCATTGCAAGAGGTTTGCTTTCCCCAGAACTTACCCAGTAGCTGTCATTGTACCAGCCAGGCTCAGATGTTTCTGCGTGCCTCCAAAGGAAGTGGCTGGCAGTGCCATTGACTGGAGAACCAATGGAGTTCAATCATATTATTTTGCAGATAATGAGAGAACTCTAGAGAGAACAAAGTTTGAGATGGTCTTACAACCGCTTATTGTCAGAGCAACATCTGCAGGTAGGGCCTCCTAGTGTAACTGCTGCAAGCATAAGTTATACATGGTAGTTTTTAATAAGTCACTTATCACTGTCATCACCATCACCCTGCAAGGGTTCTGGCTGCCATGTCTCCTTCGCTCACTATTGAGAGTTTGCTCAAATGTCACCTTCCCAGAAAAGTCTTTCCTACTCTTTAAAATCTCAAACACCACCGTTCATTAGCAATAGCCAGTACTTATCATCTCTGTCCTCTGACTTACTTCTTGTACAGTACTTACTACTTTTTAACAGCCTGATCATTTACTGATTTGGGGGAGGGTGGCTATCCAACCTACAGTAGACAATAAACTCAAGAAGGAAGGACTTCGATTTGTCGTGTTCACTGATGTGTCCTGGTTCTTGTATCATTGCCTGACACCTGGTCAATATTTGTTGAATAAATAAATGGGTGAAGCTATTATTCTAAGTATTCCAAACAAGTAATTATCTTCTCTCCTTCTGTTTGGAGAGAAAAAAAAATAAATCTTAAAGTGTATTAAATCACATTGTATTTGCCATTAAGTATTTCAGAGGAATAACTACTAAAAACTACATGAAGCAATTTATGAAAGCAAAGTATATTCAGGAACTTTTATGTTAGATACCTTAAGACTAAGGTATGTAATGAAGAAATTTGTTTTATTTTCTTAATCAGAAACAATACCTTACCTTCATATAAAGTTGAGTCATGAATTATGTATTTCTTTTATATAAATTAAGTATTGACGAGTTTAGACAGTGATAATACACATTCATATTCGTTTTAATTTTGCAATAAATTATGAATCTACATTTTTTTCTCCTCCCTGTCCCCTCTCTAGACTACCAAAGTTAACAGTTGGGTTTTTTCTTTAAAGGGACTGCTGAATTTCAAAGAATTTAACCCACGGTCTCATCAGTTTAGTCTGTCCCAACAAACACTAAGTACTAGGGGTGCCTGGGTGATGTAGTTGGTTAAGTGTCTTGCTCTTGGTTTAGGCTCAGGCTTATGATCTCAGGTTCATGAGATTGAGACTTGTATCAGTCTCCACACTCAGAGGGGAGTCTGCTTGAGATTCTCTCTCTCCCTCTGCCCCTCTCCATTGTGGTGCATGCTCTTTCTCAAATAAATAAATAAATCTTTAAAACAACAACAACAACAACACAGCACTGAGTACTTGAGAGATATCAACCTGGTGCTTGACCTTGAGCAGGATATCTTCTATGGGCAATGGGGAGACATATAGAAAATTCCATGAACAACTGAGGCTATATGGCCTGTCCTACTAGTAGATTGGGTGTGTCCTTCTAAATCTTCATAATAAGCATGAAGAGTGGCATATGTTATTTAAATTGATTTTAGTATTTTTTTTCATTTTTAACCAGATTGTCTCATTTATTCCTGTATAAGCATCTTTGCTTAAAAATAGAAAGGATATAAAGCTTTTACAACATATGTCATCTTCACCAGCTTTCAAGATTGTTTCAAACAGTAAATATGATGACAGGATGCCTGGGTGACTCAGTTGATTAAGCGCCCAACTCTTGATTTCAGCTTGGGTCATGATCTCAGGGTTGTGAGATTGAGCCCCATGTCAGACTCTGCTCTCATCAGGGAGTCTGCTTAAGATTCTCTGCTTCTGCCCCTCTTCCACTCTCTCTTTCTCTTTCAAATGAATAAATCTTTTTTAAAAAGAGAAAATATGATGGAAGTGATATGTCATGAATTCACTGACATCAATGTTTATATCTATCTTTTATCTTATAAATGTAATTATTTCTTCCCTGAAAAATGAAAAGGATACTGATGCATAAGTTTGCTGCCCCACCCCAAATATTTTAATATGACATTTCAGTGCTAAGTTGAATAAAATTGAACTAAAATGTCCTCCATGATTTATAAAGCAAGTGACTTGAACATACCAGGAACAAATTTGTTTTTATATAAATTTTGAGGGTTTTTTTTATAGGTTAGATTTTCTATTACAAAGGATGGCTAGCAACTAACCAAACATTTCCTTGGATTGTTATAATGGCATTTTAATATAAAAGATCACATTATCATCAACCCCAGGATACATGCTGTGTTTACCTCAAAGGAAGATGGTGACTTTCAAGTAATTTAACTCAAAACCTTGGGGATTAATGTTTGCTGGAGGGAAGGGCTCATATTTCATGCATTAGCATCATCTCATGGTGAAGAATCGTAAGACAGGGTGAATTCTTTCTAGTGTGAGCAGGAATCGCTGGGCATATTTTGAGACCATAGTTCTGAAATGGGCATAAAGGTATTCTTTGCACCAGAAGAAATATGACCGATCCGATGATTTATGGAATTAGGGATGTGCAAGTGAGCACAGCAGATATGAGATATCTAAGAGGGGAACTGGTCAAGAAAATTGCAGACCAAGACCATGTCTAGGTTAGATATTGGTCTCAACATTGAACACCGGCCATATTGCATCATCCGACTCTGGACGTTTGCGTGTAGCAGGCCCCTGACTCATTGAGCTCATCTCTCTCACTATGGGAACCACTAGATTAGAGATTATTGGGAGTAGAAAATTAGTGAAATAAGTATCTGGGCCAGAGAGCAGTGGGTGAGGTAGAGGAAAGAGGACCCAACAAACAGTGCCAGGAAAGGAAACTGACCTACTGAGCAAAGTCCAATGACCCACCCCCAGGTGGGTGCTCCCGAAGGAATATCAGAGCAGAAGAGGGCAAGTGAGAAAATAGAAATGCTATATTAAGCAGGAAACTTTTAGAAGGCAGAGACACACTGTTTCCTACGGAACACAGAGGAAAGGAATTGGAGCTCTTGAGGCTCCCAGGAGCATGAGCCACAGACACATTGGTATAGCTTCAGCCTAGGAAGCCGCTGAGAGATGTGCATGGTCCCCACCCTTCCCAGGATGCAGATGTCAGAGGCCTGAGAGAAAATACGGAAAGAGACACAGCAGCAAATGTACTGTCAAGACCAGAAATGCCTGCTTAAGAGAGAAGAGCAACTCTACCACTTAGGAAGCTCAAACTCAGCACAGCTCTGGGGATTCAGAAGCAATAAGATCAAAAGGAAAGAGGAAAAGAAGAAGCGTTGAATAAGTCCAAAGCAAATGAAAGGCATCTCCATCAAACCTGGTGATAGTGCTTGATACCATGTAAATTTCTAAACTTTGAAGAATAATTGCCGACTTTTACTGAGAGCTTGCTGTGGGCTTGGCACTGTTCTGCGTTACACAGATTAGCTCATTTAATTCTCAAAACACTCTGATAAGGTGTGAAACACTTTTAATCCTTTTTTTTTTTTTAAACAGGTGAAGACATTTAAATGCTGGGAGCAGGTAACTCGTCCCAACTCAACACGGCTGAAAAAGAGGAGGAGCTGAAGTCAAGCCCACAAAGTCTGGCTTTAAATAAAGCACTCTTAATTACCATCCTATAAAACCTGGAAAGAATGGGTCTGCAAGAGAGGAGGCAGTTTTCCTGCCCAATATGGGATATGCATTGTGCCAACTCAAACTCTATTGAGAAAAATCTTGCACGGAGATAAGTGGGAAATCTTTCAGAAAACTCACAGCCTGACCTCTTGGAAGCCTGAAATTAAGATGGTCCCCTTTCAGTGTGGCAGACACTGTAGCTGGCCAACCCAAGGTCTTATCCTGTCATCTCCCTATCCCCTTTCCAGCCTGAGGTGGTCTTATAGCATTATTCTAGCCAATGAAATTCAAGCAGAAAAAATCTGGTTGCAATTTCCAGGCACAATCTCATTGCCTGGCAGAAAGGGAAACTCAGCTGCTATGACCTTCCCTGCACTGCCCTATTTCCTTCTTGCTTCCTGGAATACCAGTGTGATGTCCTGAAAGGCAGCAGCCATCCAAGGACCTTGAGGAGAGCCATGATGAGGATGACACCACAAGAGTAGAGGATGTGCCACCAGGGCTGCCCTGGACCTCATATTTGGGAGACAAACAAGCCACAATCATTTGAAAGAAAACAAAAAGAAAATATTCAGATAATTCTTTACACTAAGTACTTTACACTGAACTTGCTCTTTATCTCTCAGATCTATCCAAATGTTTAATAACCATAATCTCCAAGGAGATGATCCCTTAATTCTGAGTGGCTTCTCAGCAGTGTCTTGAACCCTACCTAGTGCCTGCCAGTAGACACTGGGCATATCATGCCATGCAGCTCACAGAGGGTATGGTCTCTCTTATCAGATGGATAGCTTTAGCTGCAAGTACTCTGTCCCATCTAGCAACTGCTTAAGCATCTTCCCCTTTTCTAAAACCCAGTTTGGACATGGGTACATCACCTTTCCTCTTTTATCTCTCTGTAGCTTTAATTTTTGCAAGAAAGCATGATGAAAAGAAAAAAAATAAGTTATTTGACGAATTAAGGAATGCTATATTTTAAACTTTATAGATTAACAGGTTGTTTGTTTCTTTGTTTAAATTTTTAAGCATAGGAAAAAACTGAGGAGAGAAAAATCATTTAAATTAAGGAAGACATTTAGGATCATAAAAATATTATAAATCAGTGATTCTCAAAGTAGGTTCATCTGGGAATGTTAGAAATGCAAATTCCCAAGCCCTGGTGCACATCTGCTGAATCAGAAACTCTAGGAGTGGAGCCCAATGTTTTGCCAAGCCCCCCCCCCCCATGGGATTCTGATCCATGTTTGGGTCTAAGAGCCACTGATCTAGGCTCTAAGATGTTTAACTCTCACCCACAGTAAATACATTTATATATTGAAATGCAAGCTCCTGGGGAGCAAGGCTTTGGTCTTATTTATCTTTGTGTCCCCAACACTCAGTAACATGCCTCATACAAAGTGAACAGTTAATGAAATATGCAGGCTTATAAATGAATCAGACAACAACAGTGGTGATACTTTATTTTTAAAGCAAGTCCAAATAAAGACTGCTAATTCATAAATTTGAATTAGAAATACTACATACAAAATACCAAGCACATTAATCGTCTCAAGATTCATCATATAGCTATGCCTTTTTTGACATTTTTTGTTTCTACAGTTAGTTATATATGATATGCAGAAAAGTAATATATATAGCATAAAATTTTAAAATGAAATAAACAAATATGTAACTAGCATCCAGAGTAAGAAATGGAATTTTTAAGTTATTTGGAATTCACTATGCCTTCTTCCCTCTGCCCCCTCCCTTAAGATAATCACTGCACAGGATGTTGTGATAATCATTCTCTATAACATTTTTCCACTCTTGTGTGGATCCCTTAACAAATGGCATTTGGTTGTGCCTGTTTGAGAATTATACTGAACAGATTCTTTGGAGTTTGGTTCATCTTCTCCAGATGAGAACCATCCATGTTGACGCATATAAACTATGGTTCATTTTCACTGCTAAACAGTTACTGTGTGAATGTGCCTTTTTTTTTTTTTTGTCTATTCCACTATTTATTGGCATTTGAGTTGTTTCCAGGTTTTACAGTTATAAACATTGCCCAGTTGCAATAATCATCAGCTTACGGACACACATGAGCCAAATATACCCACTTCTGAATCCTCTGGCCCTACATGATTATTTTGAAGCAAAGGCTCATATCATTTCTCATATCATTTTGAAGCAAAGACTCATGTCATTTCTCCTGTAATCTGTAAAGATTCTTCTGAGAAATAGAAATTCTTAAATTTAATGTGATCACATTGACCAACCTTAGTCAAGGCTGGGGGTTCTTTTAGACTAGTTTTAAAACAGAAAACAAAAAACAAAAACCTTTCCTACTTGAAGTTTATCAAGAAATTTTTATCTTGTTTTTAAAATCTTTTAATTTTTACTTTTTTACATGTATGCCTTACGCCATCTGTACCTGGTTTCTGTGTAGGGATATTGAATTTCATTTTTTGTTTAATATGATTAATAAGTTGTCTCTAGAAATTCTGTGAAAAATCCACCAGTTTACTGCTATTCTACATTACCATGTCTGCCATGTTTAAAGTTTCTGTATCTATAAAGTTTGGACATCTAAGCTTTTTATCGTGTTCTATTTGCTCCTATTTTAGTCCTTGGACCAATAATCCAGCGTCATAAGCCCTTTAGCTTTATAATCTGATAAAGTACTCACCTTGCTCTCTTTCTGGAGAGCCACCCCTATTCTTAGCCTTTACAATACCCATATACTTCTAGAATCAGTTCATTATGTTACAAAATAATTGTGATTTTTGTTGACATTTTGAGAGAATTGCTATCTACACAATATTGACTCTGTGAATCTATAAGCATGATACATATCTATGATTGTCCCTTTGAAGGATTTGTATGACTTTTGTTATGTTTATTCTTAGGTAATTATATTTTTATGCTATTGTAAGCTTTTAAATTTGACTTTTGTTTGTTGTTAGAATGTAAACTAATATTATATCTATAGCTTTTTAAATATTTGTAGTAATCTATTGCTGTGTAATAAATTATCCCAAAATCTAGTGGCTTAGAGCAATAATAATCATGTATTATTGCTCATGCTTTCGGTGGGTCAGGAATTCAGATAGGGTACAGTGGAGATGGCTTCTCTGCTCTATGTCCACAGCTGAACTATTGGGGCCTTAGAATCATCTGTAGTCTTGTTCATTTTCCAGCAATTGCTGACTATTAGCTAAGATCTTAGCTGAGGCTGTCATCTGGAACATTCACATGTGGCCTCTCCAGGTGTCCTGGGCCTCCTCCCAACATGGTGGCTATGTTCCAAAAGCAAGGGTCCTGAAAGAGAGCATGCCATAGCACTCCACTGGATTCTATTGGTCTGGGAATCACAAATCTCCTCCCAGATTCAAGGAGAAGGAACACAGATGCTGCCTCTCTCTGGGAGGAGTGCCAATCACACTCTAAACAGCTTCCTATGAAATAGCTTTGATGGGGCCATGTTGGAATGTACAACTTGCCACAATATTATATACACAGGGAAATTATCTGCAAATAATGGCAGTTTTGTTTCTCCTTTTACAGTCCCTTCTTTTCTTTCTTTTTTTCTTGCCATACTACTCCAGCAGGTAACTTTAATACCCTACCAAATAGAAGAGCTAGGAATAAGATCCTGTATTTCTTTCTTTCCAACTCAAAGGAAATGTTTTTAAATATCCCATCATCAAGAATAAATTTTACTATAAGTTTTTGTTGTGGTGAACATGATGGTGTGATACCTGTGTCCTCTCTTCTCCACCCCCTCCCACCACCAGCCCCCTCTTCAGGAAAGGGTTTGCTGCCACCTGTAGGAAGACAATGAGCAGACAGCCTCCAGCTGTCAGCCCTACAGGGTCCGCCTCAGTTGCAGACAGATGTCCCAGCTGAGATTATGCCTGTTTGGAACGGCGTGCTTCAAGGAACTGAGTAATGTGGGGTACGAAGGACTGGCCATTTTGGCTAAACATGGGATCATCAGGTGGTCTATACCAGGTCCCAAACTCCCCACCATGCTTTCTGAGGCTATGTTAGACCAGCCTCACAACTCACTTTTTCTGGGCCATCTTGCTTCCATCCACTCCCCTTTACAAGCAGTGATTCCTAAAAAATATCATGCACCTCAAACTCTACCTTAGCACCTATTTCCAGAAAACATACCCTACAGCTCTTTGCACAGGGACTGGTCAGATAAAGTGGGCAATGGGCAGAAACTTGGAGGTGGATGGCCCACCACCTGGCTGGAGGAGGACCACATCCCTAGTAGTAGGTGGAATAGAGAAAACTTTGGCACAACGTGGTGGTCCAATTGTTATGACATTTATTGGAGGTGAATTTGAAGAATATTTTGATGGAAAACAATACATTACAGGGAGTGACATATCAGGTTATTGAGATGTCTGGAGATCATAGCAGCTACAAGGAAAAAGATATAGGAGGGTGTTATTTTGCTAGGGCTGCCATAACAGAATATTAGGGACTGGAGATTTAAATGATAGAAATGTTTTTTTCACAAATCTGGAAGCTGGAGGCCCAAGATGAAGATGCCAGCAGTATTGGCTCCTGGTGATCCCTCTTTCCTTGGCTTATGGATGGCCACCATCTTACTATGCCTTCATAGGGCCTTTCCTCTGTACATACACACTCCTGGCATCTCTTCTTTCCGTATAAGGACACCAATCCTATTGGATTGGGGACTCACCTTTATGACCTCATCTCACCTTAACTATGTCCTTAAAGGTCCTAAGGATCTACCTCTAAATATAGTCACTTTGGGAGTCAAGGTTACGACATGTAATTTAGGGGAGCAGAGGGGACGCAATTCAACCTATAAGAGATGGCAGTTACTAAGCACCACTGATGCCCAACAAAATTATAATGAACAGCTGAAGTGAGTAACAGACTATTAACTAGAAGGTGGATGTGAAAGCTAGGGGGCCTCTTGCATACAGAAAAGTAGAAGGACAGAAGAAGCCAGGCAGATTTGAGCTGTGCACTCCCAAGCTACTGCAGCCCATGCCTTGCACCATGCAGATATGCTTTGCCATCCATGCTCGCATTAGTTCCTCCATGGTGCCATCAGCCCCTCTTCCTGAGGGGAAATATAGGTAAGGGACATCAGTGAGACAAACCAAGTCCTCATCACTACAGTAGAGCTTAGAGTGCAATGGTGCTCACTGTCTGTCTCCTGGATGTCCATTCAGCGAGCTACGTCAGCTTACATGGAACTAGGACCCAAACTCCCACTCCTGGGGATGAGAGCTACACTTGTTCATTCATGATTTCAAGCCAATCAGCCAATTTCCTCATGATTCTTCCAGCCCTTATTACATAACTGTAGTCCAACCCCTTCTGCAGAGACTGGCAATTACCCCACAGGATGGTGACTCCTCTCCCAGGGGTCCTTCAAATTGTGCTATCTTGCCCAACCATGAGCATACTTCTTTTAATTTGTCAGTTTATCTTGGGATGTTTACTTTGATGTGTTGATTCCAGGGCAAAGAGTAAGTATGTATGCACTGGCCATCAATAATACTGAATCCTCCTCTTCCTCTGAATCCATTCCATTTGGATTTATGCCACCAGTATGTGAGAATGCTTGTTTCCCACAACTTCACCAGTAGAGAAAGTGGCTCAATTAACCAGGTTTGGGTTTTTTTTTTTTTTTTCCCTGCACCATTAGAGAATTTATTTATTTTTTTAATAATAAATTTATTTTTTATTGGTGTTCTACTTGCCAACATACAGAATAACACCCAGTGCTCATCCCGTCAAGTGCCCCCCTCAGTGCCCGCCACCCAATCACCCCCACCCCCTCACCCCCACCCCAGGTTTGGGTTTTTAAAAAATTTTTCAGGCCTATGTGGTTCAAGGAGACAGGAGCTATGCAAGGGCTAGTACTATGGCCTCCCACCCCACTGATGAAATCTGAGCCCCCATGGATGCTCTCATTCCTTCTGAGCAGTAGGAGGGGCTCCTCACATCACTTGACTTGCAAGCAGAAGTCATCAATAAAGCTAGTGTTTAATACTGTCTCCGAACCTTCCCAGCTGTTTCTGTTTATTGTCTTCAAAGACCTTGAAGAAATTGTGGCAGTACAGGAATTTCACTAAACATGGTGATGGCAGAGGACAAAATCAGTGATTTGCTCATTTGGAGAAGGAAGATTCACAAGGGCAAACTCTTTTTGCTAAGGGAGTAGGGGATGCTTCCAGGAATAGGTGATAAGTGTCAAATTCCATGCAGAACTGATGACCATGGGCAGCCTGGGTGGCTCAGCGGTTTAGCGCTGCCTTTAGCCCAGGGCATAATCCTGGAGTCCCAGGATCGAGTCCCACATCGGGCTTCCTGCATGGAGCCTGCTTCTCCCTCTGCCTGTTTCTCTGCCTCTCTCTCTCTCTCTCTCCCTGTGTCCCTCATGAATAAATAAATAAAACCTTTAAAAAAAAAAAAAGAACTGATGACCATTATTTTCCCCAAAGAACTCTGGACACTAATATATTGAATCAGAAAATACCAGCTTCGGGGCACCTGAGTGGCTCCATCAGTTGAGCATCCGACTCTTGATTTCATAATCTTAGAGTCCTGGGATCAAGCCCCACGTTGGGCTCAGAGGTGGGCATGGAGCCTCCTTAAGATTCTCTCTCCTTCTCCCTCTGCCTCTATCCACTCACTCTCTTTTTCTCTATCTAAAAAAGAAAAAGAAAATACCAAAGAGGATGGGAACTTTGGTCATTATCCACCTTCTGCATTACAGAAAAA
This sequence comes from Canis aureus, assembly GCF_053574225.1. Lineage (NCBI taxonomy): Eukaryota > Metazoa > Chordata > Mammalia > Carnivora > Canidae > Canis > Canis aureus. Next base: position 69,745,186 of record NC_135612.1, read on the forward strand.
TCACAGCCTCTGTCAAAGATAAACAAAGCTGGACAATAAAGCCGCAAGAACAGATTTTTATCAGTAATATACGATAGCAATAGGGAAAAGAACCCAATGTGTTCTGAACTTAGCTTGCATTTGTACAGAGATGACTGGGCATTTTAAAGCAGGTCTCAGGGAGTAGGGGAAGGAGTAAGCAGAGGCTCAGTAGAGTCAGGGAAGTGAACAATTACAAAAAGTGGGAGGGGACTTTGTCAATGTGACACCCACCTACAATTGCTCCTACTTTCCCACAGAAGCCAAGAGACAGAGACCTTATCTTAAGGAACTGGGTGAACAAACAAATTCTTTGGGCAGCTTTGAGTTTTCTGGGACAGGTGCTTTAAAGAGAACCACATTCATCCTAGATATGTGGCCTTGAGCTGTTAGAAACTGTTAATGTTCATGCAAGTTTATAGGCCAAGGTTGAGGCCTGGCCAAGAGGAGAGCTCAGAGGATGCTGGCTAGGGTTGCTTGGTCAAGAGAGAATCTTTGGTACTTCTAAAAATCAAACACCTGGCCCAAGGTCACCTAAGAAAATAAGGAAAGACATGGACCAAGACCCTCAGATCTCAACTGCCATGAGCTGTTCAAATTTTATTGGCAGAAAATAAAATCTACTTAAAGAGTATTTACCCATCCATCTGAAGAGCCTTCAAATCTAGAAACCCAGCTACTTAAGCCATTTGGGTTAAAATAAAATAATAATATGAATCTCCTTTTGCTCACTCCAATGAAAGTGACATATGGAGAAGACTATTTCTCAGCACACGATCCATAATTCAAACAGAAGCGCTGCCTACTTCCTCATTAGCTAAATTGTGTTCATTGCAGAAAGCAGCTTTTGGTAGCGATATCGATCAGCAGGAAGTAAGATGGAAAAAATTAACACAACTTGAAGACTCCAGTCTCTGGGGTGTAGCTTGCCATCTGGGGATGACTTATTAGGACAGGAACAAGAAACTACTGTCCATACATTACTTTTCCATTTTACATATATAGTCTGTCCTTATTACTCCGAGCCCACCAACACGGACTTTGTGATAGTTCAGAATTGTGGTCTGAATGTTCCATGCAAAACATTTAACTTAGGACCTTAAAGTCTCTGATGGGGATCCCTGGGTGGCTCAGCGGTTTAGCGCCTGCCTTTGACCCAGGGCGCGATCCTGGAGACCCGGGATTGAGTCCTGGGTCGGGCTCCCGGCATGGAGCCTGCTTCTTCCTCCTCCTGTGTCTCTGCCTCTCTCTCTCTCTATGTCTATCATAAATAAATAAATAAATCTTAAAAAAGGAAAAAAAGGCTCTGATGCACTCCGAAGTGTTTCCTTCCTTTTATTTAACTGTTTTTTTTATATGTGATCATATATTTAATGTCCACAATGCACACCCTGGTCAAAATGGGTGTATCTAATATCTTTTTTAAAAATATTTTATTTATTTATTTGAGAAAGAGAAAGCATGAGCAGGGTAGGGAGGGGCAGAAGGAGAGAGTGAAGCAGACTCCCTGCTGAGCAGGGAGCCCTACATGACAAGGGGCTGGATCCCAGAACCCTGAGATCATGACCTGAGATACAGGCAGACACTTAACTGACTGAGCCACCCAGGTGCCCTATCTTTTTTTTTTTTTCCATTCTCACATTTCAAATGCTTTGATTATTTTTTCCCCCTTGCCTCATTTTAAATTAATAACATTTTATATGATAAGAAAGATTCCCTTTCTATTGTGTGCTATTTTATCTCAAAAAGCTTCTTCCCACCTAGGTAACAGAGAGATATTTTTAAATAAATGGTCAAAGTAAAAAATGCAATAAAATAAGAGTGTTAGTCATCGCACCCTCCCTGGAGAAATTCACAGAAAAATACTACATATAATGTTATTGAAGATTCACATTATCTTTCCTTTTGTGTGTTCTGATAATTGAACAATTAACACTCTGCAAGTAAATTAAAATAAAATTACACTCTCCTAAATCCATTACCCAAGTTATTTTTAATAATTTCCTGTTTACTTGCAGTTTCCAATTGTTTTTATTTCACTGTTTTTTTTTTTAATCAGTTCACTCCTTCAGATGAAATTTAAATGGGTTGACTAAAGATGCCAACTGTTTCTAAAGAATATGAATTGACCCAAATAATTGAGCAAGAATTTGAAGTTAATGGCAGAAGGGATCTATCGCAAGGCAGGAACAATAGTAGGAGGTAAATAGCGTATCATTATTCACTTCCCCCATTCACACTTCTTCTGTGTTTGTTATAAATTTCCAATTTGTTGTGAAGTGATTTCAAATTAAAGCTAATTATCAACCATGTATCAATGCTTTTATTGCAGCAGATATATCATAAATGTCTCCATGTCAAAGCACTATGTTTGGGGAAATACAAAGAGAAATAGAGCCAGACTCCTGCCATCTGAGGAACGTGTGTTCTAGTTGGAAGGGAAAATGCAGAGTGGATACAGAAATAGTAAGATGGTGGTGTAGCAGGTTCCTGTGGCTGCTGTAACAAATTGCTGCAGGCTGGAGCTTTAAACAATCGAAATTCATTCTCTCATGGTTCTGGAGGCCAGAAGTCCAAATCAAGGAGTCAACAGGGTGTGGTCCCTCCAGAGAATTCAAGGGAAGATCCTCTGTGCCTCTTCCAGTTTCTGTTGGCCGCTGACCTTCCTTGTAGTGGTACTCCTCCATCTGACCCCTGCCTCCTTCATCACACAGTGTTCTACTCTTACAAGCGTACCAGCCACTGAATTAAGGACCCACCATGATCTAGGATGTCCTCATCTTAATTTAATCATATTTGAAAAAGCCTTATTTACAAATAAAGTCTCATCCAAGGTTCTGTGCAGACATGGATTTTGGGGAGACACTAATCAATCTACTAAAATAGAGATAGACTCTGAGTTGGACTGAATACCTCCATAAGTTCAGAGCAAGTTGCAACAGAAGGCGTGATACTGGGCATCATGGAAAACACAACTGTACAGGCTTTTATCACCTGGGCTCAGCCTGCCTGTCCATCCTCATGCTTTATCTCTTTCTAGCCATAAAGCATCACACTGAATTTTCACTTCTCCTGGGATATGTGGCAATCTTTTTAAGCCTTTGCAGATGGCAAATTCATATATTTGTTTGTCTCTATAATTCTATGGAGATTTTTAAATCTGAGACAATAGAGGTTAATTGCCCATATGTTCTATAGACAAGATGAGAGCTAAGACCATCTCTGCCAGACCTGCTAAGAGCTGGACAAAACAAGTCCTGAGACCTTATCCCAAAACTCATCCTAACTCTATAAGAGAAGCCCAGAGATTGATCAAATAAATTGATTGGAAAAATTTTTTTTCAAGAAAGCTGTCAAACTAGGGATGCCTAAGTGGATCAGTGGTTAAGCATCTGCCTTTGGCTCAGATCATAAGCCTGGGATCCTGGGATCGAGTCCTACATCAGGCTTACTGTGGGGAGTCTGCTTCTCCCTCTGCCTACGTCCCTGCCTCTCTCTGTGTGTGTCTCTCATGAATAAATAAATAAAATCCTAAAAAATAGTTGTTGACCTAGGGTAGGTAAAGGCGTTTTTCCTCCTCTCTTGAGGGAGACAAGAACAGGGGTTTGAGGAAGCCCTGAGTTCCAGTCCTGACATAGGGCTCCACAGAGTGCAGTGAGAGAGCATTTTGATGAATTGACTTGTACTTTACAGAGTGAAGGGCGCAGGAATGGTGTTGCCTACAAGGGAAATGCTGGCTGGAGCTGCCCCAGACACAGACCTAGGAAAGAAAGTCACAGTGGGAATGGCACTTCTCCAACAAGGCAGCCAGAGCATGCATCCTTTACATAGATGTCCAAGTATGATCTTACCTGTTCTAAGAAGAAAAGAGGACTAGAATGTTTGTGAGCAGCTCTCAGGTCTACCAAAATGATCAAGGTTAGTGGAAGAGGATGCATTAGTGGAAGAGGCTGCATTCAACCTTTCTTATGGCTGGTTTCAAAATATGTTCATAGACTTTCCTCTTGTGCCCAGAACAAGGCAGTAAAGCAGACCAAAATCTCACTGTCAAACCCAGCTGATGCATGGCCAGAGCACAGTCCAGCCAAGCCTAGTATAGATGAGCTGAACCACAGAGCAAGCGAGAATAATGGCTCACTGCTGTGAGCCACTGGGTTTGAAATGGTTTGTTACAAAGCATTGTTATGAGAATTGCTGACTAATGCATACCTGAAAGTGATCAAAAAGCTCTTTCAAAGCATCACTTCAATTTTGGAAAAGGAAAAATGACAGAATGGGCTTGGCGCTAGAGAAGGAAAACATGTTTTTAAGTGTTTTATGTTATACTCTGTCAAATTCAGCTCATTCAACAAATCAGTCATAGCTCTTCTCCTCTACCTGTTTTCTCCATATGAGCAATCTCTACTCTTCTTTAAAGACCCCAGTAACATGTTACCTCCTCAATAAAGAATTTCCTGACTTGGCAGGACTTGTGGTAATGCCTTCCCACAGCACTTTGTTCAAACTTCCATTTTAGGACTTAAGACTTTATTAACTAAGCTGGATTAGGTGACTTCCCATCTTCTGGAAGAACTATAGAATATTTTCCCATATGCCTGCCTTCTTACACTCTTATTCATTCATTCCATCATTTACTTAATGTATAAGTTATGAATGTCTACTCATGACAAGCACAAGCAGGACCAGACAGTATCCAGTATTGTTCTCAGTAATTTTGCATGTATTACTACGTATTTATTAGGCTGAATGGCTAAGCAACCCCAGGGGGGAATAAAATCATTGGTGAGCCTGGATTATGAATACGGGGTTTTATGTGCTTTGGAGGACAATGAAATGGAAAGGGCCAGTGGGTTCTGAACTTACAGGGGTTTTGCAGAGAGATCTTCACTACCAGTTGCATCAGGGATTCATCTGTATGTGGTAGTTATGGATTTGGACATAATACATCAATTATACCTAAGTGAAAAGATTTATCAGACATTGCAGAAAATGCACAAAACACCAAAAACTGAATGAAACATTTCTGTCCATTGTTCTATCCTCAGTACCTAGAAAAGCACTCAGCACATCATAAGAAGGCACTCAATAAGTGCAAAAGGTTTGCAGAAGTTTAAATAAATGAAGGAATTTGAGAGCCAGACAGAAAGAGAAAGGTAAAATCAGACCACTAAGAAATACCTAAAACAGAGTTTGAACTATGGTATCTGATTCCAAAGCCTTACTTCCTCTATTGCATGTATCCCCCTGCTTCATGAAAGATAAAATCAGAGCTTAAAGAACAAGCCAAGGTAAAAATGAAGTATAGTTGCATATAGCTGATCTAGGTGATACAAAGTCAACCCTAATTTGTTTTTATTTGGCCAATTTCATGTAATTGCTTTCTGGGCAATGGGGAATCTTTTCCTCTATGTATAAGACCCCCAAAGAGAAAAGTATCCCCAGTATCCAAAAGTAGATGGTTCCTATGAAATTTCTATAAACCAAAATCTAAAGCCAAGAGTGCCCATCCCCCACCTTCCACCCCCCCCCCCCCCACTTCCTGGGTTTCCAGGTCCTGATGTAGATTCTTCCTAAAAGCAATTGGTGTAATGCAAACATTCAGAAAGGGAGGGATACCTGATTATGAGCCTTTTTAAAAAATTTCTATTAATTTCTCAGACATATACACTCACCCCTCACATATACAGGAGAAAGAGGGAATGAAAGAGAGAGGAAGGAAAGAATACAGAAAAGAAGAGAAAGAAGAAAAAGGAGAAAGAGGAGAATAGCTGGCCCAATTTTCCTAAAACTCTGTCATTTAAACCTAATTACACCAATAATGATGCACACTTATTTTAATGGAGATTTTGATTATATAATTTTTAACAATTAGAATGTGGCTGAGAGCAGTATAATTCAAAAACTAATTATGAAGGATGCTAGTGAAAAAGAAAGAGGAGAAATCCTAGATTATTGCCCTGTTCTCCTGATGGCCCCTGTCAGAGATCCGTCTGGCTGCAGCAGGAATTGCCTGGAGATTTGTCTTTGCAGGACATGCCCTGAGAGCACAGGGAGCCTAAGGGAGGAGTTCACCTCCCCAAGACATGAGGTAAAAATGAAGCAGCCAGAGGTTTAGAGTAAAACAGAAGAGAACGAAATATAAGCGCAAATGCCAACCTACAACTACTCAGCAATGCAGAATGGGAGACTCCCTCTCCCCAAGTTTCTGTGACTCCATCTGCTTCATGAGGATGGGAACACTCTCCCCACAGGACTGTTGAGTGCATTGTCTGTAAAGCATGAGCACTCAAGTACATAGCTGGCACGCAGTGTGTGACCACAATCGCCAGATATGGGGGATGGAGGTTATGAGCAGAGAGGAGGTATTTGTCATGTTGATATTGCTGAGAAGACAATAATGTCCACGTACAGGTTGAATCATGTTCCCCTAAAAGATATGTTGAAGTCCTAATCCCCAGTATCTCTATGTGACCTTATTTGGAAGTAGGATCTTTGCAGATGTAATCAAGTTAAGATGAGGTCATTAGAATGCAACCTAATCTGGTATGACTGGTGTCCTTATAACAGATGGCCATAGGAAGCAGAGACACAAGGAGGTGAAGACAGAGACAGAGATTGGAGTGACGTATCTATGAGCCAAGGGACACCAAGGATTGCTGGCAACACAGAAGCTAAGAAAAAGGTAGGCAACAGGACAGGTTCCTTGGTTTTGGACCTTTAGCCTCCAGAACTGTGTGGAAATGAGTCTCTGTTATTGAAAGCCACCCAGTTTGTAGAACGTCCTTACAGCATCCCTAGGTAATTTACAGTCATTTAACATGGTTGCTGCTTGATTAGAGTCTGTCTCCTCTCCTTCCCCACCATCCACCTACAGTATTTCCTATTGTTAGGACTGATTGCTCCTGAGGGAATTGGATTCCAGTCCCAGGGAGTCATCTATGAATGGTGTGACCATGGGCACAATGGCAGTGTCCATATCATGCCTCACCAGCTGGCATCCCATGACTTCTCTCTCCCAACCATTCTCATTCAAATCTCCATAATAGTTTCAAAATGAAAATCCCCCAATTACTTTCCAGGCTTCCCCACATTTTTAAGACAAAGACAAAGAACAACTTATGGCCTTTGTGGTCTGGTCCTCCTGCCTGCCCTACCTGGTTTCCTACCACTCTGCTGCTATAGCCACACAGGGGGAGTGTGATACAATTGAGGGATTGAACATCCAGCCTCAGGCCCTTTCCATGTGATGTCCCACCTTAGAATGGCCCCCACATCTCCTTCTCCCAGGCAGTGCCCTTCCCATTCAGGTCAAACATCACTTCCTTGGGACAGACTAGACCAGACCCTGATTTACTGTTTGCTTTTGACACAAATACTTTTATTTCAAGGCATGTATCACAATTCATATTTATATATTTATTAACTATTATATTAATGGATCTTGAGACCCTACTAGATTATGAATTCCAAGAAGACAGAAACTGAGTCTGCTCAGACTTGCACCTTAATATTTAGTACTGTACCTTCCATTTAAAAAGAGCTCAATATGGGGTACCTGAGTGGCACAGTCAGTGAGCATCTGACTCTTGGTTTTGGTTCGTGATCTTAGGGTTGTGGCATCAAGCCCCACAATGGGCTCCATACTCAGCAAGGAGTCTGCTTGAGACTCTTCTCCCTCCTCTGCCTCTCCCCACCTCTTTCTTTATCTCTCTCTCTCTTCTTGTCTCTCTCAAATAAATAAATAAATCTTAAAAAAATAAAAAGAGCTCAATATACATTGGATGGATGAGTGGGTGCACAGGTGGGTGGATGGATGGGTGGACGGGTGGATGGTGGATGAACGGGTGTGTGCATGGACAGATGGATGATAGATGAGCATACTAACCTAAAACATAATAACTATTTGGCTCAGTCAGTTGGGCATCTCCATTACTGAAGATTGGGAAGTATAGAGTGTGGTGAGTCTAGGCCTGACACTGACTTTGCCTGACTCTCTCAGGTTCCATGATCATACTGACCTTGGACTCTGTACATCATCCCTTGGCATTTTTGTCCTGATTCCTATCCATGTACCCAGCTTAAGACCTATTGACCACCTTAACCATAGTGCCCTCTATTTTGTATGTATGTATGTATGTATGTATTTATTTATTAGATACAGAGAAAGAGAGAGAGCACAAGAGTGGGGTGAGAAGCAGAGAGAGAAGCAGGTTCTCCGCTGAGCCCCGAAGTGAGGCTCAATCCTCCAACTCTAGGATCATGACCTGAGCCGAAGGCGGACGCTTAACTGACTCAGCCACCCAGGTGCACCAATACCCTCTACCTTCTAATAATCTTCCTGACTGCCTTTTTGTGGAATAGATATAGTTTATTTAAAACTATATAAATAAAGTTCTGATGCTAAAAACACAGGGATCCAAATCCAGTTTTCCCAAACACACATGATGTGGTTTTGGTTGATTTACTTGCACTTCCTTGATCCTCACAGTTAGTATGAAATTACATATTATCCCCTTTTTTGTAGATCATGAGAGATTACTTATTTGAAAAAAAAATAGAGAAAGTTTCAGAGAGCCTAAATGACTTTCTCAAGGTTAAAAAGGATTGAAGTTAAAATAACTGAGATTTCAGACTAATTCCAGTATCCTTTTTTTCCCCTTCTGATCACAGTTCATACATTTTTTTCTTAAATCCAGGATATTTTCCATTGTTCTCAAGGATTATGGCACACTCAGGCATATACACATTTGTTCCCAGTCTGAATTTAAGCCTTTCTTCATTGCTGATGTTCAATTTAAATCCTCTGCCCCCACCTACTGAAGGAAACAAAAGGGATAAAATAATGAGGGATGTGGAACCAATGAAAAGAGATGTCATATCACAAGGAATCTTGATTACTCCTCTTGAAAGTCTGCGCTATTGCAGAGTGTGTGGGGGGAGCTGTGGAGAGAAGTATTCAAAAAATTAAACAAGGTTAAATAATCAGTGTGAATGTACTCGAGCTGAACAGATTATAACATTGGAAGAGAAATTTCACACAGGATGGAGAAAAAGGTTACAAAATTAAAATTAATGGGAATAAGTTTGACACTCGTGTGTTAGCTTGGATCAACACTGATATGAACAAAAAAACACATCCTGCTAGGAAAGGGAGGTGGGAAGACAGGTGTGATGTTGACCATTGCTTTCTGTGTCTGGAGCCAACCTGGACTCAGCTGTGGGTGATCTTCACACATAAATTCATGCTATCTTCCATCAAATCTAAGTTTCTCATTCCTTCTCTGTATCTCATTCTCCCAGAGCTAGATATCCGTTTTTATTTTCCCTTTTGAGCCTTTTTGCTCTGCATTTAGAACGGGTCCTGAATTAGACAGAAGATGTGAAACTGGGATGGCGTATTTGAAAGGCATAGATTCTGAGCCATGTAGACTTGCATTTGTATTCTGACTTGGTCTAGCTGTGTGTCACTGTTTTTCAGTCTCTGTTTCCTTGTCGTTGCCGTGATGATAAGAAACCTCTGTCTGGGAGAATTTATTGCATTTTAATGCACTGGAAGAAATCTAACATAGAGTTTGCTCCTCAATTGGGGGTCTTGGTTGCAAGCTATGGAAGATGTCCCTGGATGTTTACACAGAGAGGAGGTTTTTTTAAAAGGATATTAGGTGGTTCATTTAATTTGGGGGAAGGCTGGAAATTAAATTCATGTACAGATTTCCAATAATGTCTGATGAAAAACTTGTTGCTGCCCACCAGGAAGTAGAGGAAATTGTCCCCAGAAATCCCACCTCCAGCTTTTCAGAACATTCAGGAAATGTCCTCACTAGAAATGAAGATGTAAAACCTTACATCACCCCCTCAAGAGTAAAATAAAATAAAATAATAAATATAAAATAAAATAAAATAAAATAAAATAAAATAAATAAAATAAAATAAAATAAAATAAAATAAAATAAAATAAAATAAAATAAAATAATAAAACCTTACAACCCACTTTGGGCAGGTGCCACCCACATGTCCCTTCCTTCTGTTCATTTGACCTTCACAGCAAAATGCACTCATGCCCTGATCAGTTAATTTCTTGCCAGATCAAGAATAAAACATTAGACCAAAGCAGAATTGAGTACATTCTCTTCTGATATGTCTTTGTCTATGGTTTGTCTCCCCAGTTCACTGGATTATCAGCTCTATGTGATTAGGGTTTGTGTTTCACTGCATCAGCTGTGCCTAAAACTGCAACTAGTAAGGGTGTTTGGTAAGTATTTGGTGAAGGAATACATGATTCAGAAGGAAGTGGAGTATCCTCCTGGGAGCTCTTCCAAGTCAAGAGAAAGCAGAGCCCCACAAAGTCTGAACTTCCATAGGAGACCTAGTAGGTGGCAAGGATTAGGAGGGAACGTGGGGAAAAAAATCAAAGCAGGCTGCCTAAGAAAGAAAGATGCAGACAAGCCTGGCTGAAAATGTGGTACCATCTTCCTCTTGTCCATTAAAGCAGTACCAGCATGCCTGCCAAAGCCCATGCATGAAACCACCTAGTTGTATTTTCCTCTCACTGACTCCTTCTCAGTGAGAGTCTCTCAGGGAAGCTGGTGGTCTCCCTCACTTAGAGGAGAGCCCTGCATAGAGGAAAGAAACGAGTGCCAAGGAAACCCACATCACCTACCTACCATGATTCTATCAAGTTCAGTTTAGCTCCCAAGACCTCAGGAAGTATGAAGAAAACCAACAGACCACATCAAATAACATGAGTGCCTACTATACACACAGGAGAGTGCTTCACTTAACCCAAGAAATTTAGTGTGGAGGTTACAGTGCACCCTATTGCACAGCAAGAAAACTCAGACAGAGGGGTTAACACATCCCAAGGTCACACAGCTCGTAGGAGACAGAGCCAGGATCCCAACTCAAGTGTGTGACCACAGAACCTACAAATACAAGGAAAAGAGATGGAGAAAAGCAGTGCGAAGCTTCCTTTATGCCTCTTATCCTCCCTCTGAGTAATTTCAGCAAAGATTTATGAAGCTTTGCATCCCACAGATAAGAACTGGCAGCTACAAAGAGGGGGGGAAAGGAGCGAGAGAAAGAGAGAGAGAGAGAGAATCAGAGAAAAATAATTCTTAGAGATTAAAATTTTTATTGCCAACATTTTTTTAAAAAACCTCATAGAATGGTTGAAGATTATAATTTAGCAATGTAAATTGGAGCAGTTATTGAATATAAATTGTAAAATGCAAAATGCAACTTGGAATTATTGATTACCATTTTAATATACGCGAACTCATTGATCCAGCAAAACCGACTTGTAGGCTGCTTAGGAGAAGTGCTTAGTCACGGGCACTGCGCAGGTGCTGGGGGGTCATGCAGTGTTGGAGGCAACCCCGAGCCTTGGGAACCTTTTAAATGCCTGTTCCTGAGCCAATTATGTCATATTTCTCATTTTTTACTATGGAATACTGTTTAAACATTTTGGTTATTTTTTTAAGGAGGGCACAAGTACACGTACTGATGTGGACACATACTTATACGTTTTTGTTTTTGTTTTTTCTGGAAAAAAAAATTGCCATAGCCCTATTTAACAAGTCAGGAGAATGGACACATATTTGTGAATGTGTATGTGTTAGGTGGGGCTAGAAAGATGTTCACAAACTGAGTAACAGAACTTCTTTTATTTTTCCTTTCTTGTGTAATTCTTTTTTTTTTTTTATTGGAGTTCAATTTGCCAACATATAGCACAACACCCAGTGCTCATCCCACCAAATGCCCCCCTCAGTGCCCATCACCCAGTCACCCCAACCCCCCGCCCACCTCCCTTTCCACTACCCCTTGTTCATTTCCCAGAGTTAGGAGTCTCTCATGTTTTGTCACCCTCACTGATATTTTCACTCATTTTTTTCTCCTTTCCCCTTTATTCCCTTTCACTAATTTTTATATTCCCCAAATAAATGAGACCATATAATGTTTGTCCTTCTCTGATTGACTTATTTCACTCAGCATAATACCCTCTAGTTCTATCCATGTCAAAGCAAATGGTGGGTATTTGTCACCTCTAATGGCAGAGTAATTTTCCATTGTATACATAGACCACATCTTCTTTATCCACTCATCTTTCGTTGGACACCGAGGCTCCTTCCACAGTTTGGCTATTGTGGACATTGCTGCTATGAACATTGAGGTGCAGGTGTTCTGGTGTTTCACTGTATCTGTATCTTTGGGGTAAATCCCCAGCAATGTGATTGCTGGGTCGTAGGGCAGATCTATTTCTATACCCTAAAAACTACAGAACACTTCTGAAAGAAATTGAGGAAGACACAAAGAGATGGAAAAATATTCCATGCTTATGGATTGGAAGAATTAATACTGTGAAAATGTCAATGTTACCCAGGGCAATTTATACATTTAATGCAATCCCTCTCAAAATACCATGGACTTTCATCAAAGAATTGGAACAAATCATCTTAAGATTTTTGTGGAATCAGAAAAGACCCAAAATAGCCAGGGGAATATTAAAAAAGAAAACCAGAACTGGGGGCATCACAATGCCAGATTTCAAGTTGTACTACAAAGCTGTGGTCATCAAGACAGTGTGGTACTGGCACAAAAATAGACACATAGATCAATGGAACAGAATAGAGAATCCAGAAATGGGCCCTCAACTTTATGGTCAACTAATATTCGACAAAGCAGGAAAGACTACCCACTGGAAAAAGGACAGTCTCTTCAATAAATGGTGCTGGGAAAATTGCACAGCCACATGCAGAATGAAAGACCACTCTCTTTCACCATACACAAAGATAAACTCAAAATGGATGAAAGATCTAAATGTGAGACAAGATTCCATCAAAAAACTAGAGGAGAACACAGGCAACACCCTTTTTGAACTCGGCCACAGTAACTTCCTGCAAGATACATCCATGAAGGCAAGAGAAACAAAAGCAAAAATGAACTATTGGGACTTCATCAAGATAAAAAGCTTCTTCACAGCAAAAGAAACAGTCAACAAAACTCAAAGACAACCTACAGAATGGGAGAAGATATTTGCCAATGACATATCAGATAAAGGGCTGTATCCAAGATCTATAAAAAACTTATTTAACTCAACAGCAAAGAAACAAACAATCCAATCATGAAATGGGCAAAAGACATGAACAGTAATCTCACAGAGGAAGACATAGACATGGCCAACAAGCACATGAGAAAGTGCTCTGCATCACTTGCCATCAGGGAAATACAAATCAAAACCACAATGAGATACCACCTCACACCAGTGAGAATGGGGAAAATTAACAAGGCAGGAAACCACAAATGTTGGAGAGGATGTGGAGAAAGGGGAACCCTCCTGCACTGTTGGTGGGAATGTGAACTGGTGCAGCCACTCTGGAAAACTGTGTGGAGGTTCCTCAAAGAGTTAAAAATAACAAAACTTCTTAAAAGTGGCAATGGGTGTGAGGGAGAGGGAAGGCGAACAGCAAGCCAGAGAAAGGGACTTTTCCCACGCTGGACTTCTAAGCTGGAGTTTAGCTTCAAAGAGAATGGCAGTTTTGTAATTCAGA